>NW_027362762.1:868877840-870236173 GCF_046119375.1 Phyllobates terribilis
AGCTATCTGGGCCAGACAGCTCATTTAAGTAACTAAGTAATTACAGGAATAGGGAACACCTGAAGGGAGTTCAGCACCTCCCAGACTCAGATTGGACAGCCAAGCTGTCAAAAAAAAACACAGACATCTCAGCGTGCCCCTGTACCTGACTGGACAACTGAGCTGTCAATCACTGCACAGACATCTCAGCACGCCCCGGTACCAGACTGGACAACTGAGCTGTCAATCACTGCATCCTGAGACACACTCAGGGGTGGAATCCTTACACATATAATGCATGGATGGGTTGAGGCTGCCAGAATGGAAGCTGCTTTTTCAGACCAACCTCTCGGATATCCATATTGACTAATATGGCATCTGTTCTGTAGTTGTCTTGATGGGACAACCTCTTTAGTTCTTTCCATGTTTTTCATAGTCTACAGGGCTGTTCACATGTCCTTGGTTTTTCGCAGACCGTGTGTTCATGCAAAACTCATGTAGACATGTCTGATGTTTTCCAGTATCACCGATAAAAAGTACCAATATAAGTCTATGGGTCCGTGGAAAACATAGACAGCACATGGATGGCATCAGTGTACTATCTGAGTGCTGTCCATATTTAACATTGTAAAAGTATAGGAGAAGCTCTGTAATTCATTTATTTATCCATACGTGAAAAATACTGATGACATACTGACCACATACAGTGGTGACACGCAGATCCAAAACACTGATGACACCTGTAGCATTTTTTTGCGTACGTGAATAAAGTGATGTCTGAATGAGGCCTAAGACATAGTGAGGTCAGTTCTTATCAGTGCTTTGAGCTTCATGCATTACAAGATCATTTGAGTCATTAAGTCATTAGATTGTCTCACAATTGTTAAGAATTATCTTTATTACTGCATCATCCTCTGAACTTTTTCCTCCACCTATCCTTCTGTCATGTTTTTCACAATTTTTTGTTCTAGAAATCAGAGTTATTGTTTCAAGATATCTGAAAGTTTCTGGATTCCTAGTTAAAAGGGTTGTACATTTTGGATAATCCCATTTTGTTAGACGGATCCACTGATGATAAGCTGATAACAGGATGGCTTACTGTTATAAACTCTAACTGGTATGGGGGCCAAAGAAAAGTGGGGTCTGGGATGTGTTCTTGAGGATAAGTTTGAAATGATGCATTTATGTGATATATTACTAAATACTATAGACTGAATACAACTACTGGAACTTTCACATTTTTTTTTACCTATATTACTGATGAATCGCTACAATCATATCATTACTAGGATACTGTATGGCATAATTCATTCACCCCTTTAAAAGGTTGTCCAGGCCTTTTAACATTGATGACCTATCCCAAGGATAGGTCATCAATGTCTGATCTGTGGGGGTGCGACACCCAGCACTACCCGCCAATCAGATGTTCACGTTGTCAGCAGCTGGAACTGCTCAGTTACGGAGCTGCACAGCTCGGTTGACTGTATAGTGGCCATGGCCAGGTACTGCACATCTACCTCCTATTCAAATCAATAGATGGCGGATATGCAGTACCCGTCCGGAGTCACTATTCTGTCGATAGATCTGTGCTGTGCAGCTCCATAACTGAGCAGTTCCGTCAGGCACCAGGAATAGCTGATTGGCGGTGGTGTCGGGTGCTGTAACCCCACCGATCAGACATTGATGACCTATTCTAAGGATAGGCCTTCAGTGTTAAAGTCCTGTATAACCTCTTTAAGGATTGGTCTGTGTTTTGTCTCCAAGACCAAAGATTTTTTTTCCTAATTTTTTTTCTTTATTGCCAGTTTTTTTGCCATTGCCATTCAGTTCCAAAAGCCATAAGTCTATCTTCCAGGTGATGCAGCTGTATTAGGGTTTTCTTATAAATTGATTTAATTTTTAGAAATTTTTTGGGGTTCGAAAATGGAGGAAAGCAATTTCCTTTGCAATTTTTGTTATGCTGTTTATCATGCAGTGTAACTAAAATCCTAAGTTTATTATATGGTTAACGACAGTACTAAATATTTAAAGTTTTTTTTATTCATATTTTTAAACTGAAAAATGTACCATGGTTAATGGTTTGTGGGCTTGGTGTTTGAGGAGGCAAGCTGTAGGTTTTTATTGGAACAATTTTTTCTTACCATATACAATATTACTGTCTATCATTAAATTATTAAATCTCATTAAATAATTTTGGGGCTGAAAAAATGACATAATTTATATTTTATCCTTAGGACTTGAAGCTGCTTTTTCTTGCCTGCTTTAGAATACAATGATAAGTCCATTTTTGCTCTCATGTACATCTTTTTTTACAGACTTGAAAGGAACCGGATTAACAGTGCCTTTCTATTAGATGATAATACCCTGGAATTCCTTTCCATACCCCCGACATTTGCTCCTGAAGTTGTATCTTCCAGCAAATCCTGGCTGATTGTATTTGGGGTGGTGGTTGGCTTTCTCGGAGTGGTGTGCATTTTATTTGTGCTATCAGGAATCAAGCGCATGAAGTAAGTCTGTTCATCTATCGCTTCTTGAAACGGTAATGTAGAAAATATCTGTAAATAAAGTTTTGGGTTTTTTTAACAATGAGAAAGATCCACAAATGATTAAAGCAAAAACTAAGAGGTGAGGGGTTTATGGAGTTTTCCCACTAATGACATTTCACCTAACCACAGGATTGGTGATAAATGTTGAATGGTGAGGGTCCCTAAAATGGGGGTACAGCGTCCCAGTTTCTTTTCACTGCGGGCTGATTCAAAAACTATTAATACAAAAAGGAAATGCTAGCTAAATGAGGGGTTAAAAGAGTGTTCCCACAAATCACATTTACCACCTATCCTAAATATATAGGTGATAAATATATGATCACTGGGGACCCTATTGTTGGGACGCCCACCAAAAAGTAAAACTAAGGTCCTGAGCCCACATTCCTCTTCACTGCAGTCATAGATTAAAGGGGTTTTCCCATGAACAAAGTACATTTAAATTAATAGATCTTGGAATGATAATAAGTTCCACAATTGGATGTGTTTAAATAAAATGTCCCTGTGCTGAGATAATCTTATAAATGTGCCCCTGCTGTGTACTGTGTAATGACTGTGTCTGACCGTGCAGGAACATGGTCTGATCATACCACAGCTCCTGGGCAGGGGAGCAAACAAAAGAGAGGATGCAAAGAGGACAGCAGTGGATCGCAAATAATTCTTTTTGTGAGGTAAAACATTTCATTGCCTGCTTTTAAGAAATGTTTTAACTGAAAGAAAGAAAGAAAGAATCATTTGTGATCCCATGCTGTAATGTCTGTGTTCTCTCTTTTGCTGTCTCCCTTGCCCAGGAGCTGTGGTATGATCAGACCATGTTCCTGCACGGTCAGACACAGCCATTACACATTTATAAGATTAACTCAGCACAGGAACTTTTTTTTTTTTAAACACATGCAGTTGTGGAACTTATTATTATTCAAACATCTATTCATTAAAATGTTGATTAAAATTAACTTTCTTCATTGGAAAACCCCTTTAAATAGAGCTGTATGTTTGCTCATGCTGGCGGTTAATTCAGTATCTGTGGGACTGATGGGTGCTTTCTCCCTAAGTCCCTATAGGGAACCAAAATAAGAGGATCAGCACTGATCCCCCATTCTAGTGATCAGACATTTGTCATTTATTCAGTAGTATGAACTAAATGCCAGAAAAAATAAATCCGCACCCATGCCGAATTAGGTTTATTAGCAAAATTTACAATGCAATATACAGTTGAAACCAGAAGTTTGCATACACTATATAAAAAAGACACATATACATGTTTTTCTCAGTGTCTGACATAAAATCAGTATAAACCTTTCCTGTTTTAGGTCAATTAGGATTACCATAATTTTTAATATTTGCCAAATGCCAGAATAATGGGAGAGAGAGAATGTTTTAAGGCATTTTTATTACTTACTGCAAAGTCAAAAGTTTACATACACTAAGATTACTATGCCTTTAAACAATTCTGCACTGCCCATATGATGATGTCATGTGTTTGGAAGCTTCTTCTTTTTTGGCAACATCTGAGTTAATTATAAACACACCTGTGGATGTATTTTAATGCACACCTGAAACACACTGCTTCTTTGTGTAGCATCATGTGAAAGTCTAAAGAAATCAGCCAAGATATCAGGAACAGACTTGTGGGCTTGCACAAACCTGGCTCATCCTTGGGTACAATTTCAAGATACCTGAAGGTGCCTTGTTTATCTGTACAAACAATTATACGCAAGTACAAACAAGATGGGAATGTCCAGCCATGATACCGCTCAGGAAGGAGACGGCTTCTGTGTCCCAGAGATGAACGTGCTTTGGTCTGACATGTGCATATTAAACCAAGGACAAAAGCAAAGGACCACGTGAAGATGACTGCGGAAGCTGGTAAGATTGTGTCAATATCCACAGTGAAAAGAGTACTGAATCAACATGGGCTGAAAGGCCACTCTGACAGGAAGAAGCCATTACTCCAAAAGAAACATAAAAAAAGCTTAATTAATGTTTGCAAATGCAAACAGAAACAAAGACCTTAATTTTTGGAGACCTGTCCTGTGGTCTGATGAAACTAAAATTGAACTTTTTGGGCATAATGACCATCGTTACCTTTGGAGGGAAAAGGGAGAAGCTTGGAAGCCTAAAAACACCATCCCAACTGTGAAACTCGATGGCAGCATCATGTTGTGGGGTTGTTTTGCTTCAGGAGGGACTGGCGCACTTCACAAAATAGATGGCATCATGAGAAAAGAAGATTATGTGGCAATACTGAAGCAACATCTCAAGACATCAGCCAGGAAGTTAAAGCTTGGGCGGAAATGGGTCCTCCAAATGGACAATGACCCGAAGCATACTGCCAAAATGGTCACAAAGTGAGAAGCTTGTGGAAAGATATCCCAAACATTTGACCCAAGTCATTCAGTTTAAGGGCAATGGTACCAAATACTAATGAAATGTATGAAAACTTTTGACTTTGCAGTAAGTAATAAAAATGCCTTAAAACATTCTCTCTCTCTCATTATTGTGGCATTTGGCAAATATTAAACATTATCGTAATCCTAATTGACCTAAAACGGGAAAGGTTTATTCTGATTTCATGTCAGATATTGAGAAAAACATGCATATGTGTCTCTTTATACAGTGTATGTAAACTTCTGGTTTCAACTGTATATCTTGCTCTATAATGAGATAGATTTTCCTACAGATTGTTCCTCCATCAAGTCACCATGGCTCGAGATAAAAAAAAGTTTCCATTTTATAGCAATTAGCTGCATCTTTTCACCTATATACATTGTTCATTTCAGTTTTTAATACTTTTTTTTTTTTACTTTTGCATCTTAATTTTCACAATATTTTAAAATTGTAATAATATTTTTTTTATAAAGCTCATGTCCAGATCATGTTACATTTTCTATTTCTGGGTAGTTCCCTGGTAAATTATATTGCACTCTCCATGAAAAGCACTTTGATTCATGAGACATGATATCATTTTCCGTTTGTCTTCGATGATCTCATTTTGAGTAGAGTTTAATTGGCCTCAATTAGAAATATTGATGCTCGATATGTGATTACCAACAAATAACTATGGATCATCTTAATTGCTTTCCTATCATGGTAACATGAACTGATTCCATGTTCACAAAATATAAATAAAATGCTATTAGAGTTAATGATTTCTGAGTGTAGAAATTTCCACTTTACTGTGTCATAAAGCCTTAAGATAGGCATAATTCATGACCTGTGAGTTTCTTATCTAGTTATTTCAAAACAAATGTTCCCTGCAAGGTATGTAAAATAATGTGCCTTTGTACACTTCGATCAAGGGTCAAGGAAATTCTAGGAATTTTTTTTTTTGTTACGGAGTTTAGTGTCTCTTCGCATGGAAAGTGAGTGAATAATCTTTTCACCAAACCGGTAGCTTCTCCTTTAGGGTATGTGCCCACGTAACGTTTTACAAGCGTATGTGCTGCGGAATTTCCGCAGCGTAAACACTTGTGAAGCGCTTGGTAATCCGTCCCCCATGGTCCCCAATGAGAATCCGCAATTTCAATGCCCATGCTGCGGATTTTTCCGCAGCGTTTATGCTGCGCTCAAAAATCCGCAGCATGTCCATTAATTTTGCGTTTACGCATGTGGAATTGCCTTGTCAATGCAATAAAAAACGCAAGGCAATTCCGCATGTCCCAAACGCTTCTAAAATTTTCTGCTTCATTTCTACAACGTGGGCACATTAAGGCTATGTGCCCATGATGCAGAAATTCTCCGGATTTTTCCTGAGCGTTTCTGCATCTCCCTGGCAGAAAAAAACACATGCGGATTGTACATGCGGATTGTACATGCATTTTTCCTGCCAGGGACATGCAGATATGAAGCATTCTTCACATGCATTTCCGCATGCGGGTTGTCAAGCACTTTCCAAGCGATTTTAGCATCACTTGGAAAGTGCTTGTCAACTTGGTCACACTATATAAATCCATGCAACCGGCATGAATTTATATAGTGTGACTGTAAAGAATGTTTAAAAAGAAAAAAATAAATCTATACTTACCTTCCGATGGCCCCCGGTGTCTTGCTTCGCTCCGTCCTGGCTGCCGGCAGATCGCGGTACACTGAAGGACCTGCCAACATCAGCATCGCGTGACCCGTCACATGACTATGACGTCAGCGCAGGTCCTTCAGTCCACCGTGATCTGCCGGCATGGAAGGACGAGCGCACCGGGGGCCATCAGAAGGTAAATATAACATTTATTTTTTATTTTATTCTTTTTTTCACAGGTTCTATGGTACCCGGGTCCGGAGGAGAGTCTCCTGTCCTCTAGACCCGGGTACCATCCGCACATTGGAACGTGTGGAATGAGCATCTGATGCGTAATCCATGGGATCCAATGCAAGTCAATGGCGGCGAAAATGCAAAATAATTGGTAGTGCTTCGTTTTTTTCCGCAATGATAATCTGCAGCGGAAATTTCCGCAGCATGTGCACAGCACATGTGGATTATCATTGGGGGACATGGCAGACCTTCTACCATGCATTTTTTAAGCGTTTCTGCAGCGTTTTTGCTGCTGCGGAAACGCTTAAAAAACGCATCGTGGGCACACAGCCTTAAAATAGCAATGTAGGCTGTTCTAAAAGTATAATGTATGGTTACCAATACTTGTATTGGAGGAAAAGTTTACATGGTCTACTTTAGAGGAGATCTATCACCTCCTATGAATATTTCTGTCTCATGTGATATATGGTATACAATTGGCTTTTAGGAAATAGTTTTTTATTAACTGACTAGATGGTGGCCCGATTCTAACGCATCGGGTATTCTAGAATATCAGCAGAGCGGTGTTTAAATTTGGCGCCAAGATCGCTGATTGGTCGCGGCCGGTCAGCTAATCGTATTAGTGAGGACCGGGGAGCGGCGCTGCCTGTGCGGGTACTTCCGCTGCGAGCGGCCGGAAGTAAATCCCGCGGCCGGACCAATCAGCGACGCGGGATTTCCTGGACAGAAGGACAGACAGACAGAGGGGATAAGACGATTATATATATTAGATGTCTCGTCTTCTTTTTGTCAAATTCTAAATAAAGGGGTTTTCCATTTTTTTAAAAAAAACTTTCCTTTGTTTTAGAGAAACAAACTGTTGTTTTCTCACCCTCCCCAGATCCTACGCTGAGTCTTGGCCACTTCTCCTGGTGTCTGTTATTGCCTGCAGCGTTGACGTCATGTGGACAGCACTGCATCCAATCAGTGAGCTCAGAGGCTCTGCCCGAGAAGATGGCGCAAGACGCTGAGCTCAGTGATTAACTGCCGCGTTGTCGAAGTAACATAAGCGCAGCAGACAATAACAGACACCGGTAGCCATGGTGGTGACTCAATATTGGACCTGGGAAGGGTGAGTAGAGTAAAGTAAAGTAAAGTTTGCTTGGCACAGTACATTTGATGCACAACTTATAGGCAGTACACCTGCTACGGTATGAACATATATCATAAAAACTGTCATAAGTGAGGATCCAAGAGGTGGAATTTATCAGGCGGATGGGGAACCACCAATTCCACCATCTTTCCATTGAAATATATGAAGAATGTGTTGACTGGAAATTTGTGAACAAGGTTAGGTAATGTTTGCATTTAGCTGTAGAGTGGGCCCCCAAAATCAATATTACTGGTGGGCCCTTAGCACCTCATGCCAATACTAGAAGACCACAATGTTATACTGGAAAAATGCTGCAATGCAAGAATGCTTTCAAAAATAGAAGTGTTAATAGCTTATTTTTATCAATTCACAAAATGCAAAGTGAATGAACAGAAGAGGAATCTAAATCAATTAAATATTTTGTATGACCACCCTTTGCCTTCAAAACAGCATCAGAGCATCAGTTGTTCTAGGTACTTGTCACTTGCACACAGTTTTTGAAGTAACTCAGCAGGTAGGTTGTTCTAAATATCTTGGAGAACTAACCACAGATCTTCTGCGGATGTCTCTTGTGCAAATCCTTCTGTATCTTCATGTATTCACACACATACTCAATTATGTTGATATCAGGGCTCTGTGGTGGCCATATCATCACTTCCAAGACCCTTTGTCCTTCTTTATGCTAAAGATAGTTCTTAATGACATTGGCTGTATGTTTGGGGTCATTGTCCCGCTGCAGAATAAATTTGGAGCTAATCAGACACCTCCCTGATGCTATTGCATGATAGATAAGTATCTACCTGTATTTATCCGCATTGAGGACACCAAGAAATGGACAACATTGAGGACCATAGATGCAGTGGTCAGCCAAGGAAACATAGTGCAGCGGATGAAAGACACATTATGCTTCCTTCCCTTTCAAAATCAGAAAATACCCAACTGTGCCATCCGCTCAGAACTGGCAGCAACCAGAGGGACCCAGCTATGCCCATCTATTGTTGAAAAAAGTCTAGCCAGAAGTGGCCTTCATGGAAGAATTGCTGTCAAAAACCATACCTTTGAAATGGAAACAAGGCCAAGTGGCTCAACTATGCATGAAACATAGTGCAGAAAAATAGCAGCAGGTCATCCACAGTGGTGAGTCAAAATGTTAAGACTATAACAGAGGGTAATTTGTTGATGAAGAGCTGAAGAGCGGTACAATAATGAGTGTCTTCAGGAACCTTGTGAAGCATGGTGGAAGTTCCTGACAAGTTTGGGGCTGCAGTTCAACAAATGGAGTTTGGGATTTGGTCAGGATTAATGGTGTCTTCAATGCTGAGGACTAGGGGGGCGTCTGATTGGCTCTGAACTCTTTTTGTATTAGTGCTTCTGGATGTGATTACCCCCCTCACAATTATTTAGCCCTGATCTACTTCAAAAACTGTATGCAGGTGTAAGTAGTTAGAAGCATTGAGGCTTTGATGCTGTTTTGAAGGATAATCACACCAAATATTGATTTGATTTAGCTTTTCAATTGATAAAAAAAAAAATAGAAGTGTTTATAATTTTTAAGTATTCTGACAGGATTTTTTTTTCAAAACCTGCCTAAACTTTTTTCATAGTACTGAATAAAAAAAAATAATGTTTTATTACATATGTAAATGAGGTTTAAAGGATAACATTTCACCTTGTGGAGAGTGACATACCGGCTCTGGCATGCCAAGGTAAGGAGGCTTATTCACCGTGCAATGCTCCTCTGGGAAATTTATACTTTGCACTGATGAGGGCCAACAGCCCGATACACCGTGTCTACAAATTGAGATTCTGATTTGGCTATAATCCTAAGTCATATTGCACGACTCGTTAAAGGGTTGATTGTGACTTGTAGGATTGCTGCTTCCATTAGGTGGCGCTATAGAGTACAAGTCCTCTTTCTCTCTGAAAAGACAATTTGCATATGTAAATGAGGCATCCTTGGTGCACTTTGGCATGGTCAATGGCTCAGTTGAATGTGCCGCCCCTGAGACCAGCCCCACCCCCCAAAACAGATGTCCGCATTCTTTCCCTACAGTGCGCACTGACAGTGCACTCTCTTGCTGGCTCGTCACTTCTTATTAGAACCAGCAAAGGTGTGCACTGTCAGTGAACATTCAAAAGAATCTTGCACAGTGACAAAGGAGTTCTTACTGAGTATACTTTGGAATTGAAAACCGAGGCATGCTCAGTATAGCAGGAACGAGCACAGCCCCTGAAACGAATGTCACTGATGATGCTTTGTTTCAGGGCGAGAGCAGACGCTGCAGCAGTGACTGATACCTGATCAAGTCTCGTGTGAGCATGCACTGGGAATTCTCAAGCAAAAGTCATCAAAACGGAAGTAAAAAATAAATAAAGCCGTTAGATTAGAGGGGGAAGGGTAGGCACTTTTTAATTAAAGAATATTAGAAAAGAGATTAAATTATTACAATAAATGAACATATAGGATTAAAATCAATGTTAGTTTCAGACAACCCCACTGTGGCCAAAATTGGCTCTGTCACTGAGGGGTTAACATATGTAGTGTGACATTGATACATTTGGGGACAAATGCAATGATAGCTGTCCCCAAGTATGTCAGAAAAGTGCACTTTGTAAATACATTGGGGGACAATTATTTTTGCATTTACATCAAAATTTTATGCAATTTATTTTTTCATTGTCTTAAATACCTCAGCCAGATTTATAATTGTTTAAGTGCATTTCTACATAAAAATCCAATTAACAAGCATAAAAAGTCACAATTTGTGCAAAATTTTGCATTTATTTTTGAAATAAGACACCTTGGTCTCAAGCTCCATCGGGAATATGTTATTTTACCATTGCTGCTTAAAAAGTTGCTTTATCATTAATCATTGTCCTGGACAACCGCATTTTAAGTGTTAAAGTCCCCAGATAAAATAAAAAAATAAAACATATACTCACCTGTGACATTATGTTACGTGACCGCTGCAGCCCATCAGTGGCCACTGATCAGCTTCTGGCTTTATACTTCCATCAGACAGAACTTCCATGAGTGGTGCAGTTGAAGTGAGCACACAAGATTTAGGGCAAATTATGTGATGTTTGCTAAATATGGGCAATTATCTTGTGTTTTCTGTTGTGCAGTACTTGATAGTCTTTGATAAAGGCTGGGGTAATACTTTAGGAAGAGAGAGGCTGTAACTATTTGTTAGCACTGGTGTTTTTCAGTGCGGGGGTCCTGAGTCCAGATCCTCCCAAGGACAATATGTGCAAGGAGTTTGTATCTTCTCCCCGTGTTTGTGGGTTTCCTCCAGGTTCTCCAGTTTCCTCCCACACTCCAAAGACATCCTGATAGGGAATGTAGATTATGAGCCCCAATGGGGACAGTGATGATGATGTCCGTAAAGGGCTGTGGAATTAATGGCAATATATAAATCACTATATACAATTTTTATGACTACTGTTATCTTTATAATAGAAAGAGAAAGAGTGCAAAAGCTGAAGACCACGAAGAATGCGAAGACAGGATGAAATCCACAGAAGCAGAGGTAGAAAATGGATCTCGTATGGACAACTTACAGTTTTGTGAAGGAGCGGACAATGAGGCCTTTGAGAATATAACACCTTTATAGAAGGACATTTTTACTTAAACATGTATGGAGATCTCCTCCAATCATTTTATTGTCTACAGTGTTTTTCTAGTGTATGTGCATATGTTTTAAAGGGAACCTGTGAAAAAAACACTATTAACCTGCAAATATGGGGCTAATCACTGGGTTAATAGTGTTCTGACACCGTGAAAGGGAAAGGGAATGAACTTTATTCCTTCCGGCCGCTTCCAGCTTTCAGTCATAGAGGCACGGCTTCAGTCACCGCTCAGTACATAGTGAGTAGTGGCTGTAACCATGTCCTGGCACTGACTGACAGCCGGTACAAAGCGGGCTGTCAGTCAGTGCTGAGGACATGCTTACAACTGCCACTGAGCGGTGACTGAAGTAACGCCAGCTGCGCCTCTGTAACTGAAAGGCCACGTTCACACGTTCAGTATTTGGTCAGTATTTTACATCAGTATTTGTAAGCCAAAACCAGGAGTGGGTGATAAATGCCGAAGTGGTGACGTGTTTCTATTATACTTTTCCTCTGATTGTTCCACACCTGATTATGGCTTACAAATACTGAAGTAAAATACTGATCAAATACTGAACGTGTGAAAGTTTCCTCCCGACAGAGGGGCTTTCAGTGCAGCGACAGCATGGTGTCAGAACACTATTAACCTGCAGAATAACATCCATAGCTCCAGGATAATAGCGTTTTTTCACATGACAGGTTCCCTTTAGAGGGAAATTAAATACAAACTTCTTTTCTAGAGCAGACTATTGTAAAAAAACAATAATAATTTATCATTTAAAATATATATAAAATATCTATATTATGATATATATTACTTTTTTTAATTGCAACAATATATTATTTCTCTTAAAATGCCCCTTTAAGTTTAATACCAACTACACAAGCAGCAGTATCCGATTTAATAAATAAATTCTACCTTTTGTCCTTTTCTTCTAGAATCTTGTTTTCCAGTAACTAGTATTTGTAGCAATTGGAATATATGAGTGATTGTTAGGGTTCGTGCGGACGAGCATATTTTCGGTCCGAGTGTGATCAGACAAAACATCAGATTGCACTCAAACCAATGTTATTCTATGGAGCCGTGTACATGTCTGATTTTTCTCCATGGACAGAGTCTACCTGAAGAAAAAAAATCGCTGCATGCCCGAGTTTGACAAGATATTCAGATTGTACTCGGCCATGCAAATCAATGAGTCCATGGAAACCATCGGACCGCACTTGGATGACATCTGAGTGCAGTCTGATTTCCGCAGTCTCACTGAACGGAGAAGACGGAGACATATTTTTCTCCATCTTCTCATCCAAGAGAATCGGAGCACACTATTCTGAGAATCGGATCACACTGTGATCAGAGTGTAATTTGCATAATCAACCCGATTCTCTTGGATGAGAGAATCTTCAGCCATCTGCACCTGCCCTAATAAAGATACCCTGGATAAAACTGAATTTGCATTTACCGAAGCCTTACCAGAGTTCTTCCTTCCTGTGTCCCCTGGATTTTAGGGATATGTTCACACAACGTCTTTTTCTATTTAAAAACGCCTTGCTGTTTATATGTTCATGCTTTTGAGCGTCTTTTCATCATACCTCCCAACTTTTAAAGGATAGAAAGAGGGACAAACCATGCTGCAGATTATGACCCCACCCCAGTCTAATCCCATTTACCATGTCTTTGAACCCTGCCAGGAGGAAATGTCAGAGGGGCATTGGTAGTGAGGGGCATTAAACGGAGGCCTAGGAAAGCAGGGCATAGACCCAAATCTGGGATTGTCCCGCTGTATTCGGGAAGGTTGAGACTAAGATGAATGAACCGATTTTATAGGACTCCAGTCCAGCATCCAGGTCAGTGGTACTGAGCAGCTGGACGGGAAGCCCGTGAGTTTCATGCCTTCTGGCATCCCCGGCCCGGCTCATGATTATCCAGGGCTGGTGCGACATCATCTTTTTGTTTTCTGCAAGTGTTCGCACCAAACAATGCAATAACAATCTTTTCTGGCTGTTGCATTTTTGCTGCATTTTTTTGGGTTTGCCTCTTTATTTTGGTGAAGATTCGAAGCTGTATTTTTTAATGTAGTTTTTATAGTACAGAAATCCATTCATTCTGCAGTTTTTATATGCATTTTTTTCAGGCTCCACATTAAGGCCTATAGAGAAAGAAAAATCACTGAAACCCAACACAGTTCAGCAGCGTCTTCAGACGCACAGGGGGCACAATTTTCATGAAATCCCATCCACTTTGCTTGGACAGTTAAACACAGCAGAATTCTGTGGAGCCTGAAAAAAATGCATATACAACCCCTGGCAAAAATTATGGAATCACCGGGCTCGGAGGATGTTTATTCAGTTGTTTAATGTTGCTGAAAAAAAGCAGATCACAGACATGGCACAAAACTGAAGTCATTTCAAATGGCAGCTTTAGGGCTTTAAGAAACACTAAAAGAAATCAAAATTAAAAATGTGGTACTCAGTAATTTTTTTCAGACCAAGCAGAGGGAAAGAATTATGGAATCACTCAATTCTGAGGAAAAAATTATGGAATCACCCTGTAAATTTTCATTTCCAAAACTAACACCTGCATCAAATTAGATCTGCTCGTTAGTCTGCATCTAAAAAGGAGTGATCACACCTTGGAGAGCTGTGGCACCAAGTGGACTGACATGAATCATGGCTCCAACACGAGAGATGTCAATTGAAACAAAGGTGAGGGTTATCAAACTCTTAAAAGAAGGTAAATCATCATGCAATGTTGCAAAAGATGTTGGTTGTTGACAGTCAGCTGTGTCTAAAATCTGGACCAAATACAAACAACATGGGAAGGTTGTTAAAGGCAAACATACTGGTAGACCAAGGAAGACATCAAAGCGTCAAGACCGGAAACTTAAAGCAATATGTCTCCAAAACAGGAAATGCACAACAAAACAAATGAGGAACGAATGGGAGGAAACTGGAGTCAATGTCTGTGACCGAACTGTAAGAAACCGCCTAAAGGAAATGGGATTTACATACAGAAAAACTAAACATAAGCCATCATTAACACCTAAATAGAAAAAAAACAAGGTTACAATGTGCTAAGGAAAAGCAATCGTGGACTGTGGATGACTGGATGAAAGTCATATTCAGTGATGAATCGTGAATCTGCATTGGGCAAGGTGATGATGCTGGAACTTTTGTTTGGTGCCGTTCCAATGAGATTTATAAAGATGACTGCATGAAGAGAACATGCAAATTTCCACAGTCATTGATGATATGAGGCTGCATGTCAGGTAAAGGCACTGGGGAGATGGCTGTCATTACATCTTCAATAAATGTCCACGTTTACATTGATATTTTGGACAGTTTTCTTATCCCATCAATTGAAAGGATGTTTGGGGATGATGACATCATTTTTCAAGATGATAATGCATCCTGCCATAGAGCAAAAACTGTGAAAACATTCCTTGAAAGAAGACACATAAGGTCAATGTCATGGCCTGCAAATAGTCCGGATCTCAATCCAATTGAAAATCTTTGGTGGAAGTTGAAGAAATCTGCAAAGCTGGTCTGGCAACAGCTATCAGAGAAAGTTGGAGCCAGATTGATAAAGAGTACTGTTTGTCACTCATTAAGTCCATGCCTCAGAGACTGCAAGCTGTTATTTTAGCCAGAGGTGGTGCAACAAAATACTAGTGATGTATTGGAGTGTTCTTTTGTGTGTTTGTTTTTCATGATTCCATAATTTTTTCCTAGGAATTGAGTGATTCCATAATTTTTTCCCTCTGTTTGTTCTGAAAAAAATTACCCTTACTGAGTACCACATTTTTAATCTTGATTTCTTTTAGTGTTTCTTAAAGCCCTAAAGTTGCCATTTGAAATGACTTAAGTTTTGTGCCAGGTCTGTGATCTGCTTTTTTTCGACAACATTAAACAACTGAATGAACATCCTCCGAGCCTGGTGATTCCATAATTTTTGCCAGGGGTTGTATACAGTGTGTGTGTGTGTGTGTGTGTGTGTGTGTGTGTGTGTGTGTATGTGTATATATATATACAGTGGGTACGGAAAGTATTCAGACCCCTTTAAATTTTTCACTCTTTGTTTCATTGCAGATATTTGGCAAATTCTAAAAAGTTCATTTTTTTTCTTATTAAAGTACACTCTGCACCCCACCTTGACTGAAAAAAAAACAGAAATGTAGACATTTTTGCAAATTTATTAAAAAAAGAAAAACTGAAATATCACATGGTCATAAGTATTCAGACCCTTTGCTCTGTATTGAGTAGAAGCACCCTTTTGAGTTAGTACAGCCATGAGTCTTCTTGGGAATGATGCAACAAGTTTTTCACACCTGGATTTGGGGATACTCTGCCATTCTGCTATTCTTTCTTGCAGATCCTCTCCAGCCATTTCCAAGTCTCTCTAGATATGCTCAATTGGGTTTAGGTCAGGGCTCCGGCTGGGTCAGTCAAGAATGGTCACAGAGTTGTTCTGAAGCCACTCCTTTGTTATTTTAGCTGTGTGCTTAGGGTCATTGACTTGCTGGAAGGTGAACGTTCGGCCAAGTCTGAGGTCCAGAGCACTCTGGAAGAGGTTTTCATCCAGGATATCTCTGTACTTGACCGCATTCACGTTTCCTTCAATTGCAACCAGTCGTCCTGTCCATGCAGCTGAAAAACACCCCCAGCTGAAAAACACCCCAATAGCATGATGATGCTGCCACCACCATGTTTCACTGTTGGGATTGTATTGGGCAGGTGAAGAGCAGTGCCTGGTTTTCTCCACACATACCGCTTAGAATTATCACCAAAAAGTTCTATCTTTGTCTCATCAGACCAGAGAATCTTATTTCTCATAGTCTGGGAGTCCTTCATGTGTTTTTGAGCAAACTCTATGTGGGCTTTCATATGTCTTACACTGAGGAGAGGCTGCCGTCGAGCCACTCTGCCATAAAGGCCCGACTGGTGGAAAGCTGCGGTGATAGTTGACTTTGTGGAACTTTCTCCCATTTCCCTACTGCATCTCTGGAGCTCAGCCACAGTCATCTTGGGGTTCTTCTTTACCTCTCTCACCAAGGCTCTTCTCCCACAATTGCTCAGTTGGGCTGGACGGCCAGGTCTAGGAAGACTTCTGGTGGTCCAAAACTTCTTCCATTTAAGGATTATGGAGGCCACTGTGCTCTTGGGAACCTTCAGTAATGCAGAAATTCTTTTGTAACCTTGGCCAGATCTGTGCAATGCCACAATTCTGTCTCTGAGCTCCTTGGGCAGTTCCTTTGAGCTCATGATTCTCATTTGGTCTGACATGCACTGTGAGCTGTGAGGTCTTATATAGACAGGTGTGTGCCTTTCCAAATCAAGCCCTATCAGTTTAATTAAACACAGCTGGACTCCAATGAAGGAGTAGAACCATCTCAAGGAGGATCACAAGGAAATGGACATCATGTGACTTAAAAATGAGTGTCTGAGCAAAGGGTCTGAATACTTATGACCGTGTGATATTTCAGTTTTTCTTTTTTAATAAATTTGCAAAAATTTCTACATTTCTGGTTTTTTTTTAGTCAAGATGGAGTGCAGAGTGTACTTTAATAAGAAAAAAATGAACTTTTTAGAATTTACCAAATCGCTGCAATGAAACAAAGAGTGAAAAATTTAAAGGGGTCTGAATACTTTCTGTACCCACTGTGTTTATGTATGTATGTGTGTGTATATATATATATATATATATATATATATATATATACAGTACAGACCAAAAGTTTGGACACACCTCATTTAAAGATTTTTCTGTATTTTCATGACTATGAAAATTGTACATTCACACTGAAGGCATCAAAACTATGAATTAACACATGTGGCATTATATACTTAACAAAAAAGTGTGAAACAACTGAAAATATGTCTTATATTCTAGGTTCTTCAAAGTAGCCACCTTTTACTTTGATGACTGCTTTGCACACTCTTGGCATTTTCTTGATGAGCTTCAAGAGGTAGTCACCGGAAATGGTTTTCACTTCACAGGTGTGCCCTGTCAGGTTTAATAAATGGGATTTCTTGCCTTATAAATGGGGTTGGGTCCATCAGTTTTGTTGTGCAGAAGTCAGGTGGATACACAGCTGATAGTCCTACTGAATAGACTGTTAGCTGCTTTTTTCTTGCCATGATACAAATTCTAAGTAAAGAAAAACGAGTGGCCATCATTACTTTAAGAAATGAAGGTCAGTCAGTCAGAAAAATTGGGCAAACTTTGAAAGTGTCCCCAAGTGCAGTTGCAAAAACCATCAAGCGCTACAAAGAAACTGGCTCACATGAGGACCGCCCCAGGAAAGGAAGACCAAGAGTCACCTCTGCTTCTGAGGATAAGTTTATCCAAGTCACCGGTCTCAGAAATCGCAGGTTAACAGCAGCTCAGATTAAAGACCAGGTCAATGCCACACAGAGTTCTAGCAGCAGACACATCTCTACAACAACTGTTAAGAGGAGACTTTGTTCAGCAGGCCTTCATGGTAAAATAGCTGCTAGGAAACCACTGCTAAGGACAGGCAACAAGCAGAAGAGACTTGTTTGGGCTAAAGAACACAGGGAATGGACATTAGACCAGTGGAAATCTGTGCTTTGGTCTGATGGGTCCAAATTTGAGATCTTTGGTTCCAACCTGTCTTTGTGCGACGCAGAAAAGGTGAACGGATGGACTCTACATGCCTGGTTCCCACCGTGAAGCATGGAGGAGGAGGTGTGATGGTGTGGGGGTGCTTTGCTGGTGACACTGTTGGGGATTTATTCAAAATTGAAGGCATACTGAACCAGCATGGCTACCACAGCATCTTGTAGCAGCATGCTATTCCATACGGTTTGCATTTAGCTGGACCATCATTTATTTTTCAACAGGACAATGACCCCAAACACACCTCCAGGCTGTGTAAGGGCTATTTGACCAAGAGGAGAGTGATGGGGTGCTACGCCAGATCACCTGGACTCCACAGTCACCAGACCTGAACCCAATCGAGATGGTTTGGGGTGAGCTGGACCGCAAAGTGAAGGCAAAAGTGCCAACAAGTGCTAAGCATCTCTGGAAACTCCTTCAAGATTGTTGGAAGACCGATGACTACCTCTTGAAGCTCATCAAGAGAATGCCAAGAGTGTGCAAAGCAGTCATCAAAGCGAAAGGTGGCTACTTTGAAGAACCTATAATATAAGACATATTTTCAGTTGTTTCACACTTTTTTGTTAAGTATATAATTCCACATGTGTTAATTCACAGTTTTGATGCCTTCAGTGTGAATGTACAATTTTCTTAGTCATGAAAATACAGAAAAATCTTTAAATGAGAAGGTGTGTCCAAACTTTTGGTCTGTACTATCAGTAGGACTATCAGCTGTGTATCCACCTGACTTCTGCACAACAAAACTGATGGTCCCAACCCCATTTATAAGGCAAGAAATCCCATTTATTAATCCTGACAGGGCACATCTGTGAAGTGAAAACCATTTCCGGTGACTACCTCTTGAAGCTCATCAAAAGAATGCCAAGAGTGTGCAAAGCAGTCATTAATTGCTACAATATTAGGAGTGGCAAAATCTACAGTTTGGTACATCCTGAGAAAGAAAGAAAGCACTGGTGAACTCATCAATGCAAAAAGACCTGGGCGCCCACGGAAGACAACAGTGGTGGATGATCGCAGAATAATCTCCATGGTGAAGAGAAACCCCTTCACAACAGCCAACCAAGTGAACAACAATCTCCAGGAGGTAGGCGTATCAATATCCAAATCTACCATAAAAAGAAGACTGCATGAAAGTAAATACAGAGGGTTCACTGCACGGTGTAAGCCACTCAAAAGCATCAAGAATAAAAACCCTAGACTGGACTTTGCTAAAAAACATGTAAAAAAGCCAGCATAGTTCTGGAAGAACATTCTTTGGACAGATGAAACCAAGATCAACCTCTACCAGAATGATGGAAAGAGAAAAGTATGGTGAAGGCGTGGTACAGCTCATGATCCAAAGCATACCACATCATCTGTAAAACACGGCGGAGGCAGTGTGATGGCTTGGGCATGCATGGCTGCCAGTGGCACTATGTCACTAGTGTTTGTTGATGATGTGACACAGGACAGAAGCAGCCAAATGAATTCTGATGTATTCAGAGCCATACTGTGTGCTCAGATCCAGGGAAATGCAGCCAAACTGATTGGTCGTCGTTTCATACTACAGATGGACAATGACCCAAAACATAAAGCCAAAGCAACCCAGGAGTTTATTAAAGCAAAGAAGTGGAATATTCTTGAATGGCCAAGTCAGTCACCTGATCTCAACCCAATTGAGCATGCATTTCACTTGTTAAAGACTAAACTTCAGACAGAAAGGCCCACAAACAAACAGCAACTAAAAACCACCGCAGTGAAGGCCTGGCAGAGCATCAAAAAGGAGGAAACACAGCGTCTGGTGATGTCCATGAGTTCAAGACTTCAGGCAGTCATTGCCAACAAAGGGTTTTGAACCACGTACTAGAAATGAACATTTTATTTACAATTATTTAATCTGTCCAATTACTTTTGGTCCCTTTAAAAACAGGGTGGCACATGTTAAGGAGCTGAAACTCCTAAACCCTTCATCCAATTTTAATTTGGATACCCTCAAATGAAAGCTGAAAGTCTGAACTTCAACTGCATCTGAATTGTTTTGTTTAAAATTCATTGTGGTAAAGTCTAGAACCAAAATTAGAAAAATGTTGTCTCTGTCCAAATGTATACGGACCTAACTGTATATATATACCGTATATATAATACATAAACCATTGTATTTTTAAGTGTAAAATCAAAGCTCTTCGATACGATTAAAATTTCTGCTTCAGATCTGCACCAAAAACACATCACATAAGGGGGAAAACACATAAAAAAATAGGAAACACGCAATAATCAGAGAAATTTGCTATTGCATTGTGTGGTGCGGACACCTGCAGAAAAAAAGTACTACAAAAAAAACAGCATTTACACTTCGTGTGAATATTTTTTACATTTTTATGGAGAAAAAAAAAACAAACAATCCCGCCATTTGCTGATCACCTTAAGTAATCTGATCGCTGTGTTGTGCGGGTTGTTACAATTACAGGGACACCAAATATGTCTGTTATTTGCTGATTTGTGAAGTTTATTATTTTATTTTTTTTGTAATTTTATGGGAAGAAAAAAACCTCTTTTTTTATTTTCCCTCTAGAAATACACTGCTATATACAGAGGTATCTCTATGTATCTGTCACGACGGAGCAAGGAAATGCCTGGTGTGTAGCACAAAAGAGGGAAAAAAACCCTGGGATAAAGGTATAGGGAGCCCTGACGATAGGGAGAGGGGAGGCGGAGATCCCTGAACACTCACCTGAGACTGAACCCTGAACTCCCTATCGTCATTAGACGGGCCCTTTCCCCCATACGCGATCATGTGCTGAATCCCTGGCTGGCCCCGACCTAGTAGGGCAGCAAGACACAAGTCTCTCTACTACAGTAAGAAAACACAGGGAGGGAGACAAACAATAAATATCACTCCACCGCTTTAACTGGAACAATTTCTCCAGGGAGGTAAGCATAGAAAATCTATAACTGGCATGGGCAAAAAGCTAGGAGTGAGTTTAAATAATGGAAGGGAGTGGCAGCAAGATGCAGCAGCTGAGATTAGCGCCATATGGAATCCAAGCAGGATCAACAAGGAACTTTTAACACCTTCACCAGCAAGTGAAAATCAATCCACTCCACTCAAGTTAATCGCCGAGCGGACTCCAAAGATGACCTGCAATCTGCCAATCGTTGTGACCTTCTGATCCCAGATACCCCAAAGGTCTCAACAGGATACGGTACATTTGTGACAGTATCCGTATAATCTGCCTGTGGAGTCACAGCTTGCAATGCAGCTTCAAGTATAAAAAATCCTCCCAGTCTTGTCGTTTTGGGCTGTGGCTCATGACTTTGCTAGCAGTTTGCAATGATACAGGATATGGGTTTGATTCCCAGAGAGACCAGATTACAAAAAATGAAATAATTATTTATTTAATGTAATTGTGTGTAGAGCAGAGATGTCACCCCGACCCCGAGGAGGAGGAGCTACAGGGCAATGAAGACATCGCAAAGAGAGAGTGGACAAAGCCCTGATCTAGTGGGACTGACCCTTCTAATTTGGGCAGTCTCCCTGAATCCGGGACAGTATGGAGCTATGCTTTTACCGATTCAGATTTCCAAAGACTCCAAAAATGTTTATATTTGAGAGTCCTCAGTGGTTGATACCTTTTAAAGGCTAACTGAAAAGATGGTAACAGATTGCAAGCTTTTCGAGGCTACTCAGACCTCTTCATCAGGCTAGTATAACCCAATATCTGAAGAGTCACATATTTATACACATTAGGACACAGAAATAATGCAATAGATGAGACAGGTAACGTTAAGCAGAGAAATTACTGTGGGAGAAAAATATACAGTTCTGGCTGTAAATATTGGATTGGTTCATAGATAAGGACTGTTATGATGACCCCAAAGTTCTGAGGACCACAATCCTTAGTTGATGTAGAATGACATAAATCCATGCGACACATTCATTCCTGCTCTGAAGGTGTCAAAGGTCATCATCAGTTGTTTAATTCTGAACAGCCAATCAGCGATTTCAGTGTTTCAGGTATGGAGAACATGAGGGGGGGGGCACGGAATGGAGAATATGAGAGGGGAAGCACAGCATGGAGAACATGAGGGGGGCGCTTCAGCATGGAGAACATGAGGGGGGACATGGAAAACATGGGAGAGAGCATGGAGAACATGAGGTGGTGGGAGCATGGCATGGAGAACATGAGGGGGGGGGGCATGGCATGGAGACCATGAGGGAGGGCGCTTCAGTATGGAGAACAGGAGGGAGGCAGCATGACATGAAGAACATGAGGAGGGAAGCACAGCATGGAGAACATAAGGAGAGGATGCTTCAGCATGAAGAACATGAGGGAGGAACACGGCATGGAGAACATGAGGGGGGGAAGCACGGCATGGAGAACACTTTGGGAGGGCGCTACAGTATGGAGAACATGAGGGGGGAGCACGGCATGGAGAACATGATGGGGGGAAGCACAGCATGGAGAACATGGGGGAGAGCATGGACAACATGAGAGGAGAGTGCTTCAGTATGGAGAACATGGGGGAGGGCATGAAGAACATGAGGGGGGGGCGCTTCAGCATGGAGACCATGAGAGGGGAAACATGGAAAACATAGGGGAGAGCATGGAGAACATGAGGGGGGGAGCATGGCATGGAGTACATGAGGGGAGGGCGATTCAGTATGGAGAGCATGAGGGGGGAAACAGCATGGAGAACATAAGGGGGGGCGCTTCAGCATGGAGAACATGAGGGGGGAAGCACGGTATTGAGAACATGGGGGTAAGCACGGTATGGAGAACTTGGGGGCAGCATGGTATGGAGAACATGGGGGGAAGCATGGTATGGAGAACATGAGGGGGGAAGCATGGTATGGAGAACATGAGGGGGGAAGCACAGCATGGAGAACATGAGGGGGGAGTTTCAGCATGGAGAACATGAGGGGGGACATGGAAAACATGGGAGAGAGCATGGAGAACATGAGGTGGTGGGAGCATGGCATATAGAACATGAAGGGGGGAAGCACGGCAAGGAGACCATGAGGGAGGGCGCTTCAGTATGGAGAACAGGAGGGAGGCAGCACGACATGAAGAACATGAGGAGGGAAGCACAGCATGGAGAACATAAGGAGAGGACTCTTCAGCATGAAGAACATGAAGGGGGAGCATGGCATGGAGAACATGAGGGGGGGAAGCACGGCATGGAGAACACTTTGGGAGGGCACTACAGTATGGAGAACATGAGGGGGGGAGCACAGCATGGAGAACATGAGGGGGGAAGCACAGCATGGAGAACATGGGGGAGAGCATGGAGAACATGAGGGGGGGGCGCTTCAGCATGGAGACCATGAGAGGGGAAACATGGAAAACATAGGGGAGAGCATGGAGAACATGAGGGGGTGGAAGGACGGCATGGAGAACATGAGGGGGGAGCATGGCATGGAGTACATGAGGGGAGGGCGCTTCAGTATGGAGAACATTAGGGGGGAGCACCGCATGGAGAACATGAGGGGGAAGCACGGCATGGAGAACATAAGGGGAGTGCTTTCAGCATGACAAACATGAAGGGGGAACACGACATGGAGAACATGAGGGGGGGAAACACGGCAAGGAGAAAATGAGGGGAGAGCGCTTCAGTATGGAGAGCATGAGGGGGGAAACAGCATGGAGAACATGAGAGGGGGCGGTTCAGCATGGAGAACATGAGGGGGGAAGCATGGTATTGAGAACATGGGGTAAGCACGGTATGGAGAACTTGGGGGCAGCATGGTATGGAGAACATGGGGGGAAGCATGGTATGGAGAACATGAGGGGGAGCACGGTATGGAGAACATTAGGGGGGAAGCACGTTACGGTTAACATGAGGGGTGGGGACATGGAAAACATGGGGAAGAGCATGGAGAACATGAGGGAAGGGCGCTTCAGTATAGAGAACATGAGTGTGGGATAAGCACATCATGGAGAACATGAGGGGGGAAATGGAAAACATGGAGGAATGCATGTAGAACATGAGGGGGCGCGGAAGCACGGCATGGAGAACATGAGGGGTGCGCTTCAGCATGGAAAACATGAGGAGGAACATGAAAAACAAGGGGGAGAACATGAGGAGAGGGAAGCACGGCATGGAAAACATGACGGGGGAGCACGGCATGGAGAATATGAGGGGGGAAGCACGGCATGGAGAACATGAGGGGAGGGGAGGGCACTTCAGTATGGAGAATATGAGTGGGGAGCACCGCATGGAGAACATGAGGAGGGAAGCATGGTATGGAGAACATGAGGGGGGAAGCGAGGAATGGAGAACACGAGGGGAGGGCGATTCAGTATGGAGAACATGGGGTGAGCATGGCATGGAGAACATGAGGGGGAAGCACGGTATGGAGAAAATGGGGGGAAACACAGCATGGATAACATGAGGGGGGAAGCACAGCATGGAGAACATGAGAGGAGGGTGCTTCATTATGGAGAACATGGGAGGGAGCATGGCATGGAGAACATGAGGGGGGAAGCACAGCATGGAGAACATGAGGGAAGCACGGTATGGAGAACATGGAGGGAAGCACAGCATGGAGAACATGAGGGGGGAAGCATGGTATGGAGAACATGAAGGGTGCGCTTCAGCATGGAGAACATGAGGAGGAACATGAAAAACAAGGGGGAGAACATGAGGAGAGGGAAGCACGGCATGGAAAACATGACGGGGGAGCATGGCATGGAGAATATGAGAGGGGAAGCATGGCATGGAGAACATGAGGGGAGGGTGCTTCAGTATG
Source organism: Phyllobates terribilis (assembly GCF_046119375.1). Classification (NCBI taxonomy): domain Eukaryota; kingdom Metazoa; phylum Chordata; class Amphibia; order Anura; family Dendrobatidae; genus Phyllobates; species Phyllobates terribilis. Next base: position 868,902,717 of record NW_027362762.1, read on the forward strand.
GAGAATATGAGTGGGGAGCACCGCATGGAGAACATGAGGAGGGAAGCATGGTATGGAGAACATGAGGGGGGAAGCGAGGAATGGAGAACACGAGGGGAGGGCGATTCAGTATGGAGAACATGGGGTGAGCATGGCATGGAGAACATGAGGGGGAAACACGGTATGGAGAAAATGGGGGGAAACACAGCATGGATAACATGAGGGGGGAAGCACAGCATGGAGAACATGAGAGGAGGGTGCTTCATTATGGAGAACATGGGGGGGAGCATGGCATGGAGAACATGAGGGGGGAAGCACAGCATGGAGAACATGAGGGAAGCACGGTATGGAGAACATGGAGGGAAGCACAGCATGGAGAACATGAGGGGGGAAGCATGGTATGGAGTACATAAGGGGGGAAGCACGTTATGATGAACATGGGAGGGGCACGCTATGGAGAACATGGGGGGGAGCACAGCATGGAGAACATGAGTGGGAAGCACAGTATGGAGAACATGAGGAGGGGAAGCACGATATGGAGTACATGAGGGGGGGAGCTTGGTATAGACAACATGAGGGAGAAGAACGGTATGGATAACATGAGGAGGGGAGCACGGTATGGAGAACATGAGAGGGAAGCATGGTATGGAGAACATGAGGGGGGAAGCACGGTATGGAGAACATGAGGCATGAGGGGGGAAGCACGGTATAGACAACAAGAGGGGGGGAAGCATGGTATGGACAACAAGAGGGGGAGCACGGTATGGAGAACATGAGGGGGGGGAGCACGGTATGGAGAACATGAGGCATGAGGGGGGAAGCACAGTATGGAGAACATGAGGGGGGGAAGCATGGTATGGCCAACAAGAGGGGAGCACGGTATGTAGAACATGATGGGGAAGCACGGTATGGAGAACATGAGGGGGGAGCATGGCATGGAGAACATGAGGGGGGAGCATAGTATGGAGAACATGAGGGGGGAGCACGGTATTTATGGAGAACATGAAGGGGAGAGCTCGGTATGGAAAACATGAGGGGTAGAGCTCGGTATGGAAAACATGAGGGGGGGAGCTCGGTATGGAAAACATGAGGGGTAGAGCTCGGTATGGAAAACATGAGGGGGGGGCTCGGTATGGAAAACATGAGGGGGGGAGCTCGGTATGGAAAACATGAGGGGGGGAGCTCGGTATGGAAAACATGAGGAGGGGAGCTCGGTATGGAAAACATAAGGGGGGAGCTTGGTATGGAAAACATGAGTGGGGAGGCTCGGTATGGAGAACATCAGGGGGCAGCTCGGTATGGAGTGGGGACAACCTGAGGGGGCAATGAAGAGGGGCCTGCATGGAGTGACAATGTGGAGATCATATTTCATAAGGGAGAAAGGTGTGGTGGGAATACTTCATAATGGAGAGGACTGTGTGGTGGTTTTCGTTTGAGGGAGTGGTGTGACTGTCATATTTCACTAGGGCAGACAGTGTGGTGGGAATATAGTAGAGAATAGTGTGGAGACCGTGTACCATAATTGAGACAGTGAGACATTTTTTGTGCAGGGAGCACAGTGAGCTACAATTATTTATTTAGGGGCAGAACATAGGGCTTATTTAGTGCACATCCTGGGTGGCTTTTTTCAGGAAGATTATAATGACACTGCTATCTTTAAGGGCATCATTTTGCGATGTGCTGCAGAAGACCGGAGAAGATGAAAAGTCTGTGAGACGAGCTGTGGCTGTGAGAAGTCATCACAGAGTCAGGTACTTGGATCTAAGGTGCATGTACATTGGTCAGATGCGGTTTTTAGATGACCGCCAACTTGCTATATGAAGCCAATCAGCAGTCGCTTAATAACCTGTTTAGACAGGATGTGACCTCACTTTCATGTGCACAGAATGATCATTAACATCATCGTCTTGTCCACATAGAAAGCATTGTTCTCAGCAGCACGTGTACAGAGGAGAATGTGTGGCTGAAAAACGATCATATATAAAAGTCTTTCTCCCCCAAAATGCCAATTCTGCATACACATTTATATAGGGGACATAGCCCAGGCATATACAGTTTTAACTTAACTTATTTTATTTTTTATACAGTGGGGAAAATAAGTTTTTGATACACAGCAGATTTTGCAAGTTTTCCCATCTAAAAAGAATGGAGAGGTCTGTAATTTTTATCGTAGGTACACTTCAACTGTAGGGGCAGAATCTAGAAATAAAAAAACAGAAAATCACATTGTATGATTTTTAAATAATTAAATTGCATTTTATTGCATGAAATAAGTATTTGATCATCTACCAACCAGCAAGAATTCTGGCTCTCACAGACCTGTTAGTTTTTCTTTAAAAAGCCCTCCTTCTTTGCACTCAATACTTGTATTAATTGCACCTGTTTGAACTTGTTACCAGTATAAAAGACACGTGTCCACACACTCAATCAATCACACTCCAAACTCTCCACCCTAGCCAAGACCAAAGAGCTGCCTAAGGACACCCGGGACAAAATTGTAGGCTGGGATGGGCTACAAGACAATAGGCAAGCAGCTTGTCAAGAAGGCAACAACTGTTGGCACAATTATTAGAAAATGGAAGAAACACAAGATGACTGTCAATCTTCCTCGGTCTGGGGTTCCATGCAAGTTCTCACCTCGTGGGGTAAGGATGATTCTGAGAAAAGTCAGGAATCAGCCCAGAACTACAAGGGAAGACCTAGTTAATGACTTGAAGAGAGCTGGGGCCTCAGTCTCAAACATTACCATTAGTAACACACTACGCCGTCATCAATTAAAATCCTGCAGGGCACGCAAGGTCCCCCTGCTCACGCCAGCACATTTACAGGCCCATTTGAAGTTTGCCAATGACCATCTGGATGATCCAGAGGAGGCATGGGAGAAGATCATGTGGTCAGATGAGACCAAAATAGAACTTTTTGGTATCAACTCCACTTGCTGTGTTTGGAGGAAGAAGAAGGGTGAGTACAGTCCCAAGAATACCATCCCAACTGTGAAGCATGGTGGGGGAAACTTCATACTTTGGGGGTGCTTTTCTGCAAAGGGGACAAGTTAACTGCACCGTATTGAAGGGAGGATGGATGGGGTAATGTATCGGGAGATTTTGGCCAACAACCTCCTTCCCTCAGTAAGAGCATTAAAAATGGGTCATGGCTGGGTCTTCCAGCATGACAATAATAATAATATTTTTATTTATATAGAGCCAATATATTCCGCAGCACTTTACAATTCAGACATTTTACAGACATTATCGGCACTGTCCACATTGGGCTTACAATCTACATTCCCTATCAGTATGTCTTTGGAGTGTGGGAGGAAACCGGAGAAACCGGAGGAAACCCACACAAACAAGGGGAGAACATACAAACCCTTGCAGATGTTTCCTTGGTGGGATTTGAATCCAGTACCTCAGGTCTACAAGGCTGCAGTGCTAACCACTGAGCCAACCGTGCTGCCCGTGACCCAAAACACACAGCCAAGGCAACTAAGGAGTGGCTCCTTAAGAAGCATTTCAAGGTACTGGAGTGGCCTAGCCAGTCTCCAGACCTGAAATTAATTATGTAAAAATCATACAATGTGACTTTCTGGATTATTTTTTAGCTTCTGTCTCTCACAGTTGAAGTGTACCCATGATAAAAATTACAGACCTCTCCATTCTTTGTAGGTGGTAAAACATGCAAAATCGGCAGTGTATCAAATACTTATATGCTTGGATACAGCACTCTGTGAACAGCCTGCTTCTTTACCAATGACCTTTTGTGGCTTATCCTCCTTGTGGAGTGTGTCAATGACTGCCTTCTGGACATCTGTCAAGTCAGCTGTCTTCCCCATGATTGTGAAGCCTACTGAAACAGACACAGGGACCTTTTTAAACACTTAGGAAGCCTTTGCAGGTGTTTTTTGTTAATTATTCTAATTCACTGAGATAATGATTTTTGTGTTTTCATTGGTTGTAATCCATAATCATTAACATTAACAGAAATAAACACTTGAAAGAGATCACTCTGTTTGTAATGACTCTATATAATATATGAGTTTCACTTTTTGTATTGAAGAACTGAAATACTGTAAATTAAATTTTTGAGGAGATTCTAATTTTGTGAGAAGCACCTGTATATACAGCATTCTAGTATGCTGTAACAGAGGACTTATGTAACGGGTCTGGGAGGTGGAACCTCTGAGCAACTATACAAAGGGGCAGTCCTTGTAAGGAAGCGGGTGGCTCCCAGGGAAGGCGGGCAGGTAGTCACGGCAAGTGACAGGGACAGTCTCTGGGTAGAAGGGGCAGGAAGTCACAGCAAGTGACGGGGACAGTCTCTAGGCAGGCGGATGGTCACGGCAAGTGACAGCAGGGTAAGAGTCTCTAGACGGGCAGGTGGTCACGGCAAGTGACAGCAGGGAAAGAGTCTCTAGACGGGCAGGTGGTCACGGCAAGTGACAGCAGGGAAGAGTCTCTAGATAGGCGAGCAGGCAGGTAGCAGGTGAGCGCTCCCAGGTGAGCGGGCAAGAGTCTCTGGACAGGCAGGTGGTCACGGCAAGTGACGGCAGGGCCTCCAGGTAGGCTAGCAGGCAGGTAGCAGGTGAGCGCTCCCAGGTGAGCGGGCAAGAGTCTCAGGACAGGCAGGTGGTCACGGCAAGTGACGGCAGAGCCTCCAGGTAGGCTAGCTGGCAGGTAGCAGGTGAGCGCTCCCAGGTGAGCGAGCAAGAGTCTCTGGACAGGCAGGTGGTCACAGCGAGTGACGGCTAAGCCTCCAGGTAGGCTAGCAGGTAGGTAGTAGGTAAGCGCTCCCAGGTGAGCGAGTAAGAGTCTCTGGACAGGCAGGTGGTCACAGCAAGTGACGGCTAAGCCTCCAGGTAGGCTAGCAGGCAGGTAGCAGGTGAGCGAGTAAGAGTCTCTGGACAGGTAGGCAGGTATCAGGCAGGTATCTGGCAGGTACTTCCTGGTCCGCAGGCGGACTGATCCATAGACAGACTGGCAGGTGCTGGTAGGCAGACTGTCGGACCACAGGATAGCAAGCAGGTAAGCAGATATCAGGCAGGTATCAGGCAGGTATCAAGCAGGAATCTGGCAGGTGACTGGCAGGTAACTGGTAACGGGACCTGAGGGCTGAAGCAGAGTTGAAAGGCTTTGCAACAACATTGCTCGGGCACCTCCATTTTGGAGGAGGTGCCTTATATATGGTGAGGTCCTCCGGCCATTGGCCGGGGACTCCTTAGGACGGCGCGCGCGGCCCCTTTAAGAGAGGGGGAGCGCGCGCGCCCTAAGCACAGAGGCCGGGAAGCAGCGCGCGCTGCCAGCAGAGCGGGAGGAAGCCGCCGGGCACGGAGCGGAGAGGTGAGGGGAACGGCGTCCCTGTCTGGCAGGGGGCAGGGACGCCGACGCTACAGTACCCCCCCCTTTAGGCCCCCCCTTTTTTAGGCCAGAGAGAAATTTATCAAGGATGAGCGGGGCATGGATGTTCTCCCGAAGCTCCCATGTTCTCTCCTCAGGACCAAACCCCTTCCAATCCACTAGAAAAAATATTTTTCCTCTTACCCTTTTGGTGGCCAGAATGTTCTCTACCTCAAACTCGTTTTCAGCGGAAAAAGGAGCAGTAGGCGTACCTGTAGACTTGGAAAAAGAGTTAAGTACCACGGGTTTGAGTAGAGATACATGGAAGGAGTTAGGAATCCGCAAGTTGGCTGGGAGTTTCAATTTATAGGCCACCGGGTTGATTTGTTTGATAACTTCCAGTGGGCCGATGAACCGAGGCCCTAACTTGTAGGAAGGAATCTTGAGCCGGATATACTTGGACGAGAGCCAGACCTTATCTCCAGGACGGAATTGTGGTGGATCCAGACGTCTTTTGTCAGCCTGTTTTTTCATCCGCTCGGATGACTGAAGAAGTGCGGATCTGGTACTTTCCCAAATGGAGGAAAATTCGTTAACGAGAGATTCCGCAGCCGTATTGTCCACTGAGGTGAAGACGGGAAACGGGATCCGAGCATGCTGACTGAAGACTACAAAAAACGGGGATTTGGAGGAAGATTCGCTCTCATGATTATTGTAAGAAAATTCGGCCCACGGTAAAAGATCCACCCAGTCGGAATGGTGAGCATTAACAAAGTGCCGGAGGTAACTGGTTAAAATTTGGTTGATCCGTTCTACTTGGCCATTGGACTGTGGGTGATATGCAAAAGAAAAGTCCAAGGTGACCCCCAGCAGTTTACACATGGCTCGCCAAAAACGAGAGGTGAACTGAACCCCTCGGTCGGATACGATGTGGAGAGGAAGACCGTGTAGACGGAAGACATGATGGATAAAGTCTTTAGCTAACTCTGATGCAGACGGGAGACCCGGCAGGGGAATAAAGTGAGCCATTTTGGAAAAGGGGTCAGCGACCACCCATATGACCGTACAACCGGCAGAGACAGGGAGGTTCGTTATAAAGTCCATAGCTATATGCTGCCACGGGGCAGCAGGTACAGGAAGGGGAAGGAGACGGCCGGCTGGCAGATGTCTCGGAACCTTGTTGCGGGCGCAGGACACACAGGCTGAAACAAAGTCTGTTGCGTCCTTGTGCAGGGTAGGCCACCAGTAATGCCGGGAAATAAGCTGGAGGGTCTTTTTCTGACCAGCGTGGCCAGCTAGCTTGGATGAGTGTCCCCAGTGTAGAACCTTCTCACGATCAGGAACAGTTACGAATGTCTTACCGGGTGGAAGACGATTTAGATTCACGGGGGCCACCTGCAATACTTTGGCGGGGTCGATGATGTGTTTAGGCTCCTCCTCAAGATCAGAGACCAAAAAGGATCGGGATAAGGCATCAGCTTTGATGTTTTTGTCAGCCAGGCAAAAATGTAGAATGAAATTAAAGCGGGCGAAGAACAAGGACCACCGGGCTTGGCGCGGGTTAAGTCTCTGGGCACTCTGGAGGTAAGCCAAGTTCTTGTGGTCCGTGTAAATTATTACCGGGTGAAGAGCCCCCTCGAGCAGGTAACGCCACTCCTCCAGTGCCAGCTTAATGGCCAACAATTCTCGGTGTAACGGGTCTGGGAGGCGGAACCTCTGAACTACTATACAAGGGGGCGGTCCTTGTAAGGGAGCGGGTGGCGACCAGGCAGGCAGTCACAGCAGGTGACCGGGACAGTCTCTAGAAGAACGGGCAGGAGGTCACGGCAAGTGACCGGGGCAGTCTCTGGATGAACGGGCAGATGGTCACGGCAAGTGACCGGGGCAGTCTCTGGGTGAACGGGCAGATGGTCACGGCAAGTGACCGGGGCAGTCTCTGGGTGAACGGGCAGATGGTCACGGCAAGTGACCGGGGCAGTCTCTGGGTAAAGGGTTGGTACGACCTGTGGCGGCTGATGGTAGACGTGAGCTCCCAGGTGAGCAGGCGAGAGTCTCTGGATAAACGGGTGGTCACAGCATGTGACGGCGGAGCCTCCAGGAAGACCAACAGACAGGCGGCAGATGAGCGCTCCCAGGTGAGCGGGCAGAAGTCTCTGGACAGGCGGGTGGTCACAGCACGTGACGGCAGAGCCTCCAGGTAGGCTAGCAGACAGGCAGCAGATGAGCGTTTCCCAGGTGAGCGGGCAGGAGTCACTGGACAGGCAGGTGGTCACAGCACGTGACGGCAGAGCCTCCAGGTAGGCTAGCAGGCAGGTAGCAGATGTGCGCTCCCAGGTGAGCGGGCAAGCTGGTCCATAGACAGACTGACAAGAGTTGGAAGGCAGACCGTCGGACCTCAGGCAAGCAGGCAGGTAGTTGATGTGCGCTCCCAGGTGAGCGTGCAAGCTGGTCCTTAGACAGACTGACAGGAGTAGTAAGGCAGACCGTCGGACCTCAGGCTAGCAGGCAGGTAGCAGAATATTAGGCAGGAATAAGACAGCAAGCTGGCAGGAATCTGGCAGGTATCTGGCAGGTAACTGGCAACGGGACCTGAGGGCTGAAGCAGAGTAGTGAACAGTGCAACAACATTGCTCGGGCACCTCCATTTTGGAGGAGGTGCCTTATATATGGTGAAGTCCTCCGGCCATTGGCCGGGGACTCCTTAGGACGGCGCGCGCGGCCCCTTTAAGAGGGAGGGAGAGCGCGCGCGCCCTAAGCACAGTGGCCGGGAAGGAGCACGCGCTGCCAGCAGAGCGGGAGGAGGACGCCGGGCACGGAGCAGAGAGGTGAGGGGAACAGCGTCCCTGCCTAGCAGAGGGCAGGGACGCCGGCGCTACAGTACCCCCCCTTTAGGCCCCCCCTTTTTTAGGCCAGACAGAAATTTAGCAAGGATGAGCGGGGCATGGATGTTCTCCCGGGGCTCCCACGTTCTCTCCTCAGGACCAAACCCCTTCCAATCTACTAGAAAAAAGGTCTTTCCTCTTACCCTTTTGGTGGCAAGAATGTTCTCTACCTCAAACTCGTCCTCAGCAGAAACCGGAGCAGGAGGCGTACCTGTAGACTTGGAAAAAGAGTTAAGTACCACAGGTTTGAGGAGAGATACATGGAAGGAGTTAGGGATCCGTAAGTTGGCCGGGAGTTTCAATTTATAGGCCACCGGGTTGATCTGACTGATGACCTCCAGAGGACCGATGAACCGAGGCCCTAACTTGTAAGAAGGTATCTTGAGTCGGACATATTTAGATGAGAGCCAGACTTTATCTCCAGGACGAAATTGTGGAGGATCCAGGCGTTTTTTGTCAGCGTGTCTTTTCATCCGTTCGGACAACTGAAGGAGTTCGGATCGGGTACTCTCCCAAATGGAGGAAAATTTGCTAACGAGAGATTCCGCAGCCGGGTTGTCCACAGAGGTGGAGACAGGAAAAGGAATCCGAGGATGCTGACCGAAGACTACAAAAAACGGGGATTTGGAGGAGGATTCGCTCTCGTGATTGTTATAAGAGAACTCGGCCCATGGTAGGAGATCCACCCAGTCTGAATGATGGGCATTAACGAAGTGCCGGAGGTAACTGGTCAGGTTCTGATTGATCCGCTCCACTTGACCATTGGACTGTGGGTGGTAAGCGGAAGAGAAGTCCAGGGTGACGTCTAGCAGTTTACAAGTGGCTCTCCAGAAGCGTGAGGTGAACTGTACCCCACGATCCGACACGATGTGGAGGGGCAGGCCATGAAGACGAAAGATGTGACGAATAAAGTCTTTCGCTAGCTCGGGTGCAGACGGGAGGCCTGGCAGGGGAACGAAATGAGCCATCTTGGAGAAGCGGTCAGCGACCACCCAAATGACCGTACAACCGGCAGAGACTGGGAGGTCAGTTATAAAGTCCATTGCTATATGCTGCCAGGGGGCAGCAGGTACAGAAAGCGGAAGGAGGCGACCGGCTGGCAGATGTCTCGGAACCTTGTTGCGGGCGCAGGACACACAGGCAGAAACAAAGTCTATTACGTCCTTGTGCAGGGTAGGCCACCAGTAGTGCCGGGTAATAAGCTGGAGGGTCTTTTTCTGACCGGCGTGGCCAGCCAGTTTAGACGAGTGACCCCAGTGAAGGATCTTCTCCCGATCAGGTACTGATACGAACGTCTTTCCGGGAGGGAGACGATTTAGACTCACGGGAGCCACCTGCATTACTCTGGCGGGATCGATGATGTGTTTCGGATCTTCCTCGAGATCAGACACCAGAAAGGATCGAGACAAGGCGTCCGCCTTGACGTTTTTGTCAGCCGGGCGAAAATGAAGAACAAAATCAAAGCGAGCAAAAAACAAGGACCACCGGGCTTGGCGCGGATTAAGTCTCTGGGCATGCTGGAGGTAAGCCAAGTTCTTGTGGTCAGTGTAAATTATTACCGGGTGAAGAGCCCCCTCGAGCAGGTAACGCCACTCCTCCAATGCCAGTTTGATGGCCAATAACTCTCGGTCTCCTATGGAATAATTGCGCTCTGAGGAGGAGAAGAGTTTAGAGAAGAAGCCGCAAGTTACCATCCTCCCGGAAGATTATTTTTGAGTAAGTACCGCTCCGGCTCCAGAGGAGGAGGCGTCAACTTCCAGGAAGAACTGCTTGTTGCCGTCCGGGCGATGCAGCACCGGGGCGGAAGAGAAGGCCTGTTTTAAGGAAAGAAAGGCCTCCTCTGCTTCGGGCGGCCACTCTTTGGGATTAGTACCCTTACGGGTGAGCGCGGAAATTGGGGCAGTCCGGGAAGAGAAGTGCGGTATGAAGAGGCGGTAGTAGTTGGCGAAGCCCAGGAACCGCTGAATGGCCTTCAACCCCTCCGGTCGAGGCCATTTCTCGATGGCAGACAGTTTCTCTGGATCCATTCGTAGGCCGGTCTGAGAAATAATGTAGCCCAAAAACAGAAGCGAGGTCTGCTCAAAGAGGCACTTCTCGTATTTAGCGAAGAGGTGATTCTGCCTGAGCCTGAGCAGGACCTGACGAACGTCCCTCCGGTGAGTCTGGAGATCCGGAGAGAAGACCAAGATGTCGTCCAGGTACACCACTACGCAGGAGTAGAGAAGGTCCCGGAAGATGTCATTGACCAACTCTTGAAAGACGGCAGGAGCGTTACAGAGACCAAAGGGCATTACCAGATATTCATAGTGGCCGTCCCGGGTGTTGAATGCCGTCTTCCATTCCTCCCCCTGACGGATACGAACCAGGTTGTACGCCCCACGGAGGTCCAGTTTGTTGAAGATTCTAGCCCCCCTCAGACGATCAAATAACTCCGGAATGAGCGGAAGGGGGTACTTATTCTTCACCGTGATCTGGTTAAGGCCTCTATAGTCTATACAGGGACGGAGAGAGCCGTCCTTCTTTTTGACGAAAAAGAAGCCTGCTCCCACCGGGGAGGTAGATTTCCGGATGAATCCCCTGGCCAGATTCTCCTCAATATATTCGGACATCGACCGGGTCTCAGCAGCGGATAATGGATAAATACGCCCACGGGGAGGAGTAGTACCAGGTAACAGGTCGATAGGGCAGTCGTATGGTCTATGAGGGGGTAGTGTCTCTGCCTCCTTTTTATTAAAGACATCAGCATAAGACCAATAAGGAATCGGAAGTCCAGGTAGATTAGCTGGGGTAGGAGAAGGACGGACGGGATGGACGGGAACCAGACAGGTCTTATGGCAGTCCTGTCCCCAGCGAAGGACTTCTCCGGTCTGCCAGTCAAGCACGGGTGCATGTCTCTGGAGCCAAGGTAGACCTAGCAAGAGGGCGTGAGAGAGTCCAGGCAGAACATGAAAGGAGATACTCTCAGAATGCAGCATTCCCACCTGCAGAGTAATGGATTCGGTGATGAGTTGGATGGGGCGTGGTAAGAGGCCCCCATCCACGGCAGCAACAGACAAGGGTACAGCCAGAGGTTTGGTGGGGATGCGATATTTCTCTACCAGGGACTGTGAAATAAGATTCCCGGCTGCTCCAGAGTCAAGTTGGGCTAGTTCGAAAAAACGGTTCTCCCCGCAGACAATTGAGACTGACAGCAGCAGAGATGGAGAGGATTTATTCTTGTCTAGGTCGACCTCTCTGAGCGAACCTAGACACAGGCGTTTTCCGACCTCTCCGGGCAGGCACGGATCCGGTGCTCCTTACTGCCACAGTAGAAGCAGCTCCCCTCGGCACGGCGTAAGTCCTGACGGGTTTTGACCATCTTGGTCTGGTCGACCTGCATAGGCTCAGGAGAGTGTACCTGGGGAGAGACGGATTTCTGAAAAGTAGGAGCTAGACGTGGAAACCTCCTCTCACGGGTGACCTCTTTGGCACGCTCCTGGAACCGTAGATCAATCCGGGTGGCAAGAGTTATTAGGTCATCGAGAGTGGTAGGAATGTCCCGACCGGCAAGTTCATCTTTAATACGGCCGGACAGACCCTCCCAGAAGACGGATACCAGAGCGTCGTTATCCCAGGCCAGCTCCGAGGCAAGGGTACGGAACCGTATGGCATATTGGCCCACGGTGAGACTTCCCTGACGGAGGCGTAGCAGTGATGATGCGGATGAGGTCTTCCGTCCGGGTTCGTCGAAGACTTTCCGGAAAGCCATGAGAAAGGCAGGCAAGTCGGACACCAGGGGGTCTCCTCTCTCCCATAGAGGATTTAGCCAGGCCAGGGCCTCCCCGGTGAGATGGGACATGATGAAGGCAATTTTGGCCCGGTCGGAGTTAAACTGGTGGGACAGGAGTTCAAAGTGCAGGGTGCACTGATTTATGAAGCCCCGAGCCTGGGCGGAGTCGCCTCCGAAGCGAGGAGGTGCAGAAAGCCGGGGTCCGGGGTAGGATACCATGGTATTAGTGGACAGCGGAGCTGCCGGATTGCGAGTCATGGCACTGGCGGAGGTTGCTGGCGGAGCAGTCAGAGTGTCCAGGCGAGAATTGACATTCCGCAGGTGACCCAGGATGGACTCCTGTTGGGACCTCTGACGGGACAGTTCATGACACAGGTCCGAGAGCGAGGGAGCTTGGGTGCCACCGGGTTCCATGGCCCGAGCAAACTGTAACGGGTCTGGGAGGCGGAACCTCTGAGCTACTATACAAGGGGGCGGTCCTTGTAAGGGAGCGGGTGGCGACCAGGCAGGCAGTCACAGCAGGTGACCGGGACAGTCTCTAGAAGACCGGGCAGGAGGTCACGGCAAGTGACCGGGGCAGTCTCTGGATGAACGGGCAGATGGTCACGGCAAGTGACCGGGGCAGTCTCTGGGTGAACGGGCAGATGGTCACGGCAAGTGACCGGGGCAGTCTCTGGGTGAACGGGCAGATGGTCACGGCAAGTGACCGGGGCAGTCTCTGGGTAAAGGGTTGGTACGACCTGTGGCGGCTGATGGTAGACGTGAGCTCCCAGGTGAGCAGGCGAGAGTCTCTGGATAAACGGGTGGTCACATCATGTGACGGCGGAGCCTCCAGGAAGACCAACAGACAGGCGGCAGATGAGCGCTCCCAGGTGAGCGGGCAGAAGTCTCTGGACAGGCGGGTGGTCACAGCACGTGACGGCAGAGCCTCCAGGTAGGCTAGCAGACAGGCAGCAGATGAGCGCTCCCAGGTGAGCGGGCAGGAGTCACTGGACAGGCAGGTGGTCACAGCACGTGACGGCAGAGCCTCCAGGTAGGCTAGCAGGCAGGTAGCAGATGTGCGCTCCCAGGTGAGCGGGCAAGCTGGTCCATAGACAGACTGACAAGAGTTGGAAGGCAGACCGTCGGACCTCAGGCAAGCAGGCAGGTAGTTGATGTGCGCTCCCAGGTGAGCGGGCAAGCTGGTCCTTAGACAGACTGACAGGAGTAGTAAGGCACGGAGCAGAGAGGTGAGGGGAACAGCGTCCCTGCCTAGCAGAGGGCAGGGATGCCGGCGCTACACTCGGTCTCCTATAGAATAGTTGCGCTCAGATGAGGAGAAGAATTTGGAGAAGAAGCCGCAGGTTACCATTCTTCCGGAAGACGACTTTTGGGTAAGTACCGCTCCGACTCCGGAGGAGGAAGCGTCGACTTCTAGAAAGAATTGTTTGTTGCCGTCCAGACGATGCAGCACTGGGGCGGAAGAAAAAGCTCGTTTTAAAGAAAGGAAGGCCTCCTCTGCTTCGGGCGGCCATTCTCTGGGATTAGCGCCCTTACGGGTAAGCGCCGAGATAGGGGCAGTCCGGGAAGAGAAGTGCGGAATGAAGAGGCGGTAGTAGTTGGCGAAGCCCAGGAACCACTGAATAGCCTTCAACCCCTCTGGTCGGGGCCACTTCTCGATGGCAGACAGTTTCTCAGGGTCCATTTGTAGGCCGGTCTGAGAGATTATGTAGCCCAGAAACGGAAGCGAGGTCTGCTCAAAGAGGCACTTCTCATATTTAGCGTAGAGGTGGTTCTGCCTGAGCCTGAGCAGGACCTGACGAACGTCCCTCCGGTGAGTGAGAAGATCCGGAGAGAAGACCAAGATGTCGTCCAGGTACACCACCACGCAGGAGTAGAGAAGGTCACGGAAGATGTCATTGACCAACTCTTGAAAGACGGCGGGAGCGTTACAGAGACCGAAGGGCATTACTAGATATTCATAGTGGCCGTCCCGGGTGTTGAATGCCGTCTTCCATTCATCCCCTTGACGGATACGGACCAGATTATACGCCCCACGGAGGTCCAGCTTGGTGAAGATTCTAGCCCCCCTCAGACGGTCAAATAATTCAGGAATGAGCGGAAGGAGGTATTTATTCTTCACTGTGATCAGGTTAAGGCCTCTATAGTCTATACAGGGACGGAGTGAGTCGTCCTTCTTTTTGACGAAGAAGAAGCCTGCTCCCGCCGGGGAGGTAGATTTCCGGATAAATTCCCGGGCCAGATTCTCCTCAATATATTCAGACACGGCGTAATTCCTGATGGGTCTTGACCATCTTGGTCTGGTCGACCTGCATAGGCACGGGTGAGTGCGCCGGAGGAGTAACGGAGGAAGTGACGGATCTCTGGAAGGTAGGGGCAAGGCGTGGAAACCTCTCACGGGTGACCTCTTTGGTGCGCTCCTGGAACCGGATGTCAATCCGGGTGGCAAGTGAAATTAAGTCGTCGAGAGTGGTAGGAATGTCCCGACCGGCGAGTTCATCTTTAATACGGCCGAACAGACCCTCCCAGAAGACGGAGACCAGGGCGTCGTTATCCCAGGCAAGCTCCGAAGCAAGGGTACGGAACCGTATGGCATATTGGCCTATGGTGAGACCTCCTTGGCGGAGGCGTAGCAGAGATGAGGCGGATGAGGTCCTCCGTCCTGGTTCGTCGAAGACCTTCCGGAAAGCCGAGAGAAAGGCTGGCAGATTGGACACCAGGGGGTCTCCTCTCTCCCATAGAGGATTTAGCCAAGCCAGCGCCTCCCCCGTGAGATGGGACATGATGAAGGCTACTTTGGCTCGGTCGGTGGAAAACTGGTGTGCCAACAGTTCGAAGTGCAGAGTGCACAGGTTAATGAAGCCCCGTGCCTGACCGGGATCTCCGCCAAAACGAGGCGGGGCGGTGAGGCGGGGACCGGGAAGAGATGCCATGGAATTGATGGGCAGCGGCGCTGCCGGGGTAGGAGTCGTGTGACTGGAAGCCGGTCCCGAAGATGTAGTCAGTGTGTCCAGGCGTGAGTTAACACTACGCAGGTGGCTCAGGATGGACTCCTGTTGGGACCTCTGACGGGACAGTTCATGGCAAAGGTCCGAGAGCGAGGGAGCTTGGGTGCCACCGGGTTCCATGGCCCAAGCAAACTGTAACGGGTCTGTGAGGTGGAACCTCTGAGCAACTATACAAAGGGGCAGTCCTTGTAAGGAAGCGGGTGGCTCCCAGGGAAGGCGGGCAGGTAGTCACGGCAAGTGACAGGGACAGTCTCTGGGTAGAAGGGGCAGAAAGTCACGGCAAGTGACGGGGACAGTCTCTATGTAGGCGGATGGTCACGTCAAGTGACAGCAGGGTAAGAGTCTCTAGACGGGCAGGTGGTCACGGCAAGTGACAGCAGGGAAAGAGTCTTTAGACGGGCAGGTGGTCACGGCAAGTGACAGCAGGGAAAGAGTCTCTAGACGGGCAGGTGGTCACGGCAAGTGACAGCAGGGAAAGAGTCTCTAGACGGGCAGGTGGTCACGGCAAGTGACAGCAGGTAAAGAGTCTCTAGATGGGCAGGTGGTCACGGCAAGTGACAGCAGGGAAAGAGTCTCTAGACGGGCAGGTGGTCACGGCAAGTGACAGCAGGGAAAGAGTCTCTAGACGGGCAGGTGGTCACGGCAAGTGACAGCAGGGAAGAGTCTCTAGATAGGCTAGCAGGCAGGTAGCAGGTGAGCGCTCCCAGGTGAGTGGGCAAGAGTCTCTGGACAGGCAGGTGGTCACGGCAAGTGACGGCAGGGCCTCCAGGTAGGCTAGCAGGCAGGTAGCAGGTGAGCGCTCCCAGGTGAGCGGGCAAGAGTCTCAGGACAGGCAGGTGGTCACGGCAAGTGACGGCAGAGCCTCCAGGTAGGCTAGCTGGCAGGTAGCAGGTGAGCGGGCAAGAGTCTCTGGACAGGCAGGTGGTCACAGCGAGTGACGGCTAAGCCTCCAGGTAGGCTAGCAGGTAGGTAGCAGGTAAGCGCTTCCAGGTGAGCGAGTAAGAGTCTCTAGACAGGCAGGTGGTCACAGCAAGTGACGGCTAAGCCTCCAGGTAGGCTAGCAGGCAGGTAGCAGGTGAGCGCTCCCAGGTGAGCGAGTAAGAGTCTCTTGACAGGTAGGCAGGTATCAGGCAGGTATCTGGCAGGTACTTCCTGGTCCGCAGGCGGACTGATCCATAGACAGACTGGCAGGTGCTGGTAGGCAGACTGTCGGACCACAGGATAGCAAGCAGGTAAGCAGATATCAGGCAGGTATTAGGCAGGTATCAAGCAGGAATCTGGCAGGTGACTGGCAGGTAACTGGTAACGGGACCTGAGGGCTGAAGCAGAGTTGAAAGGCTTTGCAACAACATTGCTCGGGCACCTCCATTTTGGAGGAGGTGCCTTATATATGGTGAGGTCCTCCGGTCATTGGCCGGGGACTCCTTAGGACGGCGCGCGCGGCCCCTTTAAGAGAGGGGGAGCGCGCGCGCGCACGCCCTAAGCACAGAGGCCGGGAAGCAGCGCGCGCTGCCAGCAGAGCGGGAGGAAGCCGCCGGGCACGGAGCGGAGAGGTGAGGGGAACGGCGTCCCTGTCTGGCAGGAGGCAGGGACGCCGACTCTACAACTTATAGGTGCTGGCAGTACTTTAGGGGAAAACCTGGTGACAGGTTCCCTTTAATTTTTAAATGTTAGGTCATAACAGTGCACTAAGGCTTAGGCCATACCAAGGGTGCACAGAAGTGTCTCCATTTGCATATTAAATGTCGCTTTTTCAGCAAATATTATGCAAAACAGTATATGCCTGGTATTATTTTAGCAGGGGCTACGTCCCCTATGTAACTCTTTATGCAGTCTAAGGCCACGGCCCCATTTTCAGTATTTGGTCAGTATTCGGTCAGTATTTTTTCTCAGGAGTGGGAGCCAAAACCAGGTGAGGAACAAACAGAGAAAAGGTATAATAGAAACCTGTGCACCAATTCTGCATTTATCACCCACTCCTGGTTTTGGCTCCCACTCCTGAGAAAAAATACTGACCGAATACTGATAGTGGGGCCGTGGCCTAATTGTCATTTCGGGTTGACAGACTCCCTTTCAGTAAGCTTAAAATCCATTTAATCCAACAAATGAACATTTTGCTTGTGCATCGAGTGATTGACAGTCTGTTTAGATATATCGATAATCAATTTCCCATTATTGGCTGCAATGTTAAAAGGGGTGTCTGGTCTAAAACTACAAATCTGCAGTCACTCTTAAGTGACTGCAGACTTGTGAATCTTCACATCACTAACTGCTTGCTTTGAGGATTCTCCAGTGTCAGCGTTTGGAACAACAGTCATGTTTCTGCAAGTATGTGGTTTGCATACTTTCGGCCACCATCCGACTATGCAAGTAAATTGAGCAAGGCCATGCCCATCTATTCGGATTATGGCCGGGAGTATGCATATCGCATACTCGCAGTCACATGACCACCGTTCCCGACGCTGACACCGGAGAATCCTCACAGCAAGTAGTGCCTGATGTGAGAATTCACAAGTTTGCAGTCACAAAGATTGACTGCAGATTTGTAGTTTTAGATCAACAACCCCTTTAATGCTTCTTAAAGGGGTTATTTTAAGTTGGAAAGTTATCCGCTCTGCGGGTGGTCGGACCCCAGCGTTTCCGAGAACTGGAGCAGAGGTTGATCATCCGCACTGCCGCTCCACTCATTCTTAATGGGAGTGCCGGAGATTACCAAGCGCAGCGCTCTACTGATCTTTGGCGTTCCCATTAGAATGAATAGAGCGGTAGTCCGGATGCCTCTGCTCCATTCAACTGGAGCTCGTGAGATCCCCGGTCCTCAGGATCGTGGGAACCACGGTACTTGGACCCCCAGTGATCGGAAAGTTACTTGAGATAGTTACTTTAAAGAGTATCTAAACTTTTGGAATTTTTTTTATGTTTTATTCCCATTCTGAGCAGATCAGTGGGTCACCCAGTTCTGAGCACCCCCCCAGTAGCTAAACAAAGACCTTCTAGATGACCACAGCTCAGGAAACAGGAGAGCATGCGCACAGCGCAGAGTGGATCCAGTGAGTAAAAAGTCATAGTCATGCGTCCTGAGCTGTGCACGTCTTTTGAGCAATTGTTGGGGTCTCAGGTCCTATCCCATGATGCCTCTTCTCCACTTCTCCACACTAAGCCAACTTCAGACTCACACCAATCTGCTGAGAATTAATGAACCTAACACATATAAGATATCTTCCAAAAGTTAAGTTACTCTTTAAATGTTCAATAAAGCTCCTGCCTAGGACCAAGAAGTACTGTGGTTCCTGTATGGTCCGCAGTCTGATGATAGCTGTTAACAACAACTTCAAGCATCTCCTTACCATTGTTAAGGGCATACTGAGAGTTATAGGTTAATGCGATACAATTGTTTATGGGGCTGATCTGACATTACAATTGATTGCTGTACTAAGATTGGCAATGTATTCATGTACTGATAGATATTCTGGTGATGTATTACTGTACTGACGGCGGTTGTGATGATGCATTACTGTATTGATGGTGGTTGTGATGATGTATTACTGTATTGACGGTGGTTTTGGTGATGTTTTACTGTACTATCGGTGGTTCTAGTGATTTACTGTACTGACGGTGGTTCTGGTGATGTAGTCATGTACACTGTGTTCCAAATTATTATGCAAATAATATTTTCTCAGATTTTCCCAAATTACCTATATGAATTGCAGTCATTGTAATTTTCCAGTCAAATAACTATTAGAGTACAATTGAAAGGTTTTTGTACAAACTGCCTATGATAACAGTATATTTTTAAAAAAATAAAAAACTCAAACTGCACTCAAAATGCATGTTCCAAAGTATTATGCACAGCAGAGTTTTCAACCTTTTCATTTTAATAAAGAACTAAAAAAATGGTCATTTTTGAAATTATAAGCATTAGCAGGTTATTACAAACTGAAATCAAACAGTTTTCAACTCAAAACTTTATTATAGGTGATGTTACGTTTGCACATAGGACCCCTTGTTCGAAAGGAGCTTCTGAACTCTCTCGTCCATTGAATTTGTCAGGTTTTGGATGGTTTCTGCTTCAATTGTTTTGCATGAGGACAGAATACCCTCCCAGAGCTGTTGCTTAGATGTGAACTGCCTCCCGCCATCATAGACACTCCTTTTGATGATGCTCCAGAGGTTCTCAATGGGGTTGAGGTCAGGGGAGCATGGGTGCCACACCATACGTTTGTCCCCTTTTATGCACATAGCAGCCAGAGATGCAGATGTGTTATGTGCAGCATGAGACGGGGCATTATCATGCATGAAAATGATCTTGCTGCGGAATGCACAGTTCTTCTTCTTGAACCATGGACGGAAGTGCTGTTTGAGAAACTCAACATACATTATGGAGTTCATCTTTACCCCTTCAGGGATCCTAAAAGGGCCGACAATCTCTCTCCCCATGATTTCAGCCCAAAACATTACTCCACCTCCTCCTTGTTAGCGCCGTAGCCGTGTTTGCATGGGGTATCCATCAACCAGCCATCCTCCACTCCATCCATCTGGACCATCGAGATCATTTCATGCATGATAATGCCCCGTCTCATGCTGCACATTACAATGACTGCAATTCATATAGGTAATTTGGGAAAATCTGAGAAAATATTATTTGCATAATAATTTGGAACACAGTGTATATGTTGTAATCTTTAATTTATCCAACTTGTTATAAAAACATTATAAGCTCAGTGTGCTGGACTTAACCCCTTTCTGATGTGTGACCTAATAGTACGTCATGGTGACCTGGGCCGATTGGACCAATGACGTACTATTAGGTCATATGGCGATCGCGCCCGCACACACACTGTGCGGGGCGATCGCCGCCGGGTGTCAGCTGATAGTCACAGCTTACACCCGCTGCTATGTGTTGGGAGTGGTCCCGCACCGCTCCCGGCACATTAACCCCCTCAATGCTGTGATCGAAGGGGCAAGGGGAGGGGCAAGGGGAGGTGATCGCAATACTCATCTCCTCTCCCGGCCTCCAGCGCTGTCTTCCGCGGCTTCCCGGATGTTGCCATGACGACCCAATGCCGTCATGACAACATCTGGGTCACCAGACAGCAGGAAGATATTTTGGTCATGCGCAGTGCATGACCAAAGTATCTTCTGCAGCTGCAGCACTGACAGCCTGTATAGCACAAGGATGGTGTTCCATCCCTGTGCTATACAGGCGATCAGAATAAAAAAAGTGAAAGTCCCATAGCGGGACAAAGAATAAAAGTCCAAAAAGTGTTAAAAAATGGAAAAAAAATAAAAAAAAAATTGTAAAAATATTTTAAAAAAATAAATAAAAATACACCAAAAATAAAAATATAATGTACCCATCAATAAATATTATTATGAAAAAAACCACATATTTGGTATCTCCGCGTCCGGAACGACCTGACCCATAAAACTGTCCTCTAGTTAACCCCTTTAGTGAACTTGGTAAAAAAAAACTAAAAAAAAAACATGCTTTTTCATCAAACCGCCAAACAAAAAATGGAATAACACGCGATCAAAAAGACGAATATAAATAAAAATGGTACCGCTGAAAACATCATCTTGTCCCGCAAAAATATGGAAAAATTATAGCTCTCAAAATATGGCGATGCAAAAACTAGATTTTACAAAAAAATGCGTCTTTTAGTGTGTTACAGCTGTCAATCATAAAATCCCGATATGATTCTGGTATCGCTGTAATCGCACCGACCCGAAGACTAAAGTCGTCTAATCACTTATACCGCACAAGGAACGGCATAAAAAATAAACTAGGGTTTGGGTTGTGTTAGGGTTAGGGTTGGGCTAGGATTAGGGTTGGGGTTGGGGTTAGGGTAGGGTTAGGGTTGGGCTAGGGTTAGGCTACGGTTAGGGTTGGGCTAGGGTTAGGGTTGGGCTAGGGTTAGGGTTGGAGTTAGGGTTGGGCTAGGGTTAAGGTTGGGGTTGGGGTTAGGGTTGGGCTAGGGTTAGGGTTGGGGTTGTATTAGGGTTGGAAGTTTTTTCCAAAGTAAAAAAAAAAAGATGACAATATGGAGACTAATGTTGAGTGCAAGTGCTCGCTACTTGAGTTTGCATCGGGTGCTCAGGTATGCACTGAGTATCGCGGGTGCTCGAGTGACATGCTCGAGTCTCCGCCCCATATGCTTCGTGGCCAAAAAAAACTTGCGGGGATTGCCTGCCATGCACGAGCATGTTTTTTGGGTGTCTAATAACCGTGAAACATGCGGGGCAGGGACTCGAGTATGTCACTTGAGCACCCGCGATACTTGGTGCATACCCGAGTGCCCGATGCAAACTCAAGTAGCGAGCACTTGCGCTCAAGACTAATGACAACTTATTCAATATGATGACCTAATGTTATCAAATTCTGTGTCGTACCTCTGGGTTCAAAATGTTCACTATACCCCTTGATAAAATCCTTGAGGGGTGTCGTTTCCAAAATGGGGTCACTTGTGGGGGGTTTCCACTATTTAGGCACATCAGGGGCTCTCCAAACGCGACATGGCGTCCGCTCTCAATTCCAGCCAATTTAGCGTTCAAAAAGTCACACAGTGCTCCTTCCCTTCTGAACTCTGCTGTGCGCCCAAACACTGTATTTTCCCCACATATGGGGTATTGACGTACTCAGGATAAATTACACAACAGTTTTGGGGTCCCTTTTCTCCTCTTACCCTTGTGAAAATAAAAAAATGGGGGCTAAAACATTATTTTTGTGGAAAAAGTTTGATTTTTTTATTTTCACGGCTCCATGTTATAAACTTCTGTGAAGCACCTGGGGGTTTAAGGTGCTCACCACACATCTAGATAAGTTCCCTGAGGGGTCTAGTTTCCAAAAATGGTGTCACTTGTGGGTCGTTTCCACTGTTTAGGCACATCAGGGGCTCTCCAAACTCAACATGGTGCCCACTAATTATTCAAGCAAATTTTACATTCAAAAAGTCAAATGGCGCTCCTTCTCTTCCGAGCCCTGCCGTGCGCACAAACAGTGGTTTTTCCCCACATATGGTGTATCAGTGTGCTCAGGAGGAATTGCACAATAAATTGTATGGTGCAATTTCTCCTGTTACCCCTCCGAAAATAAAAACAATTGGGTCTAAAGTAAAATTTTTGTGAAAAAAGTTAAATGTTCATTTTTTTCTTCCACATTCCAAAAATTCCTGTGAAGCACCTGAAGGGTTAATAGAGTTTTTGAATGTGGTTTTGAGCACCTTGAGGGGTGCAGTTTTTAGAATGGTGTCACTTTTGGGTATTTTCTGTCATAAAGACCCCTCAAACTGACTTCAAATATGATGTGGTCCCTAAAAAAATGGTTTTGTAAATTTTGTTGGAAAAATGAGAAATCACTGGTTAACTTTTAACCCTTAAAGCTCCCTAATAAAAAAAAATGTTGGTTCTAAAATTGTGCTGATGTAAAGTAGACATGTGGGAAATGTTATTTATTAACTCTTTTGTGTGACATATCTCTCTGATTTAAGGGCTTAAAAATTCAAATTTTGAAAATTGCTAAATTTTCTCCAAATTTTCATTTTTTTCACAAATAAACGCAAGTGATATCGAAGAAATTTTACCACTGTCATGAAGTACAATATGTCACGAAAAAACAATCTCAGAATCAGGGGGATCCGTTGAAGCGTTCCAGAGTAATTACCTCATAAAGTGACAGTGGTCAGAATTGTAAAAATTGGCCCGGTCATTAACGTGCAAACCACCCTCGGGGGTAAAGGGGTTAAAATACAGCTGTCTGAATGTCTGTCACCTGAACAAGAAATTAACCAAAGCACCCATACACTATAGACAGCTGTCCGATCATTCGGCTGGCAGCTATTTTGTCCCGCTCTCCCATATACAGGATTGCTCACTTTGCCGAGAGCTCCTGTGGTCTCTATGACAGTCGCTGTTAGACATCTCTGGCAGCAGCTTATCACTTAGAGAACAAAAGTACCTACAGTCCGAAATCGGACATTCTGGGTTCTTATCTCCCCTGACAATCATCAGGCAGAGCCACCCATACACATTGGACTATCAGCAGAACCTGTTGATATCGGCGGGTTTGGCCAAATTTAGTCTGTGTATGTGGGTATTAACTAGTATCTGAAGGGTATGAGCACTGTCAGGATATGAGCACACGACTTCTTTTAGACACCTGCGAATGCCTAGAGTTTTTCAGACAGAAGATGCTTCAGGATACATAGTCGTCATTTTGTTCTGAATTAACTTTTTTTGTTGTTGTATTTTCAGACATCTTTTAGCCAACAGTTTTTGTTTATTTATCTTTTTTTTTAAATAAACTAGTAAGCGACTTCCAAACAGAAGCCGCCCATATAATGGACTATTCACTTCTTTTAGCCACTTCTTGTCTTAGGAAACTGAAATGGTTAAAAAACTAAACATATGAACAGCGAGTTGTCTTGCTGTGTATGAGTTCATTGTTTTTAGCATATATTTAGCACTTTTCAGGTGGGTTACAGAGCGGACCTGCCTGAAAAAGAAGCTGTGTGCACATACCCTTAGTCTGACTGATCAGTAGGGGGCGTACCACTTAAAGTACCTAGAGCAGAATGAATGCCATATATGGCCCTGCATCCGATCGCACCAATCAGTGAGCAGAGACGAGGTCTGTTCCTGACCTGTTCCTGTCCCCTTCTTTTTTTCTAATCCACCCCAATCCCCTTCTTACCCTGTCCCCCCTTTCCACCTCTCCCTAACCCCCCCCCTTCTGCCACCGAGCACTGATGACTACTTAATCGCTCGTTTTTTGCCACTTTTTTCATGCGTCCTGCAGCCGCTGACCACTGGTCAGTGACACAGATCACTGATCAGCACCCATGCTCGCTTTTGGCCAGGACTTTTTTTCTCTGTCCATTCCCCCCACCCCCTTTGCACCACATCCATGCGTGCGTCCTGCAGCCAATGAGCCGCTGATCAGTGACGCACATCATTGATCAGTGTCTGTGCTCGCTTTTGGCCAGGATTTTTTTTCCTGTCCATTTTTCCCCCCCTTTACACCACATCCGTGCTTGCATCCTACAGACACCGAGCACTGATCAATGACGCACATCACTGATCAGCATCCGTTTGTTGTTTGTTTTTTTTGTGAAAAAAGAATCAAATAAAAAAAATTATTTCGTTGATAGGCCTAGATTAGAGACAGTAAAAATATACTGTAGTAATCAGCATCTACAACAATATTTTTTTACTGAATATAGTCAAGGTTAGTGTCAGTAAAGTATAAAAACAGAATAAAAAAAATAATTTAGATTAGTTGATAGGGCTAGATTAGGGACAGTAAAAATATACTGTAGTAATCAGCGTCTACTACTGTATTTTTTACTGAATATAGTCAGGGTTATTGTCAGATAGTAAAGTGTAAAAAAAGAATTTAAAAAAATAATTTAGATTAGTTGATAGGGCTAGATTAGGGACAGTAAAAATATACTGTAGTAGTCAGGGTCTATTACAGTATCTTTTACTGAATATAGTCAGGATTACAATAAGATAGTTGCGGGTGCTCAGTATTTTTCCTTTTACTGACGTCCATTTAGTAAGTTTGTTTTTTATTTTACCAAATTTTTATATTCTTTTATTTTATTTTTATCTTTTTCTTTCTAGATTCTTTTCTTCTATTGTTTTCTTTTCTCTTTCTTCTATTTTAACAAACAAAGTTTACACCAAACACTCACTCCCACACATCGAAAAAATGTCCCACTCGTCCCAATCACGGTATTCTGCTGAGTAGGCATACGCCTTCCTTGCCTCCGACATTGATAGTGAGGGAGAAGATGCCACCTTCCTTTATTTTTCCTCCTCCTCTTCCTCAAGTGACACCGAACCGCCACAGGACAGCAAATGAGCCAGCGCGTATTGTTGGTGACCCCCTATGGACCTCACCTCCCGAAGATTATGAGCCACAGATTCCTGATTTTGTGGCGCAATTAGGAATCTAATTTGACATCACCGGCCTCACAGAAATTGACTTTTTCAAAGTCTTTTTCTCTGAGGATTTTGTAAACCTCATGGTGGTCAAGAGAAATTTGCACGCCCAACAGTTTTTAGTCCAAAAACCACTTCATCATTTTCTAACTGGACTCAAATAGATGCAGTGGAGATGATGAAGTTTTGGGGCCTTGTTCTTCACATGGGGATAGTGAAGAAGCCAGAACTTCGGCAATGTTGATGTGTTGATGTTTTATATAACACTCCAGTGTTTTGCATGTCTATGACCTGTAAACGATTTGAGGCCATCCACAAATTATTGCATTACAACGACAATGCACAATGTTCTCCCAGAGATAACCCCAACTTTGACCAACTTTTCAAAGTTCGGCCTGTCATTGATCACTTCAGCAACAAGTTAGCTGAGACGTACATTCCCCAAAGGGACATCTGCGTGGATGAGTCCCTAATACAATTCAAGGGGAAGCTCAAATTTCAACAGTACTTGCCCAGTAAGAGGGCCCGGTATGGAATTAAACTCTGCAAGCTGTGCGAAAGTACCTCAGGGTACACCCACAAATTTAGGGTTTATGAAGGGAAGGACACCCGGATTCAACAACCCCCTGAATGCCCTCCTGTCCTGGGAGTGAGTGGGAAAATTGTGTGGGATTTGATGCACCCACTGCTGGATCAAGGTTATCACCTTTACATAGATAGCTTTTATACCAGCATCCAACTCTTCAAGTCTCTCTGTGCCAGAGCTACCGCAGCATGTGGTGCTGTGTGAAGAAAATCAGAGAGGACTCCCTAGGTCACTAATTGGGCAGCTGCTCAGAAAGGGTGAGAGCAGAGCCCAATGTAGTGACAACATGCTGGTGGTCAAGTATAAGGACAAGAGGAGTGTCCTGTTCTTGACCACCATACATGGTGATGGCATAACCCCCACCACTGTACTCGGTACCTCTATACAGGTCCCCAAACCAGACTGTGTCCTGGGGTACAATAAAATATGGGCGGAGTTGATCTCTCTGATCAAGTCCTCCAGCCCTACTGTGCCATGTGTAAAGTTAAGGTGTGGTACAAGAAGTTGACCGTGCACATCGTACAGATGGCAATGTATATGTTTATGTGCAAGCCAGACCAACATATTCCTTCAGTTTCTAGAAGTAGTGATCAAGGCCCTAATATTTGTAAGTCAGGAAGGAGCAGGCCCCAGTACTTCTGGAACTGAAGGTGTCCGTATCGTACCAGGGCAACATTTTCCCCGGTGAGGTCTCTCAAACTGCAAAAAAAGGAAGGTCGCAAAAAAAAGAGTGTTACGGAAGGGGGATAAGAAAGGACACCACTTATCAATGTAACACCTGCCCCGACAAACCTGGCCTGTGTATAAAAGAATGTTTCAAACTGTAGCACTCATCCATGGACTACTAAATTTATTTCTAACTTGCATATGCCAATCTTATGCACTTTACACAGCTCACATATGCCAACCTCATGTACTTTACGAAGCTCACATATGCCAACCTGATGCACTCTACATAACTTATGTATGCCAACCTGATGCACTCTACACAACTCACGTATGCCAACCTGATGCACTCTTCACAACTTACATATGCCAACCTGATGCACTCTACACTACTCACGAATGCCAACCTAATGCACTCTACACAACTCACATATGCAAACCTAATGCACTCTACACAAATTACGTATGCCACCACATTCTAAAATTTACATACCAGAAAAACTCTAGATCAATTCCAATATAGGGTCACTTGTGGGGGGTTTCCACTGTTTAGGCACATCAGGGACACTCCAAAGGCAACATGATTACCGCAGACCATTCCATCAAAGTCTGCATTCCAAAACATCACTCCTTCCTTTCTGAGCCCTGCCGTGAGCTCAAACAGAAGTTTTACTTCCCATATGGGGTATTGGCGTGCTCACTACAAACTGCACAACAAATTTTAGGGTTCGTTTTCTCCTGCTATCCTTAAGAAAATGAAAAAAATTAGGGCTAGAACAACATTTTTGTGGGAAAAATCTAATTTTGTAATTTTCACAGTTCAAAGTTGTGAAATTTTGTGAAGCCCCTGTTGGTTTAAGGTGCTCAACACACTGCTAGATAAATTCCTTGAGTGGTCTAGTTTCCAAAATTGGGTCACTTGTGGGGGGTTTCCACTGTTTAGGCACATCAGGGGCTCTCCAAACGCGACTTGGTGTCCGCTCTTGATTCCAGACATTTTTGAGTTAAAAAAATCAACGGTGCCTCTTCCATTCTGAGCCCCGCCATGCAGCCAAACAGTAGTTTTCCCACACATATGGGTTATAGACCTAGTCAGGAGTAATTGCACAACAAATTTTTGGGTCCATTTTCTCCTGTTCCCCTTGTGAAAACAAAAAAATTGGGGCTAAAGTAAAATTTTTTTGAAAAAAAAGTAAAATGTTCATTTTTTCCTTCCACATTGCTTTGATTCCTGTGAAGCACCTGAAGGGTTAATACACTTCTTGTATGTGGTTTTGAGCACTTTGAGGGGTGCAGATTTTAGAATGATGTCACTTTTGGGTCTTTTTCTATCATATAGGCCCCCAAAGTCACTTCAAATGTGATGTGGTCCCTAAAAAAAATGGTTATGGTATGTAATTTTTTTTAGAAAAATGAGAAATTGCTGAGCTTTTAACCCTTCTAACTTCCTAACAAAAAAAATATGTTTCAAAAATGATGCAGATGTAAAGTAGACATGTGGTAAATTTTATTTATTAACTATTTTGTGTGACATAACTCTCTAGCTTAAGGGCATAAAAATAAAAATTTTGAAAATTGCGAAATTTTCTACATTTTTGGCCAAATTTCCAATATTTTCACAAATAAATGCAAGCCATATCGAACAATCGTTACCACTATCATGAAGTACAATATGTCATGAAAAAACAGTTTCAGAATCACTGGGATCCGTTGAAGCGTTTCAGAGTAATTACTTCATAAAGTGACAGTGGTCAGAATTGTAAAATTTGGACTGGTCATGATGGTGAATTTTTTACAGAGTCAGCTTGCCCTAACAATTGTACAGGTTACACAGAATCATAAGACCATGAGGCTTTATATGGACAGTGAACTTTGTATTCCTATCATCAGGGCAGATGTTGCTTTAATTGCTCTCTATTAGGTGGAGGCTGTAGCTGTAAACGACAATAATGTTCTTTGACCTTCTTCACGCCTGAGATGACACAGCTGTGTTTAATGTACTTTGTAAGAAGTGGGTTGAGTAAAATGAGGCAGAAGTCAATATTATTATCAACGACCATACTATACTCATGATCAGATATACAGTACATATTATAAAAGGGTGAAAAGGGGCAAACACAACTGACCGGGGAAGCAAAACAAAATGGCAGCATGTCCTCAAGGCTGGTCCCAGACCTCTAACTACCAAGGTGGAGGAGTGGGGGGAGGACCCATGGGCGAGGCATTGTCGGCTCTAGGATGGTCCCTCTGCCCTAAGTGCAGAAGAGGAGCAGTGGGAGGTGGTCCCTGTGTGACTGAGCGGCAGTTCCAGGCATGTCATAGAATCATAGAATGGTAGAGTTGGAAGGGACCTCCTGAGTCATCTGGTCCAACCCCCTGCTCAAAGCAGGATTCACTAAATCATCTCAGACAGATGTCTGTCCAGCCTCTGTTTGAAGACTTCCATTGAAGGAGAACTCACCACCTCTCGTGGCAGCCTGTTCCACTCATTGATCACACTCACTGTCAAAAAGTTTTTTCTAATATCTAATCTGTGTCTCTTCCCATTCAGTTTGATCCCATTCCTTCTAGTCTTTCCTTGTGCAAATGAGAATAAAGATGATTCTTCTACAATGTGACAGCCCTTGAGATATTTGTAGACAGCTATTAAGTCTCCTCTCAGTCTTCTTTTTTGCAAGCTAAACATTCCCAAATCCTGTAACCGTTCCTCATAGGACATGGTTTGCAGACCGGTCACCATTCTGGTCGCTCTTTTCTGAACTTGCTCCAGTTTGTCGGTCTTTTTTAAAATGTGGTGCCCAAAACTGTACACAGTATTCCAGATGAAGTCTAAGCTTATATTGGTCCAAATCAAGGCACTTTTAAATTGGTCGATTGTCAGTTGGTGAATTTATTTCCCAGTCACCGTCCTCTTTAAGACCCTTTAATTGTATGTGCACACAGAGCTTTTGTACGCTCCGGTTTTTCCGTCCAGATTTGCATGTAGAAAATCTTCTGTGCAATTGGAAGAAATTTTAGCTAATCTTATTCACACACAGCAGCCAGAAAATCTGCAGAAGAGATTGACTCGTATTGCAGATTTTAAATTCTCAGTATGTAAATTTTTGCTTTGTACTTTTACCTCAGATTTCACTTACTAGGTTATCTTATTTTGTCTGTTTAATGGCTAGTGTGAACATGCTCCAACATGTTGCATGTGACGCGCCCCCTGGGCCTGTGTTGTGCAGGGGAACCCGGAACCGGGCCTGTTGTAGAATGCTGGGGGTTGTAGTCTCCGTGTGGCGGTGACCCGGTCCGTGCCCAGGGTGGTCAAACCAGTGGCAGTCTATTTGTATTGTAATAAGTGTCCGACTACGCCACCCGTGGATTGCGGTCAGTGGGGACCGCCGCTGCGCTGCAGACCGCTGAGGCTGATGTTGTTTGCGCAGCTGAGTATGGGATGACTCCCCACGGGAGAAGTATTGCCTCAGGGCAGCTAATGTGGATGATGGTGTGAGCGTCCCAGTACTTATGGTGCTGGTGCGGCGAGGAATCACAGGGACGTGCAGTTGCAGTTTTCAAAGCTTTACTCACGGTTGTTATTCTGGTCACTTGTGCACATGAGGGACCGCCTGAGCCGTGCTGCGTTCACCAGGCAAGGGACTCGGTCAACTCCCAGGCAATTCCAGAGTGTGGTTCAGAGCTCCCCTCTCTTCCTTTCTACTGGCCGTCCCCACCAGGGACCCACCTTTGTCCAGCTTCCTCGGGCCTTCTGTTGGCGAAACCTCTCTCCGGTTTCCCTGACCCTATACGGTATGCCTTTCTGGTGGATGTAGTGAGGGGTCGCGCCAAGATGTGGTCACAACCTCCGGTTTTGGCTGAGGATTAGTCGCCTCCACCAATTCGGGTTCCGGTACCCTGCTCTGCCAACCCTTCACCCTGTATCTCCTGGGCATATGGGGTTCCTTCTGCCTTCGTGTCTCTGGGCCTTTCTCTGTGTTCCTTGCTTCCTTTCTCCTCTGTTCCAGTTCCTTTCCTACTTTCCTTTCTCTTCCTTCTTCTCTCTCTCTCTCTCAGGCTCCAGCCTCCTGACAAGACCTGCCTGCAGAGCAGAGCCCATGCAGGGGCTCTGCTTCCCGTCTTCTCCTCAGACTGTCTCCACTGAACTGGCTGGACTGGACTGAACTGAACTCTGTTCTAAGATGGTGCCCACCTTATATACCTCCTTCTGACACCCGAGCCCAGGTGACTAGCAACCAATGGGCTCCTACCTATGCCCAGAGACCCACCCCTATCTGCTCCTACACCACTGGGTATTCCACCCCCTCCCCACTCCAGCCAGGAACAGATGCTGTCGTGCCTGCACTTCTGTCTAGTGGGAGCACCGTTGAGCTGTTCCTCGGAAATGGGGTGTGTGTGGTGCATGCAGCTTACTGAGCCCTAGTCCACACTCCATCCTTACCCGGGAGTGGAATACCACACCTCTGGACTGAGGTGCAATACCCCTGTAGCAGCCGAGCCCTCGGGGTGCTACATTCCCCCCTGGTAAATCACAGCACGTCCTCGGGCTGGAAAAGAGCAAAGACAATTTAAACATACAAGTTTTTAGAATGCATTCGTATATAAGACAATAACTTTTCACTCATCCCTTTATGGGAGGTATTCTTCTCTTTTTAACGTTACTGGTACTCCTTTTTATAAAACATCTTGCTAATGCCACTGGAACTCTTTTAGCATATAAAACATCACATAAAACATTTGCATTATTATTCTAGCAGCATATAAAACTTTTCAATATAAAACATTTTCTAGTAGAACATTCTTGAGCTCTGGCCGCTGTGCAACTTGCGACCAGGTAAAGGTGCAACAGTCCAATTAATCCGTCTTGAGGTAGGCATTGCGTTTTTTGTATAAAACCAGTAGGGGGCGCTTTAAGAAGCGCAACTATTTACAAGGGATTGGCCGCTCTCAGTCCTCGGCCAGTGGGGATAAGGGAGTGGCTGCTCACAGTCCTCAGCCTGGTTAGGGATTAGGGGCACACAGGTAACGTTCATGCAGTCAACAGTTTCACAACAGTTCTTGTACCCTGACGGGTAACTATATACAGTTCCATTTTACCGTTTACTGGTAACGGTGTCCTTCTCGCTCTTCCGGGTAATCTTCTGATCCGTCCGGATCCTCAGTGTATTCCGTGTCTGGGCGGTACTGCAGTTCCTCCTCTGTGAGCCGGTGAACGTGGAGGGCGTACAGTCCCTTTGCGCCCTTGTGCCGGGTGAAGGTGACGACATCACCCGGGTAGAGATCGCGTCCGCGGTGTCCCTCCGGCAGGTGGCTCTCGACGTCCCTGCGGGTGACAAAGACGTCGCCGGGGGTTCTATGATCTCGGATAAAGCCCCAGCCATGCTCCAGCTGGAACTTTATTACGGTCCCGTTGACTCGGGGACCGCGGATGGCGTGGGTGTCTTGTCGGGCCCTCCTCTTTTGCTCTGCGCTCCTGGCCTGGAGTCGCTGCTCCCTGATGTGCCTCTGCCGCCGCTCTCTTTCATAGGTGGCTAGCTGCTGACAGCAGCACTCCAGGCGCTGGGCTTCTTCCGCCCGGGTCTCCTGGGTGAAGCCCATGAGGTTCTCGCCAGTGGGGTCCCATGCAAACTGGGCATCCTCCGGCAGGGGTGGAGCGATGTTGGCGGACTCCGGGGCCGGGATCAAAGGCTCACTCAGCGGTCGCTCTTTCCGGAGACGGGGGTTGGCGAACTCCGGCGGCCATTCAAAGGGTAGCCCGTCCGGGCTGGTATATTGGGCATACAGGTCCGCGCCCAAGGGTGGCACTGTGGGCTTCGGACGGGTGGCAGCGCCCGGGGGCACTCGGCCTTGCGACCAGGCCGGTGGTCGCTTGTTGGTCACGCCCGGGGGTGGCACCGCCAAGGTAGGGGGCGCTGGTGAGGCAGCGGCGCCCGGGTGTGCTAGGCCTTGCGTCCTGGCCCGTAACGTCTCACGCTGTACGGCGCCAGGGTTCAGAGGGCACAGCGCGGGGCGGGGCGTGACGACTGTGCTTGCTGCCTGAGGCCTAGCTGGTGGCGGTGGAGGCGTGGTGTCAGGTACGGTCCCCGGGGCTTCGGGTCCCGCAACGGAGGGTGAGGGCAGGCTGGTGTTCCCCGGGCTTGGAGTGATGGCGTCCCCATTACCTGCCTCGGTCTCCGTGGCCTCCTCCGCGGCGTCATCTGCAGCTGCCGGTCCCTCTTCTCAGTGGTAAGCGCGCTTCCCGGTTCCGGCGGGGTCTTCTGCTGGTCACCTCCGTGCTGCCGGGCCATCTCCAATCTCCACCCGGCAAACACATCCCGCTGCGCCCGGACCATTCTTCTATTCAGATCTTCCAGCGCTGCGCGCGCACGATCCGGGTCTCTAGGCAGTTGGGCCAGCAGTTCTGTCAGGCTGCAGGGTGGCTCCGCTTGCAGCAGGCTGCGGGCCAGGGTGCTGGTGGAGTTTTCTGCTCCCTCCATCTCCGGGTGCAGCAGGTCCAGACTGATCCAGGCCGCACCCAGCCCCTCAGTTTTCTTTCCTATCCGCTCCCATGGGGGTTGGTCTTGGGGGCATCTGCTGACAATCACCTTCAGGGGCAGCCCCCCCACGTTGATGGACATCTCCATTGCTGCATTCATGGCTGGTGGGGGCGGGCTCCTTCTTTGGCGCCACTCTGGGACCTGGCCCACGATGGGAGGTGGCTTCCTGCTGTCCTTTGGTGCGCACATAATGGCGTCCGCTCTGCCAGGGCGGGAAAAACGGATGAAGATGGCGGGAAACGGTCCAAAATGGCGTCTGATGGCGGGAATCGGCTCCGGATGGCGGGAAACGACTCCGGACAGCGGGAAACTTCTGGAAATGGCGGGAGACTTCTTTTTAAGGTACATGTGCAGTTTTCTTCAGGCACGCAATACCCGCTTGTGGCGGGTTGGTAATGATCCTGCCGACTACGCCAAAGTTGACGCGCCCCCTGGGCCTGTGTTGTGCAGGGGAACCCGGAAACGGGCCTGTTGTAGAATGCTGGGGGTTGTAGTCTCCGTGTGGCGGTGACCCGGTCCGTGCCCAGGGTGGTCAAACCAGTGGCAGTCTATTTGTATTGTAATAAGTGTCCGACTACGCCACCCGTGGATTGCGGTCAGTGGGGACCGCCGCTGCGCTGCAGACCGCTGAGGCTGATGTTGTTTGCGCAGCTGAGTATGGGATGACTCCCCACGGGAGAAGTATTGCCTCAGGGCAGCTAATGTGGATGATGGTGGTGATGGTGTGAGCGTCCCAGTACTTATGGTGCTGGTGCGGCAAGGAATCACAGAGACGTGCAGTTGCAGTTTTCAAAGCTTTACTCACGGTTGTTATTCTGGTCACTTGTGCACATGAGGGACCGCCTGAGCCGTGCTGCGTTCACCAGGCAAGGGACTCGGTCAACTCCCAGGCAATTCCAGAGTGTGGTTCAGAGCTCCCCTCTCTTCCTTTCTACTGGCCGTCCCCACCAGGGACCCACCTTTGTCCAGCTTCCTCGGGCCTTCTGTTGGCGAAACCTCTCTCCGGTTTCCCTGACCCTATACGGTATGCCTTTCTGGTGGATGTAGTGAGGGTCGCGCCAAGATGTGGTCACAACCTCCGGTTTTGGCTGAGGATTAGTCGCCTCCACCAATTCGGGTTCCGGTACCCTGCTCTGCCAACCCTTCACCCTGTATCTCCTGGGCATATGGGGTTCCTTCTGCCTTCGTGTCTCTGGGCCTTTCTCTGTGTTCCTTGCTTCCTTTCTCCTCTGTTCCAGTTCCTTTCCTACTTTCCTTTCTCTTCCTTCTTCTCTCTCTCTCTCTCAGGCTCCAGCCTCCTGACAAGGCCTGCCTGCAGAGCAGAGCCCATGCAGGGGCTCTGCTTCCCGTCTTCTCCTCAGACTGTCTCCACTGAACTGGCTGGACTGGACTGAGATGGTGCCCACCTTATATACCTCCTTCTGACACCCGAGCCCAGGTGACTAGCAACCAATGGGCTCCTACCTATGCCCAGAGACCCACCCCTATCTGCTCCTACACCACTGGGTATTGTTATGTACTGCTACCAGAGCTAAGGAAAGAGAGGAGATCTGTCCCTACGATAGAACTCAGCTGAATCCCTACGATGTAACAGGGAACCTGATCCTGCGATCAGACCTGCTAAAGTCCTAAGCTAGTCTGTACGAAGACCTATAGATGTGGGGGAGGAATCCCTACAAGTACTAAGGACTGGGAGGAATATGGGACACCTCCTAACAGAAATAGTAGCAGACAGACGAACAAACAAACAAAATATATAGAACATAGAGGTCAGTAAACCAAGCAAACTAACAGAGCAAGACACAGAGCACAGGCTAGCTAGAAAGTAGATATACAATGAAGTCCAGCAAAGCCAGAAGGGCGGAGCAGGATTAAATAGGCCAACAAGGTCATGTGACCAGCAAAGGAAAAAAAACCTAACAGCAAGGTTCTAACAGTACCCCCCCTTCTAAGAGGATCCTCCGGATCCCGTAGGACCAGGCTTATCAGGAAATCTCCTGTGAAACGCTCTGATAAGTCTGGACGCGGAAACATCATCTGACCTCACCCAAGAGTTATCCTCGGGTCCGAAACCTTTCCAGGCCACAAGATACTGCAAACTACCTCTATACCGTCTAGAGTCAAGGATGCGAGAAATTTCATATTCCCCGTCCTCCACCACCGGAGGAACAGAGGCAGAGGCGTCACCATCCGACACAACAGCTTTTTTTAACAGAGAGACATGAAAGACCGGATTAATTCTCCAGGAGGTAGGAACCTCCAACCTAACAGCAGATTGGTTGACAACCTGAAGCACCTTAAAGGGCCCTACAAACTTGGGACCCAATTTCTTAGAAGGAATCCTCAACCGCAGATTCCTAGAGGACAACCAAACCATGTCACCAACAGCGAACAAAACCTCCTGTCGTTTCCTATCAAAGTAGTCTTTAGATTTTCTGTTGGCCTCCTGAAGATTACCACGCACATCCGTCCAAACTCTTTCCAAATCACCGGAAAAATTCTCCTCCTCAGGCACGGCAGATCCCAACTTGGAGAACGACCCAAACGACGGATGTCTCCCAGAACAACAAAAAAAAAGGCGAACAACCAGCAGAAGAAGATGTATGATTGTTCAGAGCAAATTCGGCAAGTGGCAGAAACTCAGACCACCCCTCTTGATTGTCTGCCACAAAACAACGCAAGAACTGCTCAACATCCTGGTTTTTCCTTTCTGTCTGGCCATTAGATTCAGGATGATATCCGGACGAAAACGACAAATGAATTCCCAACCTGTCACAAAAGGCACGCCAAAAACGAGCCACGAACTGAGGACCCCTATCAGAAACAATGTCAGTAGGAACGCCATGAAGTCTGACAATTTCCTTGACAAAGGCCTTAGCGAGAGTTTTAGCGCAGGGCAGTTTGATGAAGGGAACCAAGTGACACATCTTGCTAAAACGGTCCACGACCACCCAGATGACAGTAAAACCCTCAGAGGGGGGAAGGTCAGTTATAAAGTCCATAGCCAAATGTGTCCAAGGAGCACTGGGGACCTCCAAAGGACAAAGCAACCCCGCAGCAGGAGTATGTGAGGACTTAGATCTAGCACATACAGTACATTGGCGTACCCACTTAATGACTTCCTTCTGACATCCAGGCCACCAAAAACTGCGACCCACCAGTCTCTTGGTCTCAGAGATTCCGGGATGACCTGCCAACCGAGATTCGTGACACTCAACAAACAAATCTCTCCTAAAGGTCCCAGGCACAAACAACCTCCCATGAGGAGTGTTAGATGGGGCATTCTCCTGAGCTTTAAGAATCTCATCTTCCAAAACGGAGTCTAAAGCAGCTATCACAACACCTTCTTGTAAAATGTTTTCCTCTTTCTCAGCACCGACTATGGGAGAAAAACTGCGAGACAAGGCATCCGCCTTAACATTCTTAGTACCAGGGATGTAAGTAACGGAGAAATTAAACCGCGAGAAAAACAGTGCCCACCTAGCCTGACGGGCATTCAGGCGCTTGGCAGCGTCAAGATATATCAGATTTTTATGATCCGTAAGAACCTGAACGGGAAATTCCGCACCTTCCAAGAAGTGGCACCAGTGTTCAAATGCGAGTTTAATAGCCAATAATTCCCGATTACCAATATCGTAATTCAATTCAGTCTCCGAAAATTTTTTTGAAAAAAAGGCACAGGGATGTAATCCATCCCCGTTATCCTGAGACAATACTGCGCCAACCCCCACAGAGGAAGCATCAACCTCAACCAAAAACGGCCTAGTAACATCAGGCTGCATAAGGATGGGAGCAGAGGTGAACCTCTCCTTGAGATACACAAAAGCTTCAATGGCCTCAGAAGACCACTGAACCGCATCAGCACCTTTCCTGGTGAGATCAGTCAGAGGTTTGACAATACTAGAAAAATTTTTTATGAATTTTCTATAGTAATTGGCGAAACCCAAAAACCTCTGTATCGATTTCAAACCAATAGGCCTAGGCCATTCCTGCACAGCCTGAACCTTAACCGGATCCATCTCAAAACCTTTGCTGGAGATAATGTAGCCCAAAAAACTAATTCTCTGTACAGCGAACTCACATTTCTCCAGCTTAGCAAAAAGCGAATTGTCCATTAATAACTGTAATACCTCACGCACGCTCCGCCAATGAGACTCCAGATCTGGCGAATAAATCAAAATGTCATCCAAATACACAACCACATTTTTACCGATCAAAGGTCTAAGGATGTCATTAATCAGATTCTGAAAAAATGCAGGAGCATTAGTAAGACCAAAAGGCATAACCAGATTCTCAAAATGACCCACAGGAGTGTTAAAAGCAGTCTTCCATTCATCACCCTCCTTCATGCGCAACAGATTGTATGCCCCCTTAAGGTCAATTTTAGAGAACCACTTGGCCCCCAATAACTGGTTAAACAGATCAGGAATCAATGGCAGTGGGTAAGGATTGCGTACCGTAATTTTGTTAATCTCACGAAAATCCAGACAAGGACGTAAACCGCCGTCCTTTTTTTTTACAAAAAAAAATCCAACCGCCACAGGAGACTTAGAGGGCCTAATGTGACCGGCGGCCAAACTTGTCTGTATGTATTCCTCCAAAGCCTTCCTCTCAGGAATAGTAAGGTTAAATAAACGACTTTTAGGAAGAGTCGCTCCAGGGACAAATTCAATAGAACAATCATAGTCTCTATGGGGAGGCAAAACCTGCGATTCTTTCTCAGAAAAAACTCTCCAAAAATCCTGAATAGGAACAGGCAATTCTCCCCTATCCACAGCTGCAATACGCCCGTTACAACACTTGTCATAACATTTATGGCTCCAGGATTTAATTTCACTGGTAGACCAATCCAGTACAGGATTGTGACATTTTAACCAGGGCAATCCCAATATTACTGGAGAAGGCAAGTTATTCAACACTACCAAATCCAATTTCTCATGGTGAACACCATTAATAGTGAGAGGAAATTCACAGACCTTGAGAGTAATATTCTTCAAAGGGGAACCATCCACAGAAACCACAGCAATGGGGGATGATAAAGGTTCAGGTTTTAAATTGAGTTTTTCCACGAATCCCCCATCAATTACATTCAGTGTAGACCCGCAATCAACAAACACCCGAAATTCCATTAATTTTTCCTGAGCAATCGTGGAAGCAGCTAAAAATATACCCTTGGAATTTAAACAGGCAATACGGGCGTGACTGACCATTTTTTTTTTTTTTTTCATACGAAGCTCACAGCCTTTAATCAAATGACCAGATTTTCCGCAATAGAAACACAAGCCTTTCGAAAAACGACGGTCTTTTTCTTGAGAGCGAGGTGCCACCGATCCAATCTCCATCGGTTCACCACTGTTAGTACACACATTATCATAACCAGAAACTGACATAGCAGAGGATTTGCTCTCATTAACCCTAGCACGCAGTCTTCTATCCACCCGTATAGCTAATTGCATAGCCTGTTGCAAATCCTCAGGTGTAGGATAAGCAATTAGCAGGTCTTTAACCCTTTCACTGAGCCCAGCAAGAAATAGACTTTTCAGAGCAGAATCGTTCCACCCTGTTTGAGTGGACCAACGACGAAAATGAGTACAATATTTTTCGACATTACCTGATCCTTGTTTTAAACGTCTCAACTCAGTCTCAGCTGATGCGACACGGTCAGGATCATCATATAATAGTCCTAAAGCAGAAAAAAAACTATCCACTGATCTGAAGCATGTATCACTAGGTTGCAAAGAAAAGGCCCACTCCTGAGGCTCTTTGCGCAAAAGTGACATTATGAACCCTACGCGCTGGGATTCATCCCCAGAGGACTTGGGTCTCAAACGAAAATACAATAAGCAAGCATTTTTAAATGAAAAAAATTCTCGATGTTCACCAAAAAATAAATCCGGCAAACATACCTTAGGCTCCAAAAAATGTGCTCCAGAACAGTTACTCACGTGCTGACGGAGCTCGGCCACTTCCAGAGAGAGTCCCTTCAGGTGTTTAGCCAAATCCTGAACCGACACCATGATGGAACAAAAAAAATCTTTCCTTAGAGAATTTGCTGGCTGGACTTACTGTTATGTACTGCTACCAGAGCTAAGGAAAGAGAGGAGATCTGTCCCTACGATAGAACTCAGCTGAATCCCTACGATGTAACAGGGAACCTGATCCTGCGATCAGACCTGCTAAAGTCCTAAGCTAGTCTGTACGAAGACCTATAGATGTGGGGGAGGAATCCCTACAAGTACTAAGGACTGGGAGGAATATGGGACACCTCCTAACAGAAATAGTAGCAGACAGACGAACAAACAAACAAAATATATAGAACATAGAGGTCAGTAAACCAAGCAAACTAACAGAGCAAGACACAGAGCACAGGCTAGCTAGAAAGTAGATATACAATGAAGTCCAGCAAAGCCAGAAGGGCGGAGCAGGATTAAATAGGCCAACAAGGTCATGTGACCAGCAAAGGAAAAAAAACCTAACAGCAAGGTTCTAACAGGTATTCCACCCCCTCCCCACTCCAGCCAGGAACAGATGCTGTCGTGCCTGCACTTCTGTCTAGTGGGAGCACCGTTGAGCTGTTCCTCGGAAATGGGGTGTGTGTGGTGCATGCAGCTTACTGAGCCCTAGTCCACACTCCATCCTTACCCGGGAGTGGAATACCACACCTCTGGACTGAGGTGCAATACCCCTGTAGCAGCCGAGCCCTCGGGGTGCTACACATGTATACCAGTTCATTTCTTTTGGTTTTGCCCTAGGTTGTGTCCTCCCTTTCTTTGAGTTGGGCATTGCATTTACATAGCTTCCCCTTGTTGGGTGTCCACAGATGGGTCCAGGTCCTGCTCTGGCTTTATTCATATTGACGTCACTTAGACACATGGTAAGGTTTTAATAGTAGAAGTTAGGACCATCCCGACTGGGTACACCTTGGCGCTGGTGAAACGGCTTTTACGCTTTTTTTTTATCCAAAACCGTGTTTACTAAGTGCCCTAAGTTGTTAATTTGCACTATTGCTTTTACTTACTTACAGCACGGTATATGTTCATTTTGTTTTTATCTTAGACTTCGCTTCCAGCAAAGCTTAGAGTGAAATGCACTGCAAATCTGCTGCAAAATCTGGATGATCACACATTCAAGTTTTGATATGAATTTTGCAGCCGATTTGCCTCAGATTAGCAGGAGGCAATTTTTATGTGTGAACATTGTCTTCTCACAAGCTCTATAGCATCCTATTCTAGTAACTCTTTCACATCTATACTAACACAGCAGCAATAAGAGAGATAGTAGGTCTATATAACAATACTGGTTTTCTTTCAAATTATCTTCCTTCAATACCATCGTAAAAGAGAATTGCACATATCATATTTTACAGCAATTTATGATGGGACTAAGCAGCAAGAGATGCAAAAATCAGACTTATCTTCTGTTGCTCAAAGATATTCGTAACTTTTTTGATTAGATTAGAAATAGAATTTATTTAATTATGTTCCTTGTTCTTAGCAACCACAGCATAGGATTTAATTACACAGATACAGCACCTGATCATTTCCTTTTTATAAAAGTTTTCATCATATTTCACAATGTGCAGAATAATAAAGTAACACAGCATCATGGGAGGAACTGGAATTCATAGAGGCCTTTAGAAAAATCAGGAATAGGAGGGCGTATAATGTAAAAAACAGTGCCATTACTTTACTATACCACCAAACATAGGTGCATGTAATCTCTTAAAATACAAAGTTTATTCATATAGAAAGATAAAAACAGGAATGTTGTACACAGAGTAACTACAGTGAATGATCACATATCAATATACTAACACCATTATCTGTAAAATGGCTGTTAACATATAAACACTACAATATATCCTTATTTGTATTCATATATATGTAGGACATTATAGTCCCTGATGATCAGATATAAACCCTTAATGGTACACCATAAATCAAGAAGACAATAGAAACTTACATATCTGTATGAGCATGTTATCCTGGCGCCCCAACGGCCGTTTCACCCTTGCTTCGTCAGGGGGACACGCTCGTATCTGTGCATCATGAATCGTGATATGTGTTAAAGGGACCCACTGAGACTCTTTCGCTCGGGGCCCACAAAAACCTGGAGCCGACACTGAGTATATTGATATGTGGTTCTCCACTGTGGTTACTCTGTATAAAACATCCCTTTTTTATCTTTCTATATTAATAAACTTTGTATTTTAAGAGATTACATGCACCTATGTTCCTGTTTGGTGGTATTCTAAATTTAAAGGTGTGTCTCTAGTCGCTTCATTTAGAGATTTATGCTTTATGTGTTGGTAGCCATTACTTTTACTATTGCAAAAACAGAACGTCCAAGGTCAAGCCAGGTTGCAAAAAGTCACACAAAAAGAAACAATGTTGTTTGTGCATCTGCAATGTAGTCCAGATCCAAATATGTTAGCAAATGATGTATTCTATATGGCCCAGTGGCTTACATAAAAATCACAGTGCCCCATAGCAAAAGTCCTAATTGGTCCCTCCCCCTGATGATGCTGCTACAATGACCCCAACAAAGTATAATACCTCCTACAGCATGATGCTCCTAAAGTGCCCCCCGCACAGTATGATGACTCCCCTATACACAGTGTGATTTCCCCCACAGCATGGTGGTCCCATGCCCCCATAGGCAGTATGAGCACCTCCAGCTCCCACACAAAATATAATGTCCCCCACTACCCCTCAGACAATATGAGGGCTCCACAGCCCTCGACACAGTATGAGGTCCTCCACACACTTTATTATGTCCCCCACAGTGCTCCAAACAGTATGAGGGTCTGTACACACAAAATGATGTCAACGGCCCAAACAGACAGTATGAGAGCCCTAACATACAATATGATGTCTCCCACACAGTATGTGTCTCCACACAAAATATGATGTCCCCCACAGGCAGCATGAGGCCCACCATAGCCCCACATAAAGTATGAGTGCCCCCCACAATATAATATCCCCCACTTCCCAACAGGCAGCGTAATGGCCCACACACCCAATATGATGTCCCCTTGTAGACAATATGAGGGCCCCCATCATCCTACCACACAGTATAAGGACCCCTGCGCACAATATGATGTCCCCCACAAGCAGTATGAGGCCTCTGCAGCCCCCCCTACTCACTGTGATGGCCCCCACCAAAGTATGAGGAATTCCACACATAGTTTGATAGCCCTGTAGCCCCTGCCCCACACACACACATGCACAGTAAGATGCCCCCAAAGCATCATGTCTACCACAAGTACTGACATTAAAAAAATACAAACTAATCTATTTCCTCCGTTCCCCCTAGGTGTCATCTAGTTAGTGCACTGTGCAGACTGAGGCTCCGTCCGCATAGAAGGAACGATCTAATGACGTAATCGCATCTGCTTTGCTGCGTCCCTGACAGATGCACAGGCATAGTGGTACAGCAGGAAGCTAACGGCTCACACAGCTAACGCAAATACCGTTGACATTGTGATGACAGGCGGGGAGGATGAAGGAGGGGTCCCCCCAGCTCAAGGTCCCCATAGTGGCTGTATGGTGTGCCGCTATGGATGTTATGCTCCTGATATAGCCTAAACTATGTGGACACTTCCTATTTGTTTAGTTCAAGTGTTTCAGCCACACTTGCAAACAGGTGAACAAAATCAAGCACACAGCCATGTGATATCCCTAGGCAAACATTGATAGTAATAATAGAGATGTTTCAGTCCCACTGCCCAGTCCCACAATAGCCCACAGACTGGGAGAGCCTACACAATTTTATGAAAACTCGACCCCTTCTAGGCCTGGGCCAGCCGAATTTTCATATATCTTATCCCAAAAATATGGATACTCTTGGCAAATTCAAGTATGATCCATATACTAACAGCAATGTTGGTGAGTATGAAATGAATGCCCATTATATCTTGTAAATCCCACCAAGAACAACATCTGCAAGGAGTTTATAAGTTCTCCCAATGTTTTGGTGGGTTTCTTCTGGTTTTCCCTTACACTCCACAGACATACTGATAGGGAATTTAGATTGAGAAATTCCAATAGGGGAAGAGATTATGATAAAGTGCTGTAGAAATTAATGGTGCTGTATAAACGAGTAAAATAAACTAAATAGATAAATAAATGCATCTTTAGACTTGTACATCCTGTATGTTTAAGAAGAAAAACAACTCAAAACAATTGCATAAAAAGCTTAATAAGACCATCATCTCTTCACTAGTGGATTTTATGGGGTCCCCATGCCCTGCAATACTAACTAATAAACTAGACTGTTATCTGGTGTAGGGCTGTGGAGTCGGAGTCGGTGTCCATTTTGGTGGAGTCGGTATAAAATGGATCGACTCCGACTCCTAAAATATATAATAAATTGGGTTCAGTAGTACAATGCAGGATGTACTGTAAATGTTTTCATAAGAATTTTGGAAAATTATGAAATGTCCTATAAATGTCTGTTCTGTTCCTGATCTAAGGATCTCGGCTTCTAGTTGAGATGAATCCGTGCTGCACTTTATGTACATGCTGAGTAGTGAGGCAGGGCTGTGGAGTCGGAGTCGTGGAGTCGGGAGTCAGGGAAATTGAGGAGTCGGAGTCGTAGGTTTGGCTTACCGACTCCACAGCCCTGATTGGTGAAGAACTATAGAATCAAAGAATGTTAGAGTTGGAAGGGACCGCCAGGGTCATCGTGTCCAACCCCCTGCTCAATCAGAGAGTAGTGTGATGCCAGGGGATCATCCACAGTTTTCTAGTAAACAACCCTTCCTATAAGGAGGTCTTTTCTGACAAACTTTATCCATCTTGTGCCAATATATTACTATATGAGACTACATTTTGTCCAATCATGACTCTTCCTATTGAATTTGTCTTACTATTTGAAAATGTCAATGAAAAATATGAAAAAAAAAATGGCAGCAACATGTATCTCAATGTATATCAACCTCTAATAGTAGCAATATCCAGTTTTAAAATCGACATAAAAAACCCTCTGTATAAACATACCCTAACTAAATATCTAAAAACTTTTTATGAGGTGTTATTTTTAGTTTGATAACACATACAGTTGTAGAACTTCACTTTATAGTAAATGTTTGCTGGATGAGTTTTCTTAAGATAATAAACTTTTTCTTTCGGAATACAGCTCATCATTAAACCGAAGATATGCAAGCTGCAATGTCTAAAGTTCATTGTACATTACATAGAAGGAGAGGTAAGTAAACTCGACATGTGTAAAGGATGGTATGGGAGTAATATATTGATAATCTATCCTTAGAGGAGGTCATCAATATGAGAGTGATGGGAGTTTGACATCTGCCCCCCTCCGCCCGAACAATCCGTTTAATGTATTGTTTCACTTCAACCCTTTCCATACATAAAAGGAACAGTTTCGCCATTTTCCCACTGCCTTAGTAAAAATGAGCATTATAGGTGACACCTTGATTCAGTGCCTGCGATCAGAGTTTTCCTCTTAGATGCTGTCAACAATAGGCAATACCTACATAGTTAAACAGAGGCAGTGGTCAGCCAACTGGTCCCTCTCAAAGCATTCATGGTGTATCCATGGTGTGCTATAAATCTCACAGAAAACACAGCAATGATATCATTTTCTAAGTAATATGTCTAAATAATATAGTCATGCA
Source organism: Phyllobates terribilis (assembly GCF_046119375.1). Taxonomy (NCBI): domain Eukaryota; kingdom Metazoa; phylum Chordata; class Amphibia; order Anura; family Dendrobatidae; genus Phyllobates; species Phyllobates terribilis. The sequence goes on from NW_027362762.1 coordinate 868,947,056, forward strand.
GTTACTATACTGTTACTGTCACAAATATGCCGCACTCTGCTGGGACTTTAATGCGTCTGGGATTAGAAGATCTCAGCGATTAGCTGAGCACAGGTCCTCTTTGAAATCTACACGGCCATTCATGAGTTAAACAGCTTTATGGTTTCTTGTGGTTTGGAAGGGGTTAAAAGTTCCTTGTAACTCTGCTGAGTTTTTCTATTAGCTCTTGTGTCAACTTCTGCTTCTTGGAAGTACCCGCTGCAGCGAGCGGGCCCCTGACCTGCGCTGAGCTCACAGCGCGGTGTCCTGTCTCTCATTGAGCTCAGCACGGTTCATAGGCCCGCTCGCTGCAGAAAGTCATTCTCCCTTGGTCCTCAGCATAAGCGGTGGCCTCAAGCCATGCACACGCTGATGCAGAAATGTCGGTAAGATGGATTACAGAGTGGAACACTGAATTATTTCAACTTTGGACAGTTGTTATGATTTTTTTATTTTATTCTTATTTTTATATTTTTTGGAGACAGCGGCAGCAGAATACTACTCTCAACATTGTTCCTTGCTCGCGCTGATCACAGCGTCTGCAGGGGACAATGATGAGAGATTCTTCAGCACCTGACGCTTGGGAACAGCGCAAACTGTGCTTGTGATACGCTAAAGAGCCTATCATTGTCTGCACTTCTTTATAAGTTTTGCACTCTCCTATCAACTTTTTAATCAAAGTACACTGTTCTTCTGAACAATATCTCGAATAACCCATATTTCTCAGGCAGACTTTCAAGGAGAAATGCATGTACAACTTGTGCTGGATTCACCCTTAAATAAGGGTTACCTGATTCTCACCTGTTTATTCACAGAATGATTGACTTCACTAATTGAACTCCACACTGCTATTATTTTGAACACACCACCTTTCAATTAATTATTCAAATACACAGACTCAAAAACGTGCAGATCATGAATGCGGTATCTGGTGGTTTTCTTAGAAACTACTGCACCAACTGGTAAATTGTTTGACATGTGATAATATAATTTATATCAAAAACAGTGATTAATTTGGTTAGTCATATTGGACTGCTATTATTTTGAACATTACTGTATGTACAGCTCTGAATGTAACAAGTGAAGACCCTATATACTAAGGCACGGCACTTTACGTAATAAAGGAGTTTCTTTTGCAAACAAAAGTAGTACTCCAATCATCTCTCTGCAAATAAAGCTGCATTTACAGTGGGTACGGAAAGTATTCAGATCCCTTTAAATTTTTCACTCTTTGTTTCATTACAGCCATTTGGTAAATTCTAAAAAGTTAATTTTTTTTTCTCATAAAAGTACACTCTGCACCCCATCTTGACTGAAAAAAAACCCAAGAAATGTAGAAATTTTTGCAAATTTATTAAAAAAGAAAAACTGAAACATCACATGGTCATAAGTATTCAGACCCTTTGCTCAGACACTCATATTTAAGTCACATGCTGTCCATTTCCTTGTGATCCTCCTTGAGATGGTTCTACAACTTCATTGGAGTCCAGCTGTGCTTAATTAAACTGATAGGACTTGATTTGGAAAGGCACACACCTGTCTATATAAGACCTCACAGCTCACAGTGCATGTCAGACCAAATGAGAATTATGAGCTCAAAAAGAACTGCCCAAGGAGCTCAGAGACAGAATTGTGGCAAGGCACAGATATGGCCAAGGTTACAAAAGAATTTCTGCATTACTCAAGGTTTCTAAGAGCACAGTGGCCTCCATAATCCTTAAATGGAAGAAGTTTGGGACCACCAGAAGTTTTCCTAGACCTGGCCGTCCAGCCAAACTGAGCAATCGTGGGAGAAGAGCCTTGGTGAGAGAGGTAAAAAAGAACCCCAAGATCACTGTAGCTGAGTTCCAGAGATGCAGTAGGGAGATGGTAGAAAGTTCCACAAAGTCACTGCAGCCCTCCACCAGTCAGGCTTTAAAGGAAGACTGGCCCGATGGAAACCTCTCCTCAGTGCAGGACATATGAAAGCCCGCATAGACTTTGATCAAAAACACATGAAGGACTCCTAGACTATGAGAAATAAGAAATATTCTCTGGTTTGATGAGATGAAGATAGAACTTTTTGGTGATAATTCTAAGCGGTATGTGTGGAGAAAATCAGGCACTGCTCATCACCTGCCCAATACAATCCCAACAGTGAAACATGGTGGTGGCAGCTTCATGCTGACCTGAAAATGGATGTCCGCCAACATTCACCATCCAACCTGACAGAGCTGGAAAGGATCTGAAAGGAAGAATGGCAGAGGATCCCCAAATCCAGGTGTGAAAAACTTGTTGCATCATTCCCAAGAAGACTCATGGCTGTACTAGCTCAAAGGGTGCTTCTACTCAATACTGAGCAAAGGGTCTGAATACTTATGACCATGTGATATTTCAGTTTTTCTTTTTTAATAAATTTGCAAAAATTTCTACATTTCTGTTTTTTTCAGTCAAGATGGGGTGCAGAGTGTACTTTAATGAGAAAAAAATGAACATTTTAGAATTTACCAAATGGCTGCAATGAAACAAAGAGTGAAAATTTAAAGGTGGTCTGAATACTTTCCGTACCCACTGTACACTGAAAGATAATTGTTGAAGAAGCGTTCTTATGATATATCCGTTCAGTGTGAACAGGCTGCTAGATGAATGAGAAAAATACTTGTTTATCAGTTGAAATGACTTTTTGTGCTGCACATAAGATCATCATCTTCTGTAAACAGGACTCACACTGCCGAGAACATATAGCATAACTAATATAATGCCATAAAGGGCACAAATCAAGGAGATAACCAAGACTATTGAACCAAAAAAAGAACTGCTCGAAAATACAAATATTTCAATTATCAGGGAATTCTGGAGTGTGAGGATTTTTACAGGCGGCGCACACAGCATGAATTTAGGTTAGTCATTCTGCCCTTATTGTGGAGCTTCATGAATTATTTATTTATTGCACTTTATCACTTTGAGCTTTACCTTATTTATGCACTGCACTTTATATACTGATTTGGAGTAGTGATATATTTCCTCCTTTACTCATTATGTGAAGCTTGTCAATGAATGTATTTGTTACTGTAAAAGTCAGAAGGCCGGTAAAACCTAGGATTTACCGGTCAATCTGGACATTTACCGAGGCCATCTGTAAAAGCTCAAAATGAAAAGTAAAATTGGACTTTTACCGGTGAAGTCTTGGTAAATCTTAACATTTCTCAACAGCGTTGGTAAAAGTCAGATGTGTTCCATATAAACGAATGATTTTGGACTTTTACCTGGGCGAATTGGTAAATCTTTACATTTACCAGCATGTGTTGGTAAAAGTAACTACCAGCATGTGTTGGTAAAAGTAAATTTGAGTCACAGAATTCTGACTCTTACCTGCAGATGATGGTGGTAAAAGTTAACTAAACGCAATTTCCGACTCTGATGAAGGCCTTAATCGTTAGAAATATTTTTATTCTTCAAAATGCAAATGCAAATGAACAAATACAAATAGGAAAATGCAAATAGAAAACATTTATGTAGGAAAATATTTCTCAAAAATGACAAATTACCGCAAATACAAGAATAACGCAACTTCAAAACTATGTAATTCTGAATTCAAATAGGAAACATTTATGTAGGAAAATACTTCTCAAAAATGTCAAATTAACGCAAATACAAGAATAACGCAACTTCAAAACTATGTAATTCTGTAATTGTGACTAGAGATAAGCGGATAGATCCGTCCAGACCCGTTATCCGAGCGGATAACGGGGTGTACGGATACGGATAATACCGATATCTGTCGGATATATCCGTGCCTTCCGATAATGCATGTTTCATGCATCATCGGAAGGCATGGATGGTGCGAGTGTGCAGGGCAGACAGGTATAAAGCTAAATTGCTACTTACCGGAGGTTTCCCAGGTCTCGTCGCCCGCGTTCTCCTTCCAGGTCACATGACTGCATACGTCACCACGCAAGTGACGCATGCGTAAGTCATGTGACACAACTCATGTCACATGACTTATGCACCTGTCACTTTCGTGGTGACGTATGCAGTCATGTGACCCGGAAGAAGGAGGATGCGGCCGGCCGACGAGACCTGGGAAGCCTCTGGTAGCCTCCGGTAAGTAGTGAACTTTCAGTGGCGGAGAAGGGGGGTCCGGCCAGAGGGCAGGATGACCCTAGTGGGCGGGGAGTTCCTACTGCAGTGACGCAGCGAGGATCTCCTCGCTCAGGTATGCCCCGGCCGAGTCCCCACCATCACTAGTGACGGCAGGGATGCCCACCGGCGTGCAGGGAGTCTCCCCCGCATCACTGGTGACGCAGGAGGGATGTCCCTGCACATGGATAGTTGTCCCATAGACTTAAATGGGACACGGATAGGATCCGGATCCACTCGGATCTCGGTCTTATCCGTACGGATAGATGGATATCCAGCTATCCACCCAACTCTAATTGTGACCCGTTAAATTGCACTTAATTTTTCATCTCAATGAAAAAGACATACAACAAACACAAAAGAGGACCTATTTGTTGCAACACGGTTGGGAATTGTGACACTTTGAATGGCACTTAATTTTTGACAGCCTACAAACACATTTCTTGTTTAGGCACTTCTTTAAACAGTTGCATTTCTTCAATCCCTGACCTCCCACCAACGATTGTTGGGAAACCGCCGTGCAAAGGCTGATCTGAACTTTTTTCACATCCTGCAATCCTATGAAATTTTCCTGACAGATGGTGAACTGATTGCGATAATATAATGCATTTAGGATCCCAGCGGTAGTCCCCACTTGGTAGAAGTCATCTTCTTTTTTTATAATAATCGCAATGATCGACTTAGGGTCCATTTTTGAACGGTCGACGTCTGGAATTCTGATTCTGATGTTCTGTCCAATGTTAGGTTCGGGTAATTTTTGACTGGAACATTTCAACATTTTCTTGGCCTGTGTTTCAAGTCCTTCTCTTGCAGCTTTTCAAACTCTTCTGACCGCACCAATTCTTCTATTGATTGTATGCGAAATCAAAACGTCAGGTTGCTGATCATCATGAAGTTCTCCATCTTTCTTAGAAGGCTTTGACTCGACACTTTTTTCTTTTAGGTCTTCATTATTCTTGGATGGCAAAATTGGTGGAGTGTCATATGCTGTTAAGGTGTGCGGACAGTTGGATAAGTCCAAAGCTTCTCCTTCCGTTGTGAACAGCTGATGACAGTTGGATTCATCTGAAGCTTCTGCTGCTGTCGGTGCTGACGTGTGATGAAAGTTAGATTCATCTGACCCTTCGGCTTCTGTTGGTGATGTCAGATCACTAGGTTCCTCTTGCAAACCAACAAACATTTTTTCAAGATCTTCTTCTGAAGAGAGATTTCTGATCCCATCACTAGGAATTTTGGAGGTAGCTAGACCCATCTGCATTGGTACTCCAAACATAGCTTCATAGGGCGAGCATTTTATTCCCTCATGGTATGCTCTATTTTTCATTGCTTGTACAAAGCGAAGGCCCTCAGACCACTTGGGTGTCTTATTTGTTTCCATCCACGTTGACAACATGTTTTCAATGTCTTGATTTGCTCTTTCCGTGAAGCCTTGGGACTGGCTGTGTCTTGGTTTACCATGCACTATTTTCATATCAGGCCACATCGCGCACAAACTCTGTATGACCTTGTTACAAAATTCCCTCCCATTATCAGAATGCAGAATACACGGGGCACCAAAAGTGGAAAAAATGTCAAGGAGGTGGTACGCAACCTCTTCTGCTCTTTTAGTGCATAAAGCACGTAGAAGAACAAATTTAGTGACGTGGTCTTGATAGACGAATATGAACTTGAAATCATTATCACAATTGGATTGCATGTCAATGAGATCGACTTGAGCACGAGAATTCATTTCACTGTGTAGGATGGGTTTCACAACAAGGCCTTTTTGGGTAATCTTCTGTTTTTTCTGGCATGGCTGGCAGAGTCGCAGATAAATAACTATTGACTCCATTGTGACATTTTTGAACTTACGGTTCACCTCCTTTAGGATCCTGGTCCGCCCTCCGTGGCCGGTACTGATGTGCACATTATGAATGACACTAAAGAGTTCTGCACACCGAACGTAATGCAACACGTTGTCTTTTTCACACGAGATTGGTGCAATTAACTTTTCATCACTTCCGACGGTCAAGATGTCGTACCTCTTCAAACGGCTGTAGTGAATAATCTGTTTAGGTACCACCACCTTAGCCTCCTTCACTTCTTTCAATACATTCTCGTATTTATCGTCCGTGAGATAAAAATTATTATCTCGCTTTTTCTCCACCACTTCATTCAAGAGCTCCGAAAAACGATCTTTCATTTCCTCACTCATGATCTGACAATCAGCTAGTGCCTGTGCAGCTTTGACAGGCAGTCGGCTATGCAGCTTTGAGCGGTATGTGCAGCTTGCAAAACACTCAGGCAGTCGTCCAGCATGAGGACACAAACAGGAAGTACGCCCATTTACCCACACTGCTTGGCAAGAATCCCATGTTCTTTTGTAATAGGGTTACTCAGCATTGTGTGAAAGACTGTACAACAGCACCATCTACTGGTCTAACACTGCCATTGATGAGTTAGTGATTTTCTTCAGGCAGTGATTGGGCAGCAATCTAAGAAGAGAACCCCAGGAAACTAGGACTTGAGGCAGGAGCTATTTTAGGGAGAGTGAGAGGACTGGTGCTGTGCTGACTAGACTGAGCCCAGACAGGGCTGTTGCGCTGTTTCCTTCCAGCCTTTTCTCGGAATGCACTGTCTTCTGATTCCCCTGATCAGAGACTACGGTGCTCGGGTGGAACAGACCGTTCATGGCACCCAGCAACTCCGGCTCAGAGCTTATCTGCATATCTTCTGGTTCTACCACATTGGCGCGGAAACGGTAAATCGTGTGAGCGGTGTTAGCGTCCACCTTGCAAGGGGCCCTTGGAAAGACTTTGGACTCTGCGCTCTACAGGAAGCTAAGTACAGGACAATTTATACACTACTACACCGGCAGCGTGTGTACTTCTTGTAACTTTTTGTGAGAGGGTGCTGCGGAACACTGATACCCTAAGATTCATAGGACGTTCTGTTTTGCATATTTTAGTGTGGGGTTAGTGGTTGTATGTTAGAGGGAAGTGGGCACTTTTTGTATGATCGGAACAATAATCATAGGATAGTCAGGATTGACATCTGTATATATAGAACGTACATACGTTAAGGATAGTCAGGATTGACATCTGTATATATAGAACGTACATACGTTACAGGGTAGCAGATACCTTACAGGGTAGCAGATTTTTTTCATTGTTATTACCATATTTTCCCCATTTATTCTTATTACATTTATAAAAACTTTGAACACTGTGTCCTCCATTTCCTCGCCGTATCTGCCTAATCAGACACCTTTCCCACTGTGTCCTCCATTTCCTCGCCGTATCTGCCTAATCAGACACCTTTCCCACTGTGTCCTCCATTTCCTCGCCGTATCTGCCTAATCAGACACCTTTCCCGCGGTGGCTTACACTTTTTATTACACCCTTCTCAGCTACATTTACCAAGAAGCCGTGGTAAATGTGCACATTTACCAACTGCGCTTACACCCTTCTCAGCTACATTTTAATGTGCACATTTACCAACTGCGCTTACACCCTTCTCAGTTACATTTACCAAGAAGCTGTGGTAAATGTGCACATTTACCAACTGCGCTTGGTTAAAGTCAGATGTTCCATCTTCACACCTGATATTTCTGACTTTTACCACGCTCGACGGTAAATGTTAACATTTACCAAGACTTCACAGGTAAAAGTCCAATTTTACTTTTCATTTTGAGCTTTTACCGACGGCCTCGGTAAATGTCCAGATTGACCGGTAAATCCTAGGTTTTACCGGCCTTCTGACTTTTACAGTAACATATTCATACTTTGCACTTTATTACTTGAGATTATTTGTGCACTGCACTTTATATATACAACCCCTGGCAAAAATTATGGAATCACCCGGCTCAGAGGATGTTCATTCAGTTGTTTAATGTTGTTGAAAAAAAGCAGATCACAGACATGGCACAAAACTAAACTCATTTCAAATGGCAACTTTAGGGTTTTAAGAAACACTAAAAGAAATCAAGATAAAAAAATATGGTACTCAGTAAGGTAATTTTTTTCAGACCAAGCAGAGGGAAAAAAATATGGAATCACTCAATTCTGAGGAAAAAATTATGGAATCACCCTGTAAATTTTAATTTCCAATTTATTATAGTCACATATCCCCCAAATCCCCCAATTCATTATAGTCAAATATCCCCCAATTCATTATAGTCACATACCCCCCAATTCATTTTAGTCACATACCCCCCAATTCATTAGTCACATAGCACCAATTCATTATAGTCACATATCCCCTAATTCACTATAATTACATACCCCCAAATCATTATAGTCACATATCCCTAATTCATTATAGTTACATACCCCCCGATTGATTATAATTACACAGCCCAATTCATTATAGTTACATATCCCCCAATTCATTATAATTACACACCCCAATTCATTATAGTTACATACCCCCTAATTCACTATAATTACATACCCCCAGATCATTATAGTCACATATCCCCCAATTCATTATAGTCACATATTCCCCAATTCATTAGTCACATAGTACCAATTCATTATAGTCACATACCCCCTAATTCACTATAATTACATACTCCCAAATCATTATAGTCACATATCCCTAATTCATTATAGTTACATACCCCCCAATTGATTATAATTGCAGACCCCAATTCATTATAGTTACATATCCCCAATTCATTATAGTCACATATCCCCCAATTCATTATAGTCACATATCCCCCAATTCATTATAGTCACATACCCCCCAATTCATTAGTCACATAGCACCAATTCATTTTAGTCACATACCCCCCTAATTCACTATAATTACATACCCCCAAATCATTATAGCCACATATCCCTAATTCATTATAGTTACATACCCCCCAATTAATTATAATTACACACCCCAATTCATTATAGTTACATATCCCCCAATTCATTATAATTACACACCCCAATTCATTATAGTTACATACCCCCTAATTCACTATAATTACATACCCCCAGATCATTATAGTCACATATCCCCCAATTCATTCTAATCACATATCCCCCAATTCATTCTAGTCACATATCCTCCAATTCATTATAGTCACATATCCCCCAATTCATTATAGTCACATACCCCCCAATTCATTATAGCCACATATCACCAATTCATTATAGTCACATACCCCCAATTCATAATAATTACATATCCCCAATTCATTATAGTTTCATAACCCCCAATTCATTATAGTTTCATAACCCCCAATTCATTATAAGTACATACCCCCAATTCATTATATTCACATATCTCCCAATTCATTATAATTACAATCTTTTTATCAACCTATATATCTATATAACTAATGCCTCACTTCCCAGTGGCACCAATACAGTATTAACAAACACATTTACTACCTCCATATAGTAGTAGTGTCCAACTTTTCCAATTGAAAAAACTATCATAAATAATTTTATCATGATTGATTTTTGTATTTTGTATATAATATATGTGTTTTTAGCTAACGTATTCAGCCTGGGTTTTTATGGAAGGGCCATTATCTTCAAGAGTTAGATCACACTTGCTGCAACTCTGTACACCCACCATACTGTCCAGTAATAATTACCCAACAATACTATGGAAATTTAGAAGTGAAATAACAGCTGGGTAATATGAAAGATTGTCAAAAACAATCGTTGGATGGCTCCAAAGAATACAAACGCTATAAAGGGATCAACATTCAAACTATCAAAATTGTAAATGTTATGATTCATTTTTTAATAACTATTTATTAAAACAGTTAAAAAACTTACAGCGATAAATTCAAGAACAAAAACCAACAATTTTTTCGGAAGCCATATTAAACAGGTTTGTTATTTAGTAAATTAACATTACCCTTCTTCAATCTAAATAATCCTGTACGTGAGTACCCTAGAGGATCATGTATCTGAATAGATATATTTTAGCTTCTTGCCTACATAATATTTCTTTATAAGGTTTAGGGACAATACATTTCCTAAAATAACAGAATACTATCTTAAATTTACACATCTTAGAATGAGACTAGATGCACCAAATCTGTCTCAGTACTATATGCTGGAAAGATAACATTGGAGCATCTTTAGACATCTTAGTATCCTTTGCACAGATTAAGCTATTGGAGTAGTCATAATGTAACAGCTTATATGCGTTTTACATACTTAGTCACTTGTCGACTCGCTGCTTTCACTAATTCTCTCAATGTTCGATTAAAAACTACAGCCCCTGCTTCATTGAAAGAAGCAGGAAGAGATTCTAGTTGGCACGTGAACGTAAGTATGAAAATCACACGTGAGTGGTCGTGTGATGACCGCTGGAACTAGCAAGCAGAGCTGAATCTTGATAGTATGTTACACGCTGTTAAGATTTGGCATGTCACAGTGCTTCATTTTATAATTAATGTTCCTAACATAAATACAGATGTCGTAACTCTTAACTTGTCAGACAACACAATACTTTATTAACATAGCCATGTTTCATGCAGAACCAATAACAGTACCATCAGTACATGAAGACATCAGCAATAGTACATAAATACATCATTAGAACCACCACCAGCACATAAATACATAACCAGAACCTACATCTGAACATGAATACATCACCAGAAACACCATCATTACAGTAATACATTACCAGAATCACCAACATTACAGAAATAGCGCATAACAATTGACTCGCCCCCTGGGCCGTGGGGCACTCGGAGCCGGGCAATAGGGCAATATTGGGAGTAGTAGTGGCAACCCGGTCCGTGGCTCAGGGTGGTCAGACCAAACATTGTGGCAGTCTATTAGTATAGTTATGAATGTCCGACTACGCCACCCGTGCATTGCGGTCAGGGAGGACCGCTGCTGCAAGGCAGACCGCTGAGGCTGATGTAGATATGCAGCACAGGGATAGGATAACTCCCCACGGGAAGAGTGTAGCCTCAGGGCAGTGTAGGTGAATGCTGGGGGTGGTGGTGCAGGGCGTCCCAGTACCGTTAGTGCTGGCGCGGTAAGAAACACAAAGACAACGTGTTGCAGTCCAGGGTCTTTTACTCACAGTTCGTATACTCCAAGCCACTTCTGTACAGGTAATGACTGCCCAAGCCGTGCTGCGTCCACCAGGTGAGGGGCTCGGTCAACCCCCAGGCAATTCAAGAGTATGGCACAGGATTCCCTTCTGTCCTTTCTTTGGCTCATGCCCCACCAGTGACCAAACTTCTGTCCAGCTGCCGCGGATCTATGCGGGCAAACGTGGGCCCCGTTTCCCGCTATCCTATATGGTGCCTTCCTAGCAGGTTTGGCAGGGGGTCGCACCAATAAATGATCACGACCTCCGGTTCTTGGCTGAGGATTATTTGCCTCCACCAACTTAGGATCCGGTACCTTTTTCTTGCCTGACCCGTCACCCGTTATCTCCTGGGTCCTTAGGGTCCCTTCTACCTTCGTGTTTCTGAGCCTTTCTACTTCTTGGTTCCTTCTCTTTCTGTTCTGTTCCTCTCTCCTCTCTCCTCTCTCCCGCGTCCCTGGGCCTGGCTCTGGAGCAGAGCTCCTGCAGAGCCTCTGCTCCCTGTCTTCTCCTCACAGACTGAACACTGAACTAAGATGGTGCCCTCCTTATATACCTCCTCCTCAGGTGACCAGCACCCAATGAGCTCCTACCTATGCTCAGAAACCAACCCCTATCTGCTCCTACACCACTGGGTTTTCCTCCCCCCTCCCCACTCCAGCCAGGGACATAGTCAGATGTGCCTGCATATATATATATAAATGGGAGCACCGTAGAGCTGTCCCCCGGAAATGGGGTGTGTGTGATGCATGCAGCTACCTGAGCCCTGGTCCATACTCCATCCTTACCCGGGAGTGGAATATCACACCTCTGGTTAAGGTGCAATACCCCTGTAGCGGCCGAACCCTCGGGGCGCTACACAATCATTATCAGTACATTACTAGATCACCAAAAGCACCATCAGTACAGGAATACATCACCGAACCACCTTTACTACATAAGTACATCACTAGAACCACCACCTACATCACCAAACTTAGAACTTCAATCAATTGCAATGTCATTTCAGCCCCATATACAATTGTATTGCACAAACCTACAACTCTCGGTATGTCCTTAACAATGATAATCTATCAATGCTTTCAGATTTCTGATGGACAATTCTAAGAGATGATCCAATGCAGGAGTACAAGAGACAATCAATAAAGAGTTGTCACTGAATGAGGACCAAATTTTGTAGTGCAATTTCTGTGCCTGTTTGTAATTCCAAGTGTTTAGACATGTTTTAGTTCTTTAAACTGTTTCCTCTAAATAAATATCATCTTTCTATTTACAAAAATAATAATGTGTCAAAGTACTTAAACTTTTATGCGCTAATTATATGTATCAGCAAAAGGAAAACTCTTTGATATCAAAGAAACAGGAGCCAACTCAAAATTTTAATTGTCAGATTTGAATTCAGGATGTCAAAATCATTAAGAAATGGTTAATTTCATAACTAAACCTGACAACTTTTGAAAAAATGTAGAACAGTGTAATTGGTCATCAGACTGCACGCCATACATGAGCCACAGTACTGGTGAGACATAGTTATCAGCTCATATAAAGATTTACATCCAGGTACCTTATAGATGACGTATTTTCTGATTGAAGTCGTTCTCTTTCTTTTCTTCTCCGTCTTGTTCGGATGTCATCATGACTTTTCACATCTACTGCTCATCTCTGCAGACTTCCATCTTCTTCCGTCTTCTGGAGCACATCCTGACATGGTGCCCTTAAAGATAACAGTGTCATTATAATGCTCCTGAATAAAAAATATATTCCCCACGCTGTGCCCCTGAATAATTGCCCCCCACTGAGTTCCTTGTACAAAATATGTCCTCCACACTATCCCTCTTTTGGTACATGATCTCCACACTGCCCTCTCCTATAACATATCGCCTCCATTCTATCTGCTTTTATGAACTATAACCATGACTGTCTGCCCTTTTAAGCTATAACTACAACATTGTCCATATCTTAGGTGTCCTCCACCATGCTGCCCACTTCCCATATTGGGCCCCCTCTTCACATTATCCCCTCATACTGTGTCCACTGTATCCTGCCCAGTCTCTGTACTGTGCCACTTTCTCACACCCCCCCCTGCATACTTTCCCCTACTTGCTGTGCCCTCACACTGTCTTCCTATGCTGCTCTCTTGACCCCTACACTACAGTCTCTATACTGTGAATCCTCACACTTTTCTCCTATTATACTGTCACCTCACACTTTTCTCCCAAACTATCCCCACATATTGTCCCCTAAAACTTTCCTCCCACTCATACTGTCCCTTCAGAATTTTGTCCCCTCACACTGCCCCTTATACTGTCTCCTTACACGTTTTTCCCTCATTCTGTCCCCTCACAGTTTTCTCCCTCCATACGGTCCCCTCACATTTTTTCCCCATACTGTCTCCTACACCTTCCACCTCATACTTTCAAAATACATTTTCCATCCATAATGTCCCTTCACACTTTTCTCCCTCATACTATCCCCTCACACTTACCTCAGATATTGTCCCTTCACACTTTTCTCCCCCTCATATTGTCCCCTAACAATTTTCATCCCCCATACTGCCTCCTAAAACTCTACAATTATCCCCAAAATTCCTCTGTATCTTCAGCTCAATTGGAGTTGGAGTGCCTAAGTGTCCTCCAATGCAGACTGTCCTTCTATGTTGAGCAGGAGTAACATCAACAGTTTGATCAGGTGATCATGTCACCTAATCACGCTGCTGACATCGCCCTTACCTTGGAAGTGTCGGCCGTCAGGGCTTCAATTGTACTTGCGCCTGAAATTGTTCTCTGACTTGGCTGTCAGTTTCAGCATGGGTGAATCCCACCCTTGGGGCTGACAAAATGGGAGACATCTCAGACTACTGCATTAAGTGGCCTGACAATGCCCCCATGATGGCAGCAACTGGGGCAAATGCACCACCTGCCCCTTCTAGATCAACCTTTGATCTTTGCCTAATTTTATACCACATCTTGGTTTGTTGACTTTAGACTATTTTTTTTGTGCCAAAAGTTTGGTGCAAAGTAACTCATCTTGAGCCATGATCCCTTCTGGAAAAATTAAACCTCCTAATCATATACAGTATATGCTACAATTTTGGCTCAGATTGAGCCAGAATTTTCAATAGTAAATCTGCACATGATCTTCAAGACAAAACCTTATAGTGTACTCTTATGTACCTGAAAGCCCTAATAAAGATATTTTGTGCAGGATTGTGAAGTATACTTTAGATTGGCTTATTATCACAGGATTTTGTGTGTGCTAGACCTAAAAAATTCTCTATATGTAAATAAATGCAGAACCTAAGATAAAAACAAAATGAGCAAGTGCCCTGTAGTAAGTAAATAAATAAATAGTAATAGTACATGTAAATAATAGTGATGAGCGAGCATGGTCGTCACTACTCGTTACTCGGCCGAGCATCACAGTGCTCGAGATACTCGTTACTCTGCGAGTATTTTTTGAATGTTTGGGCGGAAATTTGAGTCCACGCCCCACATGTTTGGCGCATATTAGGCAGCCAAAGCAGGAATTGCCTCACAATCAACATGGCTATGGCATTACAGTGATTGGCTGGCCGCATAGCGTCATCGGGTGTATAAAAGACCTGGGATCCTATGCTCATCACAGGCTACCGGTCAAACAGGCAGAGTAGGGAGAGCTGCAGCTGAGTGAGGGAGAGAATTGACGGTTATTTTAAACAGAGATTCCACACCACTATTATAAATCTACTCTAACAGTCCTTGTAAGGGCTCATTCTGTAAAAAATATTAATCCTGCTGATAGCACTAGGTAGGCAGAGCTTGTGGAGACCTATTATAGTACAGAATAGGGTTCATTGCACGTTCTTTCTGCTGCTGGAACACCTATCAATATCCCTAGATATCAGGACTAGTAATATTCTATTTGCTCCTAATCCTGCTAACTTTGATGAAAAGCAATATAATACACCATTTTTACTGCTCCATTTGATTGTTAGCAGCATACTGCCAGATATGGTTGATTTGAATAGCATTGCTGTATTGTGAAAGCAGAGAAACTTGTCCATCATCTCAGGTGGTCAAATATTATTGCAGTATTAATAATGAATTTTATTGGAAGCTGCAAAATATTATACTCCATTTAAAGTCTGCCAGTTGTGTGTTCAAAACATATCCACACTTGTTCGCTAACCAATAGAATCACTATACCAGCACTGCCTAAAGAAATTGTCATCAGACGTGATTAAGTATTACTGCTGTAATAACCATGACATTTTTTGCAAGCTGCAAAATATTATACTCCATTTAAAGTCTGCCAGTTGTGTGTTCAAAACATATCCACGCTTGTTCACTGACCAATAGCATCGCTATACCAGCACTGTCTAAAATGTTAAACTCCATTTAAAATGGGCAAGACGCATGGTAAGGGACGGGTAAGGAACGGGGAAGTGGACGTGATGCTGATGGTGCACGCAGAGGCCGAGGCCATGGGCTAGATGAAACTGTGCCTGCTGATGGATCACAACAAGCACCCACATCATGTTGACCTAGCTTCCTGTCCCATTTACTAGGGGGCCGCAGAACACCACTATTGAAGCCAGACCAGTGTGAAAAGGTTGTTGGTTGGATAGCAGATAATGCTTCCAGTCAGTTTGCCACCACCACCACCCTGTCTTCCACACGGTCCAGTCTCAGTAGCCATGAGTCTGCACCCCATATTCTTGACCCGGATCCTCCTTCCTCCCACCATGCCAAGTGCCCGGAGATAAGTGATCCCACACTTGGACACTCCGAAGAGCTGTTCACATTTCCACTTATAGATTCTGGCCTCTCACTCAGCCATCTTCAAGCAGAGCAAGAGGAGATCTCATGTAGCAATGCCCAAATATTTATGCAGCCACGGTCACACAAAGGCGATGATGGGAAAGTGCAATTACTGTCTAAAAAGGTGGATGATGATGAGACACAATTGCCAGTAGGTCAGGAGGAGGCCCAGGATGCGGACATGGAAGACAAGGTGGTGGATGATAAAGTCACTGACCCAACCTGGCAAAGTGACATGCATAGTGAGGACAGCAGCACAGGGGGGGGGGGGGCATAGCTCCACAACAGGCAGGAAGAAGTAGTGGGGTGGCTACAGACACAAGGTGGGCAACTGTTCCCCATAACACCAATACGAGGGAAGTTGCCAGTTCAACTGTTAGGTCTTTCCGAGGCTGGCTCTTTTTTAAAGACTGTACAGTTAAACCAAAAAAAGGGCCTTTGCAACACCTGCCATGCCAGTATCAGCAGGGGCAGCAAAACTATCAACATGACCATCACCAACATGATCAGGCACATGACAGCAAAGCACCCGACTAAGTGGGTCAAACACCAGGGTCCAAAAACAGTGTCTGCGGGTGACACCACTGCCTGTTCCACTGTTGTGCGTGTACACCAATCCACTGTCCATGATGCAGGCGAAGATGCCTCCCACCCTGCACCTGTCATTGCACACTTGCAACCATCACCGTCAGCAACCACTTCCACCTCCTTGTCCCAGTGCAGCGTTCAGTTGCCCCTACCCCAGTCCTTAGAACGCAAGCGCAAATATGCAGCCACCCACCTACAGGCCACAATACTAAACTGCTACATTTCTCAACTGCTTGCTCTGGAAATGTTGCCTTTTAGGCTCGTAGAGACGGAAGCTTTCCGTAACCTCATGGCAGTGGCCGTCCCATGGTACTCAATCCCCAGCTGCCACTATTTCTCCCAGTGTGCCATCCCTGCCTTACACAAGCACGTGTCCCAGAACATTACCCGTGCCCTCACCAACAAAGTTACTGGAAAGGTCCACCTAACCACGGACACGTGGACAAGTGCTTGTAGCCAGGGACGATATATTTCACTGACAGCACACGGATTAAAATTGTGTAAGCTGGGACCCAGTCAGACCCTGGGGCGGAACATGTCCTCCCGACACTGAGGATTGCAGGCCCTGGGTCAGTCAGGGTTGCCCCTACATTCTACAGCTCCTGCACGTCCTCCTCCTCCTCTTCAGCTTCCATCTTCGAAATTACCACATCAGTCGCAAGCTGGAAGATCTGCAGCACTGCCTCGGCAAAGCGGCAACAGGCTGTGTTGAAGCTTATCTACTTAGGTGACAAACCACACGCTGCTGCAGAGTTGTTGAAAGCTGTAACAGAGCAGGCAGATCTGTGGCTCTCACCACTGAACCTACAGCCAGGCATGGTCGTGTGTGACAATGGCTGTAACCTGGTGCTGGCTCTGAAGCTTGGCAACCTCACACACGTACCTTGCATGGCTAATGTGCTCAACTTAGTGGTTCAGCAGCTTCTCAAAACCTACCCTGATCTGCCTGAGCTGCTTGTGAAAGTACGCCGCTTGTGTGCCCATTTCCGAAAGTCAACTAGAGCTTCTGCTGCCCTGGCAGTGCTTCTACAGCATTTGCAGCTTCCAGCTCACCGACTGGTGTGTTATGTCACCATGCGTGGGAATTCAACATTGCATATGTTGGAAAGGATTTGTGAGCAGCAGAGGGCAGTTGTTGAGTACCAGCTTCAACATGCAATCGATATTCCGGTCAGCCTCCGCACATAAGCGCTGATGAGTGGGCATGGATGTGTGACATCTGTGCCGTTCTCCAAAACTTTGAGGACTCGACCAAGAGGGTGAGCGGCAATGATGCCATAATTAGCGTCACCATCCCGCTTCTCTGTCTTCTGAAATGCTCGCTGCTCCCAATTAAAGAGGAGGCATTGCAGGCGGAGCGCAATGAGATGAAGCAAGGAATTAGACAGGGTGATGCTACACAGCCCAGCCTCATCTCATCTCAATGCAGAGGAGGAGCAGGAGGAAGAGGAGGAACAGAAGCTGGTTTCCTGCACTACAGACTGTACTACCCACACCACATTCATACCGTCTGTTCAGCGTGGATAGCCTGAAGAGGGGGAGGACGAGGAGGAAGACCAGGAAGAGGAGAACATGCACATTTGTCCTCTTGGTGGCGACAGGGAAGTCTTGGCTGTTTGCAGTGTGGCACACATGGCTGAGTTTATGCTGCGCTGCCTTTCCCGTGACCCTCACGTTGTACGCATTTTGGGCAACAGTAATTACTGGTTCGGTCACACTTCTAGACCCCTTGCTACAAGGAGAACCTTCTATCTCTCCTTCCCGTGGTGGAATGGTCTAATAAAATGTGGCAGCACCATAAGGCCCTTGTTGAAGAATTATTTAAAAAATTCCTAGCTGACAATGCTGGCGGCAGAGGTCACAGTTCCTTGGACAACTAAGGAGTACAGGTGAGGGACACACAAACCAGTTGGGGTAGAGGCAGGGGAACACTGTCAAAGGTCTGGGACAGTTTTCTCTGACCCTCCCTGCGCCCAGGCCCTGATAAGTGGGGTACTCTGACAAGGAGGGATCATTTTGGAAGATGCTGTAGTACCTTGCTGACCATACCAGCATCCTCCGTGATTCTTCTGTGTCTTACAACTATTGGGTATCCAAGCTGGTCACGTGGCATGAACTGTCTCTTTACGCCTTGGAGGTCCTGGCAGGTCCTGCCGCTAGTGTTTTATCAGAGAGGGGTTTTAGTGCCACTGGGGGTATTATAACTGATAGGCGCATCTGCCTGTCAGCTCAAAATGCTGACAGGCTGACTCTCATCAAAATGAACAAGGGCTGGATTGGGCCTGACTTCTCGATACCACCGGATGATAGTAGCAGAACATAAAACTCAAATCCAGTGTTTTTTTTTTAAGGCTCTATTCCCCATGCACCTTCACACCCAGACATGGATATACGCTTCAGGATTTGTTTTTTTTATGTCATCTTCCTCCTTATCCTTCTCTTCATCCTCCACCACCATATCACCAGAGTGACCATCATGCAACGCCCACATAATATTTTAAGTGTGTTTATGACGCCCGTAGAAAGTCTTTATAGAAGCCTACCGCTAACATTCTATATAATATATGTATAAATGTCTTTCAGCCTATGCACTTAGTGCATGGGCATTACCAGTCTGGGAGACCCACTCCTTAATAATGGAAAAAATTTTTTACTGAGGCCCTTCACTACATCTCTTCAAATTGGTATTGTAGTGCGTCCTAATTTTTGGCAGTCCTTGCACTTACTGTATACGCAATAACAGAATAAGAGACACTCTCCTAAATAATGGGAAGACCAATTCAAATCGATTTTATATTCTACAATATTAACTCTTATATGAAATGCGTGTACGTGTGAGCTATCGCAGTATGGATAGCATATTACACACATCCAGACAGGGATTATTGCCTTATTCTCTTGCTGCTGCTTGCTGCCTATTCTAAAGGCAGCTAACATCAGCTGTAAATGAGTGTTCATTCTGGTTGCATACATCTCTTACACTGTCTAATAACTTGATTGCTTTTTTCCAAAAATCATTCAGAGATTCATGTTTTTTAATACAATCTACACTCAGAAATTCATCAAAGCGGACAGGGTTGCTTGCGTTCCTGCACTTTGGTGCTGCAACAGCCCAACAAAAACCTCTTTGGAGCTGGTTAAAATCTATTTTTTATGGTACAATATTACCTCTCTTATCGGAGATTCGTGTACGGGTGACCTATAGAAGTTTGGATAGCATCTTACAGGCATCTAGTCAGGGATTATTGTATTATACTCTGTGCTGAAAAAAAATTCTACTTCCTATTGATAACGCTGTTAGATGCTTTTATAATAGGTGCTAGGTGGTATCATCAGCTAGAAATGAGTGTTCATTCTGGTCACATACATTCCTAGAACAATTCATAACTTGATTGATTTTTTTCCATGCACTCGTTGACCAATTCATCATTTTTAACGGTGATCTGTCATTAGAAATTCATCAAAGCAGGCAGGGTTGTTTGCGTTCCTCCACAGTTTGGTGCTGCAGCGTCCAAAAAAACCTCTTTGGAGACAGTGAAAATCTATTTTTATTGTACAATATTACCTCTCTTATCATAGATTCGTGTGCGGGTGACCTATAGAAGTTGGGATAGCATCTTACAGGCATCTAGTAAGGGGTTATTGTATTGTACTCCGTGCTGAAACATGTTTTATTCTCTATTGATAATGCTGTTAGCTGCTTTTAGAATAAGGACAGGTGCTAGGTGGTATCATCAGCTGGAGATGAGTGTTCATGTTCATATTTTCCACAGTGAAACTTGATTGATGTTTTCCATGCACTCATTGACCGATTCATCATTTTTACGGTGATCTGTACTCAGAAATTAATCAAGGTTGACAGAAATTCATCGAAGTTGGCAGAAATTTTCTAAATTTGACAAAAATTAATAAAAGTTAACAAAATTTACTGATTTAATGTGTCCATTCACAGTTTCTCTGTAGCTTTCGTATGTAAGAGGTAGTGGTATGAGACACTACTGATGCTTTAATTACCAGCTTTATGACACTGGGCACTGTAACATCCCTGGCGGCGTGCTTTCATGGCTTACCATCTCCCACCATGCAAGACCGCAATCTTACCTTTCAGGCCAGGCTGCACACTTTTGCTCCAGTACATTGTTCTAGTTTAAAGCTTTTCTGATGAGTGTAGCAAGGCGACTTCCAAATACATGTGCACCTTACGAAGACTGGAAAACATGTATTTGGAAGTCGCCTTGCTACACTCATCAGAAAAGCTTTAAACTAGAACAATGTGGGAAGGGAAGCAAAAGGCCAGAAAAAGCCATACAGCTGACAAATACTATTGAGATCTCTGCTACTGGAAGTGGAAAGGAAGAACAAAGACAAAACAATTTAAATAATAAAAATATGGGAGGAAGAGAAACCAATCACAAACTAAAATGTTTTTATACAAATGCACAAAGCATGGGCAACAAACAAGGAGAATTGGAACTACTAATGCAGGAAAAGGAATATGATGTCATTGGAATCACTGAAACTTGGTGGGACGATACACATGATTGGAATAAAAGGCTAAAAGGATACAACTTATTTGCAAGAAACAGACTTGATAAACGAGGAGGAGGTGTTGCATTGTATGTTAGAAAAGTGTATATCTGCACAGAGATTGAAGCTTCAGAGACTGGGAGTTCTGTGGAAACTGTTTGGGTAAGAATACAAGGAGAGAACAACGGAAAGGACACCATTGTAGGCATTTACTACAGGCCACCTGGGCAAGCTGAAGATATGGATGAACTCTTTATGTATCAAATGACCAAGTTCTCCAAAAAATATGACGTAGTGGTCATGGGAGATTTCAACTATCCAGACATTTGTTGGGAATCTCTCTCAAGTAAAACTAACAGGTCAAGCAAATTCTTATCCTCTCTTGCTGACAACTTTATCTTCCAAAAGGTAGGGGAGAAAACAAGGGGATCTGCTACTTTGGATCTAATCCTTATAAACAGGGAGGAAATGGTTGAGGAGGTAAAGGTGGCTGGGACCCTAGGAGGCAGCGATCATGCTATTATAGAATTTTGGATAACTAGAGGAGGAAGACATGTGAAGACTCAAACTTCAAGGTTAGATTTTAGAAAGGCAGATTTTAAGAGACTCAGAAAGAGAATAGGAGGGATCCAATGGCTGGATGTCCTTAAGGACAAAAATGTCCAGGAAGGATGGGAAATTTTTAAAAATGAGATTCTCAAAGCACAATCGTTAACAATCCCGAAAAGTAGGAAGAATGGGAAGCATTTAAGGAAACCAGGATGGATGAACACAGAACTTAAACACATGCTAAAAAGAAAGAAAGAAATGTTTATTAAATGGAAAGAGGGAGGCATATCTAAAGAAGATTATAATGCAGTCTGCAGATCCTGCAGGGCACGTACTAGGTTAGCTAAAGCTGACAATGAATTAAGGCTTGCAAGAGATGTCAAAAGCAATAAAAAAGGATTTTGGGGGTATGTCAAAAGTAAAAGAAAAGTCAAAGATGCTATAGGATTTTTACAGGATGAAAATGGAGAAATGGTAAGAGAGGATGTTGAGAAGGCCGAACTTTTTAATTCCTATTTTGCATCTGTTTTCTCTCAGAAAGAAAATGTAACATCAACTGATCTTCACTGTCCTTTTAAAGGAATAGAGGAATCCAAGTTATCTGTAAACAGAAAGATTGTGAGGGAATATTTAGCTAACATAAATGAGTTCAAGTCTCCAGGTCCAGATGAATTACACCCCAGAGTACTGAAGGAGATCGTAGAAGAAATTTTAGAACCACTCTCCATAATCTTTGAAAATTCTTGGAGAACAGGAGAAGTCCCAGAAGACTGGAGAAGAGCAAATGTTGTTCCTATCTTCAAAAAGGGGAAGAAGGTGGACCCAGGGAACTATAGGCCGGTGAGTCTGACTTCTATACCAGGAAAGATCTTTGAACAAATTATTAAACAACATGTATGTAAGTACATGGATAAGAATGAAGTGATTAACCAG
This sequence comes from Phyllobates terribilis, assembly GCF_046119375.1. Classification (NCBI taxonomy): domain Eukaryota; kingdom Metazoa; phylum Chordata; class Amphibia; order Anura; family Dendrobatidae; genus Phyllobates; species Phyllobates terribilis. Next base: position 868,969,630 of record NW_027362762.1, read on the forward strand.
AGTCAGCATGGGTTTGTAACTAACAAGTCATGTCAGACTAACTTAATTTCCTTCTATGACAGAATCACTGACTGGGTGGATCAGGGAAATGCTGTAGATATAGTATATCTTGACTTCAGCAAAGCATTTGACAAAGTATCTCACACCATCCTTATTGAAAAAATGACCAAGTATGCAATGGACCAGGCAACTGTTAGGTGGATTCATAACTGGCTTAGTGATCGGACTCAAAGGGTGGTTGTAAATGGCTTCACATCCAGCTGGATGATTGTCTCAAGTGGGGTACCACAGGGCTCCGTCCTGGGACCTGTATTGTTCAACATCTTTATCAATGATTTAGATGAAGGAATTGAGGGTAAACTGATTAAATTTGCTGATGACACAAAGCTAGGAGGGATAGCTAATACTAGAGAAGAGAGAGAGAGGATTCAAAAAGACCTAAATAAACTGGAGCAGTGGGCAGCAACCAACAGAATGGTTTTTAACAGGGAAAAATGCAAAGTACTACATCTGGGCAATAAAAATGAAAAAAGCATATACAGAATGGGAGGAATAGAGCTAAGCAACAGTACATGTGAAAAAGACTTAGGTATACTAATAGATCATAGACTGAACATGAGTCAACAGTGTGATGCAGCAGCAAAAAAGGCAAATACAATTCTGGGATGTATTAACAGAAGCATACAGTCTAGATCACGTGAAGTCATTATCGGTCTTTACTCCTCTTTGGTCAGACCTCATCTGGAATACTGTGTACAGTTTTGGGCACCACATTTTAAAAAAGACATAGACAAACTGGAGCAAGTTCAGAGAAGAGCGACCAGAATGGTGACTGGTCTGCAAACCATGTCCTATGAGAAACGGTTGCAGGATTTGGGAATGTTTAGCTTGCAAAAAAGAAGACTGAGAGGAGACTTAATAGCTGTCTACAAATATGTCAAGGGCTGTCACATTGTAGAAGGATCATCTTTATTCTCATTTGCACAAGGAAAGACTAGAAGCAATGGGATGAAACTAAATGGGAGGAGACACAGATTAGATATTAGAAAAAACTTTTTGACAGTTAGGGTGATTAATGAGTGGAACAGGCTGCCACGAGAGGTGGTGAGTTCCCCTTCAATGGACGTCTTCAAACAGAGGCTGGACAGACATCTGTCTGAGATGATCTAGTGAATCCTGCTTTGAGCAGGGGGTTGGACCAGATGACCCAGGAGGTCCCTTCCAACTCTACCATTCTATGATTCTATGATTCTATGATACCTGCTGTTTGTATGTCTCTTGTCTGCTGGCTTAGGGCGTCGGCACTGTTGCTTTCTGATTCTTAAAGCTACAGTGTGCGCAGTCCTAAAGCGTTCCCAGCCTATTGCTGTGAGTCACTGGATACTTAAACCTACTCCACCCAGTAGGAGGTGCCTGAGCAACACTTTATTATAGTCTGTTCTGTGCAACTATGAGTTGCCAGGTCCTGTCCTGACTCTAGTCTGTCCGCCACCCCTGGGGCTGAGTACTCACAGCCTCTACCTGTACCTGTGACTTCTAGTCAGTTTCTGCCTCCCTGGGGGCTGTGTTCCCAGGCTCGTTCCTGTATCTGGTTCCTGGTTCAAATCCTGTCTGAACAGTGTCCTAGTCTGTCACTTGTTTGTCTCTATGTTTGTATCTTCCCTCTTTCCTGCAGTATCTTAACCTGCACCTAACTCCAACTCGTTGTCTCTGTACTTCTGTTTGTGAGCCTTGTCTCCACTCGCTACTTCATTGTAAGTACCTTGTGTGTATCTGGTTCTGCTCGTTCTGTTTCCCTCTCTCTGCATCTAACTCCTGTGGTCCAGCTATCTTCTTGTGTTTTCCAGTCTGTTCCATGTGAACAGAGCCCTGTCCTGTCTAGTGTTGAGCCACCCCCGTAGTGTTCGAGTTCGGTTCGGTTCGTCGAACACCCGTGTGTTCGCCGAACTGTTCGTCGAACTGTTCGTCGAACACCTTCGAACACCGTTAAAACCAATGGCAGGCAAACAAAAACACATAGAAACACATAGAAAACACCTTCAAAGGTGTCCAAAAGCTGACAAACTGCTCAGAAGACATAACTAACACATGGAAAAGTGACAAGTACATATAGTCATGCGAAAATAAAAGAGGTGGAGGAGTAAAAGGAGGGGGAGACACAGATATAGGCATGTCATGCCCTTCTAAAATCCAAAAAGTGAGAAGCCGACACGGCCAGTCCGCTCCTGCCCGTGCCACCTCCGTGTCGCCGGGTTTGTGCCAGAGCCGCGGTGAACCCTGATGGCCAGCCCCCCTCTCCCAATACTGGTGCCTGTCCGCTGGTGGGTCGAGCGAGCCCCCCTGTGGTGGAGGCAGCTCTAAGCTTTTTAATTTAAATTGTCTCTCTAATTTGAATGAATACACTTTAAATCCATTTACAAGGATCTATTGGAGGGCAAGTCTCATGCCAGCAGCCGCGTAATTCCAGCTCCAGTAGCGTCCACTAAAGCTGCTGCAGTTAAAAAGCTTTTATAAGGATCGAGCTCGGCTGTCCACCGCAAGGCATCCTACTGCCAGTCCCAGCCCCTATGCCTTGGGGTGCCTCCTGATGCTCTTCACTGAGTATCCCGTGGTCCCGAAGCATTTCCTTTGAAAAAATGAAGTGTCCAAACTATAGGTGGTGTAGCTTGCTTAACAGCCGGGATAATCCGCTGACTAGCAGACCCTGCTACTAGGCACAAAGTATTTCCTGGGCTAGATGCAGTTAAAAATTTGTAATTAGATACTCTCGTTGGATGCTGAGAAAGCATTCCATAGAGTCTCCTGGCACGCCATATATGATTCTCTTAAAAAGCTTGGGGTAGGGGTCTAGGGGACCCTTTTATAGCCAAAATCACGGCCCTGTATCGCAATACGTCACCTAGGCTGAAGATAAATGGAACTGTAGCACCCTGAGGGCTCGGTTGCTACAGACGTATTGCACCTCACCAGAGGTGTGATATCTCACTCTCAGGTAAGGATGGAGTGTGGATCAGGACCCGACACCTGCATGCATTACACCACATTGCCGTGGGGCAGGGCGACCAATATGCCCCTGAGATGGGCACGACAGTCCCTGTCCCTGGCTGGAGTGGGGGGAGGGAACACTGAGGAAGGGGAACCCTGTAATGCAGGAGCAGGGAGGAAGCAGTTCCTGGGTGCATTGAGAAGGGAGTATAAAAGGTGGGCACCATCTTAGTTCAGTGCAGAGAAGTCTGAGCAGAAGTGGCAGGGAGCAGGGGCTCTGCATGAGCTCTGCTCCGGAGGCGGGCCTAGTAACAGAGGCCCAGGCCTGGAAGAGGGAGAAGGAAGGAAGAGGAGCGGAGAAGGCTCCAGGAACGAGGAACGAAGGGATCTCAGGGGTGCGGACGGGCGAGTCGCCACCGCACGCCAGAATCCACCTGCGTGGAGGGGTCAGGCCAAAGGGGGAGACCGGTCCCCGAAACTAGTGGAGGCAGGAAACGACCCTCAGCTAGAAACAGGAGGCTGTGACATTTTATGTGGCGCAGCCCCTCGCTACACCCGCTAGGAAGGCACCACATAGGGTCAGGGAAACTGGCGCCAAGTTTACCAAGAGGAGGCCCGAGGCAGCCGGACAGAAGGGTTGGTAAGAAAGGCCAGACAAAGGACACACAAAGGGGGTCCTGTGAAGCACTCCAAAGTTATCTGGGAGTTGTCTGAGCCCCTCACCTGGTGAGCACAGTACGACGTGGGCAGCCGTTACCTGCAGACGTGGTCTGGATAATAAGAACTGTGAGTAAAGGCCCTGGACTGCATCACTGACTCCGTGTCATTACTGCTGCTGCCCTGCACCATCACCCCCATCCTCCGCATACACTGCCCTGAGGCTATACTCCTCCCGTGGGGAGTTATGCTACGCTCTGCTGCACCCACAACACCAGCCTCAGCGGTCTGCCCTGGAGCGGCGGTTCACTCTGACCGCAATCCACGGGTGGCGTAGTCGGACATTTAAACATCAAAACCACATAAATAGTTCCGCCACTGGTTTGACCGCCCTGAGCCACGGAACCGGGTTGCCGCCACGGAGACTACAACCACCAGCATCCACCAAAAAGGGTCCGGCTCCGGGTGTCCCAAGGCCCAGGGGGCGCGTCAGAACATTTTCATCACCTTTCACAATCACCAATGGGACAAGGCAGGGATGTTCTCTGTCCCCTCTCTTATACATCCTAGTGACGGAGCACCTGCTCTCATCAATTCGCCATAACCCCAATATTAGGTGGATTGAGGTGGGAGGCACCGAGTACAAGTGCTCTCTATTTGCTGATGATGTCCTAGTATATATCACTCAATCACATATATCCATCCATGCTGTTATGGCTGAAATAGATCACTTTGTTACATGGTCAAATTTTAAAATCAATGCAGCGAAGTCTGAGGCCCTCGATGTCTCCCTCCCCAAATCCATATAGGATTCCATCCAGTCCAACTTTCCCTTTGCCTGGCCCTCACAGGGTATCAAATACTTAGGAATTCCTATTCATAGAGACCTCTCCCATCTATGTTATCTTAATTTTGGGCCCTTTATTGAACAACTCCATACAGACCACGGTTGGCAAGTTAGAACTGTAAGATTCACTACGTGAACCACTGGTGTTTTGTGGAAAAGCACATGTACACTGTGTTCCAAATTATTATGCAAAAAGTGTTTAGGAGTGATAAGGGAAGAATTTGTTTGTTTGTCAGTTAAACTCATTGATGGTGATGTGTGTCAGGGCTCTTTATATCACTGTAAGCAATTGCAGACACCAGTGCTAATTAGTTTGGCAGGTGTGTCCAATGAAAGGCAAGACTACTTAAGAAGGCTCTCTCACATTATTCAGCAGCCTACATTTTCTGCCAAAATGGGAAAGAAAAAGGATGTGTCGGCTGCTGAGAAGCAACAAATTGTGGAGTGTTTAGGTCAAGGCATGACTACAATCAACATTGTGCGATGATCAGGATGAAGTGTCTTGGCAATCAAGAAGTATGTAGCTGATTCACAGTACACACGTGTGCGTGCTGATAAGGGCAAATTGAGGACTCTTTCCTACAGGCAATTACGTCAGGTTGAAAGAGCAGCGGCAAAAAAGCCTTGTCATAGCAGCAGACAAGTTTTTGAAGCTGCTTGTGCCTCCAACGTCCCCCGAACAACAAGATGCAGGGTCCTTCAGAGGTTTGCAGCTGTGCATACGCCATCCTGTCGACCTCCTCTATCCACTTCACACAAGCAGAAACGGCTCCAGTGGGCCAAACATTACATGAAGACTGATTTCAAAACTGTTTTGTTCACGGATGAGTGCCGTGCAGCGCTCGATGGTCCAGATGGATGGAGTGGAGGATGGCTGGTTGATGGACACCCCACGCAAACACGGCTACAGCGCCAACAAGGAGGAGGTGGAGTAATGTTTTGGGCTGGAATCATGGGGAGAGAGATTGTCGGCCCCTTTAGGATCCCTGAAGGCGCTAAAGATGAACTCCATAATGTATGTGGATTTTCTCAAACAGCACTTCCTGCCATGGTTCAAGAAGAAGAACCGTGTATTTCACAGCAAGATCATTTTTCTGCATGATAATGCACCATCTCATGCTGCACATAAAACATCTGCATCTCTGGCTGATATGGGCATAAAAGGGGACAAACTTATGGTGTGACCCCCATGCTCCCCTGACCTCTACCCCATTCAGAACCTTTGGAGCATCATTAAAAGGAGTGTCTATGATGGCGGGAGGCAGTTCACATCTAAGCAACAGCTCTGGGAGGGTATTCTGTCCTCATGCAAAACAATTGAAGCAGAAACCATCCAAAACCTGACAAATTCAATGGACGAGAGAGTTCAGAAGCTCCTTTCGAACAAGGGGTCCTATGTGAAAATGTAACATCACCTAGAATAAAGTTTTGAGTTGAAAACTGTTTGATTTCAGTTTCTAACAACCTGCTAATGCTTATAATTTCAAAAATGACCATTTTTTTGGTCTTTATTAAAATGAAAAGGTTGATCGAAAAGTTTGGGGGATCTAAGAGTGTGGCAACCCAGTAGTCATGATTACTTCGAATTCTGACAATATGAGGGTCATGCTGCAGGTAGTGCAGCAAGAAGGCACTTATGTGTCTTGCGCATCTCGGAGCCCCAAAATTATTTTCCGGGCTAGATGCAGCTAAAAATTATTTTTAATTTTAAATCTGGTGGAGCTTATTATAGATGGCCTAATAGGATCAGTGCTGCACACTGCTACAAAGCCCAAATTATTTTCCAGTCAAGATACAGATAAACATGATTAGTAATTTGAAAGCTTAAAACGGTTGGTAGGGTGATTTTAAACAATCATCAAGCTTTTACTCTCCCCAGGATGACACAGGGGTAGAAAAGTCGTTTCGGATCCATGATTTGTTCATCTTTATGAACGTGAGTCTGTCTACATTATCAGTGGAGAGCCGCGTGCGCTTATCTGTCAGCACACCACCAGCAGCGCTGAACACACGTTCAGACAGAACGCTGGCTGCGGGGCATGACAAGATCTCCAAGGCGTAAGTGACTAGCTCCGGCCATTTATCCAGATTGGAAGCCCAAAAAGAGCAAGGGTCCAGTGACACAGTCGTGGCTTCAATGTTTACTTGGAGATACTCCTGTACCATCGTCTCTAGGCGTTGACTATGTGTCAGACTTCTTGTCTCCTGTGGCCTTGCAAAGGATGGGCTAAAAAAGTGGTGAAATTATTCCGCAAAATTGATGTTACCACCAGATGCTGTGGTTCTGTTACGGTTTGAGTGCTGAACACTTGACGGTCCCACGGTTGGCAAGTTGGAACTGTGAGATTCACTACGTGCACCACTGGTATTTTGTGGAAAAGCACATGTAAGATTCTGCAACAGTCTCTGCTGATACTCCTGCATGCGTGCATCCCTTTCTATGGCAGGAATAATTTCTGCAAATTTACTTTTGTACCGGGGATCTAACAGTGTGGCAACCCAGTAGTCAGGATTATTTCTAATTCTCACAATTCGAGGGTCATGTTGCAGGTAGTGCAGCAAGAAGGCACTCATGTGTGTTGTGCATCCAGGAGCACCAAGTCCCTGTTGTGTTGGTGGCAAGGTAACAATCATGCTTCCTTCCTCTGTCCTCTCCCCCCAACCTCGCACAACAGAAATGTGATCAAGGTCTCCCTCATCTGATGAGTCTTCCATCAGTTCGTCCTCCACTTCTTCCTGGGCTCCTGCACCTTCCTCACTAGTTTGGCTGCTACCATGCGCCCTGGTAAAACCATCTCCCCCACCCTCACATGCCTGCCGCCTTGGTGCTGCCGACCGTCTGGACCTTGCAGATGTTAGCCCTTCCGCATACAACTCCTCCTCCTCTACTTCCTCCACCTCCTCTTGTGCCACCACCTGACTCCGAATTCTGTTTAACATGTGCTCCAGCATGTAAATCACCGGAATAGTCATGCTGATAATGGCATCGTCAGCACTAAACATCTTCGTCGCCATTTCAAAACTGTGCAGAAGGGTGCATAGGTCCCTGATCTGAGACCACTCCTCCAGCGTGATTTGCCCCACCTCTGAATCTCGTTGGCCCAGGCTATACGTCAGAACGTATTGCACCAGGGCTTGTCGGTGCTGCCACAGTCGCTGCAACATGTGCAGAGTTGAATTCCACCGGGTAGGCACATCGCATTTTAGCCGGTGAAGTGGCAGGCCCAACGACTTCTGTAGAGATGTAAGTCGCTGAGCTGCGGGATGCGAACGGCGGAAGTGAGCACACAGCGACCGTGCCCTCTGCAGAAGGCCATCTAGTCTGGGATAGTGGGCTAAAAATTGCTGGACAACCAGGTTCAACACGTGAGCCATACAAGGCACGTGTGTGACATTGCCCCAGCGAAGGGCCGCACCCAGGTTTGCAGCATTGTCGCACACGGCCTTCCCTGGTTTCAGGTCCAGTGGAGACAACCATTCATGAAATTGGTTCTCCAGAGCTGACCACAACTCCTCAGCTGTGTGACTCACATTTCCCAGACATTTCAATGTAAAAACCGCCTGATGACGTTGAGCCCTACTGCCAGCATAGTAAGGAGGTGTGCAGGATCCCTTCTGCGCAGTTAGAAAGCTTGTGGCATGACCAGACAGGCTTTGGGTGCAGGTGGAAGACCGAGAGGAGGTTGAGGAGGCAGAAGCAGTGGAGGAACTTTGACATAAAGAGGATTGACGCACAACTCGTGGGGACGGCAAGACTTGGACAGCAGCCCCTTGTCCTGCTGTCACCATAGTTACCCAGTGCCCAGTCAGCGACATGTAACGCCCCTGTCCATGCCTACTCGTCCAAGTGTCTGTGGTGAAATGCACCCTGTCACACACAGAGTTTCTCAAAGAAGCGGTGATGTTGTGTGCGACATGCTGGTGGAGCGCAGGCACACCTTTCTTTGAGAAGTAGTGCCGACTGGGCATCTGGTACTGGGGCACTGCGACGGACATAAGGTCTCGAAAATCCTCTGTGTCCACCAGGCGGAAAGGCAGCATTTCTGTAGCCAAGAGCTTGCAGATGGTGAAATTCAACCTCTTAGCTTTCTCATGGCTAGGAGGAAATGGTCTTTTACTTGTCCACATCTGAGGGACCGAGGGCTGGCTATTGTGCTTAGACGGGGTTGATAAGGGTGTCCCCGGCAAACTGCCGGTCTGTGAGGAAGATGCAGGCGGACATGTTAGGCTGCCTTGATCCAAAGGTGGTGCTATCGATGTCGGACAGCGCTCAACACCAGCTGCTGTTACCACCTCCAAAGAAAATGATGACCTGCCAATCACGCTGGCTGTTGCGGGTAAAGAGGTGGCAGGTCTGCGCCCCAAAACAGGTGTGACTGCTGTCCCCCCAGTCACAGAGGATGAAGAGGCCGCGGATGCACAAGATATGGCAGACGGTGGTTGGCCCGGCCGGCTAGGCCGCATTGTAGCACACTGAGCTTCCCACTGCAACTTATGCTTCATGTCCATGTGCCGGTTCATGCATGAAGTACTCAAACTATGTATTTTTTGGCCTCTACTTAGCTTTTGCTGACAAATGTTACAGATAACACGAGTTGAGTCATCTTTATCGATCTGAAAAAATGCCCAGGCTATGCAAGGCTTAGCACCCATGCGACCTGAAGAGCCACCACGACTTGTGGTGAGAGGCAGAGTTGTGTTTAAGGATGCAGTTGTTGACGTGCTTCCAGTACTACGTCTCTGTCCAGGAAGGCGCAACCTGACCTCGTCGTCACTAGCATCTTCCTCCACCTCCTCTGCTGACCTCATCTCTTGGCTGACTGTGGGTTGACAGTAAGTGGGATCTCCAACCTCATCATCATCACCCTGTGTGTTATCACACCCGTCGTCCTCAGAGCCAACCTGTTCCTGCCCTGACAAAAAACTAAAGTTGTCGCTCCAATCAGGTATTTGAGTCTTATCATCGTCTTCCTCATTGTCTCCACCAACAGGAGTTACAGTTTGGGAATGAGGGTCTACATTATGGTCAGAACCTTCTGCGTCTGGTCCTGGATCCGACTCATAAAGATTCTGGGCATCAGTGCAGATCATTTCCTCGTCTGGATTCACAGAAGCGCTGGAGTCGACCTCTGATTCCCAGGCTATAGTATGAGTAAACAGCTCTGCAGACTCAACCATCTGTTCTACCTCATACTCAGACGGGCAGCTGGAGATTTGGGAGCTGTGAGGAAGCAAGTGCGATTTGGGTGACACCTTTGAGGACTGGAGTATTTGTGATGTTGAAGTTGATGTGTAGGAGAGCCCACTTAAAGGAGCACTTGATATCCGTTGAAGCACCTGCTGTTTTTGTGCCTCATCTGGAATTTGTAGCGATTGGCGTGGCCGTAAGAAAGGGAACTTATCACATTGTCCGCTAAAAGAAGTAGACATTTTAGTTTGGCTGGAAGATGGTCTTTCTTCTGCAGATGTTACTGTTGCTTTAACACCTACCCCACGGACACAACCTTTTTTCCCCTTCCCAACACGCCTATTCCCCTTTCCACCAGCAGCAGGCCTTTTTCCACTCATTTTGGTGGTTAACTAATTCACAACCCTGGAGTTGTTTGCACAAAAAAACAATGGATGGTAACCGAGCAGAGCTGAGTGGCCAAACTGTGGTATTATGCCAAAACTATTGGCTGGGTTAGATGCAGAAAAAAATATATTCAGTTTGCAACCTGCTGGAGGTCAGTATAGATGGACTAATACAACAAGTCCCACACACAGCTAGAAGCCCAAATATTTTTTCAGAGGTACTGTAGATGCAGATAAAAATTAGTTTTAATTTGCAACCTGATGGAGGTCAGTATAGATGGACTAATAGAGAAAGTCCGACACACTGCTAGAAGGCCAAATATTTTTTCAGAGCTAGATGCAGAAAAAAATTATATTCAGTTTGCAACCTGATGGAGGTCAGTATAGATGGATTAATAGAACAAGACCCACACACAGCTAGAAGCCCAATATTTTTTCAGAGGTAGATGCAGAAAAAAATATATTCAGTTTGCAACCTGATGGAGGTCAGTATAGATGGACTAATACAACAAGTCCCACACACAGCTAGAAGCCCAATATTTTTTCAGAGGTAGATGCAGAAAAAAATATATTCAGTTTGCAACCTGATGGAGGTCAGTATAGATGGACTAATACAACAAGTCCCACACACAGCTAGAAGCCCAAATATTTTTTCAGAGGTACTGTAGATGCAGATAAAAATTAGTTTTAATTTGCAACCTGATGGAGGTCAGTATAGATGGACTAATAGAGAAAGTCCGACACACTGCTAGAAGGCCAAATATTTTTTCAGAGCTAGATGCAGAAAAAAATTATATTCAGTTTGCAACCTGATGGAGGTCAGTATAGATGGATTAATAGAACAAGACCCACACACAGCTAGAAGCCCAATATTTTTTCAGAGGTAGATGCAGAAAAAAATATATTCCGTTTGCAACCTGATGGAGGTCAGTATAGATGGACTAATACAACAAGTCCCACACACAGCTTGAAGCCCAATATTTTTTCAGAGGTAGATGCAGAAAAAAATATATTCAGTTTGCAACCTGATGGAGGTCAGTATAGATGGACTAATACAACAAGTCCCACACACAGCTAGAAGCCCAAATATTTTTTCAGAGGTAGATGCAGAAAAAAATATATTCAGTTTGCAACCTGATGGAGGTCAGTATAGATGGACTAATACAACAAGTCCCACACACAGCTAGAAGCCCAAATATTTTTTCAGAGGTACTGTAGATGCAGATAAAAATTAGTTTTAATTTGCAACCTGATGGAGGTCAGTATAGATGGACTAATAGAATGATGCTATGCCCAAAAGATTTTACTTCACTAGGTGCAGTAAAAAAATTGGTATTCTATACACAGGTGGTATATCTTGCAACACAGATAGGCTACTCCACTGACTAACACACTCTGCAATAGGCCAAAAAGGATTAGCTTTGCTAGATTCAGCCAAATGCTGTGAAAAAAACTTGCACAGCACTGGCACAGACCTGCCTGGCAAAAACTGATAGGAACTGATGTAACCTAGTCCTGAAAAGGACTCCAATTACAATTAGTCTTTACTAGCACAACCTATCTATTTAAGAGCACAGACCTCCCTGATAAAAGTCGTAGGAAATGCTGTAACCTAGTCCTTAAAAGGACTGCAATCACAACTATTCCCTACTCCCAAGCTATCTGTATATTTGTGCGAAAATTTGCTTGAAATTAACAAGGTATAGCGCACACAGCAACAGCGGTGCCGTCTAACACGCAGCTGCAGCAGTGAGAAAATGGTGGGGACGGGGAAAATGGCTTGGTCTTATAGGGCAAGGACATGTGACATACACTGCCAATGACACATGCCCTTGCTTGTGTGAAAAAAAGCACTTCGCTCCGTGTGTGTGCTGCTGATAGGCTAACAGATTGCATCTCCCCACTGCAAATGCAGGAAAAAAAAAAAATGGAGATCTTCATTGTTCCTGCAGAGATCCATCCCCTGCCCCTCCCCCCACCCCGCTGTACACTCAAACTGCGTATTAACATTAATTTTCATCATTACTGAGAAAAAATCCAGTTATGATTTTGGTGCACGAACAGTTATCGAACATAACCTCGAACAGCCGAATTTTTATCAAATTGTTCGTGTTCGCCGAACGGCTCGAACACCGCCCAAAACAGCTCGAATTTGAGATTGGCGAACAGTTCGAGTAGAACAACGCTCATCTCTAGTCCTGTCTACCGCATCTGCGGGTTTTGCTTTGATCTGCTTGTTCACCGCATCTGCGGTTTTGCTCTGCTTTGCTTGTTCACCGTATCTGCGGGTTTTGCTCTGCGTTGCTTGTTCACCGCATCTGCGGGTTTTGCTCTGCGTTGCTTGTTCACCGCACCTGTGGTTCTGTTCCTGTATCCCAGTCTGTACTGGTCCCTATCCTGCCTACGTTCCTACTTGCCAGTACCCGCCTGTCTGCATGTCAGCCGTGCCTCCCTGTGTCCACCTGTCTGCATGCCAGCCATGCCTGCCAGTGCCCACCTCTCTGCATACCAGCTGTGCCTGTCAATATCCACCTGTCTGCATGCCAGCCGTGCCTGCCAGTGCCCACCTGTCTGCATACCAGCTGTGCCTGTCAATATCCACCTGTCTGCATACCAGCCGTGCCTCCCTGTGTCCACCTGTCTGCATGCCAGCCGTGCCTGCCAGTGCCCACCTGTCTGCATACCAGCTGTGCCTGTCAGTATCCCATTGTCTGCATACCAGCCGTGCCTGCTGGTACCCACCAGTCAATATGCCAGTTTAACCTGCCTGTTCCTGCATTCCCCAGTGTGGGTCAACAGCTGTGACCGGGGTCTGACCTGGAGTAGCACCTGGTCCCTCTGCTTGGTTCCTCCCTGGTTCACGGAGTTGACTGAGCCGCCGTGTGACCTTGGTCGGATCGGGTTGATACTTAGTTACGCCCCTATAGGCACTCCTCGGTTCATGGCACAGTGGGATCACTAATCACACTCACGCTAGTCTGCCCGGGCGTGTGCGTAACAGGCACTACATTCTGAACCAAAATCCTTTGGGAATCTTCACATTTCATGATGCCTTGCACATAGTCAAGGCACCCTGTTCCAGAGTCAGCGAAGCAACCCCTAAATATCTTTGAACCTCCACCATATTTGAATAGAAGTACTGTGTTCTTTTATTTGTAGGCCTCATTCCATTTATAGTAAACAGTTGAATGATGTGCATTACCAAAAAGCTCTATCTTGGTTTTATCTGTCCCCAGTACGCTTGCTGGCCCTATAAAAACAGTGAAGGGCACCTTCTGTTGCTCTATAAATTGTGAGGGCCGCCTGCTGGACATTCAAGTTTCAAACTTTAAAGAATATATACAAAAAAGAAAATTTGACCACATCAGATGGATACGTTATATTGCAGTAGCAATATTCGGCTATTCAAAGCATAGCCTGCTGATGGCCCTCTAATGATGGTGAGGGCCGCCTGATGGCCCTGTAAAAATAGGCTTTGTGACTTTCAGAGTCCCTCTTTCATAAATGAAACAGGATGTGCCTGATCATGTAACACACCACATGGCCCGATAAGGAAGTATAATGTTAAAATTACATTTACTGGTGAATATATTTTTCACCGTCGAAAACAACGCAAAAACACATCAAAAACACTATGTGTGAACATAGCCCGCGGTGTGGAGGAGCATTTTTGTTTTTGGTTATTTATTTTGCCTTATATACATGGCTTTACCCTGGAAAGAATGTTTCTTAATATTTTGTTTTATTCCGTAAAAGTGGCGTAATACTCTGAGAACATTGTTCACAGCAGTGACCTGAGAGTCAGAGATGCTTCCAGGGGTCTTCCCCATGGTGTTCTGCTGTTCCCATGTCATTTCAGCACTATTTTCATCGATTTGACCAATTTTTAGGCCCCCCCAGACCTTCAGGGAGGGGGGGGCGTCGGAAAAATGCTTGGGTTTCCCATTGACTTAAATTGTACTCATTACTCAGATTGAGCACCCGAGAATTACGATTTCCTCGACTCGAGTAATGAGTACCCGAGCATTTTAGTGCTCGCTCATCACTAGTAAATAACATAGGGTACGACAAGGTGTACAAAATCGGGAAGAGCTCCAAATCTCACAGTTCACCTCACTATGTGTCAGCAGATCTCAATATACAGTGGATGAAATAAATATTGAAAATAGAAGTATATTTCTAAAAATGCTATTGTCATGAAATTCTCACCAGATGTCGGTAACAACCCTTCCAATTCCCACAGGCAAAGAAATCAAACCATAGATGTCTGTAAATTAAGTTATGTGTAATAATGATAAATGACACAGGGAAATAGTATCGAACACATGAAGAAAGAGGGGTGTAAAAAGCCATGGAAAGTCATGACACCAACTGAAATGATGATGACGATCAAGCATCTAAATGGGGGGGGGGTGTTTATTCGCCTTTTTAGATAGACCTATCATTAATTCATATAAATGGAACTTAAAGCGGTATTCCCATCTCCAAGATCCTATACCAATATGTGGTAGGTATAATGATAATATTCGCAAATACCTCCAATTAGAAATGTAGTATCGTTTTTCTGATTCGCTATGTCTCTTTCCTCATGTGCAGGCACTACAGGACCTTATGGTTATGATGACCACTAATATAGTGACAGTTAGCTAGTTGCTAGTGGTCATAACTATGGATACCTAAGGTCTGCACATGAGGAAAGAGACATACACACGTGGTCAAAATTGTTGGTACCCCTCGTTTAATGAAAGAAAAACCCACAATGGTCACAGAAATAACTTGAATCTGACAAAAGTAACAATAAATTAAAAATCTATGAAAATGATCAAATGAAAGTCAGACATTGCTTTTCAACCCTGCTTCCACAGAATTTTTTTAAAAAAAATTTAACTCATGAAATAGGCCTGGACAGAAATGATGGTACCCCTGAAAATAATGTGACAAAAGGGACATGTTAAATCAAGTTGTGTCCACTAATTAGCATCTCAGGTGTCTACAATCTTGTAATCAGTCAGTAGGCCTGTATATAGGGCTACAGATACTCACTGTGCTGTTTGGTGACATGGTGTGTACCACACTCAACATGGACCAGAGGAAGCAAAGGTAAGAGTTGTCTCAGGAGATTAGAAAGAAAATGATAGACAAGCATGTTAAAGGTAAAGGTTATAAGACCATCTCCAAGCAGCTTGATGTTCCTGTGACTACAGTTGCACATATTATTCAGAAATTTAAGATCCATGGGACTGTAGCCAACCTCCCTGGACGTGGCCGCAGGAGGAAAATTGATGACAAATCAAAGAGACGGATAATACGAATGGTAACAAAAGAGCCCAGAATAACTTCTAAAGAGATTAAAGGTGAACTTCAAGCTCAAGGAACATCATTGTCAGACCACACCATTCGTCGTTGTTTGATCCAAAGTGGACTTCATGTGAGACGACCAAGGAGAAAACCATTGTTGAAAAAAAATCATAAAAAGCCCGACTGCAATTTGCTAAACTACATGTTGACAAGCCACAAAGCTTCTGGGAGAATGTTCTATGGACAGATGAGACAAAAATGGAAGTTTTTGGCAAGGCACATCAGCTCTATGTTCACAGATGGAAAAATTAAGCATATCAATAAAAGAACACTGTCGATACTGTGAAACATGGAGGAGGCTCTGTTATGTGCTGGGGCTGCTTTGCTGCATCTGGCACAGGGTGTCTTGAATCTGTGCAGGGTACAATGAAATCTCATGACTATCAAGGGATTCTAGAGAAAAATGTGCTGCCCAGTGTCAGAAAGCTTGGTCTCAGTCCCAGGTCTTGGGTCTTGCAACAGTATAATGACCCAAAACACACCCCTAAAAGCACTCAAGAATGGCTAAGAGGAAAACATTGGACTATTCTGAAGTGGCCTTCTATGAGCCCTGACCTAAATCCTATTGAGCATCTGTGGCGCCCTGCTGCTCATTGGTGCCACAGATCCCAGAGGGGAGCATGGACGGACTTCTCCACAAGAGGCACTCATAGCATTCACACACCTCCACCTTACCACCTCAGACCACCAGAGGGAGCCCGGATAGGGATATCTATACTGGAGGGTGGAGTTAGGCAGGCAGTCTGGAGTCTACAGTCTAGAGTCTACAGTCTGTGAGAAGGTCAGTCTGTGAGAAGGTCAGTCTGTTGAGAGGAGCTCCTGCAGAAGCTAGCCTGCAGTGGAGCTCAGTCAGTTCAGTCCAGACTCAGAGAGCTCGAGTTAGTGAGCCTAGGGCGTGCCAAAGCCAAAAGAGCGGTGAAGAGTAGCGAGGCCTACTGCCCGTGTGAAGCCTAGTGAGGGCCCCGAGCGTGGCCGAAGGCGAGTGGAGTAAGCAAGCAACATAGGGGGCAGAGGAGCTTAACCAGCTCACCCCAAAACCATTTACCGGACACTGGGTCCGCGCCTGCGGCGAAGATGTTTCAGGCATACTTCTGCAGGCCCCATGGATACCCGGAGCAGGTGCTGACGGATCAAGGCACTGCCTTCGAAGCCGAATTGTTTAAGGAGTTCTGCCATCTGTACGGGTGTAAGAAGATCCGGACTACACCGTACCACCCCCAAACCAATGGATTATGTGAAAAGATGAATAAGATAGTCATCGACCTGTTGAAGACCTTACCGCTAGAAGAAAGAAACCAATGGCCCGACAAGCTACCTGACCTGGTAGATTTGTACAACCACATACCTGTGAGTTCCACCAATTGTACTCCAGCATATCTTATGCGAGCAAGACCCGGAAAGTTGCCCATGGACCTGGAGCTTGGTGTAGTAGAACCCGAAGCAGATATGTCCACTGAGGACTGGGATACGACTCGACAGGAGCAGTACAGGAGAGTACAGGCCTGTGTCGAAGACAGTTTGAATAGGGTAAGAGACAAGCAGGAAGCACAGTACAACAAGAGTGCACCAGCAGAACCCTTTTCACCTGGAGAAGTTGTGCTAAAAAGAAAAAGGAAAAGCCACTAGCTTGACGACCAGTGGGAGAGAGAACCCTACACTGTGTTGAACTCAAGATTTGATAATAGGAAGACCGGCCTAATTAGTAGAGACGGAGGAAGAACGACTGCAACAGTATCTAGAGACCATCTGAAGTTGTGTCCAGGTCTGGTAAAGCCCCAGGAAGAAGTGCCTCTCATCGTACCGGAGGAGCCTAAAGAAGCAGTAATACATACTGAATTAGGAGATTTCCTGGCAGATTGGCCTCAATTGGATGGAGCAGTGATAATACCTGTGATCCCCTTCTACCAACAGCCAGAAGACCCTCCACAGCAAGTAGAACCTGTAAGTGTCCCAGAAGAGCCTGCTCAGGAAGAATCCCCGGAAGAAGGATCCCCGGTTGGAGCAGAGCAAGAGGGCCCAGCCAATGGTACACTTGCCAGTCCCGTAGAGAGGTTAAGGCAGCCTTGCTGTTCCTCCACACCTAGAACTGACAGAATGGGAGGTAGTACAAGCACCAGTACCACACGCATCCCAGTACTACGTAGGTCAACACGAAGCATGCAAGGTCAGACCCCTGTCAGATATAGAGAATAGAAAGAAAAAAAAACTCTGATAGTCTAAATAGTTTCCTCTGGGGTATGTTGATCTTGTGTATTTTCATGTACGTGTATCTTGATATGTGCTTTGCCTTACTAATGGACAAATTAAGTGATATGGACACTTCCCTTGTTTTCTCTAGTTACCCGTAAGGGTACATAAAGAACTTTGTGGCTGAGGACTGTGTGCAGCCCAAAAACTGTTTGCTGTAAATAATTGCACTCCCTGGAGTGCCCCTTTAGGTGACCTCAGAACAAAAACCTGTCTGGCGTGGCAGAAGTGGAGGTCCAACTCAGGATCGCCATGCCCTGCAGCCACCTCAGGGCCTACGTTGAGGGTTTGCTTTGGACAGGTCCCTCAAGCTACCTTGTACTTTACCCGTGAGATGAACACCCTGTCAGGGGACCTCACTGGAACAGACTTAAATTCGGAGGTTGCTTATTGTATGTATGTATATATTTATTATTTATAATGTTTTATTATGTAACGTTCAAGCAAAGTGCCTCCCATAAAGGGAAGAGTTATTGTTGTTACCTGTTATAAAAATTACTTCAGTTCAGGAGTACTGAGCTTTGCTAGGGGGGAATGTGGCGCCCTGCTGCACATTGGTGCCACAGATCCCAGAGGGGAGCATGGACAGACTTCTCCACAAGAGGCCCTCATAGCATTCACACACCTCCACCCTACCACCTCAGACCACCAGAGGGAGCCCGGATAGGAATATATAGTATAGACCAAAAGTTTGGACACACCTTCTCATTTAAAGATTTTTCTGTATTTTCATGACTTTGAACATTGCACATTCACACTGAAGGCATCAAAACTATGAATTAACACATGTGGAATTATATACTTAACAAAAAAGTGTGAAACAACTGAAAATATGTCTTATATTCTAGGTTCTTCAAAGTAGCCACCTTTTGCTTTGATGACTGCTTTGCACACTCTTGGCATTCTCTTGATGAGCTTCAAGAGGTAGTCACCGGAAATGGTTTTCACTTCACAGGTGTGCCCTGTCAGGTTTAATAAGTGGGATTTCTTGCCTTATAAATGGGGTTGGGACCATCAGTTGTGTTGTGCAGAAGTCAGATGGATACACAGCTGATAGTCCTACTGAATAGACTGTTAGAATTTGTATTATGGCAAAAAAAAGCAGCTAAGTAAAGAAAAACGAGTGGCCATGATTACTTTAAGAAATGAAGGTCAGTCAGTGCGAAAAATTGGGCAAACTTTGAAAGTGTCCCCAAGTGCAGTTGCAAAAACCATCAAGCGCTACAAAGAAACGGGCTCACATGAGGACCGCCCCAGGAAAGGAAGACCAAGAGTCACCTCTGCTTCTGAAGATAAGTTTATCTGAGTCACCAGCCTCAGAAATCGCAGGTTAACAGCAGCTCAGATTAGAGACCAGGTCAATGCCACACAGAGTTCTAGCAGCAGACACATCTCTACAACAACTGTTAAGAGGAGACTTTGTGCAGCAGGCCTTCATGGTAAAGGGACCAACAAGTGCTAAGCATCTCTGGGAACTCCTTCAAGATTGTTGGAAGACCATTTCCGGTGACTACCTCTTGAAGCTCATCAAGAGAATGCCAAGAGTGTGCAAAGCAGTCATCAAAGCAAAAGGTGGCTACTTTGAAGAACCTAGAATATAAGACATATTTTCAGTTGTTTCACACTTTTTTGTTAAGTATATAATTCCACATGTGTTAATTAATAGTTTTGATGCCTTCAGTGTGAATGTACAATTTTCAAAGTCATGAAAATACAGAAAAATCATTAAATGAGAAGGTGTGTCCAAACTTTTGGTCTGTACTGTATATACTGGAGGGTGGAGTTAGGCAAGCAGTCTGGAGTCTACAGTCTAGAGTCTACAGTCTGTGAGAAGGTCAGTCTGTGAGAAGGTCAGTCTGTTGAGAGGAGCTCCTGCAGAAGCTAGCCTGCAGTGGAGCTCAGTCAGTTCAGTCCAGACTCAGAGAGCTCGAGTTAGTGAGCTTAGGGAGTGCCGACGCCAAAAGACTGGTTTAGAGTAGCGAGGCCTACTGCCCGTGTGAAGCCTAGTGAGGGCCCAGAGCGTGGCCGAAGGCGAGTGGCGTAAGCAAGCAACATAGAGGGCAGAGGAGCTTAACCAGCTCACCCCAAAACCATTTACCGGACACCGGGTCCGCGCCTACGGGGGGCCTATATCCCCAGCAGGAATAATCAGAACCCCTGGAGAACTATACGTCCCAGGTTCACTAGAAGCTGACTGTTATACCAGGGTCAGGAGTCACGGAGGCCCCAGAGACCAGGGAGTGTGAACTCCAACAGAAGGCCCTACCACCAGGTCAGCAGGTGCAAGACAGAGACCAAGTTAGGCCTAGCTCCAGGCAGGTCAGAAACTTATCAAGGAAAGGCAAGGAACAGGAGGCCCCACACCCGCTCACTGGGGAGAGTCCTGATATGCACCCTTTACCCTGAAGTACCCTGGACCGTGCCAGAAACACCACCAGTAAAGGTACTGAAGTGAACTGTTGTGTGTGTGCCTATTCTTCCGCTGACCCGACTGGGTCCCCTCTGTCCTGCATCCTTCACCTACACTGCCCTGAGGCCTGCTCCACCTGTGAGGAGCCGCACCAACTAAGCTGCCTGAACACCGGCCTCAGAGGACTGTCGCAGCGCTGGTGATCCTCACCAGACACCACGGGTGGCGTCACGAACATCCCCCTATCCCATATAACTTTCCCCCCTTCTTTTAAGAGTGACCCCAGGGTACGAGCCCGGGAGGCGACCACCGCAACATCCCCCAAGGTCAAGCAACAACAAGGCCCGGGCGACGAGTCATCCCCATCCCCTGGGCGCGTCACATCTTTGGAAAGCGCTGAAACATGCCGTCTGGAAAAGGCAACACGAGACAACTGGAGCAGTTTGCTCATGAGGAGTGGGCCAAAATACCTGTCGAGAGGTGCAGAAGTCTCATTGACAGTTACAGGAATCGTTTGATTGCAGTGATTGCCTCAAAAGGTTGTTCAACAAAATATTAAGTTAAGAGTACCATCATTTCTGTCCAGGCCTATTTCATGAGTTTAATTTTTTTTTTTAATTCTGTGGAAGCAGAAAAGCAATGTCTGACTTTCATTTGTTCATTTTCATACATTTATAATTTATTATTACTTTTGTCAGATTCAAGTTATTTCTGTGACCATTGTGGGTTTTTCTTTCATTAAATGAGGGGTACCAACAATTTTGACCACGTGTGTAGCAAATCAGAATAACTATGCTACATTTCTAATTGGAGGTATTTTCTAATATTATTATTATTATTACACCTACTACATATTGGGATATGATCTTGGAGATAGGAATACCCATTTAAGCAACAGGACCCCTATATAATAATTGGTACATTTTCTGCAAATAAAAAAAAAATAGAGATTTGATATTGTGGCTCTGTGAGTAGTACTGTAGTTTTGCAGCACTGGGGTCCTGGGTTCAAATCCCACCAAGGAGAACATCTGGAAGGAGTTTGTATATTCTCCCCGTGTTTGTGTGGGTTTCCTCTCTGTACTCTAGTTGCCTCCCATACTCTGAAGCCATATTGATAGGGAATTTTGATTCTGAGCCCCAATGTGGACAGTGATGATGATGTCAGTAAAGTGCTGTGGAATTAATAGCGCTATATAAGCAAAGCATAATAAATAAAAGAAATATTAAAATATTGTAACCTAAAAAGGAACAATTTTTCTCCTGTATTTCATAAACCTTCTTATTCCAAAGAAAATGGCTTACTTGCTAACATCTATGCCTGCAGCATGCAGCAGGAGTCTGTAACAGTGGTGGTGCTGTCAGGCCCGGCGTCAGCAGCCGGTGCACCCGGGCAAGTGTCGGGGCCCTGAGCAGGCGGGGAGGCCCACTCACCGTCAGGCACCCCAGCGTGCTATCGGACCCGTGAGCGGTGCGGTGCCAGCGCCCACTCCCCCCCCTTGCTCAGGGCAACCGGCAGCCGGTGGCACAATACTTACCTCTCCCCGTGCCTCTGCAGCAGCTCCGGTCTCTTAAGCGGCTGCTGCACTGTGACGTCTCAGGTCAGAGGGCGCGGTGACGTCTGTACACCGCGCTCTCTCCTGAGCCGTCACAGGCAGCGCAGAGGGGGAAGATGCGGGCGCAGGTGAGGAGTCCGGAGCAGCGGCAGCAGGTGAGAAGTGAGGTGAGTATTTTTTTTTATATGTATGGAGGCATGCGGCATTATGGGGGGGAAACAAGTGACATCCTGCATGGGGCATTATATGGGGGGGTGACATCCTGCATGGGGCATTATAATGGGGGGGACAAGTGACATCCTGCATTGGGCATTATATGAGGGGGGGGACAATTGACATCCTGCATGGGGCATTATATGGGGGTGGACAAGTGACATCCTGCATGGGGCATTATATGAGGGGAGGGGGGAACAAGTGAAATCCTGCATGGGGCATTATATGAGGGGGGGGACAAGTGACATCCTGCATGGGGCATTATATGAGGGGGGGAAAGTGACATCCTGCATGTGGCATTATATGGGGGAGGGACAAGTGACATCCTACATAGGGCATTATATGGGGGGGACAAGTGACATCCTGCATGGGGCATTATAATAGGGGGGGACGGCAAGTGACATCCTGCATGGGGCATTATATGAGGGGGGGGCAAGTGACATCCTGCATGGGGCATTATATGAGGGGGTGACATCCTGCATGGGGCATTATATGGGGGGGGTGACATCCTGCATGGGGCATTATATGGGGGGTGACGTACTGCATATTCTGCATATTCTGTATGGAGCATTATATGGGGTCCATTATTCTGTATGGAGCATTATATGGGGGCCCAGCTTTCTGTATGGAGGACTATACTGTCCGGTCTGCACTGTGCGCTGCGAGGATTCACCGGTTTCTGAGCTATTGTAGAATTTATAATAGATATCACTCATGTAATATAAGAAGTGAAATCTTCGGCATTGCACTATATATATATTTCTCTGCGGTATCTGTGCATCATGAATGGTGGTATGTGTTAAAGGGACCACTGAGACTCTTTCGCTCAGGGCCCACAAAAACCTGGAGCCGGCCCTGGGTGCTGTGACCCTCAGGATCTGGCATACTTTTTGGCATGGTGGCTACCTGCCAGAGCAATGCTACATGAGGACAGGCTACACCCAGTAACTGATTCACAGATGAAAAATGTTTGTCTGTTTTTCATAGAAATTTCAATCTTCAGTAAATTAACTTAAATACACAAGTAGTGCCAGTACATTGACAATGTCTACTTTATTATCTTGGATAGAAGTGAGAACTTGATTCATTGTACAGAATGTAAACAGAATATTGTGCTGGCAATTTTCTACAAAATGTTTCTATTTAATAGGCAACACCTATCAAGTGCAACCATTACAAGGTAAACACAAAGCAGCCTCTTGGAGATAGCCTTTTACTTCATTAGTAGGTGATTTCCTTCCGAAATATAACATTTTGCTCAGAGCAGCTCCAGCCAGTGATAACAAGGACAGCGATCGGTAACAGTAATGAAGCATTGCACTTCCTGTACTGCTCTAGGAAACCTTTGGCAACATGGTACAAAGGCTAAAAGCATAAACTCATTTTCCATACTGATTAAAAGGAACTTGAATCAGTAGAGGGAATCTCGACTCAAGAAGCAGGATGTCGGGTATCCTCTGGCTCCTCTGTACATTGGCCCTTATTGGTCCCTCAACCCAAGATGTCACAAGTGATGCCCAGGCATTTTTACAGGAGTATCAAAGAAATGCAGAGCCCCTGTATCATCAAAGTGCTCTAGCACAATGGGAATACAATACTAATATCTCAGATGAGAATGCCCAGAAAATGGTATGTACATTTCTGTAGTTGGCTTTATTGTGTCTGAGCTGTGATTGTTCTTTATCTATACTATACAGTTTATGTTGTGTGATGCATGCATCTAGCAAACAAAAAAGGATTTTTATAAATTGTGTGATTCATTGATTATTCCGATAATTGCAAGTTATCCCCATAGAATTAGGGATACCTTATTGATTGTTGGGAGTCTGACCAGTTTGATCCCCAGTGATCCCAAGAGTATGGCCCTAGAGCTCCATTTTGAATAAAATAGAGGAGCACGTTATCAACCTTTACTTTACTCATTGTCTATGAGACTACTGGAAATAGCTGAGCACTGTACTTAGCTTTATCTGTTAGTCCCAAAGACAATGAATGGAGCTGAGGATGGATGGAGAATAGTTTGAGCAGTTCTAGAGCCCCATTCTTGGGATCAGAACCCCCAGTGGATAGGGGATAGATTGTAATTTTAAGAATAATCCTTTGACTCCTAGAATGATGCTTTAACACTTGCTAATTTATTACAATATTGGGATCAATTAACCAAAAGAGAAAACATTTGAACAAATTATAAACTATATGTCTGTATGTTTGACTTGAATTAAGAATAATCTCTCATTAGTATTGTATAAAACCAGACAGGAATTGTTACCGTAATTCCAGACAGTCTTGTCTTGTGGTTTTCTCTGCCAGGACTATTTAGCCTATTTCAATTGGATTGGGCTTAGCTCCAATACCAGATAAAGTCCATATAAAACAGTGACGTTATTTATGGAAGATAGCAGCTAACCACATTCTTTGGCCCATGGTGATGGCACAGACTCAGGAGCTATGCCTATGCCATTGGCAGAATCTGCATATTACAGCTAACACCCTACTGCAACATTCAGAATCAGAGATAACTCTGATGACTTTTGTTCATTCTCTCAAATGACATGGTCAATACTGATCATGTCACTTAAAGAAGCACTCCTCCTCCCATCAACATTTGTATCCTCTTAATACATTACAGTCATCATATTATATAGCGCTGTGTACTTACAATTGCTCATTTTGCCTTTCTACCCAGCTAATTCTTCTATTTTCTCTGCTCTATGTAGAAACAAGAAGTCTCTTGTCCCTGCATAAATTATTCCCCTCTTCAACTCCTGACCCAGCTGCTCCCTCCTCCAACCTTCCAGGGACTTTTGCAGTGATTATGACTCATGCAGGGAAAATTGACCGGTACCTACATAGAGATTAGATTGATTCAGCTAGTCGGTTTTTAATCACGTGATGTCATAGACCTAATAGAAAAGAGAAGAATTATCTGGGTAGAAAGGCAAAATGAGCAATTGTAAGTACACAGAGCTATATAAAATGAGGATTGCAATACATTAAGAGGATAAAAACTTTGATGGGAGTGCTTCTTTAATTGGTTAGACAGAAGAGGGGGGAAATCACCAATAAGGACAAAGACAATGGGGGAAAATTGTAATAAAATGTTGGAAATGTTTTGTTTTATAAAAGAAAAATGTTGTTACTGCCTCTGTAATGATCTGTCATATTATTTTAGTGGGATCGAAAAAAATGGCAGAATAATAGATTTTTTTTTATTTGCCTAGCAGGATTTTTACTGTTTTTAATGACCATTACAGGTGATTGTTGGAGGTCCCAATAGAGAGACATGAAGTGATAAAAGTTATTTTCTGGGGACCGTTCTTATAAAAAGAGAAATGACCAGTATGAGTAATGGTAGCCCTTTAATGGAAACATGCCATCTATATAAAAATTCCTTCTAATCATAATCTAGAAAATTTATAATCATCTCAGTAAATCATTGCTACAAATTGCTAGAAACAATGACGTCATAAACTATTAAAGATATAGAGAAGTACTTTGCTCTGAATCTTCGCTAAGTACGCTATGTGTCATCTTAAAGAGCTATCTGAAAATACTGATAAGCCCATTTACCCCAAAATGATGCCTTAATACCTGGGTATACAGTTATGCTTGGATATGTATGCAATAGATGTACATAAAATGGGTTTTAATAGGTGAAACCTAAATATTCTTGAGGAAAGTAGGTGTTCGTTGAGTGGTGGCCGAACACCTGCTTTACAATGCATTGTAACCTGTGCGTAGATGATAAATGAATGTGGTTTCTGACTCAGCAGCTAATTGCTGCAGTTAAGCCATAATGTTTCTATTCATGTTATCAGCAAGGAAAATAATTCATCTATCAGTCTGTTCATAAATGTGCAATATAGATTTATGGAGCTGTTCACTGTGGATATATTAGACATATATTAAGTACCATTTGGACATATAAGGTTAACAAAAGTCAATAGTTCCTTTAAAGGGGTTGTTTCTTCTTCATTACTGGGTAAAATTGCCAAGTGCTGGGAAAAACTAAAAACTTTGCAATTTATTTCTTATTTAAAGAAGAAGCACTCCCATCAAAGTTTGTATCCTCTTAATATATTGCAGTCATCATATTATACAGCACTGTGTACTTACAATTGCTCATTTTGCCTTTCTACTCAGCTAATTCTTCTCTTTTCAGGAGTCTCTTTTCCCTGCATGAGTCATCCCACTCTTCAACTCCTGACCCAGCTGCTCAGCTTCTACCCCCTGACAGGGACTTTTGCAGTGATTATGACTCATACAGGGAAAAGAGACTTTAGGCTATGTGCCCACGATGCAGAAATGCTCAGGATTTTTCCTGAGCGTTTCTGCATCTCCCTGGCAGAAAAAAACGCATGCGGATTGTACATGCGGATTGTACATGCGGATTGTACATGCGGATTGTAGATGTGTTTTTCCTGCCAGGGACATGCGGATGTGAAGCGTTCTTCACTTGCATTTCCACATGCGGGTTGACAAGCGCTTTCCAAGCGATTTTAGCATCACTTGGAAAGTGCTTGACAACTTGGTCACACTATATAAATCCATGCAAACAGCATGGATTTATATAGTGTGACCCGAGAGAATGACAAAAAATAAAAAAATAAATATATACTTGCCCTCTGATGGCCCACACTGTCTTGCTTCCCTCCGTTCTCCCTTGCCGGCAGCGGTACACTGAAGGACCTGCCGACGTCAGCGTCGCGTGACCCGTCACATGACTATGACGTCAGCACAGGTCCTTCAGTCGCGAACTGCCGGCATGCGAGGAGGATCGCTTCGGGGGCCGCCAGAAGGTAAGTATAATCTTTA
The DNA here is from genome assembly GCF_046119375.1 of Phyllobates terribilis. Lineage (NCBI taxonomy): Eukaryota > Metazoa > Chordata > Amphibia > Anura > Dendrobatidae > Phyllobates > Phyllobates terribilis. The sequence continues at coordinate 868,996,291 of NW_027362762.1, forward strand.
TTTTTTATTTTATTCTTTTTTTTTACAGTTTTCTATGGTACCCGGGTCCGGGGGAGAGTCTCCTCTCCTCTAGACCTGGGTACCATCCGCACATTAGAACGCATGGAATGCGCAACTACATATACAGTGATGCGTAATCCATGCGATCTAATGCAAGTCAATGGCGGCAAAAACGCAGCACGTCCGCAAAATAATTGGTAGTGCTGCGTTTTTTTCCGCAATGCTAATCCGCAGTGGAAATTTCCGCAGCATCTGCACAGCACTTGAGGATTATCATTGGGGAACATGGCAGACCTTCTACCAAGCGTTTTTTAAGCGTTTCAGCAGCGTTTCTGCCACTGCGGAAATGCTTAAAAAACGCATCGTGGGCACACAGCCTTAGAAGGATCCAGCTAGTCTGTTTTTAATTATGTGATGTCATAGACCTAATGGAAAAGAGAATAATTAACTGGGTAGAAGGGAAAAATGAGCAAATATAAGTACACAGTGCTATATAATATGATGACTGTAATATATTAAGAGAATAAAAATTTAGATGGAAGTGCTTCTTTAAAATCCTCTCCATTCCCAAGAACAGAATATTTAATTCTATTGTATTGTCACGCACGCAGGTGGCGTATGTGGTTAATAGACCCACTGTGCCTCAGGGTCGGGCTTACCTAGGAGGTGTGTAGCTAAGCGGCTACCTGGTGTTCACTGGAGCTCCTGATGGTGGAGTCAGAATCGAGCTGCAGGTAGCCGCCAGGTACCACTCGTAGGCAGTCCCCAGTACTGACCCCAGAGGTCAGGTGCGCAGACACGGACATGGACTTGGGCTCTGTTCAAACTACTCTTCAGGCAGGACAGATACTGACACAGAGTAACAGACAGGACTGGATTCAGAGACTGGTTTTAGCAGTTCGAATATAATAATAATAATCTTTTTATTTACAGTACAGACCAAAAGTTTGGACACACCTTCTCATTTAAAGATTTTTCTGTATTTTCATGACTTTGAAAATTGTACATTCACACTGAAGGCATCAAAACTATGAATTAACACATGTGGAATTATATACTTAACAAAAAAGTGTGAAACAACTGAAAATATGTCTTATATTCTAGGTTCTTCAAAGTAGCCACCTTTTGCCTTGATGACTGCTTTGCACACTCTTGGCATTCTCTTGATGAGCTTCAAGAGGTAGTCACCGGAAATGGTTTTCACTTCACAGGTGTGCCTTGTCAGGTTTAATAAGTGGGATTTCTTGCCTTATAAATGGGGTTGGGACCATCAGTTGTGTTGTGCAGAAGTCTGGTGGATACACAGCTGATAGTGCTACTGAATAGACTGTTAGAATTTGTACTATGGCAAGAAAAAAGCAGCTAAGTAAAGAAAAATTAGTGGCCATCATTGCTTTAAGAAATGAAGGTCAGTCAGTGTGAAAAATTGGGCAAACTTTGAAGGTATCCCCAAGTGCCGTTGCAAAAACCATCAAGCGCTACAAAGAAACTAGCTCACATGAGGACCGCCCAGGAAAGGAAGACCAAGAGTCACCTCTGCTTCTGAGGAAAAGTTTATCCGAGTCACCAGCCTCAGAAATCGCAGGTTAACAGCAACTCAGATTAGAGACCAGGTCAATGCCACACAGAGTTCTAGCAGCAGACACATCTCTTCAACAACTGTTAAGAGGAGACTTTGTGCTGCTGGCCTTCATGGTAAAATAGCTGCTAGGAAACCACTGCTAAGGACAGGCAACAAGCAGAAGAGATTTGTTTGGGCTAAAGAACACAAGGAATGGACATTAGACCAGTGGAAATCTGTGATTTGGTCTGATGAGTCCAAATTTGAGATCTTTGGTTCCAACCACCGTGTCTTTGTGCGACGCAGAAAAGGTGAACGGATGGACTCTACATGCCTGGTTCCCACCATGAAGCATGAAGGAGGAGGTGTGATGGTGTGGGGGTGCTTTGCTGGTGACACTGTTGGGGATTTATTCAAAATTGAAGGCATACTGAACCAGCATGGCTACCACAGCATCTTGCAGCGGCATGCTATTCCATCTGGTTTGCGTTTAGTTGGACCATCATTTATTTTTCAACAGGACAATGACCCCAAACACACCTCCAGGCTGTGTAAGGGCTATTTGACCAAGAAGGAGAGTGATGGGGTGCTACGCCAGATGACCTGGCCTCCACAGTTACCAGACCTGAACCCCATCGAGATGGTTTGGGGTGAGCTGGACCGCAGAGTGAAGGCAAAAGGGCCAACATGTGCTAAGCATCTCTGGGAACTCCTTCAAGATTGTTGGAAGACCATTTCCGGTGACTACCTCTTGAAGCTCATCAAGAGAATGCCAAGAATGTGCAAAGCAGTCATCAAAGCAAAAGGTGGCTACTTTGAAGAACCTAGAATATAAGACATATTTTCAGCTGTATCACACTTTTTTGTTAAGTATATAATTCCACATGTGTTAATTCATAGTTTTGATGCCTTCAGTGTGAATGTACAATTTTCATAGTCATGAAAATACAGAAAAATCTTTAAATGAGAAGGTGTGTCCAAAATTTTGCTCTGTACTGTATATATATATATATATATATATATATATATATATATATATATATATATATATATTTATGTAGACAGTATGTGTAAAGGTAAGTATCGCTTAAGAGGGGTTTCCCAGGAACAGACAAATCGCTGGTGCAGCTGCAATCCGGTGGAGGGGGCCCGCTGACACCAGCGAATATTTCAGCTAGATGAGCATACTCGGATGCACATTGAGCTGAAATATATTACAGCGCAGAGGATCCGCCCGCTCCCTGCACTGCACTCCAATTTGCGGCCAGCAGCTGACCTCGGCGTGTCCATGACTGGGGGCAGTGATATCATGTGCGATGGTGGGGACACCAAAGTCAGCTGGTGGCTCTGGCTCCTGGTCAGCTTGGTCGCCATAAAAGGAGGGGGGCCCCAAAACATTTCTTGCACAGGGGCCCCAAGCTGTCTGTGTCCGCCCCTGTTCAGGAGGATCTTTCACTGGATTTTTTAATTTAAACTGAGTACCTCCTACAATTGGTGTTGCTCCAACGATTCTGGAACAATTCTTTTTTTTTTATTTCTGTCCCCCTCCGTTCCAAAGTTATGTCCCCTGGTAATAAAGATGCAAATTCTCCATTATCAATTGGGAATATAGCACAGAACTTCTCTGTGGGCGTTTGCTTTTTCTCCTTAATGGCAGAAGTTTTGTGGTTTACGCCCAATTTGGTTGAAGGGAAAATTTTCATACTTTTTACCAGGGGGCATGACTTTGGAACGAAGGGGAACAGATATATGCCCACTTTTACCATGTCATGAAAAGCACCAAAGTGTGCAAAATACACCAGGAGTTTTGATACAATAATTACCTATACATTTATAGTAATATAGTCTGTACTGTATATATATATGTGTGACTCTCCCAAGGGGGATATATGGGGGAGACTCGGTACCCAGGCCTTTACCTTCTGGGAATGTCACGGCAGTCGGCTCCCGGGCCCGTCCTCTGGGTCACTCTTTAAAGGGGGTGGGGTGTTTTGTGAACAGTTTGTCTCGTGACGCCACCTGTGGTTCCCAGCAATAAGTGCCAGCGCTGCCGCAGACCTCCGAGGGTGATGGGATGGCAGCTGGGATGTTTCTGCTCCCCACAGGCGGAGCGGGCCCCCGGGGCAGTGTAGGTGCAGATGGTGATGCTGGGCGTTATAGTGCAGGCGCGGTGGGGTGATGGAAATAACCGACAGAGACAGTGGAGTGCAGTCATCCGAGTTTACTCACAGTTCTTTTTAGGTTCCTCGGGTACACTGTCCAGGTGTCAGACTCCCGCGTCACGCTGCGTTTGCCAGGCAGAGGTTCAGCACTCCTTCAGGTATATTAGAAGCACTTAATGGGACCCCCTTTCTTTATGTTCCTTCCTTGGCCGACTTCCCGCTCTGGGTCTTCTCCCTCCTGTCCTGCGCTCCCCCACACACAGTCCCGATCGGGTGCTCTGAGATCCCTTCTGGGCAACCTGAAGTTCCCGGACCTACTTGATGCCCTCCTCGGCGACTAGGGTGAGGTTGTGGCAACTGCACTATGGAAGTGCAGAAGCCTCCGGTTTTTCCAGCTGAGACCTGGAGTAACACGGCTGGTCCAGGGACCGGTTCCCTTCCTGCAGCCTGATCCCTCTGACGCTTGGCAGATTCGGGCGTACGGGTGCCGTCCTGCACTCACCGTACCCCCTGGGATCCCTTCTGTTACCGGAGCCTTCCTCCCTGACTCCCCTCACACTCCTGGGCCTCCATCTTACTAGGCCCCTTTCTGGAGCAGAGCTCCTGAAGAGACTCTGCTCCCCTCCTCTCCTTACTACTCACTTCATTGCACAGTACTGCACTGCCACCATAAGATGGCTTCCCTTTATATATACCTCCTATAAAAGTGCTCCCCTGTTCTGCGTCCTTCACCCACACCCACTACTGGTTCCCCCTCTCTTTGGTTCCCCCCACTCCAGCCAGGCACAGGGCTCAGCAGAACACAGTACATCTTGCCCTTCCAGCCGGCCTGGAGTAGTGTAGTGTTGAATGCGGTTGTTGATGTCCCGGGCTGTACTCCCTCCTTACCTGAGAGAAGGAGATGCCACACCACTGGGTGAGGTGCAGTATCTCTGTAGCGACTGAACCCTCAGGGGCACCACATACATACTGTATATATAGAGTGTACTGTGGATATCTTTGTGTGAATACACACATATGTAGCGCCCCGAGGGTTCGGTCGCTACAGGGGTATTGCACCTCTGCCAGAGGTGTGATATTCCACTCCCGGGTAAGGATGGAGTATGGACCAGGGCTCAGTTAGCTGCATGCATCACACACACCCCATTTCCGGGGGACAGCTCAACGGTGCTCCCATTTATACAGTAATGCAGGCACGACAGACTATGTCCCTGGCTGGAGTGGGGAGGGGGGAGGAATACCCAGTGATGTAGGAGCAGAAGGGGACGGTTTCTGAGCATAGGTAGGAGCTCATTGGTTGCTGATCACCTGAGCTCACACACTAGGGGAAGGTATATAAGCTGGGCACCATCTTAGTTCTGAGTTCAGTTCAGTCAGAGAAGAAGCAGAGTGAAGGAGTAGAGGGCTGACAGGGAGCTGCGGCTCAGCCTGAGCTCAGCTCCACTCGGCAGGCCTAGGGTGAAGGCCGGAGCCAGAGAGGAGAAGAGACAGGATAGAAACGGAGAGGAACAGAAACAGAAAGGAACAGAAACAGAAAGGAACAGAAAAGGAAGAGAAGTACCCAAAGTGTAGAAGGGCTCAGGAACAAGAAGGCAGAAGGGACCCTAAGGACCAACGTGAAATTGGGTGACGGGTCAGGCAAGAAAAGGGTACCGAATCCCAAATTGGTGGAGGTAAATTATCCCTCAGCCAAGAACCGGAGGTCGTGATCATCACTTGGTGCGACCCCCTGCTAAACCTTGCTAGGAAGGCACCATATAGGATAGTGGGAAACGGGGCCCACGTTTACCCGCATAGATCCGCGGCAGCTGGACAAAAGCTTGGTCACTGGTGGGGCACGAGCCAGAGGAAGGATAGAAGGGAGTCCTGTGCCATACTCTTGAATTGCCTGGGGGTTGACCGAGCCCCTCACCTGGTGGACGCAGCACGGCTCGGGCAGTCATTACCTGTACAGAAGTGACTTGGAGCATACGAACTATGAGTAAAAGACCCTGGACTGCAACACGTTGTCTTTGCATTTCTTGCCGCGCCAGCACTACCGGTGCTGGGACGCCCTGCACTACAATCCCCACCATCCACGCTCACTGCCCTGGGGCTACACTCTTCCCGTAGGGAGTTACACTACCTCAGCTGCACACACCATCAGCCTCAGTGGACTGCCTTGCAGCGGCGGTTCATAATAGACGCAATCCACGGTGGAGTAGTCGGACATTGCCTAAAACATATAAAAGACTGCCACTGGTCTGACCACCCTGAGCCACGGGACCGGGTCGCCACTACTACTCCCAAAATTGCCCTGAAGCCCGGTCCCGAGTGCCCCACGGCCCAGGGGGCGAGTCACATACACACAGTGTCCATTTTAGGACATGATCAGATATCAAAATCAAACATGATGTCAGTTTGAGGCTAAATACCCTGTCTGAGAACTGATTTTGATAAGTGATTCTGACAAGTGATTTTAACAATCAGCACTACTAGCCTGATCTGCAGCTGTCAGCCAGTCCTGTCTCCGGCCCCTCTCTACCTCTGATAGCTGCAGGGAGCAGCCTCCGAGCAGTCAGTGAGTCTGACACTTCCCTCCTTCCTTCTGAGAAGTTCTGACAGCTGCCTGACCCGTATTAACATCGGCCATCACATCAACCTCCCCTCCTGCCTGTAGCCACTTACCACCCCCTGCACTAAGGGGGCTTTATTGGGGAACTGAGCCATTCAGGCAGCATTCACACTGCAGCTACCGATTCTGAATGGACCAGTGCAGTGGTTTTCCAATAAAGCCTCCTCTGTACAGTGGGTGGAGGTAGCTACATGACAGCTCATGCGAACATTGGTCAGACAGTTCATTTGTCAGAACTACTCAGAAGGAAGGAGAGTTGTCAGATGTACTAACTGCTCGGAGGCTGTTCAGAGCAGCAGTCAGAGGCAGTGAAGAGGCAGAAGACAGGATTGGCTGAGAACAGCAGCCATACTTACCAGGCTGCTTGTGCCTGAATGCTGAGGATCCGGAGCGTGTCCAGGAATCCCGTGCTGCTGCATCATACAGCCAGCGGCAGCATCAACTAAGGGGAGAGAAAGGGGCCCCTTATAACATATTTTGCAGACTGCAGGCCACAGTCTGACGGGAAATGACTCAGGTACGGGCCCCCTTCCTCTCCTCTTAGTTGAGATGCTACCGCTAGCTCTATGTAAGAACCAGACATTGCTGCAGCTGTTCGGGCCCACGCTCCTTTGGGGCCTCTGTGTAGCTGCACAGGTTGCACCAGTGGTATCTGCGCCCCTGCTCCTGAAGCCCCTGGAGAGTTGACATCCAACAGCATAAATTTTCCACTATGATAACAGGCTTTGGGCTGAGTGAAAAGAAAGGCACCTCCATCTACCCGGAGTCACCAGACCTAGCATTTGGATTCAGTGCAGGACTGTGGGTTAAAGGAGGAAGGGTGTAGAGCAAGGATGCTAAACTCAAACACACAGAGGGCCAAAATGAAAAACTTGGAAAAGTCGTGGACTAACCAGTATACAGTATAATGGGCCCCACACAGCCCTCCATACAGAATAATGGGTCGCACACAGCCCTCCATACAGTATAATGGGCCCCACATGGTCCTCCACACAGAATAATGGGTTCCACATACTCCTCCAAACAGTATAATGGCTCACATATCTTTTCATACAGTATAATGGGGCCCACATAGTCCTTATAGTATTATGAGCCCCACATAGTCCTCCATACAGTATAATGGGCTCCACATAGGCCTCCGTACAGAATAATAAGCCCCATGTAGTCCTCCATACAGAATAATGGCCCCACATAGTCCTCCATACAGAATAATGGCCCCACATAGTCCCCCATACAGTATAATGGGCCCCACATAGTCTTCCATACAGAATAATGGCCCCACATAGTCCTTCATACAGTATAATGGCCCCACATAATCATCCATACAGTATAATGGGCCCCACATAGTCCTCCATGCAGTATAATGGGACCCACATTGTTCTCTATACAGAAAAATGGCCCCACATAGGGGTGGTGGTTCTGGTGTCACGGGCCAAATATAATCACCCTGCGGGCCAGATTTGGCCAGACTTTGACACATATGGTATAGAAACATCGTAGACAAAGCTACAGCTCTGCTGTCACTGGACACATCTCTGCACGGGGATGCTCCAGGTATAGCTATCCATATAGGGCCAGTGATATTACTGGAGCTCTTAGGTATGTCATTTAATGGATTACTGTGAAGATGACAAACAGTGGCATCTGTCACCCTAATGCGTTTATAACATTTATTAAATGTGCACAGCCCTATAGAATATCATAGGTATAAACCACGGGTACCACTCGTCCTGTAAAATCGGTCATGTGCACGAGCTCTAAGGCTTGGTAAAAAGAAGAGGCAGATCAATGTATAGGAGGTCTAGTGGTACTCAAGCCTTGACTTTCTTAATCTTCTTTAAAGGGAATCTGTCACAAGGTTTTTTTCAAACCCATTTAAGAGCAGCATAATGTAGAGAACCATGGAAGGAACCAGCAGATAATAACACAATGAATCCTATTTATTATGGTCTGTGTGTGCAAAATGGCCAACTAATGAGGCCCTAGAATTGGATTGTACTAGTTCTGAAGCCCCAGAAAGCATGCCTTCACAATCATCTCCTTTTCTAACCCCACTGCATCCCGTTCAGAATCAGGACAGGTCTAAGGCATTTCATTGCAGATCACAAAATTCATAATGTATGGAAAGAGATTTATTGCTCCATGTATGCAATAAAAAGTTCAAAAGTTATTACTCCCTGACAAGTCACACCTAACGGTTAATTATTGGTCAAACCTCAACCTACTCCCTCAATAAAGGAGGCATAACATAGAGATTTATTACTTCAAGAGCACTTACTGTACATTATTGAAAAACTACCACTATCATTAAAACAATATTCTTATGTAACTGTTTTCGCTTAGAATATATATTGCTATAGAAGACATGCACATACTGTATTTCTCCACCTTTACACGACTTCTTCGACTTACTTAGCTTTAAGAAAATCTTAGTTTAAAGGGAATCTGTCACCAGATTTTTGCGACCTAATCTGAGAGCAGCATTATGTAGATATAAAGACCCTGATTCCAGTGATGTGTCACCTACTGTTGCTGTAGTTTTGATAATCTCCTGCTGACAAAACTGTGATTTTATCACTAGAGGACTAGTGAACCGGCTACGAGGTAGTCCTCCATATTAACGATCTCTGTATAACCCCACCCCCACCACTGATTGGCAGATTTCTGCCTATGCATAGTGTGCACAAAAGCAGCTTGTGGGTGGAGTTATACAGAGCTCAGCATTCAGAGAACTGCTATATCTGCAGAATAGAAAAACATTTTTAAACAAAACTGCAACAAGCAGCCCAGTAAGTGACACATTGCTGGAATCAGGGTGTCTGTCTCGACAGTCTACATCTCTGTCGTGCATGTGAGCTGATTGACACTTTCTCTTGTTATTTCATCTGTCTCTCCTTTTTATAATATTGGTTCAACAGACAACTGGAAGTTCTAAAGGTGGGTGCAGGCTCTGATGTAAAAATTGCCTCCTAGTATGGTAGGAACTGAAGGTTTAGCAGAATACAACCTCATTAGGAGCTGAATTTGGAAACAATAACTTGCTAATAAGTGTGTATTTTTTACGTGATACATTCTTCGCAAATCACCTAAGACCAGACCTGGGCAAAGCCACATCCGACCCTCTAGCTGTTCCAGTCCAGCCCGCAGGCCGAGACAGCCAAAGGACTGAAAACAGTGGCCCACTGGCTGCATCATTCGATCGGCTGCATCATACGGTCAGCTGCATCCTGATTTTACCACTATCCGCATCCTCAGCATGTGGATAACGGTGAATACAATGGTAGAGGAGGGAGCTGCTGCCTCCTTCTTCCACTAATCAGCATATGTGAAGCAGACAGCAGATGTGATGACGCCATTATATTGTATCTGCTGTGCGGAGTGTCAATGCTCACAGCAATGACCGGAGCAGAGGTGTGGTAATGGGAGCGAGTTGAGTATGTGTTTTCTTAAATTTATATGTGTGGGATGTGTGCCTCTATATAGAGGGCTATGTGAGGGTTCATACTGTATATAGGGAGGCTATGTGAGGGCTCATTCTGTATATAAGGGGCTACAGTTGAAACCAGAAGTTTACCTACACTATATAAAAATACACATCTGCATGTTTTTCTCAATATCTGACATGAAATGAGAATAAACCTTTTCCCATTTTAGGTCAATTAGAATTACCATCATTTTTAATATTTGCCAAATACCAGAATAATGAGAGAGAGAGAATGTTTTAAGGCATTTTTATTACTTACTACAAAGTCAAAAGTTTACATACACTAAGATTGCTATGCCTTTAAACAATTCTGGACTGCCCATATGACGATGTAATGTGTTTGGAAGCTTCTGATAGGTTTTTTGGCAACATCTGAGTTAATTAGAGACACACCTGTGGACGTATTTTAATGCACACCTGAAACACACTGCTTATTTGTGTAGCATCATGGAAAAGTCTAAAGAAATTAGCCAAGATATCAGCATGAGATTTGTGGACTTGCACAAGACTGGCTCATCCTTGGGTACAATTTCAAGATACCTGAAGGTGCCTCTTTCATCTGTACAAACAATTATACGCAAGTACAAACAAGATGGGAATGTCCAGCCATAATACCGCTCAGGAAGGTGACGGGTTCTGTGTCCCAGAGATGAACGTTCTTTGGTCTGACATATGCATATGAACCCAAGGACAAAAGCAAAAGACCTCGTGAAGATGATGGTGGAAGCTGGTAAGATTGTGTCAATAACTACAGTGAAACGAGTACTGTATCAACATGGGTTGAAAGGACACTCTGCCCGGAAGAAGTCATTACTCCAAAAGAAACATAAAAAAACCTTTTGGAAGTGCATTGAGGTGAAGGGTGCATTGCTGGAAAAGGGAAAAAAAAAAAAACTCTTTAAATCTCTTAGTTTGCGAGTGTGAACGAGCTGAGTGTGTCCGGAGCGTAAGTGCGAATGAAAGTAAGTGTGTGACTTGTTTTTCAGTGAAGAGGTATTTGGGAATCCTGCAGAAAATACCTGTGTGAATTGCGGTGAGTGGCTGCATTGTGACCTACTGAGTGCTTTTCTACCTGTTTCGTTTTATTGGGCTTTTTAAAACCTATTTCTCACTACAGTTTTAGTTTCTTAGTTTACTACCTGTGTATTTAAGGGTTAACTACATTGCACTAAAATCCTGAGGTGTAGCTTTACTCACAAGGGGTTAATTAAGGGGAAGGGGTCATAATTAAGGGTTTATAAGGGGCAGCTGGTTGGGCATCCAGTCCTTTGGAAGTGCATTGAGGTGAAGGGTGCATTGCTGGAAAAGGGGAAAAAAAAAAACCTCTTTAAATCTCTTAGTTTGCGAGTGTGAACGAGCTGAGTGTGTCCGGAGCGTAAGTGCGAACGAAAGTAAGTGTGTGACTTGTTTTTCAGTGACTTGGATTCAGGGAGTTTGGAAGGGAGGACTTTGGACTGAATTGCTGTCTGTATTTCATTAATTCTTTGCTTTTCTTTTTACTTAACATTCTGTCTATTGCAATCCCCATTAGGAAATGAGCTCGATTATTGACAATGCTATCCAGTGTACATCTTGCCGCATGTATGCAATCCTTGAACAGCCGTTCGAGGTTGCTTACTGCTGCGCGAGATGTGTGCTCGTTGTGCGTTTGGAAGCCCAGATACTGGATCTAAATGAGCAGCTGGCAACACTGAGATCCATTGACAACATGGAAAGGAGTCTGCTGCTCATTGAGCAGCAGCTCACTGGGGTAGATGTGGGGGAGGGTGGTAGTCGGGAGCTGCAGGACAGTGAGGCCGTTAGTTGGGTGACAGTTAGAAGGGGGGGTAGAGGGAAGAGTGCCAGGGAGGCTAGTCCTGATCTGGCACACCCCAATAAGTTTGCAAAGTTGGCAGATGAGGGGAGTGACGGTACAGGGGTAGCACTGCTGCAGCAAGGCACGTCCCCTGAAAGCCCGAGGAGTGTCAGCTCCAGTAAAGAGGGAAATAGGAGAGTAGGGCAGGCTAGGCAGGTGCTGGTAGTGGGGACTCAATTATTAGGGGAACAGAGAGGGCAATCTGTCACAAAGACAGGGATCGTCGAACAGTGTGCTGCCTACCTGGCGCTCGAGTCTGGCACATCGCTGATCGGGTTGACAGATTACTGGGAGGGGCTGGTGGGGACCCAGCAGTCATGGTGCACATTGGCACAAATGACAAAGTTAAAGGTAGGTGGAAGGTCCTTAAAGATGATTTCAGGGAATTAGGCTGCAAGCTGAAAGCAAGGACCTCCAAGGTGGTATTCTCTGAAATACTACTGGTACCACGTGCCACGCCAGAGAGGCAACGGGAGATTAGGGAGATAAATAAGTGGCTCAAGAACTGGTGTAGGAAGGAGGGATTTGGGTTCCTGGAGAACTGGGCCGACTTCTCAGTTGGCTACAGACTCTACGCTAGGGACCGGCTGCACCTTAATGGTGAGGGTGCAGCTGTGCTGGGGGAGAAAATGGCTAGAAGGTTGGAGGAGTGTTTAAACTAGGGATTGGGGGGGGGATATTCATTTTATAGGTGGGGAAGATAGTGCAGATAGTGACCTGGGCACAAATAAAGAAATTGGGGGTGGGGTTAGAACAGTCAATAAAGTAAGAAGGAATAGAGGTACAGAGAGATACATAAAATGCATGTACACTAATGCCAGAAGCCTCACCAACAAAATGGAGGAATTAGAATAAATTTTGTTGGAAAATAATTATGACATGGTAGGGATATCTGAGACGTGGCTGGACGAGAGCCATGACTGGGCAGTTAATTTACAGGGCTATAGTCTGTTCAGAAATGACCGTACAAACAAGCGATGGGGGTGGGTGTTTATATGTAAAATCATCCTTAAAACCTGTTTTGCGGGAGGATATATGTGAATCTGATGAAAATGTAGAGTCCCTGTGGGTGGAGATAAGGGGAGGGGGAAAAAATAGTAAATTACTGGTAGGGGTTTGTTATAAGTCTCCAAAAATAATGGTGGTAGCGGAGAATATCCTCGTAAAGCAAATAGATAAAGCAGCGACTCAAGGAGAAGTCATTATTATGGGAGACTTCAACTACCCTGAAATACATTGGGGGACAGAAACATGTAGTTCAAGCAAAGGTAATAGGTTTTTGACAACTATGAGAGACAATTACCTTTCACAACTGGTTCAGGACCCAACAAGAAGGGGGGCACTGCTAGACTTAATATTAACCAATAGGCCAGACCGCATATCAAATATACGAGTTGGGGGTCACTTGGGTAATAGTGATCATAAAATAATACGTTTTCATGTAACCTTTGATAAGATGTGTAGTAGAGGGGTTACAAGGACACTAACCTTCAGGAAGGCTAATTTCCAACGGTTGAGAGATGATCTTAGTGCAATAAACTGGGACGATATCCTGAGACATAAAGCTACAATATGCAAATGGGAGACATTTATGAACATCCTGAATAGGACTTGTGCACAATATATACCCTTTGGGAATAAACATGCTAGAAATAGGAGGAAACCACTATGGCTAAATAGAGCTGTAAGGGGTGCAATAAGTGACAAAAAGAAAGCATTTAGAGAACTAAAGCAAGTAGGTAGTGATGAGGCATTAAATAAATATAGAAAATTAAATAAATTATGTAAAAAACAAATCAAGGCAGCAAAGATTGAGGCAGAGAGAATCATTGCCAGAGAAAGTAAAAATAACCCCAAAATATTCTTTAACTACATAAATAGTAAAAAACTAAAAAATGATAGTGTTGGTGTTAGAACCTTGCTCTTAGGTTTTTTTTTCCTTTGCTGGTCACATGACCTTGTTGGCCTATTTAATCCTGCTCCGCCCTTCTGGCTTTGCTGGACTTCATTGTATAACTACTTTCTAGCTAGCCTGTGCTCTGTATCTAACTCTGTTAGTTTGCTTGGTCTACGGACCTCTATGTTCTATATATTTTGTTTGTTCGTCTGTCTGCTACTATTTCTGTTAGGAGGTGTCCCATATTCCTCCCAGTCCTTAGTACTTGTAGGGATTCCTTCCCCACATCTATAGGTCTCCGTACAGACTAGCTTAGGACTTTAGCAGGTCTGATTGCAGGATCAGGTTCCCTGTTACATCGTAGGGATTCAGCTGAGTTCTATCGTAGGGACAGATCTCCTCTCTTTCCTTAGCTCTGGTAGCAGAGCATAACAGTAAGTCCAGCCCGCAAATTCTCTAAGGAAAGATTTTTCTGTTCCATCATGGTGTCGGTTCAGGATTTGGCTAAACACCTGCAGGGACTCTCTCTGGAAGTGGCCGAGCTCCGTCAGCACGTGAGTAACTGTCCTGGAGCACATTTCTTGGAGCCTAAGGTATGTTTGCCGGATTTATTTTTTGGTGAACACCGAGAATTTTTTTTCATTTAAAAATGCTTGCTTATTGTATTTTCGTTTGAGACCCAAGTCCTCTGGGGATGAATCCCAGCGTATAGGGTTCATAATGTCACTTTTGCGCAAAGAGCCTCAGGAGTGGGCCTTTTCTTTGCAACCTAGTGATACATGCTTCAGATCAGTGGATAGTTTTTTTTCTGCTTTGGGACTATTATATGATGATCCTGACCGTGTCGCATCAGCTGAGACTGAGTTGAGACGTTTGAAACAGGGATCAGGTAATGTGGAAAAATATTGTACTCATTTCCGTCTTTGGTCTACTCAAACAGGGTGGATTCTGCTCTGAAAAGTCTATTTCTTGCTGGGCTCAATGAAAGGGTTAAAGACCTGCTAATTGCTTATCCTACACCTGAAGATTTGCAACAGGCTATGCAATTAGCTATACGGGTGGATAGGAGACTGCGTGCAAGGGTTAATGAGAGCAAATCCTCTGCTATGTCAGTTTCTGGTTATGAGAATGTGTGTACTAACAGTGGTGAACCGATGGAGATTGGATCGGTGGCACCTCGCTCTCAAGAAAAAGATCGTAGATTTTCTGAAGGCTTGTGTTTCTATTGCGGAAAATCTGGTCATTTGATTAAAGGCTGTGAGCTTCGTATGAAGAAAGAAAAAAAAATGGTCAGTCATGCCCGTATTGCCTGTTTAAATTCCAAGGGTGTATTTTTAGCTGCTTCCACGATTGCTCAGGAAAAATTAATGGAATTTCGGGTGTTTGTTGATTGTGGGTCTACTCTGAATGTTATTGATGGGGGATTCTTGGAAAGACTCAATTTAAAACCCGAACCTTTATCATCCCCCATTGCTGTGGTTTCTGTGGATGGTTCCCCTTTGAAGAATATTACTCTCAAGGTCTGTGAATTTCCTCTCACTATTAATGGTGTTCACCATGAGAAATTGGATTTGGTAGTTTTGAATAACTTGCCTTCTCCAGTAATATTGGGATTGCCCTGGTTAGAATTTCACAATCCTGTACTGGATTGGTCTACCAGTGAAATTAATCCTGGAGCCATAAATGTTATGACAAGTGTTGTAACGGGCGTATTGCAGCTTTGGATAGGGGAGAATTGCCTGTTCCTATTCAGGATTTTTGGAGAGTTTTTTCTGAGAAGGAATCGCAGGTTTTGCCTCCCCATAGAGACTATGATTGTTCTATTGAATTTGTCCCTGGAGCGACTCTTCCTAAAAGTCGTTTATTTAACCTTACTATTCCTGAGAGGAACGCTTTGGAGGAATACATACAGACAAGTTTGGCCGCCGGTCACATTAGGCTCTCTAAGTCTCCTGTGGCGGTTGGATTTTTTTTTGTAAAAAAAAAGGACGGCGGTTTACGTCCTTGTCTGGATTTTCGTGAGATTAAC
Source organism: Phyllobates terribilis (assembly GCF_046119375.1). Classification (NCBI taxonomy): domain Eukaryota; kingdom Metazoa; phylum Chordata; class Amphibia; order Anura; family Dendrobatidae; genus Phyllobates; species Phyllobates terribilis. Next base: position 869,011,893 of record NW_027362762.1, read on the forward strand.
AAAATTACTGTACGCAATCCTTACCCACTGCCATTGATTCCTGATCTGTTTAACCAGTTAATGGGGGCCAAGTGGTTCTCTAAAATTGACCTTAAGGGGGCATACAATCTGTTGCGCATGAAGGAGGGTGACGAATGGAAGACTGCTTTTAACACTCCTGTGGGTCATTTTGAGAATCTCGTTATGCCTTTTGATCTTACTAATGCTCCTGCATTTTTTCAGAATCTTATTAATGACATCCTTAGACCTTTGATCGGCAAAAATGTGGTTGTGTATTTGGATGACATTTTGATTTATTCGCCGGATCTGGAGTCTCATTGGCGGAGCGTACGTGAGGTATTACAGTTATTAATGGACAATTCGCTTTTTGCTAAGCTGGAGAAATGTGAGTTCGCTGTATAGAGAATTAGTTTTTTGGGTTACATTATCTCCAGCGAAGGTTTTGAGATGGACCCGGTTAAAGTTCAAGCTGTACAGGAATGGCCTAGGCCTATTGGTTTGAAATCGATACAGAGGTTTTTAGGTTTCGCCAATTATTACAGAAAATTCATAAAAAATTTTTCTAGTATTGTCAAACCTCTGACCGATCTCACCAGGAAAGGTGCTGATGCGGTTCAGTGGTCTTCTGAGGCCATTGAAGCTTTTGTGTATCTCAAGGAGAGGTTCACCTCTGCTCCCATCCTTATGCAGCCTGATGTGACTAAGCCGTTTTTGGTTGAGGTTGATGCTTCCTCTGTGGGGGTTGGCGCAGTATTGTCTCAGGATAACGGGGATGGATTACATCCCTGTGCCTTTTTTTCAAAAAAATTTTCGGAGACTGAACTGAATTGCGATATTGGTAATCGGAAATTATTGGCTATTAAACTCGCATTTGAACACTGGCGCCACTTCTTGGAAGGTGCGGAATTTCCCGTTCAGGTTCTTACGGATCATAAAAATCTGATATATCTTGATGCTGCCAAGCGCCTGAATGCCCGTCAGGCTAGGTGGGCACTGTTTTTCTCGCGGTTTAATTTCTCCGTTACTTATATCCCTGGTACTAAGAATGTTAAGGCGGATGCCTTGTCTCGCAGTTTTTCTCCCATAGTCGGTGCTGAGAAAGATGAGAACATTTTACAAGAAGGTGTTGTGATAGCTGCTTTGGACTCCGTTTTGGAAGATGAGATTCTTAAAGCACAGGAGAATGCCCCATCTAACACTCCTCATGGGAGGTTGTTTGTGCCTGGGACCTTTAGGAGAGATTTGTTTGTTGAGTGTCACGAATCTCGGTTGGCAGGTCATCCCGGAATCTCTGAGACCAAGAGACTGGTGGGTCGCAGTTTTTGGTGGCCTGGATGGCAGAAGGAAGTCATTAAGTGGGTGCGTCAATGTACTATATGTGCTAGATCTAAGTCCTCACATACTCCTGCTGCGGGGTTGCTTTGTCCTTTGGAGGTTCCCAGTGCTCCTTGGACACATTTGGCTATGGACTTTATAACTGACCTCCCCCCCTCTGAGGGTTTTACTGTCATCTGGGTGGTCGTGGACCGTTTTAGCAAGATGTGTCACTTGGTTTCCTTCATCAAACTGCCCTGCGCTAAAACTCTCGCTAAGGCCTTTGTCAAGGAAATTGTCAGACTTCATGGCGTTCCTACTGACATTGTTTCTGATAGGGGTCCTCAGTTCGTGTCTCGTTTTTGGCGTGCCTTTTGTGACAGGTTGGGAGTTCATTTGTCGTTCTCGTCCGGATATCATCCTGAATCTAATGGCCAGACAGAAAGGAAAAACCAGGATGTTGAGCAGTTCTTGCGTTGTTTCGTGGCAGACAATCAAGAGGGGTGGTCTGAGTTTCTGCCACTTGCTGAATTTGCTCTGAACAATCATACATCTTCTTCTGCTGGTTGTTCGCCTTTTTTTTGTTGTTCTGGGAGACATCCGTCGTTTGGGTCGTTCTCCAAGTTGGGATCTGCCGTGCCTGAGGAGGAGAATTTTTCCGGTGATTTGGAGAGAGTTTGGACGGATGTGCGTGGTAATCTTCAGGAGGCCAACAGAAAATCTAAAGACTACTTTGATAGGAAACGACAGGAGGTTTTGTTCGCTGTTGGTGACATGGTTTGGTTGTCCTCTAGGAATCTGCGGTTGAGGATTCCTTCTAAGAAATTGGGTCCCAAGTTTGTAGGGCCCTTTAAGGTGCTTCAGGTTGTCAACCAATCTGCTGTTAGGTTGGAGGTTCCTACCTCCTGGAGAATTAATCCGGTATTTCATGTCTCTCTGTTGAAAAAAGCTGTTGTATCGGATTGTGACGCCTCTGCCTCTGTTCCTCCGGTGGTGGAGGACGGGGAATATGAAATTTCTCGCATCCTTAACTCTAGACGGTATAGAGGTAGTTTGCAGTATCTTGTGGCCTGGAAAGGTTTCGGACCCGAGGATAACTCTTGGGTGAGGTCGGATGATGTTTCCGCGTCCAGACTTATCAGAGCGTTTCACAGGAGATTTCCTGATAAGCCTGGTCCTAGGGGATCCGGAGGATCCTCTTAGAAGGGGGGGTACTGTTAGAACCTTGCTCTTAGGTTTTTTTTTCCTTTGCTGGTCACATGACCTTGTTGGCCTATTTAATCCTGCTCCGCCCTTCTGGCTTTGCTGGACTTCATTGTATAACTACTTTCTAGCTAGTCTGTGCTCTGTATCTAACTCTGTTAGTTTGCTTGGTCTACGGACCTCTATGTTCTATATATTTTGTTTGTTCGTCTGTCTGCTACTATTTCTGTTAGGAGGTGTCCCATATTCCTCCCAGTCCTTAGTACTTCTAGGGATTCCTTCCCCACATCTATAGGTCTCCGTACAGACTAGCTTAGGACTTTAGCAGGTCTGATTGCAGGATCAGGTTCCCTGTTACATCGTAGGGATTCAGCTGAGTTCTATCGTAGGGACAGATCTCCTCTCTTTCCTTAGCTCTGGTAGCAGAACATAACAGTTGGCCCCCTTAAAAATAGTCTGGGTGAAATGGTGGATGAGGATGAGGAAAAAGCCAATATGCTAAATGATTTTTTTTCAACCGTATTTACACAAGAAAATCGCATGACAGAAAACATGATTAGTGATAACAAAAATTCTCCATTAAATGTCACTTGCTTAACCCAGCAGGAAGTACGGCAGCGTCTAAAAATCACTAAAGTTGACAAATCCCCGGGCCCAGATGGGATACACCCGCGAGTACTGCAGGAATTAAGTAACGTCATAGATAGACCATTATTTTTAATCTTTAAAGATTCCATAATAACAGGGTCTGTACCACAGGACTGGCATATAGCAAATGTGGTGCCAATATTCAAAAAGGGGACAAAAACCGAACTTGGAAATTATAGGCCGGTAAGCTTAACCTCTACTGTGGGTAAAATCCTGGAGGGTTTCCTAAGAGATGCTATACTAGAGTATCTGAAGAAGAATAACCTCATGACCCAATATCAACATGGGTTTACGAGGGACCGTTCCTGTCAAACTAATCTGATCAGTTTTTATGAGGAGGTAAGTTCGGGACTGGACCAAGGAAATGCAGTGGATGTTGTGTATATGGACTTTTCTAAAGCTTTTGATACGGTTCCACACAAAAGGTTAATACATAAAATGAGAACAATGGGGATAGGGGAAAATATATGTATGTGGGTTAAGAATTGGCTCAGTGATAGGAAACAAAGTGTGGTTATTAATGGAAAACACTCAGACTGGGTCTCAGTTAACAGTGGGGTACCACAGGGGTCAGTATTGGGCCCCCTTCTTTTTAACATAATTATTAATGACCTTGTAGGGGGCATACAGAGTAATATTTCAATATTTGCAGATGACACTAAACTCTGCAGGGTAATCAATACAGAGGAGGACAATTTTAAATTACAGGAGGATCTATGTAAACTAGAAGCTTGGACTGATAAATGGCAAATGAGCTTTAATGGGGATAAATGTAAGGTAATGCACTGGGGCTGAGGAAATAAAATATATAATTATAAGCTTAATTGTAAAACACTGGGCAAAACTGTAACTGAAAAAGACCTGGGTGTATTGGTGGACGACAAGCTCACGTTTAGTGGCCAGTGTCAGGCTGCTGCTGCAAAGGCAAATAAAATAATGGGATGCATTAAAAGAGGCATAGATGCTCATGAGGAGAACATAATTTTACCTCTATACAAGTCATTAGTGCGACCACACTTAGAATACTGTGTACAGTTCTGGTCTCCGGTGTATAAGAAAGACATAGCTGAACTAGAGCGGGTGCAGAGAAGAGCGACCAAGGTTATTAGAGGACTGGGGGGTCTGCAATACCAAGACAGGTTATTACACTTGGGGTTATTTACTGTGGAAAAAAGAAGGCTTAGGGGTGATCTTATTACTATGTACAAGTATATGAGGGGACAGTACAAAGACCTTTCTACTGATCTTTGTACTCTGAGGCCAGAGACGGGGACAAGGGGGCATCTTCTACGTCTGGAGGAAAGAAGGTTTAATCATAATCACAGACGGGGATTCTTTACTGTAAGAGCAGTGAGACTATGGAACTCTCTGCCGCATGATGTTGTAATGAGTGATTCACTGTTAAAATTTAAGAAGGGCATGGATGCCTTTCTTGAAAAGTATAATATTACAGGTTATATATACTAGATTCCTTGATAGGGCGTTGATCCAGGGAACTAGTCTGATTGTCGTATGGAGTCGGGAAGGAATTTTTTTCCCCAATGTGGAGCTTAGTGTTTGCCACATGGGGTTTTTTTGCCTTCCTCTGGATCAACATGTTAGGCTATGGGTTGAGCTAGATGGACTTAGTCTTCCTTCAACCTTAAAAACTATGTTACTATGTTACTATGTTACAGATTAATGTTTGCAAATGCACACAGGAGCAAAGACCTTAATTTTTGGAGACATGTCCTGTGGTCTGATGAAACTAAAATTTAACTTTTTGGGCATAATGAATGACCATTGTTACATTTAGAGGAAAAAGGGAGAAGCTTGGAACCCTAAGAACATCATCCCAACTGTGAAACCCGTGGGTGGCAGCATCTTGTTGTGGAGTTGTTTTTCTGCAGGAGCGACTGGTACACTTCACAAAATAGATAGCATCATGAGAAAAGAAGTTTATGTGGCAATACTGAGCAACATCTCAAGACATCAGCCAGGAAGTTAAAGCTTGGGCGGAAATGAGTCTTCCAAATGGACAATGACCCGAAGCATACTGCCAAAATGGTAACAAAGTGGTTTAAGCATAGCAAAGTCAATGTTTTGGAGTGGCCATCATAAAGTCCTGATCTCAATCCTATTGAAAATTTATGGACAAAGCTGGAAATTCCGGTGCGAGCAAGGCGACCTACAAACCTGGATCAGTTACACAAGTTTTGTCAGGAGAAATGGGCCCAAATTCCGACCAACTATTGTGAGAAGCTTGTGGAAGGATAACCCAAACGTTTGACCCAAGTCATTCAGTTTAAGGGCAATGGTACAAAATACTAATGAAATGTATGTAAACTTTTGACGTTGAAGTAAGTAATAAAAATGCCTGAAAACATTCTCTCTCTCTCATTATTCTGGCATTTGGCAAATATTAAAAATTATGGTAATCCTAACTGACCTAAAATGGGAAAGGTTTATTCTGATTTCATGTCAGATATTGAGAAAAACATGCAGATGTGTCTTTTTATATAGTGTATGTAAACTTCTGGTTTCAACTGTGTGGGGGCTCATACTGAATATAGGAAGGCTATGTGAGGGTTCATACTGAATATAGGAAGGCTATGTGAGGGCTCAAACTGTATATAAGGGGCTGTGTGAGGGTTCATACTGTATATAGATAGACTGTGTGGGATCATAGTGTATATATGGGGTGTCAGCATACTTAATTCTGCTCAATGATAAGTGATATTATTTTACATTAATATTAATTGTAATTAAGATGTTAAAATTAATATTGAGCTGAACTAATTTAACCCTATTGGTTCGGTCCTCCACAACAATCACAGTCTCTCATGTGGCCCCTTGGGAAAATTAATTGCCCACCCATGACCAAGGCTGTGTTTATATTTTTTGTGTGTCCAATGGCAACAACAAGATTAAGAGGAAATAAAAGTGGCTTTGCACATATTCGGTATAGATTGAGGGTGGGTCATTAATTTAATTTGTTCTGTTTTATAGTAGAATTCTCAGGTGGTTCTCAATTTAAAATTAGTATGATAATCTAGTCCATAAATGAAATCAATGTGATCCAAATGCGATGAATTTGGTGGAATATGTCAGAAACTTAAAGTGATACCTCTAAGTAGATAAACTTGTTTCTGTACAGCAACTTAAGGATTGTCTCTGACTAAATGAAAAATCTGCAGTCACTCTATGTGACTGTAGACTGCAAAATCTACAAAAGACTATCAGGCTCAAAGTACAACTGTGTGTCCACTATGTGTCAGTCATTTCAATGCACTGCAATACAGAAGTATTACTGTATCAGACCAAAGTATATTCAAATCATTTAGTTGGACTGAATTAAAAAAGTAAAAAAAAAAGTTTTTATCAAATTAAAAAACAAATGAAAATTTCACATAAAATAAAAAATAAAGTTGGCAATTTCCTATTTTCCTACCACACGATTAATTTTGTGAAAATAGAGAAGAAAAAATTGTGCAAGAATAGTTAATTTTGGTCACATTACCTCTGAAAAATGGAAGAAATAGTAATCAAAAAGATAGACATACCCCAGTACGATATTAATGAAAACTACAGCCTATCCTACAAAAAACAATCCCTCTTACACAGCTGTCGGTGGAACCCCCCCTGAAAAAAAAAAAAATATGGGTCTTTGAATATGACAACACAAAAAATATACCGTATATTTGTTTGAAAAAAGAACAGAAGTTGTTTGGTCTTAAAGGAGTATTGTCTTGTAAATGTCTTGTGGTGTGTAGTTTCCAGATTGGGATCACTTCTCATTGGTTTCTTTTCTTCTTCCATCTCAAATCATCTGCAAATGTCAAACTATGCTATGTAAATAAAGGGTGTTTTAAAAAACAGAAAATACAGCAGAGAATAAGGTTAAGTTCCCACAATGAGTTTTTGATGTTGCGTATTTTCAGTGCACAAAGAACGCAGCGTCTTACAGTTTCAGCAAGGTGAATGGGATTTATAGAAATTTTCTGCCAACTGTGCATAAACTGACCTGCAGTGCGTGTTTCAAATTCACCACATGTCAGTTTCTCTTGTGAGTACGCTGCGTTTTATGTGAAGATTTTCCCCATAGTATTGTCACGGGTGTGTCAGATGTGACATACAGTCGCCCTGCAGTTGGTTGCAGAAGATCTCTTCATTTGGCATTACAGACACCTTCTTAGCTGTTTCACTCTAGGACCCAGTGGCTACCTCCTTCCTGCTAATTGACACCCTGGCCTGGGTGTTTAAATAGTTTCACTTTGCAGCAGGAAGGTGCCGGTGATACTCACATGTTTCCTTGTGAATGCTTGGAGCTCTCAGACTGCTATCTTTCTCTGTGGTGCTAGGAGGATGCTTGGAGTTATCTCTCTGAAGTCGGCTAAAGCTAAGCTACTTTTCCCCGTGTTTGTCTCCCTTGTTGTCTTCAGTCATTAGTGGGGATCGATTAGTGTTCATCCCCCCTTCCTATCCAGGGCCAAGCGCTAGGGAAATACAGAGTTTATGTTCGCGTGCGGCGATTGGTGAGGAACCAATATAGGGACGTTAGTGAAGGCAGGGTGATATCAGATTTTAGATTTTTTTTTTCTGTAAAAAATGTTGTTCTGGCCTGCTGGTGCTTTTAATGCATTAATTAACCCTAGAACGTATACCTGGGGCCTCGCAGGTCCGCCCTGTTAATTGTTTTCTATTTTCTGCAAGATTACTTTAGTTAGAATTTTGAAACTCTAGGTATTCCTCAGGTATATAGTTGTTTGTCATTTTTGTTTGAGTTATTCCATGTTATTTGCACACGGGCCTAAAAGGCCCCAGGTATGTGAAAGTGTAGATTTTTATGGTCATGCGTTCTAGGGTTAAAAAAAACAATGTGTACTTGAAATTCAAATTCAAATGCTCCTTCCCTTCTGAGCCCTAAAGCAGCATTATCCAACCACATATGGGGTATTGCTTCACTTGGTGTCTAACAAATTGTAGAGTTCATATTTTTCCCTTTACCACTTATGAAAATGAAAAATTTGGAGCTAAAATAACATTACAGTGGACAAAAAAACCCAGTTTTTTCATTGTTTTTTTATCCCACTTCGCTTTTATTTCTGGGAAGTATCTAAAGAGATTGAAAACTTCTAAAGGTGGTTTTGAATACCTTAAAAGATGCAGTTTTTAAATTGAGGTCACTTTGGGGGATTGTAATACATAGGCCTCCCAAAATTACTTCAAAAGCTAATTGCCCCTTAAAAAATTAGGCTTTGTAAATGTACTTGAAAATGTGAAAACTTTCTTCTAAAGTCTTCTAACATCTTAACAAAATAAAAAGATGTTTAAAGAATGATGCAGAAGTAAACAGCGGTGCACATATCATTGGTGCAAGCTGTGCAGCCGCAGAAGGGCCCAAGAGGATAGATGTTTCAGTCCTTAATTTACAATTGCTAAAAGACTCAAAGAGGATCTGTCAAAAATAACCAGCTTTTAATCATATGATATTTCCACTGCTCCCCTGAGTATTCTGGGTTTTTTATTTTTTAAACCCACCATATGTCTCTAAAGGTGGGCCTTTATATTTAGTGCTAATTTGTATGTTCTTTACAAGTTGGCGTGTGTCACTCAAGGTGTGGGCAAGACTTAGTGCAACACAAAGGGAAGAGGGGAAGGGAGCCCAGACTCTAGAGAAAGGGGGGAAGTGGAGACTTCCTAGGTTGATCTAGCGTCCCCCTGTCTCTCCTAACATCCCTATATTTGCTCTTCACCAATCGCCACACGTGTGCCTCGCCCTGTCTTTTCCTGGCGTATGGCTAAGGCTAGGGAAGGGAGGAGATGAGCACTAGCTGATCTCCACTAAACACTATAGACAACAGGGGTGAACAAACTGGGGAAAATTGCTTAGCTTTAGACAACTCCAGACAAATGCACACACGTCCTCAAGCGCCAGAGAGGACAAAGTACTGCTCTTGCTAAAGCCTTCAGAAGTAGTAATGAATATCGCCGACACCTCCCTCTGAAACACAGCAGGTATTTATAAACCCAGGCCAGTGTGGTAATTAGCCTGAGGGAGTTAGCCGCTGGGTCCTAGAGACAGCCTGTAAGAAGATGTCTGTAATGCCAAATGTAAAGATCTCCTGCAACCAACTGCAGGGCGACTGTCTCTCATATCTGACACACCTGTGACAGTACCACCCCCCCGGGTGGCCTTCAGACACTCCGGACTAGGTTTCTGAGGATAAGAGGTGTGGAATGAGCGAACCAATCTGGGAGCGTTCACCTATGATGCTGAAACCCACATCCTCTCCTCTGGACCACAGCCTTTCCAGTGCACCAAGTATTGTAGAGAACAACGTTGGAGATGAGAATCTACAATCCTCGAAATCTGGAACTCCAGATTACCATCAACCATTACTGGGGGCGGTGGTAGAGGTGAGGGCTCAAGAGTTCCACATACTTTTTGAGTAAGGACCTGTGGAGCACGTTGTGGATCTTAAGGGCCTGAGGAAGTTCAAGACGAAACGCCGCTGGATTAATGACAGCATTTTTTATATAGGGACCAATAAACCTAGGTCCCAGCTTCCAAGAAGGAACTTTCAATCTTATATTCCTTGTAGACAACCACACAAAGTCATTCACATTCAGGTCTGGACCAGGCAAGCGTTTTCTATCAGCTGTACATTTATACCTGTCTCCCATGATCTTTAAATTACTCAGAACACACTGCCATACTGAGGAGAGCAACGAACCAAATCATTTCTCCTCAGGAACTCCTGAAGTTCCTCCCCCACTAAAGGTACCAAACTGTGGGTGATAACAGTATGCACCAAAGAACTGTGACCTGCCAGTGGATTCTTGACGATGGTTATTAATGGCAAATTCTGACAGCGGTAAGTAGGATGCCCAATCCTCCTGATTTTCGGAGACAAAACACCTGAGGTAGGTCTCCAAATTCTGATTGACACGCTTAGTCTGACCATTCGACTGAGCGTGGAAGGCAGAGGAAAAGGACAGCTGCACCTCTAGTCGAGAACAGAATGCCTTCCAGAACTTGGAAACAAACTGGGTCCCCCGATCTGACACCACATCAGAGCGAACCCCGTGAAGCTTCACAATCTCGTCTATGAATGCCTGAGCAAGTGTCTTGGCATTTGGAAGTGCAGGCAACGCGGCGAAGTGAACCATTTTACTGAACCTATCTACTACCACCAAAACCACCGATTTGCCTGCAGAAACTGGTAGGTCAGTAACAAAATCCATGGACAAGTGTGTCCATGGCCTACTAGGGATAGGTAGCGGAAGAAGAGTACCAGACGGACGGGTATGTGAAACCTTAGAACGAGCGCAAATACTACAAGCAGCTGCGTGTTCAATCACATCCCGATGCAACCCCAGCCACCAAAAACAATGAGAGAGGAGGTACACTGTTGCCTTACCACCTGAATGCCCAGCAAGCACAAAGTTATGATGTTCCTTAATTACTTTGCGGCGCAGATTAGATGGTACAAATAATCTTCCTGAAGGGCAGGAGGCAGGGGCGTCCCCCTGAGCCTCCAACGCCTCACCCTCCAGTTCAGGATACAGTGTCAAAATTACTACCCCTTACTGTAATATCGGGGCAGGGTTCTCACGGTCACAACCACCAGGGAAGCTCCGGGACAAAGCATCAGCCTTGAAATTTTTGACCCCTGGACGAAAAGTGACAACAAAATTGAACCTAGTTAAAAACAGAGACCATCTGGCTTGCCTAGGGTTGAGACATTTAGCTGACTCGAGATATGACTGTTACGCACACGCCCGGACTGACTGGCGTGAGCATGATTAGTGATCCCACTAGACCATGAACCGAGGAGTGCCTGGAGGGGCGTAACTAAGTATCATCTCGGTCCGACCAAGGTCACACGGCGGCTCAGTTGACTCCATTAACCAGGGAGGAACCGAGCAGAGGGACCAGGTGCTACTCCAGGTCAAACCGCGGTTACAGCTGTTGACCCACACCGGGCACGTAGACAGGCGGACACTGGCAGGCACGGCTGGCATGCAGACAGGCAGGTACGGGCAGGTAGGAACGCAGGCAGGATAGGGACCAGTACAGACTGGGATACAAGAACGGAGCCGCAGGTGCAGTAGACAAGCAAAGCAGAGCAAATCCCGCAGGTGCGGTAGACAAGCAGAGCAGAGCAAAACCCGCAGGTGCGGTAGACAAGCAGAGCAGAGCAAAACCCGCAGGTGCGGTAGACAAGCAGAGCAGAGCAAAACCCGCAGGTGCGGTAGACAAGCAGAGCAGAGCAAAACCCGCAGGTGCGGTAGACAAGCAGAGCAGAGCAAAACTCGCAGGTGCGGTAGACAAGCAGAGCAGAGCAAAACCCGCAGGTGCGGTAGACAAGCAGAGCAGAGAAAAACCCGCAGATGCGGTAGACAAGCAGAGCAGAGCAAAACCTGCAGGTACGGTAGACAAGCAGAGCAGAGCAAAACCCGCAGGTGCGGTAGACAAGCAGAGCAGAGCAAAGCCCGCAGGTGCGGTAAACAAGCAGAGCAGAGCAAAACCTGCAGGTGCGGTAGACAAGCAGAGCAGAGCAAAACCGCAAGTACGGTAAACAAGCAGAGCAGAGCAAAACCCGCAGGTGTGGTGAAGAAGCTGAGCAGAGCGAAACCGCAGGTGCGGTGAACAAGCAGAGCAGAGCAAAACCGCAGGTGTGGTGAACAAGCAGAGCGGAGCAGAGCGAAACCGCCGGTGCGGTGGACAAGCAGAGCAGAGTGAAACCGCAGGTGCGGTGGACAAGCAGAGCAGAGCAAAACCGCAGGTGCGGTGAACAAGCAGGGCAGAGCAAAACCGCAGGTGCGGTGAACAAGCAGAACCAGATACACACAAGGTACTTACAATGAAGTAGCAAGTGTACACAAAACTCACAAACAAAAGTTCAGAAACAACGAGTTGGAGTTAGGTGCAGGTTCAGACACTGCAGGAAAAGGGAAGGTTCGGACATAGAGAGAAACAGGTAACGGGCTAGGACACAGTTCAGACAGGAACTGAACCAGGAACAAGATACAGGATTGAGCCTGGGAACTCAGCCCCCAGGGTGGCGGAGACAGACTAGAAGTCACAGATAAAGGTAACAGGCCTGGGTATACAGCCCCCAGGGGCAGAAACAGACAAGATACAGGACAAGACCTGGCAACTCAGTTTCACAGCACACACTGAATGAAAGTGTTGCTCAGGCACCCCCTACTGGGTGGAGGGGGTTTAAGTATCCTGTGACTCACAGCAATAGGCTGGGGAGGCATTAGGAGTGCGCACACAGTAACTATAAGAATCAGGCAGTAGCTGCGCCGCCGCCCTAAGCAATCAGACAAGAGACACAGAAAAGTGTGCAACCTAAATTGATAGGTAAGATGGCGATCTTGCATGGTGGGAGGTGGTAAGCCATGCCAGCACGCCGCCAGGGATGTTACAATGACAGGTTCTTATGGTCAGTAATAACAGTAATAGGATGGACAGCCCCCTCCAACCAATGTTGCCATTCCTCGAATGCCAATTTGATCGCCAAAAGTTCCCTATTACCCACGTACATCATAATTTCTCTCAGCCAAAGACAATTTTTTAGAAAAGAAGGCGCATGGACGCCATTTACCAGGGGACGAACCCTGAGACAACACAGCCCCAACCCCGACATCCGACGCATCTGTAGCGCCCCGAGGGCTCGGCCGCTACAGGGGTATTCCACCTCTGCCAGAGGTGTGGTATTCCACTCCCGGGTAAGGATGGAGTGTGGATCAAGGCTCAGTAGGCAGCATACAGCACACACACCCCATTTCCGAGGGACAGCTCAACGGTGCTCCCACTAGACAGTAGTGCAGGCACGACCGACTATGTCCCTGTCTGGAGTGGGGAGGGGGGTGGAACACCCAGTGCTGTAGGGGCAGATAGGGGTTGGTTCCTGAGCGTAGGAAGGAGCCCATTGGTTGCTGGTCACCTGGGCTCATGGTCAGGGGGAGGTATAAAAGGTGGGCACCATCTTAGCTCTAACAGAAGTTCGTTCGGTCCAGAGAGGAGAAGACAGGGAGTAGAGGCTCTGTAGGAGCTCTACTCCAGGAGGGCCTAGTGAGAGGCCGAGGAGGAGGTGAAGGGGAGCTGAGATTGCGTCTCATCCCAGCTCCAAGAGAAAGGAACAGAAAGGAACAGGAAGGAACAGAAAAGGAGAAGAAGAGACAGAGAAACAGAAGGGCTCAGGAACAAGAAGGTGGAAGGGACCCTAAGAACCCACAAGAATCCAGGGTGAAGGGTCAGGCAGATTAAGGGTACCGGATCCCAAGTTGGTGGAGGAGAAACTACCCTCAGCCAAAGACCGGTCGTCGTGATCATTTATTGGTGCGACACCTCATCAAACCTGCTAGGAAGGCACCATATAGGACAGCGGAGGACGGGGCCCACGTTTAACCGCACAGGTCCGCGGCAGCTGGACAAAAGTGGGTCACTGGTGAGGCAGGCCAGAGAAAGGACAAAAGGGGGTCCTGAGCCATACTTCTGAACTGCCTGGGAGTTGACCGAGCCCCACACCTGGTGGACGCAGCACGGCTCGGGCGGTCACTACCGATGCCGAAGTGACCCGGAGCACTTGAACTGTGAGTAAAGACCCTGGACTGTAACTTGTTGTCTGTGTGCTCCTTTGCGTCTCCAGCATTACCGGTACTGGGACTCTCACCACCATCACTCCCACCATCCACTACACTGCCCTGGGGCCGCACTCTTCCCGTGGGGAGTCACACCACCTCAGCTGCACCCACCATCAGCCCCAGCGGTCTGCCCTGCAGCGGCGGTTCCTAATAACCGCAATACACGGGTGGCGTAGTCGGACATTTTCTAAAACATCTAAAAGACTGCCACTGGTCTGACCACCCTGAGCCATGGAACCAGGTCGCCACTACTACCCCCATCGTTCCCCTATTGCCTGGATCCGAGTGCCCCACGGCCCAGGGGGCGAGTCACATCAACCTCCACAATAGAGGGTTGAGAAACATCGGGTTGACTGAGTATAGGTGTAGTGGCAAAATTATTCTTTAAGGAAGAAAAAGACTGGAGGAAAGCATCCGACCATTTGGAAAAATCAGACCCCTTGTTAGTCATGTCAGTAAGAGGTTTCACAATAACAGAGTAATTTTGGATGAATTTCCGGTAAAAATTAGTAAAGCCCAGAAAACATTGTAGAACTTTCAGGTTCTTGGGACGTTCCCAATCAAGGACTGCACGGATCTTCTTCGGTTCCATCCGAAAACCCGAAGATGACAACAAATACCCCAAAAACTGCACCTCCTCAACAGCGAAAACACATTTTTCCAGATTGGCATAAAGTTTGTAATCCCTTAATATCTGGAGCACCTGCTTAACATGCCCTCGATGAGTCTCAAGATCAGATGAGTAAACCAAAATATCGTCCAGATAGACCACCACAAACCTCCCCACCAAATGATGGAAAATATAATTTCTGAAATGCTGGAATACCGCAGGTGCATTGGTCAAACCAAAAGGCATAACCAAACTCTTGAAATGTCCTTCCTGGGTATTGAACACTGTTTTCCATTTGTCCCCTTCTCTGATTCTAACCAGATTGTAGGCTCCCCTTAAATCCAACTTGGAGAATACCTTAGCTCCCACAACCTGGCTGAACAAATCAGGAATCAGAGGAAGAGGGTATGGATCACGGATGGTAATTTGATTTAATTCCCAGAAATCTAAACAGGGACATAGACCGCCATCTTTTTTCTTCACAAAGAAGAACTCTGCCGCCACGGGCGAAAATGAGGGTCTGATATGTCCCTTCTCCAGACTTTCCGCAATGAAAACCTTCATGGCTTGTCTCTCAGGGCCAGAAAGATTATACAGTCTGGATTTCGGTAGTTTAGCTCCGGGGGTCAGGTTATTAGGACAGTCATAAGCATGATGAGGAGGCAAATCCTGACACCCCCTCTCAGAAAAAACGTTCTTAAAACCAGACAGAAAAGCAGGTAATATTTCTGTAGAGACAGTAGCAAGGGAAATATCTAAGCTGTTCTCATGGCAGTAATCTCCCCGGCTTGCCAATCTACCAACGGATTATGTTTAACAAGCCAAGGAATACCCAAAACAATCGGTGTGGGAGGATTGTCCAGGACATAGCAAGGGATTATTTCACAATGAACTGACCCCACCCTCAGTTTTACATTATGTACAGTCTGAGTAAATGCTTTCTGTGCAAGTGGTGCCGAGTCAATAGCAAAGATGGAAATAGGTTCAGCTAAAGCATAGCAAGCAAGACCATGAGTTTTCACTAACTCAGCATGCTAACTCCGGCTCTACTGTCAACAAACACAGAAATGTTCTCGGTTTTGCTCTCTGGCACCACCTCCACTGTCAGGACTAAGCGGGAACTGCAGGTTGGTAACAAATGCACCCCTTGTTTATCCAACTCCACACTACCAAGAGTTAATCGAGACTCCTTTTATTTAGGAATTCCAGGACAGGTCCTAACAAAATGTACCTTTTTCCCACAAAAAAAACATACGCCTTTTTTCCTGCGAATCTCCGGGGAGATGTATGATGTAGAGACACCCCTTAACTGCATGGGTTCCTCCACCTTCCCCAGTACTGGCTCAACCCCAGACAGCTCCCCCGGCAGAGGTACACAACCCCGAAAAGAAGGCCCCGAAGAAGGTGGTCTCACCCGTCTATCCCGAAGGCGTCTATCAAGACGTATGGCCAACGACATGGCAGCCTCCAAGAACTAAGGAGTTTCATATACTGCCAAGGCATCTTTCAACCTTTCAGTAGCCGCTCACGAAATTGACTTCTAAGGGCTGAGTCATTCCATTTTGAATCCGTTGCCCATCTACGGAATTCCAAACTGTACGTCTCCACTGACCGATTCCCCTGCTGATGGCAACGTAGCCTAGACTCAGTAAAGTCGACTCGGTCAGGGTCATAATAGATGAGGGCCAGAGCCCTGAAAAACCCCTCCACAGACTGGAGACAAACCGAGTCCTGTGGTAAGGAAAATGTCCACAACTGAGGATCTCCGTGCACTAGAGAGATCACAATACCAACCCGCTGCTCCTCATTTCCGGAGGAGTAAGGACGAAGTTTAAAATACAATTTGCAGGCCTCATTAATACAAAAAACTTGTCCCTACCTCCTGAAAACCTGTCCGGGAGGGCAACCTTGGGTTCAGGCTGGACAGGCCTACCTGCAGAAACCCCCACATTAGTGATCTGTTACCGCTGATGCTGCTGCTGAACCTCACAGTATTGGTCATTCACCTCCAGAGACAGATGGCGGAACTGCTCTGTGAGCAAACTGAACCCATACCAAGGGAGAAAGGAAAAAACAAACAAAAAAGGTCTACACCCAAAAACACACAGAAAAAACAACAACAAAGTGTCGGGTTTTTTTTTTCCCCTTTTCAAAATGTGCTCGGCTGGCGATAATGTCATGCATCAGGTGTTGGAAATACTTAGTGCAACACAGAGGGAAGAGGAGAAGGGAGCCCAGACTCTAGGGAAATGGGACAAGTGGAGACCTCCTAGGTTAATCTAGCGTCACCCTGTCTCTCCTAACGTCCCTGTATTGGCTCTTCACCAGTCACTGCACGCGTGCTTCGCTCTGTATTATCCTGGCGTATGGCTAAGGCTAGGGAAGGGAGGAGATGAGCACTAGTTGATCTCCACTAAACACTATAGACAACAGAGGTGAACAAACAGGGAGAAATTGCTTAACTTAGCTTTAGACAACTCCAGACAAATGCACACATGTCCTCAAGCTCCAGAGAGGACAAAGTACTGCTCTTGCTAAAGCTTTCAGAAGTAGTAATGAATAGCGCCGGCACCTCCCTCTGAAACACAGCAGGTATTTATACACCCAGGCCAGGGTGTTAATTAGCTAGAGGGAGGTAGTCGCTGGGTCCTAGAGACAGCCTCTAAGAAGATGTCTGTAATGCCAAACGTAGAGATCTCCTGCAACCAACTGCAGGGCGACTGTCTGTCACTTCTGACACACCCGTGACAGCGTGTCTTACAGGATTCCTCAGGGGTTTGTTTTTTGGCTGATTTGCATAATTATCCTGTGAGCCACGCTTCCTTAGGAAAGATCATAAAAATTTGCATGAAATAAAAAGGTCCATATATTGGAACCGTATGTATGACAAATTATTTTTGAAAACCCCAACTAATCAAAACAAAATAAACAATCAGAATACTCTGGGGAGCAGTAGGAATAAAACAAGAGCAAAATCTGCGCACTGTAGACTTGGTAACAGGTCCTCTTTAATATGGACATCAAAATTCCTATGTTAATCACCTCTCGTTCATTTTAGGGTCTACAGGGACTTGCTATATTGGATGATGCCCAGGCCTGTATCTTCTATTAGTGCCGTATACACATAATTATACCATATAGTGCCAAATTATAGGATCTGTCCAGAATAGTACTCAAATATCAGCTTAAGCTAAAGATAGGGACTGAATGAGGATCCAAGGAAATTGGAACCATTCAAAAAATGCATGCTGATCCTATTTAAAAAAACTCCTGTGGAATTAATAGGGTGGTAATTTGGGTTGTAAGTCACCCTATAACACGGGTGGGGAACCTTTTTCTGCCAGGGGCCATTTGTATATTTATACCATCACTTGGGGCCAGTACAAAATTATCAAATTGAAAATTATCCTGTTATATTTTGTCAAACATTTAATTACCTCGCCCCTAATGTGTTGACAGGAACTGCTTCTCTTTGGTGCGACTGTGATGTTAGGTGGTATGGATGTTGTTGCTACTCGTAACTGCTTTTCCTGATTTGCGTCGGTCTGGAGAGCAGGCGACTCACTGTGATCATAAGTTTTGTAAAGAACTCGCAGCAGTAAGTTGTACCGAACTTAGATGTATATTACACTGCAGGTCTCCTTACAGTGGGAAATTCATTTATAGAACTCAAGCAGAGGCAGATTTGCAGTGTAAATCACAAAGGAGACACTGAGACTGCCGTATACAAAACATAGGAGACAACAAGACTGCCATATACATCACATAAGAGACAACAAGACTGCTGTATACATCACATAGGAGACACCGAGACTGCCATATACATCACATAGGAGACAACAAGACTGCCATATACATCACATAAGAGACACTGAGACTGCCATATACATCACATAGGAAACACTGACACTGCTGTATACATCACATAGGAGACACCGATACTGCTGTACTTACATCATATAGGAGACTACAAGACTGCTGTACATAGAACACATAGGAGACACAGAGACTGCTGTGTATACATCAGGTAGGAGACACTGAAACTGCTGTGCATACATCACATAGGAGACACCGAGGCTGGAGTATATACATAACAAAGTATAAGTATGAGGGTAGCTCAGGGTATAACATATATAAAGGTCAATGCAAAAGCAAGACAAGTTCCTAATCTGAAAATCTGATGATAGCATTTCTATAATTTTTTTACACAAGACCCTTGTCTTGTGTCTTATTGTCCTTCGCTTTTTGGCAAGTTACACTGCAGCCCATAAAGTCTATTATTTGATAGACACACGCTATTTAATACTGCAGTCCATTACACTGTATAATCATATATTATGCTATGTGTTGGCTTGCCTTACAGAATACACAAAATAATGTAATAATACATCCTATGTTTTTTCAGAATGCGGCTTCAGCAAAGTGGTCGGCATTTTACTCGAATGCCAGTGACTTCTCTACAAGATATCCAGTAGATCAAGTGACGGACAATATGGTAAAATTACAGCTTACCCACCTGGGAAACAAAGGATCAGGAGTTCTACCAAATGACAAGTACACAAGAGTAAGCAGAGATCTGACTAGCAGTGCAAAAATAATTTAAATTAAATATATGTATTTCTATATTTGTTTGCAGAAATTGAAGTTAAAAGGTTATTGTCAAAATATTAATTTATCCCTTATTCATAGGATAAGGGATAACTTACTGATTGCTGGGCTCCAACTGCAGAGACCTCAGCGATCCGGAAAATGGGTTACGAAACCCAAGAATCAGGCTGTGCATCTTCCATGGAGCAAAAATGCTCATGCCATTTATTGCCTATGAGACTGCTAGAAATAGTTGAGCGCTGTACTCTCCTTTCTCTGGCAATCCCATAGACAATGAATAGAACCCATAGCGATTAGTAAGTTATTATCCTCTCTACTTCGCTTCATATTTTGGGAATAACCTTTTAATTGAACCTATAAGATTTTAGCGGATTTTATTCATATTTGTAATAAACATAAAAATTGCTTTTCTTTCCTATTATAAGCCGTGAGCCTTTAATTTTTTCTGACTCCCCCTCCCCCCCCCAACTAACTACCGATATTGCAGTCATGACTGCTTTTCCATACATTATACAGAAAACTGCTTCGTACTAACAAAATGCACCAGCATACTACAAGTAATGGGCGGACAAGGGTGCATGGCACAGGGGGCGGCCACCCCTCCCAATGCACAATGGAAAAAATATAGGACAAGACCCATATTCCTATAGTATCAAATTAATGCAAAGGTGCATTTATGCCATGGCCAATATACAAACATACTGTATATACTAATCAACCGCCAAGCCTGGATCCCATTTCTTCCCCAGTTTGAGGTCTGGATGGGCTCATAGAGATGTGAGTCTCTAGAGTTAGGGGCCATGCATATGAGGTACATCTTGTAGTTGGTGGATGGTGTATACACTTTTTGGTTAAAAAAAAAAAGGGTTAACTAAGTACTTCACGTTTTTATGTATAGTAATAGTAGAATTTATGCATTCATTAATCGCAGTGTGATGACGCATTATGTTCGTATATATGCTTGTACATTGGCCATGGAGTACGTGCACCTGTGCATTGATTTGATATTATAGTAGAGGCCTTGTCCGTCTATTTTGCGCATTGCTCCGTACAGCAGTTGTGTTATCTGCTCATGTCGCCACTAATAGTCTCATCACAAGACCACGTGTTCACTTTCCAATGCTTTTCGCCACTTCCATACCGCAATCAGCCATAATATATAAACCACCTGCCTAATATTGTGCCGGTTCCCCTTGTGCTGTAACTCTTTGAAGCTTGGAGTATACGAGACCTCTGCAGGTGTCATGTGGCATCTGGCAACAGGTTGGTAGAAGATCTTAAAGGGAACCTGTCACTAGGTTTTTGCTGTGTAATTTCAGAGCAGCAAGTAGTAGGGACAGAGACCCTGATTCCAGTGATGTATCACTTACTGAGCTGCTTTGTGGAGTTTTGATAAAATCAACATCTTTCCTGCTGTAGATCTTCCAGTTCTCTAAGTGATGATCTCTGTATATCCCAACCCATACTACTGATTGGCGGCTTTCAGTGTACACTGTGTATAGGCAGAGAGCTGCCAATCAGTGGTGGGGGTTACATAGAGTAGGAGGACTGCATAGCACGAACAGCTAGTCCTCTAGTAATAATCTCCTGCGGATAAAACACTGATTTTATTGAAACAATAACACACAGTTCAGTAAGTGACAAATCACTGGAGTCAGACACACAAAGTATAAAAACAATGAGCAAATACCATGCAGTAAGTAAAGAAATAAATAAATAGTTATAGTACATTTACATAACATAGGGTACTTAGTTTTAGTATTGTCTAATGGCCACAGTGTGAATGTGCATCTACACATTGCACGTTTACCAACAGGTGTGCCAGCCTGTTGTTTTTTTTTTCGGTTTTGCTGTAGTTCCTCGTTTTTTGAAGAAATGAGGGCATGGCTTAATCTTTTTGAGCTGAGCATCTTGCCTCTTTATCCTTCCAGGGGCAGGTGTGAACAGTTAGGTCTAGGTCCTGCTCTAACCCCATCTATTTTGAGGCCTGCTGGCGCATAGCGAGATGTAATATTAGAGATGGGGACCATCCCGATTGGTTCACCTTGTCGCGGTAGAATGGCTTTTACGCTTTTTTGACCAAAATAGTAGCAAATATGTACCCTATGTTATTTACATGTACTATTACTAGTTATTTACTTATCGCAGAGTATCTACTTATTGGTTTTATCCTTGGTTGTCACATGATTGATCAGAACAAATCTTAGTGACCGCATGTCATAACCATGACCAGGCTAGGACTGAGTAGTAAGTAGTATATGCATGCGTATAAAAGACAATATACAGTATAAAACAAAAAGGGCATACCAACGCAGATAAAGAATGCAAAAGTAGATTAAATAGTGATTGAAAAAATACCAAATTTTGTAAGAAAGTACATTTATTTAGTAAAATAGGTGACTGAGACACCACACAAAAAAATAGAACATAAGGACCCAGGTGAGCATAAATATATGATTAGTAGAAAAAAACTCAATCATATAAGCATTCAAATATTAATAAATGCATAAATGGACATAGAAATGTTGAACTAAATGATTGCAGGGTAATGAACTGCAAACGTGCATATGAACATTAAATCTGTCAGCAGGTTTTTGCTATGCAATCTGAAGACAGCATGAGGTAGGGATTAAAACACTGAATTCAATAATGTGTCACATGTCAGGCTGTGTGTTGGTGTTTACTTACACTGAGAGTTTTATTACCTGCACATTATCATTGCTATGACTATCTGGCATGCAGGCTTTTGTTCGACTCCACCCCCTCCTGTGGTAAGCAGCTCACTGTCAATTGACAATGTTCACAGAGAGCCTCTTGTGGGCAGGGTTAGCTTTCTCAGCTCTGCTTCATGTTAAATCTAAAAGCTCTGATTGTGTCAGAATGGCTGCACCCAGTAAGCAAAGTGATACATCGTTGGATTCAGGGTCTCTTTCTCTACATCATGAAGCTCTCAGATGGGGTAGCAAAAGTCTGCTGACAGATTCCCTTTAAGATCAAATGAAACTTATAAATTCTGACATCAAATAGAAGGAATAGCCATACAAAGTGTGCAAAGATATCAGTGCAAATAAGATCTTACTAGTACAGGAATAATGGAAAAAATGAAAACAAAAAAATGTATGTGTAAAGAAGAGAATTTAAGGCTATTGTTATTAAACATCATACAGTGTTGTTATTTATTTTTCTATCACAGCTAACATTAACATTTGCAGCAATTTTTGGTATAGAAGCCCTTTGGGGAGACCATACAGGCCAGACTTCACCCCTATGTTACATGCGCAGTAATGAACCTTGGGAGCTTTGGGCGCCCATAATCCTGTCTGTTTTACTGGGTCTCCTTCCTTGGATGTGTGCTGTCAGGTTTTAACCACTGAATGTTGGGAACACCACACAAGACCTGACATTTTGGAAATGGCCTGACTGTTATTTAGCCATTACATTTTGGCCATTGTCATAGTCACTCAGATTTTTAAGCATCAACTTCGAGATCTGACTGTTCACTTGTTACCCAATATATCACATTCATTGAAGCAAGCTCTGATTTCTGATACACGGCTCCCCAGTATCCCCAGCGTAGACACAGATCCAATAGATAATATGCTGGTGACCTGCAGCCACCACTAGGGGGAGCTCACTGAATACAGTTATTGAGTTCAGTGTATAACAGAACAGTTCTGTGATCTGTATGATCTAAATTATATCTCAGATGTTTTTAAAATGATTTCTTTGCAGCTGAATGCAATTCTAAACGAGATGAGCACAATTTACAGTACACAAACTGTATGCAGTCCGGATGGATCAAGCTGCCTGCCCTTTGAACCAGGTATATCATTTTAGGCACCTTTCTACCTTTATGAAAGATTATTTGGATATTAACCTAATAGCATCTGACAATATAAAAGACACATAAAAGCATAAACCTACCCCTAATTATTTTCATATATATTGTATATTTTGCAGAAAAAGTCTGAGCACCTATGCTAACATACTGCTTTATTCATTATGTATTAATCCTGACATATAGCATGTATTATAGTCCAAAGCTGCATGCGTAGTCCTACTGTTTCCTACTAGAATCAGCCAATACACCCAGTGGCATACCGCCAAGGGTGGGAGATCATGCAGCGGCTATAGGGCCTGTGAGTTGATGGGGAACCTATGGTGAACCGTCTTGCCTGGAGTTTGCCCACTACTCTTAAAGAAGTTGTCCACTACTTTGACATTCATGTCCTATCCATCGGATAGGGTATCAATGTATGATCGGCCGGGGTCTCGCACGCGGCACCCCCGCCAATCAGCTGCTATCAGCTGCCGGCCGGAAGTCCTTACCTGCGGTGCTTGGCTGCAAGTTGTAGTGGCCGGCACTTGTTACTGCACATCCGCCTCCCATTAATTTGAATGGGAAGCGGATGTGCAGTACCCCGCTGTGGCCACTACAGATGGACGGCCAAGCCCCGCAGGTAAGGACTTCCGGCCGGCAGCCGCCGCCGGCACCGATAACAGCTGATCAGCGAGGGTGCTGCATGCGGGACCCCGGTCGATCATACATTGATACTCTATCCTATGGATAGGACATCAATGTCAAAGTAGTGGACAACTTCTTTAACATCCGCCATACATGTACATCATGGGAATAGTTGCATGAAGCTTGTTAAAGCGGGTCTGCATAGCCCCTGTATAGACTGGATACTTCCTATTCTGTAGATGAGCAAGTTATCACCTATCTTGTGAATAATGTGGGGATCTAGAGCAATAAATATTATCCCTGATTGGAACACTTACTGATATGTTGGAGGGGAAATTTTTTTTTGACTAGTGGTGACCTCGGGCAATTAAAGTGGTTAATGAACATAATACAAAAGCAGAGCAAGCAGTCCGGTAAAACTTATTGTGATATCTTCTCTACAATCACGAACATAGGTTTGGATCGTATCATGTTAGAGAGCCAAGACTATCATGAGAGGCTTTGGGCCTGGGAAGGGTGGAGAGCAGAAGCTGGAAAAAGAATGAGAAAACTTTATGAAGAATATGTTGATTTGGAAAATGAAGCTGCTAGACTGAACAGTGAGTAACATTACAAGATGATAAACTGGGGGTTAGATTGAAAAGAGATTGATATCTATACTTATATTTCTAAAATGTAATGTATGCCTAATAAAGCATAACTTATAAAGTCTAAAATTCTAAACTGATCATTTTATGTTTATCTATTAAAACTCCACGTTTCTGATACAGAGCTCTAGATACCCTATATAGGTTTGGATATGAAAGATAACATGTCAGTTACCTGCAGCTAGCACTAGAAGGAGCTTAGGAGCCTAACGCCACCGACTTCATCCATTTCCAGCATCACTCCAGTCGGTCTCGGGCAAAAAGTGACCTGCCAGCAGCTCCAGTGTTTCATGGAGTGCTTGGAGGTCACTATTCAATACAAGTCTAAGAGAGCCTTGTCCTGGCTTCGTTCTGGCTCTCATAGAATTGTATTGAGAGTGTTTGATGTAGCTTCTGACCAGGGCCGGCGTCAGCACCCGGCGCACCCGGGCAAATGCCAGGGCCCTGAGCAGGCAGAGGGGCCCACTGGCGGTCGCGCACCCCGCTGGGCTATGGGCGGAGGAGAGCGGTGTCAGCGCCCCCTCCCCTCTCCCCTCCGCTTGCTCAGGGCCCCGGCAGCTGGATACTTACCTCTCCCCGTGCCTCTGCAGATCAGCTGTCTTCCTGCTCTGCGCTCCCTGTGACGTGTGAGGTCAGAGGGCGCGGTGACGTCTTTACACCGCGCCCTCCCCTGAGCCGTCACAGGGAGCGCTGAGCGGGAAGATGCCGACAACGCTGGAGTTCGGACCCGAGCAGCGGGCAGCGGGCAGCGGGCAGCAGGCAGCAGGTGAGGAGAAGGGAGGTGAGTATTTGATTTTTTTTTTAATGTATGGAGGCATGGGGCAGTATAAAGAGAGGGGGGGACATCCAGCATGGGGCATTATAAATAGGGGGGGGTGACATCCTGCATGGGGCATTATAAAGAGGGGGGGTGACATCCTGCATGGGGCATTATAAGGTGGGGAACAGCCTGCATGGGGCATTATAAAGGAGGGGGGCAGACTGCATAGTGCATTATGTGGGGGGGAACAGCCTGCATGAAGCATTATAAGGGGGGGGGGCTGTATGGGGCATTATGTGGGGGGGTAACAGCCTGCATGGAGCATTATAAGGGGGGGACAGCCTGTATGGGGCATTATGTGGGGGGTAACAGCCTGCATGGAGCATTATAAGGGGGGGACAGCCTGTATGGGGCATTATGTGGGGGGTAACAGCCTGCATGGAGCATTATATGGGGACCAGTATCCTGTATGGAGCGTTATAAGGGGACCAGTATCCTGTATGGAGCGTTATATGGGGGCCAGTATCCTGTATGGAGCTTTATATGGGGGCCAGTATTCCGTATGGAGCCTTACATGGGGGTCAGTATTCCGTATGGAGCCTTATATGGGGGCCAGTATTCCGTATGGAGCCTTATATGGGGGCCAGTATTCCGTATGGAGCCTTATATGGGGGCCAGTATTCAGTATGGAGCCTTATATGGGGGCCAGTATTCCGTATGGAGCCTTATATGGGGGCCAGTATTCCGTATGGAGCCTTATATGGGGGCCAGTATTCCGTATGGAGCCTTATATGGGGGCCAGTATTCCGTATGGAGCCTTATATGGGGGCCAGTATTCCGTATGGAGCCTTATATGGGGGCCAGTATTCCGTATGGAGCCTTATATGGGGGCCAGTATTCCGTATGGAGCCTTATATGGGGGCCAGTATTCCGTATGGAGCCTTATATGGGGGCCAGTATTCCGTATGGAGCCTTATATGGGGGCCAGTATTCCGTATGGAGCCTTATATGGGGGCCAGTATTCCGTATGGAGCCTTATATGGGGGCCAGTATTCCGTATGGAGCCTTATATGGGGGCCAGTATTCCGTATGGAGCCTTATATGGGGGCCAGTATTCCGTATGGAGCCTTATATGGGGGCCAGTATTCCGTATGGAGCCTTATATGGGGGCCAGTATTCTGTGTGGAGCGATTCACCGGTTTCTGAGCTATTGTGGAATTTACAATAGATATCACTCATGTAATGTAAGAAGTGAAATCTTTGCATTGTACTATATATATATATATATTTATTTATTTATTTCTCCGCCGTATCTCTGCATCATGAATCGTGGTATGTGTTAAAGGGGCCACTGACACTCTTTCGCCCGGGGCCCAGAAAAACCTGGATCCAGCCCTGCTTCTGACTTCTGGCTAGTCAGAAGCTACTGTCACAAGATGGTGCGGAGTGACTGGAGCGGCATAGAAAAAACTGTGAAGGCGCCAGAGGGTGAGTATATGACCAAGGACAGGGGGCTTAGATTTAAAGCGCCACTCCAGCACTGAAAAAAAGGAGGCTGGAGTGGTGCTTTCAATGTTATGTAGTAAACTCCAAAACGCCTCCTAGTGGCAACTGCAGGTAATTAGTATTATTATTATTTATTATTATAGCGCTATTAATTCCATGGCGCTTTACATGTTTAAAAGGGGTATACATAGCAGACAACAAGTACAATAATTTGAACAAAAACGAGTCAGCGACTGGTACAGGAGGAGCGGGGACCCTGCCTGCAAGGGCTCACTATCTACAAGGGATGGTTGGGATACAGTAGGTGAGGGTAGAGCTGGTCATGCAGCGGTATGGTGGAGCGGTGATTACTGCAGGTTGTACGCTTGTCGGAAGAGGTAGGTCTTCAGGCTTCTTTTGAAGATTTCCACGTTAGGCGAGAGTCTGATGTGTTGGGGTAGAGCGTTCTAGAGTAGGGGGGATGCACAGGAGAAATCTTGTATGTGATTGTGGGAAGAGGAGATAAGAGGGGAGTAGAGAAGGAGATCTTGTGAAGATCGGAGGTTGCGTGCAGGTATGTACCGGGAGACTAGGTTACAGATGTATGGAGGAGACAGGTTGTGGATGGCTTTGTATGCCATGGTTAGGGTTTTGAACTGGAGTCTCTGTGCAATGGGGAGCCAGTGAAGAGATTGACAGAGAGGAGAGGCCGGGGAATAGCAAGGGGACAAGTGGATTAGTCGTGCAGCAGAGTTTAGGATAGATTGCAGGGGTGCGAGAGTATTAGAAGGGAGGCTACGGAGCAGGAGGTTGCAGTAGTCGAGGCGAGAGATGATGAGGGCGTGCATTAGTGTTTTTGCAGATTCATGGTTGAGGAATGTGCGGATCCTGGAAATATTTTTGAGTTGGAGTCAGCAGGAAGTGGAAAGGGCTTGGATATTAGGTTTGAGGGAGAGATCAGAGTCGAGGGTTACCCCGAGGCAGCGAGCTTGCGGGACTGGGGAGAGTGGACAGCCATTAACTTTGATAGATAGGTCTGAAGGGGGGGTTGAGCGAGATGGTGGAAAGATGATAAATTCAGTTTTATCCATATTAAGTTTTAGGAATCTAGCAGATAAGAAAGATGAAATAGCGGATAGACATTGTGGGATTTTGGTTAGTAAGGAGGTGATATCAGGTCCAGAGAGGTAGATCTGTGTGTCGTCAGCATAGAGGTGATACTGAAAGCCGTGAGACTCTATGAGCTGTCCCAGGCCGAAGGTGTAGATGGAGAAGAGCAGGGGTCCTAGAACTAAGCCTTGGGGGACACTGACAGATGGGGGGTGAGATGAGAAGGTGATGTGTGAGTGGGAGACACTGAATGTCCTGTCTGTTAGGTATGAGGAGATCCAAGTCTGTCATGCCAAGAAAAGAGAGAGTCTGTAGTAAGAGGGAATGATCTACTGTGTCAAAGGCAGATGACAGGTCCAGAAGGAGAAGGACAGAGTAGTGTTGTTTGGATTTGGCGGTTAGTAGGTCGTTGATGACTTTAGTCAGGGCAGTTTCAGTAGAATGGTGCGGTTGGAAGCCAGATTAGAGGTGGTCAAAGAGGGAGCAGGAGGAGAGGTGGGAGGACAGCTCAAGATGGATGTGTTGTTCCAGTAGTTTTGAGGCGTAGGCGAGAAGTGATATGGGGCGATAGCTAGACAGAGAGGATTGGTCAAGGGATGGCTTTTTGAGGATGAGTGTGATCGAGGCATGTTTGAAGCATGAGGGGGAAGACACCAGTTGTAAATGACAGGTTGAAGAGGTGAGTTAGGGTTGGGATGAAGACTGCGGTAAGGTTAGGGATGAGGTGGGATGGGATTAAGTCAAGTTCACAGGTGGTGAGATGTGACTTGGAGAGTAAAGAGGAAAGTTGATCTTCCGTGATGACAGAGAAGCTGGTTTTGGAGGAGGAGAGTTGAGTAGTTGTGAGGAGGGACTGTAGCATGTTATCTTTTATACCTACGGTAATTCTTTTTCAGTCTAAAGCTTTAATATAAACCTTTCCCAACATAGGACAAAATGTTGTATGGAGTAGGCTCAGGAGCTGAACATAGTTCATACCTGGCAGGTGTTGGCTGTGTTATACATCGGCGTCTGTCTGTAACAGCAGCAACCAGAGCAACTGAGATTGCTGCTGTTTACACATTTAAATGCAACTGTCTGTTTCTGACTGTGACATTTAAATGTCCAGGATGGTATGGCACATTCATTCCAGCTCCCATTGCCACCCTGCCCCTCCTCGATAAGATGGGATAATACTGCAGTAAAGTAATCACTAATACTCATCACCAGTGCCAGCGCTGTTCCAGCGGTTTCGACACTGGGTGTCCGGTGGTTCACTTGATCCCAGCGGCTGATCAGTGCTGGCTTCACGCTCCTCTCCTTCAGACAAACCAAGACATCTGGAGTAAGTGAGAGCTGCGGCTGCTCTCTCACCTCCTTTGGATGTTAAGTAGGTCTGTAGGGGAGGAGAGTGAAGCCAATTGTTATGTCATGTGATCCCCGGGAGAGCCCGAGGCACACCGCTGCAACTGTGCTATTATTTTACTGGGTGAAACATAGGGATTCAGAAGGGATTGTCTGAATAATGGACAACCCCTTTAAAACGAAAATACTCAATTTCAAAATCAGGAGCACAATTACTACATTGAGAAGCAGGCTACTGAAGTTTTTCAGATGTTATTGATGAAATATAGTGATATGTGAAAGTTTGTGAACCCTTTTGAATATTCCATATTTCTGCAAAAATTTGACAAAAATTAAATCAGATTTTCCCTCAAGCCCTAAAAGTAGATAAAGGAAACTAAATCAAACAAATGAGTTTAAAATATTAGACTGTCATTTTTTAATGTGGACAATGGCCCAATATCCCATGTCTATGAGTGTCAAAAGTATGAGAACCTTTGCTCTCAGTAAGTACTGTGATCCCTGCGCAACGATAACTGCATCTAAATGTCTCCGGTAATTGTTGATTGGTCCTGCACATCGGCTTGTAGGAATTTTAGCCCATTCCTCCCTACAAAAGAGCTTCAACTGTTTTGTTGGTGGTTTCTCCCTGAACTGTTCTCTTCAGGTACTTCCACAACATTTCTATAGGGTCAAGGCCAAGACTTTATGTGGCAACTTTAGCTTTATTCTTCTTTAATAATTTTTTGCAGAACAACTTGTGTGCTTTGGGTAACTATGTTGCTACATGAGCCATGTTCTCTTAAGGGGAATCTGTCAGCAATATTTTGCTATGTAATCTGAAGCACAGAATTCAGGGACGTGTTGCTTGTCAGAGTGCGTGCTGTTGTTTACTAACTGTAAAGGATTTATCAGTAAGAGATTAACATTACCGGCTAGTCCAGCAACTCCCTCTTATGTGATAAGCAGCTCACTGTCTATAGACATTGTATATGGAGAGCCTGGTGTAGGTGTGGTTAGCTGTAGTGTGGGCGGGGGCAGCTTCCTCAGCTCTGCTTTATTCTAAATCTAAAAGCTCTCATTGTGTGAGAACAGCTGCTCCCAGTAAACTAAGTGATACATCGTTGGATTAAGCTTCTCTTTGCCTACATCAGGCTGCTCTCAGATGATCAAGCGGTATCAAAAACCTGCTGACAGATTCCCTTTAAGATTCAGCTGATGGACAGATGTCCTGACATTTTACTTTAGAATTTGTTGATAAAATTCTGAATTTATTGTTCTATCAATGATGGCAACCCATCCTGGCCCTGATGTAGTAAAATAGGCTCAAACCATGGCTACCACCATCATGTTTCACAGATGGTATGAGGTTTTTATGCTGTAATTTACTGTTTTTCTTTCTCCACACATAATGGTTCCCATTTAAAAAACTCTAATTTTTGCTCATTCATCCACAAAACATTGTTACAATTGCGTTCTCACTTGTCCAGGTGATCTTTAGCAAACTGCAGCCGGGCAGCAATGATCTTTTTGGAAGTTAATGGCTTTCTCCTTGCAATCCTGCCATGCACACAATTGTTGTTCAGTGTCCTCTTAATGATGTACTCATAAACATTAACATTAGCTAACATGAGAGAAGCCTTTAATTGCTTTGAAATTACCTTGAGTTTATTTGTAACCTTGCATAATATTATACATCTGGAGTGATCTTTGTTGATCAACCTCTACTAGTGTTGGCAGGTAACAATGGTCTTGAATTTCCTCCATTTGAATGCAATCTGTCTGACTAATTTGGTAGAGTAAAAACTCTTTAGATATGGTCTTGTAATCCTTGAGCATCCACAACTCTCCTTCTGAGGTCCTCAGAAATCTCCTTTGTTCATGCATGATACACTTCCACAAAAGTGTTAGGAAGATCAGATTTTGAAAGATCTCTGCACTACTCACACCCATCTCATCCCATCAATTGAAAACACCAGAATCTAATTTAACCTTCAAGTTATCATCTGATATTTTATCATTTTGTTCATTAAAAAGTTACTCATTTGTTTTATTTGTTTTTTTCTTGGTCTATTTTTATGGCTTGTGTGAAAATGTGATTTTTTAGGTCGAATTTATGCAGAAATATGGAAAGTTCTGAAGGTTAAACAAAGCTAATGTGATTCATTCTGCACAATTTTGTGATATTGTTGTAAATATAAATCCCCTTTTTGAATTTTAGGTTATGATGATTATGGAGATTATTGGAGAGGAAATTATGAAACATTGACTGATGATAGCAAATACCAATACAGTAGAGAAGACTTGATGAACGATGTGGAAGCAACATTTGAACAGGTACCTGAAAAGATAATAATTCTCCATTGTCATACCATGCCAGTAATTCCTTGATGCATGGCCAAGGGTTCATCAGATGCTACAAGTGGACTGTCAAGTGGACCCTCTAATGTGCAATCTGTCTGGTGCTGGCTAAACTATGGGGCAGAATTTAAAGTATCTCCTGATTCTGCACCCTTAACTCCTGCAGGCACTTTTGCTGTCAGATTTCCTGATTGACTTTCCCTAGAAAAGTCACCATTTGGCAGAAAATTATGGAATTGTAGCCAAAAACATAGATATTGACCAAGAAAGCAGTCAGGATGTGACAAGCCTGAAGATAAGATATAGACAAAAGTCTGAGGATGGGCCAAGGGTCAGAACTAAAAGTAGAACAAATAAGTAAACGGCAAAAAATCCAAGGAGAGAACCAGTTTGTGTAATCCAGACACAAAGCTTAGGTCAAGGTCGGGGTTAGGTCAAGTAGCATACAGGCAAGGTAGTTAGACTGACTTTCCATTCAAATATGTAGAAATCAGAATGATGTGCCAGTTGCCATTGTTACCTGATGTTTGGAGAGACTAGGTAAACCTAGCAGGGCCAAAATTGCTCACCTGGTGAGGTAGATTCTTTAAAACGTTCATCTGGAAGACAAGCACAACGCTGAAATGTTGATGCAGAAGGGACATTGGATATAGTTGAAACAGCCTGAGGAAAAGTAGAGGAGGATATGCAGGTCAACACCTGGAGCAGCATGGAAAACATGGAAATGTGGAGCTTAATAAGCTGAACGAATAAGTGTAACAGTATGAAACAAAGGAGCTGGATATGCTGGATGGCACAAGGAACAGCGTGGAGCAGCGGAGTTGAACATGTAGGATGATACAGTACAGACCAAAAGTTTGGACACACATTCTCATTTAAAGTCTTTTCTGTATTTTATTGACTATGAAAATTGTACATTCACACTGAAGGCATCAAAACTATGAATTAACACATGTGGAATTATATACTTAACAAAAAAGCGTGAAACAACTGAAAATATGTCTTATATTCTAGGTTCTTCAAAGTAGCCACCTTTTGCTTTGATGACTGCTTTGCACACTCTTGGCATTCTCTTGATGAGCTTCAAGAGGTAGTCACCGGAAATGGTCTTCCAACAATCTTGAAGGAGTTCCCAGAGATGCTTAGCACTTGTTGGCCCTTTTGCCATCACTCTGCGGTCCAGCTCACCCCAAACCATCTCGATTGGGTTCAGGTCTGGTGACTGTGGAGGCCAGGTCATCTGGCGTAGCACCCCATCACTCTCCTTCTTGGTCAAATAGCCCTTACACAGCCTGGAGGTGTGTTTGGGGTCATTGTCCTGTTGAAAAATAAATGATGGTCCAGCTAAACGCATGCCGCTGCAAGATGCTGTGGTAGCCATGCTGGTTCAGTATGCCTTCAATTTTGAATAAATCCCCAACAATGTCACCAGCAAAGCACCCCCACACCATCACACCTCCTCCTCCATGCTTCACGGTGGGAACCAGGCATGTAGAGTCCATCCGTTCACCTTTTCTGCATCGCACAAAGACACGGTGGTTGGAACCAAAGATCTCAAATTTGGACTCATCAGACCAAAGCACAGATTTCCACTGGTCTAATGTCCATTCCTTGTGTTCTTTAGCCCAAACAAGTCTCTTCTGCTTGTTGCCTGTCCTTAGCAGTGGTTGGTTTCCTAGCAGCTATTTTACCATGAAGGCCTGCTGCACAAAGTCTCCTCTTAACAGTTGTTGTAGAGGTGTGTCTGCTGCTAGAACTCTGTGTGGCATTGACCTGGTCTCTAATCTGAGCTGCTGTTAACCTGTGATTTCTGAGGCTGGTGACTTGGATAAACTTCTCCTCAGAAGCAGAGGTCACTCTTCGTCTTCCTTTCCTGGGGCGGTCCTCATGTGAGCCAGTTTCTTTGTAGCACTTGATGGTTTTTGCAACTGCACTTGGGGACACTTTCAAAGTTTTCCCAATTTTTTGGACTGACTGACCTTCATTTCTTAAAGTAATGATGGCCACTCGTTTTTCTTTACTTAGCTGCTTTTTTCTTGCCATAATACAAATTCTAACAGTCTATTCAGTAGGACTATCAGCTGTGTATCCACCTGACTTCTGCACAGCACAACTGATGGTCCCAACCCCATTTATAAGGCAAGAAATCTCACTTATTAAACCTGACAGGGCACACCTGTGAAGTGAAAACCATTTTCGGTGACTACCTCTTGAAGCTCATCAAGAGAATGCCAAGAGTGTGCAAAGCAGCCATCAAAGCAAAAGATGGCTGCTTTGAAGAACCTAGAATATAAGACATACTTTCAGTTGTTTCACACTTTTTTGTTAAGTATATAATTCCACATGTGTTAATTCATAGTTTTGATGCCTTCAGTGTGATTGTACAATTTTCATAGTCATGAAAATACAGAAAAATCTTTAAATGAGAAGGTGTGTCCAAACTTTTGGTCTGTACTGTATGTGGAACAACAGAGTTGGGAGTGCAGACAGGCACCTTAGAACAGTAGAGCCGGGTGTGCATATAGGCATCTTGGATCAGCAAAGCTCAATGCGCAGTCAGGTACCTTGGAAAAGTAGTGCTGAATTTGTTTACAGGTACATTTGAACAGCAGAGCTAAGTATGCGGACAGGTACTTTGGGACATCAGATCCGAGTGTAAAGACAGGCACCTTGGAACAACAGAGATCAATGTGCAGTCAGGCACCTTGGAATGGAAAAACCGAGTTCACTGACAGGCACTTTGGAACAGCAGAGCTGAGTGTGTGGACAGGTACCTTGGAACATCAGAGCCGACTTTGAAATTTCGGAAGTGACTGTATAGACAGTCAGCTTGGAATAGAAGAGCTGAGTGTGTAGTAGAGCTGAGATGAGTTGGTTGGGAGGCACACTTTGGAGAATATATACCAGAGGCCAACAATTTAACAAAATTGTCTCACTGATGCATGATGGTTGGCATTATATGTCACTCTTAAATTGCTGTGCTAGGGCTCCCCCTCTATAATTAGCAGCAGTACAGCTTAGTTTGTGGTGATTTCTCTAGCCTTCTGTCCGCTGTTCAGGTATCAGGCTTGTCTCCAGCCTGTTTTTCTAAAAGCACTTAGACCATGTTCCCAAATGCTGAGGTTTTTTTTGTGCAGTAAAACTGATGCGTTTAAAATTTGTAGCAAAGTAGATGTGATTTCATGAAAACTCAATGCCACTATGCTTTTAAAGATACAGTTGAACTGTGTGTTTTTCCCTCTAGGGTTCTATGGGGAGAATGTAAAAAATGCAATTGCGTTTTTAAGCGCAGACCCCTAGCGTTAATGCACTAAAAATTTGCTCCATCAAATCTCTACCATCTCCACATTAAAGAAAGGAGGAAGCACAGTAAATACACAGTAATCAGAGCAGATTGCTAATGTGTACTTAGGTGTGGATACCTGCAGAAAAAGTGCAGTGGAATAAAGCAATGCTTTTGAACGTGCTAACATAAATTTTAACGGAGGGGGCAGGTTACAAGCATAGCGAGAGGGATGCCCCCCATGACTGGGATTGGCCTGGAGGGTTCGAATCCAAAAGATAATAGTGCAGGGATTGGCCAATTTAAGTTAAGGGGAGGATAAAGGGGTGGAGATTCCGGGATATATAGGGGAAAGTGTGGGAAAGTCACCATTATAGGGCTGGCAATCCCAAAGGAAAGGCCCACCCTCCCCTTTCTTATTTGGTGGTTAGATTGTGCATGGGTAATCAATAAAAACATTTTATTGGTGTCAGATCTCTTTAGCTCCAAGAACCCTCCCCTCATATTATTTTCATAATTTTGTTTTAAATTAGCATGATTTTTTTCTATTAAACCCATAAAAAATGTAACAAAAATATAACACTGAGGCCATGTTCACACGTAGCGTAAATGCTGTGTTTTTCTGCTTATTTTTATCTGCACATTTTTTACAGGTGTTCGCATCATACTATGCAATAACAATCTTCTCTGATTATTGCATTTTTGCAGCATTTTTTAAGCCTTGTCCTCCTTATTTGATGCATTTTGGGGCAGATTTGGAGAAGCATTTTTAATGCTTTTTTATATTATGCAAAAGTTTTGATTTGGCACTTAAAAACGCAACTGCTGTGTTTTTTTCATGCACCAAAACTGCACAGTTCTGCAGCGTCTTTAGAGGGTGAAAGTTCTCATGAAATCACATGCACTTTGCTGGATACTTAGGCCGTGCTCACACATAGCGTAAATGCTGCGTTATTTTCTGCTGCGTTTTTTTTGCACAAAAATTTTGCTGCATTCAACTGTCCAAGCACAATGTATGTGATTTCATGAAAACTCTGGCAACTGTACATCTACGTGAAACTGCACGGTTCTGGTGCTCTTTTTTTTTCTCCACAAACTTCTATGGTAAGTCAGAAAAAAACAGTTGCTTTTTAAGTGCAGAATCAAAACTTTTCTGTAGTATAAAAAACAGATTAAAAGCGCTGCTTCATATCAGCTCGGCACCAAAGATGCATTAAATGAGGGGAAAATGCATTTTTCAAAAAATGCAATAACCAGAGAAGATTGTTAGTTTGGCGCAGACACCTGCAGAAAACGTGCAGATAAAAAGCAGCAGAAAAAAGTAGAATTTACGCTTGGCCCAGCCGATGCAAAAAAAGCAAGACTCACATTACAAGATTATGTAAAAATAGTTGTGGCTGCTACAGCTATGAATGAATGAGCTAAAAAATAAATCCATAGATCCCAACCATCCCAGATACAGCGGGACTGTCCTGGCTTTTGGGTCCCTGCTCTCTCAGGGATCTGCTAAATATTTTTCATTGCCTCCATGTCCCCTCTGACATCTTCTCCTGCCAGGGTAGAAAGAAACAGTAAATGTGTATGGCTAGGGGGTGTGATTACGAGATTGGCTAAAATAGCCTTGGCGCAAGCGCCACATGATTTGTCCCTTTTTTCTGTTCTGTAAAGGTTGGGAGATATGCATGAGATTTATTTTTTTTAACTCCTTGCTGGTAGGGGTTCTCCTCGGGTTTTCACTTTTTCCTTGAGTGTCATAGTAAAAAAATATTTGGAACCAATGCCTTTGTGTCCAGTAAAAAGTAATCTATAAATGCAGCAATATCTATCTCTTATACAGATGGCGTCTGGGATCTGTATTCAAAGAAAAAAGCTAATTTCAGACAAATTGAATAGGCTAAAAGATGTTGGGTTCGAAAGCTCTTATGGCGCAGCCACCGGAGAATTGAATGTTGTTCATCCATGTACTTTACAATCAGTGCCAGACTGAAGAACATTGGGCCCACCAGAGGATTTGATTCTGAGGGCCCACCTTTCTCCTCCACTCAAGAGCCCCATAGCAGCTGCAAGGTTGCAGTATGAACTCTCCTGAAGGAGACGCCAGGGCCCACCGGAGGATTCTCCAGTTCTCTGGTGGGCCAGTCCAAACCTGTTTACAATATTCTTATGCCATTTTCATGCTCATTGACTTACAATGATATACTGATCCTTTTGATTTACAGATCGAGCCGCTCTACAGGGAACTACATGCATATGTAAGAAGCAAGTTGCAGAAACATTATGGTTCCGAATATATCGATTCCAATGGAAGTCTACCAGCTCATTTACTTGGTAAACTTATATATATATATATAACCCTTATATATGATATATTTATCATTATTACTAGCCAAGTTATTCTGTTCCTTTCTTTTTGTCTAGGTGACATGTGGGGTAGATTTTGGACAAATTTATACCCTCTGGTTGTACCTTTTCCAGACAGAGAAAGCATTGATGTTACCAATACAATGGTTGATCAGGTATGACTTTAGATTTGACGGCAAAAAATAAAGAAAAAACTACCTGTTACAAAAACTCTGTGTTATGGCTTATTTAGGCATTCATGCAAATTGATCCTAGCATGGACCACTATCGTACGGACTGGCCGGAGCATGTATTTCTATGAAGCTGTCACACTTGAATCGGCAGACCTGTGACCAGTCCATACATTATGGTCCGAGATCAGACCAGATTCACGGTTGTCTGCATGAGCCCTTAGGGTTTATAATATTTGATCATAGTTTACAAAAATAATAATAATATCAACATTAAAATCTATATTTAGTTCCCAATATACTATAATACATTTTATGCCATAAATAAGTACGGTAAACCTCACAATCCTTAAAGGAGTTGTCCATTTCAAAAATGACTAATTAGGAAATGCTTGAAAATATAAAAATAGTCGCCACCTCTCTGCTGATTCCTGGAGTTCTGCATTGGTGATGTCCCCTGTGATTGTGGCAGCCAATAATTGGTCATATGAAGACAGAGAGGACTAGAGGCATGGTTGTAGCGGCCAGGTTTTCAGCGGGTAAATAATACCTCTTTAGCTTTTTTTTACTTTCAAATGGTCACTGTTTTAATCAATTTTGCATCAATTAATAAAGCAAGCCAATATAAAAAAAACTTTGAAATATATCTTATCGGAGTAATCTGCTTCTTTCTCCACTTATGAGCCACCCCCCCTTAATTTCTTGAACTCATCTCTCACTCTGAAAAACGACTCAAATCTGCCAAGATCATAGCAAGTGTTACAAGCACGCCGCTAGGTTCAGATAGGTTACATGAATTCTTTGGAATCCTGGGGGAAACGTTACTCAGGGCAACCATAGACCATGTGCTGCAGCTTCTCTCAGGTACACAGGGGTATTGACTCTCAGGCACAGACACGTAGGTTGTTTCACTTGCTGACCAGACACACTTGACAAGAGTCCTCATAAATGGTAGAACAGTAGCATTTAATAAGAAGCCGCACAGCCAGTGCAAGTTAAGTTTTATGAGCAACAGGCTCCAGTGACAAACAGTACAGTTTCCTTAGCAGCACAGCAGTTCACAGTCTTCCCAGTAGTACAGGACAGCACAGTTCTAATGCAGAGGCACATTAATGAACACAGCATTCTTTACAGCACAGTAAGATGGAGGATGGTTTGCTGAGGGAGATGATCCCTTCTTCCAGTCCTTATCTTTCTGCCTGACAATACTCTGCACTGCTAGTTCAGGAACTCTACCTGACCTGTGCTTAGCTTCACTCCTGACTTGAATCCTTTTCACTTGCAGGGGCGCTTCTGTGAGATACAGAATACATATACCACCTTTCTCTTCGGCTCCAGCCAGATACTAAACAACTTCGCCACAATCCCCCTGGGGCTCTGCTAAAAACACTCCCCTTCTCCTATGACTGTGTTAACCCTTCTAGTTGCTGGATGCTTCTGGAGCACAACACTTCCTGTCTCATGTGCTTGTGTTACTTCTGCATGTCACACAAGACTGGCTGTCAGCTCACTGAGGTGTCAGGTCACAGAGAACATTAAACTAATAAGGAGACAGGCAGATCTTGCTGCAGTGTCTAGCTAGTGTTTTATCTCATTTTATTGCTGGTTTCACAGCCACACTGCTCAGTACCCCTGCATGATGTCCTCCATACAGCTGCTGCTTCTGTCTATGCTCTACACAAAGAACGAATCCTTCATGTCTTTGTATACTGTCTATAGGAGACATCATAGAAGCTCAGGTCAGCACGATGGCTCAGTGGTTAGCACTGCAGCCTTGCAGCGCTGGGGTCTTGGGTTCAAATCCCACCAAAGATAACATCTGCAAGGAGTTTGTATGTTCTCCCCGTGTTTGCGTGTGTTTTCTCCGGGTTCTCTGGTTTCCTCCAAAGACATACTGAGAGGGAATGTAGATTGTGAGCCCCAATGGGGATCTGTAAAGCACTGTGGAATTAATGGCGCTATATAAATGAGTAAAAAATAAAATAAAAATTTCTACCCAGTAGGTCAGAAACAACTGAAAATTAGAAATAAGTTCTGTAGAGGAGAAAATTATACAGGTTCTTCTCACTGAATTAAGAATATCATGAAAAAGTTAATTTATTTCAGTTCTTCAATACAAAAAGTGAAACTCCTATATTATATAGAGTCATTACAAACAGAGTGATCTATTTCAAGTGTTTATTTCTGTTAATGTTGATGATTATGGCTTACAGCCAATGAAAACACAAAAGTCATTATCTCAGTAAATTAGAATAATTAACAAAAAACACCTGCAAAGGCTTCCTAAGCATTTAAAAAGTCCTTTAGCCTCATTAAGTAGGCTCCACAATCATGGGGAAGACTGCTGACTTGACAGATATCCAGAAGGCAGTCATTGACACACTCCACAAGGAGGGTAAGCCACAAAAGGTCATTGCTTAAGAAGCTGGCTGTTCACAGAGTGCTGTATCCAAGCATATTAATGGAAAGTTGAGTGTAAGGAAAAAGTGTGGTAGAAAAAGGTGCACAAGGAACTGGGATAACCACAGCCTTGAAAGGATTGTTGATAAAAGGCCATTCAAAAGTTTGGGGGAGATTCACAAGGAGTGGACTGCTGCTGGAGTCATTGCTTCAAGAGCCACCACACACAGACGTATCCAGGACATGGGCTACAAGTGTCGCATTCCTTGTGTCAAGCCACTCATGACCAGTAGACAACACCAGAAGCGTCTTACCTGGGCCACTGATTAAAACACCTGGACTGTTGCTCAGTGGCCCAAGGTGTTGTTTTCAGATGAAAGCAAATTTTGCATTTCATTTGGAAATCAAGGTCCCAGAGTCTGGAGGAAGAGTGGAGAGGCCACAATCCAAGCTGCTTGATGTCTAGGGTGAAGTTTCCACAATCAGTGATGGTTTGGGGGGCCATGTCATCTACTGGTGTAGGTCCACTGTGTTTTATCAAGACTAAAGTTAGCGCAGCCGTCTACGAGGAAATTTTAGAGCACTTCATGCTTCCCTCTGCCGACAAGCTTTTTGGAGATGGAAATTTCATTCTCCAGCAGGACTTGGCACCTGTTCACACTGCCAAAAGTACCAATACCTGGTTTACAAACAACAGTATCACTGTGCTTGATTGATGAGCAAACTCGCCTGACCTTAACCCTATAGAGAATCTATGGGGTATTGTCAAGAGGACGATGACAGACACCAGACCCAACAATGTAGACGAACTGAAAGCTGCTATCAAAGCAACCTGGGCTTCCATAACACCTCAGCAGTGCCACAGGCTGATCACCTCCATGCCACGCCGCATTGATGCAGTAATTGATGCAAATGGAGCCACAACCAAGTATTGAGGGCATTTACTGAACATCCATTTCAGTAGGCCTACATTTCGGATTTTAAAGTCATTTTTCAAGCTGTTGTTATAAAGTATTCTAATTTACTGAGATAATGACTTTTGTGTTTTCATTGGCTGTAAGCCATAATCCTCAACATTAACAGAAATAAACACCTGGAATAGATCACTCTGTTTGTAATGATTTTATATAATATATGAGTTTCACTTTTTGCATTGAAGAACTGAAATAAATTAACTTTTTGATGATATTCTAATTTTGTGAGAAGCACCTCTATATTAGGACTCTTTCTTCAGGGGAAAGTTGACAAGTATTTGCCAACAAAAATCCTTGAAAAACATAAAAAAGACGCCCAACAATATACTCATTTGATTTCATAAAGTGAGTAATATAGTTGCAATGTGATTGAACCCTTATCCTGTACCTGATAGAGGAGGACTTGTTGCTTGTTTGACCCATTGTCTTTTAAAGGAACTTTCCATATGTTGCACACTGCAATGCAGTGGGACCCGCTCTCCAATGGCCTAATCGTACCTATTTTAACTGCCTCTTATGACCTTCATGCACATAGACCTACTATTGCTCTGTGTTGTATGGAGCGATAAAAGAGAAACCCTTATTGCAAATGAATTCTGCAAAAATTTATCCTAGGTGGAATATTGCTATCAAACAGCAGCACCAGGGCATAATACATAGCATATACTAAATAAAATCCTTGTAGCTCTGTAGTATGGCGCTGCAGAGAACATTTTTTCTATATATTTTTTTTAAATTTTTCTATGCATTTGAATGTAGATGAGCTGCAATACCAGACACAGCCCATGGAGAAACGTAATGCTGGAATAGAGTAGAACCTTTCTAAAACTTTATTAATAGAAATCATAGTTTTCAACTCATTATCCATGGCTTATGTATTGTTTTCTGAATTATACAGGGATGGACTGTGGAAAAGATGTTCAAAGAAGCTGAAGAATTTTTTATGTCTGTTGACCTGTTTGCTCTGAACCCAAACTTCTGGACTAATTCTATGCTTGTGGAGCCCACTGACGGGAGGAAAGCGGTCTGCCACCCCACAGCCTGGGATTTGGGAATGAATGATTTTAGGTATTGAGCATTAAGATTTCTTAATGATAACTACTGAAAAAGTTAAGGCATTCTTGATGGAACGTGTACTGCAGTAAGATGTGCCAAACTTATTGAGAAACATGTGCCTTTTAATAAATTTGACGCTTCTTTCAGTTGTCACGCATTACCATAAGAAATCTGCTACAGTAAGGGACTTGAGTACATTTCTGCCACGATTGCTGCCACCTTTGTGAAATAGGTTATGATGAATTTGTTAGCTGTGCTAAGCCGCACCCCCTCCTGATTAAGCCCCACCCACTTTTGAAAACCGTTGTCACAAACTAATCTAAATATGCAAAAAGTCAAAAAATGTTGATGCAACCACGGAAAAAATTTTGCAAGATTTCAAAACAGTTTTATGCTAGAATTATGGCAAAAAAATGATGATTCAGAGCCTAAATGTTTTCTAACTACTTTCATATAATAATTAACCACCATAAAATGGTAGAAAGCTATTTTAGGTAATACCCATCATTTTAAAGAAAAACTGACATCTGATACATGCTGCTCGATCCACTGGTAGCATGTAGAAGACACTGGCTGCATGATTTCAGCCAGGTATGTTTAATTCTGAAGCGCTGCGATGTTTAAAAGGCGCCTGTCACAGGTTTACCGCAACAGAGAGGATCCAGTGTCTGTGTTCACATACTCCTGCATTGAAGAGAAGCACTTCTCCCTCTTATTAAATGGTGCTAGTTTCTTTCAGCAGTACAGGAGTTAATCTGCTCAGCTTTGAGTCTCTGTAGCTTCCTTCTTCAAGTTTTCAGCTGAGCAGCATCAGCCACTCCGCTCTCCTATATGGTCTCTGCTCTGGCAATCTGTATTGCCAGTGTTAAGTCTTGTACAGCCTGGTGAGGAGTGGAGAATTCGGTGTTCCGTAGAGGTGTTTAAGGAGAGTTGTTCTGTGACTGATGCTTCGTGTTTTGGTTGTGTACATAGTCCCTTCCTCTTCAATTTTTGTCTACCTTCCTAATTTCTTCGGTGTTTACCTCTGTTCTCTGTGAGTGCATATTTTCTGTGTTTGGCATTTTATTTTATCCTTGTACGTCCTTCCTTGTTTGTCTTGTTTCTGTATTTACATACACTTTTCCTCCCTACTTCCCTGGGTGGAGGAGGGGACAGATAACAGCTGATTCAGGATAACAGCAAGGTACATAGCCCCAGCATCTTCACCATCTGAAGTAACCTGGGGAACAGAGATAGATTGGGCGCCCCTAGTGTTAGGGACAGGGTAGGAGCCCCTTGTACCGGGCAGTGAGACCACAGCATCGAGACAACACCTATCTGACTAGTCTGTTGCATGGCTCTGTCTCCTGTGGCTTCTCTCCGCCCTCTCCCCTTCAGTGACAGATCTCTCCCTGCATGCACGTGTAGGGAGAAACCTGTCAGGCATTGGCAGCAGGCACAAGATGCCCTTGTTGATCTCCTAGCTGACTAGACTCCTGTGTGGCTTCGTCTTCGGTGACTTTTAAATGCCTCAGCGTTTCAGCTGTTTGTGGATCAGCAGCAGATATCAGGTGGCAGGTTCCCTTAAGTACACTCATCAAATCTTGTCGAACTATCAGGAAAGAGCATGACAAGGTCTCTTGGCACTTAAGGCAAGGGTTCCAGAAGGGTTCCCATTTCTATTCACACATAGCCAGCTGAGTGTGTCCATCACATGATCCGGGCAGACTTCTATCCTCTTCAAGGAAACAATATTCCTATTAACTCCTTATGGACCGGTGATTTTTTGTTTTTGCTTGTTTATTTTTCTCCCCTACTTCCAAGAGCCAGAGTTTTTTCATTTTTCATCCAACATAGCCCTCTAAAGGATATCATTTTTAAGAAGCGAATTATAGTTATGACTATCTCCATTGATTTTACCATATAGTGATGATAGTGACGTGCCCCCTGGGCCGTGTGGTACTCGGTGCTGGGCCTGTCGTTGCTAGGGGAGATGTCACAGTGGCGATGGCCTGGTCCGTGACCCAGGGCGGTCAGTAAAAAGGGGATTTTTATAGGGAATTTATGTACAAAGTTTGTGACACCACCTGTGGTATGCGACTAAAGGGAGCCGCCGCTGCGGAGCAGGTCCTCTGGAGCTGATGTTAGTGTAGCAAAGCTGGTGTGGCTCTCCACAGGTAGAGCTTAGCTCCAGGGCAGTGTAGATGTTATCGGTGATGCTGGGCACTGTAGTTCAGGTGTTGATGGCGCGGATAAAAATCACAGAGACCATGGGGTGCAGTCCTCAGGGTCTTTACTCACGGTTGTTGCAGTCCAAGTTACAGGTACCAGCGTAACTTCCCTCGTCGTGCTGCGCTTACTCAGGGAGGGGTTCAGTCCACCCTCAGATATCTCTGGAGTACTTAGCGGGACCCCTTCTGTGTGTTCTCTCTCTGGCCGTCTCCCTGCACTTCATACCAAGTGTTCCAATCCGGTACCTGAAGGCCTTCTCGGGCGACGTCTGTTCCGTCCCCTGGGTCCTCTATAGCTACCTTCTTGGTGAGACTGATATGGACTGTTGGCTGCAGGACTTGAAATACTGCAGCCTCCGGTTTCTAGTTGAGACATAGAGTGCTCTGCTAGTTGAGGGACCGGTCCCCTTTGTGTGGCCTGACCCCTCCACCTCCTGGTAGATTCG
Source organism: Phyllobates terribilis (assembly GCF_046119375.1). Taxonomy (NCBI): domain Eukaryota; kingdom Metazoa; phylum Chordata; class Amphibia; order Anura; family Dendrobatidae; genus Phyllobates; species Phyllobates terribilis. The sequence goes on from NW_027362762.1 coordinate 869,055,968, forward strand.
GGCGTACGGGTGGCCTTCAGCACTGCCCGTACCCCTGGGGTCCCTTCCTCGTTCCTGGAGCCCTTCTTGCTCCTCTCCTTCTTCTCCTTCAGTCCTGGGCCTCTCCTCAGGCCCTCAGGCCCTTCTCCTGAGCAGAGCTCGTACAGAGCCCCTGCTCCCACTACTTCCCCTCTCACACTGATCTGTCTAAACAAGATGGCTTCTCTATTTATACCTTCCTTCATGTGCTCCCCTAAGCTGCTTCCTCCACCCACACCCACTACATAGCCCCTCCCAACAGCTAGGGACCCGGGACTGTGCTCTCCCTTAGGAGCAATCTCGCCCTACCCCTCACTGTGGGTATGTGTTGGACGCAGGTGTTAGGGTCCCGAGCTGTACTCCTTCCTTACCTGAGAGTGAGATACCACACCTCTGGGTGAGATGCAGTACATCTGTGGCGACCGAACCCTCAGGGGCGCCACAATAGCGCGCGTCCAGCAGTACATGTACAGCAGCCATCACTAAGGGGTTAAATGACGGAAAAATCTTGGAAACTTTAAAAGTATGTTGGAAAATTATATACATTTATTGTATATTGCATAAAGAGAACCACTGTAGTGCCACTTATCTATCACTTCTCAATAAAGGTTGTTTATAGAAATTACTTTGTCTCTTTGGACCTATCATTCGGTGGTTCTCTTTATGCTATGTGTCTTACCGAATGGTCTGCCATTCCAAACTGGTCCATATAGTAAGCACACTGCTATTATTTTATGACCTGGTGATTTGCGGGTCAAAATATAGCCAGTGACTTGTGCTGCTTTATTCAGTTTCTTGTAATTTATTGTATATTGAATACATTTTACTTGCTGAAACTGTAATATCTCCTTAAAATGTATATCCACCATTGACATACTTATATGTGATGTACTTATTGATAATCTACATGAAAATTTGAAGATGTTGTAAATACATAATGTTGTTTGTATCCATCATGTATTACAGTACAGAACTGCATGCACATTTCTGCAGACTTCAGAGCTGAAATCTACTAATGTTTCTTAATGACTCAAAGTCTACACAAAAAAGTTCTTTGCTATTTTAGGAAAAACTAAGGCTGGCCGTACACATTAGATGGCTGTCGGCTGAATGATGCTGACACTCCAATACAGAGAGAGACGCCGGCTGACATGTTGGCTGGCTGCTTATCTCCGGGTGAACGATACGATCAGCAGCCCGAAGTCAGACATACACAATCGACATCTCTCCCACGCATCAGTCGGCCAGCGACCCCATACTCCTTAGACTGATGGCCGAACCATTAAATTTTGGTGGGTTGAGCCAACATTAGTCTAATGCAGGGATGTCAAACTTAAACAAACAGAGGGGCAAATTTAAAAACTTGGACAAAGTAGCGGGCCAACCAGTATACAGTATAATGGCCCCACATAGTCCTCCATACAGAAAAATGGGCCTCACATAGTCCTCCATACAGTATAATGGGCCCCACATAGTCCTCCATACAGAATAATGGGCCTCACATAGTCCTCCATACAGTATAATGGGCCCCATATAGTCCTCCATACAGAATAATGGGCCTCACATAGTCCTCCATACATTATAATGGCCCCACATAGTCCTCCATACAGAATAATGGGCGTCACATAGTCCTCCATACAGTATAATGGGCCTCACATAGTCCTCCATACAGTATAATGGCCCCACATAGGGGTGGCAGTTCTGGTGTCGGGGGGTCAAATACAACCACCCTGCGAGCCATATTTGGCCCATGGGCTGGAGTTTGATATGTGTGGTCTAATGTGTATGGGGGCCTTTACTGCCCCACTGCTTTAAAGAAACTCAGCTAAATTGTGAGAGATCTTTTTGAAAAAACTTTAGGCCGCGTTCACACACTGTGAACTGCAGGGGCGAACAAGCACAGCGCAAGAGCTTTCAGGGAACACCTCAACGTTGCCCCATACTCATTGGTGGCTGGAGATGGGTATGGCTTTTAGCACAAGTGGCAGCCACACTGTAAGATGCCATCATATTGGGGCTGATTGAGTGTTAAGAGTGTGTCATTGAGTGCTATGGAAAATTCAGCAAATTTTGATATACTTTGGTACAAATTCTTGCATCTAGTTTCAGACTTTTCTTATGTGTTTAAACGCTGTTTATGCTACACTTAGAATGGGCATGGCTTTACAGAGAGGGGGAATGACTTAGCTGGAAAAAGGACGTGGCGTCATTTTTGACCTGCGTCATAAGGCACCGAAATTTAGGCACAAAAATGAGGCACTAAGTAAGCCAAGCAAGTGGTGCTTTGGTGTGCAGTTAGACAAAATTGGGTAAAGTTGCACTATATATATCATCCCGCATGAACCACTGTGACAAATTCTGCACATTTCCAGACTGTCTAGAGAAAACATCAGATAAATAATGCAATATAGGTGCAGATACATCGTAGAATGGTGGGCAAAGATGGATATAGCATTTATAAATATTGGTTCTGTTTTGTGAGTGGACACATGGAGTTGTGGAGTTGGTTTTATATTTTATTCATTTTTGTGTACACTTTCTCTCTTTTAGAGGTCGTTTTCTGTGGTAGTAACGGGGGCAATGACTGATTTTGTTGTATAACCCTGTGGAGTATGTCAGCACTATATTACAAACTTATAATAGTAGGGATTCTAATAAAAATATTATTTTCCAACAGAATAAAGATGTGCACTAAAATAAACATGGAAGACTTTCTTACTGTCCACCATGAGCTGGGACACATTCAGTATGACATGGCATACCACCCTCTTCCCATGTTGTTGAGAGATGGCGCTAATGAAGGTTTCCATGAAGCTGTGGGGGAAATCATGTCCCTTTCTGCAGCAACACCTAAACACTTAAAATCTCTCCAGCTCTTGCCAGCTTCATTTCCCGAAGATGACAAAGGTAAATGTATTTAAGACAGGCATGTGAATCTGTGTAATATATTAGAGACATATCTTTAAAGTAGCACTCCTCCTCCAATCAAAGTTTTTATCCTCTTAATATATTGCAGTCATCATATTATACAGCATTGTGTACTTACAATTGCTCATTTTGCTTTTCTACCCAGCTAATTCTTCTCTTTTCCATTAGGACTATGACATCACCTGATTATAAACTGACTAGCTGAATCCTTCTAAGCTCTATGTAGAAACAGGAGGTCCATTTTCCCTGTATGAGTCATAAGTCACTACATAAGTCCCTGGCAGGTGGAGGAGAGAGCAGCTGGGTCAGGAGTTAAAGAGTGGAATAATTCATGCAAGGAAAAGAGACTTCCCGTTCTAACACAGAGCAGAGAAAAGCGAACAATTAACTGAGTAGAAAGGCAAAATGAGCAATTGTAAGTACACAGCGCTATATAATATGATGACCACAATGTATTGAGGATAAAAACTTTGATGGGAGGAGGAGTGCTTCTTTAATATTAAAATCACTTGTAGAATTAGTATTCACTTCACATCTTACGTGTATGTTCAGCGTAATCCCTGGGAAATATGCCTTCTTATAATCAACTGGGTAAAAAAGCATCCTTTGCACATATATTATATATATGAGCTAATGAATACTATACATATTGTGTGTGTATATATATGCGGTCATCCAAATCCACTGGCAAATCGATAATGATAACATATAGGAGTAAGAGAGGTCGCACTCCAAACATAGCAAAAAAGACGTGAAAAAAATGTATTCCATGCCAAAAGTACACAACGTCTTGGCTCAAGGTGTGAGCCTTTCTCACTTGAGAAAGGCTCACACCTTGCGTCTTAACTTTGTGTACCTTTGACATGGATTACATTAATATATACGTAATATAATAAGAGGATAAAAAATTTGATGGGAGTGCTTCTTTAAGTTTCAATGTCACCGTTACATTTTGGAGTCCGTTACCAAACTGATGTAGCGTCACAATGTCTTTCTGATGCTCGGCCAACAACTGCTTCTGCAGCCTCCCCACAAAAACAAATATTTTGTATCGCCATTCTTAATATCTAGCACCTTAGACATCTGAACAAATGTTCACGTTTCTCTTTCCAGGAGTAGCAGATTCAGATGGTCTCTTCTAACCTCTCTTTTCAATAACAGATTATTTCCATTAAACATTGGCATGTGGTTATGGTGGGCCTCCATATGTACTATAAAGCCGGTTTCACACATTCAAATAAATGGGTTTGTGTACACCTCAGTGTGTTTTTGCAGACCGTGTGTCAGTATCCACATCCTTGTGTCATCCGTGTGACAAGTATCGGCGCCTGGGAATCGCGCTGTTCCCAAGCACCGGTGCTGAACGCTGCCCTCATCATGGTTCCCTGCCGGCGCTGTGATCAGAACCAGCAGGGACCATGATGAGGGTAGCAGTAGTGTACTTTCAGTGTCCCCAGCTGCGCTCAATGAGTGACAGAACTCCGCTCCTGAGCTGCAGATCCGGAGCGGCTCATTCTCCCCAGCTTCTCTGCAACAGCGGTCTCATGGATGACAGTGGGGGACACCTAGGAGAGGTGAGTATAAGGATTTTATTATTTAATTCTTAATTTTACAGGTGGGGACACTGAAAGTACACTACTGCTACCCTCATCATGGTCCCTGCTGGTTCTGATCACAGCGCCGGCAGGGAACCATGATGAGGGCAGCGTTCAGCACCGGTGCTTGGGAACAGCGCGATTCCCAGGCGCCGATACTTGTCACACGGATGACACAAGGATGTGGATACTGACACACGGTCTGCAAAAACACACTGAGGTGTACACAAACCCATTTATTTGAATGGGTCTGCGTGTGTCAGTGTCTCCGGTACATGTGGAAACTTTCACCACTTGTACCGGAGATACTGACGTGTGAAAGAGCCCTAAGATGGTAACAATAGAGTAAAATGGATCTCCTTTAGTCATCAAACTAAGACTGTACAACATTACACACATGGACAAAATTGCTGGTAAAGTAAGAAAAACCCACAACTTCAATTTAAATGTACTAAATATCAACTAATGAAAAACCAGACATGGCTTTTGAATTGTGGTTCAACAGGAAAAAAAAAATGAAAATGTCCTGGACAGAAATAATGGTACCCCTGTAAAATATTGAAAATAACCAGTCAGTCTGCCTATATAAAGAGTAAAAAGTAGTCACTGTGCTGTTTGGTATCATGGTGTGTAGCAGACTGAACATGGACCAAAGAAGGAATAGTAGAGATTTGTCTCATGAGATTAGGAATAAAATTATAGACAAATATGTTAAAGGTAAAGGAGGAAGCTTGGTTATGTTTTAGGTCCACTTTGCTGCATCTGGCACAGGGTGTCTTGAATCTTTGCAAGGTACAATGAAATCTGAAGACTATCAGGGCATTCTGGAGCAAAATGTGCTGCCTAGTGTCAGAAAACTTGGTCTGAGCTGCAGGTCATGGGTCCTCCAACAGGATAATGACCCAAAACACACAGCTAAAAACACCCAAGAATGGCAAAGAGGAAAGAATGGAGCTATTCTGGAGTGACCTCTATGAGCTCCGATCTAAATGCTATTGAACATCTGTGGAAGTTTCAATAGTTTTTTTTCTTTTTCTGTTGAATTATAATTCAAAAGCAATGTCTGATTTTCATTAGTTGATGTTCAATAAATTTAAATTGAAAATTACTTTTGTCAGTTTCAAGTTATTTCAGTGACCATTGTGGGTTTTCTTACTTTAACAGAAGGGTACCAACAATTTTGTCCTTGTGTATAAATAGCTTAAATTCAAGGAACAATTCTTAATACGCACACAAAAATTCCAACTAACAAATTGGTAACAGCAGTGTCTGAACCAAGATGACCGTAATCAGTGGAACTATTATGTTAAACTGTCTATAGTAACAATCTGCAGCAATAAACTACAACAGCATAGTCTTTAGTGTTAATATTAATTTGGGCGATGATACGCCAGGTGCCCTCTCAATGTTGCAAAACACCCACTTAATTGTGCAGGTATTCCCATAATAGTCTTCAAATTATCATTTCCTTATGTGTTCTTATACGTAATGGTTCCAAGGTTGGATCTTCACATTTACAACTAGTTAATTTCCAAAGTTAGATCTTCACATTTACAACTGGTAAATTATTCATTGAGAGCCAAGAAAACAATATGAAGTATTCTGAAAAATTAATCTCTCTACAATATCATTTGCAGAAACGGACATAAACTTCTTGCTTAGACAAGCCCTTACTATTGTCGGCACCATGCCTTTTACATACATGTTGGAACAATGGAGATGGCAGGTATTCAAAGGTGACATCCCAAGGGACAAGTGGATGAAGACATGGTGGGAGATGAAGTAAGGATTAATAAGAACTGACCAGTGTTATCGGGTTCTCTTTTCTAATTCTAAAATTATCTAGTAAATTAAATATTAAATGGTTAACTATATTATGTTATATAAAGGGGGTTTTATTAAAATAAGTACTTTTATTATTTCAACAGCTGGGCAAGGTTAAAAAAAAATCTGAACTGTACCTACCCACCGCAGGTCCAGCGTTGCCTCCCATCATAGTTGGCAACAATGTAAAACTACAGCAAGTGACCACTGCAGCCAATCAGTTTGCTTAGCGGTCTTTTGCCAACTACTCTGGTGCTGCAATGATCACGTCTGCTGTAGTTGTTATGCTACAACTGCACCCTGTCAAAAAAGACAGGGGTAGAACTTACTTTTTTTCTTAGGCATGCAATTACATATCAAAAACTTGTATATGTACAGTACAGACCAAAAGTTTGTGTTTCTCATTTAAAGATTTTTCTGTATTTTCATGAATTTGAAAATTGTACATTCACACTGAAGGCATCAAAACTATGAATTAACACATGTGGAATTATATACTTAACAAAAAAGTGTGAAACAACTGAAAATATGTCTTATATTCTAGGTTCTTCAAAGTAGCCACCTAGAATATAAGACATATTTTCAGTTGTTTCACACTTTTTTGTTAAGTATATAATTCCACATGTGTTAATTCATAGTTTTGATGCCTTCAGTGTGAATGTACAATTTTCATAGTCATGAAAATACAGAAAAATCTTTAAATGAGAAGGTGTGTCCAAACTTTTGGTCTGTACTGTACATCTATAAATGTGGGAAGGAAGGGTTAAAACAAGAGGGAAGAAAGGGTGAAAACAAAAGTGAAGGAAGAAAGGGTTAAAATAAGAGGGAAGGAATGGTTAAAACAAGAGAAGGAAGATAACAAGGGTTAAAACAAAAGGGAAGGAAGGGTTAAAACAAGAAGTAAGGAAGGAAGGATTAAAACAAGAGGGAAGGAATGAAAGGGGAAAGAAAGGTTAAAGGAAACCTGTCATCAGGTTTTTGCACCCCAAACTAATGCCATCGGTGTATGAGCACAGTAATATTGATTATATCCATAGTTTTACTTTAGAAATATGTGTTTATGCTTTAGAGAAATGTACTTTTGAATAGTTATAAATATAAGACACAAGGTCAGTGGGTGAACACAGTGCTTACAGCTCTGCTTCTTCTCTTCACTACCGCCTTCTTCACAAGGACGACTGGCGCGGGAGTAAGCGAACAGTATTCTTCAATCCTGCTGCTCACTTCTACGATGTTCATCCGAGTGAAGAAGACGGTTAGTGACTGACGCCATCTGCAAACTATCACACTAACAGTCTTCCTCATCAGGGGCTTTCTGTGCATGCACCGTCATGGGGAATGATGGCGCTTGCACTTGACTGTGGGCGGGGATGGCTGGTCACTGAAAGAAAAGTGACCTGTCAAAAACTGACAAGAGACATGTGATGGCTGGGGAATATAGGGAAAAGAGGCAGCAGAGCTGTAATTGCAGTGTCCCCCCATTGGATTTGTGGATCAGTTGCATGACTATTCAACATTACATTAATCTGAAAAATCAGCATTACAGCGCCCAAACACAGATGGCATTAGTTTGGGGTAGAAAAACATGTTGTGAGGTTCTATTTAACAAAAGAAGAAAGAAAAAAAAGAAAGAAAGGTTAGAAAAGAAAGAAATGTTAAAAAAGAAAGAAAGAAAGAAAAAAAGAAAGAAAATGGAAAGAAAGGATAAAAAAGAAAGGGGAAAATGGGTTAAAAAAGAAAGTAGAAATAAGGGTTAAAAAAGAAGGGAAAAAAAGAAAGGGGAAATAAGGGTTAAAAAAGAAAGAAAGGGGAAAGAAAGGTTAAAAAGAAAAAAAGGTGAAAGAAAGGTTACAAAAGAAAGGTTACAAAAGAAAGGGGAAAGAAAGGTTAAAAAAACAAGAAAGGGGAACGAAGAGTTAAAGAAAGAAGGAAAGAAAGGGGAAATAAGAGGTAAAAAAGAAGGAAAGAAAGAAAGGGGGAAGGAAGGTTAAAAAAGAAGAAAAGAAAGGGGAAAGAAACACAAGAACTGTAGAATAAAAGATCAACATAACTGGATCGTTAGGACTTTATCCTTCAGTCTGTCACTATATGGATAGAAGTGCATATCTGCTTGATGGGTTGATCATACATTTCTTATTGTATTACCTTTATGCAGAGAGGTTTTTTTATCCAAACCTCCCACTTTCTAAAATGATTCAGTTTGTTATTTTCACCTTGACAATTCTATAGAAAACCCTTTACTTACCATAATTATCTAGTTCTCTGGCTACATAAATACTGTATATCCAAACTTAGTCAAGAAGATAATGTTACAATGTTCAAAAGAAAACATTAAAAAGTTATTACCACTCATAAACATAATTGATTATTGTCTTGTTAGTTTCCCTGACACTCTTATAACGTAGGTTAGCTTGACATGCAGTTTGGTATTAGATTTAAGAGGTCTCCCTACCAGATGTTCTGCCAAGATACTTGTGCACTTCCACTCCTTTAAATGGACTCAGTCAGCACAGAATGACTGTTCAAACCAAGTCCAGTCGCTCGGTACATCAGGGCAGGGCCAATGATTTATACACACCTTCCCACCTGCTTGTTGTCCATCTACTTCCACCCTTCTCTGGCCCCATGAAGCCAGAGCTGTCAATCAAATAAGGGGGTGGTGGAGATAGAGGGAAGACAAGCAGGTGGGAAGGTGTATATAAATAATTGTCCCGTCATGATGCCCCGAGCGCCTGTACTTGAGTTGAACAGTCATTCTGTGCTGACTGAGTCTCTGTTAAAGTCTATGAGACTGTCAGAGGTATGTCTGCATACAATGCTCAGCTCTCTCCGGCAGTCCTATGCAGATTATAATGGAGCTTCTGCCGGCATTTGTGCAACCACTGAGTTGTCCGGTAGTGCTGCTAAAGTGCCCCAGATAAAATAAAACAAAAACACATGCTCACCTCCTGGACTGGCATTGTTACAAAGATGTCCACTTTGACTGACTATTGAAATTCTGCAGCTGATCACTGGGTCTTGATTGGCTGCAGAGGTCATGTTACAAAAATGTCACCTGACTCCTTGAGAGACACAGTTTTGACATTGGGGGCACAGTGCAGATCCGGGAGGTGAGTACATGTTTTTTTAATATTTTATATGGGGCACTTTAGCAGTTTAGAAGGGGTTGCCCATCAAGTCTCCCCATCCCAATGATCATTGGGGATCTCAGCAATCAGAACTGCACTAATTTTGTAGTTATCACCTAGAATAACTTGTATTACTTTTTTCTAGTCATCTGATTTGTTTGTATTTCCTAGGAGAAAGATTGTTGGTGTGGTGGAGCCTGTTCCTCGTGACGAATCATACTGTGACCCTGCAGCCTTATTCCATGTGGCAAATGATTATTCTTTCATCAGGTACATAGGAATAATAATAATCTTCATATGGCACCAACATATTCTGCAGCGGTATATATGTACAAACACTATTGGATATTTCTGAATAACAAGCTAATTCAAAACAATTCAAACACATGGAGGCCCTGCTCACAAGAGCTTGCAATCTATGAGAAAAAAGGATGACATAAAAGAAAAAAGGGCTTAATTTGTATAATAGTTCAGCCATCTTTTTAAAAAAAAAAAAAAAAAAAAACCAATGCTGTACACATAAAGCTAGATGAGCTAAAAGTCCAGCCCGCATCTGCGTATGCAGAGGTATAAAGGTGTAGAGAGTGGAAATTAGTCAATAAGATAATGATTTGCCATAAGAACAGAAGCCTTGGTAGCCCTCTACCATCACACAATTTTTGTATACAAGTATTTGCCTTTTGACCGCTGCCGTCAATCACTGGTCCCAGTGATCATTTGCTTTACTATTGGCATCACTAAGCCATGCTGTTGTCAATAGAGCTATTGATCTCTGAGGTATTTGCTACAGCTTGTCATATCTGTGGCATAGTGAGTTGCCAGCGCACACGGTAAGGCATGTATTAAACCCCCTAGCCGAGTAATAATTCCCCTTAAGTGCACTCTTGAAAAAAAATAATACCTCCTGGTTAAAACGTATAGAAAATATCCCTTCTTAGTGCATCCATTGAAAGTAATGATGCCCCTTGAGTGCCCCCTGCTAGAATAATAATGCCAACTTCCTCAGATTAATAGAGTTTATACTCACCTAATGTGGGCAACAGAATTCATGTCTCCTCTGCACACAGAGAAGGCCGGCAATGCAGTGACATCATTGTGCCGCCAATGGCGGGATGCTCGTGTCAGCGCACAAACCTCCTCCTATAGACTATCACAGGATCCGACAGTATTGGAGTCATGTTGATGCTGACACAGTTCAAAGTATCCGCATCTAAGAGAAGAATTTTGTGTTATTCACACTGTAGTGTGATTTGCAGTAGTGCGTGGAATTGCCTACAATGGAGAAGCCATAAAGCAGTGGTTATGAGTTAGAAATTACATAGTACTACGACACTGGCTTTTCTATGAGAAAACCATATCTCAGTCTCTGTTCACATCAGCATTGGAGTCTCCTCCTCCAGATTTCCTCTTGTTTAACAGGTAAAATAGCGCTGTTTTGCAACTTCCATTAGAAATGGCAGCCAAAACACAAATGCGGACATGGCCTATGGCCTACAGGGATTATCTGGGTTGAAAGTTGAAGATACAGTATTATCCATGGAAGTCCCAAAATATCACCTACATGAATTCTGCCAATGGTGAAATCCATGGGCATCTCTTTGCTTGACCTACCCATGGTTATCAATTTCAGGGGTTTGGCCTAACCCAGTGACTATCACAACCGACATGGGGATCTGTATAGTAATCAACTCATTGAATGTATATGTATATATATATATATATATATATATATATATATATATATATATATATATATATATATATATATATATATATATATATATATATATATATATATATATATATATATACAGTACAGACCAAAAGTTTGGACACACCTCATTTAAAGATTTTTCTGTATTTTCTTGACTATGAAAATTGTACATTCACACTGAAGGCATCAAAACTATGGATTAACACATGTGGGATTATATACTTAACAAAAAAGTGTGAAACAACTGAAAATATGTCTTATATTCTAGGTTCTTCAAAGTAGCCACCTTTTGCTTTGATGACTGCTTTGCACACTCTTGGCATTCTCTTGATGAGCTTCAAGAGGTAGTCACCGGAAATGGTTTTCACTTCACAGGTGTGCCCTCTCAGGTTTAATAAGTGGGATTTCTTGCCTTATAAATGGGGTTGGGACCATCAGTTGTGTTGTGCAGAAGTCAGGTGGATACACAGCTGATAGTCCTACTGAATAGACTGTTAGCTGCTTTTTTCTTGCCATAATACAAATTCTAACAGTCTATTCAGTAGGACTATCAGCTGTGTATCCACCTGACTTCTGCACAACACAACTGATGGTCCCAACCCCATTTATAAGGCAAGAAATCCCACTTATTAAACCTGACAGGGCACACCTGTGAAGTGAAAACCATTTCCGGTGACTACCTCTTGAAGCTCATCAAGAGAATGCCAAGAGTGTGCAAAGCAGTCATCAAAGCAAAAGGTGGCTACTTTGAAGAACCTAGAATATAAGACATATTTTCAGTTGTTTCACACTTTTTTGCTAAGTATATAATTCCACATGTGTTAATTCATAGTTTTGATGCCTTCAGTGTGAATGTACAATTTTCATAGTCAAGAAAATACAATCTGAGTATATTCCATTTATAACCACCCTCTGCCTTCTATCCCTTAGCCAGTTTGCTACCCACTTGCAAACATTTTCTCCCAGCCCCATCATTCTCATTTTGTATACCAACCTATTATGTGGCACGCTATCGAACGCTTTTGAGAAGTCGAGATACACGACATCCACTGGTTCCCCCTGATCTACTCGAGAGCTAACCTCCTCGTAGAAGTCAATCAGGTTTGTTTGGCAGGAGCGATTCCTCATGAATCCATGTTGGTTCGGGATTAAAAGATTATTAGCATCAAGATGCTCCGTAATTGCCTCTTTAATGAAGCTTTCAAAAATTTTGCCCACAACGGACGTCAGACTCACCGGCCGATAGTTTCCGGCGTCACTTTTTGCTCCCTTTTTGAATATTGGCACTACATTCGCCTGTCGCCAATCAAGTGGTACAGACCCAGTCTCAACAGAGTCCTTAAATATAAGATATAACGGTCTGTCTATCACATTACTTAGTTCCCTTAGTACCCGTGGGTGTATGCCATCAGGTCCTGGTGATTTGTTTATTTTAATGTTACTGAGGCGTTTCTGTACCCCAGCTTGGGTTAGATTAGTCATACTTAGTGGAGGATTAAGCTTGTCACTTCTCATTTCTCCTGTTAGTTCTATTTCCTTTGTGAAAGTTGTCGAAAAAAAATTATTTAATAGATTAGCTTTATCCTCATCTTTCTCTATGATTTTGCCTTCCTCACTTCGGTCCAATATTATCCGATTTAATCCTTTTACTATTTATATACGTAATGAACAGTTTGGGATTTGATCTACTTTCCCTAGCAATACGTTTCTCTGTTTCCTCCTTCGCTATTTTCATTTGTTTTTTACAGGTTCTCGTTTTTTCCTTGTAACACATTAGTGCCTCCTTACTGTTTTCCTGTTTTAATCTCTTGAATGCTTCTTTTTTGCTATTTAACGCCCCTTTTACGTTCTTGTTCAACCATATTGGTTTCCTCTTATTTCGGGCCCTTTTATTCCCATACGGTATATATCTCTCGCACTGAGTATTCAGAATTCTTTTGAAGGTTTCCCATTTACTATTCGTATTCCTTTGATTAAGAACTTTGTCCCAGTCAATAAGTTGAAGGTTTTCTATCAGTTGATCAAACTTCGCCCTCCTAAAGTTTAATGTTTTTGTTGTTCCCTTATTGATAACCCTACTGAAGGGCATTTTGAAGTCGATAAGACAGACAAGTGGGATGCTGACGCTAATGATGGCGTCATCGCCACTCATCATCTTGGTGGACTCCTCAAAGTTTGTCAGGATGGTACATATGTCAGACATCCAGGTCCACTCCTGAGGTCTTATGTGTGGAGTCTGACCTGAATATCGACGGCCTTGTCGCAGCTGGTACTCCACAACTGCTCTCTTCTGCTCACAAATTCTTTGCAACATGTGGAGGGTAGAGTTCCAACGTGTGGGGACATCACACACCAGTCGGTGTGCCGGAAGCTGCAAACGCTGCTGCAACACAGCAAGAGTGGCGGAAGCTGTAGCCGACTTGCGAAAATGAGCTGACAGGCGGCGTACTTTGACGAGCAGATCTGGCAACTCGGGGTACGATTTAAGAAACCGCTGAACCACGAGGTTAACCACATGAGCCAGGCATGGTACGTGTGTAATCTCGCCTCGCCTCAGAGCCGCCACCAGGTTACGGCCTATGTCACACACGACCATGCCTGGATGTAGGTTCAGCGGTCTCAGCCACAGATCTGCCTGCTCTTTAACAGCTGTCCACAATTCATAAGCAGTGTGAGGTTTATCACCTAAGCTTATGAGTTTCAGCACAGCCTGTTGCCGCTTGGTTGAGGCAGTACGGCAGTGCTTCCAGCTTGTAACTGATGTGGTGATATCTGAGATGGAGGCTGAACATGAGGAGGAGGAGGAGGATGATGCGCAGGAGCTGTGCACTGTGGGGGGCAACTCTGACTGACATAGGGCCCACAATCCTCAGTGTGGGGAAGATGTGTTCCGTCCCAAGGTCCGACTGGGTCCCGGCTTCCACTATGTTTACCCAGTGTGCCGTCAGGGAGATGTACCGTCCCTGGCCACAAGCACTTGTCCACGTGTCCGTTGTCAGGTGGACTCTCCCAGTAACTACGTTGTTGATGGCACGGCAGATGTTTTGGGACACGTGCTTGTGTAGTGCGGGGATGGCACATCGGGCAAAATAGTGTCGGCTGGGGACCGAGTACCGAGGGACGGCCACCGCCATAAGGTTGCGGAAGGATTCCGTCTCCACCTGCCTAAAAGGCAGCATTTCCAATGCAAGTAGTCGTGAAATGTGCAAATTTAGGACTGTGGCCTGTGGGGCATTGGCTGCAAATTTGCGCTTTCGTTCAAAGCTCTGGGATATGGACAATTGAATGTTGAGGTGGGACGTGGACATGGATTCTGTTTCTTGAGAAACTGCCATAACAAGTGAAGACTGAGATGAGGGGGCATCTTTGCATGCAGTATGGACAGGGGATTGCCTTGCACGCACAACAGGGGGTTCTATTACATGCACAACAGCGGAAGAAGCAGTGGTGACACCCGCTGACACTGGTCGTGGACACTGGGGTTCACCCCACAAAGTCGGGTGCTTTGCTGCCATGTGCCTGATCATGCTGGTGGTGGTCAGGCTGGTAGTTTTGTCACCCCTGCTGATGCTGGCATGGCAGGTGGTACAAATGGCCTTTTTGGGGTTATCAGCAGAGTCTTTAAAAAAATTCCAGACTCTGGAAGACTTACCGGTTGTACTGGCAACGTCCCTCGTGTTGGTGTTACGGGGAACTGTTGCCCGCCTTCTGTGTGCGGCCACCACACTGCTTCTTCCTGCCTGTTGGGGTACTCTGCCTCTTTCCTCCTGTGTGCTGCTGCCTCGCTCTGCGTGTCCTCCTGCCACGTTGGGTCAGTTACTAGATCATCCACCACCTCCTCCTCTTCCACTTACGCACCACGATCCTCCTCCTCACTTTGTGGCAATTGTGTCTCGTCATCGTCCACCTCTTGTGACAAATTGCCAGCGTCAACTTCCTGTGGCCGTGGCTGTTCAAATATTTGGGCATCGCTACATGGGATATCCTCTTCCACCACTTCAAGCGGAGCAGGCGAGGGGCCCAAATATGGAAATGGACCAGTGAACAGCTCTTCATAGTGTCCAAGTGTGGGATCAGTTGCTGTCTGACGACACTCGGCATGGTGGGAGGAAGGAGCATCAGGGTGAGGAGGAGTATGCGGTTGAGACTCACGGCTACTAAAACTTGACCGTGTGGAAGACAGACCGGAGGTGGTGGTGCCCAGGTAACTGGAAGTATTATCTGCTATCCAATTAATAACCTGTTCACACTGATCAGTTGGCAATACTGGTGTTGTAGTGTGCTTCCCTAGTAATTCGGTCAAGAAGTGGGAGCGAGAAGATGTGGCTGTTGGTTGTGGCACATTTTCACCTTGGCCACGGCCCTGTCCTCTACAAGCACCATCACCAGAACGTCCAGTTCCACGTCCCTTGCCATGCGCCTTGCCCATTGTAAATTAAGTAAAATAGCTTACACTCGCACTATCAATGGAAAAAGGGTAATAAAAAGGAGATTAGAACTGTGGAAGAGGAAAACCACAGTTCTATTTGTCTGGCCTACACCAGAATCTTTTAAACAGATATATTTGTGACTGAACAGACAGGGAGACACTATTACTGTTTTTTTTTACGGCAAAAAATGCCAAAAGCTGGATAATACAGAGATTTGAACCGTGGAACTGCAAAACCACAGTTCTAATTTACTGGCGTATACCAGACTTTTTTAAATATATATATTTGGGGCTGAACAGTCAGCGACACACTGAAACTGTTTGTTTTATGTAAAAAAGACCCAAAAGTGGATAATACAGAGATTTGACCCGTGGAACTGCAAAACCAAAGTTATAGTTATGTGGCGTACACCAGACTCTTTTAAACAGATATATTGGTGTCTGAACAGTCAGGGAGACACTATAACTGTTTCTTTTTTACGGCAAAAAATGCAAAAAGCAGGAGAATACAGAGATTTGACCCGTGGAACTGCAAAACCACAGTTATAGTTATGTGGCGTACACCAGACTCTTTTAAACAGATATATTGGTGTCTGACCAGTCAAGGAGACACTATTACAGTTTTTTTTTATGGCAAAAAATGCCAAAAGCAGGATAATACAGAGATTTGACCCATGGAACTGCAAAACCACAGTTATAGTTATGTGTCGTACACCAGACTCTTTTAAACAGATATATTGGTGTCTAACCAGTCAGGGAGACACTATTACAGTTTTTTTTGTACGGCAAAAAATGCCAAAAGCAGGATAATACAGAGATTTGACCCGTGGAACTGCAAAACCACAGTTCTATTTTTCTGGCCTACACCAGACTCTTTTAAACAGATATATTGGGGTCTGAACTGTCAGGGAGACACTATTACTGTTGTTTTTACGGCAAAAAATGCAAAAAGCAGGATAATACAGAGATTTGACCTGTGGAACTGCAAAACCACAGTTATAGTTATGTGGCGTACACCAGACTCTTTTAAACAGATATATTGGTGTCTAACCAGTCAGGGAGACACTATTACAGTTTTTTTTGTACGGCAAAAAATGCCACAAGCAGGATAATACAGAGATTTGACCCGTGGAACTGCAAAACCACAGTTATAGTTATGTGGCGTACACCAGAATCTTTTAAACAGCTATATTGGTGTCTGACCAGTCAGGGAGACACTATTACAGTTTTTTTTTACGGCAAAAAATGCCAAAAACAGGATAATACAGAGATTTGACCCGTGGAACTGCAAAACCACAGTTCTATTTTTCTGGCCTACACCAGACTCTTTTAAACAGATATATTGGTGTCTGAACAGTCACAGACACACTCAATTTTTTTTTTTGGGGGGGGAATACCAAAAGGTTAATAAGACGCGTATTTGGACAGTCTGACTGAGGGAAAAAAAAAAATACAGGATTTAGATGAAAAAAAACAAAACAATTTTTCCTGGCCCCTGAGACCGGGGTGATAAGTCTAACAATTTGACCAACAGGAGCACACAGGACTGTAATGCAGCGTTTGCTGGTATAACCACTGCGTCTCCTATACAGCCTGCCTGCCTGATATCTGGGATGGATATTAGTCCTGAGAAGGACTGTTTGTTTGATTTGGCAAGCTTTAGAGACCCTACACTACCTATTTCGCACTATATATCTCTCCCTAGCTCAGCAGCACTGACCCTACACTGGCTGATCCGGAGCGACTGTGTCCAAGATGGTGGCGCCCGGTTTTAAATACTCGAGGTGACGCTGTGCGGCCAGCCAATCACTGTAATGCCCACAAACAACATGGTTGCGGCATTACAGTGACTGGCTGGCAATCCCTGCATGTTCATTGGCTCTGTAAAGAGCGCCAAACATGCAGGGCGGAGACCCGAGCTCCCGCCCGAGTAACCTGGAAATGCTCGGTGCTCGCCGAACATCCCGAGTAGCATGATGCTCGGGCGAGTAATGAGCAGTGCCGAGCATGCTCGCTCAACACTAATAGTGATCCACACTGGTGAGATTTTGGAGGCTGGGTTGGGTGCCTCCCTCCAGACAATAGCTATATTTCCAGTTCTTGCCCCATTTGGAACCTCACCATTTTTACATGATTGACTGGTTTTAAAGGTAAGGAGGATTATGTAGGACAATCTCCTGACTTTCATCCTTATTTCGTTCCTCATTCTGAAAGTCAAACTGACTAGTAATAGAGTTATAGGAGTTGATAGGTGATAAGTTGCTGGGAACTGACTGATGAGACGCTCACTGACGGGACCCAACCAGGACAGTGCAGTGCCTCATTTGAATGGTACAATGGTCATATGTACATACTACCACTACGCTTTTTGTTTATGGGACTGGTTGTGATAGCTGCTTAGACCGCTCAGCTATCTTCGTCCATCCAACTCATAGCCCAATGAGGGCATGCTCAACCTCCATGCCATTCGAAAGGTTTGACTTCAGTGACCAATTCTCAGGATTGGATAGGGGTCAAGCAGTAGGATCTTCAGTGACAGGACACTTATCACCTGTCCTGTGGTGATAAATTCTTATGGTTGGCCAACCCCGTCTGAGTAGAGTAGCAGGGCTGAGATAGAAGATGCAAGAAGATGACCTTTTACAGCACAGTATGGATCACAGTATCTTAATCCATAGTGTGATTTCCCTTTTGCTTGTCCTGCAGATACTACACCCGGACTATATACCAGTTCCAGTTCCAGGACGCACTTTGTAAGGCCGCCAATCATGCAGGTCCTCTTCACACATGTGACATTACTAACTCTACAGCTGCAGGGCAAAAATTGCGGTAAAGTGACATACAGTATGGACAAAAACTGTTATTATTTTCTGACAATGTGTTTGTGTATTCACCAGCAATGTACTTCTTCACAGGTCCATGCTGGAACTAGGAAACTCGAGTCCTTGGACTAAAGCTCTGGAGAGTATTACAGGGGGAACGAGGCTGGACGCTCAGCCACTGCTCAACTATTTTCAGACATTGTATGAATGGTTGCAAAAAGATAATAAAGATAATAATAGAAACGTTGGCTGGAACACAAAGTGGGACCCATGTAAATCCATTTTATTTCTTATTTATTTTATTTCTTATTTGTTGAGTTCAGGACTAAACAAAGTCCATGTTGCAGTGCAGCAGCTGTGTATGTAATAGGCTATATTTCTTATAAAGTGATGACTTCACCAGTACCATTAGATTTTACTTTTGATCAGCCCATTATAGGTCAGCCCATCATTGTCGATAACCGGCAGATAAAAAGGAATGTATAGGCAGGAAATGATCTATTGATCAATAAGGATTTTATGTTAAATGTAAAGTGCTTAAAAAAATAAATGTAATAATGTTTTTATTTTTCACATCACTATCATGGGCAGCACGGTGGCTCAGTGGTTATTAGCACAGTTGCTTTTCAGCACTGGGGTCCTGGGTTAAAATCTTATATGTTCTCCCAGTGTTTGCATGGGATTCCTCTAGATTCACAGATTTTCTCCCACATTCCAAAAACATACAGATTAGATCATTAAATTATGAGTCCCTATGGGGACAGTGATGATAATTTCTGTAAAGCGCTGCGGAAATTAATAATTAATGTTGGCAAAAGTCATTGTTTGGGGAAGTGAGGAGATGAGCTGTGACATCACCTAGTAACTAGTGAATACTGTGTTATCTACTGTATACAGAGATGTTATTTTTTCATTGTAATCCTGGCTGTGATGATAATGAGACTGCTGAAAAGTCTTTAGTACAGAACAGGAAGTGTGAGTCTAGTATTTGGCTTAGTGGCCAATTGGAAAAATTGCAGTATATACAGTGCCTTGTGAAAGTATATGGCCCCCTTGAACTTTTCTACCTTTTGCCACATTTCTGGCTTCAAACATAAAGATATAAAATTCTAATTTTTGGGGAAGAATCAACAACAAGTGGGACACAATCGTGAAGTGGAATGAAATTTATTGGATATTTTAAACTTTTTAAAAAAATTAAAAACTGAAAAGTGAGGCGTGCAATATTATTCGGCCCCCTTGAGTTAATACTTTGTAGTGCCACCTTTTGCTGCGATTACAGCTGCAAATCGCTTGGGGTATGTCCCTATCAGTTTTGCACATCTAGGGGCTGAAATTCTTGCCCATTCTTCCTTGCAAAACAGCTCGAGCTCAGTGAGGTTGGATGGAGAGCATTTGTGAACAGCAGTTTTCAGCTCTTTCCACAGATTCTCGATTGGATTCAGGTCTGGACTTTGACTTGGCCATTCTAACACCTGCATACGTTTATTTTTGAACCATTCCATTAATTTATGTTTGGGATCATTGTCTTGTTGGAAGATAAATCTCTGTCCCAGTCTCAGGTATTTTGCAGACTCCAACAGGTTTTCTTCCAGAATGGTCCTGTATTTGGCTCTGTCCATCTTCCCATCAATTTTAACCATCTTCCCTGTCCCTGCTGAAGAAAAGCAGGCCCAAACCATGATGCTGCCACCACCATGTTTGACAGTGGGGATGGTGTTTTGAGGGTGATGAGCTGTGTTGCTTTTACGCCAAACATATTGTTTTGCATTGTGACCAAAAAGTTCAATTTGGTTTCATCTGACCAGAGCACCTTATTCCACATGTTTAGTGTGTCTCCCAGGTGGCTTGTGGCAAACTTCAAATGAGACTTTTTATGGATATCTTTGAGAAATGGCTTTCTTCTTGCCACTCTTCCATAAAGGCCAGATTTGTGCAGTGTACGACTGATTGCTGTCCTATGGACTGACTCTCCCACCTCAGCGTAGATCTCTCTGCAGTTCATCCAGAGTGATCATGGGCCTTTTGGCTGCATCTCTGATCTGTCTTCTCCTTGTTCGAGATGAAAGTTTAGAGGGACAGCCGGGTCTTGGTAGATTTGCAGTCGTCTGATACTCCTTCCATTCAATATGATCGCTTGCACAGTGCTCCTTGACATGTTTAAAACTTGGGAAATCTCTTTGTATCCAAATCCGGCTTTAAACTTCGCCACAACAGTATCTCGGACCTGCCTGGTGTGTTCCTTGGTCTTCATGATGCTCTCTGCACTTGAAACAGAACCCTGAGACTATCACAGACCAGGTGCATTTATACGGAGACTTGATTACACACAGGTGGATTCTATTTATCATTACCAGTCATTTAGGACAACATTGGATCATTCAGAGATCCTCACTGAACTTCTGGAGTGAGTTTGCTGCACTGAAAGTAAAGGGGCCGAATAATATTGCACGCCCCACTTTTCAGTTTTTAATTTTTTAAAGAAGTTTAAAATATCCAATAAATTTCGTTCCACTTCACGATTGTGTCCCACTTGTTGTTGATTCTTCCCAAAAAAATTAGAATTTTATATCTTTATGTTTGAAGCCAGAAATGTGGCAAAAGGTAGAAAAGTTCAAGGGGGCCAAATACTTTCACAAGGCACTGTATATATATATATATATATATATATATATATATATATATATGTATGCATATTCTTATTTATTATCTTTTTATTTTATTTTTATACCGATAGTGATATTGTAAATTGACAAAATACATTATCATATTGTTTTAACTAAAGAGGGCCTTTCACAAATTGTAACATGTTAAACTGGTCACAAAATGCAATAATGGCTGCAGAGCGGAATAAAACTTTTTTAAATTTTACATCTTTGTTGCGCAGATATTAGCAATCAAAGTATTTGGCACCTAATGAGTTAACTTTAATTAACACTAAGTGGGTGTTTTAATTGAGGGTGTGTACATCTCCCTGCATGAGTTACTATCTGATAACACCCAAAAGTTAACTCATTGGGTACCAACTACTTTGATTGCTAATATCTCCGCAACGGAGAGGAAAAAGTAAAAAAAAAAAAAGTTTTATTCCGCTCTGAAGCCGCTATTACATTGTGTGTCCAGCTCAACATGAAAAATTTGGTGAAAGGTCCTCTGTACAAAAAATACAATTAACACTAAAACCTGATTTAATCAATAGGCCATTTTATGATGACAGATTCCCTTTAAGAACACATTTATCATCCTGGTAAATTAAATGAAAACTGTTCCTAAAATCTTTTTCTACTTTCCAATTTTTAGACTCGGAGAATTCAATCAAAGTGAGGATCAGCCTGAAAGCAGGACTGGGAGATAAAGCGGTAAGAGCAAAATAAGAACTTGATCTGGGATTTTTTTTATATACTAATGTGTAATGTCCTGAGATGGTGATGAACTTAATGTAGAAAAATTCAGCTTAATTTAACTTAAAGTAAAAAATGTCTCATAGTGTTTTATTACTATTGATGTATAATGGAGATGTGGGGTTTGGTTGCTTGAATTGATACACAAATCTAGACATTAAAATTGGGCAAGAGCTTAATGTGTATTTTTGTAGTTAAAAGTACAAAAATACAATAATGCCCTAAAAATTCATGCAAAGCAATCTAAGGGTATATTCACATGAAGCACTTTTGCAGCGTTTTATTGTTTTATTCAGCAAATTAAAAGCTGATTTTTACAGTACCAGCAAAAGCTATAAGATTTCAGAAATCTCCTGCACACGCTTGGTATTTTGAAATGAGTGAATTTGAGAACTGCAGTGTTTTTTAAATCTGCAGCGTGTCAATTCTTTCAGCATTTTTACAGCATTTTTTCACTCATGGAAATCAATGAGAAAGTGAAAAAAAATGCTGAAAAAAACGCAACAAACATTTTCACAATGTTTTAGAAGCTGTTTTGGTGCATGAAACTAACTTTATTAAACATGTACTGTTGACAAAGCACACATGTAATCCGTACCTAAAAATACAGAAAAAAAATGAGTCAAAAACACAGTACAAATGCCATGAACAATTCAGCAAAAACGTCACAAAATGGGCGTTTTGAACACCGCAAAATGGGCTTTTTGAACACCGCAAAATGGGCTTTTTGAATACCGCAAAATGGGCGTTTTGAACAACGCAAAATGGGCGTTTTGAACACATCAATGTTACTGCCAAGAGAGCAGGTTTTGACTTCAGAAAAAAATTCAGCAAAAACACTGCGTGTGAACATATCCTAAAAGATCAATCTACAACATTAAATAAAGGACAAAAGCAGAGCTGTGGAGTCGGTAAGCCAAATCTCCGATTCTGACTCCTCAATTTCCCTGACTTCCTACTCAGACTCTGACTCCACAGCCCGGCCTCAATACTGAGCGTGTACATAAAGTGCAGCACAGATTCATCTCAACTAAAAGCCGAGATCCTTAGATCAGGAACAGAACAGACATTTATAGGACATTTCATAACTTTCCCAAATTCTTATGAAAACATTTATGGCACATCCTGCATTGTACTACTGTACCCAATTATTATATATTTGTGCTGTCGGAGTCCATCCATTTTATACCGACTCCACCTAAATGGACACCGACTGCACGACTCCGACTCCACAGCCCTTAAATATAATAATCAGACATCCATGTTATGAAATAAATATCAGAAACTCTGACTGCCGATCATCGGTCGGTATCCAAACTGATCCATATAGTCTTGTGTCCTAGCCAAGCACAGATTAAAGGTGATTGTCAGATGAG
The DNA here is from genome assembly GCF_046119375.1 of Phyllobates terribilis. Taxonomy (NCBI): domain Eukaryota; kingdom Metazoa; phylum Chordata; class Amphibia; order Anura; family Dendrobatidae; genus Phyllobates; species Phyllobates terribilis. The sequence goes on from NW_027362762.1 coordinate 869,079,203, forward strand.
CTGCCATGATAATGCTTGTTCCCAATTATCGCCCTACATAAAGATGCCAGAAATCACCGAAAATACAAGCAAAACGCTCATTCATCAAATTGTTGGATTGTTTATCTGAGCATAAAAATCCTGGTAGCAGCGCACCGTCCCACATGTGCTGCCGGTAATATGCAGCTGTATGGACGCAGAACAACTGTACAAACAACGGTTCTGTTCCCATGAATTTTTTTTGGCCTGTGTGTACCTATCCCATATAAACAGCCCATCGACTTGTATATAGTTAACAGTCCAAAATCCCATTTAGATGGACCTTAACATTTTCACATAGACAAGACTAGGAATGGAACAATCAGAGGAAAAGTATAATAGAAACACGTCACCACTTCTGCATTTTTCACCCACTCCTGGTTTTGGTTTACAAATATTGATGTAAATTACTGACCAAATATTGAATGTGTGAACATGGCCTTAAGCTGAATACTGGATACATTGGTGGGTTTAGTATCGTTTCTGTAAAACAGCAATGTATTTGTAATTTTGTACAACCCTTTACTTTGACAGTACACTTGGGACAGCAGTGAACTGAATTTGTTCAGGTCGACAATTGCTTATGCCATGTCAAAGTACTATAATACAAAGAAAAGACTGGTGGCAGAATTTTCGTAAGTATTTTTCACCTCTTTTTTTGGGCTAACTTCTTGCAAGTTGTATCCTATATATATACTGGTAGTACAGTGATCAAAGTGAAAAAGTTCAGTGGTCCATTCACTAAGACTGCTTTCAGATCTGGTTCCATTTTACAGAATCTTCTCTCATTTGGACATTGTTGTGAAACCTAAATTAATTTTAATCACCAAAAAACTATCTATATTTGGATTACTCACATTCTTTAATCCCTTACCGCTGAGGACTGTTTTCACCTTCTTGTCAGTAAGGGTACATGCCCAAGATCTGTATTTGCAGCGTTTTGAACAAAGCTCACCTTCGCTGCATCCAAAACGCTGCGTTCTAAATTAGAAGCACAGTGATTGGATTTATAGAAATCCCATGCCCACTATGTTTCTATTTGATGGCGCGTAAACTCACCGGCGGCGTGGCTTTACAAGCTGCAGAACTACAATTTGTGTTGCGGAGACGTTAGTCTCCACAACAGAAATTTTCCCAATAGAATGTATAGCGAGTGGTAACTCCACATGTGTTCAATGAACACATGTGGATTTACCTGCCTGATCGGACGCAGTGAAAATACACTGTGTGCAAAGGGCTGCAATAGCCTAATCGTGGGCACATAGCCTTATAAGTTTGGAATGCTTCTTCCAATCCCAACAATTCGGATATTGTTGTTTGGTGAAACATTGTACTTTATGTTAGTGGTGAATTTAGGTCTATAAAATTTTGCAATTATCTATGAAAATATTGGAAATTTGGCATAAATTTTGCAAAATTAGCAATTTTCAAACTTTAAATTTTTATGCCCTTATAACAGATTACCAGACAAAATAGTTTATTGACATACAGTGGTGGCCAAAAGTATTGGCACCCCTGCAATTCTGTCAGATAATACTCAGTTTCTTCCTGAAAATGATTGCAATCACAAATTCTTTGGTATTATTATCTTCATTTAATTTGTCTTCAATGAAAAAACACAAAAAAATAGTCATAAAGCCAAATTGGATACAATTCCACACCAAACCTAAAAAAGGGGGTGGACAAAAGTATTGGCACTGTTTGAAAAATCATGTGATGCTTCTCTAATTCGTGTAATTAACAGCACCTGTAACTTACCTGTGGCACCTAACAGGTGTTGGCAATAACTAAATCACACTTGCAGCCAGTTAACATGGATTAAAGTTGACTCAACCTCTGTCCTGTGTCCTTGTGTGTACCACATTGAGCATGGAGAAAAGAAAGAAGACCAAAGAACTGTCTGAGGACTTGAGAAACCAAATTGTGAGGAAGCATGAGCAATCTCAAGGCTACAAGTCCATTTCCAAAGACCTGAATGTTCCTGTGTCTTCCATGCGCAGTGTCATCAAGAAGTTTAAAGCCCATGGCACTGTGGCTAACCTCCCTAGATGTGGACGGAAAAGAAAAATTGATGAGAGATTTCAACGCAAGATTGTGCGGATGGTGGATAAAGAACCTCGACTAACATCCAAACAAGTTCAAGCTGCCCTGCAGTCCGAGGGTACAACAGTGTCAACCCGTACTATCCGTCGGCGTCTGAAAGAAAAGGGACTGTATGGTAGGATACCTAGGAAGACCCCACTTCTTACCCCGAGACATAAAAAAGCCAGTCTGGAGTTTGCCAAAACTTACCTGAGAAAGCCTAAAACGTTTTGAAAGAATGTTCTCTGGTCAGATGAGACAAAAGTAGAGCTTTTTGGGAAAAAGCATCAACATAGAGTGTACAGTCAAACATGGCGGAGGTTCCCTGATGTTTTGGGGTTGCTTTGCTGCCTCTGGCACTGGACTGCTTGACCGTGTGCATGGCATTATGAAGTCTGAAGACTACCAACAAATTTTGCAGCATAATGTAGGGCCCAGTGTGAGAAAGCTGGGTCTCCCTCAGAGGTCATGGGTCTTCCAGCAGGACAATGACCAAAAACACAAAAGCCTATAAAATGGTTTGAGAGAAAGCACTGGAGACTTCTAAGGTGGCCAGCAATGAGTCCAGACCTGAATCCCATAGAACACCTGTGGAGAGATCTCAAAATGGCAGTTTGGAGAAGGCACCCATCAAATATCAGGGACCTGGAGCAGTTTGCCAAAGAAGAATGGTCTACAATTCCAGCAGAGCATTGTAAGAAACTCATTGATGGTTACCGGAAGCGGTTGTTCGCAGTTATTTTGGCTAAAGGTTGTGCAACCAAGTATTAGGCTGAGGGTGCCAATACTTTTGTCTGGCCCATTTTTGGAGTTTTTTGTGAAATGATCAATGATTTGATTTTTGCTTCATTCTCTTTTGTGTTTTTTCCTTGCAACCCAAATTAAATGAAGATAATAATACCAAAGAATTTGTGATTGCAATCATTTTCAGGAAGAAACTGAGTATTATCTGACAGAATTGCAGGGGTGCCAATACTTTTAGCCACCACTGTATGTCTACTTTACATCAGCAACATTTTTGAAATGCCCTTTTATTTTGTTAGGATGTTCAAGGGTTAAAAGATTAGTAGCAATTTTCTTCTTTTTTTTCAGCAAAATTTACAAAATCAATGTGTTTACAGAGCTATTCAGTTTTGAAGTGACTTTGAGGGACCTACACTACCGTTCAAAAGTTTGGGGTCATTTAGAAATTTCATTATTTTTTAAAGAAAAGCACTTTTTTTTTCAATGAAGTTAACATTAAATGAATCAGAAATACACTCTATACATTGTTAATGTGGTAAATGACTATTCTAGCTGCAAACGTCTTGATTTTATTGCAATATCTACATAGGTGGATAGAGGCCCATTTCCAACAACCACCACTCCAGTGTTTTAATGGTACATTGTGTTTGCTTACTGTGTAAGAAGGCTAATGGATGTTTAGAAAACCCTTGAACAAGTATGTTAGCCCAGCTGAAAATGGTTTGGCTGATTTGAGAAGCTATAAAATTGACCGTCCTTTGAGCTAGTTGAGAATCTGGAGCATTACATTTGTTTGTTCTATGAAACTCTCAAAATGGCCAGAAAAAGAGAACTTTCATATGAAACTCGACAGTCTATTCTTGTTCTTAAAAATGAAGGCTATTCCATGCGAGAAATTGCCAAGAAACTGAAGATTTCCTACAACGGTGTGTACTACTCCCTTCAGAAGAGAGCACAAACAGGCTCTAACCAGAGTAGAAAGAGAAGTGGGAGGCCCCGCTGCACAACTGAGCAACAAGACAAGTACATTAGAGTCTCTAGTTTGAGAAATCGACACCTCACAGCTCCTCAACTGGCAGCTTCATTAAATAGTATACGCAAAACGCCAGTGTCAACGTCTACAGTGAAGAGGCGACTCCGTGGTGCTGGCCTTCAGGGTAAAGTGGCAAAGAAAAAGCCGTATCTGAGACTGACTAATAAAAGGAAAAGATTAATATGGGCAAAAGAACACAGACATTTTACAGAGGAAGATTGGAAAAAAGTTTTATGGACAGACGAATCAAAGTTTGAGGTGTTTGGATCACACAGAAGAACATTTGTGAGAGGCATAACAACTGAAAAGATGCTGGAAGAGTGCCTGATACCATCTGTCAAGCATTGGTGGAGGTAATGTGATGGTCTGGGGTTGCTTTGGTGCTGGTAAAGTGGGAGATTTGTACAAGGTAAATGGGATTTTGAATAAGGAAGGCTATCACTCCATTTTGTAACGCCATGCCATACCCTGTGGACAGCGCTTGATTGCAGCCAATTTCATCCTACAACAGGACAATGTCCCAAAGCACACCTCCAAATTATGCATGAACTATTTAGGGAAGAAGCAGGCAGCTGGTATTCTATCTGTAATGGAGTGGCCAGCGCAGTCACCAGATCTCAACCCCATTGAGCTGTTGTGGGAGCAGCTTGACCGTATGGTACGCAAAAAGTGCCCATCAAGCCAATCCAACTTGTGTGAGGGGCTTCAGGAAGCATGGGGGGAAATTTCTGAAGATTACCTCAGCAAATTAACAGCTAGAATGCCAAAGGTCTGCAATGCTGGAATTGCTACAAAGGGAGCATTCTTTAACGAAAGCAAAGTTTGAAGGAGAAAATTATTCTTTCTAATAAAAATCATTATTTCTAACCTTGTCAATGTCTGGACTATATTTTCTATTCATTTTGCAACTCATTTGGTAAATAAAAGTATGAGTTTTCATGGAAAACACAAAATTGTCTGGCTGACCCCAAACTTTTGAACGGTAGTGTATATGTCAGAAAAAAAAAACAAAAGTGATCCAATTTTAAAAACTGCTAAAAAATAATCAAAAGAACAACATATGTACAGGAAAAAAATATGTAAAAGGACAAGGTTATGTTCACATGTCATCTATGTGCTGTTAAAGGGAACATGTCATGTGAAAAAACGCTATTAACCTGCAGATATGGGGTTAATCTGCAGGTTAATAGCGTTCTGACCCTGCCCGGCACCGGCACTTAAACCCCTGCTGCTGGGAGAAAGTGAACTGTATTTCTTCAGGCAGCATTCCGGTTTCAGTCACTGGGGTGGGGCCAGCGCGGGTTCAGTCACTGCTTAGTGTATAGAGCACGGCGGCTTAAACCGCATCCCCAGCACTGATTGACAGCAGCTCAGCATTAAAGCCAGCCGTCAGTCAGTGCCGTGGGGGGGCGGTTACATCCGCTGCTCTCCATGCACAGAATTATGACTGAACCCGCACTGGCACCACCCCCATGACTGAGACTGAACTCTGCCGGTATGAATAAAGTTCATTTTCTCCCGGCAGCAGGGGTCTAAGGGCGGCTTTGGGCAGGTTCAGAATGCTATTAACCTGCAGATTAACCTCATATCTGCAGGTAAATAATGTTTTTTCACTTGACAGGTTCTCTTTAACCACTTTACAGCCTGTGGCATATTAGTATGCACCAGGCTGTCACCCCTGTTCAGCGCGTGCTCCGGCGCTGAGCCCACACTGAACCGGGCACATGTCAGCTGATTATTACAGCTGACATGTGCCCGCAACAGCCACGGGTGGAATCGCGATCAACCCGCGGCTGTTAACATGTTAAATGCCGCTGTCAATCTCTGACAGCGGCATTTAACATCGCCGCGCCGGAAGCGCGCCACTTACCCTGCCCATCGGTGACCCCGTCGCGTGATCGCGGGTCACTGATGCTTGGGCATGTCAACCCTGGGTCTGCAGCAGACTCTAGTAGTTGTCATGTGCTGATCGCTATGAGCGCCACCTAGTGGTCGGCCCTCATAGCGCAGGACCATTTCTGCCACATACAGGTGATCTGCTGATCATCTGTATGTAGCAGAGGCGATCAGACAAGTGCTGCTTCTAGTCTCCTATGGAGACTATTGAAGCAAGCAAAAAGTGAAAAAAAAAATGTTTTTAAAAATATTGAAAAAATTAAAAAAATATAAAAGTTTTTAAAATCACCCCCCTTTCGCCCCATTCAAAATAAAATAATAATAATAAAAAAAAAAACACATACACATATTTGGTATTGCCGCGTTCAGAATCGCCTGATCTAGCAATGTAAAAAAAGAATTAATCCGATCGGTAAATGGCGTAACGAGAAAAAAATTCTAAACGCCAGAATTATGTTTTTTGGTCGCCGCAACATTGCAATAAAATGCAATAACGGGCAATTAAAACATCGGATCTACCCAAAATGGGATCAATGATAACATTAGCTCATCTCGCAAAAAAATAAGCCCTCACCCGGCCCCAGATCCCGAAAAATGGAGACGCTACGGGTCTTGGAAAATGGCGGCATTTTTTTTTTTTTAGCAAACTTAGCAAATTTTTTTACACCACTTAAATAAAATAGAACCTATACATGTTTGGTGTCTACGAACTCGAAATGACCTGGAGAATAAGAATGGCAGGTCAGTTTTAGCATTCAGTGAACGTGGTAAAAGAACTAAGAAAAGAACATCTGTGGTATTGCACTTTTTTTGCAATTTCACCGCACTTGGAATTTTTTTCCCGTTTTCCCGTACACGATATGGTAAAACCAGTAATATCGTTCAAACGTACAACTCGTCACGCAAAAAATAAGCCCTTACATGACCATATTGACCAAAAAATAAAAACGCTATGGCTCGGGGAGCAAAAAACGAAAATGCAAAAACTGAAAATCCCAGGGTTGTGAAGGGGTTAAAACAGACAGCACACTGACCCACAGAGTTTAATCAAACAATTAACACTTTTGTTTTTTTATGAACAGGTTTGTAAGTCTATTCTTTAAGTTTCACGGTGCCGGCATGGACTCAATTTCCAGATTGTCTATGGGTCTCCATCAAAAAATAATGAAAAACATTTTTCATTTGTTTTGAAATGACTCTTTGCTATGTGTCAATGGTTAAAAATAAAGTCAGAAAATTTTTACCTCCTTCAGTTTTTAAAAACAAGACAGAAAAAATTAGATGCAAATTGGTTGACACATGGAAAAAAATGATCAACTTTTCATGGATGTAATCCCAGACACCCTACAGATTTAGGGCGGTTTCACACTTCTGTATAATTCCAGTACCGGAAAAACCGGAGATATCCCTGTCCCGTGTGTCATACGTGTGGCAACCGTGTACCGCCCGTGTGTCGCATCAGGATCACACGTACCGGTGCCTGGGAATCAGTGTACAGTGAGCGCTGTTCCAAGCGCTGGGTGCTGAACGCTGCCGTCCTCATTGTTCCTTTGTGATCAGCACGAGCAAGAGACAATGTTGGGAGTAGTAGTCTTTTCCTGCAGTATTCCTGTGTGAAAATAAGAATAAAAGCCTTATACTCACCTGTCCGGAGATGTCCCCCACTGTAATCCTCTGACCTCTGACGCCAAGGAGCCGGGGAGACTGAGACGCTCGAGTGAGTGGCCCCGGAGCTGCGCTGAGCTCAGGATCGGTGTCCTGTTACTCAGTGAGCTCTGCTCAGTGCAGGGCACTGCTTGATGGAGCGGCTCATTCTCCCTGGCTCCTCGACATCAGCAGTCAGAGGATTAAAGCAGGGGACAGGTGAGTATACAGATTTTATTATTTTATTCTTATTTTTACACAGAGACACTGCGGGAGCAGACTACTACTCCCAACATTGACTCTTGCCCGTGCTAATCACCGCGCGAGCAAGGAACAAAGATGAGGGCAGAATCCGGCGCTTGGGAACAGCGCTAATTGTACCGCTGATTCCCAGGCACCTGTACGTGTCACACTGATGACATCCGTGTGTGTTCAGCGTGAGACAATGATCACAGCGTGAGACATTGTCCCTGCTGTTGCTGATCACAGCGCCGTCAGGGAACCATGATGAGTGTTCAGCACCGGCATTTGAAAACAGTACGATTCCCAGGCACCGGTATGTGTGATACTGATGTGGCACACGGGCCACACATGGATGCAACACGTAAAACACACACTGACCCACGGGACACGGACATCTCCGGTACCGGTTTTTCCGGTACTGCTAATATGCGGACGTGTGAAACCAGCCTTATACTGTGCACTGCTATCAGCCTCTATTATTTCATTGAACTTATGGAAGTTCTAGGACAGCCACGTTAATGTCAACTATGATTCAGATAATACTGTATTACTGAAAGGATTTCAGGAAATAGAGATGTGGTTCTCAAATGTCACCATCAAATTGTGATTTGATTTAATACCTATTTTTTTATTTTTTTTATAGAGATGAGGATGTCCATATTTTCCAAGTGACTGAAAGAATATCCTTCTATTTCTATGTTACGATGCCTCAAGAAATTGGAAACATAATACCGAAATCTGAAGTGGAAGATGCTGTTCGGTAAAGAATATTTTTTAGTTGGTTTTAGGATTGGATTAATGATGGGCCTCCACCTACCCTTTCAAGGACAATCCCCACGTGGCCATTAGTGTGGGTGGTGGAAGCTTTCTAGTTTTGCAAGGTTTTTTATCTCATATGTCTACCTTTTAATTGACCCTGGTTTGTTTAAAAGAGATATATTTCTATGACCTACTAATAATCTACTTTATGAACAGGTTTTCAAAAGGAAGAATCAATAGTGCTTTCCTACTCAATGAAGACTCCTTGGAATTTCTGGGTATCCCACCAACATTATCATCCCCCAGTGAAGGGTCTTTCTCAGTGTGGCTGGTGGTTTTCGGTGTAGTTGCTGGCCTGCTAGTTATTGCTCTGGTTGTTCTACTTGTGCTTGGCCAAAAGGACAAGAAAAAGTAAGTTATAAAAATCATATGAGTACATTATACAAAGTGGAATAAGTATGGAAATTTACATTTCTGGCCTCCAGCACCCTATTATTCTGACTATTTTTCACAAAGTGTATCTCCAATTAATAACCTCTAACAATATGTCCTTCATAGTATAAAATCATATTTCCAGTCTAGAATTAACCATTAAGTGTTCTGTGGTGTTCATCAGCTTCATTCACATGCAGGCTTTACTCTCCATACAATTGAATTTAGATAGAGCAGAAAGAGAGGTTGTTCGGCCTTGGGGTACAAGTCTGCAGTCACTCCATGTGATTGCAGACTTGTAAATCCTCACAGTGCACACTGTCAGAATTCTTCGGTGCCAGGAGCAGATGGGTGCAAGACCCCAAGTATGAGATTTGTATACATGTGGTTACGAGCCAAGTGTATATATAAGCGGCCTTGCTCAATACAAGTGAATTGAGTGAGGCTGGATACGTCTAGTCGGAATGTGGCCGGGAGTATGCAAATCGCATACTTGCAATCAAATGATCTCCAGCTCCAGGCGCTGGCATCTGAGAATCCTGACAGCGCGCAGTTTGCACACTGTCAAGATTTACAAGTCTTCAGTCAACATAAAGTGACTGCACACTTGTACCCCAAGGCTGGATATCCCTTTTAAAAGGCAATGAAGGCAACTTCCTGTTGTGAATTAGAAAGAAAGAGAGGTTTATAGCCATTGGTGTAACTGAAGTCTTATGGGCCAAAGTGCAAAATTTTGACCGGAGCCTCCACCAGCATGTTGGTCCAATCTATTGGCCCCTATAACAAGGTCCTCTCCATCCTGGTCCCTATCCTGTAACAATGTCCTATATCCTGTATTGATGTCCTCTGTCATGGCACCTATCCTGTAATAATGTCCCCCATCCTGGACCCATCTACTATATAATTGTCTTATCCCGTCTGTCTGTCTGTGTGTCTGTCTGTCTGTCCAGGAAATCCAGCGTCGCTCATTGGTCCGCCAGCGGCCAATCAGCGCCGCGGGATTTCAGAAAAAAGATGGCGGCCGTTAGCGGCTCATCTGCGGGACGGAGCTGAGTGGCGATGCAGCCGGGAGATGACCGGCGCGAGGCGCTCATCTCCCGGCCGGTACCGGCAGAAGGACCCCGACCGCCGGACCCATCTGCGGGACGGAGATGCAGCCGGGAGATGAGCGACGCAAGGCGCTCATCTCCCGGCCGGTAGCAGCGGAAGGACCGCCGGCGCCGCTGACCTCCATGCGGAAGGGAGGACCGGGGAGCAGCGCTGCGGGTCGGGATACTTCTGCTGCGGGTTCTCGCAGCGGAAGTAGCCGCACAGGCAGCGCCGCTCCCCGGTCCTCACCAAGACGATTCGATGATTGGTCGCGGTCTTCGGACCCGACCAATCACTGATCTTAGCGCAAAAGTTAAATATCGCTGTGCTGATTGGTCGCGGACGCTGCCCACGACCAATCACCGATTTGAGCGCCAAATTTAAATATCGGCCGCGACCAATCAGCACAGCGGTGTTTAAATCTGGAGCCAAGATCGGTGAGTGGTCGCGGACGATATTTAAATTTGGCGCCCAAATCGGTGATTGGTCGCGGGCAGCATCCGCGACCAATCAGCACAGTAGTGGTTAACTTTAGCCGCAAGACCAGTGATTGGTCGCGGCCCAAGACCGCGACCAATCACCGATTTGTGCGGTACATTTAAATAGCGGCCGCGACCAATTGGATGTCAGCGCCGCTCCCCGGTCCTCCCTTCACACCCTAGCCGCATGGATGTCAGCGGCGCTGCCTGTGCGGATACTTCCACTCCGAGAACCCGGGACATGAGCGGGCGCTCGGAGCAGAAGTATCCCGACCCGCAGCGCCGCTCCCCTGTCCTCCCTTCACACCCTAGCCGCTGATGTCCCCACAGTATCCGCATGGTGTTACAAAGGTCCGGACATTTGTGTTAAAAATCGCTGATTGGTCGCTGGCGCTGCACGCGACCAATCACCGATTTGGGCGCCAAATTTAAATATTGGCCGCGACCAATCACCGATCTTGGCTCCACATTTAAACACCGCTGTACTGATTGGTCGAGCCCGATATTTAAATGTGGCGCCAAAATCGGTGATTGGTCGCGCCCAGCGTCGGCGACCAATCAGCACAGCGGTATTTAAATGTGGAGCCAAGATCGGTGATTGGTCGCGGCCGATATTTAAATTTGGCGCCCAAATTGGTGATTGGTCGCGGGCAGCGCCAGCGACCAATCAGCGATTTTTAACGCAAATGTCCGGACCTTTGTAACACCATGCGGATACTGTGGGGACATCAGCGGCTAGGGTGTGAAGGGAGGACCGGGGAGCCGCGCTGCGAGCAGTCGCTCATGTCCCTGGTTCTCGCAGCAGAAGTATCCGCACAGGCAGCGGCGCTCCCCGGTCCTCACTAATATGATTCTGCTCCCCGCTCCTCACCAATACGATTCACCGATTGGTCGCGCTCTCCGCACGCGACCAATCAGTGATCTTGGTGCAAAAGTTAAACACCGCTCTGCTGATTGGTCGCGGCCGCCAGATGCGTCCAATGAGCGAGATTGGCGCCAAATTTAAACAACGCTCTGCTGATTAGTCGCGGACGCCAGATGCGTCCAATCAGCAGTATTGGCGCAAAATTTAAACAATGCTCTGCTGATTGGTCGCGGCCGGCGACCAATCAGCGATTTTGGCGCCAAATTTAAACCCCGCTCTGCATCGCTCTGCTGATTGGTCGTGGCCGGCGACCGCAACCAATCAGCAGTATTGTCGCCAAATTTAAACACGTCTTTGCTGATTGGTCGCGGTCGCGACTAATCAGCGATTTTGGTGCCAAATTTAAACACGCTCTCCATTCCTCACTAACACGCTTCGCTGATTGGTCGCGGCCGCCGCCCGCGACCAGTCAGCGATTTTGGCGCCAAATTTAAACACCGCTCTGCTGATTGGTCGCGGCCGCCATCCGTGACCAATCAGCGAGATTGGCGGCAAATTTAAACAATGCTCTGCTGATTGGTCGAGGCCGGCGACCGCGACCAAGCAGCAGAGCGATGCAGAGCGGGGTTTAAATTTGGCCCCAAAGTCGCTGATTAGTCGCGTCTGACGGCCGCGACCAATCAGCAGAGCGTTGTTCAAATTTTGCGCTAAAACCGCTGATTGGTCGCGGCCGGCGGCCTCGACCAATCAGCGATTTTGGCGCCAAATTTAAACACCGCTCTGCTGATTGGTCGCGGCCGGCGACCAATCAGTGATTTTGGTGCCAAATTTAAACCCCGCTCTGTATCGCTCTGCTGATTGGTCGCGGTCGGCGGCCGCGACCAATCAGCAGTATTGGCGCCAAATTTAAACACCGCTCTGCTGATTGGTCGCGACTAATCAGCGATTTTGGTGCCAAATTTAAACACACTCTCCTGTCCTCACTAACACAGTTCGCAGATTGGTCGCGGCCGCCGCCCGCGACCAATCACCGATATTGCCGCCAACTTTAAACACCGCTTTGCTGATTGGTCGCGGTTGCCTAAAGCGAACAATCAGCGATTTGGGCGCCAAATTTAAACGCCGCTCTGCTAATTGCGCCCCGTCGGCCGCATACCTATTCTAGAATACCCGATGCGTTCGAATCGGGCCACCATCTAGTCTATATATATAATCTTCTTATCCCGTCTGTCTGTCTGTGTGTCTGTGTGTCTGTCTGTCCAGGAAATCCCGCGTCGCTCATTGGTCCGCCAGCGGCCAATCAGCGCCGCGGGATTTCTGAAAAAAGATGGCGGTCGTTAGCGGCTCATATGCGGGACGGAGCTCAGCGGCGATGCAGCCGGGAGATGAGTGCCGCGAGGCGCTCATCTCCTGGCCGGCAACAGCAGAAGGAACCCGACCGCCGGACCCATCTGCGGGACAGAGATGCAGCCGGGAGATGAGCGGCGCGAGGCGCTGATCTCCCGGCCGGTAGGAGCACAAGGACCGCCGGCGCCGCTGACCTCCATGCGGAAGGGAGGACCGGGGAGCGGCGCTGCGGGTCGGGATACTTCTGCTGCGAGCGCCCGCTATGTCCCGGGTTCTCGCAGCGTAAGTACCCGCACAGGCAGCGCCGCTCCCCGGTCCTCACCAAGACGATTCGATGATTGGTCGCGGTCTTCGGACCCGACCAATCACTGATCTTAGCGCAAAACTTAAGCACCGCTGTGCTGATTGGTCGCGGACGCTGCCCGCGACCAATCACCGATTTGGGCGCCAAATTTAAATATCGGCCGCGATCGATTAGCACAGCTGTGTTTAAATGTGGAGCCAAGATCGGTGATTGGTCGCGGCCGATATTTAAATTTGGCGCCCAAATCGGTGATTGGTCGCGGGCAGCGTCCGCGACCAATCAGCACAATAGTGTTTAACTTTGGCGCCAAGATCAGTGATTGGTCACGGGCCAAGACAGCGACCAATCACCGATTTGTGCGGCACATTTAAATAGCAGCCGCGACCAATTGGATGTCAGCGCCGCTCCCCGGTCCTCCCTTCACACCCTTGCCGCATGTATGTCAGCGCCGCTGCCTGTGCGTATACTTCTGCTGCGAGAACCTGGGAAATGAGCGGGCGTTCGCAGCAGAAGTATCCCGACCCGCAGCGCCGCTCCCCGGTCCTCCCTTCACTCCCTAGCCGCTGATGTCCCCACAGTATCCGCATGGTGTTACAAAGGTCCGGACATTCGTGTTAAAAATCGCTGATTGGTCGCTGGCGCTGCTCGCGACCAATCACCGATTTGGGCGCCAAATTTAAATATCGGCCGCGACCAATCAGCACAGCGGTGTTTAAATGTGGCGCCAAGATCGGTGATTGGTCGCGGCCGATATTTAAATTTGGCGCCCAAATCGGTGATTGGTCACGGGCAGCGCCAACGACCAATCACCGATTTTTAACACAAATGTCCGGACCTTTGTAACACCCTGCGGATACTGTGGGGACATCAGCGGCTAGGGTGTGAAGGGAGGACCGGGGAGCGGCGCTGCGGGTCGGGATACTTCTACTCCGAGCGCCCGCTCATGTCCCGGGTTCATCGCAGCGGAAGTACCCGCACAGGCAGCGGCGCTCCCCGGTCCTCACTAATACGATTCCGCTCCCCGCTCCTCACCAATACAATTCGCTGATTGGTCGCGTGCGGAGAGCGCGACCAATCAGTGATCTTGGCGCTAAAGTTAAACACCGCTCTGCTGATTGGTCGCGGCCGCTGCCCGCGACCAATCACCGATTTGGGCACCACATTTAAACAGCGGCCGCGACCAATCACCGATCTTGCCGCCACATTTAAACACTGCTGTGCTAATTGGTCGCGGACGCCAATCAGCGAGCTTGGCGCCAAATTTAAACAACGCTCTGCTGATTGGTCGCGGATGCCGGACGCGTCCAATCAGCGAGATTGGCGCCAAATTTAAACAACGCTCTGCTGATTGGTTGCGGCTGGAGTCCGCGACCAATGAACGAGATTGGCGCCAAATTTAAGCAACGCTCTGCTGATTGATCGCGGTCGCTGGCCGAGATCAATCAGCAGTATTGACGCAAAATTTAAACACCGCTCTGCTGATTGGTCGCGGTTGTCGGCCGCGACCAATCAGCGATTTTGGCGCCAAATTTAAACCCCGCTCTGCATCGCTCTGCTGATTGGTCGCGGTCGCCGGCCGCGACCAATCAGCAGTATTGTCGCCAAATTTAAACACCTCTTTGCTGATTGGTCGCGGTCGCGACTAATCAGCGATTTTGGTGCCAAATTTAAACACGCTCTCCAGTCCTCACTAACACGGTTCGCTGATTGGTCGCGGCTGCCGCCCGCGACCAATCAGCGATTTTGGCGCAAAATTTAAACACCGCTTTGCTGATTGGTTGCGGCCGCCATCCGCGACCAATCAGCGATTTTGGCGCCAAATTTAAACACAGCTCTGCATCGCTCTGCTGATTGGTCGCGGCCGGCGGGCGCGACCAATCAGCAGTATTGGCGCCAAATTTAAACACCGCTCTGCTGATTGGTCGCGACTAATCAGCGATTTTGTTGTCAAATTTAAACACGCTCTCCAGTCCTCACTAACACGGCTCGCTGATTGGTCGCGGACGCCGCCCGCGACCAATCACCGATATTGCCGCCAAATTTAAACACCGCTTTGCTGATTGGTCACGGTTGCCGACCTCGACCAATCAGCGATTTGGGCGCAAAATTTAAACACAGCTCTGCTGATTGCTCCCGGTCGGCCGCATACAAATTCTAGAATACCCGATGCATTAAAATCGGGCCACCATCTAGTCCTATAATAATGTCCTTCATCCTGGGCCCCATCCTGTAATAATATCCTTCGTCATGTTATAATGTTCCCAATCCTGTAATAATGTCACCTGTCCTGTAATAATGTCCCGCATCCTGACACCTATTCTGTAGTTATGGCCCACATCCTGTAACAATATCCCTCATTCTGTAGCATTGTCCCCCATCCTGTAGTAATGGCCCCCATCCTGTAACAATATCCCTCATTCTATAGCATTGTTCCCCATCCTGTAGTAATGGCCCCTGTCCTGGGGCCTTTATTTAATAATGGCCCCCATCCTGTAATAATGTTCTCACTCCCGGTGCTCTCCTCACATTTAAACGTAAAAAAATAAACGATTTCTCCTTACCTTTCCTTGTTCCCGAGGTGAGTAACATCCTCTTCCTCCTCCATTGCCGTATCAAGTGGCGTGTGCGGCGTATGGCATGTGCCACCTACGATGGTCACGCCAATGTCAGCTGCCTTCATCTGATAGATCGACAGCCACTATAGCTATTGTGGCACAATGAGCCAGTAGTTCTCTGAGCTGCAATACATTTCAGCTTAAAATGGGGCTTGCATCGGCGGGCCCACCTCCTGCGATCATACCCTCTGTGACAGTGATTTTTACGCCCCTGTTGATAGCACAACTTGCTGTGCTTTGCAAGGAAATTTTCCACAACGGTTGAATAAATGAGGCTCTAAAAGCACTGTGAAGTTTTTCTTTTACTGAAGATAAACTAAAAAATGTGGATTTCTCAGGAATAAGACACCAGATTGCAGATATCAAGGTAACATTTTATTCAGCTTCCTATGACCTGCCTGCCCATATAGGCGGCTTAGGAAGGTTGAGTCTGCTGATAGATTCCCTTTAAGAAATATACTGTATATACCTACTACTAACAATAATAATCCTAAAATACGTATTGGTTGCTAACACTATAATCTCAGGCAGAAAGGATAATTATAGCTCCATACGACTTCTCAGCTTTACTTTACTACCCATAAAGTCTCATCTGACTTCATAAGGAGGCATAGAGAGGTCCTTCATCTGGATTCATAAAGAATTTGACAGAAGAAAAAAATAATGGCATATATAATGGTGCATGTTTTATTATGGCACATTTCTACGCCATAGAGAGGTACAATGAGGCAGTAAATGAAATGCAGAAAACTCATGGAGTGATAAGAATTCTATCTTCCACCATCCAGGCTCCATGAACATAGCTCTCCCATGGTGACCATGTCTCTACTCTACTTATGGCCCAATGCTGACACATTGGACTGCATGCTAACTAGACCCAAATAACCACGGCCGGTTGTACTACGACTAGTGTTGAGCATTCCGATACTGAAATATCGGGTATCGGCCGATATTCACTGTATCGGAATTCCGATACTTAATTCCGATACTTTTATAATATCGAATACCGGAATCGGAAGTTCCCATAATGCCTGCGCTCTGCAGTGTCTCTGAAGGATGACAAGCTGGATGGCAGCGCTCAGCTGCGATCCAGCTTGTCATCAGAATGCCATCCCAGCGTGGGAGAATTCTCCTGATTGTTTAAAAGCCGGCGCGCGGTAAAAAGCCGCCGGCTTTTAAACAATCACGCAGCCCCATACTGCTTCCCCGCAGCCTCCCACCCCGATCCTCCGCTCCCCTCGCCACCTCCCATCCCGATCGTAAATTAGGACCGGGCGGGGAGCGCAGCACCAAGGAGCGAAGGACCCGGGCGGGGAAGCCGGCAGTGAAAAGACTTCACCGCCGGCTTTCCCGTTCTGTGCTGCGCTTTCCCGCCGGTTATTTCAAATGAACAGCTGAGGTATCAGGTGATGCCGATCAGCTGTTCATTTGAAGTAGCCGCGGTGCCCTCAGAGGGTTCATGTGAGTTCATGCTTGACTGCATTGCATGAACTCACATGAACTTTCCCACGGCCGCACAGGTCAGCCTCACCTCCCGGACCCGTCATGATTAGTGTGTGCGGGGTGTGTGTGTGTGCGGGGTGTGTGTGTGTGCGGGGTGTGTGTGTGTGCGGTGTGTGTGTGTGCGGGGTGTGTGTGCGGGGTGTGTGTGTGTGCGGGGTGTGTGTGTGTGCGGGTGTGTGTGCGGGTGTGTGTGCGGGTGTGTGTGCGGGTGTGTGTGCGGGTGTGTGTGCGGGTGTGTGTGCGGGCAGACATAGGCCGATGTGACACTACTACTCCCATCGGCCTATGTCTGTCCCCCGTCCACTCCTGCCAGCAGGATCAGCTCGATGGGAGCAGTAGTTCCCATCAGCCTGATCCTGCTATTTAAATTGCCCTACTGTGTCCCCAATAAATGTTAAATACATGTCATTGGTGGCCAGTGGTTACCTAAAAGAAATTAGTTCATACATTACCTGTCCCCGCCGATCGCCACCTAAAATAAAGTAAAAAATAAAAAACTACACCTATACTCACCAAGACACCTAATTCCCCGAAGCCATCGATCTCCTGTAATAAAATATAAAATAATAAACCACAACCTTATCCTTACCCCTCCGTAGTAGTCCACGAGTGTCCCACGAAGATCTCCAGTTCAGAGCAGCCACATAGAATGTGACCGCTCTGAACCGCTGCCGCCGCTAGAATGACGGGGCCGTAAGGGTTCACCGGAGTTCAGGCAGCGCTGCTCCGGTTAGCTCCTTTACGGCACTGCTGTATCGTGAGAAATTCCCACGGTACAGCACTGCCATAAAGGAGGTCTCCGGAGCTGCGCTGCCTGAATGCACTCCGGTGACCTCAGTCAGTGGCTCCCGCTGCCGGGAGCGGACGTGTTCCCGGCAGCGTGAGCTTACAGCAGCCATGCACAGCTGTCACCATCTCCAGATGTGACAGCTGTGCATGGGAGATCAGCGCAGGAACGTGGACAGGTAACTATTTTTTTTTTAGTAAACTAAGAATTAAATAAAATGGTGTTTTATTTCAAATAAATTATTTTTTTCTGGGTGTAGTGTGTTTTTTCTTTTTAACACTTTGTAGGTTAGTAATGGGGGTGTCATATAGACGGCCATCATTACTAACCTGGGCTTCATGGCAGCTGGCGCTGACATGAACCCCACCACTATTACCCCCTGCCACCGCACCAGGGCAGCGTGGAAGAGCGAGGCTAAGTGCCAGAATTGGCGCATCCTATGGATGCGCCATTTCTGGGGCGGCTGACGGCTGGTGTTTCTAGCCTGGGAGGGGGCCAATATTCATGGCACCCTTCCTGAGCTATTAATATCAGCCCCCAGCTGTCTGCCTAGCCTTTGCTAGCTATTAAAATAGAGGGGACCCCACGTCATTTTTTTTTGGGGGGTCCCCCATTTTAATAGCTAGTAAAGGCTAGGTATTCAGCTGGGGGCTGATATTAGTAGCCTGGGAAGCTCCGTGGGTTTTACCCCCTTCCCAGGCTTCAAACATCTGCCCCAGCCGTCTGCTTAACCTCCGCTAGAGACTAAAATTATGGGGGATCCCACGCCATTTTTTTTTTAAATAAATCCTTTATTTTAACACTAAATGACATTTGAGGACTTAATAAAGATGCAGTCCCTAAATTATTATTTATTTTTTAATAAATTTTTCCCAAAACTTTTGACGTGGGCTTCGCCATATTTTTGTATGCCAGCCAGGTACAGCATCCAGCTTCTATGAACGCGCCATTTTCCGGGGCGGCCGCGGACTGCAATTTTCAGCGGGGGGGGGGAGGGCAAAAAGCTTGGGCCTCCCTGCGCTGCAGATTCCATCCCCCAGCTGCCTAGTTGTACCTGGCTGGACACAAAAATAGGGAGAAGCTCCACGTTTTTTTTTTTTTAATTATTTCATGAAATTCATGGAATAATTAAGAAAAAAAGGGCTTCCCTATATTGTTGTGTCCGGCTAGGTACAAATAGGCAGCTGGTGGTTGGGGGCAGCCCGTTCCTGCCTGCTGTACCTGGCTGGACACAAATATAGTGTGAAGCCCCACGTCAATTTTTTTTTAATTATTTCAGGAAATTCATGAAATAATTAAAAAAAAATTATGTGGGGCTTCGCCCTATAATTGTGTCCAGCCAGGTACAGCAGGCAGGAACGGGCTGCCCCCAACCACCAGCTGCCTATTTGTACCTAGCCGGACACAACAATATAGGGAAGCCCTTTTTTTCTTAATTATTCCATGAATTTCATGAAATAATTAAAAAAAAAAATGTGTGGCGCTTCGCCCTATTTTTGTGTCCAGCCAGGTACAACTAGGCAGCTGGGGGCTGGAATCTGCAGCGCAGGGAGACCCAAGCTTTCTGGGTCCCACCCGCTGCAAATTGCAGTCCGCAGCCGCCCCGGAAAATGGCGCGTTCATAGAAGCGCCATCTTCTGGCGCTGTACCCAACTCATCCAGGGCCCTGGTGCGGTGGCTCACTGGGTAATAAAGGGGTTAAGGCCAGCTTGGCATTATCAGCTGGCCCTAAGCCCGAAATTCATGGGGTCACGCCAATATTAGACATGACCGCCATGAATTTCTAGTAAAGTATTTAAAAAAAACACAAACACCCAGAAAAAAGTCCTTTAATTGAAATAAAGACACAATTCTTTATTGTTCTAAATTAAACCATACTTACCGCCACACCCATTCCAGCTGAAGCCAACGATCTCCTGCAATAAAAGTAAAATAATAAAGCAACCTCATCCTTACCTTTCCATGGTTCCCAGGACAGCTTCAGCTCTGCTACATCGAGATGACAGGCTGGACCGCAGCAGAACGCTGCCATCCAGCCTGTCATCCCGCGGACACTGAGAAGCGCAGGCATGCTTGCGCTCCTCAGTGTCTTTCTGTGACGTCATCCAGATGAGCCGAGGTCATGTCCAATGAACTCAGCTCACCTCATGCACGTCACTGACAGCGTGGGAAAATTCTCCTGCACTCAGCGCTTCAGCGTGAGAATTCTCCCACGCTGTCAGTGACGTGCATGAGGTGCGCCGAGTTCATGGGACATGACCTCACCTCATGCACGTCACTGACAGCGTGGGAAAATTCTCACGCTGAAGCGCTGAGTGCAGGAGAATTCTCCCACGCTGTCAGTGACGTACATGAGGTGAGCCGAGTTCATTGTCGGCTCATCTGGATGCCGTCACAGCCAGACACTGAGGAGTGGAAGTATGCCTGCGCTTCTCAGTGTCTGCGGGATGACAGGCTGGATGGCAGCGTTCTGCTGCGGTCCAGCCTGTCATCTCGATGTAGCAGAGCTGGAGCCGTCGTGGGAGCCATGGAAAGGTAAGGATGAGGTTGCTTTATTATTTTTCTTTTATTGCAGGAGATCGTTGGCTTCAGCTGGAATGGGCGTGATGGTAAGTATGGTTTAATTTAGAACAATAAAGAATTGTGTGTTTATTTCAATTAAAGGACTTTTTTCTGGGTGTTTGTGTTTTTTTTAAATACTTTACTAGAAATTCATGGTGGTCATGTCTAATATTGGCGTGACCCCATGAATTTCGGGCTTAGGGCCAGCTGATAATGCCAAGCTGGCCTTAACCCCTTTATTACCCAGTGAGCCACCGCATCAGGGCCCTGGATGAGTTGGGTACAGCGCCAGAAGATGGCGCTTCTATGAACGCGCCATTTTCCGGGGTGGCTGCGCACTGCAATTTTCAGCGGGGGGATGGGGGGGGCAGAAAGCTTGGGCCTCCCTGCGCTGCAGATTCCAGCCCCCAGCTGCCTAGTTGTACCTGGCTGGACACAAAAATAGGGCGAAGCTCCACGTTTTTTTTTTTTTAAATTCATGAAATTCATGGAATAATTCAGAAAAAAAGGGCTTCCCTATATTGTTGTGTCCGGCTAGGTACAAATAGGCTGCTGGTGGTTGGGGGCAGCCCGTTCCTGCCTGCTGTACCTGACTGGACACAAATATAGGGCGAAGCCCCACATCAATTTTTTTAAATTATTTCATGAATTTCCTGAAATGATTTAAAAAAAATTGACGTGGGGCTTCGCACTATATTTGTGTCCAGCCAGGTACAGCAGGCAGGAACGGGCTGCCCCCAACCACCAGCTGCCTATTTGTACCTGGTTGGACACAACAATATAGGGAAGCCCTTTTTTCTTAATTATTTCATGAATTTCATGAAATAATTAAAAAAAAAAAATACGTGAAGCTTCTCCCTATTTTTGTGTCCAGCCAGGTACAACTAGGCAGCTGGGGGATGGAATCTGCAGCGCAGGGAGGCCCAAGCTTTCTGCCCCCCCCCTCCCCCCGCTGAAAATTGCAGTGCGCAGCCACCCCGGAAAATGGCGCGTTCATAGAAGCTGGATGCTGTACCTGGCTGGCATACAAAAATATGGCGAAGCCCACGTCAAAAGTTTTGGGAAAAATTAATTAAAAAATAAATAATAATTTAGGGACTGCATCTTTATTAACTCCTCAAATGTCATTTAGTGTTAAAATAAAGGACTTATTTTAAAAAAAATTGACGTGGGGCTTCGCCCTATATTTGTGTCCAGCCAGGTACAGCAGGCAGGAACAGGCTGCCCCCAACCACCAGCTGCCTATTTGTACCTGGCCGGACACAACAATATAGGGAAGCCCTTTTTTAAAAAAATTATTTCATGAAATAATTAAAAAAAAATTGACGTGGGGCTTCGCACTATATTTGTGTCCAGCCAGGTACAGCAGGCAGGAATGGGCTGCCCCCAACCACCAGCTGCCTATTTGTACCTGGTTGGACACAACAATATAGGGAAGCCCTTTTTTTCTTAATTATTCCATGAATTTCATGAAATAATTTTAAAAAAAAATGCGTGGGGCTTCGCCCTATTTTTGTGCCCAGCCAGATACAACTAGGCAGCTGGGGGCTGGAATCCGCAGCGCAGGGAGACCCAAGCTTTCTGGGCCACCCCCGCTGCAAATTGCAGTCCGCAGCCGCCCCAGAAAATGGCGCGTTCATAGAAGCGCCATCTTCTGGCGCTGTACCCAACTCATCCAGGGCCCTGGTGCGGTGGCTCACTGGGTAATAAAGGGGTTAAGGCCAGCTTGGCATTATCAGCTGGCCCTAAGCCCAAAATTCATGGGGTCACGCCAATATTAGACATGACCACCATGAATTTCTAGTAAAGTATTTAAAAAAACACAACACCCAGAAAAAAGTCCTTTAATTGAAATAAACACACAATTCTTTATTGTTCTAAATTAAACCATACTTACCACCACGCCCATTCCAGCTGAAGCCAACGATCTCCTGCAATAAAAGTAAAATAATAAAGCAACCTCATCCTTACCTTTCCATGGTTCCCACGACAGCTTCAGCTCTGCTACATCGAGATGACAGGCTGGACCGCAGCAGAACGCTGCCATCCATCCTGTCATCCCGCAGACACTGAGAAGCGCAGGCATACTTCCACTCCTCAGTGTCTGGCTGTGACGGCATCCAGATGAGCCGAGGTCATGTCCAATGAACTCCGCTCACTTCATGTACGTCACTGACAGCGTGGGAAAATTCTCCTGCACTCAGCACTTCAGCGTGAGAATTTTCCCACGCTGTCAGTGACGTGCATGAGGTGAGCTGAGTTCATTGGACATGACCTCACCTCATGTATGTCACTGACAGCGTGGGAGAATTCTCACGCTGAAGCGCTGAGTGCAGGAGAATTTTCCCACGCTGTCAGTGACGTGCATGAGGTGAGCTGAGTTCATTGGACATGAACTCGGCTCATCTGGATGACGTCACAGAGAGACACTGAGGAGCGCAAGCATGCCTGCGCTTCTCAGTGTCTGCGGGATGACAGGCTGGATGGCAGCTTTCTGCTGCGGTCCAGCCTGTCATCTCGATGTAGCAGAGCTGGAGCTGTCCTGGGAACCATCGAAAGGTAAGGATGAGGTTGCTTTATTATTTTTCTTTTATTGCAGGAGATCGTTGGCTTCAGCTGGAATGGGCGTGATGGTAAGTATGGTTTAATTTAGAACAATAAAGAATTGTGTCTTTATTTCAATTAAAGGACTTTACTCTGGGTGTTTGTGTTTTCTTTTAACTTTGACTATGGGGTTAGTAATGGGGGTGTCTTATAGACGCCTCTCCATTACTAACCTGGGCTTGATGTCAGCTGGCATTATAAGCTGACATCAACCCCAACCCTATTACCCCCTGCCACCGCACCAGGGCAGCGTGGAAGAGCGAGGCTAAGTGCCAGAATTGGCGCATCCTATGGATGCGCCATTTCTGGGGCGGCTGACGGCTGGTGTTTCTAGCCTGGGAGGGGGCCAATATTCATGGCACCCTTCCTGGGCTATTAATATCAGCCCCCAGCTGTCTGCCTAGCCTGTGCTAGCTATTAAATTAGGGGGGACCCCACGTCATTTTTTTGGGGGGGTCCCCCATTTTAATAGCTAGTAAAGGCTAGGTATTCAGCTGGGGGCTGATATTAGTAGCCTGGGAAGCTCCGTGGGTATTACCCCCTTCCCAGGCTTCAAACATTTGCCCCAGCTGTCTGCTTAACCTCCGCTAGAGCCTAAAATTAAGGGGAACCCCACGCCAATTTTTTTTTAAATAAATCCTTTATTTTAACACTAAATGACAAGTACAGTAATCAACACTGTCACTGTACTTCATATATATGTGACTGACATGTTTCTATCTATCTAATCTATGTGTGATTCTCTATTCCTTCTATTCTAAATTGTCGGGTACAGATGCTGAATTGCCGGCCGGCTTTCTTAAAGAGACGGTGCATGAAAACACTATTATTTTTTTAAATAAATCCTTTACACTAAATGACAAGTTCTGTAAGCAACACTGTCACTGTACTTCTTATATATGTGACTGACATGTTTCTATCTATCTAATCTATGTGTGAAGCTCTATTCTGTCTGTTATAAATTGTCGGGTACAGATGCTGAATTGCCGGCCGGCTTTTTTAAAGAGACGGTGCACGAAAACACTAATATTTTTTTTAATAAATCCTTTACACTAAATGACAAGTACAGTAAGCAACACTGTCACTGTACTTCATATATATGTGACTGACATGTTTCTATCTATCTAATCTATGTGTGAAGCTCTATTCTTTCTGTTGTAAATTGTCGGGTACCGGTGAATGCCGCTGATGAATTGCCGGCTTTTCATGTCATTCTACATTATTCTTAGTTGTTTTACTTCATGTAGAATTAACCTACAAGGAAAGAAAGGGTTTATTTTCATTCCGATATTTGTGTCCCATTGACTTGCATTGGTTTCCGGTATCGGAATCGGCGATATCCGATACTTTTTGGGTATCGGCCCGATCCAATCCGATACGATATTTCCTGATATCGGAAGGTATCGCTCAACACTAACTACGACTTGTCGGATGCTACATTGCGTATTCTACTGCTTTAGGTATATTTTCATTCATCATAATAATTCAAATTATTATTTTTTCCTAAAAGGAAAAGAAAAGCTGATCGAGAAAAACAGATCAAGGCTGAAAATGAAAAAGTTTCTGAGATTTTGGTTGATTCCATGGCGGTAGCTGTGGCTGAAGCTGATGATAATAGCATATCTGTTGCCAGATATGAAACTATAGGGGAACAAAATAAAGCCTATGAAGATGAAGATGACCCACAAACGGCATTCTAAGACTATTGGTCACATACTGCTCCAGGAAGTTTTTAAAGATTATCAAACAGATGTCATCTTAATCTTTACCTGTATGTAACCATCCAAGATGGATATATGTTCGAGGAGAGAGGAAACACTGGCAAAAGATGGAAAAAAGAAGGGTACACGTTGACTTACTATTCTGCCAGGATCGTCCAAGAACTTGATTTGCCCAATCTTGGCCCATGCCAACAGGTACAAGTTGTACCCCTGTTAATGGTGGCTTTCATACAACTCACTGATACAGTATTCTCTGTTTTATATTAACCCTTGCAAAATGTACGTCTATATTCATTCTTTTTTTTAACTTGTACATCTGTGGCGCAATTATATTTAATTACAGATGTAACATGCATTACTACATTACTTTTATTCATGAATTATAATTAAACAATAATGAAGTTATTTTTTTCTTATTGCGTTGGGTCATTTTTTAGAAATATGTTGTGTTTTTAAAAAAATTAGCTCAGTTCCAGTATTGAGGCTTAGTCAGACAACCATTTTTCACATATACATTATATCTGTATTTCTCACAGACAGATCTTCTACGCATTATAGTCTATGGGGCTTTTCTCATGTCAGTGTTTGATTCAAAAGATGTCTGATTCTGATCCAAGTCAGGGCTCAAACTCACCAATCAAAGTCTATGGGTCTGTGAAAAAAAACGGACAGCACTCATTTGCCATCCTAGTTGCATGCCAGGGCCATGTTAATGCGCTCATTATTTGGTCAGTATTTCACATCAATATTTGTAAGCCAAAACCAGTGAGATTCGGCCATTAAAGTCTAAGGGATATACAAGAGGTAATGGGGGCCACATCCACCTCCAAAGCAGGTGGAATTGTGCATTATGAGGAGCTTTTGAGCTGCAAAGGGCCCATATATTGTTCTTGCACAGGGGCCTCTTCTGCCTGTGTTCATTCCTAATGGAAGACATACCTTGTTCTTCAGTGTTCCATCCGTGTTTCTTCCATTTTTCACTGATACATTGTTAAAAGTCAATAGAGAAATAAAAGTTCAGACATGAATGTGAAAATTGACACAGCTGAGTGTGAGAAATTGTGTATTCACAAGTCTGCAGTCACATACAGTGACTGCAGACTTGTAGCTTAGGCTATATGCATTTTTGCTGTGTTTTTTTTTTTGCAGGCAAAACTTGCTCTCTTGCTCAGTTACAAATGTAACAGGCGGGAGATAAATTGGTCAGGATTAGTTTACCTAAGACATAATTTACTTAAGCATTGAGTTTGTAAGGCACTGTTTACTTTCACACTTTGGTCAGCCCTTGAGTTGGTCAGGTATTGTTCAATTTCACACGTTGTTCAGCCAGTGTTTACTTTACACATATCGCTAATTTAATTAAACTGTACTAATCTTAACTGCCATCTCAGGTGATGATACCAATACATTATGGTTTAAACTTGGGAAAATCACAAAAATAAATGTGTTTCACATCCCGTTGTACATGCTTTTTGTTGCACTAAAAACGCAGAAAAAAAGTTTTTTTTGTCGCGTTTTTTGCTGCATTTTTGCTCTTATTCATTGCTTTCTATGGGTGATAAAACGCTGCAAAAACACCAAAAGAAGTGACATACTACAGTTTTTAAAAACGCAGCAGTTTTCCTAAGGGAAAAAAACAATGTATATGATTTCTGAAATCTCATAGCTTTTGCTGGTACTGTAAAACGCAGATTTAATTTGTATAAAATAACGCAGCAAAAAACGCATTGTGTGAACATAGTCTAAGGCTGGACAACCCCTTTAAAGATTAACTATCTTCTTTTAATATTAAAGTTTAAATCAGGGACTTTAATTTGTCATGTGAGGCAAGATGAGAGTCAAATTGGGTCCTATTTGTCTACCCTTTTATATGCATTACTTCAACTTTGATATACAGTAAGGTTTTTAATATAGACAGTGTAGGTACCGTCCCAATTTAGGGTCACCTTGTCGCTGGTGGGACGGCTTGTATACTTTTTTTGATCAAAAATAGTTCACTAAGTACCCTATATTTAATATGCAACTTTGCTTTACATTTATATATAATGATCGTAGGGTATGAGATATATTTTATGTCTTTTGTAGGTTTTGCTTCTTTTTGCTAGTGTGAACATGCTCCTATTTCTTGCATGTGTACCATCTTAGACCTCAGTTCACATTGCTTGGTATTGTGTGAACATAGTCTAAGGCTGGACAACCCCTTTAAAGATTAACTATCTTCTTTTAATATTAAAGTTTAAACCAGGGACTTTAATTTGTCATGTGAGGCAAGATGAGGGTCATATTGGGTGCAAAGAAATTCAGACGGCTCAGTATAAAGATATGGCTTCTTCTTGGGTCCCCAAACTCCGCTTTTGCCACACTGCTGGAGCGCCCTCATGTATTGGTATCTGCAGCTGTGCCATCGATATGTCACATCAGTCACTGTTTAGGGTAAAAAAAGCCAAACACTTTTGATTTGAAGTTGAAAGAATATTGAAACAAACATGTTGATAGTTTTTAAAAAAAAAAAAGAATTTTTTTTTCTGCACATCATAACAAATAGAAGGCCTAATTTTTTTTATGCTAGGCTGGTTTGACGGTGCCATGTGACATTGGCAGATGGTGGCTTGGTATTTGAGGGACAAGATGATGTTTTCAGCGGTACCATTTTTATTTACATGCGTGTTTTTGATCGTGTTTTATTCCACTTTTTGTTCAGCAGTATGATGATAAAGCATAATTTTTTGCTTCTTTTCCTATTTATTTCTTTTTACCTTGTTCACTAAAGGAGTTAACTAGTGGGACAGTTATTCCGGATGCGGTGATACCGAATATGTGTACTTTTATTGTTTTTTTTGTTTCATAATAATATTTATTTATTGGTACTATATATATATATATATATATATATATATATATATATATATATATATATATATATATATATATATATATATATATATATATATACACAGTTATATGAAAAAGTTTGGGCACCCCTATTAATCTTAAGCTTAATGTTTTATAAAAATTGGTGTTTTTGCAACAGCTATTTCAGTTTGATATATGTAATAACTGTTGGACACAGTAATGTTTCTGCCTTGAAATGAGGTTTTTTGTACTAACAGAAAATGTGCAATCTGCATTCAAACAAAATTTGACAGGTGCATAAGTATGGGCACCTCACCAGAAAAGTGACATTAATATTTAGTAGATCCTCCTTTTCCAAAAATAACAGCCTCTAGTCGCTTCCTGTAGCTTTTAATGAGTTCCTGGATCCTGGATGAAGGTATTTTTGACCATTCCTCTTTACAAAACAATTCCAGTTCAGTTAAGTTTGATGGTCGCCGAGCATGGACAGCCCTCTTCAAATGATCCCACAGATGTTCAATGATATTCAGGTCTGGGGACTGGTATGGCCATTCCAGAACATTGTAATTGTTCCTCTGCATGAATGCCTGAGTAGATTTGGAGCGGTGTTTTGGATCATTGTCTTGCTGAAAGATCCATCCCCTGCGTAACTTCAACTTTATCACTGATTCTTGAACAATATTGTCAAGAATCTGCTGATACTGAGTGGAATCCATGCGTCCCTCAACTTTAACAAGATTCCCGGTGCCAGCATTGGCCACACAGCCCCAAAGCATGATGGAACCTCCACCAAATTTTACTGTGGGTAGCAAGTGTTTTTCTTGGAATGCTGTGTTTTTTTGCCACCATGCATAATGCCTTTTTGTATGACCAAACAACTCAATCTTGGTTTCATCAGTCCACAGGACCTTCTTCCAAAAAGAAATTGGCTTCTCCAAATGTGCTTTTGCATACCTCAGCCGACTCTGTTTGTGGCATGCTTGCAGAAACGGCTTCTTTCGCATCACTCTCCCATACAGCTTCTCCTTGTGCAAAGTGCGTTGTATAGTTGACCGATGCACAGTGACACCATCTGCAGCAAGTTGATGCTGCAGCTCTCTGGAGGTGGTCTGAGGATTGTCCTTGACTGATCTCACCATTCTTCTTCTCTGCCTTTCCTGTGTTTTTCTTGGCCTGCCACTTCTGGCCTTAACAAGAACTGTCCCTGTGTTCTTCCATTTTGTTACTATGTTCCTCACAGTGGAAACTGACAGGTTAAATCTCTGAGACGGCTTTTTGTATCCTTCCCCTGAACAAATATGTTGAATAATCTTTGTTTTCAGATCATTTGACAGTTGTTTTGAGGAGCCCATGATGCCACTCTTCAGAGGAGATTCAAACAGGAGAACAACTTGCAAGTGGCCACTTTAAGTAGCTTTTCTCATGATTGCATACACCTGGCTATGAAGTTCAAAGCTCAATGGGGTTACAAAACCAAAAAAAGTGCTTTAGTAAGTCAGTAAAAAGTAGGTAGGAGTATTTAAAACAAGAAAATGATAAGGGTGCCCATACTTATGCACCTGTCAAATTTTGTTTGAATGCAGATTGCACATTTTCTGTTAGTACAATAAACCTAATTTCAAGGCAGAAACATTACTGTGTCCAACAGTTATTACATATATCAAACTGAAATAGCTGTTGCAAAAACACCAATTTTTATAAAACATTAAGCTTAAGATTAATAGGGGTGCCCAAACTTTTTCATATAACTGTATATATATATATATATATATATATATATATATATACACAGTGCCTACAAGTAGTATTCAACCCCCTGCAGATTTAGCTGGTTTGATAAGATGCAAATAAGTTAGAGCCTTCAAACTGCAAACGAGAGTAGGTTTTATGAACAGAAGCATAAATCTTACAAACCAAAAAGTTATGTTGCTCAGTTGAATTTTATTAAATTTTAAACATAAAAATGTAGGTCAATTATTATACAACCCCTATGTTTAATATTTTGTGGAATAACCCTTGTTTGCAATTACAGCTAATAATCATCTTTTATAAGACCTGATCAGGCCGGCACAGGTCTGTGGAGTTATCTTGGCCCACTCCTCCATGCAGATCTTCTCCAAGTTATCTAGGTTCTTTGGGTGTCTCATGTGGACTTTATTCTTGAGCTCCTTCCACAAGTTTTCAATTGGGTTAAGGTCAGGAGACTGACTAGGCCACTCCAACACCTTGACTTTTTCCCTCTTGAACCAGGCCTTGGTTTTCTTGGCTGTGTGCTTTGGGTCGTTGTCTTGTTGGAAGATGAAATTACGACCCATCTTAAGATCCTTGATGGAGGAGCGGAGGTTCTTGGCCAAAATCTCCAGGTAGGCCGTGCTATCCATCTTCCCATGGATGCGGACCAGATGGCCAGGCCCCTTGGCAGAGAAACATCCCCACAGCATGATGCTGCCACCACCATGCTTGACTGTAGGGATGGTATTCTTGGGGTCGTATGCAGTGCCATCCAGTCTCCAAACGTCACGTGTGTGGTTGGCACCAAAGATCTCGATCTTGGTCTCATCAGACCATAGAACCTTGAACCAGTCTGTCTCAGAGTCCTCCAAGTGATCATGAGCAAACTGTAGACGAGCCTTGACATGACGCTTTGAAAGTAAAGGTACTTTACGGGCTCGTCTGGAACGGAGACCATTGCGGTGGAGTACGTTACTTATGGTATTGACTGAAACCAATGTCCCCACTGCCATGAGATCTTCCCGGAGCTCCTTCCTTTTTGTCCTTGGGTTAGCCTTGACTCTTCGGACAAGCCTGGCCTCGGCACGGGAGGACACTTTCAAAGGCTGTCCAGGCCGTGGAAGGCTAACAGTAGTTTCATAAGCCTTCCACTTACGGATGATGCTCCCAACAGTGGAGACAGGTAGGCACAACTCCTTGGAAAGGGTTTTGTACCCCTTGCCAGCCTTGTGACCCTCCACGATCTTGTCTCTGATGGCCTTGGAATGCTCCTTTGTCTTTCCCATGTTGACCATGTCTGAGTGCTGTTCACAAGTTTGGGGAGGGTCTTAAATAGTCAGAAAAGGCTGGCAAAAGAGATCTTTAATCCACACATGTGAAGCTCATTATTCTTGGTGCCTGAACTACTTCTTAATACTTTAGGGCAGAGGTCCCCAACCGCCGGTCCGCGGACCAGGACCGGGCCGTTGGGGTTTTTCAGCCGGTCCTCGGCGCCGCTGACAGTTGTAGAGGATCAGCAGGGAGAAAGCCAGCATGTGATCAGTAGCCTATAAGAAAAGAGGAGGAGGGACTGGCAGTGAATAGATAATTAGCCATGCGGCCCTACTCGCAGAATGTGCTCAGGCAGGAGCAGGGACAAACAGGTCATGTGTGTCCAGCGCTCCTTCCCCTCCTGCTAGCTGCGAGTTGGAGGGGGAGGGGCTCTGGATGCTAATGGGCAGCTAGATATGACGTCAGGTGTCCCACCCTTATGACTCCTGTAGCTGTGTTCTGGTGTCGTGCGGCCCAGCAGCAGATTTTCTGGTTAAAGTGAAAAAAGCAAATAACAGTGAAAATACATAGCAGCAGTGGCTGTGTCCAGTAGCAGCAGTAGTGGTCATCATTAGTGTTGAGCATTCCGATACTGAAATATCGGGTATCGGCCGATATTCGCGGTATCGGAATTCCGATACTTAATTCCGATACTTTTACAATATCGAATACCGGAATCGGAAGTTCCCATAATGCCTGCTCTCTGCAGTGTCTCTGAAGGATGACAAGCTGGATGGCAGAGCTCAGCTGTGATCCAGCCTGTCATCAGAATGCCATCCCAGCGTGAGAGAATTCTCCTGATTGTTTAAAAGCCGGCGCGCGGTAAAAAGCCGCCGGCTTTTAAACAATCACACAGCCCCATACTGCTTCCCCGCAGCCTCCCACCCCGATCCTCCGCTCCCCTCTCCACCTCCCATCCTGATCGTAAGTTAGGACCGGGCGGGGAGCGCAGCACCAAGGAGCGGGGAGCGAAGGACCCGGGCGGGGAAGCCGGCAGTGAAAAGACTTCACCGCCGGCTTTCCCGTTCTGTGCTGCGCTTTCCCGCCGGTTATTTCAAATGAACAGCTGAGGTATCAGGTGATGCCGATCAGCTGTTCATTTGAAGTCGCCGCGGTGCCCTCAGAGGGTTCATGTGTTAGAACCTTGCTCTTAGGTTTTTTCCTTTGCTGGTCACATGACCTTGTTGGCCTATTTAATCCTGCTCCGCCCTTCTGGCTTTGCTGGACTTCATTGTATAACTACTTTCTAGCTAGCCTGTGCTCTGTATCTAACTCTGTTAGTTTGCTTGGTCTACGGACCTCAGTGTTCTATATATTTTGTTTGTTTGTCTGTCTGCTACTATTTCTGTTAGGAGGTGTCCCATTTTCCTCCCAGTCCTTAGTACTTGTAGGGATTCCTTCCCCACATCTATAGGTCTCCGTACAGACTAGCTTAGGACTTTAGCAGGTCTGATCGCAGGATCAGGTCCCCTGTTACATCGTAGGGATAAAGCTGAGTTCTATCGTAGGGATAGATCTCCTCTCTTTCCTTAGCTCTGGTAGCAGAACATAACAGTAAGTCCAGCCTGCAAATTCTCTAAGGAAAGATTTTTCTGTTCCATCATGGTGTCGGTTCAGGATTTGGCTCATCGCCTGCAGGGACTCTCTCTGGAGGTGGCCGAGCTCCGTCAGCACGTGAGTAACTGTCCTGGAGCACATTTCTTGGAGCCTAAGGTATGTTTGCCGGATTTATTTTTTGGTGAACACCGAGAATTTTTTTCATTTAAAAATGCTTGCTTATTGTATTTTCGTTTGAGACCCAAGTCCTCTGGGGATGAATCCCAGCGCATAGGGTTCATAATGTCACTTTTGCGCAAAGAGCCTCAGGAGTGGGCCTTTTCTTTGCAACCTAGTGATACATGCTTCAGATCAGTGGATAGTTTTTTTTCTGCTTTGGGGCTATTATATGATGATCCTGACCGTGTCGCATCAGCTGAGACTGAGTTAAGACGTTTGAGACAGGGATCAGGTAATGTGGAAAAATATTGTACTCATTTCCGTCGATGGTCTACTCAAACAGGGTGGAACGATTCTGCTCTGAAAAGTCTATTTCTTGCTGGGCTCAATGAAAGGGTTAAAGACCTGCTAATTGCTTATCCTACACCTGAAGATTTGCAACAGGCTATGCAATTAGCTATACGGGTGGATAGGAGACTGCGTGCAAGGGTTAATGAGAGCAAATCCTCTGCTATGTCAGTTTCTGGTTATGAGAATGTGTGTACTAACAGTGGTGAACCGATGGAGATTGGATCGGTGGCACCTCGCTCTCAAGAAAAAGACCGTAGATTTTTTGAAGGCTTGTGTTTCTATTGCGGAAAATCTGGTCATTTGATTAAAGGCTGTGAGCTTCGTATGAAGAAAGAAAAAAAAATGGTCAGTCATGCCCGTATTGCCTGTTTAAATTCCAAGGGTGTATTTTTAGCTGCTTCCACGATTGCTCAGGAAAAATTAATGGAATTTCGGGTGTTTGTCGATTGTGGGTCTACTCTGAATGTAATTGATGGGGGATTCTTGGAAAGACTCAATTTAAAACCCGAACCTTTATCATCCCCCATTGCTGTGGTTTCTGTGGATGGTTCCCCTTTGAAGAATATTACTCTCAAGGTCTGTGAATTTCCTCTCACTATTAATGGTGTTCACCATGAGAAATTGGATTTGGTAGTTTTGAATAACTTGCCTTCTCCAGTAATATTGGGATTGCCCTGGTTAAAATTTCACAATCCTGTACTGGATTGGTCTACCAGTGAAATTAAATCCTGGAGCCATAAATGTTATGACAAGTGTTGTAACGGGCGTATTGCAGCTTTGGATAGGGGAGAATTGCCTGTTCCTATTCAGGATTTTTGGAGAGTTTTTTCTGAGAAGGAATCGCAGGTTTTGCCTCCCCATAGAGACTATGATTGTTCTATTGAATTTGTCCCTGGAGCGACTCTTCCTAAAAGTCGTTTATTTAACCTTACTATTCCTGAGAGGAAGGCTTTGGAGGAATACATACAGACAAGTTTGGCCGCCGGTCACATTAGGCCTTCTAAGTCTCCTGTGGCGGTTGGATTTTTTTTTGTAAAAAAAAAGGACGGCGGTTTACGTCCTTGTCTGGATTTTTGTGAGATTAACAAAATTACTGTACGCAATCCTTACCCACTGCCATTGATTCCTGATTTATTTAACCAGTTAATGGGGGCCAAGTGGTTCTCTAAAATTGACCTTAAGGGGGCATACAATCTGTTGCGCATGAAGGAGGGTGACGAATGGAAGACTGCTTTTAACACTCCTGTGGGTCATTTTGAGAATCTGGTTATGCCTTTTGGTCTTACTAATGCTCCTGCATTTTTTCAGAATCTTATTAATGACATCCTTAGACCTTTGATCGGCAAAAATGTGGTTGTGTATTTGGATGACATTTTGATTTATTCGCCGGATCTGGAGTTTCATTGGCGGAGCGTACGTGAGGTATTACAGTTGTTAATGGACAATTCGCTTTTTGCTAAGCTGGAGAAATGTGAGTTCGCTGTACAGAGAATTAGTTTTTTGGGTTACATTATCTCCAGCGAAGGTTTTGAGATGGACCCGGTTAAAGTTCAAGCTGTACAGGAATGGCCTAGGCCTATTGGTTTGAAATCGATACAGAGGTTTTTGGGTTTCGCCAATTATTACAGAAAATTCATAAAAAATTTTTCTAGTATTGTCAAACCTCTGACCGATCTCACCAGGAAAGGTGCTGATGCGGTTCAGTGGTCTTCTGAGGCTATTGAAGCTTTTGTGTATCTCAAGGAGAGGTTCACCTCTGCTCCCATCCTTATGCAGCCTGATGTGACTAAGCCATTTTTGGTTGAGGTTGATGCTTCCTCTGTGGGGGTTGGCGCAGTATTGTCTCAGGATAACGGGGATGGATTACATCCCTGTGCCTTTTTTTCAAAAAAATTTTCGGAGACTGAACTGAATTACGATATTGGTAATCGGGAATTATTGGCTATTAAACTCGCATTTGAACACTGGCGCCACTTCTTGGAAGGTGCGGAATTTCCCGTTCAGGTTCTTACGGATCATAAAAATCTGATATATCTTGATGCTGCCAAGCGCCTGAATGCCCGTCAGGCTAGGTGGGCACTGTTTTTCTCGCGGTTTAATTTCTCCGTTACTTACATCCCTGGTACTAAGAATGTTAAGGCGGATGCCTTGTCTCGCAGTTTTTCTCCCATAGTCGGTGCTGAGAAAGAGGAGAACATTTTACAAGAAGGTGTTGTGATAGCTGCTTTGGACTCCGTTTTGGAAGATGAGATTCTTAAAGCACAGGAGAATGCCCCATCTAACACTCCTCATGGGAGGTTGTTTGTGCCTGGGACCTTTAGGAGAGATTTGTTTGTTGAGTGTCACGAATCTCGGTTGGCAGGTCATCCCGGAATCTCTGAGACCAAGAGACTGGTGGGTCGCAGTTTTTGGTGGCCTGGATGGCAGAAGGAAGTCATTAAGTGGGTGCGTCAATGTACTATATGTGCTAGATCTAAGTCCTCACATACTCCTGCTGCGGGGTTGCTTTGTCCTTTGGAGGTTCCCAGTGCTCCTTGGACACATTTGGCTATGGACTTTATAACTGACCTTCCCCCCTCTGAGGGTTTTACTGTCATCTGGGTGGTCGTGGACCGTTTTAGCAAGATGTGTCACTTGGTTCCCTTCGTCAAACTGCCCTGCGCTAAAACTCTCGCTAAGGCCTTTGTCAAGGAAATTGTCAGACTTCATGGCGTTCCTACTGACATTGTTTCTGATAGGGGTCCTCAGTTCGTGGCTCGTTTTTGGCGTGCCTTTTGTGACAGGTTGGGAGTTCATTTATCGTTCTCGTCCGGATATCATCCTGAATCTAATGGCCAGACAGAAAGGAAAAACCAGGATGTTGAGCAGTTCTTGCGTTGTTTTGTGGCAGACAATCAAGAGGGGTGGTCTGAGTTTCTGCCACTTGCTGAATTTGCTCTGAACAATCATACATCTTCTTCTGCTGGTTGTTCGCCTTTTTTTTGTTGTTCTGGGAGACATCCGTCGTTTGGGTCGTTCTCCAAGTTGGGATCTGCCGTGCCTGAGGAGGAGAATTTTTCCGGTGATTTGGAGAGAGTTTGGACGGATGTGCGTGGTAATCTTCAGGAGGCCAACAGAAAATCTAAAGACTACTTTGATAGGAAACGACAGGAGGTTTTGTTCGCTGTTGGTGACATGGTTTGGTTGTCCTCTAGGAATCTGCGGTTGAGGATTCCTTCTAAGAAATTGGGTCCCAAGTTTGTAGGGCCCTTTAAGGTGCTTCAGGTTGTCAACCAATCTGCTGTTAGGTTGGAGGTTCCTACCTCCTGGAGAATTAATCCGGTATTTCATGTCTCTCTGTTAAAAAAAGCTGTTGTGTCGGATGGTGACGCCTCTGCCTCTGTTCCTCCGGTGGTGGAGGACGGGGAATATGAAATTTCTCGCATCCTTAACTCTAGACGGTATAGAGGTAGTTTGCAGTATCTTGTGGCCTGGAAAGGTTTCGGACCCGAGGATAACTCTTGGGTGAGGTCAGATGATGTTTCCGCGTCCAGACTTATCAGAGCGTTTCACAGGAGATTTCCTGATAAGCCTGGTCCTAGGGGATCCGGAGGATCCTCTTAGAAGGGGGGGGGTACTGTTAGAACCTTGCTCTTAGGTTTTTTCCTTTGCTGGTCACATGACCTTGTTGGCCTATTTAATCCTGCTCCGCCCTTCTGGCTTTGCTGGACTTCATTGTATAACTACTTTCTAGCTAGCCTGTGCTCTGTATCTAACTCTGTTAGTTTGCTTGGTCTACGGACCTCAGTGTTCTATATATTTTGTTTGTTTGTCTGTCTGCTACTATTTCTGTTAGGAGGTGTCCCATTTTCCTCCCAGTCCTTAGTACTTGTAGGGATTCCTTCCCCACATCTATAGGTCTCCGTACAGACTAGCTTAGGACTTTAGCAGGTCTGATCGCAGGATCAGGTCCCCTGTTACATCGTAGGGATAAAGCTGAGTTCTATCGTAGGGACAGATCTCCTCTCTTTCCTTAGCTCTGGTAGCAGAACATAACATCATGTGAGTTCATGCTTGACTGCATGAA
Organism: Phyllobates terribilis; assembly: GCF_046119375.1. Taxonomy (NCBI): domain Eukaryota; kingdom Metazoa; phylum Chordata; class Amphibia; order Anura; family Dendrobatidae; genus Phyllobates; species Phyllobates terribilis. The sequence goes on from NW_027362762.1 coordinate 869,115,958, forward strand.
CTCACATGAACTTTCCCACGGTCGCTCAGGTCAGCCACACCTTGCAGACCATCAGACCCGTCATGATTGGTGTGTGCGGGTGTCTGTGCGATGTCTGCAGGGGTGTGCGCGGTGTCTGTGCGATGTCTGCGAGTGTGTGCGGGTGTGCGCGGTGTCTGTGCGATGTCTGCGGGTGTGTGCGGTGTCTGTGCGATGTCTGCGGGTGTGTGTGGTGTCTGTGCGATGTCTGCGGGGGTGTGCGCGGTGTCTGCGAGTGTGTGCGGGTGTGTGCGGTGTCTGTGCGATGTCTGCGAGTGTGTGCGGGTGTGCGCGGTGTCTGTGCGATGTCTGCGGGTGTGTGCGGTGTCTGTGCGATGTCTGCGGGTGTGTGCGGTGTCTGTGCGATGTCTGCGGGTGTGTGCGTGCAGGCAGACATAGGCCGATGTGACACTACTACTCCCATCGGCCTATGTCTGTCCCCCGTCCACTCGTGCCAGCAGGATCAGCTCGATGGGAGCAGTAGTTCCCATCAGCCGGATCCTGCTATTTAAACTGCCCCATGGTCCCCAATAAATGTTAAATACATGTCATTGGTGGCCAGTGGTTACCTACAATAAATTAGTTCATACATTACCTGTCTCCGCCGATCGCCACCTAAAATAAAGTAAAAAATAAAAAACTACACCTATACTCACCTAGACACCTAATTCCCCGAAGCCATCGATCTCCTGTAATAAAATATAAAATAATAAACCACAACCTTATCCTTACCCCTCCGTAGTAGTCCACGAGTGTCCCACGATGATCTCCTGTTTAGAGCAGCCACATAGAATGTGACCGCTCTGAACCGCTGCCGCCGCTAGAATGACGGGGCCGTAAAGCAGCCCCGTCATTGCATAAGCGGGTTCGCCGGAGTTCAGGCAGCGCTGCTCCGGTTAGCTGCTTTATGGCCCCGCTGTATCGTGAGAAATTCCCACGGTACAGCAATGCCGTAAAGGAGGTCTCCGGAGCTGCGCTGCCTGAATGCACTCCGGTGACCTCAGTCAGTGGCTCCCGCTGCCGGGAGCGGACGTGTTCCCGGCAGTGTGAGCTTACAGCAGCCATGCACAGCTGTCACCATCTCCAGATGTGACAGCTGTGCATGGGAGATCAGCGCAGGAACGTGGACAGGTAACTATTTTTTTTTTTTAGTAAACTAAGAATTAAATAAAATGGTGTGTTTTATTTCAAATAAATTATTTTTTTCTGGGTGTAGGGTGTGTTTTTTCTTTTTAACACTTTGTAGGTTAGTAATGGGGGTGTCTTATAGACGCCCATCATTACTAACCTGGGCTTCATGGCAGCTGGCGCTGACATGAACCCCAACCCTATTACCCCACGGCCACCGCACCAGGGCAGCGTGGAAGAGCGAGTGCCAGAGTTGGCGCATCCTATGGATGCGCCATTTCTGGGGCGGCTGACGGCTGGTGTTTCTAGCCTGGGAGGGGCCAATATTCATGGCACCCTTCCTGGGCTATTAATATCAGCCCCCAGGTGTCTGCCTAGCCTTTGCTAGCTATTAAAATAGGGGGGACCCCACGTCATTTCTTTTGGGGGGGTCCCCCATTTTAATAGCTAGTAAAGGCTAGGTATTCAGCTGGGGGCTGATATTAGTAGTCTGGGAAGCTCCGTGGGTATTACCCCCTTCCCAGGCTTCAAACATCTGCCCCAGCCGTCTGCTTAACCTCCACTAGAGACTAAAATTATGGGGGATCCCACGCCAATTTTTTTTTTAAATAAATCCTTCATTTTAACACTAAATGACATTTGAGGAGTTAATAAAGATGCAGTCCCTAAATTATTATTTATTTTTTAATTAATTTTTCCCAAAAATTTTGACGTGGGCTTTGCCATATTTTTGTATGCCAGCCAGGTACAGCATCCAGCTTCTATGAACGCGCCATTTTCCGGGGTGGCTGCGGACTGCAATTTGCAGCGGGGGGGGGGCCCCAGAAAGCTTGGGTCTCCCTGCGCTGCAGATTCCATCCCCCAGCTGCCTAGTTGTACCTGGCTGGACACAAAAATAGGGAGAAGCCCCACGTATTTTTTTTTTAATTATTTCATGAAATTCATGAAATAATAAAGAAAAAAAGGGCTTCCCTATATTGTTGTGTCCGGCCAGGTACAAATAGGCAGCTGGGAGTTGGGGGCAGCCCGTTCCTGCCTGCTGTACCTGGCTGGACACAAATATAGTGCGAAGCCCCACGTCAATTTTTTTTAAATTATTTCAGGAAATTCATGAAATAATTAAAAAAAAATTGATGTGGGGCTTCGCCCTATATTTGTGTCCAGCCAGGTACAGCAGGCAGGAACGGGCTGCCCCCAACCACCAGCTGCCTATTTGTACCTGGCCGGACACAACAATATAGGGAAGCCCTTTTTTTAAAAAATTATTTCATGAAATAATTTAAAAAAAATTGACGTGGAGCTTCGCACTATATTTGGGTCCAGCCAGGTACAGCAGGCAGGAACGGGCTGCCCCCAACCACCAGCTGCCTATTTGTACCTGGCCGGACACAACAATATAGGGAAGCCCTTTTTTTCTTAATTATTTCATGAATTTCATGAAATAATTAAAAAAAAAAATACATGGAGCTTCGCCCTATTTTTGTGTCCAGCCAGGTACAACTAGACAGCTGGGGGATGGAATCTGCAGCGCAGGGAGACCCAAGCTTTCTGGGCCCCACCCGCTGCAAATTGCAGTCCGCAGCCGCCCCGGAAAATGGCGCGTTCATAGAAGCACCATCTTCTGGAGCTGTACCCAACTCATCCAGGGCCCTGGTGCGGTGGCTCACTGGGTAATAAAGGGGTTAAGGCCAGCTTGGCATTATCAGCTGGCCCTAAGCCCGAAATTCATGGGGTCACGCCAATATTAGACATGACCACCATGAATTTCTAGTAAAGTATTTAAAAAAAACACAACACCCAGAATAAAGTCCTTTAATTGAAATAAAGACACAATTCTTTATTGTTCTAAATTAAACCATACTTACCATCACGCCCATTCCAGCTGAAGCCAACGATCTCCTGCAATAAAAGAAAAATAATAAACCAACCTCATCCTTACCTTCCCATGGATCCCACGACAGCTTCAGCTCTGCTACATCGAGATGACAGGCTGGTCCGCAGCAGAACGCTGCCATCCAGCCTGTCATCCCGCAGACACTGAGAAGCGCAGGCTTGCTTGTGCTCCTCAGTGTCTCTCTGTGACGGCATAAAGCTGAGCCGAGGTCATGTCCAATGAACTCGGCTCACCTCATGCACGTCACTGACACCGTGGGAAAATTCTCCTGCACTCAGCGCTTCAGCGTGAGAATTCTCCCACGCTGTCAGTGACGTGCATGAGGTGAGCTGAGTTCATTGGACATGACCTCACCTCATGCACGTCACTGACAGCGTGGGAGAATTCTCCTGCACTCAGCACTTCAGCGTGAGAATTTTCCCACGCTGTCAGTGACGTGCATGAGGTGAGCCGAGTTCATTGTCGGCTCATCTGGATGCCGTCACAGAGAGACACTGAGGAGCGCAAGCATGCCTGCGCTTCTCAGTGTCTGCGGGATGACAGGCTGGATGGCAGCGTTCTGCTGCGGACCAGCCTGTCATCTCGATGTAGCAGAGCTGAAGCTGTCGTGGGAACCATGGAAAGGTAAGGATGAGGTTGCTTTATTATTTTTCTTTTATTGCAGGAGATCGTTGGCTTCAGCTGGAATGGGCGTGACGGTAAGTATAGTTTAATTTAGAACAATAAAGAATTGTGTGTTTATTTCAATTAAAGGACTTTATTCTGGGTGTTTGTGTTTTTTTTTTTAACTTTGACTATGGGGTTAGTAATGGGGGTGTCTTATAGACGCCTCTCCATTACTAACCTGGGCTTGATGTCAGCTGGCATTATAAGCTGACATCAACCCCAGCCCTATTACCCCACGGCCACCGCTACAGGGCAGTGGGAAGAGCGAGGCTAAGTGCCAGAATTGGCACATCCTATGGATGCGCCATTTCTGGGGCGGCTGACGGCTGGTGTTTCTAGCCTGGGAGGGGGCCAATATTCATGGCTCCCTTCCTGGGCTATTAATATCAGCCCCCAGCTGTCCGCCTAGCCTTTGCTAGCTATTAAATTAGGGGGGACCCCACGTCATTTTTTTGGGGGGGGTCCCCCATTTTAATAGCTAGTAAAGGCTAGGTATTCAGCTGGGGGCTGATATTAGTAGCCTGGGAAGCTCCGTGGGTATTACCCCCTTCCCAGGCTTCAAACATCTGCCCCAGCCGTCTGCTTAACCTCCGCTAGAGACTAAAATTAAGGGGAACCCCACGCCAATTTTTTTTTAAATAAATCCTTTATTTTAACACTAAATGACAAGTACAGTAATCAACACTGTCACTGTACTTCATATATATGTGACTGACATGTTTCTATCTATCTAATCTATGTATGATTCTCTATTCCTTCTATTCTAAATTGTCGGGTACAGATGCTGAATTGCCGGCCGGCTTTCTTAAAGAGACGGTGCATGAAAACACTATTATTTTTTTAAATAAATCCTTTACACTAAATGACAAGTACAGTAACCAACACTGTCACTGTACTTCATATATATGTGACTGACATGTTTCTATCTATCTAATCTATGTGTGAAGCTCTATTCTGTCTGTTATAAATTGTCGGGTACCGCTGCTGAATTGCCGGCCGGCTTTTTTAAAGAGACGGTGCATGAAAACACTATTATTTTTTTTAATAAATCCTTTACACTAAATGACAAGTACAGTAAGCAACACTGTCACTGTACTTCATATATATGTGACTGACATGTTTCTATCTATCTAATCTATGTGTGAAGCTCTATTCTTTCTGTTGTAAATTGTCGGGTACCGGTGTATGCCGCTGATGAATTGCCGGCTTTTCGCGTAATACATTCTACATTATTGTTAGTTGTTTTACTTCATGTAGAATTAACCTACAAGGAAAGAAAGGGTTTATTTTCATTCCGATATTAGTGTCCCATTGACTTGCATTGGTTTCCGGTATCGGAATCGGCGATATCCGATACTTTTTGAGTATCGGTCCGATCCAATCCGATACGATATTTCCTGATATCGGAAGGTATCGCTCAACACTAGTCATCATCATCAGATGGGACCTAGATGGGACCGTCTTGTTGCAGGAAAACAAGCCCAGTGCTCCCACTGATCCAGGGAAACAAGCCTGGTGCTCCCACTCATTCTGAACCTATGGTAAGTTGAATCACATTCTCATTATAAATGTCATAATTATATGATAAGTATGCACTAAGCTCCACCCCTCCATAACCCCACCCACATATGACCAAAGCCCCGCCCCCACCCCCACCGGGCCATTGAAAACTGGTCTTGCTTAAAGCCGGTCCCTGGTGCAAAAAAGTTTGCCGACCACTGCTTTAGGGGGACCAAACAGAATTCTTGTGGTTTGAGGGGTTGAATAATAAATGACACTCTGAATTAACTTTTAACGTTTAAAAAAAAAAAAAAAAAAAAAAGTTGCTGCAGTGCATTTCCCACTTCCAGGCTGATCTACAGTACAAATGTCACAACGCCAAGTTAATTCCGCATGTGTCAACCAGCTAAATCTGCAGGGGGTTGAATACTACTTGTAGGCACTGTATATATATTTATAGACTGCGCATGCGTGACGTGCAGTCTGGCTCCAGACAGAAGCACGCATCCAGCCGTTACAGCAGTGGTCGGCAAACTTTTTTGCACCAGGGACCGGCTTTAAGCAAGACCAGTTTTCAATGGCCCGGTGGGGGTGGGGGCGGGGCTTTGGTCATATGTGGGTGGGGTTATGGAGGGGTGGAGCTTAGTGCATACTTATCATATAATTATGACATTTATAATGAGAATGTGATTCAACTTACCATAGGTTCAGAATGAGTGGGAGCACCAGGCTTGTTTCCCTGGATCAGTGGGAGCACTGGGCTTGTTTTCCTGCAACAAGACGGTCCCATCTAGGTCCCATCTGATGATGATGATGACCACTACTGCTGCTACTGGACACAGCCACTGCTGCTATGTATTTTCACTGTTATTTGCTTTTTTCACTTTAACCAGAAAATCTGCTGCTGGGCCGCACGACACCAGAACACAGCTACAGGAGTCATAAGGGTGGGACACCTGACGTCATATCTAGCTGCCCATTAGCATCCAGAGCCCCTCCCCCTCCAACTCGCAGCTAGCAGGAGGGGAAGGAGCGCTGGACACACATGACCTGCTTGTCCCTGCTCCTGCCTGAGCACATTCTGCGAGTAGGGCCGCATGGCTAATTATCTATTCACTGCCAGTCCCTCCTCCTCTTTTCTTATAGGCTACTGATCACATGCTGGCTTTCTCCCTGCTGATCCTCTACAACTGTCAGCGGCGCCGCGGACCGGCTGAAAAACCCCAACGGCCCGGTCCTGGTCCGCGGACCAGCGGTTGGGGACCTCTGCGTTACAGGTAAGAGGAGGTGCATGGCGCTGGAGATCGCGGTATGCGTAGACACTGAACGTATACCGCGATCTCCAGTGCCATACTTACATACTTACCTCACCGGGAGGAGCGTTGCCACGGCGCCTCTCTTCGCTGGAGACCAGGCCAGGAGTGAGGCGTCGGATCGGTGCATGCACATAGCGCTATCCGGCGCAATTTTACTGAAGACACATTTGCATTGTGTCTTCAGCAAAATGGCGCTGGACAGCTCGGTGCTCCGGCACCGCACTCTTCCCCCGGCCTCCAACAGAACAGGACACAGGAGCGCTGGAGCACAGAGAAGAAAGGTTAGTATAAGTGTTTATTTTTTTGTATGTGTGTACAGCATGAAAGGGATGAGGGGGCCACACATACCAGGATTGGGGGGTGAGGGGACCATGCATACCAGGATTGGGGGGGAAGGGGACCATGTATACCAGGATTGGGGGGTGAGGGGACCATGCATACCAGGATTGGGGGGTGAGGGGTACCACACATACCCGGATTGGGGGGTGAGGGGACCATGCATACCAGGATTGGGGGGTGAGGGGGCCATGCATACCAGGATTGGGGGGTGAGGGTACCATGCAAACCAGGATTGGGGGGGTGAGGGGTACCACACATACCAGGATTGGGGGGTGAGGGGACCATGCATACCAGGATTGGGGGGTGAGGGGTACCACACATACCACACATACCAGGATTGGGGTGTGAGCGCACCATGCATACCAGGATGGGGGTGAGGGGTGCTACGCATACCGGGATAGGGATGAGGAGTACCACGCATACCAGGATTGGGGGTGAGGGGTGCCACGCATACCAGGATTGGGGGTGAGGGGTGCAACGCATACCAGGATTGGGGGTGAGGGGTGCCATGCATACCAGGATAGGATGGTGGAGACAGGATCGGGGCAGCGCAAATACCAGGAGGGAGGTAGCACATACCGCATGGGAGACCATATACCAATAAAAATGCTCGACACCCAGGCGTAGAACGGGCTCAATAGCTAGTATAAAAATTGGTGTTTTTGCAACAGCTATTTCAGTTTGATATATATAATAACTGTTGGACACAGTAATATTTCTGCCTTTAAATGAGGTTTATTGTACTAACAGAAAATGTGAAATCTGCATTCAAACAAAATTTGACAGGTGCATAAGTATGGGCACCTCACCAGAAAAGTGACATTAATATTTAGTAGATCCTCCTTTTGCAAAAATAACAGCCTCTAGTCGCTTCCTGTAGCTTTTAATGAGTTCCTGGATCCTGGATGAAGGTATTTTTGACCATTCCTCTTTACAAAACAATTCCAGTTCAGTTAAGTTTGATGGTCGCCGAGCATGGACAGCCCTCTTCAAATGATCCCACAGATGTTCAATGATATTCAGGTCTGGGGACTGGGATGGCCATTCCAGAACATTGTAATTGTTCCTTTGCATGTGACGCGCCCCCTGGGCCTGTGCTGTGCAGGGGGATACCCGGAGCCGGATCGCTGGGATGCTGGGGGTTGTAGTTCTCCGTGGCGGTGACCCGGTCCGTGCCCAGGGCGGTCAAACCAGTGGCGGTCTTAAGTAATAACAATGTCCGACTACGCCACCCGTGGATTGCGGTCAGTGGGGACCGCCGCTGCGCTGCCGACCGCTGAGGCTGATGTTGTTTGCGCAGCCGAGTATGGGATAACTCCCCACGGGAGAAGTATTGCCTCAGGGCAGCTTATGTGGATGATGGGAGTGATGGTGTGAGCGTCCCAGTAGTAATGGTGCTGGTGCGGCAAGGAATCACAGAGACGTGTGGTGCAGTTCAGGGTCTTTACTGATGATATAAAGCAGACCCTCCCGGGAGTACTGGTTAGCAGTAGGGGCCTGGTCAGTCTGTGAGCAAGCAGGATCTCCCCTGGCCAGGTGGAGTTGTAGGCCTCCCCGACTATCTGCACTCTTTCCTGGCTACCTTGCTCTATGCGGGTAGAAGTAGCCCACGTCCCTGAGTATACCGTGTGGTGCTCACCCTTATGGCCGGGTGACTTGGGGCCTTCCGTCAGCCTTCGCTTCACGATGGCAGTGCTGGTGCCTTGCTTGTGACCGTGCCTTCGGGTTTCTAAGGCCAGAGGACATGGAATCCCCTGCCGGTTGGATTCTGCTGCTGGACCTGGATGTCCCCACAGCCTCGGACTCCGTGTCCGGGTTAGTGTCTTCAGCCAAGGCGAGCTTTCTAGCTTCCAGCCTCTGGCATTCGCTCCTGCTCCTACAGAGCTCCTGTTGTCACTTTCCCTGTGTCTGGAACTTCACTGTCCTAATCCCGCCCCAGACCCAGTTTATAAGGGCAGATTCCTCCCCTCCCAGGTCTGGGTGGGCCGTGTTGCATGCTTAGGGTTCCTGACCAGAGAAACCTCCCACTTGCTATCAGACATAATATCTCTATTACTGTGGTAACCAGACCCCTGGGGTGCCACACATGAATGCCTGAGTAGATTTGGAGCGGTGTTTTGGATCATTGTCTTGCTGAAAGATCCATCCCCTGCGTAACTTCAACTTTGTCACTGATTCTTGAACATTATTGTCAAGAATCTGCTGATACTGAGTGGAATCCAAGCGTCCCTCAACTTTAACAAGATTCCCGGTGCCGGCATTGGCCACACAGCCCCAAAGCATGATGGAACCTCCACCAAATTTTACTGTGAGTAGCAAGTGTTTTTCTTGGAATGCTGTGTTTTTTTGCTGCCATGCATAATGCCTTTTTGTAAGAACAAACATCTCAACCTTGCTTTCATCAGTCCACAGGACCTTCTTCCAAAAAAATATTGGCTTCTCCAAATGTGCTTTTGCATACCTCAGCCAACTCTGTTTGTGGTGTCCTTGCAGAAACGGCTTCTTTCGCATCACTCTCCCATACAGCTTCTCCTTGTGCAAAGTGCGTTGTATAGTTGACCGATGCACAGTGACACCATCTGCAGCAAGTTGATGCTGCAGCTCTCTGGAGGTGGTCTGAGGATTGTCCTTGACTGATCTCACCATTCTTCTTCTCTGCCTTTCTGATGTTTTTCTTGGCCTGCCACTTCTGGCCTTAACAAGAACTGTCCCTGTGTTCTTCCATTTCCTTACTATGTTCCTCACAGTGGAAACTGACAGGTTAAATCTCTGAGACAGCTTTTTGTATCCTTCCCCTGAACAACTATGTTGAATAATCTTTGTTTTCAGATCATTTGACAGTTGTTTTGAGGAGCCCATGATGCCACTCTTCAGAGGAGATTCAAACAAGAGAACAACTTGCAAGTGGCCACTTTAAGTAGCTTTTCTCATGATTGCATACACCTGGCTATGAAGTTCAATGCTCAATGAGGTTACAAAACCAAAAAAAGGGCTTTAGTAAGTCAGTAAAAAGTAGGTAGGAGTATTTTAAACAAGAAAATGATAAGGGTGCCCATACTTATGCACCTGTCAAATTTTTTTTGAATGCAGATTGCACATTTTCTGTTAGTACAATAAACCTCATTTCAAGGCAGAAACATTACTGTGTCCAACAGTTATTACATATATCAAACTGAAATAGCTGTTGCAAAAACACCAATTTTTATAAAACATTAAGCTTAAGATTAATAGGGGTGCCCAAACTTTTTCATATAACTGTATATATATATATATATATATATATATATATATATATATATATTTTTTTTTTTTTTTTTTTTCTTGTTATTATTTAAAAAAAAAAATTTTTACAATTTTGTTTTACTTTTATTTTATGTTTTCACTTAGTCACACTATGGGACTTTCAGTTTCTGCAGGCTGATCATAGTTATAAGGTATAGCAGTGCAGGATCACTGCTATACCTTATAACTGGCAGTGCTGCAGACACAAGTTACTTTGATCATGCACTGCGCACGATCAAACTAACTTGCTGGGGCCTGGTGACCCGGATGTTGTCATTGGGTCACCATGGCAATGATCGGGGTCTCCGATCCAAGAGCAGAGGGACTTTTATCCCTCTGCTCGCTCACCAAATGCGATCGCAGCATTCATGGGGTTAAAGCACCAGAGGTACGAGTTGTACTTTTGAATGGCACTATTCATTTTATTGTGTGATTTACTGGAAAGTGGGAAATAAAATTCCAAATGTGTCAAAATAGCAAAAAAAGCACAATTCCGCAATTGTTTTTTGGGTTTTTTATTTACAGCATTCATTTTACGGTACAAATTACCTGGCAATATGATTCTCCATGTAAATACGATTATGAATATACCAAACATGCTTAATTTTTGTTTTACTTAAGTGATAAAAAAAATTCTGAAATTTGTAAAGAAAAAAAATTGATTGTGACGCCATTTTCCGTTTTCAATTTTTGCAATATGGAGCTGTGTCAGCACTTGTTTCTTGTGCCTAGAGCCAATGTTTTTTTTTATTCTATTTTGGGGTAGATACAATGTTTTGATCCCCCCTTATTACATCTCTTTGTGTTGTTGTGGCAGCCAAAAAAATGCAATTCTGACGTTTTATTTTTTTTCTCTTTACGTCGTTTACCGATCGGATTAATTTATTTTATATTTTGATAGATCTGACTTTTTCGAATGCAGTAATATCAAATATGAGCATTTTTTTACATTTTTAATGGGGGAAAAGTGGGGTGATTTGAACTAATATATACAATTGTGCAAAGTTTACATACCCCGGCAGAATTTTTGCTTTCTTGGCCTTGTTTTAGAGAATATGAATGATAACAAAAAACTTTTTCTCCACTCATGGTTATTGGTTGGGAGAAGCCATGACTCACAATCCAGAAACATCAGTAGCTGGGTGAAAGATGCAAGAAACAGTCTAGATCCCAGAAACTCACTCAGCTTTTATGCACACACACTGATTACAAGCAAACAGGTCACAGGTGAGGATGTTACCTTTAGTAGCCATTCAAACCCATTTGTGTCAAATTCTGTGCATGTTAGCAGGCCAAAAACACCTAGGTATGTGAACTTTTGATCACAGTCATTTGGATGTTTTTAGTTGTCATTAAGATTTAAAAAGAGAAAACACAGTAGTTTGACAATAAATGGCTTCACCAAACCAATAACCATGAGTGGAGAAAAAAAAATTTTGTGATCATTCATATTCTCTGAAACAAGGCCAAGAAAGGAAAAATTCTGCTGGTGTACGTAAACTTTTGAGCACATCGGTATATATATATCATTCATTGTTAAGACGTATCTTGGCCATATGGAGTGCTGCTGCATTCTTTTGATATATTTTATAGTTACGGCAGTTGGCACCAGTTCACACTAGGAGGTGCTGGTCAGGTTTCTCTGGCTTGTATTACTATAAGGGGGTGTAACTGCCTCTTGCCCAATTCTGCACTCCTCCCATTAACCAGCAGGTGTTGTATAAACAGCTCTGCTTGCCCTTTAAATGTAGGTGTTTTTAGCCCAGAAGAAGACATGCTTGTCTGTTTAATTGTAGGCTTGTAGCCCAAAAGTGGCATGTTAGGCACAGTAGTTACCCATCAGGGGTCAATTTATGTGCTAAAAACCTTCATTGTTTGTAAGTACTTGTTGCTAAGCAAAACAGTTTAGATCTAATATTTTCATTATTTTCATTGTTAAGACGTATCTTGGCCATATGGAGTGCTGCTGCATTCTTTTGATATATTTTATAGTTACGGCAGCTGGCACCAGTTCACACTAGGAGGTGCTGGTCAGGTTTCTCTGGTTTGTATATATATATATATATATATATATATATATATATATATATATATATATATATATATATATAAGTTTGGACACACCTTCTCATTTAAAGATTTTTCTGTATTTTCATGACTTTGAAAATTGTACATTCACACTGAAGGCATCAAAACTATGAATTAACACATGTGGAATTATATACTTAACAAAAAAAGTGTGAAACAACTGAAAATATGTCTTATATTCTTGGTTCTTCAAAGTAGCCACCTTTTGCTTTGATGACTGCTTTGCACACTCTTGGCATTCTCTTGATGAGCTTCAAGAGGTAGTCACCGGAAATGGTTTTCACTTCACAGGAGTGCCCTGTCAGGTTTAATAAGTGGGATTTCTTGCCGTATAAATGGGGTTGGGACCATCAGTTGTGTTGTGCAGAAGTCAAGTGGATACACAGCTGATAGTCCTACTGAATAGACTGTTAGAATTTGTATTATGGCAAGAAAAAAGCAGCTAAGTAAAGAAAAACGAGTGCCCATCATTGCTTTAAGAAATGAAGGTCAGTCAGTCCGAAAAATTGGGAAAACTTTGAAAGTGTCCCCAAGTGCAGTTGCAAAAGCCATCAAGCGCTACAAAGAAACAGATTCACATGAGGACCGCCCCAGGAAAGGAAGACCAAGAGTCACCTCTGCTTCTGAGGATAAGTTTATCCGAGTCACCAGCCTCAGAAATCGCTGGTTAACATTAGCTCAGATTAGAGACCAGGTCAATGCCACATAAAGTTCTAGCAGCAGACACATCTCTACAACGACTGTTAAGAGGAGACTTTGTGCAGCAGGCATTCATGGTAAAATAGCTGCTAGGAAACCACTGCTAAGGACAGACAACAAGCAGAAGAGACTTGTTTGGGCTAAAGAACACAAGGAATGGACATTAGATCAGTAGAAATCTGTGCTTTGGTCTGATGAGTCCAAATTTGAGATCTTTGGTTCCAACCACCGTGTCTTTGTGCGACGCAGAAAAGGTGAACGGATGGACTCTACATGCCTGGTTCCCACCGGGAAGCATGGAGGAGGAGGTGTGATGGTGTGGGGGTACTTTGCTGGTGACACTGTTGGGGATTTATTCAAAATTGAAGGCATACTGAACCAGCATGGCTACCACAGCATCTCGCAGCGGCATGCAATTCCATCCGGTTTGCATTTAGTTGGACCATCATTTATTTTTCAACAGGACAATGACCCCAAACACACCTCCAGGCTGTGTAAGGGCTATTTGACCAAGACGGAGAGTGATGGGGTGCTACGCCAGATGACCTGGCCTCCACAGTCACCAGACCTGAACCCAATCAAGATGGTTTGGGGTGAGCTGGACCGCAGAGTGAAGGCAAAAGGGCCAACAAGTGCTTAGCATCTCTGGGAACTCCTTCAAGATGGTTGGAAGATCATTTCCGGTAACTACCTCTTGAAGCTCATCAAGAGAATGCCAAGAGTGTGCAAAGCAGTCATCAAAGCAAAAGGTGGCTACTTTGAAGAACCTAGAATATAAGACATATTTTCAGTTGTTTCACACTTTTTTGTTAAGTATATAATTCCACATGTATTAATTCAAAGTTTTTATGCCTTCAGTGTGAATGTACAATTTTAATAGTCATGAAAATACAGAAAAATCTTTAAATGAGAAGGTGTGTCCAAACTTTTGGTCTGTACTGTATATATATATTTCATATTTTTTTAAAACTTTAGGCTATGCTGCTAACCTTTCTATGACATGAAAACAGCTGCGTTTTGCTGTGTTTTTGCTCCGCTTTTTTGACCACCCATTACTTCCTATGGGTGAAAAAATGCTGCAAATACGCGGCAAAAATGCAAGTGCATTTTCTGCTGCAAAAACGCTGAAAAAAGTGACATGCTCTATTTTCCAAAAACACAACCAAGTCACAAAATACGCAGCAAAAAAAGCAATATGTGTGAACGGAGAATTCTGATTTCTCATAGACTTTGCTTGTACTTCAAAACGCAGCTGAAAATTTGCATAAAAATCTGCAGCAAAATACGCTGTAAAACCCAACGTGTGTGAATATAGCCTTAGGGGAATTGAACCTGCGATCATCTGAATGCTTAAGCTATATATAGAGCAATGCAACAGTATTGCTGTACATTGCAAAAATCACAGTCTCCTATGATTGCCAGTAACAGTCTGGCTTTCACAGGAGTACTGTCATGACAGACACAGATGTCTTCAGAAGAGCTCTGGCTGCAATGATAACCCATCAGCACCCTGCGATCACATGTCCCCCTCTTGCCGGCGCGCATTAAATGCTGTTGTCACAGATTAACAGGGGCATTTGACAGGTTAACAGCCGCGGGCGATGCAGGTGGAGCACCTATAAAAATCATATCAGCAGTATACATTTTAGTATCTTAGTGGCTGAGAAAATAACTTTCCCTTCATAGGCAAGTGAGGGGGTTTTGGTGTAAACTTAGCGCGGCCAGGGACTCAGTACACCATTATGTCCCCTCAATTTGCATTCTGAGCACTGTCCATGATACTGATTGACTGTGCTCACTTTCCAACTGCAAGTGCTGCCTTCAAGAAGCCCTCCCATAAAGCTTTTTATTCATTAAATGTAAGTGTATACATACATGTAATGTAGTGTGTGTAATAATATCCTCACCTATCGCAGCTCTCTCCGGGATCCAGCGCCGTTCTTCATCTCTTCTCAGTGACGTCACCGCTCTGCAGATTCTCCGGGTCACGCTGCTCTCTGCTTGACTCGGAAGTGACTTTTACAGTGTAAGTCTGTGTTTCAAAATATTTTTATTGAAAAAGTTTTTAAAGTAGCCAGGGGATGGGAAGGAGTAGGGTACATAAATTAAAAAGGGAGGGAAGGGAAGGGAGAGGGGGGAAAAGGAAAACAAACAATCTACATATTGTAGACAAAAAGGTTTAGAAATCACTGTATTGTACAATATAGTATAGTTTCAAATACAAACAGAAAATAGATAAGTACTCTATTAATGAGTCTAGACATAAAATCTATGAAGACATAAACTTTAGGTTTATTAAAGAAATACATTAAATGTGTCTAAAAAAATAAAAATAAAAAAGATTCATAAAAAATTTAGATTTTAATTGAGCTAAAGGAAGTTCTGTATTACCATTAAAAAGAACAAAGGAGAGAGTCAAACAATTGGTTCACTTGATAATATATGGGATGTCAATTGGCCTTATGTAAGAGTAGCGGTAAGTATTTAGAGATCCAGGGGGTCCAACGATCTAGGTATTTTGAGAAAGAGTTGCTTCTAATTGCTATATTGTGTTCATACACGCTATGTTGGGTAATTCGGTCTATAAGTACATCTATACCGGGTGGATCAGGTTTAGTCCATCTCGTAGCAATAATGAGTCTAGCAGTCACTATAATATGCGAACTTATAAATCGTAACTGCTTTGGGAAGTCTTCTATTCCAATTGACAAGAGGGCTAATTGTGGAGTAATGAATATGGTCATTCCTGTGATATCTGATATTAAGAGTTTAGTATCCATCCAAAATTTAAGCAGTCTAGGACATCCCCAGAACATGTGGGTTAATGTGCCTTGATTATTGCATTTCCTCCAGCAATAAGGCGAATTGGTGGGGTTAATGCGATGAAGTTTTATTGGAGTCCAGTACCACCGTGAAAGAACCTTGAAGTAAGACTCATGCATTGTCGCTGAAGCTGTGTGAGAATATATTATGTTTAAGGTCTTACTCATTTTATTCAGATCTATTTTAATGTTAAGTTCTTTCTCCCAAGTTTTAAAAAAGGGGTGGTAAGGCAAATTCACTTCCTCATTAAAAATTTTATACAATGCATTTGTCTTCCAAATAGATGTTTTCTCTGGATTATTTATTAATTGTACTACTATTTGTGGCATGGCAAACGTGAGGGAAGGTTTCGTAAGCAAATTAGAGATAAGCTTCCAATTCGTCCTCTCATCTCTTGAGAGAGAGTATCTAGTTTGTAATGTGTAAAAGGGTAAGAGGGTATCATCAGAAATGAGGTCATTAACAGTATTTATGCCTTTATCTAGCCAGGTCGACAGGTCGAGGTTTGTAATTAAGATTTCTAGTACAACCAAAGGGATATTTTTAATTTTAATTAAAGGGAAGTGTGTAGAGGATTTGTTTACCAAGTCTCTCCAGGCCAGAATAACGGCTTTTAAGGTGGGGTAGTTTGGCGGGGGCCTAGAAGGCTCAATAAGGTGGGCGAGAATTAGGGACCTTAATTGTTCAGTTTTAGCAGCTGACGTCTCTATGTTGATCCAGGATGTGTTATTAGATTCAATTAACCATCCCTGAGAAAGCTTTAATGTGGTGGCCAGATAATAATTATATAAATTGGGAACACCCAGTCCTCCCATCTTTTTATGTTTTAATAATGAGAGGGTAGGGATTCTTGCCTTTTTATGGTTCCAAATATATTTCATAAGTTGAGATTGTAGTTTCTTGAACCATTGTTTTGGTTTAAAAATGGGAATAGATCTTATGACATAAATAAATTTTGGGAGTAAGAGCATCTTGAACGCTTCAATTCTACCTAGCCATGAGATTTCTAGCTTTGCCAGGCGAATGTAATCTAAATGAAAAGTGTTGAATAGTGTGGTCAAATTTTCTGAGACTAGATCTGAAGAAGGTTTAGTCTCCTCCCATATTTACTCAAATTCTTTTTTTAGGTATTGTAGAAATGTGTTTTCTATGTTAAAGTCAATTATTTGAGATTTAGACTTATTAACTTTGTATAGTGATAGGTGTGAGAATTCGTCAATTGTGGTGGTAATATGCCTCAGGGACTTAAGGGGATTTGAGATGGTAAGTAAAATATCATCCGCAAATAGGGCTATTTTGCTTTGCTTAGTATTGACAGGGATGCCAGTAATGTTAATGTTTTCTCTAATAGAAGAGGCAAATGGCTCTATAAACAGGGCAAAAAGAATGGGGGAAAGAGGGCACCCCTGTCTAGTGCCATTAGACAGGGAAAATCTTTGTGACAAAGAACTATTGGAATAGACACGAGCTGATTGAGCAGAATACATTGACTTAATTAGGTTGAGAATATTACCCTTGAGACCAAATTTTTGTAGTGTGTTAAATAGGAATGGACAGTAGACCCTGTCGAAAGCCTTCTCTGCATCCAGTGCAAGGAAGGCCGAAGGAAGATTGGCACGCTCAACTAGGGTAATGAGATTGACTGCTCTTCTGGTGGCATCGGCAGTATTTCTGCCAGGAATAAAACCCGCCTGATCCTCATGCACCAATTTACCGATATGAATTTTTAATCTTTCCGCAGCCAACTTCGCTAAAATTTTTGTATCCGAATTTAGGAGGGATATGGGCCTATAGTTCTTTGTGTCGAGTGGGTCACCTTTTTCTTTTGGGATTATGGTTATTATCGCTTCAAGCATATCCTGAGGAAGATAGGCCTGTTGTGTTGTATGGTTGGCTAATTTGGTTAGGTAGGGAACTAAACGAGTTTCAAAAGTTTTACATAGCTCATTCTGTAGTCCATCGGGGCCTGGAGATTTGCCCAGTTTAAGTCCTTTGATTACTCCCGAAATCTCTTTCGGTAAATATGGGAGGTTCAAATCTTGTAGGTCTTGGTCGGTTAGTGTGGGTAAATGTAGTTTGTGTAAATAATTATTAATGTCTGAATCAGAAGGTTTTGAGAAGCTTGGATCATCTTTTAGGTTATATAGGGAATTATAAAAATTTGCAAAAACTTTGACTATATCTTTAGGATGGTTATAGGAATGGCCTAGGGGGTCTCTAATCTCGCTAATACGTGACTTAGTTTTGTAATGTCTAACTTTAGCTGCAAGCAGTTTCGATGGTTTGTCAGCAGAGAAATAGTACCTAGATTTAGTAGTCTGTATAAATTTGTCATACTCGGTGGTCAGGAGAGATTTAAGTTTTGTTCTCAATTTAAGGATATCTTTTGAATAGTCAAATGAAGGATTGGAGACTTGTTTTTGCTCTAAAGCATAAATTTCATGAACTAATTTTTGAGTTTTTTCTCTATTAGATTTGTTAGTTGTGAGTTTAATTGTATAAGCTTGCCTCTAAGTACTGCCTTGAAGGCCGACCAAAGTGTGAATATAGAGATATCATCAGTGTCATTCTCATTGAAGTAGTTCTGGATGGCTTTGTCGATTTCTTTTTTGTAGACAGGATGGTTATAGAGGAAACTATTATTACGCCAGATTTTTTCTACAATGGTATTTTGGGGGTTTGTTACTTCGAATATTACAGGTGAGTGATCTGACCACACTCTGGGTGCTATTAGTATATTTTTAAATTTAGGAAGTGAGAATATGTTAGTGAGAATTAGATCTATCCTAGAGTGGGAATTGTGAGTACCAGAGTAATGAGTGAATTCCAGGGAAGACGAATGAAGGCATCTAAAAACGTCGTATAAATCCATTTTGAGCAACCATGGGCCTAGTGAGGAAGATTGACGCCTTGACTTGTTAGAAGAGTCCAGGAGAGAATTTGGTACAATGTTAAAGTCTCCGAAGAGAATTAAATCACCTTGTTTATTTTGGGTAATAGTACACATTATTTTATTCAGGAAGGATATTTGGCCTTGGTTGGGTACATATACAGTCATATGAAAAAGTTTGGGCACCCCTATTAATCTTAAGCTTAATGTTTTATAAAAATTGGTGTTTTTGCAACAGCTATTTCAGTTTGATATATGTAATAACTGTTGGACACAGTAATGTTTCTGCCTTGAAATGAGGTTTATTGTGCTAACAGAAAATGTGCAATCTGCATTCAAACAAAATTTGACCTGTGCATAAGTATGGGCACCCTTATCATTTTCTTGTTTTAAATACTCCTGCCTACTTTTTACTGACTTACTAAAGCACTTTTTTTGGTTTTGTAACCTCATTGAGCTTTGAACTTTATAGCCAGGTGTATGCAATCATGAGAAAAGCTACTTAAAGTGGCCACTTGCAAGTTCTTCTCCTGTTTGAATCTCCTCTGAAGAGTGGCATCATGGGCTCCTCAAAACAACTGTCAAATGATCTGAAAACAAAGATTATTCAACATAGTTGTTCAGGGGAAGGATACAAAAAGCTGTCTCAGAGATTTAACCTGTCAGTTTCCACTGTGAGGAACATAGTAAGGAAATGGAAGAACATAGGGACAGTTCTTGTTAAGGCCAGAAGTGTCAGGACAAGAAAAACATCAGAAAGGCAGAGAAGAAGAATGGTGAGATCAGTCAAGGACAATCCTCAGACCACCTCCAGAGAGCTGCAGCATCAACTTGCTGCAGATGGTGTCACTGTGCATCGGTCAACTATACAACGCACTTTGCACAAGGAGAAGCTGTATGGGAGAGTGATGCGAAAGAAGCCGTTTCTGCAAGTACGCACAAACAGAGTCGGCTGAGGTATGCAAAAGCACATTTGAAGAAGCCTATTTCTTTTTGGAAGAAGGTCCTGTGGACTGATGAAACCAAGATTGAGTTGTTTGGTCATACAAAAAGGCGTTATGCATGGTGGCAAAAAAACACAGCATTCCAAGAAAAACACTTGCTACCCACAGTAAAATTTGGTGGAGGTTCCATCATGCTTTGGGGCTGTGTGGTCAATGCCGGCACTGGGAATCTTGTTAAAGTTGAGGGACGCATGGATTCCACTCAGTATCAGCAGATTCTTGGCAATAGTGTTCAAGAATCAGTGATAAAGTTGAAGTTACGCAGTGGATGGATCTTTCAGCAAGACAATGATCCAAAACACCGCTCCAAATCTACTCAGGCATTCATGCAGAGGAACAATTACAATGTTCTGGAATGGCCATCCCAGTCCCCAGACCTGAATATCATTGAACATCTGTGGGATCATTTGAAGAGGGCTGTCCATGCTCGGCGACCATCAAACTTAACTGAACTGGAATTGTTTTGTAAAGAGGAATGGTCAAAAATACCTTCATCCAGGATCCAGGAACTCATTAAAAGCTACAGGAAGCGACTAGAGGCTGTTATTTTTGCAAAAGGAGGATCTACTAAATATTAATGTCACTTTTCTGGTGAGGTGCCCATACTTATGCACCTGTCAAATTTTGTTTGAATGCAGATTGCACATTTTCTGTTAGTACAATAAACCTCATTTCAAGGCAGAAACATTACTGTATCCAACAGTTATTACATATATCAAACTGAAATAGCTGTTGCAAAAACACCAATTTTTATAAAACATTAAGCTTAAGATTAATAGGGGTGCCCAAACTTTTTCATATGACTGTACATTAGTAAGGGTAAAAATTTGGTGGTTCAGTTTGCAGATTAATATAATATACCTCCCATTTGGATCTTTAAGGCTTGAGATTAATTCAAACGAGACAGAATTTTTGATTAACAGGGCTACTCCCCACTTTTTCTTGATATTATTGGCGTAAAATATATTTTGGAATTCTTTATGAGCGAAATGGGGTGGCTTGACAGAGGAGAATTTAGTTTCCTGGAGAGCTACTATATCAGCATTATAGTCCTTAATTGTCTTCCAGGCAAAGAAACGGCGCTGTGGAGTATTGAGGCCATTGACATTATGTGTTAGAAATCTAAGTGACATGACTTATACTGTACAAGCAATGGTAAAAGCTCAATATTTGGTGAAATAAAATCGTCCATTGTTTTTTCCAAAGCATGTTGTCAAAAATTAACTATAAAATGTCCAGAAAGAATATAAATCAGATCAAGTCTACAACCTTAGACAAAGATAGAAATTAAATAATTAAAAAAAAAAAAAAAAACAACTTAACTTGAGCGATAAAATACCTCAATACAGGTCTAAATCCAGTAACTAAATACCAAGTTCCAAACAAGGAGGGACTAACGTTTCGATGATGACCTCCTAGGCGGGACTAAAGTTATGGCCTAATGCCTCAGCCCATTAATTAGATTGGAACGTCAGGTGATGTTAATTTCTAGGTCCCTGAAGAGTTTACCCCCATCCGCAATGTCAGAAATACTGTAATTTTTCCCCTGGTGGTAAAACAGGACCTTTGTGGGGTTGAATCCCCATTTATAGGGGATCTGATTATTTCGTAATACGTCGGTGACCTTTGTTAGGTTTTTACGTTGGGTCATTGTCTCTCTCGACAAGTCAGCAAAGATCTTGATGGAGTCGTATGGTTTAGGGAAGGATTTTTTGTGCCTAAGAAACTCCATGAGCTGCTCTTTAGTCTGGTAAAAATGGAACTTGGTGATAACGTCCCTTGGGACATCAGGTTTCAGGTGTTTAGGCTTAGGAAGCCGATGTGTTCTGTCCAGTGTTACTTCTAGGTCAGATAAAGATGGAATTGCCGTTCTAATCAAATTTTTGATGTAGGGGGCAAGTTGGTCAGATTTGACAGACTCTGGTATGGCTCTGAATTTTAAGTTCTGTCGTCTACCTCTGTCCTCCAGGTCAGTGAGCTTATTTTTTACTGTTCTAAATTCCTCCTTGAGGAGGTGGTACTTTTTTTCTAGTCTGTTATTTTTTTGCTCCAATTCAAAGATCTCAGACTCAGTCTTATCTATTTTGTTGGTAACTGAGTCGATTTGTTTCTGAAGTTTATCATACCTAGTGTCGAAGTCAATGCGAAGGGACTCCTTGAAGGCAGAGAATATCCCTTTAAAAAATGATTGGTCAATTGGCTGTTTCCAATCAAAATTCTGCAACGGGTCCGTAACTTCTAAAGACAGAGGGCTGTCTGTCCTTATCCGTTGCTTAGGAGGACTAGTTATAAGGGACGAGTCTTCAGCTGAGTCAGAACTCTCGTGCACTGTCGGTTTTTGTGCAGATGCTAGTTTAGAGGCCGACTCCTTCCTCTTTTCTCTCCTTTGTTTCTGGGGATCAAATTCTGGATTTGTGGAGTCATCAGATTTCATGCCTCGATCCCTTGACCTTGAGTCATTATCACTCTGTTTAGTAGGGGATCTAGATCTATTCCTATGTGGGTTTCCTAGTTGAGCTGAGTCTTTATAAGTGGGTTTGGATTTATCTAGCTTGGATTTCTGGGACGCCATGGTTTTCAGAGAGCCTTCCCAAATATTAGAGTTTACATTGATATATTGTAGATATATGCAAATATGTCTATACTACTTATCAGTTACACAGTAAGACAAGGATGATCAAATGAGTAAATAGGAGAGTAAGTCTCAGGTGGTAAATTTAGATAAACAATTACTCAATAACACAAAAGTACGACACTAGTAACAATACCCCAGATATAGTATAGGAAAATCATTTTATACTAAGCAATGGCAAATTATCAAGCTATATGTGCAATGGGCAGTTAAGGCAAACAGTTGTATTAATTACTTTACAGAGGAATAAGAACAGGAAAGAGTTAAGATAGAGAAGAAGTGAGAATGACTATCACAATATAAGACCTAATCCAAGGCTTCAGTGAGAGGTCGATCCTGTTTGTGATCATCTAAGGGTTGAGGAGTCCAGATTCCTTTTTCAGTGGTTTTAGAGTAGAAGTTCAGCAGATATATAAATGCATAAAATCCGTGAAATAAGAATTTTCCAGAGTCCAGTTCAGATATTATTTGACAGACTCCTGTCAGAATCACAGCAGTGTAGTGCTGAGGTAAATCGCCGCCGCCATTTTGTGATCTTCACTCCAGGCTCTGGATAATCGCGTCAAATGGCGGGCGGCCCAATCTGTGTAACTCCGGTATCTTCCAGGTGTTAGGAGGCTTCCAGGATAATGGAGATAGTATAATGGATAACAGTAATCCTTCAGTATATTAACCCCTTAAGCCCCGCGGGTGGTTTGCACGTTAATGACCGGGCCAATTTTTACAATTCTGACCACTGTCACTTTATGAGGTAATTACTCTGGAACGCTTCAACAGATCCCCCTGATTCTGAGATTGTTTTTTCGTGACATATTGTACTTCATGATTGTGGAAAAATTTCTTCGATATCACTTGCGTTTATTTGTGAAAAAAACGGAAATTTGGCGAAAATTTTGAAAATTTAGCGATTTTTAAAATTTTAATTTTTAAGCCCTGAAATCAGAGCGATATGTCACACAAAAGAGTTAATAAATAACATTTCCCACATGTCTACTTTACATCAGAACAATTTTGGAACCAAAATTTTTTTTTGTTAGGGAGCTATAAGGGTTAAAAGTTGACCAGCGATTTCTCATTTTTCCAACAAAATTTATAAAACCATTTTTTTAGGGACCACATCACATTTGAAGTCACTTTGAGAGGTCTTTATGACAGAAAATACCCAAAAGTGACACCATTCTAAAAACTGAACCCCTCAAGGTGCTCAAAACCACATTCAAGAACTTTATTAACCCTTCAGGTGCTTCACAGGAATTTTATGAATGTGGAAGAAAAAAATGAACATTTAACTTTTTTCACAAAAATGTTACTTTAGACCCAATTTTTTTTATTTTCACAGGTGTAACAAGAAAAAATGGACCCCAAAATTTGTTGTGCAATTTCCCCTGGGCACGCAGATACCCAATATTTGGGGAAGAAACACTGTTTGGGCGCACGGCAGGGCTCGGAAGGGAAGGAGCGCCATTTGACTTTTTAATTGTAAAATTTGCTTGAATAATTAGCGGACACCATGTTCTGTTTGGAGAGCCCCTGTGTGCCCAAACTTTGGAGCTCCCCCACAAGTGACCCCATTTTGGAAACTAGACCCCCCAAGGCACCTTTCTAGATGCATAGTGAGCACTTGGAACCCCCAGGTGCTTCACAAATTGATTCGTAAAAATGAAAAAGTGAAAAAAAAAACACTTTTTCATTTTTACGAATCAATTTGTGAAGCACCTAGGGGTTCCAAGTGCTCACTATGCATCTAGATAGGTGCCTTGGGGGGTCTAGTTTCCAAAATGGGGTCACTTGTGGGGGAGCTCCAATGTTTGGGCACACAGGGACTCTCTAAATGCAACATGGTATCCGCTAACAAATTGAATGGAAAATCGGCTCAAATTGTTAGCGGACACCACATTGCGTTTGGAGAGCCCATCTGTGCCCAAACTTTGGAGCTCCCCCACAAGTGACCCCATTTTGGAAACTAGACCCCCCAAGGCACCTTTCTAGATGCATAGTGAGCACTTGGAACCCCCAGGTGCTTCACAAATTGATTCGTAAAAATGAAAAAGTGAAAAAAAAAACACTTTTTCATTTTTACGAATCAATTTGTGAAGCACCTAGGGGTTCCAAGTGCTCACTATGCATCTAGATAGGTGCCTTGGGGGGTCTAGTTTCCAAAATGGGGTCACTTGTGGGGGAGCTCCAATGTTTGGGCACACAGGGACTCTCTAAATGCAACATGGTATCCGCTAACAAATTGAATGGAAAATCGGCTCAAATTGTTAGCGGACACCACATTGCGTTTGGAGAGCCCCTCTGTGCCCAAACTTTGGAGCTCCCCCACAAGTGACCCCATTTTGGAAACTAGACCCCCCAAGGCACCTTTCTAGATGCATAGTGAGCACTTGGAACCCCCAGGTGCTTCACAAATTGATTCATAAAAATGAAAAAGTGAAAAAAAAAACACTTTTTCATTTTTACGAATCAATTTGTGAAGCACCTAGGGGTTCCAAGTGCTCACTATGCATCTAGATAGGTGCCTTGGGGGGTCTAGTTTCCAAAATGGGGTCACTTGTGGGGGAGCTCCAATGTTTGGGCACACAGGGACTCTCTAAATGCAACATGGTATCCGCTAACAAATTGAATGGAAAATCGGCTCAAATTGTTAGCGGACACCACATTGCGTTTGGAGAGCCCCTCTGTGCCCAAACTTTGGAGCTCCCCCACAAGTGACCCCATTTTGGAAACTAGACCCCCCAAGGCACCTTTCTAGATGCATAGTGAGCACTTGGAACCCCCAGGTGCTTCACAAATTGATTCGTAAAAATGAAAAAGTGAAAAAAAAAACACTTTTTCATTTTTACGAATCAATTTGTGAAGCACCTAGGGGTTCCAAGTGCTCACTATGCATCTAGATAGGTGCCTTGGGGGGTCTAGTTTCCAAAATGGGGTCACTTGTGGGGGAGCTCCAATGTTTGGGCACACAGGGACTCTCTAAATGCAACATGGTATCCGCTAACAAATTGAATGGAAAATCGGCTCAAATTGTTAGCGGACACCACATTGCGTTTGGAGAGCCCCTCTGTGCCCAAACTTTGGAGCTCCCCCACAAGTGACCCCATTTTGGAAACTAGACCCCCCAAGGCACCTTTCTAGATGCATAGTGAGCACTTGGAACCCCCAGGTGCTTCACAAATTGATTCATAAAAATGAAAAAGTGAAAAAAAAAACACTTTTTCATTTTTACGAATCAATTTGTGAAGCACCCAGGGGTTCCAAGTGCTCTCTATGCATCTAGATTTGTTTACATTAGGTCATCATATTGAATAAGTTGTCATTATTCTTGAGCGCAAGTGCTCGCTACTTGAGTTTGCATCGGGTACTCAGGTATGCACCATGTACAGCGTGTGCTTGAGTGACATGCTCGAGTCCCTGCTCCGCATGTTTCACGGTTATTAGGCACCCAAAAAAAAACATGCGGGGATCGCTCGTGCATGGCAGGCAATCCCCGTAAAGTTTTTTGGCCGCGAAGCATATGGGGCAGAGACTCGAGCATGTCACTCAAATACCCACGATACTCAATGCATACCAGAGCACCCGATGCAAACTCAAGTAGCGAGCACTTGCTCTCAACACTAGTCACCATATCGTCATCTTTTTTTCTTACTTTTGAAAAAAATCCCAACCCCAGCCCTAGCCCTAGCACAACCCTAGCCCCAGCACAACCCTAGCCCCAGCACAACCCTAGCCCCAGCACAACCCTAGCCCCAAACCCAGCCCTAACCCTAGCCCAATCCTAACCCAAGAGTTTATTTTTGACGCCGTTCCTTGTGCGGTATAAGTGATTAGACGACTTTATTCTTCGGGTCGGTGTGATTACAGCAATGCCAGAATCATATGGGGTTTTTATGACTGACAGCTGTCACACACTAAAAGACGCATTTTTTGTAAAATCTAGTTTTTGCATCGCCATATTTTGAGAGCTATAATTTTTCCAGATTTTGGCAGACAGTCATGTGACGGCTCGTTTTTTGCGGGATGACTTGACGTTGTTATTGGTGCCATTTTCAGGCACGTGACATTTTTTGATCGCTTTCTATTCCGATTTTTGGGAGGCAGAATAAACAAAAACCAACAATTCAGGAATTGTTTTTTTTTTTTTTTTTTTATTCTGTTCCGCGTGTGGTAAAATTGATGAGGTAGCTTTATTCTTCAGGTCAGTACGTTTACAGCGGTACCACATTTGTATAATTTTTCTATGTTTTGGCGCTTATACACAATAAAAGCTATTTTATAGAAAAAAATATTTTTTAGCATCGCTTTATTCTGAGAGCTGAAACTTTTTTATTTTTCGGCTGATGGAGCTGTATGGCGGCTTGTTTTTTGTGGGACGAGATGACGTTTTCAGCGGTATCATTTTTATTTATATGCGTCTTTTTGATCGCGTGTTATTCCACTTTTTTTTGGCGGTATGGTGATAAAGCATTGTTTTTTGCTGCGTTTTTTTTTTTTTTTTTTTACCGTGTTCACTGAAGGGGTTAACTAGTGGGACAGTTTTATAGGTCAGGCTGTTCCGGACGCGGCGATACCAAATATGTGTACTTTTATTGTTTTTTTTTTATTTTTTTTATAATAATATTTATTGATGGGTACATTATATTTTTATTTTTGGTGTATTATTTTTTTATAATATTTTTGCACATTTTTTTTTTTTTTTTCCACTTTCAGACAGTTTGTACACCTTATTACTTTGTCCCACTCTGGGACTTTCACTTTTTTTTTTCTGATCGCCTGCATGTCATAGGAATGGAGCACCATCCCTATGCCATGCAGGCTGTCAGAAGTGCACAGTGTTAAGATTGCTTGGAGATGCACTGCGCATGTCCAAGCAATCTTCCTGCTCTCTGGTGACCCGGATGTTGTCATGACGACATCGGGTCGTCATGGCAACACCCGGGAACCCGCTGCAGTCTGCGCTGGAAGCCGGAAGAGGAGGTGAGTATCGCCGATCACCTCCCCTTGCCCCCGCAATGCCGCGATCGATTTCGATCGACTTCGATCGCAGCATAGCGGGGGTTAATGTGCTGGGAGCGGTGCAGGACCACTCCCTGCACATAGTACCGGGTGT
Source organism: Phyllobates terribilis (assembly GCF_046119375.1). NCBI lineage: Eukaryota > Metazoa > Chordata > Amphibia > Anura > Dendrobatidae > Phyllobates > Phyllobates terribilis. The sequence continues at coordinate 869,143,347 of NW_027362762.1, forward strand.
CAGCTGTGACAATCAGCTGACACCCGGCGGCGATCGCGCCCGCACAGCCTGTGTGCGCGCGCGATCGCCATGACGTACTAATACGGGTCTGGCTCTTAAGTCCCAGGGCACAGACGCGTATTAGTACGTCAAATGTTCTTAAGGGGTTAAGGGCAATGAGGTAATGGTCCGACAGCAGCAGGGCTACTGTTACAACTGCGGATGGGATGCGGCGGGTTAAATCAGGATATAAGTGGTATCCAAAGGATCCAAAGGGATCAGGAGGACATCCCAGACGATGATCTGTCGTTGTGGTGGGAACCAAACCCCTATAAGGGGTCAAATCCTGTAGGTTTAAGGCTGGATGGCAAGAGCTTCAGCTACACACGTCCTCTCTCCATGAGCTCCAGGCCACGCCCCCACAGTGTAAGTCTGTGGAGCGTCAGTGAGTCGCAATTGCTGTGATGTCACTGAGAAGAGAAGAAGACCGGTGCTGGACACTGGAGAGAGCAACTGGGGTACACTGACACTGAATGAACCCAATGGTGATCACAAGGTACGGGCATGTGACGGTTTTTTCAGGCGATCTGTTTCAAAAGCCCACTTCAATATGCACTAAGGCCCCAATTAATAAAAAATGTAATACCTGCTTTTATGAAACCTCGTGGAAAGCACTTTGAAAAGTTGCAAAATTTTAGTGCAACTTGGACAATTCAAGAAAGATGGGGCCTGGCTACATGTGGAAAGATGGGGCCTGGCTAAACGTGGAAAGATGGGTGTGGCAACACATGGAAAGATGGGCGTGGCAACACATGGAAAGATGGGCGTGGCAACACATGGAAAGATGGGCGTGGCTAAACATGGAGAGATGGGCGTGGCTAAACATGGAAAGATGGGGGTGGCAACACATGGAAAGATGGGGGTGGCTATTTTACACAGTATTTTTAAACTATGCCGCTATTTCAACTGCTCTCCTGGTCCTCCTACTCATACCCCGCACCGGCGCTAGAAGCACTTGCTAGTAGAGATGAGCGTTGTTCGACTCAAACTGTTTGCCAATCTCAAATTCGAGCTGTTTTGGGCGGTGTTCGAGCCGTTCGGCGAACACAAACGATTTGAAAAAAATTCTGCTGTTCGAGGTTATGTTCGATAACTGTTCGTGCCCCAAAATCATAACTGGATTTTTTCTCAGAAATGCTGAAAATTAATGTTAATACGCAGTTTGAGTGTACAGCGGGGTGGGGGGAGGTGCAGGGGATGGATCTCTGCAGGAATAATTAAGATCTCCATTTTTTTTTCTCTTTCCCGCATTTACAGTGGGGAGGTGCAATCTGTCAGCCTATCAGCAGCACACACACGGAGCGAAGTGCTTTTTTTCACACAAGCAAGGGCATGTGTCATTGGCAGTGTATGTCACATGTCCTTGCCCTATAAGACCCAGCCATTTTCCCCGTCGCCATCATTTTCTCACTGCTGCAGCTGCGTGTTAGACGGCACCGCTGTTGCTGTGTGCGCTATACCTTGTTAATTTCAAGCCAATTTTCGCACAAATCTACAGATAGCTTGGGAGTAGGGAATAGTTGTGATTGCAATCCTTTTAAGGACTAGGTTACAGCATTTCCTACGACTTTTATCAGGCAAGTCTGTGCTCTTAAATAGATAGGTTGGGAGTAAAGACTAATTGTAATTGCAGTCCTTTTCAGGGCTAGGTTACATCAGTTCCTATCAGTTTTTGCCAGGCAGGTCTGTGCCAGTGCTGTGCAAGTTTTTTTCACAGCATTTGGCTAAATCTAGCAAAGCTAATCCTTTTTGGCATATTGCAGAGTGTGTTAGTCATTGGAGAAGCCTATCTGTGTTGCAAGCTACAACACCTGTGTATAGAATTTTTTTACTGCACCTAGTGAAGTAAAACCTTTTGGGCATAGCATCATTCTATTAGTCCATCTATACTGACCTCCATCAGTTTGCAAATTGAATATAATTTTTTTCTGCATCTAACTCTGAAAAAATATTTGGGCTTCTAGCAGTGTGTGGGACTTGTTCTATTAGTTCATCTATACTGACCTCCATCAGGTTGCAAATTGAATATAATTTTTTTCTGCATCTAGCTCTGAAAAAATATTTGGGCTTCTAGCAGTGTGTGGGACTTGTTCTATTAGTCCATCTATACTGACCTCCATCAGGTTGCAAATTGAATATAATTTTTTTCTGCATCTAACCCAGACGATAGTTTTGGCCTAATACCACAGTTTGGCCACTCAGCTGTGCTCGGTTCCCATCCATTGTTTTTTTGTGCAAACAACTCCAGAGTTGTGAATTAGTTAACCACCAAAATGAGTGGAAAAAGGCCTGCTGCTGGTGGAAAGGGGAATAGGCATGTTGGGAAGGGGAAAAAAGGTTGTATCCGTGGGGTAGGTGTTAAAGCAACAGTAACATCTGCAGAAGAAAGTCCATCTTCCAGCCAAACTAAAATGTCTACTTCTTTTAGCGGACAATGTGATAAGATCCCTTTCTTACGGCCACGCAATCGCTACAAATTCCAGATGAGGCACAAAAACAGCAGGTGCTTCAACGGATATCAAGTGCTCCTTTAAGTGGGCTCTCCTCCACATCAACTTCAACATCACAAATACTCCAGTCCTCAGAGGTGTCACCCCAATCGCACTTGCTTCCTCACAGCTCCCAAATCTCCAGCTGCCCGTCTGAGTATGAGGTAGAACAGATGGTTGAGTCTGCAGAGCTGTTTACTCATACTATAGCCTGGGAATCAGAGGTCGGCTCCAGCGCTTCTGTGAATCCAGACGAGGAAATGATCTGCACTGATGCCCAGAATCTTTATGAGTCGGATCCAGGACCAGACGCAGAAGGTTCTGAACATAATATAGACCCTCATTCCCAAACTGTAACTCCTGTTGGTGGAGACAATGAGGAAGACGATGATGAGACTCAAATACCTGATTGGAGCGACAACTTTAGTTTTTTGTCAGGGCAGGAACAGGTTGGCTCTGAGGACGACGGGTGTGATAACACACAGGGTGATGATGATGAGGTTGGAGATCCCACTTACTGTCAACCCACAGACAGCCAAGAGATGAGGTCAGCAGAGGAGGTGGAGGAGGATGCTAGTGACGACGAGGTCAGGTTGCGCCTTCCTGGACAGAAACGTAGTACTGGAAGCACGTCAACAACTGCATCCTCAAACACAACTCTGCCTCTGACCACAAGTCGTGGTGGCTCTTCAGGTCGCATGGGTGCTAAGCCTCGCATAGCCTGGGCATTTTTTCAGATCGATAAAGATGACCCAACTCGTGTTATCTGTAACATTTGTCAACAAAAGCTAAGTAGAGGCCAAAAAATACATAGTTTGAGTACTTCATGCATGAACCGGCACATGGACATGAAGCATAAGTTGCAGTGGGAAGCCGGCCGGGCCAACCACCATCTGCCCCATCTTGTGCATCTGCGGCCTCTTCATCCTCTGTGACTGGGGGGACAGCAGTCACACCTGTTTTGGGACGCAGACCTGCCACCTCTTTACCCGCAACAGCCAGCGTGATTAGCAGGTTATCATTTTCTTTGGAGGTGGTAACACCAGCTGGTGTTGAGCGCTGTAAGACATTGATAGCACCACCTTTGGATCAAGGCAACCTAACATGTCCGCCTGCATCTTCCTCACAGACCGGCCTAACATCTGCAAGGTCCAGACGGTCGGCAGCACCAAGGCGGCAGGCATGTGAGGGTGGGGGAGATGGTTTTACCAGGGCGCATGGTAGCAGCCAAACTAGTGAGGAAGGTGCAGGAGCCCAGGAAGAAGTGGAGAACGAACTGATGGAAGACTCATCAGATGAGGGAGACCTTGATCACATTTCTGTTGTGCGAGGTTGGGGGGAGAGGACAGAGGAAGGAAGCATGATTGTTACCTCGCCACCAACACAACAGGGACTTGGTGCTCCTGGATGCGCAAGACACATGAGTGCCTTCTTGCTGCACTACCTGCAACATGACCCTCGAATTGTGAGAATTAGAAATAATCCTGACTACTGGGTTGCCACACTGTTAGATCCCCGGTACAAAAGTAAATTTGCAGAAATTATTCCTGCCATAGAAAGGGATGCATGCATGCAGGAGTATCAGCAGAGACTGTTGCAGAATCTTACATGTGCTTTTCCACAAAACACCAGTGGGGCACGTAGTGAATCTCACAGTTCCAACTTGCCAACCGTGGGACCGTCGAGTGTTCAGCACTCAAACCGTAACAGAAACACAGTATCTGCTGGTAACATCAATTTTGCGGAATCATTTCACCACTTTTTTAGCCCATCCTTTGCAAGGCCACAGGAGACAAGAAGTCTGACACATAGTCAACGCCTAGAGACGATGGTACAGGAGTATCTCCAAGTAAACATTGAAGCCATGACTGTGTCACTGGACCCTTGCTCTTTTTGGGCTTCCAATCTGGATAAATGGCCGGAGCTCGCCACTTACGCCTTGGAGATCTTGTCATGCCCCGCAGCCAGCGTTCTGTCTGAACGTGTGTTCAGCGCTGCTGGTGGTGTGCTGACAGATAAGCGCACGCGGCTCTCCACTGATAATGTAGACAGACTCACATTCATAAAGATGAACAAATCATGGATCCGAAACGACTTTTCTACCCCTGTGTCATCCTGGGGAGAGTAAAAGCTTGATGATTGGTTAAAATCACCTCACCAACCGTTTTAAGCTTTCAAATTACTAATCATGTTTATCTGTATCTTGGCTGGAAAATAATTTGGGCTTTGTAGCAGTGTGCAGTACTGATTCTATTAGGCCATCTATACTAAGCTCCACCAGATTTAAAATGAATAATAATTTTTAGCTGCATCTAGCCTGGAAAATAATTTTGGGGCTCCGAGATGCGCAAGACACATAAGTGCCTTCTTGCTGCACTACCTGCAACATGACCCTCAGATTGTCAGAATTCGAAGTAATCCAGACTACTGGGTTGCCACACTCTTAGATCCCCCACACTCTTCGATCAACCTTTTCATTTTAATAAAGACCAAAAAAAATGGTAATTTTTGAAATTATAAGCATTAGCAGGTTATTAGAAACTGAAATCAAACAGTTTTCAACTCAAAACTTTATTCTAGGTTATGTTACATTTGCACATAGGACCCCTTGTTCGAAAGGAGCTTCTGAACTCTCTCATCCATTGAATTTGTCAGGTTCTGGATGGTTTCTGCTTCAATTGTTTTGCATGAGGACAGAATACCCTCCCAGAGCTGTTGCTTAGATGTGAACTGCCTCCCGCCATCATAGACACTCCTTTTGATGATGCTCCAGAGGTTCTGAATGGGGTAGAGGTCAGGGGAGCATGGGGGTCACACCATAAGTTTGTCCCCTTTTATGCTCATATCAGCCAGAGATGCAGATGTGTTATGTGCAGCATGAGATGGTGCATTATCATGCATGAAAATGATGTTGCTGTGGAATACACGGTTCTTCTTCTTGAACCATGGCAGGAAGTGCTGTTTGAGAAACTCCACATACATTATGGAGTTCATCTTTACCCCTTCAGGGATCCTAAAGGGGCCGACAATCTCTCTCCCCATGATTCCAGCCCAAAACATTACTCCACCTCCTCCTTGTTGGCGCTGTAGCCGTGTTTGCGTGGGGTGTCCATCAACCAGCCATCCTCCACTCCATCCATCTGGACCATTGAGCGTTGCACGGCACTCATCCGTGAACAAAACAGTTTTGAAGTCAGTCTTCATGTATTGTTTGGCCCACTGGAGCCGTTTCTGCTTGTGTGCAGTGGATAGAGGAGGTCGACAGGATGGCGTACGCACAGCTGCAAACCTCTGAAGGACCCTGCATCTTGTTGTTCGGGGGACGTTGGAGGCACCAGCAGCTTCAAAAACTTGTCTGCTGCTATGACAAGGCTTTTTTGCCGCTGCTCTTTTAACCTTATGTAATTGCCTGTAGGAAAGAGTCCTCAATTTGCCCTTATCAGCACGCACACGTGTGTACTGTGAATCAGCTACATACTTCTTGATTGCCAAGACACTTCAACCTGATCATCGCACAATGTTGATTGTAGTCATGCCTTGACCTAAACACTCCACAATTTGTTGCTTCTCAGCAGCCGACACATCCTTTTTCTTTCCCATTTTGGCAGAAAATGTAGGCTGCTTAATAATGTGGGACAGCCTTCTTAAGTAGTCTTGCCGTTCATTGGACACACCTGCCAAACTAATTAGCACAGGTGTCTGCAATTGCTTACAGTGATATAAAGAGCCCTGACACACATCACCATCAATGAGTTTAACTGACAAACAAACAAATTCTCCCCTTATCACTCCTAAACACTTTTTGCATAATAATTTGGAACACAGTGTACATGTGCTTTTCCACAAAACACCAGTGGTTCACGTAGTGAATCTTACAGTTCTAACTTGCCAACCGTGGTCTGTATGGAGTTATTCAATAAAGGGCCCAAAATTAAGATAACATAGACGGGAGAGGTCTCTATGAATAGGAATTCCTAAGTAATTGATACCCTGTGAGGGCCAGGCAAAGGGAAAGTTGGACTGGATGGAATCCTGTATGGATTTGGGGAGGGAGACATCGAGGGCCTCAGACTTCGCTGTATTGATTTTAAAATTTGACCATGTAACAAAGTGATCTATTTCAGCCATAACAGCAGGGATGGATATATGTGATTGAGTGATATATACTAGGACATCATCAGCAAATAGAGAGCACTTGTACTCGGTGCCTCCCACCTCAATCCACCTAATATTGGGGTTATGGCGAATTGATGAGAGCAGGTGCTCCATCACTAGGATGTATAAGAGAGGGGACAGAGGACATCACTGCCTTGTCCCATTGGTGATTATTAAAGGTGATGAAAATGTTCTGACGCGCCCCCTGGGCCTTGGGACATCCGGAGCCGGACCCTTTTTGGTGGATGCTGGTGGTTGTAGTCTCCATGGCGGCGACCTGGTTCCGTGGCTTAGGGCGGTCAAACCAGTGGCGGAACTATTTATGTGGTTTTGATGTTTAAATGTCCGACTACGCCACCCGTGGATTGCGGTCAGAGTGAACCGCCGCTGCAGGGCAGACCGCTGAGGCTGGTGTTGTGGGTGCAGCAGAGCGTAGCATAACTCCCCACGGGAGGAGTAAAGTCTCAGGGCAGTGTATGCGGAGGATGGGGGTGATGGTGCAGGGCAGCAGCAGTAACGACACGGAGTCAGTGATGCCGTCCAGGGCCTTTACTCACAGTTCTTATTATCCAGACCACTTCTGCAGGTAACGGCTGCCCACGTCGTACTGTGCTCACCAGGTGAGGGGCTCAGACAACTCCCAGATAACGTTGGAGCGCTTCACAGGACCCCCTTTGTGTGTCCTTTGTCTGGCCTTTCTTACCAACCCTTCTGTCCGGCTGCCTCGGGCCTCCTCTTGGTAAACTTGGCGCCAGTTTCCCTGACCCTATGTGCTGCCCTCCTAGCGGGTGTAGCGAGGGACTGCGCCACATAAAATGTCACAGCCTCCAGTTTCTAGCTGAGGGTCGTTTCCCGCCTCCACTAGTTTCGGGGACCGGTCTCCCCCTTTGGCCTGACCCCTCCACGCAGGTGGATTCGGGCGTGCGGTGGCGACTCGCCCGTCCACACCCCTGGGATCCCTTCGTTCCTCGTTCCTGGAGCCTTCTCCGCTCCTCTTCCTTCCTTCTCCCTCTTCCAGGCCTGGGCCTCTGTTACTAGGCCCGCCTCCGGAGCAGAGCTCATGCAGAGCCCCTGCTCCCTGTCACTTCTGCTCAGACTTCTCTGCACTGAACTAAGATGGTGCCCACCTTTTATACTCCCTTCTCAATGCACCCAGGAACTGCTTCCTCCCTGCTCCTGCACTACAGGGTTCCCATTCCTCAGTGTTCCCTCCCCCCACTCCAGCCAGGGAAAAGGACTGTCGTGCCCATCTCAGGGGCATATTGGTCGCCCTGCCCCACGGCAATGTGGTGTAATGCATGCAGGTGTCGGGTCCTGATCCACACTCCATCCTTACCTGAGAGTGAGATATCACACCTCTGGGTGAGGTGCAATACCTCTGTAGCAACCGAGCCCTCGGGGTGCTACAGTTCCATTTATCTTCAGCCTAGGTGACGTATTGCGATACAGGACCGTGATTTTGGCTATAAAAGGGTCCCCTAGACCCCTACCCCAAGCTTTTTAAGAGAATAATATATGGCGTGCCAGGAGACTCTATGGAATGCTTTCTCAGCATCCAACGAGAGTATCTAATTACAAATTTTTAACTGCATTTAGCCCAGGAAATACTTTGTGCCTAGTAGCAGTGTCTGCTAGTCAGCGGATTATCCCGGCTGTTAAGCAAGCTACACCACCTGTAGTTTGGACACTTAATTTTTTCAAAGGAAATGCGGGATACTCAGTGAAGAGCATCAGGAGGCACCCCAAGGCATAGGGGCTGGGACTGAAGGTAGGACGCCTTGCGGTGGACAGCCGAGCTCGATCCTTATAAAAGCTTTTTAACTGCAGCAGCTTTAGTGGACGCTACTGGAGCTGGAATTACGCGGCTACTGGCATGAGACTTGCCCTTCAATAGATCCTTGTAAAAGGATTTAAAGTGTATTCATTCAAATTAGAGAGACAATTTAAATTAAAAAGCTTAGAGCTGCCTCCACCACAGGGGGGCTCGCTCGACCCACCAGCGGACAGGCACCAGTATTGGGAGAGGGGGGCTGGCCGTCAGGGTCCACCGCGGCTCTGGCACAAACCCGGCGACACGGAGGTGGCACGGGCAGGAACGGACTGGCCGTGTCGGCTTCTCACTTTTTGGATTTTAGAAGGGCATGACATGCCTATATCTGTGTCTCCCCCTCCTTTTACTCCTCCACCTCTTTTCTTTTCGCATGACTATATGTACTTGTCACTTGTCCATGTGTTAGTTATGTCTTCTGAGCAGTTTGTCAGTTTTTGGACACCTTTGAAGGTGTTTTCTATGTGTTTCTATGTGTTTTTGTTTGCCTGCCATTGGTTTTAACGGTGTTCGAAGGTGTTCGACGAACAGTTCGACGAACCGAACCGAACTCGAACACTACGGGGGTGGCTCAACACTACTTGCTAGTCCCGATCCACATATGAGACACAGGTCATTTATTTCTCCTCCACTACTCTGTGTTTCTCTGATTTTTACTCTACTATGCAATTAACCTTTTCCACTTCTGTTCACCGTTTTAGTATCATTTAAACACATGCTGGACATCTCTTTTTCTCCTTTGAGCCAGTGCGCCCATACAATTTGCTGGATTTTGTGTAACTCTCTGACACCTGCACACTACAATACATTATCTGTATATCTGTTCATATATCACGCCATTTAGTTCCAGCTCTCCTTCTGTATCTATATTTGGTTATCTTGAATGATGATCTAAGATGAAAGCTTTATATGACTATTGTTTTATTCCATTGATGTCTAACCTTTGATTTGAATATGGAAATGTTTGTATTGTTGTTATTTTCTTGTATGCCGCATACTGTACAAATACACCCATTTTGATTTTTTTGTTTTTCTTTTCTTACCTTTCAGCGACCTTATGACAAAAACCCGCGACGGGTCGAAACGTATCTTTGTTGCTCTTCTGCTTTCCTACACCACATTTGGTGTATGCCTATGCAAAGGCTACAATTCAATGTATAATAAAAGTGTGGCACCCCAGGGGTCCAGTTGCCACAGTGGCATTGCCTCCCTCACAAGGGGTGATGCCATGCCTGGAAGCAAGGAGGGGTCCCCTAGTCAGGTTTACTAGCATACAACACTTTCCTGGCTCCAGACCAAAAAGGGGAGCCCCTCCCCTTAGCAACTGAAATCTGGAGGCGGGGTTAGTGAGAGTGAGTTGAGAGGAGTTGAAGACAGGACAGCGACGAGGAAGGACCTGGGGAGTGGAGCTGTAAGCCAGCTCACCCCAGAGAGGAGCACAGAAGAACCGGACACCGGAGTCCGAGGTTGTGGGGCACTGAAGGCCCAGCAGCAGAAACCAGAGGGCAGGAGACTGCAGGTCTCCTGGCCCCACCAGACGCCCGGAAGCTCAGCAGCACATAGGGCCCAGCACCGCCACATGGGAGCGACACTTAAGGAAGGCCCGAGCTGCCTGCTATACGGGTGAGGAAAAGACATTTTACTCAGAGACGAGGGCCGCAGCATAGCTACAAGCAGCAAGGCCAAAGAGATTAGCGCAGAGGGAAGGCCTACAACTTCACCTGGCGAGGCGGATTCCCAACTTGCTTCCAGGCCGCCCGGACCTCTACTACCAGCTAGTACCCGTGCCCCGGTCTGCTTAACAACCGCAAGTAAAGCTAAGAGGAAACCGCCATTAAGCTGTGGACTGGTCATTATCTGTGCTATCACCTGCACTACACCGCACCAACAACATGTACCTTATAGTATCACTATATCCTGCCCTGGAGCTAAGCTCTGCCTGTGGAGAGCTGAACCAACTCTGCTGCGTCACCATCAGCTCCAGAGGATCTTCACCGCAGCGGCGGCCCCATATAGCCGCATACCATAGGTGGCGTCACGAACATTATCTATAAAAACTTTATTCCCCTTCTACCTTTCCCTTTAATTGACCGCCCTGGGTCACGGACCGGGTCACTGTCACCGTGACATCCCCAGCACCGACCGGCCCGGCTACCGAGTACCCCACGGCCCAGGGGGCGCGTAAAAAGCACTAAAATCTTCTTTCTCGAGAGTGCGGTGGACTTTTTCTTTCTGGACTTACTTGGATATCCCCACTCTACCTGCACCACCAAATTTTCACAAGTGCAGACCTTCTATTGTATAACATTCTGGTTTCAACAAAAGAAAAATCTCCTGCAAATACACAAATACTAAATGTACAAAGCCTTGCAGTGTATTGTAAAATTACTGTTCTATGAAACCCAGCCACAGGATGTTCGATTTGGGTTTTAGCAGTACCAGACACAGGTCTTGAGCCCACTCCATACATGCAGCCTAACGGGGTCAAGTTCGCTGGATGCTGAGAACATCCAGCCTCCTCTCCATTTTATTACTATTCAGTCTCCTCTTCTGTAACTAAAAGTCCTGGCAGACTGGTAGAGCGGGTTTGCTGGGTGGCCCATGGCAAATCTAACTCCCTGACTGAAGTTAATACAGATCAGTTACTATCAGTCTGAACCAATCAGTTTAAATGAGCTTTGCCGTAGGCCACACAGAGCTACAGTAGTCACACTTATTATTCACTCGGGGGTATATCTAAAAATAATGGGGCCCCACAGCAAAAGTCCTAATTGGAGACCCCCAACCAGTCTGTACAATGCAATTGTACCGGAAAGTTGGTTGTTTGAAAATGGCTTTATACTGTGCAGGCCTCCTAAATTACCCTTTATGTTCTGGATGGAATATCTGCATTGGTTATGACTAGACTAGTCCTCATTGAAACCTCTGACTTTATGAAGGTTGCACACCACTGAGGTTGCTAGACCTTTTCAAATGGTTATTACACCATTGTAGTAATGTCTGAAGCAGCACAATAAGACTGACTGAGAATTAAAGGGGGCGTCCAGGTTTGGCACAAAGGTCTGCAGTCATTCTATGTGACTGCAGTGTTGTGAATCCTCACGACACACGCTGTCAGGATTCTCCAGTGTCAGCACGAGGAGCGGGTGGTCATGTGACCGCAATTATGCAATATGCCTACCCACTCCCAGCCACATACCATCTAGCCGTATGAGGCCTCACTCAATACAAGTAAATTGAGCAAGGCCGTATGTGGCGCCCCTGAGGGTTCAGTCGCCACAAAGGTATTGCACCTCACCCAGAGGTGTGGTGTCTCCTTCTCTCAGGTAAGGAGGGAGTACTGCCCGGAACCCCAACACCTGCATCCCATCCCACACTACACTGCTCCAGGCCGGCTGGAGGGGCAAGACGCAATGTATGTTTCTGCTGAGCCCTGAACCTGGCTGGAGTGGGGGGAACCCAAAGGTAGGGGGAACCAGTAGTGGGTGTGGGTGGAGGAAGTAGTTAGGGGGAGCACTTTGGTAGGAGTATAAAATAGGGAAGCCATCTTAGGGTGGCAGACAAGATGAGATAGGACAGTAGTGAGAGGAGAGTTCAGAAGAACAGTCCAGGAGCAGAGTCTCAGTAGGAGCTCTGCTCCACAAGTAGGGCCCAGTGTCAGAGGCCCAGGAGGGGAGCAGGGAGTAGTCTCCATTCTAAGAAGGGATCCTAGGGGGTACGGCGAGTGCAGGAAGGCACCCGTACTCCCCGCATCTGTCAGAAGACAGAGGGATCGTAGGCCGCAGGAAGGGGACCGGCCCCTGGCCCAGTCGTGTACTTCAAGTCCCGGCTGGAAAAACCGGAGGCTTCAGGCTTATATAGTCGGTTGCCGAAGCCGCATTCTAATCCCCAGGAGGGTCAAGCAGGTCCGGGATCCGACGCACAGGAGGGACTTCAGAGCACCTGAGCAGGATTGAGAGTGGGCAGCGCAGAGCAGGAGGGAGAAAGACCCAGCGTGAAGTCGGTCTAGCTAGGAACACGTGAAAGTGGGGTTCTGCCAGGTACCCCTGATCTACCTGAGGAAGTGCTGAACCCCTGCCTGGTGAACGCAGCATGACGTGGGAGGCTAACACCTGTACAGTGCACCAGTGGAACCCTCATAAGAACTGTGAGTAAAAACTTGGATGACTGAACCGCACTGCCTCCGTCCATTCTTTGATCTGCGCCATCGTTCCCTCCCTGCACTACAACACCCAGCGCATCCCACACCACCTTACACTGCCCTGGAGCTTGCTCTACCTGTGGAGAGCCACACCATCCCTGCTGCCGCAACACCAGCTCCAGAGGGCTGATCCGCAGCGGCGGCTCCCTCTAGCCGCAATCCACAGGTGGCGTCACGAAAAATCCCAAAACCCCATATAAAAATATCCCCCCTTTTACTGACCGCCCTGGGTCACGGACCGGGCCAGCCACCGTGATAACCCCCGGCAACCAGAGGCCCGGCTACCGAGTACCCCACGGCCCAGGGGGTGCGTCACGTGCACGTCTAGTCGGAATGTGGTTGGAAGTATGCAAATCGTATACTTGTGGTCACATGACCGTCCGCACCTGGTGCCGGCACCAGAGAATCCTGACAGCCGTGTACCGTGAGGGTTCACTAGTCACCAGATACAGAGTGACAAACCTGGACAATGTTTTAAGGAACAGGATATAGTCTATATGGGAAATGATACTGTGTAAGCCCTGAAACAGATCTGCTACGCTTACTTCTGCATGGAGTGGTGAGAGTGGCAGGTGACGTCACGTCTGCAGGAGAAGCAAGTAGGAATCAAGAATATAAGCAAGCTGAGGTTGTCACAGAGTCAGTGCAGAACCGAACTGAAAGCGGTACCGCCAGGGGTAGATTAAGAGTAACCAGGGGCAGTTTAGAAGGCGTGCCCCCCATCCCGATGCCTGATGTATCACGTGACATGTCATATGATCCCCCTTTGATAAATCGTGTGATAGTTCATGTGGGTGACGTATAGGTGCTCTGGTGCAGATCTGTAGATGGAAAAAGACAGATAGGGGAGCGCTATGCGAGCCGCGCAAACTTTTCCCTTGTGTACAGCGCTATACATAACATAGCGCTATACAAAATAGAGCAGGGGTGGGAGATTAATTTTACCGAAGGGCCAAATGAGAGACTGTGAGTGTTGTGGAGGCCGAACCAATAGGCTGAAATTAATTCTGCTCAATATTAATATATTAATTATAATTATTTTTTACATTAATTGTGTGACTTAATATTGAGCACAATTAAGTATGCTGAAATCCCCCTATATACAGTATGAGACCCTACATACAATATGAGCCCCCACATACAGCATGAGCTCCTCCATAGCCCTTTACAAACAGCATGAGCTTCCATATAATCCCCCTATATACAGCATAAGACTAAGAAATAGACATTCCTCACATGTATTAAAGCTGTCAAACAGTTGCAAATCATGCACACGGGAGTGATTTAAGCATAACACCGAGCAGCTGTAACTACTCGGTGCTCTGTAACACAGGTGTAGCATCGGCATCTCTGCCCCTTGCTTGGCAGAGACACCGTCCCTCTCACCTCCCCGCTCCTGGCGCGGCGTACTCCAGTGCTTCTCTCCCCGCTGCTGCCGGCGCACGCTCCTTCCCCGGCAGTGTGCTTAGGGCGCGCGCTTCCCCTCTCTTAAAGGGACCGCGCGCGCCGTCCTAAGGAGTCCCCGGCCAATTGCCGGAGGACCTCCCATATATAAGGCACCTCCTCCAAAATGGAGGTGCCCGAGCAATGTTGTTTGCACTGTGTCTGATCTGTGCTTCAGCCCTCAGGTCCCGCTGCTAGCCTGACTTCTCGTCCTGCCTGCCAGCCTGTTATCTGTCCGTTCCCTGCCGAGCCTGCCAGCCTGCTCACCTGGAGCGCTCACCTGTTACCTGCCTGCTATCTGCCTTGGCTATCTGCCCGCTCACCTGGGAGCACCCGCTTGTTACCTACTGTGTCCATCAGCCCGCTCACCTGGGAGCGCCCACCAGTTACCTGCCTGTTACCTGCCTCGTCTGTCTGCCCGGTCACCTGGGAGCACCCGCTTGTTACCTGCTGTGTCCGTCAGCCCGCTCACCTGGGAGCGCCCATAAGTTACCTGCCAGTTACCCGCCTCGTCTGTCTGCCCGCTCACCTGGGAGCACCTGCCTGTTTCCTGCCAGCCTGCCTGGAGACCCTGCCATCACTTGCTGTGACCACCTTCCTGGTAAACCTAAAGACTGCTACTTGCCCTGCTTTCTTGAACTGTGACCTCCTGTCAGCTACCAGAGACTTCCGCCGGCTTGCCGTGTCCATCCGCCATACCGGTCAGTCCCAGCCATCTGACCCGTGGGAGCCACCTGCTCTCTTACAAGGTCGTCCCCAGAGTAGCACCTGGTCCCTCTGCCCGGATCCTCCCTGGTCACGGTGTCGTTTGCTGCCGTACGACCAGGGTCGGTTCGGGTGGATACTTAGTCACGCCCCTCTGGGTCCCTCCTTGCACCTTGGCACAGAGGTTCCACCACCCGGACCCGTAACAACAGGTACTTTAGATGCAGTGACACAGAAGCACAGAGCAGCCAATACAGGGTTAATAAACAGGGAAAGTTTATGATAACAAGATGAATCTCCACGCAGGGAGTAACGGGAAAATATGGGGAAATAGCAGGTATTAGTCTGTAACTGACAGTTTACAGTTTAACTAGATGTAGCAGAGTCAAACCGGTCACAAACGACAGTTTTTTCACTTAGCTGACTTGTATCCTCTACAAGGCAGTTGCCAGCTGGTGCTGGTGACGCTGTCTTCAGGCTTCCCCGTCCAAACAAAGCTCCGTCTTCTGGCGGCAGCGGGCGGTCTCCGGTTTTACCCGCTGAGCCCCTAGTCCATAACACGGCACCACACATGCTCAGCTCCACGGACCCTGCATCTCTTCTCCCTACAGTCAGCTTGACTCCTCCGGTCCACTGCACTCTGATCCCTTGCTTCAAGTCCTGTAGCCAGGAGCCTGGACCCTCTCACACTGCTCTGCTCCGCAGGACCCAGCTCCGCTTTCCCGCGCAAACGTCCTCGTCTCTCCCTCTCTCTGGTCACACCAAGAGTCCTTCTGTCACCTTACCTCCCAGCTCTCTCTCGACACACTCCCTGCTTCCCTGTCACATGACTCCTCTGCTTGCAGTCTGTATTCCCCCTGCAACAAGAGGTACGGCCCCGGCAGTTCCGGATCCCTTGCTCTGAAAGCACTTACACCCCGGTCTTCCCCCTCACAGCTCGCCCGAGCATACTCGGCGAAAGGGTTAACAAAACATAATCGCTCATCACTACAAGACACATAGAGCCCTATATACAGTATGAGCCCACACATAACTCCCTATATACAGTATGAGCCCCATGTAGTCTCCTATATACAGTATGAGCACCACGTAGCCTCCCATACACAGTATGAGGCCGCATGTAGCATTCTACAGTGGTGACCAAAAGTATTGGCACCCCTGCAATTCTGTCAGATAATACTCAGTTTCTTCCTGAAAATGATTGCAATCACAAATTTGTTATTATCTTGTATTATTATCTTCATTTAATTTGCTTGCAAGGAAAAAAACACAAAAGAGAATGAAGCAAAAATCAAATCATTGATCATTTCACACAAAACTCCAAAAATGGGCCAGACAAAAGTATTGGCACCCTCAGCCTAATACTTGGTTGCACAACCTTTAGCCAAAATAACTGCGAACAACCGCTGTATATACAGTATGAGACCACATGGCGCTTCCCAGATACAGCACAAGGCCGCACGCCGCTCCCTATATACAGTATGAGGCCGCACGCACTCACGCACACACACAGTCAGACACCAGCAGGCACGTACAACCACAGTCATGCACATACGCACATGCAGTCACGCACATACGCACATGCAGTCACGCACATACACACATGCAGTCATGTATACACATGCAGACTTGCATGTACACGGGTCACAGAAATGTGCACACTGTAACGGGTCTTGGAGGCGGAACCTCTGGGCTACAATACAAGGGGGCGGTCCTTGTAAGGGAGCGGGTGGCGACCAGGCAGGCAGTCACAGGAGGTGACCTGGACAGTCTCTGAGTGAACGGGACAGTCTCTGAGTGAACGGGACAGTCTCTGAGTGAACGGGGCTGGAGGTCACGGCAAGTGACCGGGGCAGTCTCTAGGTATAGGGTTGGTACGACCTGTGGCGGCTGAAGATAGACGAGAGCTCCCAGGTGAGCAGGCGAGAGTCTCTGGATGAACGGGTGGTCACAGCATGTGACGGCGGAGCCTCCAGGAAGACCAGCGGACAGGCGACAGATGAGCGCTCCCAGGTGAGCGGGCAGAAGTCTCTGGACAGGCGGGTGGTCACAGCACGTGACGGCAGAGCCTCCGGGTAGGCAAACAGACAGGTAGCAGATGAGCGCTCCCAGGTGAGCGGGCAGGAGTCACTGGACAGGCAGGTGGTCACAGCACGTGACGGCGGAGCCTCCAGGTAGGCTAGCAGGCAGATAGCAGATGTGCGCTCCCAGGTGAGCGGGCAAGCTGGTCCATAGACAGACTGACAGGAGTTGGTAGGCAGACCGTTGGACCTCAGGCAGGCAGGCAGGTAGCTGATGTGCGCTCCCAGGTGAGCGGGCAAGAGTCTCTGGAATAGCTGGTGGTCACAGCACGTGACAGCGGAGCCTCCGGGCAGGCAAGCAGGCAGGTAGCGGAGAAGCGCTCCCAGGTGAGCGGGCAGGCTGGTCCTTAGACAGACTGACAGGAGTAGTAAGGCAGACCGTCGGACCTCAGACTAGCAGACAGGTAGCAAGTAATCAGGCAGGAATCTGACAGGTAACTGGCAGGTAACTGGCAACGGGACCTGAGGGCTGAAGTACAGGTGAGACACAGGTGCAAACAACATTGCTCGGGCACCTCCATTTTGGAGGAGGTGCCTTATATATGATGAAGTCCTCCGGCCATTGGCCGGGGACTCCTTAGGACGACGCGCGCGGCCCCTTTAAGAGGAGGGGAGCGCGCGCGCGCCCTAAGCACAGGGGGCGGGAAGGAGCGCGCGCTGAGAGCAGAGCGGGAGGAGGACGCCGGGAAGGAGCGCGCGCTGACAGCAGAGCGGGAGAGGGACGCCGGGCACGGGGCAGAGCGGTGAGGGGAGCAGCGTCCCTGCCTAGCAGAGGGCAAGGACGCCGGCACTACACACACACACAAACATATACAAAGGCACATACAGGCATAAATATATTTGAAACACAAAAATACATATAAACTGACATACCACGCATACATAGATAACACAGTGATATCTGCACACACGGCACTCACCATCTCCCTGCTCGGCTCTCGTCGTCCAGCTCCTCTCCGGTGGTAAATAGCAGTACTGGGCACACTGCATGACGTCACATTAGAAGACACGACCGCGCAGAAGAAGCAGGGGCCCTGCGCAGTTGCTGGGGGAGCGGTCCGGGGCCCACCAGCCCAGCCCACCCCCTGCCTGCCGGGATATGTGTGCATTGGAGCCGCACACATTATAATGAGGGCAATCTGGCCATGGGCCCCCGGAGCCTTGGGCCCCGGGCTGTATCCCAGATTGCCCTCATTATAATCCATCTATGGGTATGGCATTGATCCATACACACATCACATTTAAAAAATGGATCTGTGTGATTGATCCGTAACAGTACATGTTACATGTCATCCATGCAGCAGATCAGACTTGGTCATTAAAGGTCAGGTCAGGTCATGATGCTGCTACCACCATGTTTGACGGTGGGGATGGTGCTTTCAGGGTAATATGCAGTGTTAGCTTTTCGCCACAAATAGTATTTTATATTTAGCCCAAAATGTTGGAATTTGGCATGATTTGACCAGAGCATCTTCTTCCACATGCTAGATGTGTCTACTAAAAGGCTTTTTGCAAACAGGACTTCTTATGGCTTCCATAAAGACCACATTTGTGTAATACAGGACTAATAGTTGTCCTGTGGACAGATTCTGCCACCTGAGCTGTGGATCTCTGCACCTTCTCCATGGGCCTCCTATCTGTTTCTCTAATTAAGCTCTCTTTCCTTGGGATATCAGTTTAGGTGGACGGCCATGTCTTGGTAGGTTTGCAGTTATGCCATACTCCTTGCATTTTTGGATGAGGGAATGAACAGTGCTCCATGAGATGTTCATGCTTGGGCTATTTTTTTTTTTATATCCTAGCCCTGCTTTACTCTTCTCCACAACTTTATCCCTAACCTATCTCGTGTGTTCTTGGTTTTCATGATGCTATTTAATCCCTAATGATCTCAAACAAACCTCTGAGGCCTTCACAGAACAGCTGCAGTTATTCTGAGAATAATTTACACACAGGTGGACTCAAGTCACTAATTATGTGACTTCTGGAGGCAACTGGTCACTCAGGATTTTATTTAGGGGTATCCGACTACAGGGAGGCTGTATATAAATGCACATCACAGTTTTCACATTTATATTTTTTAAATAATTAGAAAACCATGTATCATATCCTTGATATGGGCCGGCGTCACCACCTGGAGCACCCAGGCAATTGCTGGGGCCCTGAGCAAGCCCACTCACTGTCGGGGACACCGGCACGCTATGGGGTCCGCTTGCTTAGGGCCCTAGCACTTGCTATACTTCCTGTTCCACCGCAGCCCCGCTGTCTTCCGTGTCTTCTGAATCTATCCTGTGACGTCTCAGGGCAGAGGGAGGGACGCCGGCACTACAGTACCCCCCCCTTTAGGCCCCCCCTTTTTTAGGCCAGACAGAAATTTAGCTAGGATGAGAGGGGCATGGATGTTCTCCCGGGGCTCCCACGTTCTCTCCTCAGGACCAAACCCCTTCCAATCTACCAGAAAAAAGGTCTTTCCTCTTACCCTTTTGGTGGCAAGAATGTTCTCTACCTCAAACTCGTCCTCAGCGGAAACCGGAGCAGGAGGCGTACCTGTATACTTGGAAAAAGAGTTAAGTACCACAGGTTTGAGGAGAGATACATGGAAGGAGTTAGGGATCCGTAAGTTGGCCGGGAGTTTCAATTTATAGGCCACCGGGTTGATCTGACTGGTGACCTCCAGAGGTCCGATGAACCGAGGCCCTAACTTGTAAGAAGGTATCTTGAGTCGAACATATTTAGATGAGAGCCAGACCTTATCTCCTGGACGAAATTGAGGAGGATCCAGGCGTTTTTTGTCAGCGTGTCTTTTCATCCGTTCGGACGACTGAAGGAGTGCGGATCGGGTACTCTCCCAAATGGAGGAAAATTTGCTAACGAGAGATTCCGCAGCCGGGTTGTCCACCGAGGTGGAGACAGGAAAAGGAATCCGAGGATGCTGACCAAAGACTACAAAAAACGGGGATTTGGAGGAGTATTCGCTCTCGTGATTATTGTAAGAGAACTCGGCCCATGGTAGGAGATCCACCCAGTCAGAATGGTGGGCATTAACGAAGTGCCGGAGGTAACTGGTCAGGTTCTGATTGATCCGCTCCACTTGACCATTGGACTGTGGGTGGTAAGCGGAAGAGAAGTCCAGGGTGACGTCTAGTAGTTTACAAGTGGCTCTCCAGAAGCGTGAGGTGAACTGTACCCCACGATCCGACACGATGTGGAGGGGCAGGCCATGAAGACGGAAGATGTGACGAATAAAGTCTCTAGCTAGCTCGGGTGCAGACGGGAGGCCTGGTAGGGGAACGAAATGAGCCATCTTGGAGAAGCGGTCAGCGACCACCCAAATGACCGTACAACCGGCAGAGAGTGGGAGGTCAGTTATGAAGTCCATTGCAATATGCTGCCAGGGGGCAGCAGGTACTGGGAGCGGAAGGAGGCGACCGGCTGGCAGATGTCTCGGAACCTTGTTGCGGGCGCAGGACACACAGGCAGAAACAAAGTCTATTACATCCTTGTGCAGGGTAGGCCACCAGTAGTGACGGGAAATAAGCTGGAGGGTCTTCTTCTGACCAGCGTGGCCAGCCAGTTTAGACGAGTGACCCCAGTGAAGGATCTTCTCCCGATCAGGTACTGATACGAATGTCTTTCCGGGAGGGAGACGATTTAGACTCACGGGAGCCACCTGCATTACTCTGGCGGGATCGATGATGTGTTTCGGATCTTCCTCGAGATCAGATACCAGAAAGGATCGAGACAAGGCGTCCGCCTTGACGTTTTTGTCAGCCGGGCGAAAATGAAGGACAAAATCAAAACGAGCAAAAAACAAGGACCACCGGGCTTGGCGCGGGTTAAGTCTCTGGGCATGCTGGAGGTAAGCCAAGTTCTTGTGGTCAGTGTAAATTATTACCGGGTGAAGAGCCCCCTCAAGCAGGTAACGCCACTCCTCCAATGCCAGTTTGATGGCCAATAACTCTCGATCTCCTATGGAATAATTGCGCTCTGAGGAGGAGAAGAGTTTAGAGAAGAAGCCGCAAGTTACCATCCTCCCGGAAGAAGATTTTAGAGTAAGTACCGCTCCAGCTCCAGAGGAGGAGGCGTCCACTTCCAGGAAGAACTGCTTGTTGCCGTCCGGGCGATGCAGCACCGGGGCGGAAGAGAAGGCCTGTTTTAAGGAAAGAAAGGCTTCTTCTGCTTCGGGCGGCCACTGTTTGGGATTAGTACCCTTACGGGTGAGCGCGGAAATTGGGGCAGTCCGGGAAGAGAAGTGTGGTATGAAGAGGCGGTAGTAGTTGGCGAAGCCCAGGAACCGCTGAATGGCTTTCAACCCCTCCGGTCGGGGCCATTTCTCGATGGCAGACAGTTTCTCTGGATCCATTCGTAGGCCGGTCTGAGAAATAATGTAGCCCAAAAACGGAAGCGAGGTCTGCTCAAAGAGGCACTTCTCGTATTTAGCGAAGAGGTGATTCTGCCTGAGCCTGAGCAGGACCTGACGAACGTCCCTCCGGTGAGTCTGGAGATCCGGAGAGAAGACCAAGATGTCGTCCAGGTACACCACTACGCAGGAGTAGAGAAGGTCCCGGAAGATGTCATTGACCAACTCTTGAAAGACGGCAGGAGCGTTACAGAGACCAAAGGGCATTACCAGGTATTCATAGTGGCCGTCCCGGGTGTTGAATGCCGTCTTCCATTCATCCCCCCTGACGGATACGAACCAGGTTGTACGCCCCACGGAGGTTTAGTTTGGTGAAGATTCTAGCCCCCCTCAGACGATCAAATAATTCTGGAATGAGCGGAAGGGGGTACTTATTCTTCACCGTGATCTGGTTTAGGCCTCTATAGTCTATACAGGGACGGAGAGAGCCGTCCTTCTTTTTGACGAAAAAGAAGCCTGCTCCCGCCGGGGAGGTAGATTTCCGGATGAATCCCCTGGCCAGATTCTCCTCAATATATTCGGACATCGACCGGGTCTCAGCAGCGGATAAAGGATAAATACGCCCACGGGGAGGAGTAGTACCGGGTAACAGGTCGATGGGACAGTCGTATGGTCTATGAGGGGGTAATGTCTCTGCCTCCTTTTTATTAAAGACATCAGCATAAGACCAATAAGGAATCGGAAGTCCAGGTAGATTAGCTGGGGTAGGAGAGGGACGGACGGGATGGACGGGAACCAGGCAGGTCTTATGACAGTCTTGTCCCCAGCGAAGGACTTCTCCGGTTTGCCAGTCAAGCACGGGTGCATGTTTCTGGAGCCAAGGCAGACCTAGCAAGAGGGCGTGAGAGAGTCCAGGCAGAACATGAAAGGAGATACTTTCAGAATGCAGCATTCCCACCTGCAGAGTAATGGATTCGGTGATGAGTTGGATGGGGCGTGGTAAGAGCCCCCCATCCACGGCAGCCACAGACAAGGGTACAGCCAGAGGTTTGGTGGGGATGCGGTATTTCTCTACCAGGGACTGTGAAATAAGATTCCCGGCTGCTCCAGAGTCCAGTTGGGCTAGTTCGAAATAACGGTTCTCCCCGTAGACGATTGAAACTGACAACAGCAGGGATGGAGAGGATTTATTCTTGTCTAGGTGGACCTCTCTGAGCGAACCTAGACACAGGCGTTTCCCGACCTCTCCGGGCAGGCACGGATCCGGTGCTCCTTACTGCCACAGTAGAAGCAGGTCCCCTCGGCACGGCGTAAGTCCTGACGGGTCTTGACCATCTTGGTCTGGTCGACCTGCATAGGCTCAGGAGGGTGTACCTGGTTAGAGACAGAAGGAGTGACGGGTTTCTGAAAAGTAGGAGCTAGACGTAGTAACCTCCTCTCACGGGTGACCTCTCTGGCACGCTCCTGGAACCGTAGGTCAATCCGGGTGGCAAGAGTTATTAAGTCATCGAGAGTGGTAGGAATGTCCCGACCGGCAAGTTCATCTTTAATACGGCCGGACAGACCCTCCCAGAAGACGGAAACCAGAGCGTCGTTATCCCAGGCCAGCTCCGAGGCAAGGGTACGGAACCGTATGGCATATTGGCCCACGGTGAGGCTTTCCTGACGGAGGCGTAGCAATGATGATGCGGATGAGGTCTTCCGTCCGGGTTCGTCGAAGACTTTCCGGAAAGCCGTGAGAAAAGCAGGCAAGTTGGACACCAGGGGGTCTCCTCTCTCCCATAGAGGATTTAGCCAGGCCAGAGCCTCCCCGGTGAGATGGGACATGATGAATGCAATTTTGGCTCGGTCGGAGTTAAACTGGTGGGACAATAGTTCAAAGTGCAGGGTGCACTGATTTATGAAGCCCCGAGCCTGGACGGAGTCGCCTCCGAAGCGAGGAGGTGCAGAAAGTCGGGGTCCGGGGTAGGATACCATGGTATTAGTGGGCAGCGGAGCTGCCGGATTGCGAGACATGGCACTGGCGGAGGTTGTCGGTGGAGCAGTCAGAGTATCCAGGCGAGTATTGACATTCCGCAGGTGACCCAAGATGGACTCCTGTTGGGACCTTTGACGGGACAGTTCATGACACAGGTCCGAGAGCGAGGGAGCTTGGGTGCCACCGGGTTCCATGGCCCGAGCAAACTGTAACGGGTCTGGGAGGCGGAACCTCTGGGCTACAATACAAGGGGGCGGTCCTTGTAAGGGAGCGGGTGGCGACCAGGCAGGCAGTCACAGGAGGTGACCTGGACAGTCTCTGAGTGAACGGGACAGTCTCTGAGTGAACGGGACAGTCTCTGAGTGAACGGGGCTGGAGGTCACGGCAAGTGACCGGGGCAGTCTCTAGGTATAGGGTTGGTACGACCTGTGGCGGCTGAAGATAGACGAGAGCTCCCAGGTGAGCAGGCGAGAGTCTCTGGATGAACGGGTGGTCACAGCATGTGACGGCGGAGCCTCCAGGAAGACCAGCGGACAGGCGACAGATGAGCGCTCCCAGGTGAGCGGGCAGAAGTCTCTGGACAGGCGGGTGGTCACAGCACGTGACGGCAGAGCCTCCGGGTAGGCAAACAGACAGGTAGCAGATGAGAGCTCCCAGGTGAGCGGGCAGGAGTCACTGGACAGGCAGGTGGTCACAGCACGTGACGGCGGAGCCTCCAGGTAGGCTAGCAGGCAGATAGCAGATGTGCGCTCCCAGGTGAGCGGGCAAGCTGGTCCATAGACAGACTGACAGGAGTTGGTAGGCAGACCGTCGGACCTCAGGCAGGCAGGCAGGTAGCTGATGTGCGCTCCCAGGTGAGCGGGCAAGAGTCTCTGGAATAGCTGGTGGTCACAGCACGTGACAGCGGAGCCTCCGGGCAGGCAAGCAGGCAGGTAGCGGAGAAGCGCTCCCAGGTGAGCGGGCAGGCTGGTCCTTAGACAGACTGACAGGAGTAGTAAGGCAGACCGTCGGACCTCAGACTAGCAGACAGGTAGCAAGTAATCAGGCAGGAATCTGACAGGTAACTGGCAGGTAACTGGCAACGGGACCTGAGGGCTGAAGTACAGGTGAGACACAGGTGCAAACAACATTGCTCGGGCACCTCCATTTTGGAGGAGGTGCCTTATATATGATGAAGTCCTCCGGCCATTGGCCGGGGACTCCTTAGGACGACGCGCGCGGCCCCTTTAAGAGGAGGGGAGCGCGCGCGCGCCCTAAGCACAGGGGCCGGGAAGGAGCGCGCGCTGAGAGCAGAGCGGGAGGAGGACGCCGGGAAGGAGCGCGCGCTGACAGCAGAGCGGGAGAGGGACGCCGGGCACGGGGCAGAGCGGTGAGGGGAGCAGCGTCCCTGCCTAGCAGAGGGCAGGGACGCCGGCACTACACACACACACAAACATATACAAAGGCACATACAGGCATAAATATATTTGAAACACAAAAATACATATAAACTGACATACCACGCATACATAGATAACACAGTGATATCTGCACACACGGCACTCACCATCTCCCTGCTCGGCTCCCGTCGTCCAGCTCCTCTCCGGTGGTAAATAGCAGTACTGGGCACACTGCATGACGTCACATTAGAAGACACGACCGCGCAGAAGAAGCAGGGGCCCTGCGCAGTTGCTGGGGGAGCGGTCCGGGGCCCACCAGCCCAGCCCACCCCCTGCCTGCCGGGATATGTGTGCATTGGAGCCGCACACATTATAATGAGGGCAATCTGGCCATGGGCCCCCGGAGCCTTGGGCCCCGGGCTGTATCCCAGATTGCCCTCATTATAATCCATCTATGGGTATGGCATTGATCCATACACACATCACATTTAAAAAATGGATCTGTGTGATTGATCCGTAACAGTACATGTTACATGTCATCCATGCAGCAGATCAGACTTGGTCATTAAAGGTCAGGTCAGGTCATGATGCTGCTACCACCATGTTTGACGGTGGGGATGGTGCTTTCAGGGTAATATGCAGCGTTAGCTTTTCGCCACAAATAGTATTTTATATTTAGCCCAAAATGTTGGAATTTGGCATGATTTGACCAGAGCATCTTCTTCCACATGCTAGATGTGTCTACTAAAAGGCTTTTTGCAAACAGGACTTCTTATGGCTTCCATAAAGACCACATTTGTGTAATACAGGACTAATAGTTGTCCTGTGGACAGATTCTGCCACCTGAGCTGTGGATCTCTGCACCTTCTCCATGGGCCTCCTATCTGTTTCTCTAATTAAGCTCTCTTTCCTTGGGATATCAGTTTAGGTGGACGGCCATGTCTTGGTAGGTTTGCAGTTATGCCATACTCCTTGCATTTTTGGATGAGGGAATGAACAGTGCTCCATGAGATGTTCATGCTTGGGCTATTTTTTTTTTTATATCCTAGCCCTGCTTTACTCTTCTCCACAACTTTATCCCTAACCTGTCTCGTGTGTTCTTGGTTTTCATGATGCTATTTAATCCCTAATGATCTCAAACAAACCTCTGAGGCCTTCACAGAACAGCTGCAGTTATTCTGAGAATAATTTACACACAGGTGGACTCAAGTCACTAATTATGTGACTTCTGGAGGCAACTGGTCACTCAGGATTTTATTTAGGGGTATCCGACTACAGGGAGGCTGTATATAAATGCACATCACAGTTTTCACATTTATATTTTTTAAATAATTAGAAAACCATGTATCATATCCTTGATATGGGCCGGCGTCACCACCTGGAGCACCCAGGCAATTGCTGGGGCCCTGAGCAAGCCCACTCACTGTCGGGGACACCGGCACGCTATGGGGTCCGCTTGCTTAGGGCCCTAGCACTTGCTATACTTCCTGTTCCACCGCAGCCCCGCTGTCTTCCGTGTCTTCTGAATCTATCCTGTGACGTCTCAGGGCAGAGGGAGGGATGACGTCACTACAGCGCGCTCTCTGCTGAGCAGTCACAGTGCAGAGAGCGGGTAGACGCTGAAGAGCCTGGAGCACGGCAGTGGGAAACCAGCAGAGGTGAGTATTTGATTTTTTTTTTAATTTATTTATGGAGCAATTTATGGGGGTCATAGTGTATGGAGCAATATATGGAGCCCATTCTGTATAGGGCATTATATGGGGCCCATACTGTATGGAGCATTATATGGGGCCCATTCTGTATAGAGCATTATATGGGGCCCATAATGTATGGAGCATTATATGAGGCCCATTCTGTATGGAGCATTATATGGAGCCCATACTGTATGGAGCATTATATGGGGCCCATTCCGTATGGAGCATTATAAGGGGGCCATTCTGTATGGAGCATTATATGGGGCCCATTCTGTATAGGGCATTATATGGGGCCCATACTGTATGGGGCATTATATGGGGCCCATACTGTATGGAGCATTATATGAGGCCCATTCTGTATGGAGCTTTATAAGGGGGCCATTCTGTATGGAGCATTATATGGGGCCCATTCAGTATGGAGCATTATATGGGGCCCATTTTGTGTGGAGTATTATATGGGGTCCATTATTCTGTATGGAGCATTATATGGGGCCCATTCTGTATGGAGCATTACATGGAACCCATTATTCTGTATGTAACATTAAATGGGGCCCATTATTCTGTATAGAGCATTATATGGGGCCCATTATTCTGTATGCAGCATTATATGGGGCCCATTATACTGTATGGAGCATTATATGGTGTCCATAATTCTGTATGGCGCATTATATGGGGCTCATTATTCTGTATGGAGCATTATATGGTGTCCAGTATTCTGTATGGACCAATATATGGAGTTCATTATTCTGTATGGAGCATTATATGGGGCCCATTATTCTGTATGGAGCATTATATGGGGTCCATTATTTTGTATGGAGCATTATATGGGGCCCATTATTCTGAATGAAGCAATATATGGGGCCCATAATACTCTATGGAGGACTATGTGGTGCCCATAATACTGTATGGAGGACTAAGTGGTGCCCATAAAACTGTATGGAGGACTATGTGGGCTCATTATACTGTATGGAGGACTATGTGCGGCCAGTATCCTCTATGGAGCGTTATATGGGGTCCATTATTCTGTATGGAGCATTATATGGCGTCCATTATTATGTATGGAGGATTATATGGGGTTCATTATTCTGTATGGAGCGTTATATAGGGTCCATTATTCTGTATGGAGGACATTATATGGGGGGCCCAGCTTTCAGTATGGAGGACTATACTGTCCAGTCTGCACTGTGTGCTGCGAGGATTTGCCGGTTTCTGAGCTATTGTGGAATTTACAATAGATATCACTCATCTAATGTAAGAAGTGAAATCTTTGCATTGTACTATATATATATATATATATTTCTCTGCGGTATCTGTGCATCATGAATGGTGGTATGTGTTAAAGGGGCCACTGAGACTCTTTCGCCCAGGGCCCACAATACCTGGAGTCGGCCCTGTCCTTTTCACTTCACAACAACTTGATACTTTGTGGTGGTATATCACATAAAATCCCAATAAAATACCTTACACACACAAACCTAAATGTATCAGCCATGATGCACCGAGCGCCTGTATTTGGTTTGAACAGTCATTCTGTGCTGACAGAGGCCCTTTATACATCTGTGTTTTAACCCTGACATCCCTATGGCGTTACAACAATATCTATCCCATCCAGGATGGAGTAAGCTCTCAGGTTTGTGTACTCAGTTACCATAGTTACCTTGCATCTTTCTCTTTCTCTCTTATTGGCTCCTTTGACAATCAGTCACGGAGAGGAGGGACTTCCTGTGTTCTGCAGCAGCTCCAGCTCCTTGTTTATACTTTACCAGGTATAGCGCCTCTGACAGATGTACCTCTATATTACACCCAGCTCTTATATATATATAGATATATATATACGCCCTGCATATGAGAAGCTTGGAAAGGATTCCTCGCAGAATGTTCAGTTAACTCTTTCCACACTAGCATTCTATAGAGATTAAACCTTTGTGCTTTGAATAGGAAAGAGTTAAAACAGCATTCTAAAGCCGACCTGCTCTGCCGGATGGGATTATTAACTCTATCATTTCCAGAGAGCACAGTTTAGAGGGAGCAGCGGCTGTCCCTGCACTTGTGAGTGCACATAGTGGGCACGGCGCTGTGTTTTATCTTGACATGACCCCCTGTATACTTCCTGAGGTTTCATGATGACTTTCCTGACCAATGACAATCACTAGATCCCATGATCCTCTTGTAAACAGACACTAGTGTGCTGCCTAATAATGAGCAGGGACTGGCAGGGTTCTGCTGACACCTTCTCTACTGTGCACAATTTCTGCTGAATCATGGTGATCAGGTTCTTCCAGCCTTTATAGAAAGCTGCTGGATCCAGTGCTGCTCACTGTGTCTGAGGCTTCGCAGGGAGCAGGTAGGTGACATGTTATCGTTCCCTTCTGCTTTGCAGCAATCTTGCAGTTTCTCTAATTATTTTGCACACTGTAAACTTCCTTAGGTGTTTCTGTATCTTACGGCTTTAATAGATTTGCTCTAATACACTGGCATTCACATGAAGCTGTTGAGTTTGGGTCAGGACACCCACAGACTGTTCGTGCATCACAGACCGCGACACATGGATGTCTGAGTGTAGCCTAAGAACTCATTCACACGTCCGATTTTTTTTTTTTTCCACATACGAGAAAAACGTACCGATTATTCTGATCAGAGTTTGGTCCAAGTATCATCCGTGTGGAGAAATTAAAAAAAAAAGTTTCTCCACCCTCTCCATTTTGACAGTCCATGGACATCAGACCGTACTTTGACATCATCCAAGTACTGTCCTATTTTTCTACAGACCCATTGACTTGCGTTGTTGATTTTGATCTGACACTCAGATCAAAATCGAACATGTCCCTGCGATTTTCCGCAAACCTGTCGTCACGAAAAATCATGGAAACATGAATGGTCCCATAGACTATCACAGGTATGAACACGGTCTGTGAAAAAACATAGATAGCACTCGTACGTGAAAATGTGACACATGAATGAGCCCTAAAACTGAGCAAATCTATTTACATGACACTGATCCAGCAGCCTTGTCAGTAGTCCATCCATAGCCAGTGGAGGGTAGCCCTGTGTTCCACCTCTTACCTGCTGGAATCTGCCATGCCTCTTCTGATTATTAGGCCCGGTGCACCGCCATGAATACATCACGCCACAACAATAACATTGCACCGGGCCTACTACCTAGAAGGGGCTCCTGTACGGTGGCCACGGAAAACCGGCGTGGTGCTGCATCAGGGTCCTGACAATTGATTTAGTCATCTCTACAACCTGACTCGATTTCTGCAAGATGTGCGACATATGTCTAATAACTCACGCCGTGTCTGTAAGGATAGATACAAGAATTAGCCCCTCTCAAAGGGGCTAACCAGCATTGGCCCAATCCATGGGAATAAATGGCATGTTTCTTATTGTTATGGAAATTTTCCAAATGACATGTATGGTGTATAGATTGTATGCAATCCGGATCAAATCTGACCTGTATGAACATACACATGTCGTACTCTGTCCTCACTTGTCAGACGAGCTTCTCTGTTGTAACACGATCCTCACACCCAGAAGCCACATGCCCAAATCCTTTACCTACACCTTTTTTTTTAAGACAAAATTCAAGAGTATCTTAAAGGGGCCCTCCAGTTAAGACATTTTTTTTTACACCCACAGGATCTACCTATCAAAAAGAGAGGAACTTTGTAGGTGGAGACCCTCAAACACGGCCCCCTACACTTCCTATACATGATATAGGGCTTGATTCATCATTGCATTTCTGCCAGTATTTTGCTTTAAAAATTCCTCAATTAGTGACTTTTTGATTTGCATCACGTTTTGTGCTTTTTTTCAAGTAGTCTTTTGTGGTTTAGTTTTGGCTCAAAATACGTCACTGAAAAAAGCAAATCCAAAAAATTTAAGGAACTTAAAAAAACATAAATGATGAATCCTGTCCGGAATGATTAAATACCTTCCCTGTTTCTGCTGTCCCTTCCTGGACACATTTAAGAATTGCATTTTAGCAAATAATACATAAAAAAAAAAAAATATCCCAGTATGTAGTAGGTGTAATAATAATATTAGCAAATGCCTCCAATTAGAAATGCAATGTAGTTCTTCTGATTCGCTATATCGCTTACCCCATGTGCAGGGCATTGCAGTAATTTAGGTATCCATGGTTACGACCACTAATAACTAACTGTCGCTGGTCGTAACCATGGATACCTAAGCTACTGCAATACCCTTCACATGGTGTAAGCGACATAGCGAATCAGAAGAACTATGCTACATTTCTCATTGGAGGTTATTATTATTATTATTATTATTACACCTACTACATGTTGGGATAGGATCTTGGAGATGGGAATACCTCTTTAATGCAAGAATATTTCTCCCCATGAACTTGGATTTGGGATTCACAGCTACTGAAAGTGTGCTACATTTAGTAGCTCCAAGTATTGGATAAGGATGCATGTACTCATACCAATGTACACATGTAATAATTGATATTAAATAGGACTTTTAACCACTTTTTACAAGCTAAACTAGCTACAGCATTTCTTGATAAAGTGTCTGAAGATCTGAATAAGGCTGTGCCCACGATGCAGAAATGCTCCGGATTTTTCCTGAGCGTTTCTGCATCTCCCTGGCAGAAAAAACGCATGCGGATTGTACATGCGGATTGTACATGCGGATTGTACATGCGTTTTCCTGCCAGGGACATGCAGATGTGAAGCGTTCTTCACATGCATTTCCACATGCGGGTTGACAAGCGCTTTCCAAGTGATTTTAGCATCACTTGGAAAGTGCTTGACAACTTGGTCACACTATATAAATCCATGCAACCAGCATGTATTTATATAGTGTGACCGTAAGAATGTTAAAAAATAAAAAATAAATCTATACTTACCTTCTGATGGCCCCCGGAGTTTTGCTTCGCTCGGTCCTGGCTGCCGGCAGATCGCGGTACACTGAAGGACCTGCCGTCACATGACTATAACGTCAGCGCAGGTCTTTCAGTCCACCGCGATCTGCCGGCAATGGAGGACGAGCGCAGCGGGGACCATCAGAAGGTAAATATAACATTTATTTTTTATTTTATTCATTTTTTTACAGTTTTCTATGGTACCCGGGACCGGGGGAGAGTCTCCTCTTCTCCAAACCTGGGCACCATCCGCACATTAGAACGCATGGAATGCGCATCTACAGATCCAGTGATGCGCATTCCATGCGTTCTAATGCAAGTCAATGGCGGCGAAAACAACGCGCTTCCGCAAAATAATTGATAGTGCTGTGTTTTTTTCCGCAATGATAATCCGCAGCGGAAATTTCCGCAGCATGTGCACAGCACATGCGGATTATCATTGAGGAACATGGCAGACCTTCTACCATGCGTTTTTTAAGCATTTCTGCAGTGTTTTTGCCGCTGCGGAAACGCTTAAAAAACGCATCGTGGGCACACAGCCTAAAAGCAAACACCCCCAGAGAAGAATCTCTGCTTAGTTGAAGTGGAAATTAGCATATAAGCTTTACAAGCTAATGTCTCCGCCACGGAGATGAGAAATAAAAAAAAAAACAATGAAAAATACTTTATATTCCGATCTTTAGCCCCTTTATCATGATGTGGCCAGTTTAACACATAAAAAATAGTTCACACGTTCAGTATTTGGTCAGTATTTTACATCAGTATTTGTAAGCCAAAACCAGGAGTGGGTGATAAATACAGAAGTGGTGACGTGTTTCTATTATACTTTTCCTCTGATTGTCCCACTCCTGGTTTTGGCTTACAAATACTGATGTAAAATACTGACCAAATACTGAACATGTGACAGCCGGCTCTGTGCTGATGCTTTGCTGAGCCGGCTGTCAGTCAGTGCCAGGGTGCGGTTACAGTCGCCTCTCAGTGATCCGTGGCTGAAGCCGCTGCGGCTGCGCCTCTGTGACTGAAAGGTGGAGGCGACTGTAGTGCAGCGTCCGCGCGGCTTTAGAACGCTGTTAACCTGCAGATTAACCCCATATCTGCAGGTTAATAGTGTTTGCGGACAGGTTCCCATTAAAAAAATTACTTCAATCACCATATTATTTGAGAATATACTTTATTTTTCAGCCAAGAGACTATTACGAGGGCTCGATTATTGTGGGACAAGCTGTATTGTTTACTTGTACCATTTTACTCAAGTTTTTGAGGAGGTAGAGAGACCAAAAAAACTGTGATTTCCATTTTTTTACCCTGTTTCGGTGGTCACATTATGGAATAAATGTTTTGATATTTTATTATTTTTATCAGTTCTGAAAATTACACAGTGATGCCAATTATGTCATTTTTTAAAAAAAAAAAAAATTTAGATTCTGCTATTTATGTTTTGGGAAAAAGGGTGTTGATTTAAACTTTTTATTTTTATTTTTCTACATTACTTATTTGTCCCAATAGGGGACTTGAACCTAACTTGATCGTTTTCAGTAGGCCCTAGAATACTATGGCACATGACAATGCCATTGGGGTGATGGGCGTCAGAAGGGACCCCTCCCGCTAAATGCTAATGTCGTGATTGAAGATCGTTCTGATCGGGGTTAGCAACAGTTATTCATCCGGCACCCGAGCTGAGTAGATTGAGCTCCCAAAGCTATAACAGTAAATGTTCTTCTCCCCCAATGTTGCCAGGGATTCATATATATCATTATATCTATGATGATATTAGATTTGTTTTTCTGTTACGGGGCTCCTAATCCCCAGCACAGACATACAGTCATATGAAAAAGTTTGGGCACCCCTATTAATCTTAAGCTTAATGTTTTATAAAAATTGGTGTTTTTGCAACAGCTATTTCAGTTTGATATATGTAATAACTGTTGGACACAGTAATGTTTCTGCCTTGAAATGAGGTTTATTGTGCTAACAGAAAATGTGCAATCTGCATTCAAACAAAATTTGACCGGTGCATAAGTATGGGCACCCTTATCATTTTCTTGTTTTAAATACTCCTGCCTACTTTTTACTGACTTACTAAAGCACTTTTTTTGGTTTTGTAACCTCATTGAGCTTTGAACTTTATAGCCAGGTGTATGCAATCATGAGAAAAGCTACTTAAAGTGGCCACTTGCAAGTTGTTCTCCTGTTTGAATCTCCTCTGAAGAGTGGCATCATGGGCTCCTCAAAACAACTGTCAAATGATCTGAAAACAAAGATTATTCAACATAGTTGTTCAGGGGAAGGATACAAAAAGCTGTCTCAGAGATTTAACCTGTCAGTTTCCACTGTGAGGAACATAGTAAGGAAATGGAAGAACATAGGGACAGTTCTTGTTAAGGCCAGAAGTGTCAGGACAAGAAAAACATCAGAAAGGCAGAGAAGAAGAATGGTGAGATCAGTCAAGGACAATCCTCAGACCACCTCCAGAGAGCTGCAGCATCAACTTGCTGCAGATGGTGTCACTGTGCATCGGTCAACTATACAACGCACTTTGCACAAGGAGAAGCTGTATGGGAGAGTGATGCGAAAGAAGCCGTTTCTGCAAGTACGCACAAACAGAGTCAGCTGAGGTATGCAAAAGCACATTTGAAGAAGCCTATTTCTTTTTGGAAGAAGGTCCTGTGGACTGATGAAACCAAGATTGAGTTGTTTGGTCATACAAAAAGGCGTTATGCATGGTGGCAAAAAAACACAGCATTCCAAGAAAAACACTTGCTACCCACAGTAAAATTTGGTGGAGGTTCCATCATGCTTTGGGGCTGTGTGGTCAATGCCGGCACTGGGAATCTTGTTAAAGTTGAGGGACGCATGGATTCCACTCAGTATCAGCAGATTCTTGGCAATAGTGTTCAAGAATCAGTGATAAAGTTGAAGTTACGCAGTGGATGGATCTTTCAGCAAGACAATGATCCAAAACACCGCTCCAAATCTACTCAGGCATTCATGCAGAGGAACAATTACAATGTTCTGGAATGGCCATCCCAGTCCCCAGACCTGAATATCATTGAACATCTGTGGGATCATTTGAAGAGGCTGTCCATGCTCGGCGACCATCAAACTTTACTGAACTGGAATTGTTTTGTAAAGAGGAATGGTCAAAAATACCTTCATCCAGGATCCAGGAACTCATTAAAAGCTACAGGAAGCGACTAGAGGCTGTTATTTTTGCAAAAGGAGGATCTACTAAATATTAATGTCACTTTTCTGGTGAGGTGCCCATACTTATGCACCGGTCAAATTTTGTTTGAATGCAGATTGCACATTTTCTGTTAGTACAATAAACCTCATTTCAAGGCAGAAACATTACTGTATCCAACAGTTATTACATATATCAAA
The DNA here is from genome assembly GCF_046119375.1 of Phyllobates terribilis. Classification (NCBI taxonomy): domain Eukaryota; kingdom Metazoa; phylum Chordata; class Amphibia; order Anura; family Dendrobatidae; genus Phyllobates; species Phyllobates terribilis. Next base: position 869,177,965 of record NW_027362762.1, read on the forward strand.
CTGAAATAGCTGTTGCAAAAACACCAATTTTTATAAAACATTAAGCTTAAGATTAATAGGGGTGCCCAAACTTTTTCATATGACTGTATATGAAATGAATAACATGATGGATTCCTGCAATCACCACTAGAGGGCGCTTACTTATTGTGTTATTATTGAGCTCAGTGTAGATCAGTATGCAGTAAGCTCTCTAGCACTCTCTAGTGGTGGCTCAAGAGGGGATATTAACATTAAATCTAAAAAAAAAACAATTTTTTTTTATTATTTCCATTATTTGTCACTAATCTCTCCTGTTGCTATAGCCTAAATTAACACTTTTTGTCTATTGCAGTATTCGTGCCTTTGCTCACACCTTTCTTTTTATCTTGTCCGTGTCCTTTTATTTCTGGCTAGGTTTCTCTTTAAATGTAGAACTAGAATGAATCCATTACTCCCTCTTGGGAGGTCTTTCTTGTAACATTGTTTACAATTTGTTTCCATTTAGTTAAGAAAACAAAGCAGGGAACTTGGAATATCCTGGCTTTGTTGGAGCACTGTGTTGGAGCGCTGTGCTTTCTATTAACGTGTACTACCTTTGGGGAGCAAACACTGAACCCCCCCCCCAGCAGCTGAAACTTTTGGTGCATGTTACAGATCGCAGCGTCCAGGACCAGATCCAGACTCGTGTATGCTGTCTCAAGTTGCAAGAATGGCCGGAAGAAAAGTGACAAAAGTAGTCCTCAGTGTTGAGCAGTCAGAGGGAGTTGGTGCCCGTGTCCGCAGGAGCATTGGCAGATCAGAGGTAGGCGTTTATATCTTTCTACTGAATCATTAGGCTATAAAGCAATGTTTCCCAACCTCGGCTCCTTATTAGTTACATTTTTGCAGTGCTGATATCCTACTATTCCTGCTCTTCTGTTGCTGATTCATTTCATCCCTGCTGTGTATTTGCCAGCTGCTGCGCCCCAGCTTGATCCCAACGAATCAACAAACTATTGTAGGCGAAATTTGGCAGGAGGTTCAATAATGCAAACACAATTACCCATAACCGTCGTCCTTGGTGAATCTCATTGTGAACAAAACATGGGGAACGTTCCAAACACATGAATCATTAGATTACTCCTGAAAGCAGCTTGATTTTTCAATGTGTTCACCGCACTGAAGATACAATGGAGAATGGAGCACAGATATGTTCTAGTCTGGTATGGACTATAGGATATGAGTATACCGTATGTCCATTACCCTACATAATGTGCAGTGTTAAATGACCATCATCGTGCTTTCTGGTCAGCAGTCGTATAATAACTCATTTATACAGGCAGACCGCACTCCTGATGCGCGCTCAACGAATAATCTGTGCAATATCATTAACTGCTCATAGGCTTGGTCTCGGCATCACGAGCCCTGTTTAACTAGCGTGATGTGTGCTGCCAAGAATGATTATCTTTTTTTCACCATTTTCATAATTTCACCTGATGAACGAGCATTTTTCTCGTTTGTCAGGTGATCAGCAGCCTGTTTTCCCTGCATGATTATCAAGAAGTGAGCGTTCTTAGGAAATTTCGTTCATAATAGAGTATATGCAACTTAAAAAGTTATCCATGACTATGATATTTTTTTTTTTACTATGGGCCTAAGAACTACCTGCCTCTTCTGCCCAGCGCAGATCTCTGCCTCTGCCGGCACAAAGCGGTCATAGACCGTTATTGCCAGCATTTCAGCTGCTTCCGCTGACATCACATCACAACTACTTTATTGACGGGGCTTCACCGTCAGTGTCATGATGATTGGCAGCCAGCCCCCTGCTGCCTAACTGCGGGGAGCCAGCTGTCAGTCAGCATGACATCAGCAGACACCCACTGCTGACAGAGCAGCGTGGAGGAAGAAAAGCTGCTCTGTTGACATGAAGCCGCCGAATCGCCGCAGGAGCAGTCAGTGACTGCTCCGAGCCAGCACCGGATAGAGCGTGCAGGAGACTAGAGTGGTGTAGAGGTCATTACCTTAATATCTCTGGTGGTAAAATGGTTAAAGTTACTCTCTTGTATACCCTATGGTTATGATTTACTATCTAATATTCCTGCTAGTCCATGTTAGGTGAATAAATAATGTAATACTACTTATTTTACGTATTGAAATTACAGTTCATTCTGGTCTTAAGAGTCCAGTGGGTGGTCCTAATCCGTAATTGACAGCTTTCTGTAGATGCACACTTACACAGAAAAGGATCTCAGTTACTGTGTAGCACCGCCCATTTGACTCTGGAGCCCAGAATCGGCAACGATTTCAATGAAAATATGCAAGTTATACTGAATCCTTTCCCCACCTTTTGCTGGATGTCCATAAGGAAATTCAATACCAAAGTGATATTTGTGATGTCACTTACTGAACATTTTGCAGTGGAACAAATGTAAGGAGATAGAGGGGTATCGTTGTAATATATAATGTGACATGCTTTATCAGTGATGGTGTTGTATTTTTCCCGAAAGTAGGGAGAGTTAGGCTGTGTGCCCACTATACATTTTTTAAGCGTTTCCGCAGCGCCAATTCCGCCGCGAAAAAGCTTAAAAAATGCTTGGTAGAAGGCCTGCCATGTTCCCCAATGATAATCCGCATGTGCTGTGCACATACTGCGGAAATTTTTCGCTGCGGATTATCATTGCGGAAAAATCCGCAGCACTACCATTAATTTTGCAGAATTGTGGCGTTTTTGCTGCCATTGACTTGCACTGAATCACTTAATATCCGCATGACTACATGTGCACATGCGGATATTAAGACTCTCCTCCAGACCCGGGTACCATAGTACCTGTAAAAAAAAAAAAAAAAAAAAAGAATTTAAAATAAAAAAAAAACATTATACTCACCTTCTGATGGCCCCCGGTCTCCTGTACAGTGCGTCCAGGCTCCCCGGTGGCTCGCGATGGTGTAAAAGGACCTTCCATGACGTCGGCGGTCGAGTGACCTGTCACATGACTAAATGACGTCATGGAAGGTCCTTTTACACCACTACGAGCCACCGGGGAGACTGGAGAAGGAGACCGGGGGCCATCGGAAGGTGAGTATAATGTTTTTTTTTTACTTTTTACCATTTTATTCTTTTTTTTTTTTAACTATTAACTTGGTCACACTATATAAATCCATGCAGGTTGCATGGATTTATATAGTGTGACCAAGTTGTCAAGCACTTTCCAAGTGATGCTAAAATCGCTTGGAAAAGCGCTTGACAACCCTCATGCGAAATCGCATGTGCAAAACGGGTGACAAACGCCTGTCCCTGGCTGAAAAAACGCATGTACAATCCGCATGCGTTTTTCCTGCTAGGGAGATGCAGAAACACTCAGGAAAAATCTGGAGCATTTCTGCATCGTGGGCACTTAGGGTTAGTGATTGGGACTATACCAGAGTGGGAGGGGCTAAAATGAAGGGACAGAGACAATTTCCTGTCAGATAGTGACATAGGGCCCAGCCTGTAACAGAAGCTGACCTATGGTCTGACAGGTTTGTAGAGTCGCTTGAAATGGGTGTCCCTGAAGTGAGTGGAGACCAAGGGAATGCATAGCGTGATCTTAAGTATAGGACTCTCAGTTACTGGACTGTAGTACCGTTAGTGGGGACTAGGGAAGCTCCCAAAGTACTGTGCTGGGTTGTGATGAAGGCAGAGGAACTAGCTGGGGCAGGACCAAGCGAGCCTAGAGAAGAAAAGAGAGGATGTGTGTGAAGATGCTCCATGTACTAAAGGAAACATTAGTGAAGTTATGCAACCATTGTCTATTGTACATAATTCCCCATAATTCCCACCAAGTTGTTGTTTAGTAAAAATTGTTACGTTCGATTGGTTGTCTCCCTCATTGAACCTGTCAACCTCTGGTCCTGGCCAGTCGAAGTCATCAGCATCAAGTGGCCTGCAAGGGCATCGTCCCTCCATGGATGAAGCTCACACACCCAGCTAGGTCCTCCACCATCATGTAGCATGCCAGGGTGTGAAAAACGACTACCTTGCCCACAACTACCTCCCCGCGCCACGTTACACAAGCAAAACTGATACATTCTAAAACCTATTTGATTTTGTTCTTTAAAAAACAGGGCCAATATTTGTGAAATATTTCCACCAACTTGTTTGAGCATTTTCAAAAATTCTTAATTATAATAAATAATAATAGCGCCATTAATTCCATGGCGCTTTACATCTTTAAAAGGGGTATACATAACAAACAACAAGTACAATAATTTGAACAAAAGCGAGCCAGAGACTGGTACAGGAGGAGAGAGGACCCTGCCTGCGAGAGCTCACAATCTACAAGGGATGGGTGAGGATACAGTAGGTGGGGGTAGAGCTGGTCGTGCAGCGGTATGGTGGAGCGAGGGTTACTGCAGGTTGTATGCTTGTCGGAAGAGGTGGGTCTTCAGGTTCCTTTTGAAGGTTTCCACGGCAGGTGAGAGTCTGATATGTTGGGGTAGAGAGTTCAAGAGTAGGGGGGATGCACAGGAGAAATCTTGTATGCGATTGTGGGAAGAGGAGATAAGAGTGAAATAGAGAAGGAGATCTTGTGAGGATCGGAGGTTGTGTGCAGGTAAGTACGGGGAGACTAGGTCATAGATGTATGGAGGACACAGGTTGTGGATGGCTTTGTATGCCATGGTTAGGGTTTTGAACTGGAGTCTCTGGGCAATGGGGAGCTAGTGAAGGGATTGACAGAGGGGAGAGGCCGGGGAATAGTGGGGGAACAGGTGGATCAGTCGGGCACCACAGTTTAGGATAGATTGGAGGGGTGCAAGAGTGGTAGAAGGGAGGCCACAGAGCAGGAGGTTGCAGTAGTCGAGGCGAGAGATGATGAGGGCGTGCACTAGAGTTTTTGCAGATTCCTGGTTGAGGAATGTGCGGATCCGGGAAATATTTTTGAGCTGGAGTCGGCAGGAAGTGGAAATGGCTTGGATATGAGATTTGAAGGAGAGAGCAGAATCAAGGGTTGCCCTGAGGCAGCGAGCTTGCGGGACTGGGGAGAATGGGCAGCCATTGACTTTGATGGATAGGTTAGATGGGGGGGGGGGGGGTTGAGCGAGATGGTGGAAAGATGATGAATTCAGTTTTATCCATATTAAGTTTTAGGAATCTTGCAGAGAAGAAAGATGTAATAGCGGACATGCAGTGTGGGATTCTGGCTTGTAAGGAGGTGATATCAGGTCCAGAGAGGTAGGTCTGTGTGTCGTCAGCATTGAGGTGATACTAAAAGCCGTGAGACTCTATGAGCTGTCCCAGGCCGGAGGTATAGATGGAGAAGAGTAGGGGTCCTAGAACTGAGCCTTGGGGAACACTGACAGATAGGGGGCGAGATGAGGAGGTGGCGTGTGAGTGGGAGACACTGAATGTCTGGTCTGTTAGGTATGAGGAGATCCAAGATAGGGCCGAATCTATGATGCGGAGAGATGAGAGAGTCTGTAGTAAGAGGGAATTGTCTACAGTGCCAAAGGCAGATGACAGGTCCAGAAGGAGAAGGACAGAGTAGTGTCACATGGATTTGGCGGTCAGTAGGTCGTTGGTGACTTTAGTCAGGGCAGTTTCAGTAGAATGGTGCGGTCGGAAGCCAGATTGGAGGTGGTCAAAAAGGGAGCAGGAGGAGAAGTGGGAGGACAGCTCAAGATGGACGTGTTGTTCCAGTAGTTTTGAGGCATAGGGGAGAAGTGATATGGGGCGATAGCAAGACAGAGAGGATGGGTGAAGGGATGGCTTTTTGAGGATGGGTGTGATCGAGGCATGTTTGAAGCATGAGGGGAAGACACCAGTTGTTACTGACAGGTTGAAGAGGTGGGTTAGGGTAGGTATGAAGACTGCGGTAAGGTTTGCGATGAGGTGGGACGGGATTAGGTCAAGTTCACAGGTGGAGAGATGTGACTTGGAGAGTAAAGTTGATCTTCTGTGATGGTAGAGAAGCTGGTTTTGGAGGAGGAAAGTTGAGTAGATATGAGAAGGGACTGTGGGGACTTATAGCAAAAGCTTTATCTGATGGTATCAATCTTCTGCTTGAAGAATGAGGCAAAGTCTTCAGCTGAGATGAGTGGAGAGGGAGGAGGTGCTGGGGGACGGAGGAGAGAATTAAAAGTACTGAATAGCTGTTTAGGGTTGTGAGACAGGGAGGATATGAGAGATGAGAAGTATGTTTGTTTTGCTGCAGTGAGTGTGGACCTGAAAGTAGTGAGGGCTTGTTTGAGTGCAATGAAGTGCTCGTTGGAGTGGGACCTTTTCCATCTCCGCTCAGCAACCCTGGAAGCCCGTCTCAGTTCTTTAGTCAGGCTGGTGCGCCAGGGTTGCCTGTTGATTGTGCGAGCTTTGGTATATATGAGGGGAGAGACTGATTCAAGAGCTGCAGCTGTTGTGGCGTTATATAAGGTGGCAGCAGTATCTGCATTGTGTAGGGAATTTATGTCTGTAAGAGGGAGGAGGGATTCAGACAGTGAGTGTAGGTTGAGGTGTTTGAAATTTCTGCAAAGGTGTACAAGTTTCTGGATGGGGGATTGTGGACCTGGAGAGGAGAGGGGAGAGAATGTGAGTAAGTTGTGGTCAGAAAGAAGGAGAGGAGAGTTAGAGAGGTTGAATAGGGAACAGAGGCGGGGGAAGATGAGGTCCAGTGTGTGTCCATCTTCAAATATTCTTCAAATAGTTAACATTTTTCAGAAATATTTTAACTTTCAAGTTTTCTTTTTCCATTAGTTATATTAAACTTGGTGTATTTTTATACTAATAACATTTCACAAATTTAGCTTCTTTTTCTTTTAGTTAAGAAATTTGGATCCATTTCTGATGCTGGATGAATTTAAAGGGGGCAAACCAGCAGGCTTCCCAGACCACCCTCACAGAGGATTTGAAACGGTAATAAATACAAACATGGAAAAACCTCTTCCTAAATCTGTTACAATAATTAAAGGGGTTGTTTTATCAGATCCCCCTCTATGATGTGCATATGTCCTGTGTAACTACCCTTGCCTGCTGACCTGAGTACTATGGAGAAAGGCTATGTATTGACCTTAGCGTCACACTCGGGTCAGTTGGGCCATAAAGAGGGAAAAAAATAACAAAAAAAAAAAGCAACAAACAAGTAATTAGAGAGCCCTCGTGTTGTTATTAAGCTAGAGAACTATAAGAAAGTATGCAGCGCAGAAACCCCTTTTATATATCATTATTTAAAGGGAATCTGTCACCAGATTTTTGCTTCCCCATCTGAGAGCAGAATAATCTAGGAAAAGAGACCCTGATTCCAGTGATGTGTCGCTTAGATTACTGGGTGACACAGAGTTTTTAAATGTAGTATGTAGCAGAGCTCAGAAACTTCCCCCTCCCCACCAGGCTCTGTATGTACATTGTCTATAGACAATGAGCTGCTTATCACAGGCGGGGGTGTGGTCGGACCAGGGCTCACAGGAGCACCAGTCTTGGCAGTGATAATCTCCTGGTGATTTCATTGTATGGAAATAACAGCACACAGCCTAATAAGTGACCCATCCCTGAAATCTACCTGTCAGTCCCTGCCCCATGCTGTCATCAGATTACATAGCAAAAACCTGCGGATAGATTCCTGTTCATCTATTATCAGCTTTGAATAATATCTTTTTGTTCATTCGCAGTCTGACCATAGGGCAAATTGAGTATTGCATAGTTCTCATTGAAAACTGTTGGCACCATGGTAGACACCACCATATTCAGTTCACTTTAGAGGGCAAAGGTTTTCTAAGCCATCTGTAGTGCACCATCCATGAGGCATCAGACGGCACCATTCCCTGATCGGTAGGGAAATCACATAGTACCTGGTATATATTTCATGCGCACACTTTCCTATTTAAGAAGGGACATTTAGCATTTTGCACATTAAAGGGAATCTGTCAGCAGGTGTTTTTATTTAATCTGAGAGCAGCATAATATAGAGCAAGTGAGCCTGACTATAGGGATGTGTTACTTAGTAGGTTGTGTACTATAGTTTCAATACATTCAATGTTTATCAGCAGGAGATTATCACTGCCTGACTAGGTCTCACGTGCAGGCCAGTCAGGCTAGTCTGGGTAACCCCGCCTCCACCACTGATTGGTTGCTTGCTGACAATCAGTGGTGTGGTCAGGGTTATAGATAGCTCAGCATACTGACCACTACTACATCTACAGCAAAGAAAACAGGGATTCCATGTAAACTACACTAAGCAGCCCAGTAAGTGACACATCCCTGGAGACAGGCTCTCTTACCCCATATTGTGCTGCAATAACCCGCTGACAGATTCCCTTTAAACTGATGGTATTTTTCATCAGTATTTGTAAGCCAAAACCAGGAGTGGAACAATCAGAGGAAAAGTATAATAGAAACACGTCACCACTTCTGTATTTATCACCTACTCCTGGTTTTGGCTTACAGATACTGATGTAAAATACTGAACAAATACTGAATATCTGAAAGTGGCCAAAAGCTGAGAATCTGAAGTGTTCCTGTGTCACACAGCATGTTTTAAAATTTGGAGGAAGTCAGTTAACTTCTGGAAAAGAAAGAGCAACAGTGCCACCTAGTGGGAACAGTACTAGTACTCGGTGGAAGGATATCCTGAAACTTTTTTTTTTTTCCTCTGGGAAAAACCTAGTGTGTCAAATTTAGAAATTTAGAAATGTGTTGCCCCTATAGAGACTATAAGGCTAATGGAATTGTAATTGAGTACAAATGAAGGTTTTTGAGGAGTCTTTTGATCTTGTCCAAAAAATACCATAAAAATCGCCTAAAAAAGGATTTAAAGACTCTTTTTATTCATTTTAATGTTCATCCTCTGTGGTTCAAATAAAAATGTTTTTGGGCTGTTAGATAGATATAGTTAGATAGGTTGAAAAAAGACCTAGGTACGTCCAGTTTAACCTTTTCACGTACTGAAAATTGCCTTGGGGAAAAAAAAGTGCATGTCACTTCATTAAAACAACATATCTTACATAGTAACATAGTTTTTAAGGTTGATGGAAGACTAAGTCCATCTAGTTCAACCCATAGCCTAACATGTTGATCCGGAGGAAGGCAAAAAAAAACCATGTGGCAAACACTAAGCTCCACATTGGGGAAAAAAATTCCTTCCCGACTCCATACGACAATCAGACTAGTTCCCTGGATCAACGCCCTATCAAGGAATCTAGTATATATATCCTGTAATATTATACTTTTCAAGAAAGGCATCCATGCCCTTCTTAAATTTTAGTAGTGAATCACTCATTACAACATCATGCGGCAGAGAGCTCCATAGTCTCACTGCTCTTACAGTAAAGAATCCCCGTCTGTGATTATGATTAAACCTTCTTTCCTCCAGACTTAGAAGATGCCCCCTTGTCCCCGTCTCAGGCCTCAGAGTAAAAAGATCAGTAGAAAGGTCTCTGTACTGTCCCCTCATATACTTGTACATAGTAATAAGATCACCCCTAAGCCTTCGTTTTTCCACAGTAAATAACCCCAAGTGTAACAACCTGTCTTGGTATTGGAGACCCCCCAGTCCTCTAATAACCTTGGTCGCTCTTCTCTGCGCCCGCTCTAGTTCAGCTATGTCTTTCTTATACACCGGAGACCAGAACAGTACACAGTATTCTAAGTGTGGTCGCACTAGTGACTTGTATAGAGGTAAAATTATGTTCTCCTCATGAGCATCTATGCCTCTTTTAATGCATCCCATTATTTTATTTGCCTTTGCTGCAGCTGCCTGACCCTGGCCACTAAACGTGAGCTTGTCGTCCACCAATACACCCAGGTCTTTTTCAGTTACAGTTTTGCCCAGTGTTTTACAATTAAGCATATAATTATACATTTTATTTCCTCTGCCCAAGTGCATTACCTTACATTTATCTCCATTAAAGCTCATTTGCCATTTATCAGCCCAAGCTTCTAGTTTACATAGATCCTCCTGTAATATAAAATTGTCCTCCTCTGTATTGATTACCCTGCAGAGTTTAGTGTCATCTGCAAATATTGAAATATTACTCTGTATGCCCCCTACAAGGTCATTAATAAATATGTTAAAAAGAAGGGGGCCCAATACTGACCCCTGTGGTACCCCACTGTTAACTGAGACCCAGTCAGAGTGTTTTCCATTAATAAACACCCTTTGTTTCCTATCATTGAGCCAATTCTTAACCCACATACATATATTTTCCCCTATCCCCATTGTTCTCATTTATTTATCAAATGGAACCGGATCAAAAGCTTTTGAAAAGTCCATATACACAACATCCACTGCATTTCCTTGGTCCAGTCCAGAACTTGCCTCCTCATAAAAACTGATCAGATTAGTTTGACAAGACCGGTCCCTCGTAAACCCATGTTGATATTGGGTCATGAGGTTATTCTTCTTCAGATACTCTAGTATAGCATCTCTTAGGAAACCCTCCAGGATTTTACCCACAGTAGAGGTTAAGCTTACCGGCCTATAATTTCCAAGTTCAGTTTTTGTCCCCTTTTTGAATATTGGCACCATTGATGGAATCTGCTGCAAAACTAGGCACTGTCCAATCTAAAGACTGCAAAAATCGCTTCAGGAAAAAAATTCTTCCAAAACTCTTCAAAACCACTTCAGGAAATGGAAAACTCCTCCAAAAACTCCTCTAAGAAGTCGCGTTTCCTGGAGCGGTTTCTGCTTGAAAAACTCATTTTGATCTCCTCAAAAGAAACCCTCTTGTCTGCACAGGAACCGACCATATTGTGCTTATTTCTAGAATTTCTTCCACACCAAACATGGGAATCGGTCTAATTACGTGTAGTGAGAGATCAAGGTAGAAAACGTTCTGATGTATTTTGAGATCTTCTACAACTTGACGGCTGTGTATTGTATAGTTATTACTCCTTTCTGCATATCCAATTTGAGAACGTAGATGGTTGTCTGTGCTCACATCTAGAAAGGGTTAAGAGCTGTCAGCAGAATTTTGGACTTTTAATTGTAGACATGACTCTATGAAGCTAATTAAAAAAATGATATATATATATATATATATATATATATATATATATATATATTTTTTTTTTTTAAAGAAATCTGTTTTGTTGTTCTTCTGTTTTATGCCAATGAGGCGCTAGTGCAGCAGGGTTGGGCGTTGCACTTTGTCTTCTCCTTCCAGTTTAGGTATTATCCGCCCCCTGCCTGCCTCCGGTCTATGACTGACTGGTCACTGCTTTTTCGTGACCTGTTTCCCCTGGAATCACATGCCGGCATCATGGGCAGCACGGTGGCTCAGTGGTTAACACCGCAGCCTTGCAGCGCTAGGGTCCTGGGTTCCAATCCCACCAAGGACAACATCTGCAAGGAGTTTGTATGTTCTCCCAGTGTTTGCGTGGGTTTCCTCCGGGTTCTCCGGTTTCCTCCCACACTCCAAAGACATACTGAGAGGTAATGTAGATTGTGAGCCTCAGTGGGGACAGAGATGATGATGTTTGTAAATTGTCTGAATTGTAAAGCGCTGTGGAATATGTTGGCACTATATAAATAAAAAGATTATTATTATTATCATTGCCAGGGACTGGGCATGTGCAGTAGCTTCCAAATAATGTCATTAAGCTAAGAAATTGCTCTCCATGCGCGATTGTCTTGACTGCCTGTACATGACTATAAGGCCGGATGAGGCATGCCATGAAATAAGCAGTTACCTGTCAGTTAGTGCCCAGAGGCAGGCAGGGGGCGGATAATGCCCAGACAGGCAGGAGAAGACCAAGTGCAACGTCCAGCCCCGCTGCACCTCATTAGCCAAAAACTTCCTCGGTTGATTACAGAAGAAAGACCAAACTGATTTCTTCAAAAAATGTATAATTTTAATCCGCTTCAAAGCACCATTACTGCCACGTCTTTAGTTAAAAGTCCAAAATCCTGCCGAGAGGTCCTCTTTAAATGGACTGGTGTCCACCAACAATCAGGTCTGTATTTACTGCTCACCACACTAAGGAAAGGCTACACAAGCACTGCCATTTTTTTCCTGAAGTGTCTTAAGTAGTGATTATTTAGTAATTTCTTGTAATTTTTTGTTTTTTTTACACTTTAGGGACATTTTTTTTCTGGCAATTTCTCATTTGAATTCTTCTTAACTCCAACAATGAAGAAACCAGTAATGTTTTTTTTTTTTTTCAAGCAAAAAATGTTGGCAAAACGCTTAAAAAAACGGTCAATATCTTTCTGAGTCTCTCCATTGACATCCCATAAAGTCGAGAGCGTCTTCAGGGCAGAATATGTCTGAAGAATGGATCAGTCACTTCTTTTAGCCGCTTGACGTCTTTGGAGACCTGAAGCGGATAAAAGACGCTGAAATGACAGAACACATGAACAAGTCATCTTCACATAGAAATTCATACCGTATGTGCGGGTATTGAAGTGGATCTGCCTGAAAAAAATGTTGTGTGCACATACCCTAAGTCTGAATATGCCTCCACAAAGGGGTTAGAATACTGATGGGCTGTCCTTAGGATCAGCCGCCATTGTTAGATCAGTGGTGGTCCCACCCGCAGTGCTACCCCCCAAAAGCAGTTTGAATAGGCTGTGGTGCTTGTGCAGGGGCTGCCACCTCCTCAGCGTTGACATTGTGCCATCCCCTACTTGTTTGCTACTTAATAGCGACAAGGAGAGTATTATAGCGTTATTCTAATGAAATGACAGGTATTATTCAGCATGTCCTGCCCCTATTAAGTCTCCATACAGGTAGGTGGCACAATAACGAGTAAACATTGAAGGGCTGCAGTCTGACCTTTCAAACCTCTCAGACGAGACCCCGATATCAATATTTTGAAACTCAATTAAAGGAAAATTTCCATTGGCCAATTATTGTCACGATTTGCTTGTTTTTTTAAACAAAACATAAAATTATCCTTTATGCTTAATTTCTAATGTATAATACATAACAATAATTTTTGTTTCGCCACTTATAATTATTAGTAGCTCAGTGAGATTTACGAAAGTCATTGCTGCCTAATGCACAGCCAAGTCTTTTTTTAATGTACAGTCTCCAAAATGATCACTGTACTACTACATTTTCCTGCATTGTTTTTTGCTGTAGGGAGTCCATGCTAATAGCTGTATTTTACGAAAACTGCAACACCGCGCCAGCAAGTAAAGCAACCCATGTACCCCACAGTGTACATGTCGTAGGGCAAAGCCCCTGCGTCTCCAGGCCACCCCACCCCACAGGCACAGGGAAGGAAGCAAGAGAGTGTACAGAAATTACAGCAGGGGATCGCAAATGATTTTTTTCTTTGAAATAAAACATTGTTTAAAAACAGGCAGGGAAATGTTTTACCTCACAGAAAGAATCAGCTGTGATCCCCTGCTGTAATGTCTGTATACTCTCTTTTGCTGTAATGTCTGTATACTCTCTTTTGCTGTAATGTCTGTATACTCTCTTTTGCTGTCCTGTCTGTATACTCTTTTGCTTCCTCCCCTGCCCAGGAGATGTGGTATGATCAGACCATGTTCCTGCACGGTCAGACACAGCCACTACACAGTACACAGCAGGGGCACATTTATAAGATTATCTCAGCACAGGAACATTTTATTTAAACACATCCAATTGTGGAAGTTATTATTATTCCAAGATCTATTGATTAAAATGTACTTTTGTTTGTGGGAAAAAAGCTTTAACCCCTTTACCCCCGAGGGTGGTTTGCACGTTAATGACCAGGCCAATTTTTACAATTCTGACCACTGTCACTTTATGAGTTAATAACTCTGGAACGCTTCAATGGATTCCCCTGATTATGAGATTGTTTTTTCGTGACATATTGTACTTCATGATTGTGGTAAAATTTCTTCGATATCACTTGCATTTATTTGTGAAAAAAAATGGAAATTTGACGAAAATTTTGAAAATTTAGCAATTTTCAAAATTTGAATTTTTATGCCCTTAAATCAGAGAGATATGTCACACAAAATACTTAATAAATAACATTTCCCACATGTCTACTTTACATCAGCACAATTTTGGAACCAAAATTTTTTTTTGTTAGGGAGCTATAAGGGTTAAAAGTTGACCAGCGATTTCTCATTTTTCCAACAAAATTTACGAAACCATTTTTTTAGGGACCACATCACATTTGAAGTGACTTTGAGGGGCCTTTATGACAGAAAATACCCAAAAGTGACACCATTCTAAAAACTGAACCCCTCAAGGTGCTCAAAATCATATTCAAGAACTTTATTAACCCTTCAGGTGCTTCACAGGAATTTTTTGAATGTGGAAGAAAAAAATGAACATTTAACTTTTTTCACAAAAATGTTACTTTAGACCCAATTTTTTTTATTTTCACAGACGTAACAAGAAAAAATGGACCCCAAAATTTGTTGTGCAATTTCCCCTGGGCACTCATATACCCCATATGTGGGGAAAAAAGCACTGTTAGGGCGCACGGCAGGGCTCGGAAGGGAAGGAGCGCCATTTGACTTTTTGATTGTAAGATTTGCTTGAATAATTAGCGGACGCCATGTTGCGTTTGGAGAGCCCCTGTGTGCCTAAACATTGGAGCTCCCCCACAAGTGACCCCATTTTGGAAACTAGACCACCCAAGGCACCTATCTAGATGCATAGTGAGCACTTGGAACCCCCAGGTGCTTCACAAATTGATTCGTAAAAATGAAAAAGTGTTTTTTTTCTCCACTTTTTCATTTTTACGTCCGCTAACAATTTGAGCCGATTTTCCATTCAATTTGTTAGCAGACACCATGTCGCGTTTGGAGAGCCCGTGATGTGCCTAAACAGTGGAGCTCCCACACAAGTGACCCCATTTTGGAAACTATACCCCTCAAGGATTTTATTAAGGGGTATAGTGAACATTTTGAACCCAGAGGTACGACACAGAATTTGATAACATTAGGTCATCATATTGAATAAGTTGTCATTAGTCTTGAGCGCAAGTGCTCGCTACTTGAGTTTGCATCGGGTACTCAGGTATGCACCATGTACAGCGTGTGCTCGAGTGACATGCTAGAGTCCCTGCCCCGCATGTTTTACGGTTATTAGACACCCAAAAAAAACCATGCGGGGATCTCTCGTGCATGGCAGGCAATCCCCGCAAAGTTATTTTGGCCGCGAAGCATATGGGGCGGAGACTCAAGCATGTCCCTCAAATACCCACGATGCTCAATGCATACCAGAGCACCCGATGCAAACTCAAGTAGCGAGCACTTGCGCTCAACACTAGTCGCCATATCGTCATCTTTTTTTCTTACTTTTGAAAAAAATCCCAACCCCATCACAACCCTAACCCCAAACCTAGCCCTAACCCTAGCCCAACCCTAACCCTAGCACAAACCTAACCCGAGAGTTTATTTTTTACTCCGTTCCTCGTGCGGTACAAGTGATTAGACGACCTTATTCTTCTGGTCGGTGCGACTATAGCGATACCAGAATCATATGGGGTTTTTATGACTGACAGCTGTCACACACTAAAAGACGCATTTTTTGTAAAATCTAGTTTTTGCATCGCCATATTTTGAGAGCTATAATTTTTCCAGATTTTGGCAGACAGAGTCATGTGACGGCTTGTTTTTTGTGGGATGAGTTGACATTGTTATTGGTGCCATTTTCAGGCACGTGACATTTTTTGATCGCTTTCTATTCTGATTTTCGGGAGGCAGAATAAACAAAAAACAACAATTCAGGAATTGTTTTTTTTTTTTTTATTCTGTTCCACGTGTGGTAAAATTGATAAGGCAGCTTTATTCTTTGGGTCAGTACGTTTACAGAGGTACCACATTTATATAGTTTTTCTATGTTTTGCACTTTTACATAATAAAAGCAATTTTATAGAAAAAATTATTTTTTAGCATCGCTTTATTCTGAGAGCTAGAACTTTTTGATTTTTCGGATGATGGAGCTGTATAATGGCTTGTTTTTTGCGGGACGAGATGACGTTTTCAGCGGTACCATTTTTATTTATATTCGTCTTTTTGATCGCGTGTTATTCCATTTTTTGTTTGGCGGTATGGTGATAAAGCATTGTTTTTTGCTTCATTTTTATTTATTTTTTTTACCATCTTCACTGAAGGGGTTAACTAGTGGGACAGTTTTATAGGTCAGGTCGTTCCAGACGCGGCGATACCAAATATGTGTACTTTTATAGTGTTGTTTTTTTTTTTTTTTTTTTTTTATAATATTTATTGATGGGTACATTATATTTTTATTTTTGGTGGATTTTTTTTTTTTTTTTAATATTTTTACAATTTTTTATTTTTTATTTTTTTTCACTTTATGACACTTTTTACACTTTTTTTTACTTTGTTCCACTATGGGACTTTCACTTTTTTTTCTCTGATCGCCTGCATGGCACAGGAATGCAGCACCATCCCTGTGCCATGCAGGCTGTCAGCGCTGGACAGGGAGAAGATAGTTTGGAGATGCACTGCGCATGTCCAAAAAATCTTCCTACTGTCTGGTGACCCGGATGTTGTCATGACGACATCGGGTCGTCATGGCAACATCCTGAAAGCCGCGGCAGACAGCGCTGGAGGCCGGAAGAGGAGGTGAGTATCGGCGATCACCTCCCCTTGCCACCGCAATGCTGCGATCGACTGCGATTGACTTTGATCGCAGCATTGCGGGGGTTAATGTGCCGGGAGCGGTGCGGGACCGCCCCCTGCACATAGCACCAGGTGTCAGCTGTGACAATCAGCTGACACCCGGCGGCGATCGCGCCCGCACAGCCTGTGTGCGGGCGAAATCACCAGGGCGTATAAATACGTATCTGGCACATAAGTCCCAGGGCACAGATACGTACTAATACGCCCTATGTCATAAAGGGGTTAAGTAGTCATGTGCCATGCAGCGAGTGGGCATACTTTGCATAATTTTCCATGACTACAGTCGTGGATTACAACAAACAAACAAAATAACACTCATGAGAACATATAATAACATCAAATGTACATAAATGGAATAAAAGCCATAAAAAAATTTGTCCTGTCAAAGTTAATAATGCAACATAATTTCCCTGCGCATATTCAGACCATAGGGGACGCGGGTACCTAGATTATGGATCCAAAAGGCTTCCCTGGTACGTAATCGTCTCCTATGGTCTTCCCCCCCCCCCCCCTGTTATATCCAATTACTTTTTCTGTGCCAAAAACTTGAAGAGATGAAATTTGTCTATTGTGTTGTGAAATAAAATGATTAGATGCATGAGACACAGTGCGATTTGTAGTATTAGCGCTGATTATATCTGTAATATGTTCTGAGATGCGGATTTTTCATCCAGCATTTTATGACAAATTGAGCAATTTAATGTATACTTACCTTGTAATGTCTTCACATCCTGTTCCGTCCGGATCCCAGAATTCCAAGCAGCGGAAGTTCGTCGACCGCATATTGGGACACCCAAGTGATGGGTGTCTCAATATGGAAACCGCTGGTGGTACCAGCCTCTTGCGCGGTACCACCAGCGGAACACTGTCGCGAACACGCCGCCGCCGGGGATCAGCCGAATGATTCACTGACTGCCGCCATCTGTATACAGGAGGAGCGCATGCGCAGTTTTAATGTGACCGCCGCTATCTGCCTGCACAAAGATGGCGGCGGTCTGATATACTGCGCGAGGAGACAGCTCAATCGAGAGAACACATAGGGAAGAAGACAACACAGTGGTGGAGAGAGAGAGCAGACTAGGGGGATAGCACATGGGATAGACAGGTCAAAGAAGAGAGCACATGGGAGGAGAAGACAGCACAGGGGGGAGAGAGAGAGTGGATAGGTGGGTGAGCACATGGGGGGGGGGGGGAGATTCTCAGCGCTGCAAAGCCTACCCCCATCGTGACATTTCCGCCCTCCCGATGCGATAGCATCAGGCCTCCATCTAGTTAATGATATAAATAACATCTTGAGTGTTACAATTAATGTAATTTTTGATATCAATATATTCTTCGACTGAATAATGTTAGCCGCTCAATTTAAAGACCAAGGAGCATAACCCCTGTTCCCCAATCTATTTAGTGATTACAAAATTTCCTTGTCCAGAGTAGCTGGATTACAACAACGTGATCGCCCGGCAGCAGCAGGAGCCGCGCTGCGGCTACTCTGTGTGCCCACTAGTAGGGAGAATGAATATTCACTGCTCTCCACGCCCATGGGCGTGGGGAGCAGTGAGTATTCATTTTCTTTAGCAGTAGTCACGCGCAAGAGCTGCAGCAGCCGGCTCCTGCCTCCTGTGCCCGCTCCTCCGAAGCTGCCGCTCCCCCCACCACCCACACACTACATTCGGACTATAAGTCGCACGGCCCACTTTCTTCCAAATTTTTCGAGGAAAAAGGTGCGTCTTATAGTCCTAAAAATACAGTAGATCTAACGGGAGGAGACCATAGGAGGCGATTATGTACCAGGGAAGCCTTTTGGATCTATAATCTAGGTACACGCATCCCCTATGATCTGAATGTGGGCAGGGAAATTATGTTCCATTATTAACTTTGACAGGACAATTTTTTTCTGCTTTTGTTCCATTTATGTATATCTGATGTTTTTATATGTTCACATGAACGTTATTTTCTTTGTTTCTAGTAATCAATGACTGAATATTCATGGAAATTATGCATAGTGTGACCACTTGCTGCATGTCATATGACTACTTAATTCACCAGCATTCAATCTAATGCATACATGTCAAACTGTTGCCCACTGGGTGGTTTTGTTTGTCCCGCAACACCATAACCACCACCCCTATGTGGGGCCCATTATTCTGTATGGAGGACTATGTGGGGCCCATTATTCTGTATGGAGGACTTTGTGGGGCCATTATACTGTATGGAGGACTATGTGGGGCCCATTATTCTGTATACTGGTTGGTCCGCGACTTTGTCCAAGTTTTTAATTTTGGCCCTCTGTGTGTTTGAGTTTGACATCCCTGATCTAGTGGGTATGTTATGTCTGCTCACACTTTGCTTAACAGCTTTGACAAAGGACGCCTGAGTCGCGTCTGAAACACATATTACTGTCCGTTAACCCTTCACCCTCTCCTTCATGGATGTGTCATTTTAAAGATTTTCAATAAATGAACTGTTTTTAATTGGAAATGAACTATTTTTAATTGGAGCTGGATACAACCTTTTTCCTTGTATGCAAAATAACATGTCTGTAGAATAAGACCTGGACCGCTCATCAAAAAAATATACACTGCTCAAAAAAATAAAGGGAACACTTAAACAACAGAATATCACTCCAAGTAAATCAAACTTCTGTGAAATCAAACTGTCCACTTAGGAAGCAACACTGATTGACAATCAATTTCACATGCTGTTGTGCAAATGGAATAGACAATAGATGGAAATTATTGGCCATTATCAAGACCCACTCAATAAAGGAGTGGTCCTGCAGGTGGGGACCACAGACCACATCTCAGTACCAATGCTTTCTGGCTGATGTTTTGGTCACTTTTGAATGTTGGTTGTGCTTTCACACTTGTGGTAGCATGAGACGGACTCTACAACCCACAGAAGTTGCTCAGGTAGTGCAGCTCATCCAGGATGGCACATCAATGCGAGCTGTGGCAAGAAGGTTTGCTGTGTCTGTCAGCATAGTGTCCAGAGCCTGGAGGCGCTACCAGGAGACAGGCCAGTACACCAGGAGACGTGGAGGGGGCCGTAGGACGGCAACAACCCAGCAGCAGGACCACTACCTCCACCTTTGTGCAAGGAGGAACAGGAGGAGCACTGCCAGAGACCTGCAAAATGACCTCCAGCAGGCCACAAATGTGCATGTGTCTGCACAAACGGTTAGAAACCGACTCCGTGAGGGTGGTATGAGGGCCCGACGTCCCCAGATGGGGGTTGTGCTCACAGCCCAACACCGTGCAGGATGCTTGGCATTTGCCACAGAATACCAGGATTGGCACAGTCGACGCTGGCGCCCTGTGCTCTTCACAGATGAAAGCAGGTTCACACTGAGCACATGTGACAGACGTGACAGAGTCTGGAGACTCCGTGGAGAGCGATCTGCTGCCTGCAACATCCCTCAGCATGACCGGTTTGGCAGTGGGTCAGTAATGGTGTGGGGTGGCATTTCTTTGGAGGGCCGCACAGCCCTCCATGTGCTCGCCAGAGGTAGCCTGACTGCTATTAGGTACTGAGATGAGATCCTCAGACCCCTTGTGAGACCATATGCTGCTGCGGTTGGCCCTGAGTTCCTCCTAATGCAGGACAATGCCAGACCTCATGTGGCTGGAGTGTGTCAGCAGTTCCTGCAAGATGAAGGAATTGAAGCTATGGACTGGCCCGCCCATTCCCCAGACCTGAATCCGATTGAGCACATCTGGGCCATCATGTCTCGCTCCATCCACCAACGTGACGTTGCACCACAGACTGTCCAGGAGTTGGCGGATGCTTTAGTCCAGGTCTGGGAGGAGATCCCACAAGAGACCATCAGGAGCATGCCCAGGTGTTGTAGGGAGGTCATACAGGCACGTGGAGGCCACACACAATACTGAGCCTCATTTTGACTTGTTTTAAGGACATTACATCAAAGTTGGATCAGCCTGTAGTGTGTTTTTCCACTTTAATTTTGGGGGTGACTCCAAATCCAGGCCTCCATTGGTTAATAAATTTGATTTCCATTGATGATTTTTGGGTGATTTTGTTGTCAGCACATTCAACTTTGTACAGAACAAAGTATTCAATGAGAATATTTCATTCATTCACATCTAGGATGTGTTATTTGAGTGTTCCCTTTATTTTTTTGAGCAGTGTACATTGACCTGTTGTGTCTAAGCAAAATTTATAAAACTGAACACTATCTTCTTAGTTGACATTTGTTGTGGCAGTGGGCTTATACATTCTGATTAAAATGTGAACCTTGTGCTTAAGCTTTGTACATTATATTTAGCCACAGTAGATCAATGTATAATCTTTGGATGTGCGGTCTATGACTTTTTCTACAGTTATGTTGTGGTTTAAATTTTTTACTCTGATTTTTGAGGTGATTTGGAATCCAACTCTCAACTAGTTGATGATTTTATTTTCAATTGACTGTTCATACGTCACATATACAGTATATTTTTTTCATATCAGTAAAGATTTTCAATTTCAGTCCATTGTTCATTGAGATGCGAGTGGGATTTGTGTTCCCTTCGTTTTTTGAGCAGTGTATATACACGCGCCGTGTAGTAATGTGAACACTGAGTTTTTGACACTTAAGCAACAGCCCCTGTTTGTCAATCACAATCACAACCACATGGCGATCACCTCGAGATGCTGGTAAAGCTTAACATGATATAAAACATGGCCTGAGATTACATCATGGAGAGACTTCTGGGAATTCCGCAGACAGACCTCCATATATAACAGTCTATCTGTTCAGACCATCGCACGGGGCTTCGATATGCAAAGAATGTCGGCAGGAATTCTCCATAGTCAGTCCGCATATAACATTATTTACTGCAGTGATGACATTGCTACAGGGTACAATCAAAATAATAACCGGTCAGAACAATGCCATATGCATGGAGCCTGTACAATAGTACATGGAGCCTATACGTGTCTGTACTGCCACCTCATGGGGCCTATGTGTTACGTGGGACACATGGTGGCGGTTGGCATGTGGCACGATCCCCAGAGGGAGGTGCGGGGAAGAAGGGAGCAGAGGACCTCCATGATACAGCATGGGATAGAGCATCCCATAATTGATTTTATTTTTTTCTATTCTAACAGAATGTGTGGACACAATCCTACTGCAAAAATTGCCAAAAGACCGGCTGCAAGAGTTGGTGAGAATCGATTCATACATCCCAGTCCATTGGCCACAGTAGTGGTCTGTGGCTACGGGATGGGAGAATCGCTTTGTACCTGATGGCATCCGCAGTTCTCTTCTTTGGATTAGCCGTCCCGACACATTACTATCAAAGTGGGCACCACAAAACATAAAGCTAGAGGGCCACCATAACCCTGTAAGGCTGCATTCACACACCTGTGTGGCGACCAATTTTTGTCTCAGACAGCAAACTGACCGATAGTGTTTCATTGATCCATACACCCATCAGTTTTCTGGTTTAGTCACTATCGACAGAAATTATGTAAGTCACAAATCAGGACAATGTAGAGATGTGTGGATCAATTTGATGCAAATCGAAGTCATGTTGAATTTTTAGGAATTCGCTTAGTTTGCAAATTCAAACAACTTCTGAGTCATTTACCTTGTATCGCCTGATGGAAAGCGAGTGTTTTACACTATTCAGAAGATTGAATCAGCCAGAGAAGGATTAAATGACTTCTGGAGGGCTTCCCCATAATAGTTTTCAGATATCTCATTTTAATCACACACATTAGCACAGCCAATCAGGAGGGACTATCACAGTCTGTATAAAAGCCAAGGCAGGGAATGCGGAAGCCACTTTGCGGTGAATCTGGATAGTAAGAGGATTTCACAACTTGGTTCTAGAAACAGAAAGAAAAAGCCCTAAATAAAGGGCTCACTTTTATGTTAACTTGCCAAAATTAGGAGTCTGGAATAACTTTTTCCATACTTGTCAGGGTTCAAAATTTATGTGTGCAGAAACTTGTATGGGAAAACCTGGCATGGATTTAGGCGCATTGTAAGTACAAGCCATTCTTGATATTCATATATAGGGGACATGGCCTGTCGTAGGTTTATTGGGTAGCATGACACAAAGTTCTATCTAATTCTATGGATTTATATCCTCTGGAGAACAATATTCATGATCTATTTTTATTAATTAAACCTGCAGAGTAAAGAATTATAGGTTTGTGATCTTCTTGGACCGGTTAATAAATCGGATTACGTATTTGTTAGGCAAGTGAAGCCAACGCTTATTCAGTTATTGTTCTGGAGAATAGACCACCTGCGTTTGGTACTCAGTCAGATTGTTAGGAATCGTGGTTCTGTGCTCCCACCTAGGAATGAAGCAGATCCGGTGCTACGCTACTCCGGTCACAGGCGCCGCCATTGTCCTGACCCTGGAGGCGGAGCTACTACGTGTGCACGGAGACTGTCCCAGTCTTATGGAACATCGCGTCCTGGTGTTATAGGATGTGTGAGGACGCGGGACACCCTGTCTCCCACTGATTTCTCTGGTTGCCAGGCAACGCAGGACGATGGAGTGATGGAATGTTGTTCATTCTGCTGTTCAAACTGGAAGGGAGTGGCTGTCTGGGGATGATTGGGAGATATTCAACACTTGATCATTAGGCAGGCTATTTAATCTTGCTCCCTGCTCAGTCCTTTGCTGTTTATTGCAGTTCCTATGTGCTGTGATGGTGGGTGGTGCCAGCATTGGTGTTGCTATCTTTTCAGGTATTTTTTCATTTTCTCTTCTGGTTACACTTCCTGGGGTTCTTGCAGAGGTACTCACCTGGTTCTTGACTAGGCAAAGGCAAAGGCCCTGCCAAAGTCCCCCTTCCATTTCCTGGGAGTTTGGTGAAGAGGATTCCCGGCCCTCAAGGGCTCACCTAGCTGGTCAGCTTGTGCAAAGTGAGTCTGTGGTTGCGCCTTTGCTGGTTTGGTGCCAGTCTTGCTGCGTCCCTCTGCAAAGCGCATAACACAGATGCTTCGTTTTGGAAAATGTGTCTTACCTTTGAACAGAAAGCAGCTGAAAGGGAACTTGTCACCTCATTACCTTTCCAGACATGTAGTGTTAGTAACTACCTGTATCCATCATGAAGTATCAATTATAGGGCATTTTTAGAAGTCTGAATTTTGTAGTTCCTCTTATTCCTCCTGGAAATACCTGAACTAATGGATATTTGAGTGTTACCATTGTCCATGTCTATTGGTCGTGCCCCTACAGTATCTAAAATTGCATTGGACATGCTGATAAGGGTGAACAGCAAGGTGGGGAAAATCAATTTGCAGAACCCGGTCCATCGGCCTCGTCAGTATTTTGTGTCCAGGAGTCTTGAGAACCGACTCTGACCTGATGTTATCCATGGCTCATGATGCACATGTGACATCACGTGAAGTCAGCTAATCAAAAGGAGAGCCACAGATATCGTCTTATAAGAGGAGCAGCCACAGAATACTGACATGGCCGATGGACCAGGTCCTGCAAATTAATGTCGTATACAGTAAAACCCATTCATTTATTCATACGTTTTTAGGACTAATAACTCAAGAACTGCACATGCAAACTATAAAAAGATGCTCCAGAATGGTATTTTTGGGGCAGAATGCACACACTTACTAATCCTGGCTTTCCATGCGTCAGTTGTTTTATGCCTGGATTGGACACGACTGATGATGAAGTTGCGCATCGGATGACGTTGTACAAGCCCCACAAGGAATTCTTCCACAGTCCCCTCAACCCACCGGCAAAGCATGGTGACCCCATCACAGTATGATTCCCCAGCTGTAATCACCTCCACAGCTCTCCACACAGTATAATTAACCCCATAAAGTCCTCCATACAGTATAATGGGCACCGCATAGTCCTCCATACAGTATAATGGCCCCACATAGTCCTCCATACAGAATAATGGGCCCCACATAGTCCTCCATACAGAATAATGGGCCCCACATAGTCCTCCATACAGAATAATGGGCCCCGCATAGTCCTCCATACAGTATAATGGCCCCACATAGTCCTCCATACAGAATAATGGGCCCCACATAGTCCTCCATACAGTATAATGGGCCTCACATCGTCCTCCATATAGTATAATGGCCCCACATACTCTTCTATACAGAATAATGGTCCCACATAGTCCTCCATACAGAATAATGGTCCCATGGCGTCGTGGGCCAAATATACTCACCCTGAGGGCCAGATGAGCAGAGGGTTGGACCAGATGACCCAGGAGGTCCTCTCCAACTCTACCATTCTATGATTCTATGATTTTGTCCACGGGCCAGAGTTTGCACTAGACATAATAGTATATAAGTATTATGTGAAGTGTTATTTTATGCAAGTGATAAATATCTCGATAACGGTATAGTAACATAGAAGTTTTAATGTATTTGATTAGGTATCGTATTTACTGGGTGGAGGCTCAATGGCACATGAAGATTTTTGTGGACACGTTGGCAGATTGGATCCTGGAGACTTGCAGGTAAT
This sequence comes from Phyllobates terribilis, assembly GCF_046119375.1. Classification (NCBI taxonomy): domain Eukaryota; kingdom Metazoa; phylum Chordata; class Amphibia; order Anura; family Dendrobatidae; genus Phyllobates; species Phyllobates terribilis. The sequence continues at coordinate 869,202,950 of NW_027362762.1, forward strand.
TCTCTAAATACATTATAGTTCTAATTATGAATTCCAGCCTCTAAAGAATCCTTTTCATTGTATTAAAGAGTTACCATCGTTACAATTTTTATTTCATAAATCAATAGTAGTACATATTAAAATAAGCAACGTTGTAATATATCTTATCAGAAAAATCCTGCTTTTTTTTTCTCCTGGATTGCGCTTTCAATCTTAGTTCATGGGTAAATTCGGTTTTCAGTGAAGACAGACTTCCACATTACTGAACTAGATGACAATTGTTGCTTTTCCAATTCTATAAAGCGGTGAGGAGGAGGGAGAAGCTAGAGGTTGACACAAGGATTCTACTGCAAGTTCTCCTGAAAATGAAAATGACAGTTAAAGTTCTCCATAGAACTTTATGACCACCAGCTGCCATCCCCCATTTTTGTAATGAAAAAAATTCTGAAGACAGATTTCAGGCACTGAGGTAGAGGTCGATGTGGTGAGACATTCTATTTTTATTTTTGGGAATGTCTGACTATAATGCATTTGTATTTCTTTACTATTGATTTTAATTTTGTGCATTACATTGCACTATATGTGTGCATTATATTGCACCAAATTTCTAGAGGTCTAACTTTCAGAATTGCATTGCAATTAACATTGTAGATATAGATATGTGCATATGGATATCTGTTATCATCATTCCTTAGAAGTATTCTGCCATCTGGTGGTTACCCCTTGTATTGTCTTCTTATGTTCATTATTTTGTGTCTCTCATCAGCCTCCCCTTTCTTTCATTGTTTCTTGATTTTAATTTTTTACTTTTACTTTTTTATTTGTTATTGTATATTTATGTACCTCAACAAAATATATTTATTGTTTATATACATTTGTTTGATTTTTGTTTATTATGGGGTAACACTTTTATATGATTTTTTTACACTTAAGAAGAGAGTTTTTAGAATGAATGATCAGACCAGGAGGAGAAAGAAGCAGAATGCTCTGATAAGATATATTACAAAATTTCTTAGTTTCACACACACTATTGATTTGTGGAAAAATAAATAGAATGATGGTAACTCATTAAAGATGGACAATCTGTGGTCCACTGGTCCTCCATTGAAATCAACCATGAAGAGTAAAATGTTACTAAATCTTGTGTATGTCACCACATGAAGAGCTTTTCCATCTCTGATTTAGTGGATGACAGCTGGCCGTGGTATTGTCCATGCTGAGATGCCTTGTACAGATGAACCAGCACATGGGTTGCAACTGTGGGTTAACTTGAGAAGTTCTGAGAAGATGATTCCACCAGAGTATCAGGAGCTGAAAAGTGCAGACATTCCCAAACCATCGAAAGATGGAGTAACCGTTACTGTTATTTCTGGAGAATCGATGGGCATTAAGGTCAGTTTTTCTTTGGTTTGTTATGTGATAAAGCAGAGGTCCCCAACCGCCGGTCCGCGGACCAGGACCGGGCCGTTGGGGTTTTTCAGCCGGTCCGCGGCACCGCCACAGACAATCACTAAACATTGACAGTGTGCTCTGGTCTGCGGTGGCTCAGAGCACACTGTGTGGGGTGGATGCTGCCCGCTGTTCTAGACTCCCGCAGGGTAGACCTGTAGAGGACCTGTGATGACATCAAGGTACATAACTGTGATGTCACCACAGGTCATGAAGCAGGGGCGGAACTACCGCCCGTGCAGCCGGTTCATTGAACGGGGGCCCCGAGGGAGAGGGGGCCCCTCCAGCCTCCAGCAGGGCCGCCATCAGGGCATGACTGCCCTGACTCCAGTATGGGGCCCGGCCGGTAGGAGCCCCCTCGGAGCCCCCTCTTGTGCGTCTCTCTCCTCATGGGGCCCCCGGCGCCATGTAAAGCGCCGGGTCCAGGACATCTCATAATTCCTCTGACTTCCGGTCATGTGACGGCGCCGTCACATGACCGGAAGGCAGGAGAACCTGGTGTCAGCGATTTGGACGAGCGCCAGGATTCTGCAGGGATCGCATGGGGGTAAGTATAACAAGTTTTATTTTTTTTTTAAATACAATTAACTAGGAGTGGGGGGAATGGGAGATGCACATGGGGGGAGGGGAGAGATGAGAGATGCACATGGGGGAGGGGAGAGATGAGAGATCCACATGGGGGGGAGGGGAGAGATGAGAGATGCACATGGGGGGAGGGGAGAGATGCACATTGGGGGGAGAGGAGAGATGAGAGATGCACATGGGGGGGAGAGATGAGAGATGCACATGGGGGAGGGGAGAGATGAGAGATGCACATGGGGAGGGGAGAGATGAGAGATGCACATGGGGGGTAGGGGAGAGATGAGAGATGCACATGGGGGGAGGGGAGAGATGAGAGATGCACATGGGGGGCAGGGGAGAGATGCACATGGGGGGCAGGGGAGATATGAGAGATGCACATGGGGGGGAGGGGAGAGATGAGAGATGCACATGGGGGGGAGGGGAGAGATGAGAGATGCACGGGGGGGTGAGAGATGCACGGGGGGGATGAGAGATGCACGGGGGGGATGAGAGATGCACGGGGGGGATGAGAGATGCACGGAGGGGATGAGAGATGCACGGGGGGTGGATGAGAGATGCACGGGGGGTGGATGAGAGATGCACGGGGGGGTGAGAGATGCACGGAGGGGATGAGAGATGCACGGAGGGGGATGAGAGATGCACGGGGGGTGAGCTGCACATGGGGGGGTGAGAGATGCACATGGGGGGGGTTATGTTTACATAACTTTGTTGCCTTATGAAGGGCGGGGGGGGCCCCCAAAAATTTCACTACAGTCTGTGTCCGCCCCTGGGATGAAGTAAATGCAGCTGAACAGCAGCTGTCAGGACAGCTGCCCTGTCCTGCTGCAGGGCGTGATGGGGCCTCAGTGATGCGGCTCCTGGCACAGCACATTATGTGGGGCTCCTGGCATAGCTCCTGGCGGGGACCTGGTCTACACTATATGATAAGTATGCACTAAACTCCAAATCCCTCCATTACCCCGCCCCCATATGACCAAAGCCCCGCCCACCCCACCCCCTCCTTGCTGGGCCATGGAAAAATGATCTTGCTTCAAGCCGGTCCCTGGTGCAAAAAAGGTTGGGGACCACTGTGATAGAGAATCTTGTTTCTTTTCCTTAATTGATTGTGGAATAAATTACTTGAACTTAAATGTGTTGTCCCACTAACAAAGTTATTTTTAATCAATAAATCTTATAATAATAAGTTCCACAATTGGATGTGATTAAATAAAATGTTTCTGTGCTGAGATAATCTTATAAATGTGCCCCTGCTGTGTACTGTGTAATGGCTGTGTCTGACCGTACAGGAACATGGTCTGATCATACCACATCTCCTGGGCAGGGGAGGAAACAAGAGTATACAGACAGGTTTTACCTCAAAGAAGTAATTATTTTTGATCCCCTGCTGTCCTTTCTTAAAAACAGGCAAGGAAATGCTGTACCTCACAAAAAAATCAGCTGTGATCCCCTGCAGTCCTGTCTGTATCCTCTTTTACTTCCTCACCTGCCCAGGAGATGTGGTATGATCAGACTGTGTTCCTTTACAGTCAGACACAGCGATTACACAGTACACAGCAGGGGCACATTTATAAGATTATCTCAGCACAGGAACATTTTTTTAAACACAGCCAATTGTGGAACTTATTATTATTCGAAGATGTATTGATTAAAATCAACTTTAAAATGAACGTTGTTTCTGAGAAAACCCCTTTAATTCATTGGGATTTGGAACCCCACTTGAATGTCGGTACTTGCACTTCAACTTTTCACATTTATTTGAGCACACACCCGGGGCCTTCTGTCCAGTCAGTTTTTAAGCTGTAAACACCTTCCACCACTTATTTAATTTTTTTTTTTACTGGGACTTCTCAGGATGCAGTTCTTTTATAGGTTCCCTCCTGAACAGTCTAGCGGTTGAGTGTGTGGTCATCAGGTTCCGCTCGCCCCTGCACAACCTCTTGTTCTCCTCTCTTGAGAGGATTGCCGACAGTCAATTGCTCCCAGATCACACTTGGTTGAAACCCAGGCAGATGCTGGGAGCAAGATTGGGTCTCCTATGGCTTCAACAAGGGAAGGCCACCTGTCCCTGACCCTCGCAGTGGCCTTCTGGCTTGGAAAGACGAACTGTTTTGGGGGCCTTTTCTCTTTTCGCATCCTTGGGCCCTGATTTTTTTATGTGGCACCGTTCACATTTTTCAGAGCACTTTGGAGAAGAGAGCATGATCTCAGGCTTTCAATAAAAAAAATGGTACCACCCCTTTATTAAAAATAAGCTCTGGAGGCAGATTCTCCTGAACAGCTCATTTATATAAGAAAAACGTGGATTTCTCTGGAATAAAACATTGGATCGCAGATATCAAAGTATCATTTTATCCAGCTTCCTACGACCTACATGCCCATATAGACGGTTGGTCGTACTGACAGATTCCCTTTAAAAGGAGCTTCAAGTGGCAAAAAAAAAAACCAAAGTACCAATACTTTCCTCCATGACTTCTCAATGCTCACCAGTTCTCTGTTCATCTCAGCCTGCAGGAATTCCTGCTCAGAGGCCAAAAAAAAAGAAAGAAATTGATCAGCCCAGACAACCCCTTTAACACAACTGTTAGTGTCAAGTATACTCCAGAAAAATCTACCCCCAGTGCAATTTCTTTTTTGTTTAACCTGCACAATATATACGCCTGGAGCTTTGATATGGCAGCCTTAGTAGAAAAAAAAAAAAAAAACATTTTTCATGCATGAAGTTATTCTTCTGCCATCTTCCGTACAGCAGCCGCCTTTCATCTCCCGTTTTTCTCTCATCAATTTTAGTTTAGGTTTTTTTTTTTTTTTTGGAAAACTCAAAAGCAATTCCAACAGCAGGTATGTAAATTGGAAACATTGATAATAACTCATGTTTGGTCGTCTATTCTTGTCTTGAATCAATTATTAATAGCGAAAGAATGAATGAGTGTGCGAGCGGTGAGTTACCGCTATATGGAATTACTTAATCTATGCCTGCAAACACCTTTGGATGGAAAATGTTATAAATATCTGTATTTTGTATATTTAAGCATTTCACATTTTACCTTTTTTATTTCACATTTATTCCGTGACCCCTAAAGTTCTTTTTATGAAGCGTCTACTGTTTTCAGTGCGCCAAACAATATTCTCACTTGGGTCGGATCTTAAAGGGGTTGTCTACTACTAGGACAACACCTTCTTGGTCTAAATGTTTGGTCCCGATAATATAAAAAAAGCTTATACTCACCTCTCATGCTGGCGCCGTTCCAGCGGTGTTGGCACTCGCCTGTCCGAGGCTCTCGTGCGGTTCTTGTGACACCATACATGAAGGCCAGCATAATATATTGATATCCTAACCAAATGCCAAGAGATAGCAAGTAAAATACACTTAAATACGATACATCTCTTTGGTATATAAAGAGGCTGTGCGGCATAATGTATCTCATCATAAAAGTGATCTGGAAAGAGTGAGTCAAAGAATGAGGCACACAACTATGCAAGTGTCATGCCAGGTGTGAGTGCAACACAGAGGGGGAAGGGAAAGGGAGCCCAGACACTAGGGGAAAGGGGGAAGAGGTGACCTCCTAATCTGGACTAGTGTCACCCTGTCTCCCCCTAACATCCCTATACAGCCTCCGCTGCTGTCGCTGATCATGTGCCTCGCCCTACTATCCCTGGCGTAAGGCTATAGCTGGGGGTGGAAGGAGATGAGCACTAGTCAACCTCCGCTAGCACTCTAAAGACAAAATGGGAAGACAACACAGGGGAATAATAACTTAGCTTTAGAAGAACTCCAACAAGGCACACAGCCTCAAGACTCCAGAGAGGAAGTGATGCTGCTTCAGCCAAGTTCCAAGTAGAAATGAGTATAACCGGCAACGCCCACCTAGATACACCTGGTATATATACACCCAGACGAAAGGGAGGTAGTCGCTGGGTCCTAAACACAGCCTCCTATCTAGGCTGCTGTCTGCATTGCCAAACTTGGAGATCTCCTGTAAACCACTGCAGGGCGACTGTCTATCACCTCTGACACACCCGTGACAGTACCCCCACCTCTACGAGTTGCCTCCGGTTACTCAGGACCGGGTTGCTCAGGAAAAGAGGTGTGAAAAGAGCAAACCAATCTGGGAGCGTTCACCTCTGATGCTGAAACCCACGTCCTATCCTCCGAACCATAGCCTTTCCAGTGTACCAAGTATTGTAGAGAACGACATTGAAGAGGAGAATCTACTATCCTCGAAATCTCAAACTCCAAATTACCGTCAACCATTACTGGGGGCAGTGGTAGAGGTGAGGGCTCAAGTGGTTCTACATAACTTTTGAGTAAGGACCTGTGGGACACATTGTGAACCTTAAGGGCCCGAGGAAATTCAAGATGAAACGCTGCTGGGTTAATGACGGCGGTAATTTTGTAGGAATCAATAAACCTAGGTCCCAGCTTCCAAGAAGGAACTTTCAATCATATATTCTTGGTAGACAACCACACAAACTCATTCACATTCAAGTCCGGACCTGGCAAGCATTTTCGGTTAGCCGTACGTTTATACCTGGCACCCATGGTATTCAAATTACAAAGAACACCCTGCCACACCGAGGAGAGCGACGGAGCAAACTGTTCCTCTTCAGGAACTCCTGAAACTCCTCCCCCACTGAAAGTAGCAAACTGTGGATGATGACCGTATGCACCGAAAAACGGTGACCTGCCAGTGGATTCTTGACGATGATTATTGATGGCAAATTCTGCCAGCGGTAAGTAGGATGCCCAATCCTCCTGATTTTCAGAGACGAAACACCTGAGGTATGTCTCCAAGTTCTGATTGACCCGCTCGATCTGACCATTTCACTGAGGGTGGAAGGCAGAGGAAAAGGACAGCTGCACCCCCAGTCGAGAACAGAAAGCCTTCCAGAACTTAGAAACAAACTGGTTCCCCCGATCAGACTCCACATCGGAGGGAACCCCGTGAAGCTTCACAATCTCATTTATGAACACCTGAATAAGTGTCTTAGCATTGGGAAGTGCAGGTAAAGCGACGAAGTGAACCATTTTACTGAACCTATCTACTACTACCAAAACCACCATTTTGCCTGCAGAAACCGGTAGGTCAGTAATAAAATCAATGGACAAGAAGAGTACCAGATGGATGGGTGTGCGAAACCTTAGAACGAGCGCAAATACTACGAGCTGCTACATGTTCAATTACATCCTAATGCAACCCCGGCTACCAAAAACGACGAGAGAGGAGGTCCGCAGTTGCCTTACCACCTGGATGCCCAGCAAGCACAGAGTTATGATGTTCCTTGGTTACTTTACGGCGCAGATAAGGTGGTACAAATAACTTTCCTGAAGGGCTGGAGGCAGGGGCGTCCGCCTGAGCCTCCAGCACCTCACCCTCCAGTTCAGGAAAAAGAGCCAACATAACTACCCCTTTCTGTAATATCTGGGCTGGTTTCTCATTGTCACCACCACCAGGGAAGCTCCGAGACAAAGCATCAGCCTTGACGTTTTTGACCCCTGGACGAAAAGTGACAACAAAATTGAACCTAGTAAAAAATCGGACCATCTGGCTTGCCTAGGGTTGAGACGTTTAGCTGACTGGAGACATGACAGGTTCTTATGGTCAGTAATAACAGTAATAGGATGGACAGCCCCCTCCAACCAGTGTCGCCATTCCTCGAACGCCAATTTAATCACCAAAAGTTCCCTATTACCCACGTCATAATTTCTCTCAGCCGAAGACAATTTTTTAGAAAAAAAGGCGCATGAACGTCATTTACCAGGGGACAAACCCTGAGACAACACAGCCCCAACCCCAACATCCGAAGCATCGACCTCCACAATAAAGGGTTGAGAAACATCGGGTTGACTGAGAATAGGTGCAGTGGCAAAATGCTTCTTTAAGGAAGAAAAAGCCTAGAGGGAAGCCTCCGACCAGTTGGAAAAATCAGACCTCTTCTTAGTCATGTCAGTAAGGGGTTTCACTACCAAAGGGTAATTTTGTATGAATTTCCTGTAAAAATTAGTAAAGCCCAGAAAACATTGTAGGGCCTTCAGGTTCTCTGGACGTTCCCAATCAAGGACTTCACGGATCTTCTCCGGATCCATCCCAAAACCTGAAGATGACAACAAGTACCCCAAAAACTGCACCTCCAGAACAGCAGAAACACATTTTTCTAGTTTGGCATAAAGTTTGTTATCCCTTAATATCTAGAGCACCTGCTTAACATGCCCCCGATGGGTCTCAAAATCAGGTGAATAAACCAAAATATCGTCCAGATAGACCACCACAAACCTCCCCACCAAATGATGAAAAATATAATTTATGAAATGCTGGAATACTGCAGGTGCATTGGGCAAACCAAAAGGCATAACCAGACTCTCGAAATGATCTTCCGGGGTATTGAACGCTGTTTTCCATTCGTCCCCCTCTCTGATTCTAACCAGATTGTAGGCTCCCCTTAAATCCAACTTGGACGGCGACGCCCACCTAGACACACCAGGTATATATACACCCAGACGAAAGGGAGGTAGTCGCTGGGTCCTAAACACAGCCTCCTATCTAGGCAGCTGTCTGCATTGCCAAACGTGGAGATCTCCTGCAAACCATTGCAGGGCGACTGTCTGTCACCTCTGACACACTCGTGACAGTAAGGTGATGTTATGCAAAACGGCAGACACACTTGAAGATCCAATACAAAGTATAAGTATACCTGTCCCATCGGCATCAGCGGAAAGAGAAAGACTGCGCCACGCTCAGCGTACTGCCCGGGTTTGAATAAGGGGTGGAATGCCACGCCACGTCATATCCGGTGCGTGCATTCAGGGAAGATCAAGTGCGCAGGTGTCCGACACGAAGAGAAGCCGAGGAAAGCCAAGTGTGATCCGAAGAATAAAGTGACAAGTGCGCATATCTGCTACTGAAAGGATCAGAAACAATACATAGTACAGCGGTGGATAGGGCATACTATGGGAAATGAGTGCATATAAAGCCAGGGTTACAGTAGTAGGTATAAAAGGGGAAATTGAGGCTGGGTAGCAAGTAAAAGGGGAAACAAAAGGAAAAAAGAAAAAATTAAGTAACACCAGCAATGATAAGAAGAAGTTAGAAATAAACAGATTAAGATAAGTGAAAGCCTGGGAGGATATGAAGAAAAAAACAAAACATAGGATAAACCAGGAATCATCACAAGGGATAATTAAAGAAAAGGGAAAAAAGTAATGTGGGAGAGGGAGAGGAAGGGGAAAGTGGACAGGGGGGAAACACACAAAATAGAAACCTATGGTTCAAAAGAGAGGGAAATAAAGGGAAATGTATAGACCATTAAGGACAATTGAGTCCAGAAGGAAACCCAATCAAAGGTGGGTACTTCGTAGGTATAGTTACAACGGCATCTGGAAGAGACGTAGAGAAAATTAGAACCATCATACAGTTATATGAAAAAGTTTGGGCACCCCTATTAATCTTAAGCTTAATGTTTTATAAAAATTGGTGTTTTTTCAACAGCTATTTCAGTTTGATATATGTAATAACTGTTGGACACAGTAATGTTTCTGCCTTGAAATGAGGTTTATTGTACTAACAGAAAATGTGCAATCTGCATTCAAACAAAATTTGACAGGTGCATAAGTATGGGCACCTCACCAGAAAAGTGACATTAATATTTAGTAGATCCTCCTTTTGCAAAAATAACAGCCTCTAGTCGCTTCCTGTAGCTTTTAATGAGTTCCTGGATCCTGGATGAAGGTATTTTTGACCATTCCTCTTTACAAAACAATTCCAGTTCAGTTAAGTTTGATGGTCGCCGAGCATGGACAGCCCTCTTCAAATGATCCCACAGATGTTCAATGATATTCAGGTCTGGGGACTGGGATGGCCATTCCAGAACATTGTAATTGTTCCTCTGCATGAATGCCTGAGTAGATTTGGAGCGGTGTTTTGGATCATTGTCTTGCTGAAAGATCCATCCCCTGCGTAACTTCAACTTTATCACTGATTCTTGAACATTATTGTCAAGAATCTGCTGAAACTGAGTGGAATCCATGCGTCCCTCAACTTTAACAAGATTCCCAGTGCCGGCATTGGCCACACAGCCCCAAAGTATGATGGAACCTCCACCAAATTTTACTGTGGGTAGCAAGTGTTTTTCTTGGAATGCTGTGTTTTTTTGCCGCCATGCATAACGCCTTTTTGTATGACCAAACAACTCAATTTTGGTTTCATCAGTCCACAGGACCTTCTTCCAAAAAGAAATTGGCTTCTCCAAATGTGCTTTTGCATACCTCAGCCGCCTCTGTTTGTGGCGTGCTTGCAGAAACTGCTTCTTTCGCATCACTCTCCCATACAGCTTCTCCTTGTGCAAAGTGCGTTGTATAGTTGACCGATGCACAGTGACACCATCTGCAGCAAGTTGATGCTGCAGCTCTCTGGAGGTGGTCTGAGGATTGTCCTTGACTGATCTCACCATTCTTCTTCTCTGCCTTTCTGATGTTTTTCTTGGCCTGCCACTTCTGGCCTTAACAAGAACTGTCCCTGTGTTCTTCCATTTCCTTACTATGTTCCTCACAGTGGAAACTGACAGGTTAAATCTCTGAGACAGCTTTTTGTATCCTTCACCTGAACAACTATGTTGAATAATCTTTGTTTTCAGATCATTTGGCAGTTGTTTTTAGGAGCCCATGATGCCACTCTTCAGAGGAGATTCAAACAGGAGAACAACTTGCAAGTGGCCACTTTAAGTAGCTTTTCTCATGATTGCATACACCTGGCTATGAAGTTCAAAGCTCAATGAGGTTACAAAACCAAAAAAAGTGCTTTAGTAAGTCAGTAAAAAGTAGGTAGGAGTATTTAAAACAAGAAAATGATAAGGGTGCCCATACTTATGCACCTGTCAAATTTTGTTTGAATGCCGATTGCACATTTTCTGTTAGTACAATAAACCTCATTTCAAGGCAGAAACATTACTGTGTCCAACAGTTATTACATATATCAAACTGAAATAGCTGTTGCAAAAACACCAATTTTTATAAAACATTAAGCCTAAGATTAATAGGGGTGCCCAAACTTTTTCATATGACTGTATATTCACATCACTAATGGTAAAAAAAATCTCATACTCTCTATTAAGTCCGCGTGGTTCCAGCATCTGTAGGGTAAAAATCCAGAACAACACAGGCCTAATTTCATCTTCATGGATGACAATGCTTCAGCTCATCGAGGTTGTATCATCAGGGAACCGCTGCTGGAGACTGGGGAACCTCACATGGAGTGGCTTGCACTTTCTCCAGACCTGAATCCGATAGAAAACCTATGGGATCAGCCGAGTCTCCGTGTAGAGGCTCGTAACTCTGTACCCCAGAGCCTCAATGACCTGAGGGCCGCCCATCAATAAGAGTGGGATGCCATGCCTCCGCAGACAATAACTCCACTTATGAACAGCAGGAAATGTCATTGTCAAGCTGTAATTGATGCTCAATGCCACATGACAAGTTATTAAGGCAATTGCATTTTTGTTGGGGTATACCACCACTGTTCTTGGCTTTTGTTTCAATAAATTGTTTGAGATGAGGAAGTCACCATTGCATGCTTCTACTTAAATGCCCTACTTTCATGATAAAATATCACTGTAGCCAAACATCCATAACTTTTTTGTGAGTAGTGTATCGGTGCCATGGAATTACCTAATATTATTATTACAGTATTATTATTACTTATTGCAGTCAAAAGTCTATACAAGGACACCTACTCTGTACCTGGACTTCAAGCTAGAGAAAGGTGCAAAATTCACCCAGGCCGTGCCTAAAGGTAAGGAAGATTTCTGCACTATGTAATGTATTTCTGGAACATTTTGAGAATACTACTCAGCAGACAGCAGTGACGTAGCTAACCCTATGGACCCCAGGGCAAAATGTGGACCTGGCCTCTCCCAAAACCAATAATACAAATACAATATATAAATGTGACAAAAAAAATTAGATCATTGTCTAAGTAATATGTCTAAATAATAGTCAAATAGTCACCAAATAACAAATATTATCCTCGTACTGTTAATGAACAAACCCCACTGTACCAAGACCAATATTACCACATACAAAAAACAAATATTGCCGCCACACCATGACATTGTATAACTACCATAGTTTTTGACTATAACCACCATCATGTTACTGAGCAAAAAAAACACTAAATTAAGAACTATATACCAATATTGCCACATACAAGGGATAAATACTACAACACTATGACCAGACCACATATTACCACCACATAGTGACGAATAATACCACCATACTGATTATTAATAAAAATCACAGCAATAACACTAACATTACCCCAATGCAATGGCCGTATAGTCGAAGGTACCAGTATATACAGTACAGGTAACTCCAGATACTCACCAGTGACGTCTCCGACTGAAGTCATTCTTAATCTCTTTTCTTCTTCATCCGACCATGACTCGTCTCTGCAAAATATAACACACAGACATCTTTGGCTGATCGCTTCTAGAGCACCCTTCCCAATTTTTACCCCACTCTTTCAGTAGCAGTACCTCCCTTTTGTCCCACAGTAAAAGAATCCTCAAAAATACAATACAGTAGTGTGGTTCCCCTATATGTCCCCATACAGTAGTAATGCTTATGTCCCCTTTGTGCCCAAATACAGTAGAACTGCCTTCACCGTGGCACCCATACAATAGTATTGTCCACCTATTATGCCCCCATACAAAGCATCTTTCTTTGTGGCCCCGATATAGAAGTGCCCCGCTGGCAGAACGGTGGCTCAGTGGTTAGCATTCTTGCTTTGCAGCGCTGGGGTCCTGAATTCAAACCCCACCATGGACAACATCTGCAAAGAGTTTGTATGTTCTCCCCGTGTTTGCGTGGGTTTCCTCCGGGTTTTCCGGTTTTCTCCCACACTCCAAAGACATACTGATAGGGAATGTATATTGTATGCCCCAATGGGGACAGTGATAATGATGTCTGTAAAGCGCTGTGGAATCAGTGGAGCTATATAAGTGAGTGAAATAAATAAATATTCCCCTACATGGCCCCATACATTAATAATGTCTCCCATGTTGCCCCCATATAGTAATAATTTTCTCCTATATGGCCCCCAAACATTAATGTCCCACTTTGTGGAACCATATACTAATAATATTCCCATTTCTGGCCCCCATGCATTAATATTGGCCCCTATGTGGCCCCTATTGAGCCCCCATGGACTGCCCTCACAATGTTGTACTATTCATAAATAAAAAATAAAACAACCCAATCTCTTACCTGTCCCTGCCCTCACGCCCAGCGGCTCAGTCTTCTTCCTGTTTCCTGCCTGGCTCCCTGCCCCACACTTACTCTATAGCTGTTGTCCTATCAGAGGCGTCACACTGGCGTCTGGGGGGTAATGACGTCACGTTGCAGCCCCAGCCTGCTGTCATTACACTGGAGTGCTCTGCAGCTTCGAGCCTCTGATAGGTTTGTGGCTGTAGAGTAAGTGCAGGGCTTGGAGCCAGTGGCTCTCTGCACCACAATAGTTTTCAACATAGGCCACGGCCCCACTATCAGTATTCGCTCAGTATTTCTTCTCAGGAGTGGGAGCCAACACCAGGAGTGGGTGATAAATGCAGAATTGGTGACTTGTTTCTATTACACCTTTTCTCTGATTGTTCCTCACCTGGTTTTGGTTCCCACTCCTGAGAAAAAATACTGACCAAATAATGAAAGTGGGGCCGTGGCCTAAAGGTTAAAATATCATTTAACCCCCAAGAGATGATGATGGAAAGAGAAGGATCGGAGAGTGTGAATTGCAATGGCCGATCCTCCTGTTCTTATGGTAGACAAGCCACCACCAGAGGTGTCTACTTGGCCGAGCTGACATGTATTTACAGTACTTAAAGAACATATCAGAAGAGTTGATGGGTCGTCTTAAATTCCTTCTTGCTGACTGACAAAGGGAACTAGTAGTATTCATGCCTTGATCTTCCCACTGACTGTCCAGCTGTGGTTGTATAGTATGTGGCTTTCTCCTGATTCATCATCTCTGCACGTTAGATCAGTGTTTTCCATGTGCTGAGGCTACACGTCAGCCAACATAGGAAACGCTGACATGCCAAACAGCTGGACAGACTCTGCCTCACTTCCACCTGCTGTCTGACACAGATGCTCGCCTATTTACTTGCGACTTGGGTAATGTCTTTCTGACAGACTGCATCTACAGAACAGTAAATTAGCTTGTTGACTCCCTGGTTAATGTGTTTATTTGGTCAGGGATTTGTCTTGCTGGCTTCACATGGGACGTTGAGATCTTTTCTGGTTCCTCCTGGACAGACAGATCTGGTTTTGTCATCTGTAATCTAGTACAGTGTGTACGAGGAAGGTCACAAGGAAGAACATCCGACAGCCGATCTGAAGTCATTAGTAACAAAGTGAACTGCAGTTTTGCTTATATCGGCAAAAACCTATACGTACTCTGAACCTCAGTCTGATATGCGGTCAAAACATGACGTGGAGAGATATATGTTCTTGGCAAAGTTTGCCCACACTTCCTTGCAGTAGCTCTCCAAATCTTTCAGTTTGCAAGGGCATCTTCTGTGCACAGCGCCCTCTTCAGGTTACTCACAGATTTTCAATCAGACTCCGGTCTGGGCTCTGGCTGGGCCGTCCCAAAACTGATCTTCTGGCGAAGCCATTATCATAGAATCATAGAATGGTAGAGTTGGAGGGGACCTCCTGGGTCATCTGGTCCAACCCCCTGCTCAAAGCAGGATTCACTAGATCATCTCAGACAGATGTCTGTCCAGCCTCTGTTTGAAGACGTCCATTGAAGGGGAACTCACCACCTCTCGTGGCAGCCTGTTCCACTCATTAATCACCCTAACTGTCAAAAAGTTTTTTCTAATATCTAATCTGTGTCTCCTCCCATTTAGTTTCATCCCATTGCTTCTAGTCTTTCCTTGTGCAAATGAGAATAAAGATGATCCTTCTACAATGTGACAGCCCTTGACATATTTGTAGACAGCTATTAAGTCTCCTCTCAGTCTTCTTTTTTGCAAGCTAAACATTCCCAAATCCTGCAACCGTTCCTCATAGGACATGGTTTGCAGACCAGTCACCATTCTGGTCGCTCTTCTCTGAACTTGCTCCAGTTTGTCTATGTCTTTTTTAAAATGTGGTTCCCAAAACTGTACACAGTATTCCAGATGAGGTCTGACCAAAGAGGAGTAAAGACCAATAATGACTTCACGTGATCTAGACTGTATGCTTCTGTTAATACATCCCAGAATTGTATTTGCCTTTTTTGCTGCTGCATCACACTGTTGACTCATGTTAAGTATATGATCTATTAGTATACCTAAGTCTTTTTCACATGTACTGTTGCTTAGCTCTATTCCTCCCATTCTGTATATGCTTTTTTCATTTTTATTGCCCAGTTGTAATACTTTGCATTTTTCCCTGTTAAAAACCATTCTGTTGGTTGCTGCCCACTGCTCCAGTTTATTTAGGTCTTTTTGAATCCTCTCTCTCTCTTCTCTAGTATTAGCTATCCCTCCTAGCTTTGTGTCATCAGCAAATTTAATCAGTTTACCCTCAATTCCTTCATTTAAATCATTGATAAAGATGTTGAACAATACAGGTCCCAGGACGGAGCCCTGTGGTACCCCACTTGAGACATTCATCCAGCTGGATGTGAAGCCATTTACAACCACCATTTGAGTCCGATCACTGAGCCAGTTATGAATCCACCTAACAGTTGCCTGGTCCATTGCATACTTGGTCATTTTTTCAATAAGGATGGTGTGAGATACTTTGTCAAATGCTTTGCTGAAGTCAAGATATACTATATCTACAGCATTTCCCTGGTCCACCCAGTCAGTGATTCTGTCATAGAAGGAAATTAAGTTAGTCTGACATGACTTGTTAGTTACAAACCCATGCTGACTCTGGTTAATCACTTCATTCTTATCCATGTACTTACATACATGTTGTTTAATAATTTGTTCAAAGATCTTTCCTGGTATAGAAGTCAGACTCACCGGCCTATAGTTCCCTGGGTCCACCTTCTTCCCCTTTTTGAAGATAGGAACAACATTTGCTCTTCTCCAGTCTTCTGGGACTTCTCCTGTTCTCCAAGAATTTTCAAAGATTATGGAGAGTGGTTCTAAAATTTCTTCTACGATCTCCTTCAGTACTCTGGGGTGTAATTCATCTGGACCTGGAGACTTGAACTCATTTATGTTAGCTAAATATTCCCTCACAATCTTTCTGTTTACAGATAACTTGGATTCCTCTATTCCTTTAAAAGGACAGTGAAGATCAGTTGATGTTACATTTTCTTTCTGAGAGAAAACAGATGCAAAATAGGAATTAAAAAGTTCGGCCTTCTCAACATCCTCTCTTACCATTTCTCCATTTTCATCCTGTAAAAATCCTATAGCATTTTTGACTTTTCTTTTACTTTTGACATACCCCCAAAATCCTTTTTTATTGCTTTTGACATCTCTTGCAAGCCTTAATTCATTGTCAGCTTTAGCTAACCTAGTACGTGCCCTGCAGGATCTGCAGACTGCATTATAATCTTCTTTAGATATGCCTCCCTCTTTCCATTTAATAAACATTTCTTTCTTTCTTTTTAGCATGTGTTTAAGTTCTGTGTTCATCCATCCTGGTTTCCTTAAATGCTTCCCATTCTTCCTACTTTTCGGGATTGTTAACGATTGTGCTTTGAGAATCTCATTTTTAAAAATTTCCCATCCTTCCTGGACATTTTTGTCCTTAAGGACATCCAGCCATTGGATCCCTCCTATTCTCTTTCTGAGTCTCTTAAAATCTGCCTTTCTAAAATCTAACCTTGAAGTTTGAGTCTTCACATGTCTTCCTCCTCTAGTTATCCAAAATTCTATAATAGCATGATCGCTGCCTCCTAGGGTCCCAGCCACCTTTACCTCCTCAACCATTTCCTCCCTGTTTATAAGGATTAGATCCAAAGTAGCAGATCCCCTTGTTTTCTCCCCTACCTTTTGGAAGATAAAGTTGTCAGCAAGAGAGGATAAGAATTTGCTTGACCTGTTAGTTTTACTTGAGAGAGATTCCCAACAAATGTCTGGATAGTTGAAATCTCCCATGACCACTACGTCATATTTTTTGGAGAACTTGGTCATTTGATACATAAAGAGTTCATCCATATCTTCAGCTTGCCCAGGTGGCCTGTAGTAAATGCCTACAATGGTGTCCTTTCCGTTCTTCTCTCCTTGTATTCTTACCCAAACAGTTTCCACAGAACTCCCAGTCTCTGAAGCTTCAATCTCTGTGCAGATATACGCTTTTCTAACATACAATGCGACACCTCCTCCTCGTTTATCAAGTCTGTTTCTTGCAAATAAGTTGTATCCTTTTAGCCTTTTATTCCAATCATGTGTATGGTCCCACCAAGTTTCAGTGATTCCAATGACATCATATTTCTTTTCCTGCATTAGTAGTTCCAATTCTCCTTGTTTGTTGCCCATGCTTTGTGCATTTGTATAAAAACATTTTAGTTTGTGATTGGTTTCTCTTCCTCCCATATTTTTATTATTTAAATTGTTTTGTCTTTGTTCTTCCTTTCCACTTCCAGTAGCAGAGATCTCAATAGTATTTGTCAGCTGTATGGCTTTTTCTGGCCTTTTGCTTCCCTTCCCACATTGTTCTAGTTTAAAGCTCTCCTGATGAGTGTAGCAAGGCGACTTCCAAATACATGTTTTCCAGTCTTCGTAAGGTGCACCCCATCTCTAGCAAGTAGTCCATCATATAGGTAATTCATTCCGTGATCCAGAAATCCAAATCCTTGTTGACGGCACCATCGACGTAGCCAGTTGTTCACCTGTAGAATCTTATTCCACCTCATTGTTCCATGGCCATCCACTGGGAGGATGGATGAGAAGACCACCTGCGCTCCCAATTCTTTCACTTTCTTGCCTAAGTCTTCAAAGTCACTGCAGATGGTTTCCAGGTCCTTTCTTGCGGTGTCATTTGTCCCCACTTGTATTAGCAGGAATGGGTAGTGATCTGTAGGTCTGAAGAGTCTTGATATCCTGTCAGACACATCTTTAATTTTTGCTCCTGGAAGACAGCACATTTCTCTTGAGGTTATGTCTGGTCTGCAGATAGCGGCCTCTGTTCCTCTTAACAGGGAATCCCCCATGACCACCACTCTCCATTTTTTCTTCACAACATTCTTCTTTCTCCATCCAGGAGGATTCTGAGGGCTTACAAGGTTATTCATTGCTGGCAAAGTCTTATTTTGCTGTATTTCTTCATGGTTCTCCTGCGTGAGAGCCTGGTACTGGTTCCTGAGCAGTATGGGTGCTGACTGCCTCTCGATCCTCCTGCTTCTGTGGGTCACATGCTTCCATTCCTCTGTTTCATCAGGTGCAGTTCGAATTTCTTCTCTTTCTGAATCATGAAGAGATAATTCTGCTCTGTCTAAGAACTCTTCACCTTCCTTAACGATTTTCAAGGTAGTTAACCTCTCTTCTAGATTTCGCAACTTTTCCTCCAACAGGGACACAAGCTTGCATTTCTGGCATGTGAAGTTTGGCTTTTCCACTGGCAAGTCTGTGAACATGTAGCAGGATATGCAGCTCACCAAATGGCTCCTGGACTCTTCCATGTTCTTACTGTTAATGTTCTGAAAACAGTGAAAAAAGTTTAAAAAAAAAGCTCCAAAATGCGCGCGCCTGCAGACGCGCGGTTTACCGATGTCCTCTTTTCAGCTCCAACAGCCAAAATCCAGTGTTCTTTGAGCTCGCGGAGACTCTTCACTTACCCCAAAATGCAGTGGGAATATGCAAATTATCTCCTCAGGACTCCTCCCTTGGTTTACCGATGTCCTCTTTTCAGCTCCAACAGCCAAAATCCAGTGTTCTTTGAGCTCGCGGAGACTCTTCACTTACCCCAAAATGCAGTGGGAATATGCAAATTATCTCCTCAGGACTCCTCCCCTGGTTTACCGATGTCCTCTTTTCAGCTCCAACAGCCAAAATCCAGTGTTCTTTGAGCTCGCGGAGACTCTTCACTTACCCCAAAATGCAGTGGGAATATGCAAATTATCTCCTCAGGACTCCTCCCCATTCTTTTGTTACTTTGGATGTATGCTTAGGGTTGTTGTTGTTTTCCATGTTGGCAGACTTGATGCATTTTTGGCAAAACACAGCCAGGCTTGGGTGTTATTCTTTATAAGAAAAGGCTTCTGTCTTGCCACCCTAGCTCACAGGCCAGACATATGAAGAATATGGGAGATTGCTGTCACGTTCAGCACAACCAGTACTTGCCAGAAATGTCTGCAGCTCCTTTAATGTTGCTGTAGGACTCGTCAGCTTCCCATGCCAATTTTCTTTGTGTCTTTTCGTCAATTTTTGAGGGATGTCCAGTTCTAGGCAATTTCATTGTTGTGCCAAATTTAAGCCACTTCTTAATGACCGTCTTCACAGTGTCTTGGAAAAAAAACTTTTAACTTTCACTTGACTGGTAACTCTCAACAATGAGATCCCTTTGCTATGTTGTAAGCTGTTTATGGACCATAGATCTTGCTGTAAAATGCAACCATGAAAAAGTCACAAAAATCCTTATAGATCCTTCATTTCTGATTAACTTTATAGATTAATTAACTTTTGATTAACTTTTAATTAATTAACTTTTGATTTACTTCTGATTAACTTTTTTATAGATTCTGATTAACTTTATATGGAGTTAATCAGAATCACTTTAAAGGGCATTTGTCAGTAGGATCTACCTTCCTAAGCCGTCTATATGGGCACGCAGGTCATAGAAAGTTGAATAAACTGATACCTTAATATCTGCAATCCATTGTCTTATTTCAGAAAATTCACATTTTTCTTAATATGTAAATGATTTGTTCATATCTATTGGCTGGACACTGATCTCCCTGAGAATCTGCCTCCAGAACTTATGTGTGAAAAGGGGGAGTTACCAGTGTGAGACATGTAGATCAGGAGAGCAGACTGTCAGTCATTACATGTCTCACACTGGTAACGCCCCTTTTCATTTAATATAAACTCTGGAGGCAGATTCTCAGGGAGATCTATGTCCGGCCCATAGATCTTAGCAGCTAATTTACATAGTAAGAAAAATGTGGATTTCACTGGAATAAGACCTCGGATGTGAAATATCAATGTATCATGTTATTTAGCTTCCAACGACCTACATACCCATATAGACGGCTTAGGAGGGTTGAACCTTCAGACTGATTCCTTTTAAATGATGGCAGCTGTGTACTGACTATTATGTAACATGAGTTTAATTGTGACTGTCTAATTCTCAACACCGCTACATCCCGAATTATAAAAGGGTTTTCAAACTTATGCAACAACATTATTTTAGTTTTGTTGTTTTCCCCTTTAAAATGATATCAGTTTGTTTATCAATGGATTTGTGCAGATTATGGGTGACCTCAAATGTGGAAAAATATCTGAAATATTTCTTCTTGCTATGACTTTTTTTTTTTTTTTTACATGACAAAAAACTGGCTTTTTAGCAGGAGTGTGACTTTTTATATCCATTGTAAGTAAAACTGACAGAGTTTTGTATGGGAGGATACAAAAGCAAACTTTGCTTCATGTGTCAAAAAGTTACAATGTAGAAAGTTCACTTTTATCTTACTGGAATAGACACTTTCCTCATTCTCTCCAAATATGTCTCTGCGCACACTACACAAAGACAAGCTCATTATAAACAAACATGAAACAAAACAGAGAGAACTTTTTTGGGAAGAAAAAGATCTTTGCAGGAGTCTGGAATGTGGTTCCTGGGAATATGATTGTGGCATGAACACTTTGCGACCGCCAGATTTCATAAAAGGCACTAGCATAGAAAGATCAAGCTAATTCCTCAGATACAAAACATTTCCGACCCTAAAAGTAGTTGCATGGGATTGGAACGGCATGGCTGCATTCTTCCTAGAAATTGCTGCAGTGCCGGCAACAGCTTTTTAGCTCTCTTAAACTTGTACAGGGGTGAGCTGCATTACTAGATGCTGCCTATGGCTAATGGTGGCGCTGTTTCACTGAGCTGCAGTACCACATACGACCAACTTACAAGTGTGGCGCTGTTTCTGGTAAAATTCTATGCAATCTTTTACCATTTCTTAAGTTAATATTGGCATTTTTCTCTTAGGAGAAGTTATCCAACTTTTACAGTTGAAACCAGAAGTTTTTCTCAATATCCCACATGAAATCGGAATAAACCTTTCCCGTTTTAGGTAATTTAGGATTACATTAATTTTTAATATTTGCCAAATGCCAGAATAATGAGAGAGAGAGAATGTTTTAAGGCATTTTTATTACTTTCTGCAAAGTCAAAAGTTTACATACACTAAAATTACTATGCCTTTAAACCATTCTGGACTGCCCATATGATGATGTCATGTGTTTGGAAGCTTTGGTTTTTTGGCAACATCTGAGTTAGAGACACATCTATCGATGTATTTTAATGCACACCTGAAACACACTGCTTCTTTGTGTAGCATCATGGGAAAGTCTAAAGAAATCAGCCAAGATATCAGGAAGAGAATTACTCCAAAATAAACTTAAAAAAGCCAGATTAATGTTTGCAAATGCACACAGGACTAAAGCCTTTAATTTTTGGAGACGTGTCCTGTGGTCTGATGAAACTAAAATTGGACTTTTTGGGCATAATGACCATCGTTACGTTTGGAGGAAAAAGGGAGAAGATGGAAGCCTAAAAACACCATCCCAACTGTGAAACACGGGGTCAGCATCATATTGTGGGGTTGTTTTGCTGCAGGAGGGACTGGTGCACTTCACAAAATAGATGGCATCATGAGAAAAGAAGATTATGTGGCAATACTGAAGCAACATCTCAAGACATCAGCCAGGAAGTTAAAGCTTGGGCGGAAATGGGTTTTCCAAATAGACAATGACCAGAAGCATACTGCCAAAATGGTAACAAAGTGGCTTAAGGATAACAAAGTCAATGTTTTGGAGTGGCCATCACAAAGCCCTGATCTCCATCCTATTGAAAATTTATGGGCAAAACTGAAAAGGCAGGTGTGAGCAAGGCGACCTACAAACCTGGATCAGTTACACCAGTTTTGTCAGGAGGAATGGGCCCAAATTCCAACCAACTATTGTGAGAAGCTTGTGGAAAGATATCCCAAATGTTTCACCCAAGTCATTCAGTTTGAGTGCGATGGTACCAAATACTAATGAAATGTATGTAAACTTTTGACTTTGCAGTAAGTAATAAAAATGCCTTAAAACATTCTCACTCTCTCATTATTCTGGCATTTGGCAAATCTTAAAAATCATGGTAATCCTAATTGACCTAAAATGGGAAAGATTTATTCTGATTTCATGTCAGATATTGAGAAAACCATACGTATGTGTCTTTTATATAGTGTATGTAAACTTCTGATTTCAACTGTATATAAAAAAAAAAGTAAATGCCTTTAGCAGCTCAAAAATCAACCAATTGCTAATTAGAAACAGTTATTTATCTACCATTTTTAGCCTGGATACATTATTGCCATATGACACGTTATTCTGCCCAGCAAAGAGCAATGGAAGTTTGATGGAAAACAACCCCTGTTTTTAGGTTCCCCACAGATCAGTGTTTTATGACTTGTCCTATTGAAAAATCAATAAATAATAAAACAGAGATTTGGAGGAAAAACATCTTTAAGACACTTAAATTTTACATTGGTTACACTCCTAATATAGACATATGGACATTACTTAATACAATATGTGGAGACCATAATTCTTCGCATAAGTCTGGAACTGTTTTCTGAAAATCTGGATTTCTGTCAGATGGACTAACATTTACGTATCAGTTCATATATTACTTTTTTTTTTGCCTTGCTCTGTCTTTGTCTAAGGACACATTCAGACATATTGATTTCTGGTTCTGTTGTCATTTTGGAGTTTATACATGTATGGGCAAAATTCTTGACAATACCTGTGTAAGGGCTCGTTCACATGACATGTTCATATCTTCACGCTTTACAGGGTGAATTCAACGGCAAACCTGTGATCAAATCCGTGCGTACCACAAAATGATGTTGTCTCGGATTCATAACCAAATCCACAGTGAAACTTACCTGCCATGTCTAAGCTTTCCTGGATGGTTCAGTTGATGCTGGTTTGATTCCGATCGGAGAAGAACTTTCCATCCATGTTGAATTAGTAGATCTTTATAGAGCTCTGCTGCTTACATTCGACACAGTTTTAACTCTTGGCTTCATCCCTAGAAGGATATTTGACAAGAGTTTATCTGAATGTCTGGAAGTAGAGAACACAGTTCATTTGTCTACAGACAAACTTGATTTTCCATGACTAAAGTAACATAATTTTTCATTTATTTCTCCATTAATATTAAGTAATATTTTACTTTTTAGAGTTGAGCTTTTGGCCATGTCCACTTTTCTGAAACCTTTCGACTTCACAGATGCCATCTTCTAAAATATTCTCATACGTAATTTTATGTTGTAATAAAATATGTCATAAAATTCATGTAACATATCTACTGCTAAAGTATAACTTAACCACCAAAATATTCTTGGAACATATGGTTGCTATCTCCATACAGTTTGTATGTTCACCTCATGTTTGCGAGAATCCTCTCTGTGCCTTCCAGTCTCCCTTGGGGTACAATATTTTCCTTATAGATTAATTTGTCTATTGATGGGCTTCTCCGACAAAACAACACTTGTCAAAATGCCCTACTAGGCATATGGACATCATAAAAGGGGGTCCCCTGTTGGAACCTAAGAGCTATTTTAGAACTTAATTGTACCAGATGTGAAAGTCAAGACTGAAAAAGAACAAATGTCACCAAAAGTTGAGCAGAACTATTAAGCAATGTTCCCCATCATCTCTTAAATTCCCTTCGTAACCTAATCTTGTCACAATGAGCTCTTCAACCTTTGATCATCCAAAACTTTGTTCATATAGTTTACATATATCATGAGTGTTCTGTTTTATTGCTTTTTTTTTAGATGTTTTTTTCCCAACATTACATTATCCTATGTTCCCACAACTTTAGAAGTTTAACCAGCTATTAAGAGCAATGGTTCGGGTGGGCTTGCTAGCCAAGGGTGTTCATTAAAAAACCACCTATTGGCTACGTGTTTGTCGATCAGTAGTCATTTAGTAGTCTGTTTAGTCAGGCCGAACACAGTTTAAATGCATACAGAATGGTAATAGATTGTTCTGTGCACATAGAGAAGAAGAAGAGCGTTCTTAGGCAGGGCCGGCGTCAGCACCCGGCGCACCCGGGCAAATGCCGGGGCCCTGAGCAGGCAGAGGGGCCCACTGGCGGTCGCGCACCGCGCTGGGCTATGGGCGGAGGAGAGCGGTGTAAGCGCCCGCCCTTCTCCGCCGCTTGCTCAGGGCCCCGGCAGCTGGATACTTACCTCTCCCCGTGCCTCCGCAGATCCGCTGTCTTCCTGCTCTGCGCTCCCTGTGACGTCTCGGGTCAGAGGGCGCGGTGACGTCTTTTCACCGCGCCCTCCCCTGGCCGTCACAGGGAGCGCTGAGCGGGAAGACACCGACAATGCTGGCGTTCGGACCCGAGCAGCGGGCAGCAGGTAGCAGGTGAGGAGAAGGGAGGTGAGTATTTGATTTTTTTTTTTTTAATGTATGGAGGCATGGGGCAGTATAAAGAGAAGGGTGGGGCATCCTGCATGGGGCATTATAAAGAGGGGGCGGGACATCCTGCATGGGGCATTATATAGAGGGGGGGGTGACATCCTGCATGGGGCATTATAAGGTGGGGAACAGCCTGCATGGAGCATTATAAGGGGGGGCAGCCTGTATGGGGCATTATGTGGGGGGGTAACAGCCTGCATGGAGCATTATAAGGGGGGGGCATCCTGCATGGGGCATTATAAAGAGGGGGGGGGCATCCTGCATGGGGCATTATAAAGAGGGGGGGGACATCCTGCATGGGGCATTATATAGAGGGGGGGGTGACATCCTACATGGGGCATTATAAGGTGGGGAACAGCCTGCATGGGGCATTATAAAGGGGGGGGGGGGCTGCCTGCATAGTGCATTATGTGGGGCGGGAACAGCCTGCATGGAGCATTATAAGGGGGGGCAGCCTGTATGGGGCATTATGTGGGGGGTAACAGCCTGCATGGAGCATTAAAAGGGAGGAGCCTGTATGGGGCATTATGTGGGGGGTAACAGCCTGCATGGAGCATTATAAGGGGGGGACAGCCTGTATGGGGCATTATGTGGGGGGTAACAGCCTGCATGCAGCATTATATGGGGACCGGTATCCTGTATGGAGCGTTATAAGGGGATCGGTATCCTGTATGGAGCGTTATATGGGGGCCATTATCCTGTATGGAGCTTTATAAGGGGACCAGTATCCTGTATGGAGCGTTATATGGGGGCCAGTATTCCGTATGGAGCCTTATATGGGGGCCAGTATTCCGTATGGGGCATAATATGGGGGCCAGTATTCCGTATGGAGCCTTATATGGGGGCCAGTATTCCGTATGGAGCCTTATATGGGGGCCAGTATTCCGTATGGAGCCTTATATGGGGGGCCAGTATTCCGTATGGGGGCCAGTATTCCGTATGAAGCGTTATATGGGGGCCAGTATTCCGTATGGAGCCTTATATGGGGGCCAGTATTCTGTGTGGAGCGATTCACCGATTTCTGAGCTATTGTGGAATTTACAATAGATATCACTCATGTAATGTAAGAAGTGAAATCTTTGCATTGTACTATATATATATATATATATATATATATATATATATATATATATATATATATATAATATAGATATAATATTTCTCCGCTGTATCTCTGCATCATGAATCGTGATATGTGTTAAAGGGGCCCACTGAGACTCTTTCGCCCGGGGCCCAGAAAAACCTGGAGCCGGCCCTGTTCTTAGGCTATGTTGTTTACCTAAATTGTCCAGTATAAACGCACACTGAGGCTATGTTCACATGAGCATATAAAAATCATTCGATTATCATCCAGAAAAATGGAAGATTTCTATCTCAATTGTCATCCGTATGTGATCTGCATTGCATCTGTTTTTATACATCAGCAGTTATTAAAATTAGCAAGACCAAATCCAGTTCCCTATATTTAAAAAAAACTGTAGTTTATCTGTAAAAATAGGATGCTATACAGTTGATCCATAGGGGTTCAGTTTTTTATTTTTTGGTCACCCGTAGACTTGAAAAGACAAATCTTATCCGACATAAGGGAAAAAACTAATGCATACTGTGAAAAAAAACACATCTGAAAAGATAATTGAATATTGGTCTTAGTGCTCTCCATGAGATGTCAGTTTTTCCCCTTCTCCCATGACAGCACCACCTGAGAGAGGGTATCCGCCCACCAAGGACAGGAACCTACTGAATAAAAAGGCGGTACCTCTCTTCCGCATCAGTTTTGGTTCTTGTCCTTGATGGGAGCCTCTCTAGGTGGTGGCTCGCATACTTGTTCATGGGATCTGGAGTTGGATCCCGGGATCAATGCGGCCTGGAGGCCGTGAAGAAGCAGCAGATGGGTCCTCTGTTCCCAGCCCCATCTTGCTGGTACCTGGGTCTGCGTGTGGGTGGGGCGCCTTCCGGGGTCCTCTCCCACGTGCGCTGGGTCCTGCGGCCGGGTCTGCGCACGCACTGTGGCCGTGGCTGGGCGCGCCGGCAGGCAGGCCTTCCGGGCTGCGCACGTGCAGGGTCGCGTCGCGCCCAGTGATGTAGCGCGCCGGAAGTCCGGGCTGCGCACGCTCGGGGTCGTGTCGCGCCCTAGCACGAGTGCACCGGAAGCCCGGGTCTGCGCTTGCGCGGGGTGCGATTTCCCGGGACATCCCGTTTGCAAGCGCGCCGGGAGTATATGATAAAATTAAATGACAGAAAGAGAGAGAACACTGCTGCCGGAAGGGGAGGGGCCCAAAGGAGGTGGAGCCCCCTTATGCTTTAAAAGGATGGGAAGCAATCAAGATGGCGGTGTCTGCATCGCCGTCATCATGAGTGAGGAGCCGCAGTCACCTGGGCAGCAGCTGTCACCGCCGCAGGAGGAACAGCAGCAGCCACAGGCGCCTAAGCAGCGTAAACAGCTTAAGCAAAATGTGAGACAACTGGAGCAACGGGAGTCTTCCCATCATCAGAACCACAGCAGTGGGGGTCGTACGAGTGCCGGCAGAACCGGTCAGAAGAAATCTCGTGAATCCACCTCCGCCAGTTGGGAGCATTCATGTGAACGGCAACCACCGCCTCTGGTACCCTAGTCTGAACAGCAGTGTGGTGAGTGACCTTCATGAAAGTTCACCTTAGTAATGTTGTCTTCTCTGTTTTTTCTCTTTTCTCTCCTTTCATTTCTTTCTGGTTGTTAGGAACCAAGAAAGAGTAGTTCCAAGAATAAGAATAAAGAGTGTGCATTATGTAAAGTTAGCCTTCCCAGCTCCTACGCTAACAACCTCTGCTCTGATTGTATCCAGAAAACTATAACAGAGGAGTCCCCTAGTTTTTCTATGGATTTAAAAACCTTAATCCAGACGGAGGTCAGGGATTCCTTAAAGAACTTGACCTCTCGTAAGAGGAGGAAGCAGTAACGGGTTTCCTCGGACTCAGAGGGATCAGTAGAGTCCCTTTTCACGAGGGAATATCCTTCCCCCTCTGACCGCTCTTCATCGTCTTCATCAGAGTGTTTGGATGATGATGGAGGGGGTAGGCCATGTTTTTCGATGGACAATACTGAAAGATTGGTCAAGGCTATTAGAGTGACTATGGGTATTGCCGATGCCAAAGCTCCCGGAACAGTTCAGGACGTCCTGTTTGGGGGCTTAGATCAGAAGAGGAGACGCACATTCCCAGTTAACGAGAGGATCAAGACTCTTATAGACAGGGAGTGGAAAAAAACAGAGAAGAAAGGCCAGCTGCCTTCTTCTAAGCGGAGATACCCTTTTGAAGAGGAGGATGCAGCTAAGTGGGACAAAACCCCTAAAATTGATGTGGCCATCGTGAAGTCCTCGAAAAGATCCACACTGCCCTTTAATGATTTGGGGACCCTAAAAGATCCGCTTGATAAAAAGGCGGAGTCTTTTCTAAAACAGGCCTGGGAGTCCTCAGCAGGGGCTCTGAAACCAGCAGTGGCAGCCACCTGCACCGCCAGGTCTTTGATGATCTGGCTTCAGCAGTTAGAGGACCAGATCAAAGAGAATGTCCCTAGAGAGAAAATTCTGTCGGGTCTTCCTATTTTGCAGGGGGCGGCTGCATTCCTTGCAGATGCATTGGCAGATTCAGTTATGTTGGCTGCCAGGTCAACACATCTTTCTAATGCAGCCCGTAGGGCTGGCCAGGGAATGTGCAGTCAAAATCTAAACTCTGCTCAATCCCTTGCGAAGGGGACTTTCTTTTCGGGAAGGCCTTAGATGACATCCTGGATAAGGCCGCGGACAAGAAACATGGGTTTCCTACTGTATCTGTTCCCCAATATAAGAGCTCCTTTCGGAAGAGGAAATATAATCGGAGCAAGTTTCCCAGAGACCAAAGTGGTTGGAGAGACAGGAAGCCGAATAACAGAGGCTTCATATTCGGGGGTCCATCCTCCGAGAATAAGAAAGCCCCTAAGTGACGGACCTCCCCAGGTAGGAGGAAGGTTGTCCCACTTCCTTCCTGCCTGGGAAAAAATCTCATCCAGTGCTTGGATTTTAGGGATAATCAGGAGGGGGCTGAAGTTGGAGTTCAAAAACATTCCCAGAGACACCATCAGGATTTCAGCCCCCAGAGGCCTAAGAGAGCAGATGGCCCTGCAGCAGGAAGTACTTGCTCTAGTTGTAAAGGGGGTTCTAGTAGAAACACCAGTACCTGAGCAAGGGAGAGGATTTTACTCAACGCTCTTCCTAATAAAGAAACCGGATGGCTCCTTCAGAACCATTGTCAAGTTGAAGAAGCTGAACGACCATTTGATTTACAGGCCATTCAAGATGGAATCCATAAAATCGGCCATAAAAATGTTGTTTCCAGAATGTTATATGTGCGTCCTCGATTTGAAGGACGCTTACTACCACGTTCCAATCTTTCCTGCACACCAACAGTTTCTGAGGGTAGCTGTACGGTTCGGCAAGCACATAAGGCATTTTCAGTTTGCAGCTCTTCCCTTTGGCATCTCCATGGCTCCAAGGGTTTTCACAAAGATTATCCTGGAAGTCACAGCGCATCTAAGGGAGAAAGATATCCTAGTCATCCCTTACCTGGACGATTTTTTAGTGGTGGGCAGATCAAAACAACTCTGCGCACTGGCTCTGGCAGAAGTCATGGCCAGTCTAAATGGCCTGGGTTGGATGTTAAATTTAGACTAGCACCAAAAAAGGTTCAATCATTTCTGGGTCTCATTTTGGACTCGGAAAACCAGACTTGTCTTCTGCCAGAGGACAGGAAACTGAAGATCAGTTCCCTCATATCACGCGTAATCAGCAATCCATCCATGACCTTGAGAAATGCAATGTCTCTATTGGGTACGATGACATCTTGTATCCCAGCAGTTCAGTGGGCCCAGTTCCATTCCAGACGTCTTCAGCAGGAGATCCTGACAGCAGACAAACTGCTCAGAGGTCGCCTGGATGGAAGAATATCCCTTTCAAGTTTAGTAATCAACAAGCTGGACTGGTGGATGAATCCGGTAAATCTATCTCTGGGGGTTCCTTGATCTTTCCAGGTGTCAGATATGATTACGACAGACGCAAGCGCAGAAGGCTGGGGAGCTCACCTGAGAAATCATTCAATACAAGGCCTCTGGTCGGACAGTGAGACGGGTCTCTCCTCCAACATGAGGGAGCTGTTGGCAGTCAGAAATGCGCTAGTAGAGTTCAGTTCTCTTCTTCAGGGTCAACACATCTGGATAATGTCGGACAACCGAACGACCGTCGCCTACATCAATCGTCAGGGTGGTACAAGATCCCCTCCTTTGATGTTAGTAGCGGATCAGATCCTTCATTTTGCGGAGAGTCATCTATTCACGCTCTCGGCGCTGCATAAAAGAGGGGAGGAGAACGTAAAAGCCGATTTTCTAAGTCGACACATCTTGAAACAAGGAGAATGGGAATTGAATCCAGTGGTATTCCAGCAGATTGTCGGCCGATGGGGACAACCTCAGATAGATCTGTTTGCAAACAAACACAATCAGAAAACCAAAATATTTTGCTCCCTGAATCCAAAGGAGAAGCCGTTTGCGGTGGACGCGCTGCAAATTCCTTTTGACTTTACCCTGGCCTATGCCTTTCCCCCTCTAATGCTGATCCCTACTATCCTAAGGAAGATCCGAAAAGAACAGGCGAGGGTTATATTGATCGCCCCGTTTTGGCCCAAGAGACCATGGTTCACTTGGATGAAGAGAATGTCCCAAGCGGATCCATGGGTTCTTCCGGACACCCCAGATCTCCTCAGGGAGGGCCCAGTCTTCAATCCCCAAAGATCAGGCCTGCATTTGACGGCCTGGATTTTGAAAGGTCACTACTAACGCCGGAGGGGTTTTCTCCAGGTCTAGTTACTACTCTACTGGCGAGTAGGAAGCCGGTGACGACTAGGATCTATGGCAGAACCTGGGCTAAGTTTCTGTCCACCTCGGGTCAGTACGCCAAAGGGAGGGTTCCTATTAGGACCATCCTGGAATTCCTACAGAAAGGCTTAAGCTTGGTGTTAGCCACCAGTACCCTTAAGGTACAAGTATCAGCTCTGGGGGCACTATATAATTGCAACTTTGCAGCGAATAGGTGGATCATCAGATTCATTAATGCTTGCAGTAGATCTAGACCCATTCCTACTCCAAGGATGCCTCCTTGGGATCTTAATCTGGTTCTAGAAGCGCTAACCAAGCCTCCCTTTGAGCCCTTAGAGGAAGTTTCTGAGAAAATTCTCACCTTAAAAACAGCCATGCTGGTAGCTCTAACGTCAGCTCATAGGGTTCGTGATCTGCACGCGCTATCAGTTAACCATCCGTTCACTCAGGTGTGTATGGATAGAGTAATCTTAAGACCAGACCCGGCCTATTGTAACGTGTCTGGGAGGTGGAACCACAGAGCAACTATACAAAGGGGCAGTCCTTGTAAGGAAGCGGGTGACACCCAGGGAAGGCAGGCAGGCAGTCACGGCTAGTGACGGGGACAGTCTCTGGGTAAGAGGGCAGGAGGTCACGGCAAGTGACGGGGACAGTCTCTTGACAGGCGGGTGGTCACGGCAAGTGATGGCTAAGCCTCCAGGTAGGCCAGCAGGCAGGTAGCAGGTGGACGCTCCCAGGTGAGCGGGCGAGAGTCTCTGGACAAGCGGGTGGTCACAGCAAGTGACGGCAGAGCCTCCAGGTAGGCTAACAGGCAGGTAACAGGTGGACGCTCCCAGGTGAGCGGGTAAGAGTCTCTGGACGGGCAGGTGGTCACAGCACGTGACGGCAGAGCCTCCAGGTAGGCTAGCAGGCAGGTAGCAGGTGAGCGCTCCCAGGTGAGCGGGCAGACGGATCCATAGACAGACTGGCAGGGCTGGTAGGCAGACTGTCGGACCGCAGGAATAACAGCAGATAGACACGAGTCAGGCAGGTATCAGACAGGAAACTGGCAGGTAACTGGCAGGTAACTGGAAACGAGACCTGAGGGCTGAAGCAGAGTGATGAACTATGCTACAACATTGCTCGGGCACCTCCATTTTGGAGGAGGTGCCTTATATATGGAGAGGTCCTCCGGCCATTGGCCGGGGACTCCTTAGGACGGCGCACGCGGCCCCTTTAAGAGAGGGGGAGCGCGCGCGCCCTAAGCACAGTGACCGGGGAGGAGCGCGCGCTGCCAGCAGAGCGGGAGGAAGACGCCGGGCACGGAGCGGAGAGGTGAGGGGAACAGCGTCCCTGCCTGGCAGGAGGCAGGGACGCCGACGCTACACCTATCTTCCAAAAGTAGCCTCCAAATTCCATAGGAAACAAGTAATTACTCTCCCTTCCTTCTATCTTGACCCTTCACACTTTAGATGTCAAGAGGGTGTTAGTCCAGTATTTGGAGGTGACGAAGGCCTGGAGAAAAAGTGACGACTTATTCATCTCATTTCAGGGGCTAGGAAAGGGCTTAAGGTTACAAGGAGGACCATAGCTAGGTGGGTCAGGGACACTATTGGCTTAGCGTACTCTTCTAGCAATCTGCCAGTTCCAGAGAACCTAAAGGCCCACTCCACCAGAGCTGTAGCTGCTTCCTGGGCTGAGAAGGCGGATGTGCCCATCGACATATGTAAGGCGGCAACTTGGTCATCCCCCGCAACATTTTACAAACATTACCGTCTTGACCTTTCCTCTTCTACTGATCTGTCCTTTGGGAGGAAGGTGTTGCAAGCGGTGATCCCTCCCTCTGGTGTCTGATCTCTCTAAATCTCTCAGGTGGTGCTGTCATGGGAGAAGGGGAAAAGATCCTAGTTACTTACCGGTACGGGATTTTACAGAGCCCATGACAGCACCCTATTAATTCTCTCCCCTTTATCACTTATGGTGTGCACTTCTTAGGGTGTTTTTATTAAGAAATGTTTAGGTGGTAGTTATGTACTAACCTATTTTTCGGAGGCCCTCTCATTCTCTGAAGCAAAAACTGATGCGGAAGAGAGGTACCGCCTTTTTATTTAGTAGGTTTCTGTCCTTGGTGGGTGGATACCCTCTCTAAGGTGGTGCTGTCATGGGCTCTGTAAATTCCCGTTACCGGTAAGTGACTAGGATCTTTTTTACAGACAGCACTCGGACTAAAAATATGGTCATGTGAACATGAATCTACTAAATGATCCTCAATTGGGGCCAAACACTTTTTTTTCCAATATAGTAATCCTTCCCACCTCCCCTAGAAGTACAACAATACTTTATGCTAATAGAGCACAAATGTCATATGTACCTGACCCCACTCCTGCCCCAGCTTGCACCACTCTCAGACACCACCGCTCTGTTTACAAGGATGGCACTTGCAGCAAGGTTGCTGGTGCTTACTCTTTTTTACTGGGACGTGCAAAATGCTGCCCACAGCTTCTCTGAAGGTGGAAACCACTGAAAAAGTGTTGCCCATAGTCACTGGGTCCAGGAAGTGGACCAGTTACAGGATGATGTCACCCTATGTACAGTATATACTCATACTTTCTCCTGCTATAGCCACTCTTTGTATTGCTAACATTACACTTGTTCACTTGTATATTACTGACTCCGTTTTTATTCCATGTTGACTCTGCTGATTAAGCCTTGGATGTCCTTCTGGTCTTCTCTTGGACTGCCTGATTATTATTTTTGCTCCACCATGTTTCTCCACTGGACTTGAATCCAGCTTTTCCCTAGCTAAGCTATTGGATCTGATTTTGTCGTTTACCCTATCTCTCTGGTTTTGGGTTTGGTCAAAAGCTTTTCCTCCAATTGACTTCACCGACCAGCAGCTACACTGTGGACGCAACATAAAGTACAAATCCCCAGTCTTGATGATCAGTGGCTATCTCTTTTATTCTTTGAAGGTCTCATTGTGCATCTCATAATGATTATCATTATGGGGTTATGCAACAAACAAAATTTATCAACTATCCATAGAATAGCCGGTCATTGGTGGAAGTCCCCAGCTTTCGTAAATTTATCATCGCACCTGTCCTAAGTTCATGAGAAAATCACTTTAAGCCATAGATATATCAGTTACAATCTTTTTGAACCAATTTGATTTTCGAATTTGTAAAAAAAATTTGGTTGTATATGATTTTTTGCATAAAATTGTGCAGATGCAAGAGAAAAAATAGGTCAGGAGAAACTCTGTATGGGGAGAATTATTTCAAATATGAATTAGATCTAAATGTCTCCCGGGCAAAGAGGAGCCTCGCTCTACTTGTTCTCTTCAGTTTTATGGTCTGGTACATGACATTAGTATTGTTTATCTGTTGTGTCATTGGCTAAAAAGCAACATAAATCGTGAGAAAACCTTACAAGTTCTCTATGAGGAATGTACATGGTATCACTGTTGTGCCCAAGTATTATGTACCAAATGGTTTATTACAATTCTCTTAACAGAGGCCCCCAGACTTTTGTGTAATTCATGGGTCATGGCAATAGAGAAATAATTACTTTGAAATATGTAACAAAAAAATGTTGCAAATTGACAATATCTTGTTTCTTCTGTGTGAAATTTGACATAGTGTTACACCATCTAAATTGGGGCTGTTTATTGCAGATATTTCTTAGTCACCAATGTAATAGCCAGTACATAAGGTCAAAACAAGACTCCTCTGGTGAGAATATGGTGGGCCCCATATGGCTCCTGGGCCAATGGTTGGGGATCATTTCTCCAAAAGTTGACAGAAGATGGAAACTAAAGGACACACTATTTATGTGTTATACTCACAGGGAAACGGGTCTTGGCTGATAACATGACAATTGTCGGTGAGCCAAGTCAATTAGTGGTGGTTGTCTGAGATGCTGAAATCAAGGTTATTTGTGGTTATTAACTTGGTGGTGTCCATCCAGCAAAACTTCATGTTCTTCTTTTTGTAAATTTCCAGGCTGGACCGCCTTCATCTACACACTGCAAGGAAAGATACATGTTGGTAAGTCTCCAATGAATATTTAGGCTCAATAACACAGTGTAAGAACACCATATCACTGCCGATTGATTTATTCTCTGCCCTCTGATATCTGTGATCCTTCATCATGGCAACTTCAATATTACAAAAAGTAAAGGAGCAGAGAACCTTTTATGGCTAAATGTAGAAAACTAAATGTACTTGGGGTCTTTGCAAGAAGAAATCCTCGTCTGACAGGTTCTCCTCCTGCTCTTCTTAGTTCTGCTTCCTCACAGACAGCACAGCTCTCCTGTCCATACAATGGCTGCTGGTGGAGAATCTTCTGACCAGACCTGTCCATCAGTCTCCACCAATAGAGTTTTCTCATGAGGTTTTCAATTGGACAAGGCTGATGGACAGGTCTGATCACACCCATCTCCACCAGCAGCCATTGTATGGACCAGAGAGCCTTGCTGTCTGTGAGGAAAAGAAATTGTCCCCAAAGTGATGGATAATCCCTTTAAACATTGGTGCTTGTAGGAACCCAAAACCCCATTAACCAGGTAATTGTGTAGAAAAGTTATATACCAGTTGGTGCCATCATAGAAGCTTTGGGTGGCAGGAATAGCAAGGCTTTGTGGAGAGTAGTCTCATGTATATATACTAAGCTAATAATCTGTTATTATTGTCTCTACTCTTGGCTTCCAGTTTTGGAGTGTGGCCAGTACAGCAAAACTGCACCCCCCCCCCTCACCCACTGCTTATTTTAGATAACTTTTTGTTATTACGCTGCGTCATAGTGTCATTAGTTGTGCTTATTGTTAATGCACATTTTTATCTTTCAAGGTCCATTTGATGCCCAGCGACAAATCGAGGCTCACCACACAGCCGTGCTGGACGATGGTGACAGTGTACAATTTGATAATCGGGTAGGAACAAAATATTTTGGTGTAGGCTAAAAATGCTGAGACTCTTGAAATGTTAAAACAAATGGTGTAATTCAAAACTATATTTGTCCTGCAAAAAACAAGCTCTCATACACTCATACAGCCATGTCGGCAGAAAAATAGAAAGTTCTTGTTCTTGAAAGAAGGGGAAGAAAAAAACAGAAACGCCAAAAACAAAAAATTGGCTGCGGAGGGAAAGGTTAACCCCTTCAACACTTATGACGTACAGTTACGTCATATATGTTATCGCTGACTTTGATGCAGGCTCACAAGCAGAGTCTGTATCCTTCCCGGTAGATGATGGCTTATTTATTGAGCCATCATCTACCTCTAACAGCCATGGGTGGAGAGGGGCTCCGCCCACTGCTGTTAACATGTTAAATGGTGCTGTCAGTCTCTGACAGCGGCATTTAACCCATGCTGGCGGGGGAGTGCCTCATTCCACAAACCGGTGACGTGATTACATAGCACCAAGGGGTTGCAATGACAGCCAGGGATCTGCTAAAACCCCCCCCATGCCTATCATTACGATACTCCTGTGAAAGCCAGCGTTTAGCGTATAGTGATTTTCACTATACATAGCAATGCTGATGCACTGCTATGTATAGCACTTGACATATGGTAAAGTTTTAATACTAGAGGTTAGGCCTATCCCGAATAGGGTCACCTTGATGTGGTGGGATGGCTTTTAAGTTTTTTGATCAAAATTATGTTAACTAAGTACCCTATATTATTTTCATGCACTATTGCTATTTATTTATTGCA
This sequence comes from Phyllobates terribilis, assembly GCF_046119375.1. Lineage (NCBI taxonomy): Eukaryota > Metazoa > Chordata > Amphibia > Anura > Dendrobatidae > Phyllobates > Phyllobates terribilis. The sequence continues at coordinate 869,239,168 of NW_027362762.1, forward strand.
GGGTATTTGCTTATTTGTTTTTATCTACGTATTATTTTATATATAGCACAAGCGATAAGACGATTGCAGCTTCAAGTACTATTAAATACAGTAAAAAGTGAAAAAATGTTTTTGAAAAAAAGTTAAAATCGCCCCTCTTGTCCCATTTAAAATGAAACAATTAAAAATACATGTATTTGGTATTGCTGCATTCAGAAAAGTCAGATTTATCAAAATATAAATTAATCTGATCGGTAAATGGCGGAATGAGAAAATCAAAATGCCAGATTTGTGGCTTTTTGGCCACCGCAACACTGCAATAAAATGCAATAACATTACAAAACATCAGTAAAAAAAATTAAAGTGACGAGTCTTGAATGAAGGGGAGGAAAAATTGAAAATAGCCCTGTAAAGCCGATTTGTCAGCAGCAGCAGCGATCAAATAATTCACTGGTGCCTTATGCGTCTTCTGTACGTATGAGGAGTGCGGATTACCTTGGTTTCACACTTCTGTGTACGGACTGTCATTTCTGGACTGGTCATGGGCTCTAGTCCTAACTTGAACTCCAGCTGTTCAGTTCAGTTCAAAAGACCCATGGTCGAACCAAAAATTGCGATCTGAACACATACCGTGAAAATTGTATGTGCAGCCGCAGTTTGAGACTTTGGGTTGACGAAAAACTGCAACACCACGTGGCACTGTTTTGCAATGCTCTTTTTTTCAGCCATATGGGGTTTTTGCAGGTGTTTTAAGAAATGATGTGATAGCTGTTTTCAGCCACACACCAGCGGCAGCCACATGTGGCCTTCAGTACTGCGGCACTATGTGTAATCTTTATTGTTGTAATGTCAAAGCAGCAGAAAGATGATTTTGTATCACAGCCTTTTGCTCAAAATAATGTATCCGTGTTACTGTAATGCAGGGTGATGAACCAGCCCACTTGGTTTTGATTGCTGGAGAACCAATAAATGAACCTGTCGTGCAGCACGGTAAGATCATTCCTCATCTGACTTATATAATATTTCTACTATGAATAAAGTGTTTATTGGGGACATTTTACTTCTCCACAGATACCAGGCTGCACATACATAAAATGAATATACAGTGCTCAGAATAAATGAGTACACCCCCTTTAAAAATTAAGATTTGAATCAATATCTCACAGAACACAACAACAATTTCTAAAATTTTGACCAGACTGGGTTTCATAGAACATTTTTTAACCCATAACATGAAAGTAAGGTTAATAATACTTTCATTACAAAATCTTCATTTTTGCATTTATTAATTTGAGAAAAACTGAATACACCTCGGGCTTTAACACCTTTCCGACATATAACAGAGTTACGTCATACGCCGGCTCCCTGCCTTTGATGCGGGCTCACACCCTGAACCCGCATATTTCCCGCACATGATGGCTGATTTAATCAGCCATCATGTGCATCTAGCAGCCGAGGGTGGATCAGAGCTTACCCTGTTTAAATGCTGCCTTCCATCTCTGTCATTTAACATGCCCCGGCAGGGGAAGGGTGAGTCATTCCATCTGCCCATCGGTGCGCCCGTGAAGTGTTCACGGGGGCACTGATGTGTAGTCATGACAGCCGGGGGTCTGCTGAAGACCCCCGTGCCTGTTATTACGATCCTCTTGCCTATCATTACAAAAACTCTGGCTTTCATAGGAGATCGTGATGCACTGCTATGTCTAGAACAAGCGATTAGACAATCATCGCTTCAAGTCCCCTAATGGGACTATTGAATACAGTAAAAAGGAAAAAAATTGTTTTTAAAAATATGAACAAAAAAGGTCAAATCACCCCCCCTTTTGCCCAATTAAAAATAAAACAAAAAAATTAAAAAACACATATTTGATATCGCTGCTTTCATAAATGTCTGATCTTTCAAAGAATAGAATAAATTCATCTGATCTTAATCTTAAACAGTGTAATGAGAAAGAAAAATTCTAAACGCCAGAATTTTTTATTTTTTTTTTGTCCGCCGCAACATTGCAATAAAACGCAGTAGGAGCCGATCAAAATATTGTATGTACCGCAAAATTATATCAGTAAAAACGTCAGCTCCGGGCGCAAAAAATAAGCCCTCATATGGCTATATTGACAGAAAAATAAAAAAGTTATGTCTCTTGGAATAAGGAAAGCAAAAAAATAAAACGAAAAAAAAAAACGGAAAATGTCCATGGCGTGAAGGGGTTAAAGGACCCAAACAAGAGCAGAGATAGATGGAAAACAAGTAAATGGGAAGGTGCATTAAACTACTCGGGCACACCTAGGGTGCACCCAGCGAATGTGCCTGGTTGGAACAGTCATTTTGTGCTGACAGATCCCTTTATAAAGAATGTGTCATCTCTCTTGACATGTCTGTTTTAGTAAATACTTGTATTCCCCATGAAATAAGAATTCTTGATCATTTTTTAGAACTCTAATTTGTGCCTGTCCTATGATATATCTCCTAAGTAAATTGACTGTAGAGTGTGGCCAGTATGAGGTGCGTTCCTTCACCATCTGACATTGTTCAGTCATTGCTGACAGCATCAGACTATGTATGGACCTGCCCCTTTGACAAGGAAATTGGTTACCCCCAGCCTGTTGACAATACGCTGTGTTCCAAATTATTATGCAAATAATATTTTCTCAGATTTTCCCAAATTACCTATATGAATTGCAGTCATTGTAATTTTCCAGTCAAATAACTATTAGAGTACAATTGAAAGGTTTTTGTACAAACTGCCTATGATAACAGTATATTTTTTAAAAAAATAAAAAACTCAAACTGCACTCAAAATGCATGTTCCAAATTATTATGCACAGCAGAGTTTTCAACCTTTTCATTTTAATAAAGAACAAAAAAATGGTCATTTTTGAAATTATAAGCATTAGCAGGTTATTAGAAACTGAAATCAAACAGTTTTCAACTCAAAACTTTATTCTAGGTGATGTTACATTTGCACATAGGACCCCTTGTTCGAAAGGAGCTTCTGAACTCTCTCGTCCATTGAATTTGTCAGGTTTTGGATGGTTTCTGCTTTAATTGTTTTGCATGAGGACAGAATACCCTCCCAGAGCTGTTGCTTAGATGTGAACTGCCTCCCGCCATCATAGACACTCCTTTTGATGATGCTCCAGAGGTTCTCAATGGGGTTGAGGTCAGGAGAGCATGGGGGTGCTAGCACCTCCTGACAAACGGTGGACACCGTGTCCAGCTATCACACTGCTACAGAACCTACGGAACCTAATAGGCTCATACTTGGTTTACATCCCTTCTCACAACCTGTACACCGATGAAGGTCTAATATGACCGAAACGTCTGTTCATTTTTTGCACTTTATTAAAAATATAAAAAAGATTTCATGAGTCTCCTGAGTGCCAGGTCATCTCTCTATACGACTACGGGCTTGTAACCCTACCCGAGCACCACTTCTACTCCAGGAAGTGCGGTAGTTCCTATCTACTATACTTCAGCTGCAGGCTGAGTCTAGCAGGACACCATATATGGCAGATCCGGAGGCGGTCATGTGACCTCCGGCTGCCATGACAACGGCAGGTCCTGTAAGACATCAGGGGGCCGTCGGAGAGGTAAGTGGATGACCCCCTCTCCTCTCACTATCTTCTAAATGCCGTGATCACTATAGATCGCGGCATAGAGAAGATAGCAAAGGGTTAACATCATTGGGACCTGATCCAATCAGGTCCCGATGATGTCCCCTGTCAGAGCTGTCACTGTGCACCGCAGCGCTTGCAGGACCCTGGGGGTCCTGAGGGCTGCGGGACCACCGACCGTTCATAAACGTCGGCGCTACAGAGAGCCCAGGCAGCGCCGACGTTTATGTACAGTGGGCGGTCTGGAAGCTGTTAAGCCACTGGCAAGCTTTCAAGGTGTTATCACAAAAAGAGATTAAATGAGGTTTCCAAGCTTATGATATTTATGACCTAGCCTTAAAAAAGTTATCTGGTCAAATTGATAAGTCTGCAGTCACTCTCTGTGACTGCAGACTTATGAATTCCCCCAGCGCATGCACTGTGCTCCGCGAAGATTCGCCGGTGTCTGAGCCGGGACTGGAGAGTATATACAGTAAGAGTTATACATACTCCCGGCCAGAGCCCGTGTTGTATTGAGTGCGGCCGCGCCCCGACTAGTGACATGTCTGTTGAATGGGCGTGGCCAACTAGAGGGTGCGGCCTCGCTCCTTTCAAGTGTATGGAATTGAGGCCGTGCCTACTGCCCGGGAGTATGTATAACTGCTATATACCCTCTGGTCCCGGCTAAGAAACCGTCAAATCTGTGCGTGCGCTGTGAGGGATTCATAAGTCTGCAGTCACAAAGAGTCACTGCAGACTTATCGATTTGGACCGAACAACTCCTTTAAGACCCTCATACACATTAGACTAATGTCAGCGGAAACCCTTCAATATTGATGAGTTTGCCTAACACTCTAAGCTGTATGGGCGCCCAGAACAATTGATGGTCAGAGGAGTTAAGGACCTGGCATGTACGATTTTTGACTGCCGATCCTTATGTGCTCCCAGAGGTAAGGCGCCCTCTGATATATCTGGCAGCAGCTTTCTCATAGAGAACACAGAAGCCATTAGATAAATGAGCTCTTTTGTGTATGGGAGAGCCGACTGAGATGACAGCCATCTAATGTGTATGGTGGGCATCCGGCTAGGTCCGACACTCGCCACCCTCACAGATCTAGGATACGTACGTAATCAATATCATCAACATGGACAACCTTTTTATTTGCCTATACCTAGAATAAGGAGACCAATTAATGCACATGTGAATTTCAATAACTTTTCTATAGTTTATATGGCAGTCCTCAAAATGAAGTATCAGCACTTCTCTAGCACTACAGCGCCTTCAAAGCTTATCGCTGCTCCCAACCCCTAGATATGCAGGAACCTCCAACATGGTGACATTAGAGCGTAAGCAGTGCGACCCACTATCAAAAAATGATGGCGTATCCCAGTGAAATACATCGCTTTCTGTGATCAAAATAGCTGAAAGACCGGATTACAAGTCTCCAACAAGGCAAGAGTAGAAAGCCACTGACAAATCCAATACGAGGCATCAGCTATTTCGCATATAACTAATCACACTCATCTACAGTGGTACCTCTGTAAATGCCATGCCTTTACTGTTCTTAAAGGGAATTTGATGCCAGTTTTTTGCTACCCCACCAGGGAGCAGTATGATGTAGGGGCAAAGACCCTGACTCCAGAGATGTGTCAGTTACCGGGATGCTTGCTGCAGTTTTGATAAAATCCCTGTTTTATCTGCTACCAATTCTCTGAATGCTGAGGTCTGTATAACCCCGCCCACACCACTGATTGGCAGCTTTCTGCTTATGCACAGTGTACACAAAAAGCAGCCAATCAGTGATGGGGGCGGGTTATACAGAGCTCATGAATATGCTTAACTACCTGGCAACAGGTTTACTAGTCCTCTAATGATACTCTCCTGCTGATAAAACAGTGATTTTATCAAAACTACAGAAAGCAGCCCAGTAAGTGACACATCGCTGGAATCAGGGTTTTGTGTCTACATTATGCTGCTCTCCAATTAGTTGGTGTAAACCTGATGACATATTCCCTTTTAAATAATGTTTCAACAAGTTTATGAATGTAATATTTTTTTTTTTTTTTTTTTAAGGGCCATTCGTGATGAACACAAGAGAGGAAATTTCCAAGACCATTGAGGATTACCACTTTTACAAAAATGGATTTGAGAATGCCAAAACATGGAAATCTAAGATTGGAAACCGATAAACTGAGAAGATTATGTCGAGTTTTCTAACAATTCTGTTAAAAATCGAATAATGTTTTGGATTCAGGGTTTTTGTTAGTCTTAATAACAGTATATTCTGTATTTCTACATGTGATGCCAGAATATGTCTGTAAATGTTGAAGAGGAGACCAGGCGAGTACGAATGGATTTCCATTTGCATTCCAAAATGAAATTATTGTTACACATTCCTGGTAATAAAATAATAATCCCTTAAACTAATATTTCCCAACCAGGGTTCCCAGGAGCCATTAGCGGGGGTTCCCCAGAACACATCGACAAGACCTGTCCCTTTCATAAAAGGGAAGATGATTTCAATCTGTTCCGAGATTATTTGTAAAGCATTAAACATTTTTAATTTCTAACACTTTACACCATTTCTTGGTTGCTCAGTACAAGACCTATCCATGAGCCAGAGCTGAAGGTTACTGCAAAAATCACCTCTCCCTATGGAGGGTCTGCTGTTGGTTGCACATTATATGGGCAGCCAACCCCCAGTGATAACTGATTACAGGAGATTCTAGAGACTACCCCACCCCCAATGATAATCACCTCTCCCTATGGAGGGTCTGCCGTTAGTTGCTCATTATATGGGCAGCCAACCCCCAGCGATAACTGATTACAGGAGATTCTAGAGACTACCCCACCCCCAATGATAATCACCTCTCCCTATGGAGGGTCTGCCGTTAGTTGCACATTATATGGGCAGCCAACCCCCAGCGATAACTGATTACAGGAGATTCTAGAAACTACCCCACCCCCAATGATAATCACCTCTCCCTATGGAGGGTCTGCTGTTAGTTGCACATTATATGGGCAGCCAACCCCCAGCGATAACTGAATACAGGAGATTCTAGAGACTACCCCACCCCCAATGATAATCACCTCTCTCTATGGAGGGTCTGCCGTTAGTTGCACATTATATGGGCAGCCAAGCCTCAGCGATAACTGATTACAGGAGATTCTAGAGACTACCCCACCCCCAATGGTAATCACCATTCCCATTTTATCAAAAACCTGAAAATAGGTGTCCCGTAATCTAGACCGATCCATCCGAATATATATTTCCTATAAATGTTTTGACCAATGATTAAAGTGTTACAAGCTAGTGTCCGTGTTCTTCTATCCCTTCATATTGGCGTTACGTTTTTCCTCTATTAGCTTTGTCTGTACTATATTGTCCATAGAAACCCCCCCCCCCAAAAAAAAAAAAAAATTGTGGATTCCAGGTTATCCAGCATTAAAGAAGCACTCCAGCATTTTTTGCACTTCTTTTAGTCATTTTCATAAATCTGGCCCATTATTTCTGCTTTGTGTAAGAGTGCAGTGATGTAGTAGGCGATACAGATGCATAGTACCACCATACCCATCAGAACCGTCTTCCGTTTAGGAGGCAAGTCACGCCCCATATTTTCAGGCCACGCCCCTACTTGCAGATTACACCCATTTACACGCCCTCTTCTCACCACTAAAATATAAGCAACATTAACCAAAATTAATGTTACATTCTCTGACTTCTACAGTCCTATGTAACATCATAGATACCTGTGACAATTCTGAGTGCAGTTAATGTAGTAGATGTTACTTTCAATCCCATGTAACACTTATATCACCACCATACAATGACCATAAAATGGTAGACTAGATATGAGTTATACACAGGTGCTCGGTGGACCATATCTGTGTATAATGTACAGATGAATTTAGTGACTCATCGGGTATGTTCTTTCTGATTGTAGTCATTCACTTTCCTTTTTCTCCTCCGTTCGGCCCAGCCCATTATTATGACTTCTTTCATCTACATCTCTGCAGAATGTAACACACAGACTTTGTCAGTCTACAAAAAACACACAATGCTATATCATTCCACAGTAATGAAAAGAAATCATTGCCTCCAGAGTGAGGATAGGGTCACATGAGAGTACGTTTTCTCATTCGAATCGGGTGGATTATGGAAATCACACTCTGATCAGAGTGTGAGTATAGTGTGATCCGATTTTCTCGGATGCGGAGAAGATGCAGAAAGAAAGAAATTTCACCATCTTTTCCATTCGGTCAGTCCTTGGAAATCGGACTGCACTTAGATGGCATCTGAGTGCAGTCCCATGTTTCCCACACATTCATTGACTTGCATGGCCAAGTGCGAACCGAATATCGGATCAAACTAATTCGTGCTGCTTTTTTCCCTGAACCGGCTCAGTCCAAGGAAAAAAATCGGGACATGTGCACGGGTCCATAACATAGAATTGGTCCGAGTGCAATCTGATGTTTCGTCAGTATGTACTCGGAACGATAATACGGTCATCTGCACGAGCCCTGAGTGGTGGTTCAGGATACGGATCCAACCTAACTTTTATCTGCATCTTGATGAGATGAATACAGTAGAAAGGACTCGCTATCCAGGAGATTTTCCAACTCCTCTTGACATTTGGGAGGTCTCCCCTATTTCTAGGAGCGTCCGGTCTCGTGATACATGAAGACTCTGCTATATGCATTAGCTGACAGCAGGTCTATGTGCCGATAGGGCAAAGTGAGGAGACTCTGGCATTCTTAGAGGAATCATATCAAAGAGGAATGAAAATGGCAGACAACCCAAACATGGCGCATCAACTAAAACAGGAATACCCAACATACACATAACAACCTCTACATTATTCTTCAATAAAAGCCTGTGCTAAAATATACCATACAAGCATTAAAAAAAATCTGGGCTGATTCTTTAAAGTACATCATGTCTAGTTTGTGCATCAGTGTGATGCCACTGGGCAGGGTTTACAACTTGATTAATTTCCTGGAAAACTTTTTTGCCTTGTATCTAAAAACCCTAGCCAAGAAATGGTGTCTCGCTGATGCCCCACTTGCCACCTGGACAGACTGTCTTGCTATCATCACTGCTACGCTCTGGTCCTAAATTATTATTATTTTTTCAGAACTGTACATGTATATATTTTTATATTTCAGGTGTTACACTATCATATCCTTATAATCCCATTACCGATGTGTCCTAATAATAAAAATAAAAAATAATTGGAATCTGCCAGTCTGAGTCATTGTGTGCGGCTCATCCAGGGATCATCTATTTCAGGTATCTGATATAATAGAGATCTGCAAGATGTCATTTAGAAGAATACTGAAAAGCCATTGGCTATTGTGATATGCTAAGTCTCAGAATGGGAGAGGAGCCAAGGTTTGTCTGCCTTTACTGCCAAGCCCTGTATCAGATTGAACACACATGCTTCCTTGGACGCTGTGAAGAAAGTTTCAATACAGAGTTTGGATTACTGCTCCTTCCCTTCTTTCAGCCCTGAATTACCAAGACCACGATGGAGCCTCTGATGAGTCTAATAATTTCTTAGTAGAAAACTTTTGAAAAAAACTTTTAGAAAAAGTTTAGTTATTTATCTCCGTTCATTATGTTTCAAAAGAAAGGAAATTGCACAAATCTACTAAGGTCATCCGGCAACTGCTCCATTATGAGCCACTAATTACCATTTCTTACAATTACTGGTGGCTGTTATATTATTGTTTTTTTATGGGACTTTTTACCACCATGTGCATCATAATAGACTCCTGCAGCTGTACATTATCATCCAAGGCTTAACTGCGCACCAACATGACCCGGGTTTGGGGCATTCTTGTGGGATTTTTGCACCTCCTTCAAGCATTTGCCAATGATGGTGGGAATGTTAAGGTAAGGACACATTTCTATTTATTGTGTGCAACTTAAGAAGATGTAAAGTCTTGCATCTAAAGTTTTTGTATTTACTTAAAGTTTTGGACCCTGAGAGCTGATATGATGAGATGTAGTTATAGTCTTAAGCTGGTCATATAGGTGACATTTCTCTACAGAACATCAGCAGATCAAGCTACACTTGGTGAGATCTTCTAATATGTCTGCGGATCTCATTCTGCCAATGGTCTGCAGATAAATATCTCATGGTGTAGCCATCTTTAGGCTCCGTTTCTGTACACATAGCATTCCATATAACACAATTAAAGCACATTATTTACATTTCATACCTACATATAAAGAAAAAGGCATTTACCTACAGACGTCATAGGTTGGATTTACTGAACTGGCCTGAATTATCATATATTGTGCAATCTTACACTCCATTTAGTGACTATTATATGAGCTTTTTTGACAGTGAGGGTGATCAATGAGGGGAACAGGCTGCCCCGAGAGGTGGTGAGTTCTCCTTCAATGGAAGTCTGGACAGACATCTGAGATGGTTTAGTGACTCCTGCTTTGAGCAAGGGGTGGCCAAGATGACCCTGGAGGTCCCTTCCAACTCTTAAGATTCTGTGATTTAGTAGACGTCTGACTTCTTCCTCTTAAAATATTTCTCCATTATGCTTTCGCTCACAAAGGTAAATTTAAAGTTCTTCGACAAGCTATCTAATGGCTGTACAAAAAGAGAAAGTGGGAAAAGTCCAATAAAAAAGTAATTCTCACTTTATTTGTGCAAAATACTAAAATATATAAAAATCCATGAGAGCGGAGATGGAATCTCAACGCGTTTCTGGCTTACGCCCTTAGTCAATGCATTGTGAGGCATATCTTGTTTTTCTAAAGAATTATCTAATGGCTGTATACCTGGAGTACCGGTACTGCTTTTCCATTTAGTTTCCTTGCTTTCCACTTGTTATACTTCCAGTTTGATAGATGATCTTATTTCTTTAAAGCCAAGCATTATAAATGTTTCAGTGAGGAGGTCTAGCATTTCATTGGGACTCGGAACAACTTTCACATCTAGGTTAAAAGTTTGTATTAACAAAAAACTTGGCAATAAGAGATATCAGTATAGTTTTTAGATGCAACATATTGCTCCATAGATATGTTGCAATGTGGGAAAAAAAGAAAAAGTTTGCATCATTCATCAAGGAAAACTGATCACAAGCTTCCAAAGATTTCACCATCATTAATATTAATCATTGTCGTTCCGGTACTAAACAAGACAAGATAGAACAGTTATCAGTTACAAAGGTGGTTAACAATAACCATAGCACTAGTATATAGATATGGGGCAATGAAAAAAATATTTCCCAAACCAACATCTATGTGTAATATCTGGTTTCCAACAGAAACAAATTTTGTATTTTGATTTTTGTGTTTGTTTCTCAAAATGGTTTTTATTGAGATTATGTTTAATAGTCTTAAATATGGATGTGGTTATTCATCACTTTCCTATCTCATCCCATCTTTAGTTTCATGTACAGGATGAACAGTAGAACATGCTCTGAAGTCATCTAATATTTTACACTGTGTTTTACCTTACCATAAACTATGGGCCTCTATACATTATTGCATTTACGCCTTTCATTTATGCCTTGTATTTTTAAATTTGCACCTTTTTTAACCCCTCATGACCTTTTCAGTTTTTTTGTTTGTTTACTGGGGTTTCATTTTTTTTCCGTTTACCCATCAGATTAATTCATTTTATATTTTGACAGATCGGACTTTTATAAACACAGCGATACAAAATAGGTTTATTTTTTAAAATTGTTTTATTTTTAATGGGGACGAAGCGGGGGGGGTGACTTTAACTTGTGTTTTTAAAAAAAAAATGTCATACTTTTAAAAACTTAATAATGCCCTTACGGGACTTGAAGCTGTGGTCGTCTTATCGCTCGCTGTATATGCAGTACATGAGCACTATATAGTAATAGGGATTGTCTGGGCATATGCTATTGATGACCTATTTTTAGAAAGGGCCATGAATATCAGATTGGTGGGGTCCAGCTCCCAGCACCCCCCCACTGACCAGCCATTATTTACATAACATGCCCGGCTCCTTTCAATGTGTGGTGTCCTATGGATGAGACTATAGCTCAGCTCCTAGTCTCTTAAATAGGAATATACCCAAGCGCACACTTTAACAGAACCCATGAACTATGAGGGTGAATCAAAATGTATGTGCCCTTTGGGTGTAGAATTTATTTTAATAGACTTACAGAAAAGACAAATACATAATTTTTCAACATAATATCCCAGTTTTTCAATACACTTTGTCATCTGTCAACAAGTTTTTATGTTCCCTCATTAAAAGTTATTAGTCTGAGCTGCGAGCCACAAATGCACCACTGTCTTCACCTCTTCATCAGGCGTGAATCTTTGTCCTCATAGGGCTTCTTTCAGGGGATATAATCCACTGTCACTCGTCTATCCAATAGAATCCGTTCACGCGCACCCACAATGTGTCCTATCATCGCTTTCTGTACGAGGTCGCGGTCTCTCCAGTCACTGCTGCCCAGATTTGGACATATTACATTGGTCGAGTTGTGACTGCGGTGTATTCATCAGTAAGGCCGCCATTGTTTCTTGCACCGCAGTCACAACTGAACCAATGTAACAGGTTCAAACCTGCACAGCAGTGACTGGAGAGACAGCGACCTCGTACAGAAAGCGATGATAAGACCATGCGGCAAACTGTAGTTTCAATTAGAGATGAGTGGATCTTTTGAAATTCAAATTTGCTGGTGTCACTGAATATTCCCCAAAAATTTGATTCATGGCTAATAGATTTTAGTGAATCTCAATACTGGAAAGCTTGTAATTGGTTCGCAAATGCATATGGGGTAGAGGAGAGAGAGCAAGGACCCCGCTGGCCATACCAGCTTACACTTTACAGGAGAGAGAGAGAGAATCCCGGTGACTATAAGAGTTTACACTTTACAGAAGAGAAAGAGAGAATTCCGGTGACATTAAGAGATTACACTCTACAGGAGAGAGAGAACTCCGGTGACCATAAGAGCTTACACTCTAAAGGAGAAAGAGAGAACCTCGGTGACCATAAGAGCTTACACTCTACAGGAGTGAGAGAGAGAACTCCGGTAACCATAAGAGCTTACACTCTATAGGAGAGAGGGAGAACCTCGGTGACCATAATAGGAAGAGAGAGATAGTAATCTGCTGACCAAAAGAGCTTACACTCTAGAGATGGGATATATTTACCCAGTGACTCTGGAGATGGAAAATGACTCAATGATAGAAACTGTGCTCCACTGAGAACCGCTGATCTGTAATGGTCCAAGTACTGACGACCACTGTACAAGGTATGATAATCCGCTAGATGTCATAGCTGTAGGGCATTATGGGAGGCCCACACGGAAACGCAAAATGACATGAACCTGCTCTCTAATGCTTCAGCAGTGTGGGAAATTGTGTTGGGCAAGTTTTTTTTTGCATTCCACGATTGGAACATGAAGGTGTTCAAATTTACGTGAAGCTGCAAATTTCAGGAAATTTAACTCAAACTCGGTCCGCGGAGGATATGAGAAGTTGTAGTTATACTTTTGAGATGTTACAACTACATAAGTGTAGGGTCAGCTATCACATTGTTCTGAATCAGTAGCTTTGTTAGGGTTATAACCTCAGCGTGCATCCTCTCAGCTTGTCTACGACCTTTCAAGACATTACAACTCCTTTACAAAGTAAGATGTGCAGGTTTTATAGGGCCGGCAGCGCTGCAGTCCTCAACATCTGCAGCAGTAAACATTCCAGACGTGGGTGTGAAATCACCACTCACATTACCAGACAATGGCTGCGATAATCAAAAACGTTTGTGCTTCATAGTAGGTTTGGACTTTTAAGACCTTTTTTGGATGTTCAGGACATTATACTATTCTTGGCAAACAAAGAAATACAAGTTCCTATACAGATCATGTTATAGATGCAGATCTGAAATTTTGTGAGATATCTGGGCTTGAGGAAAGGAATAGATTGCTTTATTGTCTGTAAAGAATAATAATAATAAAAAAAACAAGGTACGGATGTAAAAGGTCCTCAACCCAACTGCGCAACCATATTTGTTTCAGGTTGTTTAGCATCGATTGACTTCTTGTTGACATGCCAACATTTCTTAAAGGTATAACTCACAGCTAAAATCCTCTTTTGTGTACCCTTCTAGAAGACACTGACTTTTCATGGGGGGGATTCTGTTTCTGACCTCCCTCTATCTGCCAGAGCGGAGAGCCAGTCAGTATAATCTCATCTATACTGTACATTACAGGGAAGGATTTTTATTTAAGTAGCAGCATGTAATAATACACTTCTGTCTAAAGGCTATTTCCCCTCGTTCACATTACCGTATTTTCGATCGGAATGCTGTCTGTGAAAAAAACGGATCAATGTTATTCACTGGATCAGTGAAGATAAACATTTTTTTTTTCACTGACCAAGTCTGAGTGTGAAAAAAAAATCGCGGCATGCACCAGTTTCCTCCGAAAGTTGGATGAGACTCACCCATTCAAGACTTTGCATTGCAATTCTGTAACATGGGAAACTAAATGATTAACAGCTGCAGTAAAAAAAAAGAAATATATACGTATGACAAGTGAGAAAAAAATTGTCCCAAGTTTTCTGGATGAAACTCTGAACAAGTTTTTATCCTGTCATGTGAACCTACCCTGACAGTAAGTCCATGGCCCCACTAATTAATTTTATTAATTAATTTCTCCATCTCTTCTTTTTCTGGCATCGATGGGAATCGCACTGCACTTATGATGACTTATATGGGTGCATGCAATCCGAATCCAGAATACTGTGCTTTTTTTTTTTTCAGTCCGATCGCGATCCAATTGGAGCTGAAAAAATAATGCATATGAGCACAGCATCCTAGATTAACATTGGACCGAATGCAATCAGATTTTTTTTTATCAGATTGCATTCATCCGATTTAATCGCAAGTGAGAGCGAGCCCTTAGGTTGTTGAAAATGAACTGGCAACATAATTTTCCAGCTCAGTACGATTATGACGATTTGTACACTTTTTTTTCTATTAAAATGGGCATTCCCATCTCCAAGATCCTATCCCAATATGTAGTAGGTGTAATAATAATAAATAATATTAGCAAATACCTCCAATTATAAATGTGGTATAGTTCTTTTGATTAGCTATGTCACTTACCCCATGTGCAGGGCATTACAGTAGCTTAGGTATCCATGGTTATGACCTCTCATGTAGTGACAGTTAGTTGTTAGTGGTCGAAACCATGGATACCTAAGTTGCAGCAATGCCCTGCACATGGGGTAATCAAGTGAATCAGAAGAACTATTGACTTTATTGATACTGTCCTGTGTGGATTCCACAGTGGAGATGCATTAAAAATTAATATGCATTTTTAATGCAGAATTTCCACATCTAATGTATTTTTATGAGGAAAATCTGAACATAAAACTCAGCATACCCGCAAGAGAAATTGACATGTTGTGGATGTGAAACACGCACCGCAGGTCAGTTTACACTGAGATAAAAGAAAAATCACAGCGGGCAGGAGATTTTTGTAAATCCCATCCACTTTGTTGGAACATTAGAATGCTGCATTTTTTTGCACAGCAAAAATATGCAGCATCAATAAAACATTGTGGAAATGTAACAATAGTGGTGAAGTTTGTTAAAAACAAAAAATTTAGTGTGTGTCACCATTTTCTGAGATTTTTTCTATCCTCTGTCTAGCATTTACTGTACAGGTTTATTAATTTTAGTAGATCAGATTTATATTCACCCAGCAATACTAAATATGGTTTTTTTTTATTATTTTTATTTCACATGTAAAGCGCCATGGAATAAATGGTGCTATAATAATAATAAATAATATAATAATAAACAATAATTTTGTTATTTTTAATGGGAGATCTATGGGGTATAATAGCAGTTACTGGACCTAGCTTGGATTGCTGCTGTTTGTCCATTTAAATGCCAGCGTCAACCACTTACTTGATGGACGGTTTGCACGCAATTGCGGGGTGTCAATGTTTTGTTATGGCAGACAGGGTCCTCGTGAACGCCCCCATGGCACCATCTTTGTCCAACTGTGGGAGGTTCATTTTGGCTATTTACAGTGGGTACGGAAAGTATTCAGACCCCTTCAAATTTTTCACTCTTTGTTTCATTGCAGCCATTTGGTAAATTCTAAAAAGTTCTTTTTTTTTTCCTCATTAAAGTACACTCTGCACCCCATCTTGACTGAAAAAAAACAGAAATGTAGACATTTTTTCAAATTTATTAAAAAAGAAAAACTGAAATATCACATGGTCATAAGTATTCAGACCCTTTGCTCAGACACTCATATTTAAGTCACATGCTGTCCATTTCCTTGCGATCCCCCTTGAGATGGTTCTACTCCTTCATTGGAGTCCAGTTGTGTTTAATTAAACTGATAGGTGTGTGCCTTTCTAAATCAAGTCCTGTCTATATAAGACCTTGCAGCTCACAGTGCATATCAGACCAAATGAGAATCATGAGCTCAAAGGAACTGCCCAAGGAGCTCAGAGACAGAATTGTGGCAAGGCACAGATCTGGCCAAGGTTACAAAAGAATTTCTGCATTACTCAAGGTTCCTAAGAGCACAGTGGCCTCCATAATCCTTAAATGGAAGAAGTTTGGGACCACCAGAAGTCTTCCTAGACCTGGCCATCCAGCCAAACTGAGCAATCATGGGAGAAGAGCCTTGGTGAGAGAGGGAAAGAAGAACCCCAAGATCACTGTGGCTGAGCTCCAGAGATGCAGTAGGGAGATGGTAGAAAGTTCCACAAAGTCAACTATCACTACAGCCCTCCACCAGTCGGGCCTTTATGGCAGAGTGGCTCGACGGAAGCCTCTCCTCAGTGCAAGACATATGAAAGCCTGCATAGAGTTTGCTCAAAAACACATGAAGGACTCCCAGACTATGAGAAATAAGATTCTCTGGTCTGTTGAGACGAAGATAGAACTTTTTGGTGATAATTCTAAGCGGTATGTGTGGAGAAAATCAGGCACTGCTCATCACCTGCCCAATACAATCCCAACAGTGAAACATAATGGTGGAAGCATCATGCTATGGGGGTGTTTTTCAGCTGCAGGTGCAGGACGACTGCTTGCAATTGAAGGAAACATGAATGCGGCCAAGCACAGAGATATCCTGGATGAAAACCTCTTCCAGAGTGCTCTGGACCTCAGACTTGGCCGAAGGTTCACCTTCCAACAAGACAATGACCCTAAGCACACAGCTAAAATAACAATGGAGTGGCTTCAGAACAACTCTGTGACCATTCTTGACTGGCCCAGCCAGAGCCCTGACCTAAACCCAATTGAGCATCTCTGGAGAGATCTGAAAATAGCTGTCCACCAACATTCACCATCCAACCTGATGGAACTGGAGAGGATCTGCAAGGAAGAATGGCAGAGGATCCCAAATCCAGGTGTGAAAAACTTGTTGCATCATTCCCAAGAAGACTCATGGCCGTACTAGCTCAAAAGGGTGCTTCTACTCAATACTGAGCAAAGGGTCTGAATACTTATGACCAAACATTTCTACACTTCTGTTTTTTTTCAGTCAAGATGGGGTGCAGAGTGTACTTTAATGCGAAAAAAAATGAACTTTTTAGAATTTACCAAATGGCTGCAATGAAACAAAGAGTGAAAAATTTGAAGGGGTCTGAATACTTTCCGTACCCACTGTATAAAGCAAACGATTAAATGGTTGCAGACTCAAGTTTACTCTGGGAACTAAAAAAAAAAAAATTTAACAAGTGATCATTTTGTGTAATTTTTTTACTTTTTCGTTTTTTTATTATCTATTCTATTTGTCTATATAGACAAATTTATTAAACTGTAACATGATGAATAGTTGATGCAATCTTGGTGTCTTGGTGCCCAATTTGAAAAAGTGACTAAAAGAAGCAAATCACAGAATTCTCTTGCCACATTTATGAAAAATCACAACTTAATTTGGGAGAACCAGAATAAAGTGGAGATGAAACACTAAATATTGGGCAGTTATTTCAAGAATTTCTAAGGACACAATATGACAGAAAAAAAAATCTTGAACTACTCAGAGGAGTGAACATCGGCTTTCTTTCAACTTCTGCTTTAAGTGGAATGTGGGACTTGAAATGAGGAAAGAAGAACAAAATGCCGCCCAAACCAAAATTACTTAACGTTGTGAGAACTAGAACAGTATCGGAGAAAAAGGATTCTCACTTTAAGGCCATGGCCCCACTATCAGTATTCAGTCAGTATTTTTTCTCAGGAGTGGGAGACAAAACCAGGTGAGGAACAATCAGAGAAAAGGTAGAATAGAAACAAGTCACCAATTCTGCATTTATCACCCACTCCTGGTTTTGTCTCCCACTCCTGAGAAAAAATACTGACCGAATACTGACCAAATACTGATAGTGGGGCCGTGGCCTAAGCCTTGTTCAGATGACAATGTGTTTGGTCTCTGTGCTGTCCGAGTGTGGAACATACTGAGCAAAGTCACTATTCTGGTTAGTTTTATGGATGAGAATAGGCCATATAATAGCTGACAGCTCCTGCAATTCGCAGACTGGCTCAATAGTTTGTAGGACGTCTGAACTCAACCTAAAAAAATGCTATATACAGAAAAAGATGGAATACACTTATTAATTACGGTAACTAACACTTCTGCCCAAAATTAAATGGTATATGTCATCAGAAAAATAACCTATTATTTAATTAGGGCTGATATGTTAAATGTATTTATTAAATATTTTTGATCTTTTTGACCTTTTGATTTTTTCACATCAATATTTCTATTAAAAATTCATAGACTGACTCAGACCCCATTTGTTTGTGTAGAAGTATAAAGTGAGCATGATCTAATGTTGACAAATATGATTGTGAAGTGAAGGGGTGGAGGTGAGCTGTGACGTCGCTTATTGTGAATGATGGCTGCTGTGTCATCTCTTTTTTAGAGATGTTACCTTTCATTGTTCATCCTGTCTGTGATGACAATGAGACTGCTGACAAGTCATCTGCACAGAACAGGAAGTATGAGTTGGGTATTAGGCTTAGAAATTGCAAGATTTCTGATTTATTAATACAGATTGTGATGTAGAATATTGAAAAAATATTATAAACAACATTTAATAAATAAAAAAAATTCTACATAAAAACTAGAATAAAATAGGTCACTTTCTGATGACATATTTCCTCTCATTTATTTATACATAAAGAATATTTACAATGTAAAGAAAGCTAATTGTAAAAAGGTAATATACCGTACATTTATCTGAGCTTGTATTTACGTGATGCTAAATAAAACTTGTGGGGAGAAAAAGCTCATTTTAAATCCCCAACAGTAATTACATCTTCAACACTGCAAAAAAGCAGTCAGAAAAGACTTGATAAATGCAACTTCATGTTCAAGAATGTCGCAAATAATAATCAAGTAAAAACAGTCGCTCCAATAAAACTATGCCCCCTTTTTCAGATTTCTATACAAACTGAAGTGACGCAAAACAAATTGAAAAAAAACCTTGATAAATAAGATGAAAAGCAAAAAAAGTAAAAACACTCCAAATGTCACAAAATACATAAAACATATACTCATTGGGTCAAGTGTGGGTTAATAAGAAATAATCCAATACTTACTGTACCTCCCAGACTAGTTGCTAATGGCTTGCTAAGGTGTCTCCATCTCAGTCTTGAGCATCAACATCCGGAGTGGGACTACACCCTTCACAATTGTACAAAAATGTGAAGGCTGCAGTCGATCAGAGTCATTGATTGACTGCAGACTGTACATGAGCCCCCACCCCTCTTCTGATGTTCGTGCCCCAAGACCGACGAGGGACACAATAGGAAGTGCAGAAAAATAGCGTCATTCCAAGAGGTGAGTGTCGGAAGGATTTTTTTTATAACCTCACCAATAAGGGGATTTTTCAGACTTGTGACTGCAGATTGGCAAATCCTGACAGTTTACATTATGCACACTGTCAGGGTTCCCCTCAATTTCCAGAATGAGCAGGTGGGCACGTGGCCACCAATATGCGATATATATTCTGGCGGTCAAATGACGACTAGATGCTCATTCACTTCTTTGAATTGAACTTTGACTGAAGCAGATGAGACTTTAGTTAGCACTGGATCACCTGCTGGATCTGGAAATTGAGGGGAATCTTGACAGTTTACCTAATGTTGAGTCAAGATTCACCAATCAGCAATCACATAGTGTAATTGCAAAATAGTAGCTCAACCCCAAAAAAACCCTTTAAGAATAATTTAAAGCAGTGGAAAACTACTTTAACCTTTGCTACAAATCAGTCCTTGTATATACAGCAGGTGAAATAAGTATTGGACACGTCACCAATTTTCTAAGTAAATATGTTTCTAAAGGTGCTATTGACATGAAATTCTCACCAGATGTCGGTAACAACCCATCCAATCCACACCGGAAAATAAATGAAACCATAGATATCCATAAATTAAGTTATGTGTAATAATGAGAAATTACACAGGAAAATAGTATTGAACACTCTTACTGAAATTTAATAGTTTGTACAAAAGCCCTTGTTGGTGATGAAAGCTTCAAAACGCCTCCTGTATGGAGAAACTAGTCACATGAATTGCTCAGGTGTGATTTTGGCCCATTCTTCCACACAAACACTCTTCATATCCTGAAGTGTCCGTGGGCTCCTTCTATGAACTCTGAGCTTCAGTTCCTTCCATAAATTTTCTCTTGGATTCAGGTCAGGTGATTGGCTGGGACATTCTAGCAGCTTTTTCTTCTTTCTCTGAAACCAGTTGAGTTTCCTTGGCTGTGTGTTTGGGATCATTGTCTTGCTGGAATGTCTACCCTTGTTTCATCTTCATCATCCAGAAAGATGGCAGCAGATTTTTATCAAGAATGTCTCTGTACATTTGTTAATTCATTCTTCCTTCAATTATATGAAGTTTGCCAGTGCCATATGCTGAATACAGCCCTACAACATGATGTTTCAAACTCCAAACTTCACTGTTCGTATGGTGTTTTTGGGGTGATATGCAGTGCCTTTTGGGCTCCAAACATTGTGTGAATTATGGCATCCAAAGAGTTAAATTTTTGTCTCATCTGACCAGACTATATTCTATAGAGATCATGTAGTGGTTTTCTTTTTGTTGGTTAAAGACTGGTAGCTCATGTTAATAATGTACAGTAGTGGCGGGAGTTCTGGAGCTGATCAGTAAGAAAATTCACTCCATATAGCTGCACACATTTTTACCCCCCCCCTCCCTTCCCCCACCCATTTATGCAACTTGTATAGCGTCTAGAATAGGAACTGTAGTGGACATTGTGTCCCTGCTAGAGAGTTTGCTTGATAACATTTATCATAGTAATACTTGTTTTAATCTTGAATAATACCTATGCTGTGGAGATTATTAACCAATATAGTGTGGTTAAACATGTGGCTTCCATTGCGGCTTTGCTTGTGTAACATCTGGAAATGAAGAACTTCTAAATGTTTGCTCAAATTTACATTCTTTATACAGACTGTACCATTTATTTCCATTGTAGCATTTCACATTAGCTTCCTCCTCTTCTTTGTCATCCATGAAAACACAGTGTAAAGGTCAGTTGCCTAGGTCCTTGTGCACACAATCATATTTGTGATCTGTACCAGATTGCTTTCAAATACAGTGTTAAAGGAGTGGTCCAAAATACAAATTCATTTCCAGCCTGTCTATCTATTTAATGCCATAATCTAAACTATTTTTGAATATGCTTTAATTAAAAATTCCCTATCTTTCCCTAACTACACTATCTAAATGGTATCCTTTTTTTTTCCTACTGTTTTTTGATGACTCTTCGTTTGAGAATCCGAGTGCATGCTGGGATACTCAAACGAAGCATCATCAATGACCTGCAGTTCAGGAGCTGCTATGTGCACAATGACAGTGCGCTCTCTCACCAGCTCAGATCAGTAGTAAGGAGCCGGCAACAGAGCGCACTGCCAGTGCACCTTGTAAGGATACCTGGCACACAGAGACCAGTGCCACCCCGCCATGTATTTATCTTACAACGCCGACTGTTTGCTCTGTTGCCGGCTCATTGCTTCTGATCTGAGCCGACAAGGGAGCACACTGTCTTTGTGCACATTGCACAGTGACAGAGCAGGGAAAAGCCCAGCCTCTGAAACAAAGGACACTGATGACACTTCTTTCAGGGAGGGCCCCCTGATGACACTTTCTTTGAGTATCCCAGCATGCACTGAGGATTCTCAACTGAAGTATGATCAAAAGGGAAGTATGAAAAACAAGAAAAGCAGAAAGATAGCGTAGTGATTGAGGGAAGGATATGGAATTTTTAATTTAAGTATATTAGAAAATAGTTTAGATTATGCCACCATTTTCCCAGACCCATAGCACCTCCTTTTTCCGGATCTGCGGATGGGTGAAGGCTTATTTTTTGCGCCCTGAGCTGCTGTTTCTATTGATACTATTTTGGGGTAGATACAATGTTTTTTATTGCCAGTTATTGCATTTTATTTCGATGTTGGGTCGGCCAAAAAAACATAATTCTGGTGTTTTGATTTTTCCTCTCTCGTTACACTGTTTATTGATTGGATTAATTTATTTTATATATTGATAGATCAGACATTTCTGAACACAGCGATACCAAACGTGTATTTTTATTTTTTTTTCATTGTTGTATTTCGAATGGGCAAAAGGGGGGTGATTTTAATTTTTGTGTTTTTTTTTTTTATTTTTTAAAAACTTTTTTTAAAACTTTTTACTGGCTTCAAGGAAACTTGAACCTGCGATCGTCTGATCGCCTGTGCTATACATAGCAGGGCTTCAGCTCTGCTGTGTGTAGCATAAATAATGATCTCCTATGAACGCCGGCTACACGCGTTCATAGCAGATTTACAATGACAGGCATGGGGGTCTTCTGCAGAACCCCGGCTGTCATGACAGCCCATCGGCGCCCCTGATCAGACTAGCTGTCATTTACAGGGAAAGATGCTTGCTCAGAGTCGGAGCCTGGATCAAATGCAGGGAGAAGACCTTGGACTTACCTATACGTATACTAAGTGTCGGACTGTAGTGTCTGAGGCCCACAGGAGGAATTTACCATAGGGGCCCACCCTACGCATATATATATATATATATATATATATCTTACATAGTCTCTTACATATCGGATTATCTATAGCGCCCTGTTCTTTATTACATAGCGTCCTCTCTTGCTAGATATATAATGCAATGACGGCTGATGGAGCATGGGAAAGCTTCTTTTCTGATGGAGGCATCTGATGGACTGGTCTTCTGGTCAGATGCTGCCTCACCAGCTCCTCCATCAGCAGTCATTTTATATCTAACAAGAGACGACTATGTAGTAAAAGAGGGTGCTGTGACTGACAAAAATAACAAGAATATGCTATGTAAGGGACAGCACTGTACATAACAGCAGAGGAAGCTATGTAATAAGAGACTGCACCATGTATAACTAGAGAGGATGGTACATAATAAGGGAGGATGTTATACATAATAAAAGATGAAACTATGTAACTAAGGATGGCGCAATACATAATAAGTGAGTACACTATATACTAAGGGCGTATGCTATACATAATAAGTGAGTACAATATACTAAGAGACTGTGCTATACATAATGAGGCTACATTCCTGTGTCCGTGTGCAGTGTCGGTGTGCTGCCCGCTTTTACAGACGCATTGAGCATGTCCTATTCTGATCCTCCAAATCAGATCAGAACAGGACATTCTCTGAACCTCACGAATCTCATTCTCAGATCCTTGATTTTCACAGATGTGTCAATGGACCCATAAAACTCTTTGAGTCTGTGTGCCGTCCGATAAAAAAATAAAAAAATCTGGCAGCTCACGGACATTTCACACAAATGTGAGAATGCAGCCTAAGGGATTTTACATATAACATTATCACTCCAAGTTACACAGTCCAGATACAGAATACAATTTACATCAGGAACTTACCACTGGCGTCTCATATGATTAGAGTCGGTTTCTGCTGCTTCTTCTCCATCTGGTCAGACCTTCATGTTGACATCTCCCAGCCACGACTCGTCTTGTCACGATGATCACCGCAGCCCTAAAAAAACAAGGTCACATATATTTTATACATACGTGTGTCTCCCCCGCACTGCGCCCCTGTATACAGATATGTACCCCACCATTAATATACTATTAGCCACGCACCAATCAAAATATATCCATCATTGTCCTCTCCCCCACCTCCATCATTGCCTTATCTCCCCCACCTCCATCATTCTCTTATCTCCCCCACCTCCATCATTGTCATCTCCCCCACCTCCATCATTGTTTTCCCCATCCCCATCATTGCTCTCCCCCACCTCCATCATTGTACTCTCCCCCACCTTCATCATTGTACTCTCCCCCACATTCATCATTGTTCTCCCCACCTTCATCATTGTTCTTCCCATCACCATCAATCCTCTCCCCCACCTCCTCCATCACCATCATTGCTCTCTCCCACCTCCTCCATCATTGCTCTCTCCCACCTCCATAATTTCTCTCCCTCATCTCCATCATTGCTCTTCCCCACCTCCATCATTGCTCTCCGTTCCCCCGCAGCATCGTCGTTGCCGGCAACTTTCTCCCTGACACAGGCCCGTGCTGTTATGAACTGCTACAAACACTAAGGAAAGAAAGGAAAACTGTCCCTACAATAGGACTAAGCTGATTCCCTACGATGCAGCGGGGGACCTGTTCCTTGTGAACAGACCCGCCTAAGTCCTCGGCTAGTCTGAACGCAGACCTATAGATATAAGGAAGGGGTCCCTACAAGAACTAAGGACTGGGATATAGTTGGACACCTCCTAGCAGAAATTGTAGCAGAGCAAAGACAAACAAACAAACAGAAGTACTAGTGGTCAAAAGACCAAGCAAACTACAGAGAAAGGTACAAGGCACCTGGCTAGCTTAAGAGTAAAAGTAACACTGAAGTCCAGCAAGGCCAGGAGGGCGGAGCTGGATAATATAGGCAAAAAGTCATGTGACCAGCAAAAATAGAAAAAACTAACAGGAGGGTTCTAACAGTACCCCCTCTTCTATGAGGATCCTCCGGATCCTCCAGACCCAGGTCTATCAGGAAACCTCCTGTGAAACGCTCCGACAATTCTAGGAGCAGAGACATCATCCGCCCTTACCCAGGAGTTATCCTCGGGACCGAAACCTTTCCAAGCGACGAGATACTGCAATCTCCCTCTATGCCATCTAGAATTAAGAATGCGAGAAATTTCATATTCACCGTCTTCCTCCACCGGAGGAACAGAGACAGTGGTGTCCCTATCAGAAACATCAGCTTTTTTCAATAAAGAAACATGAAACACCGGATTAATCTTCCAGGAGGTAGGAACCTCCAACCTAACAGCAGATTGGTTAACTACCTGAAGCACCTTAAACGGACCTACAAACTTCGGGCCCAATTTCTTAGAAGGAATCCTCAACCACAGATTCCTAGAGGACAGCCAAACCATGTCACCAACAGAAAATAAAACCTCTTGACGTTTCCTGTCAAAGTACCTCTTGGATTTTTTGTTAGCCTCTTGAAGGTTACGATGTACATCAGTCCAAACTCTCTCCAAATCACCGGAAAAATTCTCCTCCTCCGGCACAGCCGATACCAATTTGGAGAATGACCCAAACAATGGATGTCTCCCAGTACAACAAAAAAAAGGAGAACACCCAGCAGAAGAAGATGTATGGTTGTTAAGAGCAAATTCAGCCAGTGGCAGAAACTCAGGCCACCCCTCTTGATTGTCAGCCACAAAACAACACAAAAACTGTTCAACATCCTGGTTCTTTCTTTCTGTCTGTCCATTAGACTCAGGATGATAACCAGACGAAAATGACAAATGGACTCCCAACCTGTCACAAAAGGCACGCCAAAAACGAGCCACGAACTGAGGTCCCCTATCGGAAACAATGTCGGTAGGAACGCCATGGAGCCTGACAATTTCTTTAACAAAAGCCTTAGCGAGTGTCCTGGCGCAGGGCAGTTTGATGAAGGGAACCAAGTGACACATCTTGCTAAAACGGTCCACGACCACCCAGATAACAGTGAAACCCTCAGAGGCAGGAAGGTCAGTAATAAAATCCATAGCAAGATGCGTCCAAGGTGCACTAGGAACCTCCAGAGGGCAAAGCAACCCCGCAGCAGGAGCATGTGAAGACTTAGATCTAGCACACACAGTACATTGACGCACCCACTTAATGACTTCCTTCTGCCACCCAGGCCACCAAAAACTGCGACCTACAAGTCTCTTAGTCTCCGAAATTCCTGGATGATCTGCCAACCGAGACTCATGACACTTCACAAACAAATCTCTCCTAAAGTTCCTAGGCACAAACAACCTCCCATGGGGAGTGTTAGGCTGAGTTCACACGATGCGTATTTAATGCGTTTCCGCGGCGGTTTTGCAGCTGCATAAACGCCGCGGAAACGCATTAAAAACGCATGGTAGAAGGGCAGCAATGTTCCCAAATTGAAATCCGCATGTGCTGTGCCCATGATGCGGATTTTTCCGCAGCGTAAACGCTGCGGTCAAAAATCCGCAGCATGTCAATTAATTTTGCGGAAACGCTGCTCTTTTGCCGCCATTGACTTGCATTAGACCGCATGGAATCCGCATCACTGTATATGTTGATGCGCTTTTCATGTGGTCTAATGTGCGGATGGTACCCGGGTGTGGAGGAGAGGACTCTCATCCAGACCCAGGTACCATTAAAAAAAAAAGAATAAAATAAAAAATATATATATTCTCACCTTCTGACGGCCCGCGCAGCGCTCCTGCTTGGTTCCCGGCACTTCGGGGTTGAATGAAGAAGGACCTTCGCTGACGTCAGAGTCATGTGACGGGTCACGTGACGCTGACGTCGGAAGGTCCTAAAGTCTTCACTGCCGGCAGCCCGGACCGAGCGAAGCAGGACACCGGGGGCCATCAGAGGGTAAAGTATATATTTATTTTTTATTTTTTGACATTCACATACTATATAAATCCATGCCGGCTGCATGGATTTATATAGTGTGAAGTTGACAAGCACTTTCCAAGTGATGCTAAAATCGCTTGGGAAGCGCTTGTCAACCCGCATGCGGAAATGAAAGTGAAGACCGCTTCATTTCCGCATGTCCCTGGCAGGAAACCGCATGTACAATCCGCATGCGTTTTTTCCTGCCAGAGAGATGCAGAAACGCTCAGGAAAAAATCCTGAGCATTTCCGCATCGTGTGCACATACCCTAAGACGGGACATCCTCCTGGGCTTTCAGAATCCCATCTTCCAAAACAGAGTCCAATGCTGCTATCACAACACCTTCCTGTAAAATGCTCTCCTCCTCCTCGGTACCAACCATGGGAGAAAAACTGTGAGATAAAGCATCAGCTTTTACATTCTTGGTACCCGGGATGTAAGTAACAGAAAAATTAAACCGCGAAAAAAAAAGTGCCCACCTAGCTTGACGGGCATTCAAGCGCTTGGCAGCATCAAGATAGATCAGATTCTTATGATCAGTAAAAAGCTGAATGGGAAATTTAGCACCTTCCAAGAGATGACGCCAATGTTCAAATGCGAGTTTAATCGCCAGCAATTCCCGATTACCGACATCGTAATTAAGTTCGGTCTCAGAAAATTTTTTTGAAAAAAAAGCACAGGGATGTACTCCATCCTTGTTTTCCTGAGACAAAACAGCACCGACCCCCACCGAAGAAGCATCAACCTCGACCAAAAAAGGCTTGGTCTCATCAGGCTGCATAAGGATGGGAGCAGAGGTGAACCTCTCCTTTAGAAACACAAAAGCTTCAATGGCCTCAGTAGTCCACTGAACCGTATTCGCACCTTTCCTGGTGAGATCGGTCAGCGGCTTAACAATTATAGAAAAATTCTTAGTGAATTTTCTGTAATAATTGGCGAAACCCAAAAATCTCTGTATTGGTTTTAAACCAATAGGCCTAGGCCATTCCTGCACCGCCTGAACCTTCACCGGGTCCATCTCAAAGCCCTCGCTGGAGATAATGTAGCCCAAAAAACTAATTCTCTGCACAGCGAACTCACATTTCTCCAGCTTAGCAAAAAGTGAATTGTCACTTAACAACTGCAATACCTCACGTACTCTCCGCCAATGAGACTCCAGATCAGGCGAATAAATCAAAATGTCATCCAAATACGAAAAATACATTTGGTGAGTCCCAAGAATAATTAAAATCCTCAATTTATTAGAAAATAATTAAAAGATCATACAGGTTGGGGATTCATCTCAACGTGTTTCTGGCAAAAGCCCTTATTCACTGAGATACAGATTCCTTATGATACATGGTATAAAAACAAATAGTGACCAACCATTGATCAATAAACACATACGTTAGCAATCAATCACACTTGAGAATAATCAGCATAATCACAAGGCTAAATCCAAGAAAGCCAGAGGGAAGAAAAAAAAAACAACAAACAAAAAAACCGACATTAAATTCTCAGAGATCTATTATAGATAAAGGGTATCATTCCTATAGTTCATGCCATTGGGGTATTTTGTATCCAGTTTGATAATCCAAAATAACTCTCTTAGGAGGAGTTTTTTCCTCCAATCCCCTCCTCTAATAGTAATATCCACTTTTTCTAACCCATAGAAAGAAAAATTATTTAATTCCCCTTTATGTCTCTCTACAAAATGTTTGCAAGCTCCTGAATAGGATGCATTTTTATTTTTGATGTTGGTGACATGTTCTGCCATCCTTTTCTTTAATTTGCGTATTGTGCAGCCAATGTATTTAATTTTACATTCTTTGCAAAATATGCAATACACAACATAGTTAGTATTGCAATTAATAAATCTTTTTATATCATTGGCTGCATAAATTTTTTGAGTTTGCATTGTATACTGGCACATCGTGCATTTGGAACATGCACATTTAAAAAAAGCTTTACAACTAAGCCAGAATTTTTTATCACTTTTTTTTTGGCATGTATAGACTTGGGGAAAGAGTAGCACCTAATGATCTCCCTTTTCTCGGCACACATACTAATCCATTTTCCAGGAGTTTGTTTAAATCTCGATCCTGAAATAATATAGGGACATATCTGTTTACAATATTTTTTATTTCCTGAAATTGGCAGCTATATGGGGTACTGAAGATGTTTTTTTTGTCCATACTGTTTGGTTTTTTTGTTATTAGTTTCTGGCTGTTATTAATACCATCATCTCTGTTATTTAAATGAGTGTTTCTTGCAAGAACTTTATTTAATGCTGAATCAATATGTTTTTTCTTATACCCTCTTTCCATTAATCTAGATGTTGCTACCTTTGCTTGTTCATTAAATAGTGTGATATCAGAACTATTTCTATAGATTCTATTTAATTCCCCCAAATACACCACCACATTCTTACCGATCAACGGTCTTAGGATGTCATTAATAAGGTTCTGAAAAAACGCTGGTGCGTTGGTAAGACCAAAGGGCATAACCAGTTTCTCAAAATGACCCACTGGAGTGTTAAAAGCAGTTTTCCACTCATCACCTTCCTTCATACGTAACAAATTGTATGCCCCCCGGAGATCAATCTTAGAGAACCACTTGGCCCCCACTAACTGGTTGAACAAGTCAGGAATTAATGGCAGTGGGTAGGAATTGCGTACTGTAATTTTATTAATTTCGTGAAAGTCCAGACATGGACGTAAACCGCCGTCCTTTTTTTTAACAAAAAAAAAATCCAACAGCCACAGGTGAATTAGAAGGTCTAATGTGACCGGCGGCCAAGCTTGTCTGTATGTATTCCTCCAAGGCCTTTCTCTCAGGGATAGTAAGATTAAACAAGCGACTCTTGGGAAGAGTTGCTCCAGGGACAAACTCAATAGTACAATCATAGTCCCTATGAGGAGGCAAAACTTTCGACTCCTCCTCAGAAAAAACTTTCCAAAAATCCTGAATAGGTACAGGTAATTCCCCTCTTTCCACTGTAACAATGCGACCGTTACTACATCTATCATAACACTTAGGACTCCAAGACTTAATTTCATTGGTAGGCCAGTCCAGTACAGGATTGTGCAATTTTAACCAAGGTAACCCCAAAACCACTGGAGCAGGCAAATTATTTAATACCGCCAAATCCAAATTCTCTTGGTGGATACCATTAATGGTGAGGGGAAATTCAAAAACCTTGTGAGTAATACCTTTCAAGGGAGAGCCATCAACAGCAACCACAGAAATAGGAGATGACAAAAGTTTGGATTCTAATTTAAATTTTTCCAAAAAACCCTTATCAATCACATTGAGTGTAGAACCACAATCCACAAATACCCGAAATTCAATCAACTCCTCCTGGAATGAGGTGCTTCCAGAAAGAAATACTCCTTTTGAGTTTAAACATGCTATGCGGGCGTAACTGACCTCTTTTTTTTTTCTTTGTTCAAACGAAGCACACAGTTCTTAATAAAGTGGTCAGATTTACCGCAATAAAAACACAATCCTTTAGCAAACCTGCGGTCTTTTTCCTGAGAGTGGGGTGACATCGCCCCAATCTCCATCGGTTCTCCACCCTCCGAACAGACCCTCTGAAAACTAGGAGCTGCCATAGCAGTAAATTTCTCTTCATTACTCCTAGCACGCAGTCTCCTGCCCACACGTATGGCTAATTGCATTGTCTCCTGCAAGGTTCCAGGTTTGGGGAAGGCAATCAGCAGATCCTTAACCCTTTCACCTAGACCATCAAGAAACAAACATTTTAATGCTGAGTCATTCCATTCCACTTCAGCCGACCATCTTCTGAAGTATGTACAATAATTTTCCACATCACCTGATCCCTGCTTCAAACGTCTTAATTCAGTTTCAGCAGATGAGACTCGATCAGGATCATCATACAACAACCCCATAGCAGAAAAAAAATCTTCCACAGATCTAAAACATGGATCATTAGGTTGTAGAGAAAAGGCCCATCCCTGTGGTTCTTTGCGCAAAAGTGACATTATAAACCCAATGCGCTGTGATTCATTCCCCGAGGATCTGGGTCTTAAACGAAAATATAATAAACAAGCGTTTTTAAAGGAAAAAAAATCTTGCCGTTTACCATAAAAAAATCTGGAAGTCCTACCTTCGGTTCGACAAAATGCGCTCCAGGACAGCTACTGACGTGTTGCTGGAGCTCGGCCACCTCCAAAGACAGTCCCTGCAGGCGTTGAGCCAACTCCTGAACCGACACCATGCTGAAATCTGGATTTTTTTTTTTTTTTTCCTTAGAGTGTTTTATTTTTGGGCTGGACTTACTGTTATGAACTGCTACAAACACTAAGGAAAGAAAGGAAAACTGTCCCTACAATAGGACTAAGCTGATTCCCTACGATGCAGCGGGGGACCTGTTCCTTGTGAACAGACCCGCCTAAGTCCTCGGCTAGTCTGAACGCAGACCTATAGATATAAGGAAGGGGTCCCTACAAGAACTAAGGACTGGGATATAGTTGGACACCTCCTAGCAGAAATTGTAGCAGAGCAAAGACAAACAAACAAACAGAAGTACTAGTGGTCAAAAGACCAAGCAAACTACAGAGTAAGGTACAAGGCACCTGGCTAGCTTAAGAGTAAAAGTAACACTGAAGTCCAGCAAGGCCAGGAGGGCGGAGCTGGATAATATAGGCAAAAAGTCATGTGACCAGCAAAAATAGAAAAAACTAACAGGAGGGTTCTAACACGCGCTGCATGATGACGTCATCAAGCCATGCGAGCCTGTGTCAGGGAGGAAGCACAAGGCAGGAAGCAGAGGATGGATCCCTCAGCTCCACTGCCATTTTCCTCCTGTCAGCAGCGGAGCTGGAGGGATTGCTCCCTGCCCACTGCACATAATGAGGGCAATCTGGCCATGGGCCCCCCGGAGCCTGCCTTCATTATTAGCCCCCTGCAAGGGCCCTCTTCCACCTTCGGGCCCCGGTGCTGCTGCTCCGGCGGTATGTCTGGCCCTGCGTCAGCCGCCGGCCACTGATAGGTCGGCGGCCATGTTAACTATTGCAGTGCAGACTTTCTGCACCGCAATACATTGCAAGTGAATGTGCGTCCTCGGAAGCCAGCGGGCCCCCTTTGCGTCCTGCTCGGGGGCCTGCTGAAGACCTGGGCCCACCAGAGAATTCTCTGGTGTCCAAGTGCCCCAGTCCGACCCTGCGTATACTTACCAACTAATGTATGGTGGTAAACATATGCGGAGTCCTCTGGGTGCCATATATATTAGACAGCGTTCCTCCCTAACAGCACTGATTTCATTGCGTCTAGCTGAAAAGTCAATCCATAAAAAGGTATTTCACTTAGAATTAAGTGATTGCAATGTATCTTGTGATTCACATCCCAGCTGAATGTGTCTAGACTTAGGGCTGATATTTTACATTTTAAATATTTGAATTTCCACGAACAATTGAGGCCTTTAGTGACAAGTTATGTTCTTAGGTTGGATACTTCTTCTCTATAATTTTGTAATACTACATTCAGCCCTTTATCCCAATAATGTGAGATTGCACATTTAAAATTTAAGTACTCAGAAATTGAGGATGGTAACCAAAAGCCAGAACCAGGAGATTATGCCCACAGCCCAATATTAATATCCATCCAAGAGCATAATGTTGTCATGCGGGGAGCCACGGCGTGGCGCCAGTTGTTGCAAAGGGGCAAGCTGGGACATGTAGTTCCACAGGCAGAGGATTTTAATGTCACAATAGCTGAAGTGGGTCGCTGGACGACTAAACACTTCCCTTGTGTCCACAATTGTCAATAGTGGGAGGTGGCACTTACAGAGATGGTATAGGACCCCCGAGGCACTCCTGTAGAGTGTAGGTGTTAGAGTGCCCGTTATGGTCATACAATTTCAAGCAGCCATACATACATGTGAACTTATAAACGTAACATTTTACTGAAGCAGAAAACAGGGTACATTCTCTCTCACATCTAAAAGATCCTATCCCAATATGTAGTAGATGTAATATGTGACATGCAGAAATAGTGCTGTTGCTTCAAAAGCATTCAGCAACTATTAGAAGTAACACAAGCACAGGAGACAGGAAGTGTTGTGTTCCAGAAGCATCCAGCAACTAGAGGGGTTAACACAGTCACAGGAGAAGGGGAGTGTTTTAGCAGAGCCCCAGGGGGATTGTGGGGAAGTTGTTTACTGTCTGGCTGGAGCCGAAGAGAAAGGTGGCTTATGATCTGTATCTCACAGAAGGCAAGGGAACAGAATTAAGGTCAGGAGGGAAGCTAAACACAGGTCAGTTAGACTCCCTGAGCTAACAGGACAGAGTATTATTGGGCAGAAAGATAAGGACTGGAAGGAATCATGTCATAGGGATCATCTCCCTCATCAAACCCTCCCTCCCTCTATCTCCATGCAGGATAAAGAATGCTGTGTACAATTGAGTCCTTGTGAAGGAAAAGCCTGTGGTTGTGTATGCATTAAAACTGTGCTGTACTGTGCTACAGGATAATAGACTATGTACTGCTGTGCTGCAAAGGAGATTGTACTGTTATTACGGGAGCCTGTTGCTCAAAGAGACCTCTACCCTGCTCGGGTTAGATAAATCAGGGAGACAGTCCTCTCTAACACCACAAATCACCTTAATGAAAGAATTCAAGATCCTGGGACAGATTAGAGAGTGTGAACAGAGAGAGACACTGTCTTAAGAAACTTGCTGCACCAGATCGATGCAGGATTACAGAAAGGCTACCAGCCAGATGAGATCATTGAGGGGGTGGTGAAAGCGATCAGCCCAGGATTGAACCTCCGTAGTATGCTAGAAATGAAGAGTCAATTGACCTTGCCACATCTGAAGATGATTTTAAAAGGGCACTATAAAGAAGAGAGTACATTAGAATTGTTCGACTGACTCATTAACCCCTTAAGCCCCGAGGGTGGTTTGCACGTTAATGACCAGGCCAATTTTTACAATTCTGACCACTGTCACTTTATGAGGTAATTACTCTGGAACGCTTCAACGGATCCCCCTGATTCTGAGATTGTTTTTTCGTGACATATTGTACTTCATGATTGTGGTAAAATTTCTTCAATATCACTTGCGTTTATTTGTGAAAAAAATGGAAATTTGGCGAAAATTTTGAAAATTTTGCAATTTTCAAAATTTGAATTTTTATTCCCTTAAATCAGAGAGATATGTCACACGAAAGAGTTAATAAATAACATTTCCCACATGTCTACTTTACATCAGCACAATTTTGGAACCAAAATTTTTTTTGTTAGGGAGCTATAAGGGTTAAAAGTTGACAAGTGATTTCTCATTTTTCCAACAAAATTTACAAAACCATTTTTTTAGGGACCACATCACATTTGAAGTCACTTTGAGAGGTCTTTATGACAGAAAATACTCAAAAGTGACACCATTCTAAAAACTGCACCCCTCAAGGTGCTCAAAACCACATTCAAGAACTTTATTAACCCTTCAGGTGCTTCACAGGAATTTTTTGAATGTGGAAGAAAAAAATGAACATTTAACTTTTTTCACAAAAATGTTACTTTAGACCCAATTTTTTTTATTTTCACAGGGGTAACAAGAAAAAATGGACCCCAAAATTTGTTGTGCAATTTCCCCTGGGCACGAAGATACCCAATATTTGGGGAAAAAACACTGTTTGGGCGCACGGCAGGGCTCGGAAGGGAAGGAGCGCCATTTGACTTTTTGATTGTAAAATTTGCTTGAATAATTAGCGGACGCCATGTTGTGTTTGGAGAGCCCCTGTGTGCCCAAACATTGGAGCTCCCCCACAAGTGACCCCATTTTGGAAACTAGACCCCCCAAGGCACCTATCTAGATGCATAGTGAGCACTTGGAGCCCCCAGGTGCTTCACAAATTGATTTGTAAAAATGAAAAAGTGTTTTGTTTTTTTTCACTTTTTCATTTTTACGAATCAATTTGTAAAAATCGGGCGTGGCAGGCAATCCCCGTAAAGTTTTTTTGGCCGCGAAGCATATGGGGCAGAGACTCGAGCATGTCACTCAAATACCCACAATACTCAATGCATACCAGAGCACCCGATGCAAACTCAAGTAGCGAGCACTTGCGCTCAACACTAGTCGCCATATCGTTATCTTTTTTTCTTACTTTTGAAAAAAATCCCAACCCCATCACAACCCCAGCCCTAACCCCAGCCCTAACCGTAGCACAACCCTAACCCTAGCACAACCCTAGCCCCAAACCCAGCTCTAGCCCTATCCTAACCCAAGAGTTTATTTTTGACGCCGTTCCTTGTGCGGTATAAGTGATTAGACAACTTTATTCTTCGGGTCGGTGTGATTACAGCAATGCCAGAATCATATGGGGTTTTTATGACTGACAGCTGTCACACACTAAAAGACGCATTTTTTGTAAAATCTAGTTTTTGCATCGCCATATTTTGAGAGCTATAATTTTTCCTGATTTTGGCAGACAGTCATGTGACGGCTCGTTTTTTGCGGGATGACTTGACGTTGTTATTGGTGCCATTTTCAGGCACGTGACATTTTTTGATCGCTTTCTATTCCGATTTTTAGTAGGCAGAATAAACAAAAACCAACAATTCAGGACTTGTTTTTTTTTGTTTTTTTTTATTCTGTTCCGCGTGTGGTAAAATTGATAAGGTAGTTTTATTCTTCGGGTCAGTACGTTTACAGTGGTACCACATTTATATCGTTTTTCTATGTTTTGCACTTTTACATAATAAAAGCAATTTTATAGAAAAAAATATTTTTTAGCATTGCTTTATTCTGAGAGCTATATCTTTTTTATTTTTTGGATGATTGAGCTGTATGGCGGCTTGTTTTTTGCGGGACGAGATGACGTTTTCAGTGGTACCATTTTTATTTATATTTGTCTTTTTGATCGCGTGTTATTCCATTTTTTGTTTGGCGGTATTGTGATAAAGCATTGTTCTTTGCTTCGTTTTTTTTAAAAATTTTTTACCGTGTTCACTGAAGGGGTTAACTAGTGGGACAGTTTTATAGGTCAGGTTGTTCCGGACGTGGCGATACCAAATATGTGTACTTTTATTGTTTTTTTTTTTTTTTTTTTATAATAATATTTATTGATGGGTACATTATATTTTTATTTTTGGTGGATTATTTTTTTTATATTTTTTAAATATTTTTGCAATTTTATTTTTTATTTTTTTTTCACTTTCTGGAAGCTTATATAGTTTGTTACTTTGTCCCACTCTGGGACTTTCACTTTTTTTTCTCTGATCGCCTGCATGGCACAGGAATGGAGCACCATCCCTGTGCCATGCAGGCTGTCAGCGCCGGACAGGGAGAAGATTGTTTGGAGATGCACTGCGCATGTCCAAACAATCTTCCTGCTGTCTGGTGACCCGGATGTTGTCATGACGACATCGAGTCATCATGGCAACACCCGGGAAGCCTTTGCAGACAGCGCTGGAAGCCGGAAGAGGAGGTGAGTATCTGCGATCACCTCCAATTGCCCCCGCAATGCTGCGATCGACTTCGATCGACTTCGATCGCAGCATCGCGGGGGTTAATGTGCTGGGAGCGGTGCAGGACCGCTCCCTGCACATAGTATCGGGTGTCAGCTGTGACAATCAGCTGACACCCGGCGGCGATCGCGCCCGCACAGCCTGTGTGCCGCGCGATCGCCATGACGTACTAATACGGGTCTGGCTCTTAAGTCCCAGGGCACAGACGCGTATTAGTACGTCAGATGTTATTAAGGGGTTAACCTCTCACAGAAAAATAATGAATCATCCCAAAGTTTCTTGTTCAGAGCAATTGAACTGAAGGATAGACTGTTGTTTGCATCCAGCGATGTAGAAGCGGAGAAGTTTGATGCTGGACTAGTCCGAAAGAAGTTATTGAGATCATTGGGTACAGGGTTAATCAGCAAACACATCAAGTTGCAGCTGAAAGAGTACCTAGAAGATCCTGGCATTTTGGACAAAGTCCTAATTGAAAAAATGAATGAGGCTACTAGTTTAGAGTCAGAGAGCGAACTGAAGTTAAAGAAAGGCTCTGCTCCTAAAATCACCAAAATGAGTCACCTGAGGTTAGAGACCCCCGGTGGCCAGTCCGAATATCATCATGGAGACCCTCCAGTGCCACCTCCGAGAGGGAACCTTAAATCACCAACAAAAGAGAGGACCGCCAGCGCTGACTGAGACGAAGTAATAGGAGAACTACAAGGGGAGTTGAATGAGGTGAAAAAGTTGATTCGGTCCAGGCCAGAACCTGTATCCCTCAGACCCAGGAGTGGGTTCCAGAACAGAAGATACAATGCTTATAAAGCGTGCCTTTCATCAAATTAGAGTACGGTGTGTGTCCACTATCTAAGATGTGGTGAGGAAGAACATTATGCCAAGAAATGCCAATGGTCACGGTCATTTGGGTTAAAAGACAGGAAGTCGCCAGTGCAGGGCGACTTGTAACCGTGACAAGGAGGAGGCCCCAGAAGCAAATCCAAATCTCACCAAACCCCAGAACGGCGCATGAGGTAAAATGGCTGCATAAATACTATCCCCAAGTGTGTTCCCGTCTACAACAGCTGCAAGAGAGACAGGAGCATCAGTTACTTAATGCCCAGTGCGGTGGTCAAATGATGTTCTCCTGGGAGGAGGATTCCTCGGTCAGTAAAGATAGCCTCATCATCCTAATCGGTGAAAGGTGCTTTATACAGTGCCAGCTAGATGGACTCCTGGTAAAAGCAATGTGGGACTCAGGAGCCCAAGTGAGCCTTTTAAATGAAGAATGGAGAAGGCGCTACCTGCCACATACTGCCTTCGGTCACTAAAAGAACTCTTGGGACCAGTGGAACTCCACGGCAAAGCCGTCAACCGGAACTAAATCCCTTTCATAGGCTGGGTAGAAGTGACTTTCCAACTGAGGGCCACGAAGAACAGCAGCACCATTGAGCTTTTGGTACCTTTTCTCGTTACCAGTGATCAGAACGTGGCAGAGGATCCTATCCTGGGATATAATGTAATCAGTGAGGTCATCACGAAACACAAGTCAGGGACGATGGTGGTGGATGATGTAATTGCCACATCGCTTGCCATACCCAACGTCGTGGCGGAAAATGTGATCCATAGAGTAAAGAAAGCACAGAATACAATGGACCTAAAAGAAGTCAAGGTAGGCTGGTGCCCAACCATCATCCCTGCAAACCAAATGGTGGGGGTGAGGTGTGGAGTCTGGGTATAACTGGGAAGAAAAATCCAGAAAAGACGGTTCGTGCCAAAAGACTCCTCAGAACTTCCGGAAGGCCTAGTTCAAGGTGAGACTGTGCTTATGATTCCTACTGGTGGGTTTGCTCGAGTGATAGTACCAGTGATGAATACTACAAAACACGAAATTAGACTGGATCCAAAGACTGTTTTAGGTCACATCGAAACCGGTAAAGTGGTATATCCAGCCACTGTGAGACCAGCCCAGGGGTCTACCATGAATTCAGTCTCCCCACCAAGGAACAGGAGTTACCCAGGGGGGGAAATTGCATGACCCCCCTCAGGGTCCTGGTGGGATCCCCCAGTATCCCTGGAACACTTGTCTGCTGAAGATCAAGCGGTAGCAAAACTGATTCTGAGAGAAGAGTGTCATGCATTCTTTAAAGATGACTCAGATATAGGCTGTATCCCATCATTGCAGTTGAAAATCAATTTGAAAGACACTAACCCAGTAACCAGAAGTTACATGTCTGTGTCAAAACCATTACACCATGAAGTCAAAGAGTATTTACAAGACCTAATCAACAGAGGTTGGGTACAAAAGTCGAAGTCGTCTTATTCCTCTCCTATTGTCTGTGTTAGGAAGAAGGACGGTACGTTGAGACTCTGCTGTGATTACCGGGAACTAAACCGAAAGTCATTACCTGATAGACACCCGATACCAAAGATCCAACATATGCTGGATAGCCTATCAGGAAGTACCTGGTTCTCTGTGCTCGATCAGGGTAAGGCACCCCACGAAGGGTTTGTCGAAGAGTCCAGAAGACCCTTGACAGCATTCATCACACCTTGGGGATTATATGAGTGGATCCGCATACCGTTTGGGCTCAGTTCAGCTCCAGCAGAATTCCAAAGGAGCATGGAGACATGTTTAGAAGGATTGAGGGACGATATCTGCCAGCTGTACTTGGATGTCAATGAGGTACACAGTTAAACCTTCCGGGAGCATGTTGAACACGTGAGAACCATATTACAACGGTATCAACAACATGGAGTTAAGTTGACCCCAAAGAAGTGTGAACTGTTCAGAAGGCAAGTCCGATTTCTAGGGAAAATTGTGTCCGGAGAAGGATATACCATGGACCCAGCAGAAATAGCTCCGGTACTGGCTTTAAAAGACAAGCGGCCCTCTACCGGGAGTTGAGGCAGATATTAGGACCCCTCTCCTACTATCATACTTACGTCCGGAACTTCTCCAAGATTGCCGCCCCACTATACCTCCTAGTGGGGACGACGACAGAGACGACAACACTCACGGAGAAAAAGAAGAACGCGGGTAGGACCGGGCTTAAGAGAAACAACGCTCTTTCATCCCAACAGCCCATTCTCTGGACAGCAGACTACCAGGAGGTATTGGAAAAACTAGTAGACTACCTGGTAAAACCACCCCTCTAGGGATATCCTGATTTCATTTTACCATTTGTTCTTCATTGTGACGCTTCTCAAGTTGGACTGGGAGCTTCCCTGTATCAGCATGAAGATGGAAAATTGAGAGTCATCGTTTAAGGTTCTAGAACATTGACAGATGCCGAGAAGAATTACCATCTACATGCCGGAAAATTGGAGTTCCTGGCTATTATCTCTACTACAGCAAAGAGTTTGAGGTATTCACTGATAACAACCCTTTGACCTATGTCCTTTCTACAGCCAAACTGAATGAAACGGATCAGAGATGGGTACCTGAACAAGCTGAGCTAAATTTCAGCATCCAGTACAGGCCAGGAAAATGCAATGCGGATGCTGATGGATTGTCGAGAATGCCACTAGAGCCTGAGGAGGAAGTCAGTCTGGAAGCAATTGAGAGCACTACCCAAGCAGAACAAGCTTATCAGGAGGAAGACACACCATTGTGGTGTCCGTTGATGGTGGAATCCACCATAAAAGTGAGAGAACAAGATCACCCCCTGTCTATTCAACAATTACCAAAAGGGAAAATCCGTAGAGCACAATGGGAAGGTCCGATAATTGGTAGAATACTACTTTATGTGGACCAAAATCAGTTTCCAAGTAAACAGGAGAGAGACAATGAGTCACCATCAGTATCTGTTTTAATTAAAAAATGGACGAAGCTCTACCTCAGTGAAGACTGTATCCTGTATTGTAAAGTAGGACAAAACCGACAGTTGGTAGTACCCAGAGTATTCCGTAGGTTGGTCTTCAAAGAACTCTATGAAAACATGGATCACCGGGGAGTGGAAAGGACAACCAACTTGATCTGTGAACGTTTCTTCTGGCGGTACATGCAGAGAGATATTGAGAGGTACGTGACCAGGGAGTGTGGGTCTCTGAAAGATAAACGCCCCAACACATCAACCCAGGCACCTATGGGCAACATCCAAACTACATATCCATTTGAGATGGTCTCAATAGACTTTCTACATCTCGAGACGTGCAAGGGTGGCTATGAATACATATTGGTGGTGATGGACCATTTTACTCGATTTGCTCAAGCATATGCCACCACCAACGTTTTAACCGGACATTATTGTCAATGTTGCGCACTTTAACAGCCGATGAGAAGAAAGACTGGAAGAGTTCTCTGTCAAAAGTGGTACATGCCTATAATTGTACAAAGAGCGATGCAACGGGTTACTCACCTTTCTACCTATTGTATGGATGATCGCCAAGACTGCCAATCGACATCATGTTTGATAGTCCGGTGTCAGAGACTTACAGAATGTATCCGGAGTACGTTAGGAAATGGAAGGAACGGATGGCAGAGGCATACAACATAGCGTCCAAAGTGGTTACGCAAGGACAGAGCAAGGGTAAGGAGTACTATGATCAAAAATGTTATGGAGCAGAATTGGCACCGGGAAGCCGTGTGCTAGTCAAGAATGTACGTGAGAAAGGCGGTCCAGGAAAACTTTGTTCGTACTGGGAAGACAAGGTGTATGTGGTCGTAAGGAGGAAAGCTGATGACATCCCAGTGTATGAAATCCGATTGTAAACGGGAGACAAGAAAACCAGAATAGTCCATCGGAATTTATTACTACCCTGTGATTATCTCCCACCACAACAAGATTTCCCAGAAGTAGACTGACATCGTCCGTGACCGACTAAGGGACCACCACAGACTGAAGCTCCGGAGGTGGATAGTGACCTTAAAAGTTACGATGGAGAAGAACACACCATTGTATTTCTCGGACCGGCAAGGAGAGGGGTGTACCATCCTCAGGAGAGTGAACTAAGTCCTGAGGCTCCAAAGTTTGTACCAAGGAGTACAGATGAAGTCCAGTTCAGATCTGATGCTCGGCCTTCACCTAGGAATTATCCTCGGGGCCGAAACCTCTCCAGGACACAAGATACTGTAATCTACCTCTATGCCACCTGGAATCCAAAATGCGAGAAATCTCAAATTCACCGTCCTCATCAACAGGAAGGAACAGTAGGCTTCGCCTGCTTATCAGGCGCGACCGCCTTCTTAAGTAACGACACATGAAACACAGAATTAATCCTCCAGGACAAGGGAATGCCCAACCTCACCACTGCCAAGTTGACAATCTGAACCACTTTGAAAAGACCCACAAATTTAGGCCCCAGTTTTTTAGAAGGAATTTTCAAACGAAGATTCCTAGAGGACAACCAAACCATATCCCCAACAGCCAACAAGGGCTCCTTTCTTTTTTTGTCAAAATACCTTTTGATCTCCTGTTAGCCTCTTTAAGGTTCAGGCGTACACTGGTCCAAACCCTCTCCAAATCACCAGAAAAATTGTCCTCCTCCGGTACAGCAGCCCCAACTTTGGAAAATGGACCAAAAGATGGATACCTGCCAGTACAATAAAAAAAAAGAGAACAACCAGCCGAGGAAGAAGTATGATTATTATGGGCAAACTCCGCAAGTGGTAGAAATTCTGACCACATTTCCTGATTCTCTGCCACAAAACATCTCAAAAACTGCTCGACATCCTGGTTCTTCCTTTCAGTCTGTCAATTGGACTCTGGATGATACCCCGATGAGAATGACAAATGAATTTTCAATCTGTCACAAAAAGCACGCCAAAAGCAAGCCACAAACTGTGGACCTCTATCGGAAACAATGTCTGTGGGAACACCATGGAGCCTGACAATCTCCTTCACAAAAGCCTTAGCAAGAGTCTTGGCTCAAGGTAACTTGTTGAACGGAACCAGATGACACATTTTACTAAATCGGTCCACAACAACCCAGATGACAGAAAAACCCTCCGATAAAGACAGATCGGTGATAAAATCCATGGCAAGGTGCGTCCATGGCGAACTAGGGACTTCCAATGGGCACAGCAACCCCGCAGCCGGAGCGTGAGAGGCCTTCGACCTAGCGCACACAGAACACTGACGCACCCACTTGATGACTTCCTTTTGCCACCCTGGCCACCAGAAACTCCGACCGATAGACTTCCTAGTTTCCAAAATCCCTGGGTGACCCGCCAACCGAGGCTCATGACATTCAACAAACAACGCTCTCCTCAAGGCTCTAGGCACAAACAATTTACCACACGGAGTGTTAGTTGGTGCCGCACTCTGAGCTCCTAGGATTCTGTTCTCCAACTCAGAATCCAATGCGGCCACCACTACCCCTCTCTGCAAAATACACTCCTCCGTCTCATCATTCACCGCTGGAGAGAAACTACGAGACAAAGCGTCAGCCTTAAAATTCTTTGTCCCCAGGACAAAGGTTATGGAAAAATTGAACCAGGCAAAAAACAGTGCCCACCTAGCCTGACGGACATTCAAACGTTTAGCTGCGTCCAGATGAATCAAATTCTTATGATCAGTGAAAACCTGTATAGGTTGTCGAGCCCCCTCCAAAAAATGTTGCCAATGCTCGAACGCGAGTTTAATAGCCAACAACTCACGATTCCCAACATCATTGTTGAGCTCTGTCTCAGAAAATATTTTTTAAAAGATAGCACAGGGATGCACCCCATCCTCACCCTCCTGGGACAGAACTGCCCCTATGCCTATAGATGAGGCATCCACCTCAACCAAAAATGGTTTGGTCTCATCCGCCTGGATAAGAGCAGGAGCAGAGCTGAACCTCTCCTTGAGATACTCAAAAGCTTCAATAGCCTCAGTGGACCATTGGACTGTATTAGCACTCTTCTTGGTGAGATCAGTAATCGGTTTAGCGATGACACAGAAGTTCTTTATGAATTTCCTGTAATAATTGGCAAACCCCAAAAACCTCTGTACGGACTTCAAACCCTCAGGCCTCGGCCACTCCAGCACAGCCTGAACTTTCACCGGGTCCATCTCAAAACCATCACAAGAGTCAAAATAACCCAAAAAACGAATTTACTGGACAGCAAACTGACGCTTCTCCAATTTAGCAAACAGTGTGTTATCTCTCAGTATCTGAAGAACTT
Source organism: Phyllobates terribilis (assembly GCF_046119375.1). Taxonomy (NCBI): domain Eukaryota; kingdom Metazoa; phylum Chordata; class Amphibia; order Anura; family Dendrobatidae; genus Phyllobates; species Phyllobates terribilis. The sequence goes on from NW_027362762.1 coordinate 869,282,232, forward strand.
TGCGGACTCTCTGCCAATGAGACTCGAGATCCGATGAATAAATCAAAATGTCATCCAGATAAACAATAACACTCCTATTGATCAAGGTTCTCAGAATGTCATTGATGACATTTTGAAAAAATGCAGGGGCGTTAGTAAGCCCAAAAGGCATCACCAAACACTCAAAATGACCTTCCGGGGTGTTAAAAGCTGTCTTCCATTCATCACCGTCCTTCACCCGCAGCAAATTATATGCCCCACGAAGGTCAATCTTAGAAAACCATTTAGCTCCAGTCAATTGGTTAAACAAATCCGGAATAAGTGGTAATGGGTAAGGATTGCGCACAGTGATTTTATTAATCTCCCGAAAATCCAGACATGGCCTAAGACCCCCATCCTTCTTTTTGACAAAAAAGAACCCAACCGCCACAGGAGACTTAGAGGGTCTTATGTGACCTGCAGCTAAACTAGTCTGAAGGTACTCCTTCAAAGCCTCCCTCTCGGGAATTGTCAGATTAAACAACCGACTCTTAGGGAGCTTAGCATCAGGGACGAAGTCAATAGCGCATAATCTCTATGAGGTGGTAAAGCTTTACACTCCACCTCCGAAAAAACCCTCCAAAAATCCTGAATTTGTTCAGGTAACTCTCCCTTCACAACAGCCGCAATGTGAACATTACAACACTTACCATAACACCCCTGACCCCAGGATCTTATGGAACCAGACGACCAGTCCAGCAAAGGATTATGCACTTTTAACCAGAGCAACCGCAGGACGATTGGGGAAGGCAACTTAGCAAGTACAAATAAGTCAATCTGCTCCCGATGTTCCATATTCATAGTAAGCTCAAACCCAGTGACCTTTCGAAGAATTCTCCCATGCTCCAGGGGAGTATTATCAATCGCCACCACAGGAAAAGGAGACGACAAAGGTTCAGAATAAAACTTATACTTTTCAAGAAATTGTTGATCAATCAAATTAAGTACAGAACCACAATCCACCTTAACCTGAAACTCAATCGAACGACCCTGACAGGTGGTATTACCAGAAAAAAACACCCCAGCAGAACATAAAAACGCAATGTGAACAGGAGTGTTATTTCTACTGACCATTTTTTTTTCTTTCCTTAAGCGAACCTCACATTGCTTTAAAAAATGATCAGCCTTACCGCAATACAAGTAAACTCCCTCAGAGAACCTCCTGTCCCTCTCCTTGGAACGGGACGACATTGCCCCGACCTGCATAGGTTACCCAGTGTCGGCAGGAATATCATGAGAAACAGAATCCATCAATACAGGAAACTTCTCCTCATTCTGTCTAGCCCTCAACCTTCTATCCACATGGATAGCTAACTACATGGCAACTTGCAAAGTATCAGGTGCAGGGAATGCAATGAGCAAATCTTTAACCCTTTCACTCAAGCCTGCCAGAAACTGAAACTTGAGTGCAGGGTCGTTCCATCTGACCTCTGCAGACCACCATCTGAACAGAATGCAATAACTCTCAGCATTAAAAGATCCCTGTTTGAGATGTCTGAGCTCTGCCTCAGCTTATGTAACCCGATCAGGATCATCATATAGCAAACCCATGGCATCAAAAAATGCCTCCACTGATCTCAAACAATGATCATCAGGAGACAAGGAAAACGCTCAGATTTGAGGTTCCTTATGCAATAGAGACATAATAATCCCTACACGCTGTAGTTCACTCCCAGAAGATCTAGGTCTGAGCCAAAAATACAACAAGCAAGCATTTTTAAATGAAAAAAATCCAGAGTCAACCTCCAGAGTCAACCCTTGCAACCGTTGAGCAAGCTCCTGGATGGTACACATACTGAGCAAAATACAGGGAGAGGAGAGGAGAAGAGAAAAAAAAAAAACTTTTCCATTTTTTTTTTTTTTTTTAAAAGGGGCTGGACATACTGTTATGTTCTGCAACTTAGAACTAAGGAATAGGAGGGAAAAGCTGTCCCTGAACTGAGACTCAGCTTAACCCTACGCTGTGGTGGGTGCCCTATTCCTTGTTAATAGCCCCACCGAAACTCCTGCACTGAACGCAAACGAAGACCTGTGGGGTCCCTAAAAGATCTAAGGACTGGGAGCAAAAGCAGGATACCTCCTAACAGAAAAGTTAGTTGCGGAAATGAAGATTAAAGGGAACAAAACTGGTGGAACAAGAAGTCCCAGGATATCAATTGTCCAAAGCACAAAGAACTAAACTAGGCAACTTAGCCAGAGCACGAGCGTAACAACACTGATGTCCAGCGGGGAATGGGAGCCAGGTGCTAGGTAATAAAGAGTGCAGAGATCACGTGACCAAGAAACCCAGCACCAGAGGAAAAAACTAGAAGCCAGCAAACCACAACAAGATGGCCGATAGTAAAACAACATAGATTCTAACAGCGGAAACAGGTGACTCAGGAGAAGTACAGGAACTTACCGAGGAAGCTCCAAGAACATCTGAGGAAGCACGGGAAATGAGTGCGGCAGAAGAAACTCCTGTGACTGAAGATCCCGTGGGATCTGAGGAACAACCCACCAGGAGGATGTCGACTCGAGAAGGGAGGAGGCCTGTGATGCTGACATATGAGACACTTGGTGATCTGAGTCAAGTGCCAAGGACTGTCGACTGGAAACGGGTATCTCTGCCTATGGACCAGTTAAGGCCACTTGAGTGGTATTCACCACCGAGAGGCAGTATGGAAGATGTTGCCTACTGGAAAGACTTGTTTTCATGCTTTGATTTTCCTTAAAAGACTTTGTAGAAACAAAGAACTGTTAAAGCATAGAGAGAGACAGCTGGTTGAAGACGTACGAAAAGCTCCAGCTGAAGAGATGCTGATTGTTTTAATTGTGTTAATTGTTTATTTCTTTCAGGCATCCAACAAGAAAATGGTTGTAAGATTAGGTTGTCTTCAATGTTTATGAATGTTCTACCAATTTCACAATGCCAATTTGTATGTAAAGTTATCCAACTTTCACCACTGTCTCAGAATTTACCAATTAAGACAAATGTCGAGGACGACATTCAAAAAGGAGGGAAGAGTGTGACAGGCAGAAGTAGTGCTGTTGCTTTAAAAGCATTCAGCAACTATTAGAAGTAACACAAGCACAGGAGACAGGAAGTGTTGTGCTCCAGAAGCATCCAGCAACTAGAGGGGTTAACAGTCACAGGAGAAGGGGAGTGTTTTAGCAGAGTCCCAGGGGGATTGTGGGGAAGTTGTTTACTGTCTGGCTGGAGCCGAAGAGAAAGGTGGCTTATGATCTGTATCTCACAGAAGGCAAGGGAACAGAATTCAGGTTAGGAGGGAAGCTAAACACAGGTCAGTTAGACTCCCTGGGCTAACAGTGCAGAGTATTATCAGGCAGAAAGATAAGGACTGGAAGGAATCGTGTCATAGGGATTATCACCCTCATCAAAACATCCCCCCCTCTATCTCCATGCAGGATAAAGAATGAGTACAACTGAGTCCTTGTGAAGGAAAAGCTTGTGGTTGTGTATGGATTAAAACTGTGCTATACTGTGCTACAGGATAATAGACTGTGTACTGCTGTGCTGCAAAGGAGATTGTACTGTTATTACTGGAGCCTGTTGCTCAAAGAGACATTTGCATTGCACTGCCCGTGCCTCATTAAATGTTACTGTTCTACCGTTTATGAGGAATCTTTCAAATGTGTCTGGTCAGCAATTTAATCTCTCCTGTGCCTGAGAGAAGCTGCAGCCTATGGTCGCCCGGAATAACGGTTCCCCCAGGATTCCAACAAATTCATGTAACCCGTCTTGCTCCTATCAGAACTTAGGTGGCGTGCGTGTAACAAATAATAATAGCAAACACCTCCAATTAGAAATGTAGTATAGTTCTTCTGATTCGCTATATCGCTTACCCAATGTGCAGGGCATTCAAGTAGCTTAGATATCGATGGTTATGACCACTAACAGCTAACTAACTGTCTGTATACAAGTGGTCGTAACCATGGATACCTAAGCTACTGCAGTGCCCTGCACATGGGGTAAGCGATATAGCGAATCAGAAGAACTATACTATATTTGTAATTGGAGGTGTTTGCTAATATTATTATTATTACTACACCTACTACATAATGGGATAGGATCTTGGCGATGGGAATAACCTTTAAATTCACAGTATAGGTTACACTGCATATGGTGCATATGAATGAAGGTGTCTTCTCCTTATCAAACAAGCAGGTTTAGGGGCTCTCAGAGCAGCTGAAGCACAGTTCTTTTCACTTGCTATTGGAAGAAATATTATGCACAGTCCAAGTAATGCTACACTGATGGAATTACTTTCACTGGTTGGCTCCCCGTGGCGACATACTAGTACTGTGGAAGTACTCACTGTTTTGGCCGTACCGTTCCCTATTGCAGGGCTTGTTTGGAAAATGTTAGCCAATCTCAAATTCGGCATGAACATTGCACATTCAGATTCATGTTTGTACCCCCAAGCGTTTTTACTCAAAATCTGCAAAATTCGGCCAAAGTGCGGTAATTATCACATTTCCACTAGTGTTTTTATAGGACTTTGGCTAGGATAGTGGTACTGTATGGTGAGCGGGGGGGGACGTGTTTGATGAGGGGAGGGTGTGGGGAGCAGCAGACTGTTATTCTTAAAAATTTTTTTTCCTTAACTTAATGTGTGAAGATTCCAGCAGCCAATCAGGGTGCAGGAACCATCCACAAAGTCCAGACACAAGGGCTTGTGTCATTGGCTATCAAAGTCACATGTCCCTCTCCATATAAAAAGCGGACATGTTGATTTGGCGTCATTTTGTCAGTGTAGCAGCGCAGAGAGGCTGCTCCTGCTACTTGAGTGAGATAGTTAGCTAGACGGTTGATTGTCAGTCAGCTTGTTCAGATAGATAAGATCCTGTGTGGCTGTGAAATTGACCTTCCAGCAGATCAATCCTTTTTGCTAATAGTGTGGTCCAGAGTCACAAGGCCACATTTCAGTATATAACTCTGTTGTGCTGCTAATATTGTGCTCCATGCAGAAGTACATATTTCAAAATCAAAATTCTTTCTGCTAATAACGTGTCACTAAAACAAGGCCACATTTGTGCATAGAAAGATTTGATGCTGGTAATTTTTTTGGCCAGGCAGGAGTGCTCATTTGAAAATCTAAATTCTTTCTGCTACTAGCGTGCTACAGAAACCAAGCCACATTTCAGCTTTTAATTCTTTTGTGCTAATATTCTGCTCCATCCAGGGGTCCAAATTTCAAAATATAAATTCTTTGTGCTACTAGCGTGCTACAGAAACCAGGCCACATTCCTGCATATAAATATTTAGTGCTACTAGCTTTGCTTCAGCCAGGAGTCCACATTTCAAAATCTAAATTTTTGTTGCTAATAGCATGCTCCAGCCACACTATCTGAGCAAATAAAAACCGATTGGTAATTTAGTGACAGGTGACTGACAGGTCTGGGCCTAGGTTTGTGAAACAGCTGGTTAAAAGAGGGTAAGGGTACATCCAACATGAGTGGGAAAAAGCGAGATCGTGGTGGAAGGGGAAATAGACTTGGTGTTCAAGGTGTACGTGGGGTAGGTGGTAATGTTAGTGAAAGCTCTACTGAACAAACACCATCTCATCCTATCCAAAGACAACTGACAACTTCTGTTACCGGACGGGCTACTTTACTTCCTTTCTTTGGCAGCTGCACAGCGGTACGCCTTGTAGATGAGGGCCAGAAAGAGCATGTGCTCCAGTGGATGGCAAGCGCTGCATCAAATGGCCTCTCCTCTTCCTCCACCTTAACATCACACACAGTCCAGTCCTCTGAGGCGGCACCCCAATTACCCTTGTTTCCCCCATGTCACAACTTTCCAACCGCCCAACTGACTATGGGGAACCACAGATGGGCGTATCTGCAGAGCTGTTCACACATTCTATTCCATGGGCATCAGAAGTCTGCTCCAAAGATTCACAGACTCAAGAGGAGGAAAGCATCTGCACCGATGCCCAAAATTTTTTTCTGTTTGATCCAGGGCTGGACAAAGTAGGGTCCGAGCAAAATCCAGACCCTCGTCACCAGATGTTAACCTCCGGGGGAAAGGTGATCCTGATGAGACTCATATACCTGAGGGTCAAGTGGACTGTACTGTGCTGTCAGGGCAGGAAGAGCAGGAGGATAACTCCCAGGGCGAGGAATGGGATAACAGAGAAGATGACGATGAGGTTGTAGATCCCACTTGGTGTGAACACAGAGGCATGCAGCTGAGTAGCTCAGCAGAGGTAGTGTAAGAGGAGGAAGATGAGGAAGTTACGTTGCGGCCTCCTGCACAGACACGGAGTGATGCAACTGTAGCACCCCGAGGGTTCGGTTGCTACAGAGGTATTGCATCTCACCCAGATGTGCGATATCTCACTTCCAGGTAAGGATGGAGTGTGGCTCAGGACCCTAACACCCACATGCACTACACCACATTTCCGGGGGACAGCTCGACGGTGCTCCCATTAGTTATGCAGGCACGAGTGAGCATGTCCCTGGCTGGAGTGGGGGGAGGGAACACCTAGAGAAGGGAACCCGGTAGTGTGTGCGTGGGGGAAGTAGATCCTGGGTGCACTCTGTACAGGAGTATAAAGGGAGGCACCATCTTGGAAAGGAAGTGAGTTGAGAGAGGAGAAGACAGGGAGCAGAGCTGCTTTATGGGCTCTGCTCCACAGGCAGGCCCTGCCAGGAGGCCTGAGCCTGGAGGAGGGAAGAAGGAGGAAGAGGAGCAGACTGGGCTCCAGGAAGGACAGAGGGGACCCCAGGGGTGTGGACTGGCTGGTAGCCACCACACGCCCGCCGCTACCTGAGTAGGGGGTCAGGTCAAGAAGATGGGAACCGGATCCCAAATTAGTGGAGGAGAGAAACTACCCTCAACTAAGAACCGGAGGCTGCGACATTACATGTGGAGCAGCCCCTCGCCACACCCGCTAGAAAGGCACCACATAGGACCTGGGAAACGCAGGCCAACGTTTGCCCACCAAGAAGGTCCGAGGCAGCTGGACATAAGCGTGGTCACTAGTGGGGTTGAAGACCAGAAACAGGGGACATAAAGGGGGTCCTGCAAAGCACTCCAGAAAGACCTGGGAGTTAACCGAGCCCCTCACCTGGTGAGCACAGCGCGACGCAGGCGGCCACCTCTGCAGCGGTGGCCTGGAGCAGTAACCAAGTAACCGTGAGTAAAGACCCTGAACTGCACCACCAAGACTCCGAGTTGTCTTTGTTGCGCTCGTGTACCACCATCACCCCCATCATCTATCCCTGCTGCCCTGAGGCCATACCCCTCCCGTTGGGGGTTATACCACCACGCTGCACATCCTTATACACCTGGCCTCAGTGGACTGTTCTGCAGCGGCGGCTTCAAAGCCGCACTCAACGGGTGGCGTAGTCGATCAAATTAACATCTACTGCCATAGACTGCCACTTAGTTTGACACCCTGGGCACGGACCGGGTCACCGCCACAAGGACTACTACCCCCATCGAGATCCGGCTCCGGGTATCCCTTGCACACGGCCCAGGGGGCGCGTCAACTTTTGGCGTAGTCGGCAGGATTTCGTGCCCGCAACCACCGGGTACTGCGTGCCTGAAAAAGACTGTTCAAACTTACCTGTGGTGAAGATTCCCGCCATCCGGCGCCATCTTCAGCCTTCTTCCCGCCATCGGTGAAGATTCCCGCCATCCGGCGCCATTTTCAGCCTTCTTCCCGCCTTCCGTGGAGTTTTCCCGCCGTTGGACGCCATCTTGAAGACGTCGCGCGGGAAGAAGAGGGGCGTGGACTCCGAAAGCGCGCGAGAACTGAAGTCCCGCCTCACGTCCGGACGTTGCGTAAGGTCCTGGAAGGAGCCCAGCAGACGCCGACGTCACAGGAGCGCGACGGAAGGTCCTCGACCCTGATGATCAACTGTGGAGCCGCGGCCTACGGAAGAGGATCATCGCCAGGTAGGCCACGGTCCACCAGGGGGGAGGAGGACACCAGGAACGGACAGCAAGATGGCGGACCGGCAGCAGACTAAGCTGCCCAGCATCGGCAGCGCCCCAGCCATCGCGGGCCCCGACCAGCACCAGGAGAAGACGCGTGACGCAGGAGCGGTCGCGGGAGCAGGTAAGAGGAGTCTCCCTGTCCCGGACGCTGCCAGCGTCAGCCTGCTCCCGGGCCATCCGGTGGAGCCGCCGATCCCGGGCGCTGCAGACGCAGACCTGCTCCAGACCTGGGCACTGCCACCACCAGCCCGCGCCCAGGCCCAAAGTCGCACCTCCTGACCCCGGGCGTCATGAATAGTACCACTCAGACCCCGAGTACCAAGAGGGCCCGGACGGGTCTGAACCTGAGAAAGAGAAAGGAGCGTGTGGAGCACACCGTTAATCGTAAACGGTAAAAGAGGAGATGTGAATAGTTACCCGACCGGGTATGAGGACTGTTGTGGGACTGTTTCCACTAAGAGTGTGGTCCCCGTTGGGACAGAAAGAGAACTGTTTCCCTTATCCCCTATCTGGCTGGGGACTGAGAACAGCCGCCCCTACCTGGCCGAGGACTGAGAGCGGCCATATCCTGTAAATAATTATGTGTTTCTAGTAATGTATAGGAGTCCTTGGTGGATTTACCGGGAATCCTGTGTACATAGTTGGAGTGTAACCCAGGACGGACTAAAGACTGTTAAGGACTCGGGGCAGGACAGACCCCTACCTGGTTACGTCTCCCTGTTTTAGGAAAATGGACACCTGGTTGCAGAATAAACTGTGACCTGTTATAAAGAGACTTCTTCGTGGATCTGCTGCTAGAAATGTTTTATATGAAAAATTTATATGCTAGAATGTGTTACTATGAAAAAGAGTTCCAGAACAGTACATATGCACTTATACCGTTTAAGAGAGAGCCGTTCCCATAAAGGGAAACTGAATGTTGATACCTGTTGTACTTGTTGTTTATGAAAAATTTGCATGTTCCCTGTCTTTTGCTCAGTTCCAGCCCGCGGACGTGCTGGGTTTTGCCAGGGGGGAATGTAGCACCCTGAGGGTTCGGTTGCTACAGAGGTATTGCATCTCACCCAGATGTGCGATATCTCACTTCCAGGTAAGGATGGAGTGTGGCTCAGGACCCTAACACCCACATGCACTACACCACATTTCCGGGGGACAGCTCGACGGTGCTCCCATTAGTTATGCAGGCACGAGTGAGCATGTCCCTGGCTGGAGTGGGGGGAGGGAACACCTAGAGAAGGGAACCCGGTAGTGTGTGCGTGGGGGAAGTAGATCCTGGGTGCACTCTGTACAGGAGTATAAAGGGAGGCACCATCTTGGAAAGGGAGTGAGTTGAGAGAGAAGACAGGGAGCAGAGCTGCTTTATGGGCTTTGCTCCACAGGCAGGCCCTGTCAGGAGGCCTGAGCCTGGAGGAGGGAAGAAGGAGGAAGAGGAGCAGACTGGGCTCCAGGAAGGACAGAGGGGACCCCAGGGGTGTGGACTGGCTGGTAGCCACCACACGCCCGCCGCTACCTGAGTAGGGGGGTCAGGTCAAGAAGATGGGAACCGGATCCCAAATTAGTGGAGGAGAGAAACTACCCTCAACTAAGAACCGGAGGCTGCGACATTACATGTGGAGCAGCCCCTCGCCACACCCGCTAGAAAGGCACCACATAGGACCTGGGAAACGCAGGCCAACGTTTGCCCACCAAGAAGGTCCGAGGCAGCTGGACATAAGCGTGGTCACTAGTGGGGTTGAAGACCAGAAACAGGGGACATAAAGGGGGTCCTGCAAAGCACTCCAGAAAGACCTGGGAGTTAACCGAGCCCCTCACCTGGTGAGCACAGCGCGACGCAGGCGGCCACCTCTGCAGCGGTGGCCTGGAGCAGTAACCAAGTAACCGTGAGTAAAGACCCTGAACTGCACCACCAAGACTCCGAGTTGTCTTTGTTGCGCTCGTGTACCACCATCACCCCCATCATCTATCCCTGCTGCCCTGAGGCCATACCCCTCCCGTTGGCGGTTATACCACCACGCTGCACATCCTTATACACCTGGCCTCAGTGGACTGTTCTGCAGCGGCGGCTTCAAAGCCGCACTCAACGGGTGGCGTAGTCGATCAAATTAACATCTACTGCCATAGACTGCCACTTAGTTTGACACCCTGGGCACGGACCGGGTCACCGCCACAAGGACTACTACCCTCATCGAGATCCGGCTCCGGGTATCCCTTGCACACGGCCCAGGGGGCGCGTCACAACCACGACAAGCACTGCATCCTCAGACACAACTGTGGCTGTGGCCAGCAGCGGTCGTGGGTCTGCAGTTTGCAGGGGCGGAAAGGGTTGCCTAGCCAGGACCTTTTTTGGGACCGCAAAGGATGACCCAACTCATGTTATCTGCAAACTTTGGAAAAAAATGACTCAGTAGAGGCAAAAATTCCAATAATTTGTCTACTACATGCATAAACCGGCACATACGCGATCAACATGCGTTAGTCTGGGAATCTCACTACGGGCCTCACCAACCATTGGCCATCCCATAAACCTCGTCTGCTACTTATTCCTCCTCCGTCACCTTGGCAAGTGTTCTCACACAGGTCTCCGGCCGCAGAACCTCCACTTGTTTACCCGCTCCAGTTGGGGTGAGTGAGAGCCCGTCAGCTGTTATGGAAGTGGACATGCGTGCTGTTTTTTTTCACCGAGCACACCACATCTCTCTCAATCCACCATAACATCTCCACCTGCACCTCACTCACAGTCCAGCTATTTGTCATGTTGACCCTACTCCACCCTCTCTCAGCACAGCAGCCAGCCCTCGGTCCCATAGGTGTGGCCACGTAAAAGATTGTTTCCTCCTGCACATACCAAAGCTAAGAGCTCGAACTCCAACATCTCCAATCTGTTGGCCACGGAAATGCTGCCTTTCCGCCTGGTGGATACAGACGGTTTCCAAAAGCTGATGGCCGTCGCAGTCCCCCTGTACCAGTTGCCCAGTCGCCATTACTTCTCTAAGAAAGATGTGCCTGTGCTACACCAGCATGTCGCAGACAACATCACCCATTCCTTAAAAAAATCTATGTCTGCCAGAGTGCATTTCACCACAGACACCTGGACGAGCAAGCATGGCCAGGGGCATTACATCTCGCTGACTGGGCACTGGGTGACTCTGGTGGCTGTGGGAGCAGGCGAGGAAGGGGCTGCTCCACAAGTCTTGGAATCCCCAAGGCTTGCAAGACAAACCTCTGTATCGAACACTTCCTCCACTGCTTCTACCTCCTCACCCTCTTCTAGGGCCTCCACCTGCGCCCTCAACCTGTGCCTTAATGAGACACGCATTCCAACTGGGCAGAGAGAATGCCCCCCACCTCTGTACTTCACAACCAGGGCTCACCGCAATCAGCAGTGTTAAAATTAATATGCCTTGGAGATTGCAGTCACACAGCTCAAGAGTTGTGAACAGCTATCCAGGCTGAGTTTGAGCAAAGGCTGTCTCCACTGAACCTGAAGCCAGGGAAGGTCATGTGCGATAACGGTGCAAACCTGGTGGTGGCCCTACACCGGGGCATTCTCACACACGTGCCTTGCATGGCTCACGTTCTCAACCTGGTGGTACAGCAATTTCTCCGCCACTATCCCGGCCTGGAAGAGCTGCTACAGAAAGCATGGTTGCTGTGTGCTCACTTCTGGCATTCGCACCCCACGGGTCATCAACTTGCATCGTTACAGGGGTCTTTGGCCCTACCGGTTAACTGGTTGATATGCAATGTGCTGACAAGATGGAACTCCACTCTGCACATGTTGCAGCGACTGTGGCAGCAGCGACGAACCCTGACGCAGTATCTCATTTTGCATAGCCTGGTGCAATGCAGTATGGACATGGTGCAAATCATGTTTGCAGAGTGGGCACAGATTAAGGTCCTCTGCACCCTTCTGCACAGTTTTGAAATGGCTACAAAGATGGTTAGAGCTGACGATGCCATCATCATCATCACTATTCCGGTCATCTACATGCTGGAGCACACTTTGACTAGTCTGTAGGAGGAGGTAGTGGTCCCAGAGGAAGAGGAGGAAGCAGAGGAGGATTCAAAAGGGATAACAATATCTCTAAGTTCCAGGCTGTCGTTGCACAGGCGGGTGCCATGGGAGGGTGGATTATAGCGATCGAGGGGGGCTCATGGTACCCGACAAACTGTTAGTGAAGGTGCAGTAGCCAAGAAACAAATGAGGGAGGATGAGGAGGAAAAGGTGATGGGCGCGCAACAGTCTGGAGATGAAGAGGATAATGATCTCCTCTGGTTGGCGTCAGGGGACAGAGGAAGCAAGTCCATGTTATGATGATGCAGATAACAATGGCTGTCATCTCCATATGCTCTAATTTTTTTGTCTTTGTCAGACAACCCCTTTAATACATATTAATTTTCCCTCTTTTAACTGGTAGACATTACAATGGCTGTGTAGAATATTATATACATGTGTCTACTGTCTTGTCTTGGAGACTATTTCTAGAAGACTATTGTGTAAGACTCTACTGTTTATCAGTACACATTATTACTAGGAGAGCATCAGACGCCATAGAATTTTAAAGTGGAGCAGATGCCCTGTATATTTTGGAATGTGTTCCTGGAACTTTGCTGCAAAAAGGGATATATGGAAAGAATTCACTGTTAAATAACATGTAAATTACATTTCTGTGTTATAGGAATGTTGTTATTCACTATGACAGTAGGGCAGCATGGTGGCTCAGTGGTTAGCAATGTTGCTTTGCAGCGCAGGGGTCCTGGTCCAAATCCCACCAAGGACAACATCTGCAAAGAGTTTGTATGTTCTCCCCGTGTTTGCGTGGGTTTCCGCCAGGTTCTCCGGTTTTCTCCTACACTCCAAAGACATACTGATAGGGAATTTAAATTATGAGCCTCAATGGGGACAGCTATGCTAATGTATCTGAAGTGCTGTGGAATTAATGGCACTATGTGAGTAAAATACATTTTAAATAACAGCACTGGACCTTACTGAATAATATGTATGGACCGCTACAACTTTCAGAACATATAATTGACCACTACTATTGTTTTTTCTTTATAGGGAGTGACACAGAGTGAGTTAGAACAAAGGATCAGATCTGCTGCAAACCTAGAGGAGCTTCTACGTATCACCCATCCCAGAGAGCTGAAGTTGTGGAGATGTCGGTCAAAACTCAAGTCTTACATTAGCTCTGACACCAGGTCTGGGCCCCACCGCTCAACCAGATTTGCCGCAGCATTCTATGATATTGAAATACTAAAAGGTACATTATATGGTATATCGTACAATAGTGATAGCATCAATAATTTAAGGGCTTGTCCACGCCAGTGTAAATAGTTATTGCACAGCGAGAAGTGATTAAAAATGCTTTTCATTTTGTAACAATTTTCAATAATTTTCCTTCAAGTGGAAATGTATCCAGGGGTTCAGAACCCATCTTGAAATATTTCTACTGATATATTATAACAGAGTTTCCCTCAATGAGTCTATTTAAGTAAAAAACAAACCTTTGGATTAATATAAAGGGGTTGCCTAGTCCAAAATGATGTCTGCAGTCACTCTGTGTGACTGCAGACTTATGAATCCCCAAGTGCATGCACTGTGCGTTGCGGGGATTCCCCGGATTGGCAGGTAAGTATGAGTTATACATACGCCTGCCCAGAGCCCAACGCTACTAACAGTGATTAACAGGTCTCTCCAATAGCGAGAGACCTTTCAGTCAACTGTAGCGGAATGGGGAGAAGCTGACGGGGACCATAGTCAGAGTTTGAGATGAGTAGGATCTTCTAACCATATTTTTACTGAAAAACAGGAGCATTTTAGAGATAAATTGGGTGCAATCTTGCAGCCAGGCTCTAATTCATGTTGGACGTGGTTTAGGCAGCATGAATCAACTGACAGTTTCCTTTAACATATAAAATCAGACAGACATAAATATATAGGGCCCGATTTATTATTGCATTTGTGCCTGTTTTCTGTCTAGTTTTTGGTGTTTTTCACCTGGTTTTCATTCGTGCCTAAGGCTATGTGCCCATGATGCAGAAATGCTCAGGATTTTTTCCTGAGCATTTCTACATCTCCCTGGCAGAAAAAACGCATGCGGATTGTACATGCGGATTGTACATGCGGATTGTACATGCAGATTGTACATGCGGATTGTAGATGCGTTTTTCCTGCCAGTGACATGCGGATGTGAAGCGTTCTTCACTTGCATTTCCGCATGCGGGTTGTCAAGCGCTTTCCAAGCGATTTTAGCATCACTTGGAAAGTGCTTGACAACTTGGTCACACTATATAAATCCATGCAGCCGGCATGGATTTATATAGTGTGACCGTAAAGAATGGTAAAAAATAAAAAAAAAATCTATACTTACCTTCCGATGGCCCCCGGAGTCTTTATTCTCTCCGTCCTGGCTTGCCGGTAGCTCGCGATACACTGAAGGACCTGCCGTCACATGACTATGACGTCAGCGCAGGTCCTTCAGTCCACCGCGATCTGCCGACAAGCGAAGACAAGGACACCGGGGGCCATCAGAAGGTAAAGATCATATTTATTTTATTCTTTTTTTTACAGGTTCTATGGTACCCGGGTCTGAAGGAGAGTCTCCTCTTCTCAAAACCCGGGTACCATCCGCACATTAAAACGTTCGGATTCCGCATGTACAGATGCAGTGATGTGGATTCCATGCGTTCCAATGAAAGTCTATGGCGGCGAAAACGCAGCGCTTCCGCAAAATAATTGGTAGTGCTGCTTTTTTTTCTGCAATGATAATCCGCAGCGGAAATTTCCGCAGCATGTGCACAGCACATGCAGATTATCATTGGGGAACATGGCAGACCTTCTACCATGCGTTTTTTAAGCGTTTCTGCAGCGTTTTTGCCACTGCGGAAACGCTTAAAAAATGCATCGTGGGCACACAGCCTAATTCTTCTTTTAATTTGCACCTTTGTAAATGTCTATTTTAGATGCATTCATCTAGTTCTTCTTATGTTCACCATAGTGGGCAGAATTGAGGGTTTCTAGATGTTTTGGATGATTCTTGAATCAAGACTTTTTCAAAAAGTCGCAAAATTTGACGGAAATGTATTCTTGTCCTGTACGTCAATATGGAGAGCCTGGAGTACAGAATGGCAACAAATACAACAAAGACAGAAAAGAAAAGTAACTTAAAAAATGCAATTGATGAAATGGGGCCATTGCATGTAGAGACAAATGCTTCATGTTTGACATAATTCCCATAGAATGTGTCCTGTGAATGTATGGGGAAATCTGAGGTCACATCCTGTCGTGCAGATTATTTAGTCTACATTTTATTTGGTAAAAAGTTACAAGAAAAAGAAATATTAATGATCTGACCCGAAACATGTCTGTAGACTGATAAGTGGTGCTGAATGATTGCTGACACATAAAAAATGTAATCTTCCAAAATGTGCACGGATCTTACTCTTGGACAGGAACCACTAATTGTCTGTCAACGACGTGAGAATCGCAGTGTGTTTGATATACTGTACCCAACCATGGGAACGATTCGAACTGCAGATTGTAGGGACGTGATCTGTTATAAATAGAAGTTTTCTATTCTGCATGAGCTACTAAAGTCAATGTGATGTTAATGCGGAATATTCTAGTGCTTCATACCTATTATATGATTGTATTAGTTAATTTAAAAGAGTGGTCCGGAACCTAAAATGTATTGTCTAACTATATAGCTTTACACCTATCCACTATTGTAACTTGCTTTATTGCGCAATACCTGACACTTCTCCCTATCTATCTAATCCCGACATGTGTTTTTTTTTACTGTACTTTCTGTGACCTTTGGTTTAAGTTGAGTCATAGGAAGCTGGGGCTGCACTCACTCCCAGCAGCGTCCATTGCGCCTCTTGAAACAGACCATCACACGGGTCATCACTGCAGTTACTCACTAGTTTCTTGCATCGCTGTCCCCTCTGAAAATGTCCTGGATCCTGGGTGTTGGAAGATGTGGGATATGTGAGTGCACCGCCGGAACTCTGCTTCTACTTTCGCCACCGTAGCTTTTCTGAAAAAAGACACCGACAGGGGGCAGAGATAGAAGCAGTGAGTGACACCAGCGCAGCCTCACAGATTCTAGCAGAGCCCTGAAGTGAATCGTCATCAGGGGCAGTGCTGGTGTCACTCACTGCTTCTATCTCCACTGCTGTACCTTCTGTGAAAAAAAGAAGCCGTCAGGGGGCAGAGATAGAAGCAGAGTGCCGGTACTACACTCACATCTCCCACAGTGTCCATAATCCTGGACGTCTTAAGAGGGAGTGGCGATGCAAGAAATTAGTGAGTAACTGCACCACTGCCCCCTGTGATCTCCTGTTCCAGGAGGGGTGAGTGGACGCTGTGGGGAGTGAGTGCAGCCCCAGCCTCCTGTGAGGTCACGTTTGAGACCCATGTAGCCTTACATTAATGCAAACCTTGTTTAGTTCTGGGAGCTGTTCTTGTTCATGAAAGTCAGATCAGTGAATATCCAAGCTTACTTCAGCTCTGTGTAGAAGACATTGCAGCAAGAACTAGTGTTACCCATTTGGAGGAATAAAGCTTTTTGCTAGGCTTGTTTTAGTGGCACGGTGGCGCAGTGGTTAGCACTGTAGCCTTGCAGCGCTGGAGTCCTGGGTTCAAATCCCACCAAGGACAACATCTGCAAGGAGTTTATATGTTCTCCCTGTGTTTGCGTGGGTTTCTTCCGGGTTCTCTGGTTTCCTCCCACACTGAAAAGACATACTGATAGGGAATCTAGATTGTGAGCCCTGATGGGAACAGCGACAATAATGTATGTAAAGCGCTGTGGAATATGTTAGCGCTATATAAAAATAAAGATTATTATTATAATTAATGGCAAAGAGGTTCTGCAGTTGTATACGATGCAGAAACAGGCAGGAAGTTGTGCACAGACCCAGCCAAGTTCACAATTTGCGGACATGACTGGTCCAAGAATCAAAATGTTATTCCAAGCATGAAGGACCAAAGTGGACTGAGGTTAGATAGTAAACATAAACAAGCAGAATTAGAAGTATCATCTCCTTGTAGATCATTTAAAGACTTCACAGTTACGTATTCATAAATTTACCTTTGTCTCAAAAAGTTTGTGCTATGTGTTGCGGATTTGTTTTTAAACTTTTGACCAGGGCCCTGGAAATCTTTTTATCTCAGCTCTTATTATAATTCCTAATATATTTGAGACACCTAACTCCTCAGGCTTTTGGCTCAGGACTGTTGTATGAAATCGCAGTCTCGATAAATTCCCCCCAGGGTCTGCATTACAATGTATTTTACTGCCACATTTAATTACTTCCAAACTCATAAACAGTAAATATGTAAACTTTAGAATTTTATTCCTTAACTAGTAAGAATACATGTGACAAAGAATTTCTTCAAATAACAGCTTCCATTGTATCCTACAACGAGTCAATTTGTCACATAACACCCGATGTTTTGTGACCTTCACCGCTGTTTATGTCTCCTGTGGTGTCTGAGATTTACTGGCTGAAGGCTTTATCAGTTTCTGACCTTGTAGATGTTCAGTGGAAGATTTAGAATAAGATGCTGAGAGCTGTACCATTAAATTCTCTAAAATAAAGCAACAACTCATTAATATATACCGTAAATTAAATATACAGTGTATTCTGGACAAGAATGTCCAAGTTGTCAAGAATGTCCAAAACATGTTGTCCATTTAGGCTGAACATGGTATTCAAATGAAGGAATATTTCACTGGTGATGAAGACATGGTTCGTACATAGTTTGGTGGTAACATACGGATGCAAAACATGGACGACAAAGAAAGAAGACAGAAGAAGAATCGACGTCTTCAATATATGGTGCTGGAGAAGGATGCTGTCAATACCAATTGCTAATTGTGGAGATCCAATAACATTCATAATGATGCAACCACAGCACTAGGGGTTGTCCGGCCTTAAGCTACGAGTCTGCAGTCACTATGTGACTCAGGGGCCGACACTGACAGCTTGGGGCCCCTGTGCAAGAAATGTGTCTGGGCTCCTCTCCTTGCCCGGCACACTGCTTATGATGAGGACAATCTGGCAATGGGACCCCTGAAACCTTGGGCTCTATAGATAATCAATAGAGCAGAGGCCACAACTCTGCTTCATTCAGTATGAGACTGCAGAGCCCTGTTCTCAGAAATCTCTGGAGGGCCCAGTGGTCGAATCCCCATTGATCAGCGAGTTATCCCCGATCTGATGGATCTGGGAAAACTTGATTATTTTGTCCAAAACCCTTTATAGAGTCTGGTTGATTCTCCTATTCTTTCCAATTACAGTATCATACATGAAACAAAAACAAATACGTTCACACACTCATACAGTCAAAGCAAAAGGTGGCTACTTTGAAGAACCTAGAATATAAGACATATTTTCAGTTGTTTCACACTTTTTTGTTAAGTATATAATTCCACATGTGTTAATTCATAGTTTTGATGCCTTCAGTGTGAATGTACAATTTTCATAGTCATGAAAATACAGAAAAATCTTTAAATGAGAAGGTGTGTCCAAACTTTTGGTCTGTACTGCATCTCTGCCTGCGGAAGAGGTAAGTCCACTTGAGTGGTATTCACCACCGAGAGGCAGTATGGAAGATGTTGCCTACTGGAAAGACTTGTTTTCATGCTTTTATTTTCCTTAAAAGACTTTGTAGAAACAAAGAACTGTTAAAACATAGAGAGAGACAGCTGGTTGAAGATGTACGAAAGGCTCCAGCTGAAGAGATGCTGATTGTTTTAATTGTGTTAATTGTTTATTTCTTACAGGCATCCTACAAGAAAAAGGTTGTAAGATTAGGTTGTTATCAATGTTTATGAACCTTATACCCATTTCACAATGTTAATTTGTATATAAAGTTATCCATTTTTCTCCACTGTCTTAGAATTGGTCAGATTGACCAATTAAGACGAATGTCGAGGACGACATTCAAAAAGGAGGGCAAAAAGGAGGGAAGAGTGTGACCTGCAAAAGTAGTGCTTTTGCAGAGTGTGACATGCAGAAGTACTGCTGGTGCTTTAAAAGCATCCACCAACTAGAGGGGTTAACACAGTCGCAGGAGAAGGGGAGTGTTTTAGCAGAGCCCAAGGGGGATTGTGGGGAAGTTGTTTACTGTCTGGCTGGAGCTGAAGAGAAAGGTGGTGTGTGTGTTCTGTATCTCACACAAGCGTCCCTGCAAGTGAAAAGGATTCAAGTCAGGAGTGAAGCTAAGCACAGGTCAGGT
The DNA here is from genome assembly GCF_046119375.1 of Phyllobates terribilis. NCBI lineage: Eukaryota > Metazoa > Chordata > Amphibia > Anura > Dendrobatidae > Phyllobates > Phyllobates terribilis. The sequence goes on from NW_027362762.1 coordinate 869,301,452, forward strand.
AGAGTTCTTGAACTAGCAGTGCAAAGTATTGTCAGGCATAAAGATAAGGACTGGAAGAAATGGTGTCACAGGGATCATATCCATCAGCAAACCCTCCCCCCTCCTCCATCTCACTGTGCTGTAAAGAATGCTGTGTTCATTAATGTGCCTTTGCATTAGAACTGTGCGGTCCTGTACTACTGGGAAGACTGTGAACTGCTGTGCTGCTAAGGAAACTGTACTGTTTGTCACTGGAGCCTGTTGCTCATAAGACTTAACTTGCACTGGCTGTGCAGCTTCTTATTAAATGCTACTGTTCTACTGTTCTATGAGGACTCTTGTCAAGTGTGTCTGGTCAGCAAGTGAAACAATCTATGTGTCTGTTCCTGAGGGTCAATACCCCTGTGTACCTGAGAGAAGCTGCAGCATATGGTCTATGGTCGCCATGAGTAACGGTCCCCCCAGGATTCCAAAGAATTCATGTAACCTGTCTCGCCCCTATCTGAACCTAGCGGCGTGCGTGTTACAATATGTAAATGTATGTATGTACAGTATATGTGTGTGTACAGTATATGTGTGTGTGTGTTTGTACGGTACATGTGTGTATATCTGTGTGTATGTATGGTATATGTGTGTGTATCTGTACGGTATATGTCTGTATGTATTTACGGTATATGTGTGTATGTACAGTACAGACCAAAAGTTTGGACACACCTTCTCATTTGAAGATTTTTCTGTATTTTCATGAAAATTGTACATTCACACTGAAGGCGTCAAAACTATGAATTAACACATGTGGAATTATATACTTAACAAAAAAGTGTGAAACAACTGAAAATATGTCTTATATTCTAGGTTCTTCAAAGTAGCCACCTTTTGCTTTGATGACTGCTTTGCACACTCTTGGCATTCTCTTGATGAGCTTCAAGAGGTAGTCACCGGAAATGGTTTTCACTTCACAGGTGTGCCCTGTCCGGTTTAATAAATGGGATTTCTTGCCTAATAAATGGGGTTGGGACCATCAGTTGTGTTGTGTAGAAGTCAGGTGGATAGACTGTTAGAATTTGTATTATGGCAAGAAAAAAGCAGCTAAGTAAAGAAAAGCGAGTGGCCATCATTACTTTAAGAAATGAAGGTCAATCAGTCCAAAAAATTTGGCAAATTTTGAAAGTGTCCTCAAGTGCAGTTGCAAAAACCATCAAGCGCTACAAAGAAACTGGCTCACATGAGGACCGCCTCAGGAAAGGAAGACCAAGAGTCACCTCTGCTTCTGAGGATAAGTTTATCTGAGTCACCAGCCTCAGAAATCGCAGGTTAACAGCAGCTCAGATTAGAGACCAGGTCAATGCCACACAGATTTCTCGAAGCAGACACATCTCTACAACAACTGTTAAGAGGAGACTTTGTGCAGCAGGCCTTCATGGTAAAATAACTGCTAGGAAACCACTGCTAAGGACAGGCAACAAGCAGAAGAGACTTGATTGGGCTAAAGAACACAAGGAATGGACATTAGACCAGTGGAAATCTGTGCTTTGGTCTGATGAGTCCAAATTTGAGATCTTTGATTCCAAAGAAAAGGTGACACAGAAAAGGTGAACGGATGGACTCTACATGCCTGGTTCCCACCGTGAAGCATGGAGGGGGAGGTGTGATGGTGTGGGGGTGCTTTGCTGGTGACACTGTTGGGGATTTATTCAAAATTGAAGGCATAATGAACGAGCATGGCTACCACAGCACCTTGCAGCGGCATGCTATTCCATCCGGTTTGCGTTTAGTTGGACCATTATTTATTTTTCAACAGGAAAATGACCCCAAACACACCTCCAGGCTGTGTAAGGGCTATTTGACCAAGAAGGAGAGTGATGGGGTGCTACGCCAGATGACCTGGCCTCCACAGTCACCAGACCTGAACCCAATCGAGATGGTTTGGGGTGAGCTGGACTGCAGAGTGAAGGCAAAAGGGCCAACAAGTGCTAAGCATCTCTGGGAACTCCTTCAAGATTGTTGGAAGACCATTTCCGGTGACTACCTCTTGAAGCTCATCAAGAGAATGCCAAGAGTGTGCAAAGCAGTCATCAAAGCAAAAGGTGGCTACTTTGAAGAACCTAGAATATAAGACATATTTTCAGCTGTTTCACACTTTTTTGTTAAGTATATAATTCCACATGTGTTAATTCATAGTTTTGATGCCTTCAGTGTGAAAGTACAATTTTCATAGTCATGAAAATACAGAAAAATATTTGAATGAGGTGTGTCCAAACTTTTGGTCTGAACTGTATCTGTTTCCTGTCGACATTCTTTGGCACTTGACTCGGTTCACCAAGTGTTTAATCCGTCAGCATCACGGGCCTCCTCACTTCTTGAGCCAGCATCCTCCTGGTGGGTTGTTCCTCAGATCCCACGGGTTCTTCGGTCACAGAAGTTTCTTCCGCCGCATTCATTTCCCGTGCTTCCTCAGATGCTCATGGAGCTACCTCTGTAAGTTCCTGTACTTCTCCTGAGTCGCTTGTTTCCGCATGGTCTGGTAATTCCGCTCCTCCTGAGTGTCGATCGGTCTCTTCAGGGGCCGGTGTTCGATCATCATATCTAAATTGGACTTCATCTGTACTCATTGGTACAAACTCTGGAGCCTCAGGAATTAGTTCACTCTCCTGAGGATGGTACATCCCTCTCCTTGCTGGTCCGTGAAATGCAATGGTTGCTCTTCTTCATTTGAACTTTCAAAGTCACTATCCACCTCCGGAGCTTCAGTCTGTGGTGGTCCCTTAGTCGATCTCGGACGATGTCGGTCTACTTCTGTGATGTCTTGTGGTGGGAGATAATCACAAGGTAGTAGTAAATTCCGATGGACTATTCTGGTTTTCTTATCTCCCGTTTCCAATCGGATTTCAAACACTGGGCTGTCATCAGCTTTCCTCCTTACGACCACATACACCTTGTCTTCCCAGTGTGAACGAAGTTTTCCTGGACCGCCTTTCTCACGTACATTCTTGACTAGCACCCGGCTTCCTGGTGCCAATTCTGCTCCATAACATTTTCGATCATTGTACTCCTTACTCTTGCTCTGTCCTTGCAAAACCACTTTGGACGCTATGTTTTATGCCTCTGCCATCCGTTCCTTCCATTTCCGAACGTACTCCGGATATGTTCTGTAGTCTCTGACAACGGAGTATGAAACATGATGTCGATTGGCAGTCTTGGCGATCGTCTATACCAGGGGTCCTCAAACTATGGCCCGCGGGCCACATGCGGCCCGCCCAGCATTTTTATCCAGCCTGCCGGGTGTTTTTGTCTCCGTTGCCTGTCCTGCTTAGCAGACGACAGTTCAATGCCGGCGGGCCCTGTAATCATGGGGGAAAGGACAAGGCGGCGAGTAAAGGCGATGCGCTGCCACTCTGGAAGACTTGCGGCCCTCCGTATACAGCACAGACGACGTGATGACGTCACGCGCCTGTGCCTGAAGTAGACGGAATCGAGCGGGCGCCTATTCAGAGCAGTGGGGTACATAGGTGAGTACTGTTTTTTTTTTTATTTTTAACGCTGGGTCCGGTCTATCATGCATATTGGGGACATTTACTTACCTATTGGAGACCTATACTGCATATTGGGGACATTTATCTGCCTATTGAGGACCTATGCTGCCTATTTGGGACATTTACCTGCCTATTGAGGACCTATGCTGCCTATTGGGGACATTTACCTGCCTATTGGGAACATTTACCTGCCTACTGGGGACATTTACCTGCCTATTGGGGACATTTACCTGCCTATTGGAGACCTATGCTGCCTATTGGGGACATTTACCTGCCTATTGAGGACCTATGCTGCCTATTGGGGACATTTACCTGCCTAATGGAGACCTATGCTGCGTATTGGGGACATTTACCTGTCTATTGGGGACATTTACCTGCCTATTGGGGACCTATGCTGCCTATTGGGGACATTTACCTGCCTATTGGAGACCTATACTGCCCATTGGGGACATTTACCTGCCTATTGGGGACTTTTATCTGCCTATTAGAGACCTATGCTGCCTATTGGGGACATTTACCTGCCTATTGGGGACATTTACCTGCCTATTGAAATACCGGTAATTTTGTTGATTTAACTTTACTTGTTCTTCATTTTAAATATTGTATTTGTTCCCGTTTAGTTTTTTTACTTCAAAATAATAGTAATGCAGCATTAATGCAGAGTGGATAGGTATTTGTTCATAGTTTTTTTTAAAACTATATTCTGGCCCTCCAATGGTCTGAGGGACAGTGAACTGGCCCCCTGTTTAAAAAGTTTGAGGAGCCCGGTCTATACAATAGGAAAAAGGGGTGAGTAACCCATTGCATCGCTCTTTGTACAGTTATAGGCATGTACCACTTTTGACAGCGAACTCTTCCAGTCTTTCTTCTCATCAGCTGTTAAAGTGCGCAACATCGACAATAATGTCCAGTTAAAACGTTCTACTTGCCCATTACCCTCTGGGTGATAGGGTGTTGTGTGGGATCTCTGAATTCTACAGTACTTTTCTAGCTTGGTTAACAGCTGGTTCTCAAATTCTCTTCCTTGGTAAAGATGTAACCTCGGTGGGAACTCAAACCTCAAAGCAAAATTATTGAAGAACTTCTCTGCTGCTGTTCGACCCGATTTATTGGTGGTGGCATATGCTTGAGCAAATCGAGTGAAATGGTCCATCACCACCAAGATTTATTCATAACCACCCTTGCTCGTCTCGAGATGTAGGAAGTCTATTGAGACCATCTCAAACGGATACGTAGTTTGGATGTTGCCCATAGGTGCCCGGGTTGATGTGTTGGGACATTTATCTTTCAGACATCCACACTCCCTGGTCACATGCCTCTCAATATCTCTCTGCATTTACGGCCAGAAGAAACATTCACGGATCAAATTTGTTGTCCTTTCCACTCCCAGGTGTCCCATGTTTTTATGGAGTTCTTTGAAGACCAACCTACAGAATACTCTGGGTAGTACCAACTGCCGGTTTTGTCCTCCTTTATGATACAGGATACCGTCTTCACTGAGGTGGAGCTTCGTCCATTCTTTAATTTAAATAGATACTGCTGGTGACTCATTGTTTCTCTCCCGTTTACTTGGAAACTGATTTTGGTCCATATAAAGTAGTATTCTGCCAATTATCTGATCTTCCCATTGTGCTCTACGGATTTTTCCGTTTGGTAGTTGTTGAATAGACTGGGGGTGATCGTGTTCTCTCGCTTTTATGGTGGTTTCCACCGTCAACGGACACCACAATGGTGTGTTTTCCTCCTGATAAGCTTGTACTGCTTGGGTAGTGCTCTCAATTGCTTCCAGACTGACTTCCTCCGAGTATTCTTGCATCAACTCCTCAGGCTCTAGTGGCATTCTTGACAATTCATCAGCATCCATATTGCATTTTCCTGGCCTGTACTTGATGCTAAAATTGAAGTCAGCTAATTCAGCGACCCATCTCTTACCTGTTGCATTCAGTTTGGCTGTAGTAAGGACATAGGTCAAAGGGTTGTTGTCAGTTTATATCTCAAACTCTTTGCTGTAGTAGAGATAATCTCTAAATCATTCACAGATAGCCCATTTCAATGCCAGGAACTCCAATTTTCCGAAATGTAGATGGCAATTCTTCTCACCGTCTGTCAACGTTCTAGACCATAACCGATGACTCTCATTTTTCCATCTTGATGCTGATACAGGGCAGCTCCCAGTCCAACTTGAGAAGCGTCACAATGAAGAACAAATGGTAAAATTAAATCTAGATATCCCAAGATGGGTGGTTTTACCAGGTAGTCTATGTAGCGCCGGCGTCCCTGCCCTCTGCTAGGCAGGGACGCTGTTCTCCTCACCTCCCTGCTCCGTGCCCGGCGTCCTCCTCCCGCTCTGCTGGCAGCGCGCGCTCCTTCCCGTCCACTGTGCTTAGGGCGCGCGAGCGCACTCTCCCTCCCTCTTAAAGGGGCCGCGCGCGCCGTCCTAAGGAGTCCCCGGCCAATGGCCGGAGGACTTCACCATATATAAGGCACCTCCTCCAAAATGGAGGTGCCCGAGCAATGTTGTTGCACTGTTCACTACTCTGCTTCAGCCCTCAGGTCCCGTTGCCAGTTACCTGCCAGTTACCTGCCAGTTACCTGCCAGATTCCTGCCAGATTATCTGCTACCTGCCTGCTAGTCTGAGGTCCGACGGTCTGCCTTACTACTCCTGTCAGTCTGTCTAAAGGACCAGCCTGTCCGCTCACCTGGGAGCGCACATCAGCCACCTGCCTGCTTGCCTGAGGTCCGACGGTCTGCCTTCCAACTCCTGTCAGTCTGTCTATGGACCAGCTTGCCCGCTCACCTGGGAGCACACACCTGCTACCTGCCTGCTAGTCTACCTGGAGGCTCCGCCGTCACGTGCTGTGACCACCTGCCTGTCCAGTGACTCCTGCTCGCTCACCTGGGAGCGCTCATCTGCTGCCTGTCTGCTAGCCTACCTGGAGGCTCTGCCGTCACGTGCTGTGACCACCCGCCTGTCCAGAGACTTCTGCCCGCTCACCTGGGAGCGCTCATCTGTCGCCTGTCTGTTGGTCTTCCTGGAGGCTCCGCCGTCACATGCTGTGACCACCCGTTCATCCAGAGACTCTCGCCTGCTCACCTGGGAGCTCACGTCTATCATCAGCCGCCACAGGTCGTACCAACCCTTTACCTAGAGACTGCCCCGGTCACTTGCCGTGACCATCTGCCCGTTCATCCAGAGACTGCCCCGGTCACTTGCCGAGACCATCTGCCCGTTCATTCAGAGACTGCCCCGGTCACTTGCCGTGATCATCAGCCCGTTCATCCAGAGACTGCCCCGGTCACTTGCCGTGACCTCCAGCCCGTTCACTCAGAGACTGTCCCGGTCACCTGCTGTGACCTCCTGCCCGTCTTCCCTGGTCGCCACCCACTCCCTTACAAGGACTGCCCCCTTGTATAGTAGCTCAGAGGTTCCGCCTCCCAGACCCGTTACAGTTTGCTCGGGCCATGGAACCCGGTGGCACCCAAGCTCCCTCGCTCTCGGACCTGTGTCATGAACTGTCCCGTCAAAGGTCCCAACAGGAGTCCATCCTGGGTCACCTGCGGAATGTCAATTCTCGCCTGGACACTCTGACTGCTCCACCAGCAACCACCGCCAGTGCCATGACTCGCAACCCGGCAGCTCCGCTGCCCACCAATAGCATGGTACCCTACCCCGGACCCCGGCTTTCTGCACCTCCTCGCTTCGGAGGCGACTCCGCCCAGGCTCGGGGCTTCATAAATCAGTGCTCCCTGCACTTTGAACTATTGTCCCACCAGTTTAACTCCGACCGGGCCAAAATTGCCTTCATCATGTCCCATCTCACCGGGGAGGCCCTGGCCTGGCTAAATCCTCTATGGGAGAGAGGAGACCCCCTGGTGTCCGACTTGCCTGCCTTCCTCACGGCTTTCCGGAAAGTCTTCGACGAACCCGGACGGAAGACCTCATCCGCATCATCTCTGCTACGCCTCCGTCAGGGAAGTCTCACCGTGGGCCAATATGCCATACGGTTCCGTACCCTTGCCTCGGAGCTGGCCTGGGATAACGACGCTCTGGTTTCCGTCTTCTGGGAGGGTCTGTCCGGCCGTATTAAAGATGAACTTGCCGGTCGGGACGTTCCTACCACTCTCGATGACCTAATAACTCTTGCCACCCGGATTGACCTACGGTTCCAGGAGCGTGCCAAAGAGGTCACCCGTGAGAGGAGGTTTCCATGTCTAGCTCCTACTTTTCAGAAACCCGTCACTCCCTCCGTCTCTCCCCAGGTACACTCTCCTGAGCCTATGCAGGTCGACCAGACCAAGATGGTCAAAACCCGTCAGGACTTACGCCGTGCCGAGGGGAGCTGCTTCTACTGTGGCAGTAAGGAGCACCGGATCCGTGCCTGCCCAGAGAGGTCGGGAAACGCCTGTGTCTAGGTTCGCTCAGAGAGGTCGACCTAGACAAGAATAAATCCTCTCCATCTCTGCTTCTGTCAGTTTCAATCGTCTGCGGGGAGAACCGTTATTTCGAACTAGCCCAACTGGACTCTGGAGCAGCCGGGAATCTTATTTCACAGTCCCTGGTAGAGAAATACCGCATCCCCACCAAACCTCTGGCTGTACCCTTGTCTGTTGCTGCCGTGGATGGGGGTCTTTTACCACGCCCCATCCAACTCATCACCGAATCCATTACTCTGCAGGTGGGAATGCTGCATTCTGAGAGTATCTCCTTTCATGTTCTGCCTGGACTCTCTCACGCCCTCCTGCTAGGTCTACCTTGGCTCCAGAGACATGCACCCGTGCTTGACTGGCAGACCGGAGAAGTCCTTCGCTGGGGACAGGACTGCCATAAGACCTGTCTGGTTCCTGTCCATCCCGTCCGTCCTTCTCCTACCCCAGCTAATCTACCTGGACTTCCGATTCCTTATTGGTCTTATGCTGATGTCTTTAATAAAAAGGAAGCAGAGACACTACCCCCTCATAGACCATACGACTGCCCTATCGACTTGTTACCCGGTACTACTCCTCCCCGTGGGCGTATTTATCCATTATCCGCTGCTGAGACCCGGTCGATGTCCGAATATATTGAGGAGAATCTGGCCAGGGGATTCATCCGGAAATCTACCTCCCCGGCGGGAGCAGGCTTCTTCTTCGTAAAAAAGAAGGATGGCTCTCTCCGTCCCTGTATAGACTATAGAGGCCTTAACCAGATCACGGTGAAGAATAAGTACCCCCTTCCGCTCATTCCGGAGTTATTTGATCGTCTGAGAGGGGCTAGAATCTTCACCAAACTGGACCTCCGTGGGGCCTACAACCTGGTTCGTATCCGTCAGGGGGATGAATGGAAGACGGCATTCAACACCCGGGACGGCCACTATGAATATCTGGTAATGCCCTTTGGCCTCTGTAACGCTCCTGCCGTCTTTCAAGAGTTGGTCAATGACATCTTCCGGGACCTTCTCTACTCCTGCGTAGTGGTGTACCTGGACGACATCTTGGTCTTCTCTCCGGATCTCCAGACTCACCGGAGGGACGTTCGTCAGGTCCTGCTCAGGCTCAGGCAGAATCACCTCTTCGCTAAATATGAGAAGTGCCTCTTTGAGCAGACCTCGCTTCCGTTTTTGGGCTACATTATTTCTCAGACCGGCCTACGAATGGATCCAGAGAAACTGTCTGCCATCGAGAAATGGCCTCGACCGGAGGGGTTGAAGGCCATTCAGCGGTTCCTGGGCTTCGCCAACTACTACCGCCTCTTCATACCACACTTCTCTTCCCGGACTGCCCCAATTTCCGCGCTCACCTGTAAGGGTACTAATCCCAAAGAGTGGCCACCCGAAGCAGAGGAGGCCTTTCTTTCCTTAAAACAGGCCTTCTCTTCCGCCCCGGTGCTGCATCGCCCGGACGGCAACAAGCAGTTCTTCCTGGAAGTTGACGCCTCCTCCTCTGGAGCCGGAGCGGTACTTACTCAAAAATCATCTTCCGGGAGGATGGTAACTTGCGGCTTCTTCTCTAAACTCTTCTCCTCCTCTGAGCGCAATTATTCCATAGGAGACCGAGAGTTATTGGCCATCAAACTGGCATTGGAGGAGTGGCGTTACCTGCTCGAGGGGGCTCTTCACCCGGTAATAATTTACACTGACCACAAGAACTTGGCTTACCTCCAGCATGCCCAGAGACTTAACCCGCGCCAAGCCCGGTGGTCCTTGTTTTTTGCTCGCTTTGATTTTGTTCATTTTCGCCCGGCTGACAAAAACGTCAAGGCGGACGCCTTGTCTCGATCCTTTCTGGTGTCTGATCTCGAGGAAGATCCGAAACACATCATCGATCCCGCCAGAGTAATGCAGGTGGCTCCCGTGAGTCTAAATCGTCTCCCTCCCGGAAAAACGTTCGTATCAGTACCTGATCGGGAGAAGATCCTTCACTGGGGTCACTCGTCTAAACTAGCTGGCCATGCCGGTCAGAAAAAGACCCTCCAGCTTATTACCCGGCACTACTGGTGGCCTACCCTGCACAAGGACGTAATAGACTTTGTTTCTGCCTGTGTGTCCTGCGCCCGCAACAAGATTCCGAGACATCTGCCAACCGGTCGCATCCATTTGGGAGAGTACCCGATCCGCACTCCTCCAGTCGTCCGAACGGATGAAAAGACACGCTGACAAAAAGCGCCTGGATTCTCCACAATTTCGTCCTGGAGATAAAGTCTGGCTCTCGTCTAAATATGTCCGACTCAAGATACCTTCTTACAAGTTAGGGCCTCGGTTCATCGGTCCTCTGGAGGTCATCAGTCAGATCAACCCGGTGGCCTATAAATTAAAACTCCCGGCCAACTTACGGATCCCTAACTCCTTCCATTTATCTCTCCTCAAACCTGTGGTACTTAACTCTTTTTCCAAGTCTACAGGTACGCCTCCTGCTCCGGTTTCTGCTGAGGACGAGTTTGAGGTAGAGAACATTCTTGCCACCAAAAGGGTAAGAGGAAAGACCTTTTTTCTAGTAGATTGGAGGGGGTTTGGTCCTGAGGAGAGAACGTGGGAGCCCCGGGAGAACATCCATGCCCCTGCCCCTCTTATCCTAGCTAAATTTCTGTCTGGCCTAAAAAAGGGGGGGCCTAAAGGGGGGGGTACTGTAGCGCCAGCGTCCCTGCCCTCTGCTAGGCAGGGATGCTGTTCTCCTCACCTCCCTGCTCCGTGCCCGGCGTCCTCCTCCCGCTCTGCTGGCAGCGCGCGCTCCTTCCCGTCCACTGTGCTTAGGGCACGCGCGCGCTCTCCCTCCCTCTTAAAGGGGCCGCGCGCGCCGTCCTAAGGAGTCCCCGGCCAATGGCCGGAGGACTTCACCATATATAAGGCACCTCCTCCAAAATGGAGGTGCCCGAGCAATGTTGTTGCACTGTTCACTACTCTGCTTCAGCCCTCAGGTCCCGTTGCCAGTTACCTGCCAGTTACCTGCCAGTTACCTGCCAGATTCCTGCCTGATTATCTGCTACCTGCCTGCTAGTCTGAGGTCCGACGGTCTGCCTTACTACTCCTGTCAGTCTGTCTAAAGGACCAGCCTGTCCGCTCACCTGGGAGCGCACATCAGCCACCTGCCTGCTTGCCTGAGGTCCGACGGTCTGCCTTCCAACTCCTGTCAGTCTGTCTATGGACCAGCTTGCCCGCTCACCTGGGAGCACACACCTGCTACCTGCCTGCTAGTCTACCTGGAGGCTCCGCCGTCACGTGCTGTGACCACCTGCCTGTCCAGTGACTCCTGCTCGCTCACCTGGGAGCGCTCATCTGCTGCCTGTCTGCTAGCCTACCTGGAGGCTCTGCCGTCACGTGCTGTGACCACCCGCCTGTCCAGAGACTTCTGCCCGCTCACCTGGGAGCGCTCATCTGCCGCCTGTCTGTTGGTCTTCCTGGAGGCTCTGCCGTCACATGCTGTGACCACCCGTTCATCCAGAGACTCTCGCCTGCTCACCTGGGAGCTCACGTCTATCATCAGCCGCCACAGGTCGTACCAACCCTTTACCTAGAGACTGCCCCGGTCACTTGCCGTGACCATCTGCCCGTTCATCCAGAGACTGCCCCGGTCACTTGCCGTGACCATCTGCCCGTTCATTCAGAGACTGCCCCGGTCACTTGCTGTGATCATCAGCCCGTTCATCCAGAGACTGCCCCGGTCACTTGCCGTGACCTCCAGCCCGTTCACTCAGAGACTGTCCCGGTCACCTGCTGTGACCTCCTGCCCGTCTTCCCTGGTCGCCACCCGCTCCCTTACAAGGACTGCCCCCTTGTATAGTAGCTCAGAGGTTCCGCCTCCCAGACCCGTTACAGTCTACTAGTTCTTCCAATACCTCCTGGTGGTCTGCTGTCCAGAGAATGGGCTGTTGGGACGAAACTGCGTTGTTTCTTTTAAGCCCGGTCCTACCCGCGTTCTTATTTTTCTTCTTGGGTGTTGTTGTCTCTGTCGTCTCCCCCGCGATGAGGTATAGTGGGGCGGCAATCCTGGAGAAGTTTGTAAGTACGATAGTAGGAGAGGAATCCTAATATCGGCCTCAACTCCCCAAAGGTAGATGGCAGTTTGTCTTTTAAGGCCAGTACCGGAGCGATTTCTGATGGGTCCATGGTATATCCTTCTCCGGACACAATTTTCCCTAGAAATCGGACTTGTCTTTTGAACTGTTCACACTTCTTTGGGGTCAACTTAACTCCGTGTTGTTGATACCGTTGTAATACGGTCCTCACGTGTTCAACATGCTCCTGGAAGGTTTTGCTGTGTACCACAGTGTCCAAGTACGGCTGTCAGATATCGTCCCTCAATCCTTCTAAACATGTCTCCATGCTCGTCTGGAATTCTGCTGGAGCTGAACTGAGCCCCAACGGTATGCGGATCTACTCATATAATCCCCACGTTGTGTTGAATGCTGTCAAGGGTCTACTGGACTCTTCGACAAACCCTTGGTGGTATGCCTTACCCTGATCGAGGACAGAGAACCAGATGCTTACTGAAAGGCTATCCAGCATATCTTGGATCTTTGGTATCGGGTGTCGAACAGGTACTGACTTTCGGTTTAGTTCTCGGTAATCACAACAGAGTCTCAGCGTACCGTCCTTCTTCCTAACACAGACAATAGGAGAGGAATAAGACGACTTCGACTTTTGGACCCAACCTCTGTTGATGAGATCTTGTAAATATTCTTTCACTTCACGGTGTAATGGTTTTGGCACAGACATTTAACTTCTGGTTACTGGGGTCGTGTCTTTCAAATTGATTTTCAACTGCAACGATGGGATACAGCCTATATCAGAGTCATTTTTAGAGAATGCATGACACTCTTCTCTCAGCATCTGTTTTGCTACCGCTAGATCTTCAACACAGAAGTGTTCCAGAGGTAGTGGGGGATCCCAGGACTCTGAGGTGGGTTGTGCAATTTCTTCCCCTGGGCAACCACTATACCTTGGTGGGGAGACTGAATTCACTGTAGACCCCAGGGTGGGTATCACACTGGCTGGATGTACCGTTTTAACGGTTTTGATGTGACCTAACACAGTATTTTGTATCCAGTCTAATTTTGTGTCTCGTAGAGTTCATCAACGGTATTGTCACTCGAGCAAACCCACCAGTAGAAATCATAAGCACAGTCTCACCTTGAACTAGGCCTTCTGGAAGTTCTGAGGAGTCTTTTCTGGATTTTTCTTCCCGGTTCTACCCGGACTCCACACCTCACCCCCACCATTTGGTTTGCAGGGATGATGGTTGGGCGCCAGCCTACCTTGACTTCTTTTAGGTCTATTGTATTCTGTGCTTTCTTTACATTTTCCGCCACGGCATTGGGTATGGCAAGCGATGTGGCAATTGCATCCACCTCCATTGTACCTGACTTGTGTTTCGTGATGACCTCACTGATTACATTATAACCCAGGATAGGATCCTCTGCCACATTCTGATCACTGGTCACGAGAAAAGGTACCAAGAGCTCAACGATGTTGCTGTTCTTTGTGGACCTGAGTTGGAAAGTCACTTCCACCCAGCCTATGAAAGGGATTTCGGTCTGGTTGACGGCTTTGCCGCGGAGTTCCACTGATCCCAAGAGTTCTTTTAGTGACCGAAGGCAAGTGTGTGGCAGGTAGCGCCTTCTCCATTCTTCATTTAAAAAGCTTGCTTGGGCTCCTGTGTCCCTCAGTACTAGGAGTCCATCTAGCTGGCACTGTATAAAGCACTTTTCACCGATTAGGCTGATGAGGCTATCTTTACTGACCGAGGAATCCTCCTCCCAGGAGTACATCGTTTGACCTCGCACTGGGCATTAAGTAACTGATGCCCCTGTCTCCCTTGCAGCTGTTGTAGACGGGAGCACACTTGGAGATAGTACTGACGCAGCCGTTTTACCTCATGCGTCGTTCTGGGGTTTGGTGAGATTTGGATTTGCTTCTGGGGCCTCCACCGTGTTGTGGTTACCAGTCGCCCCACACTGGCCACCTCCTGTCTTTTAACCCAAACAACCGTGATCTTTGGCATTCCTTGGCATAATGTCCTTCCTCACCACATCTTAGACAGTGGACACATACCGTACTCTGATTTGATGAACGGCACGCTTCACATGCCGGGTATCTTCTGTTTTGGAACACACTCCTGGTTCTGAGTGATACAGGTTTTGGCCTGGAACGAATCAACTTTTTCAATTCAATCAACTCGGCTCCCAGTTCTTCTATTACTTCCTCCCAGTCAGCGCTGGCAGGCCTCTCTTTTGTTGGTGATTTAAGGTTCCCTCTTGGAGGTGGCACTGGATGGTCTCTATTATGATCTTCGGACTGGCCACGGGGTCTGCAACTTCATCCTTTCTTTAACTTCTGTTCATTTTCTGACTCCAAACTAGCGGCCTCATTCATTTTTTCAATTAGGACTTTTTCCAAAATGCCAGGATCTTCTAGGTACTGTTTCAGCTGCAACTTGATATCTTTGCTGACCAATCCCGTTCCCAATGATCTCAAGAACTTCTTCTGGACTAGTCCAGCATCAAACTTCTCTTCTACATCTCTGGATGCAAACAACAGTCTATCCTTCAGTTCAATTGCTCTGAACAAGAAACTTTGGGGTGATTCATTATTTTTCTGTGAGAGGTTAATGAGTCGGTGGAACAATTCTGAAGTACTCTCTTCTTTATAGTGCCCTTTTAAAATCATCTTCAGCTGTTACAAGGTCAATTGACTTTGATTTCTAGCATATTACGGAGGTTAGGTCCTCGGCTGATCGCTTTCACCACCCCCTCAACGATCTCATCTGGCTGGTAGCCTTTCTGTAATCCTGCATCGATCTGGTGCAACAAGTTCATATAAGACAGTTTCTCTTTCTGTTCACACACTCCAATCTGTCCCAGGATCTTTAATTCTTTCCTTATGGTGATTTGTGATGTTAGAGAGGACTGTCTCCCTGATTTATCTAACCCGAGCAGGTTAAAGGTCCTGTCTGAGTCTATCACCTGTTCAGAGGTTTTGGTCGATTCCTGCAGGGCTGTTGTTAGGGCTTTGAATTGTTCTTTCAATTCCTGTAGTTCAGTCTGTGGACGGAGATTCCCGCCTTTGGTAATTGGGGCCGCCCCTCCATCCTCCAACTTCAACCTGGTTAGAAACTTTGTTAGTTCCTGGAGGAATGTCCCCATGATGTCTTCAGCTTCTTTCTCCCCCAGCTCAACCATTTTTTCATTAATGGCAGCTAACAGTTGAGTGCGGTTGTGTGCTTTGGAAATATGTTCTGCTGACATCTTTACACGTTCTGCTACTGTTCTCAATTCTTCACAGGTTAACTGAAGAAGCAGCTCACTAATTCTGTCCATTTGTATTAACACATCCATTGCTGCTAGTGAGTTTTCTTTAGGGCTGGTCCCCTTTAACTGGTGTAGCAGAGTTGAGTTGAGGTGCTGTGCTGTTGTGTTTTTCCAGACACTTTTCCTCTTCTCCCTCTACACGCTAATTCCCCATCAGGATTCCCCGTATGGGCCACCAATGTTACACGCACACTGCTAGGTTCAGATAGGGGCGAGACAGGTTACATGAATTCTTTGGAATACTGGGGGAACCGTTACTCAGGGTGACCATAGACCATATGCTGCAGTTTCTCTCAGGCACACAGGGGTATTGACCCTCAGGAACAGACACATAGGTTGTTTCACTTGCTGACCAGACACACTTGACAAGAGTCCTCATAGAACAGTAGAACAGTAGCATTTAATAAGAAGCTGCACAGCCAGTGCAAGTTAAGTCTTATGAGCAACAGGCTCCAGTGACAAACAGTACAGTTTCCTTAGCAGCACAGCAGTTCACAGTCTTCCCAGTAGTACAGGACCGCACAGTTCTAATGCAAAGGCACATTAATGAACACAGCATTCTTTACAGCACAGGGAGTTGGAGGAGGGGGGAGGGTTTGCTGAGGGAGATGATCCCTGTGACACCATTTCTTCCAGTCCTTATCTTTATGCCTGACAATACTCTGCACTGCTAGTTCAAGAACTCTACCTGACCTGTGCTTAGCTTCACTCCTGACTTAATTCCTTTTCACTTGCAGGGGCGCTTCTGTGAGATACAGAACACACACACCACCTTTCTCTTCAGCTCCAGCCAGACAGTAAACAACTTCCCCACAATCCCCCTTGGGCTCTGCTAAAACACTCCCCTTGTCCTGTGACTGTGTTAACCCCTCTAGTGGCTGGATGCTTTAAAAGCACCAGCACTACTTCTGCATGTTACACTCTGCAAAAGCACTACTTCTGCATGTCACAATATACCGTACATACATACAGATATACCTTACATACACACAGATACATACACATATACCATGTATACATACACACACACACATATACACACAAATATAAATACACTAAAACATATGCAAACACACAGACATAACGACATATACATACACACACATACTGTATATACAAAACCATGCACACAAGTACTAATCTATATCAGATGTTCAGATGAGCTGTGTAGGAGGTCTGCCACATAGGGCAGAGATCAGCTGGAGAGGGCTGCAGAAACCACTGTGGGGGACGGGGACACAGCAGAAAGGACTAATATCAGCCCCTGCTGCTGCCGTGCTTCCTCGTGCAGTGAGGCCTCCTCCCCCACCTCTTCTCTGTGGGAAGCTGCTGCTGGAAGGAACAGTGGAGGTGACGCACCCCTGGGCCTACTTGGTGTAGCGTTGCGCACGCGGGGACTACCCGGAGCGGGGCCTGTTGGGGGTAGTAGTCTCGTGGCGGAGACCCGGTCCGTGCCCAGGGAGTCAGACTAAGTGGCGGTATATTAGCAGTAAATGTAGGACGACTACGCCACCCGTTGAATGCAGCTATGGAGCTGCCGCTGCAGGGCAGACCGCTGAGGCCGGTGGTAGGATAGTGCAGCGTAGATGGTATAACCCCCAACGGGAGGGGTATGGCCTCAGGGCAGCCGACGTGGATGATGGGGGTAGCAGGAACCACTCAGAGACGATGCGGTGTAGTTCAGGGTCTTTACTGGTGACAAAGATAGACCCTCCCGGAGTACTGGCTAGCGGTCGGGGCCTGGTCAGTCCTTGAGCAGATGGGATCCCCCTTGGCCAGGCGGAGTTGTAGGCCTCCCCAACTAATCGTACTCTTCTGGCTACCTTGCTAGAGGCGGGTAAAAGTAACCCACGTCCCTGAGTGTACCGTGTGGTGCTCACCCGTATGGCCGGTGACTCGGGGCCTTCTAGTGGCTTCCGCTCCACGACGGCGGTGCTGGTCCCACGCGTGTGACCGTGCCTTCGGGTTTCTTGGCCAGAGGACCTGAAATCCCCTGCCGGGCGGTTTCTGCTGCTGGGTCTGGGTTAATCCCCACAGCCTCGGACTCCGGGTCCGGTAGTAACTCTTCAATCAGGGCGAGCTCTTCAGCTGCCAGCCCCTGATTCCTTTTAGCACTGCTCCCACAGAGCTCCTGATCTCTCTTTCCTATAGCTGCTTCTCTTCTTCTCAACTCTTCTTCTCTTCTTAACTCTCCTTCTTAACTCTCTAACCCTGCCTCAGCCCCAGTTTTATATAGGGGAAGTTCTTCCTCTCCCAGGACTGGGCAGGAGGTGTGGCATGCATAGGATTCCTGACCAGAAGACCTCCCACCTGCTCTCAGACATAATATTGCTATTGACGCGCCCCTGGGCCTGTGTCGCGCTGCGTTGCGCACGCGGGAGCCTACCCGGAGCCGGATCAGTGGAGGGTTGTAGTCTCGTGGCGGTGACCCGGTCCGTGCCCAGGGAGTCAAACTAGACGGCAGTCTATTAGTAGTAAATAGTTGATGACTACGCCACCCGTTGAGTGCAGCCAGGAAGCTGCTGCTGCAGGGCAGACCGCTGAGGCCGGTGGTAGGATTGTGCAGCGTGATAGTATAACCCCCAACGGGAGGGGTATGGCCTCAGGGCAGCCGACGTGGATGATGGGGGTAGCAGGAACCACTCAGAGACGGTACGGTGTAGTTCAGGGTCTTTACTGGTAACAACGACAGACCCTCCCGGAGTACTTGCTAGCAAACGGGGCCTGGTCAGTCTTTGAGCAGATGGGATCTCCCCTGGCCAGGCGTAGTTGTAGGCCTCCCAAACTGACTGTACTCTTCTGGCTACCTTGCTAGAAGCTGATGTAAGTAGCCCACGTCCCTGAGTGTACCGTGTGGTGCTCACCCGTATGGCCGGTGACTCGGGGCCTTCTAATGGCTTCCGCTCCACGATGGCGGTGCTGGTCCCACGCGTGTGACCGTGCCTTCGGGCTTCTGGGCCAGAGGACCTGAAATCCCCTGCCCGACGGATTCTGCTGCTGGGTAGGAGTTAGTCCCCACAGCCTCGGACTCCGGGTCCGGTAAAGAATCTTCTTAGTCAGGGCGAGCTCTGTAGCTGCCAGCCCCTGACTCCTTGTAACTCTGCTGTTTCCTATGCTGCTTCTCTTCTCCACTCTCCTTGTCTGACTCACCCTGCCTCAGCCCCGGGTTTATACAGGGGAAGTTCTTCCCCTCCCAAGACTGGGCAGGAGGTGTGGCATGCACAGGATCCCTGACCAAAGGACCTCCCACCTGCTCTCAGACATAATATCTCTATCACTGTGGCAACCAGACCCCTGGGGTGTCACATTCCCCCCTAGTGAAATTTAGTACTCCGGGACTAAACACATTTAGAAAAACATAACAAAGTATAACAATAACAATACTATAAGAAAAACACATAAGATGGTTACGGCGTGTCCGCAACCGGATGCAGTCTTTGAAGAAAAGCAAAGGTGTCCATTTCACCAACACAGGGAGACGTAACCAGGTAGGGGTCTGTCCTACCCCGAGTCCTTAACAGTCTCTAGTCCATCCTGGGTTACGCTCCAACTATATACAAGGATTCCCGGTAAATCCACCAAGGTTTCCTAAAAATAACTAGAAACACAAAATTATACACAAGCAACAAGACACAGAAAAACATAGATAAAACAATTTATACACTTTAAATTCTCCAGCGTGCGGGTAACTGGCCTCTAGTGGCCCGAGTGGACCTACGGAGCTGACTGTCTGGCCCTGAACTACAGGGTGTAGGAGCTGTCAAGGGTAAACTGGGCAGCTGTCTACCGGCTCTTTGTCTCACTAGGGGTACGGCAGGCTCACTATAAGCAGAGGGTTGATTCTCCTGTTCTGCTTGTGTGGAGTCTTCTGCCTCCTGGACCGGCTGTTCTTCCAGCTCTACCCGTTGCTCCGTAGGTTCTTGGGATGATGGTTGGAGGAAGGTGAGTACGGGTACCACAACTGCACCATTGACTTGAGTCCAAGACTGAGGAAAGTCCCCGAGCACGGTACTAACCATATCTTCCCTTTCTTCCACGGGTCGATGGTCTTCTTGTTCCTCTTCAGGGTTCCTCAGTTGTTCGGGACACTTCTTCAGGTGGTCCCGGGATACAATGGCTGTGGTTTCCCCTCCGTCTTTACTGATGGTACAGACCTTCGGGTTCTCGTGGCTTGAGGGCAGTACGGTGTACGGGTCCTTCTCCCACTGGTCGTCCAACTTGTGGAGCCGTCTCTTCCTCTTCAAGACCTGCTCTCCGGGTACCAGGGGAACAGCGGGAGCATACTGGTTGTAAGTTTTCTCTTGTCTTTCCCTAGCCTGACAGAGACTTCGCTCCACGCTCTCCTGTACTCTCCGGTACTGCTGCTGCCTCTCTGTGTCCCAGTCTGTTTCTGGTGAAGTGTCCTCGGGGGTCAGGACTCCCATTTCCAGGTCAACAGGTAACTTACCAGGTCTTGCCCTCATTAGGTAAGCCGGGGTACAGTTGGTGGAACCTACCGGGATGTGGTTGTATAGGTCCACCAGATCGGGCAACTTTTCAGGCCACAGACTGCGTTCTTCCAGGGGCAACGTTTTTAGAAGATCCATTACCACCTGGTTCATTTTTTCACAAAGTCCATTAGTCTGCGGATGGTAGGGTGTCGTCCTTATCTTCCGGCAGCCATACAGATTGCAGAATTCCTGAAAGACCTCCGCTTCAAAGGCAGGTCCCTGGTCCGTCAGCACTTGGTCCGGGTACCCGTGTGGACGGCAGAAGTGCTGCTGGAAGGCTCTAGCTGCTGTTTGAGCCGTTAAGTCCTTGACGGGGACGACAACCAAGAACCGGGAGTAATGATCCACGATGGTTAACGCGTAGACGTAGCCACTTCTGCTTGGGGTCAGTTTTACATGATCCAAGGCTACCAGTTCCAACGGTTGCCGGGTGACGATGGACTGCAGGGGAGTCTTCTGGCTGGCTCGGTCCTTCCTTCTCAGGTTGCACGGGCCACAATCTCTGCACCACTTCTCGATGGTTCCCCTCATGCCTACCCAGTGGAACCGCTCGCGCAGCAGGATCTCCAGCTTTTTCCACCCAAAGTGTCCAGCTCCGTCGTGGTATGCCTCCATCACCATGGCTGCGTCTCTTCGTGGCACCACTACTTGCCAGAGTAATTCATGCGTCCGGGAGTTAACCATTCTGCGGCACAACTTCCCTTTGTAAAGGAACAGTCGACTCTTCTCTGCCCATAGTTGTTTGGCTTCCTCCGGAGCGTCTGGTTCAAGGCGAGCCTCCGGCCGAGTCAGCATCTCCTTCACCAGTCGGACGGCAGGGTCGCTGTCTTGCGTTTCCGCCCAGTTGTAGTGGGGTAAGGGGTTCAACGTAGCAGCCTGCTTACTCCTTACCCGGTGGGAATACTGAATAGTCCCATGACGGTGGAACGCAGGGAGTTCAACTTCTTCCAGTCCCTCCGGATCTTCTCCTCCGTCCGGCAGGTTGGGCATCCTGGACAGGGCGTCCGCGTTGGTATTGGAGCGTCCTGCCCGGTATTTAATTGTGAACTCGTAGTTGGACAGACGGGCCATCCACCTCTGCTCCAGGGCACCGAGTCTTGCCGTGTCCAGGTGTGTCAGCGGGTTGTTATCCGTGTACACGGTGAACCGGGAAGAAGCGAGGTAATGCTTAAAGCGCTCAGTGATTGCCCATACTACGGCCAGGAACTCTAACTTAAATGAGCTGTAATTCTCGGGGTTCCTTTCGGTGGGTCGCAGTTTTCGGCTGGCGTAGGCGATTACTCGTTCCTTCCCCTGCTGGATCTGGGACAGTACGGCTCCTAGCCCGATGTTACTGGCGTCGGTGTAGAGGATAAAGGGCTGGCTATAATCCGGGTACGCCAGGATTTCGTCCCCCGTGAGGGCCATCTTCAGCTGGCGGAAGGACTCTTCTTCCAGCTCTTCCCATTTGAAGGGCGGCTTCTGGTTCTTGGCCTTCCGGGACTGGCCTATCAGGAGGTCCTGCATAGGTGCTGCCTTTTTGGTGAAACCGGGAATAAACCTTCGGTAGTAGCCTACCAACCCGAGGAACTGCCGCACTTCTTTTACGCTGGAGGGGCTTGGCCATCCCTTAATTGCGGTGATCTTATCGGGGTCGGGAGCCACTCCGTCAGCGCTCACCACGTGTCCCAGGTACTGCACCTTTGGTTTCAGGAGGTGACACTTGGAGGGTTTCACCTTTAGGCCGTAACTCGCCAGAGCCTCGAACACTTCCGCCAGGTGTTTCAGGTGGTCCTCATACGTCTTGGAATATACGATGACATCGTCCAGGTACAACAGGACCGTCTCGAAGTTTCTGTGGCCCAGACAACACTCCATTAGGCGTTGGAAGGTTCCTGGTGCGTTGCAGAGTCCGAACGGCATGCAGGTGAACTCGCTAAGTCCCATCGGGGTGGTGAATGCGGTCTTCTCCCGGTCCGCCTCTGCTACAGGAACCTGCCAGTACCCGCTAGTGAGATCCAAGGTAGAGAAGAAGTTAGCAGATCTTAAAGCAGCCAATGACTCCTCTATCCTTGGTAAGGGGTACGCATCCTTGTGTGTGATACGGTTGATTTTCCGGTAATCTACACACATCCTCATGGTGTTGTCTTTCTTTTTGACTAAAACTAATGGGGCTGCCCAGGGGCTACAACTATCCCGGATTACCCCAGCCTCCTTCATATCTCTAAGCATCCCCTTGGCGTGTTGGTAATGTGCAGGGGGTACGGGTCGATACCTCTCTTTTATGGGAGGATGATCTCCCGTGGGGATGCGATGTTCTACCCCCTTGACTCGCCCGAAGTCTAACGGGTGTTTACTAAACACTCTCTCATACCCTTGAACCACCCGATAGACTCCTTGTTTCTGATGTGAGGGAGTGGAGTCAGTACCCAAATGTAGTTGCTGACACCAGTCCTCCATGTCTTTCTTAGAGCCGTTACCTTCCTCCGGGTGAGATGGAGGCAAGGGTTCCACAGATTGTATAGAACTTTGATTAGTGGTATATAATTTGGCTAGCGTGGCATACCGGGGCAGGTACACTTCCCTCTCCCCGATATTTATTATGCGAATGGGCACCCTCCCATGGCGTACATTGACCACCCCCCGTGCTGTCAAAATGGTGGGCCTACTGTCTGAGTAAACTGGTTCTACCATTGCCTGGTAATCTCTACCTCTCAGACCAATAGCTGCCCGGCACCAAATCATCATTTCACTTTTTGGGGGCATGGCAATAGGAAAAGGGTCACACATTCTTACGCTACCAATCTCACCGCCGGAGAGTTCCACTTGTTGCCGTTGCATCAGTGCCCGGATCTCTTTCTGGAGCACCCGCTGCTCGCCGGAGCTGGCATTCTTGGCAACCTGCTGTAAAAGGAAAATCACCTCTGCAAGACAATTTTCAATTACATTAGTTCCTAGAGTTATTTTTGGGTGACTCATGTTTATCGATATCTACAATGATCAGTCCCTGTGCGGCCAGTTCGACTCTACCAATTTTGATGGTCACCTCTTTAAATCCGATCTGTGGCACGGGCTGACCATTGCTGGCGATGATACTCAAGTCGTCGTCAGGGTAGCGGGTAATATCCGAGTCATTCCAGTACTGCTTGAAGAGCACGTACGGGATGGTGGTGACCTGTGACCCGGTGTCCAGTAGGGCACTCATGGGAATGCCATCCAGTACCACAGGCAAGACTGGACGTCCTCCCACATATCTGTCGCGCCAGTTCGATGGGCCTGGTGATCTTTTTCCTGGGGGTTGGCCCTCTACCCCAGGTTGTGCCCGTTTAAAGAACAGTACCTTGCCATATGTCCGGGTTGATTGCAGCGGCGGCAGATGGGTCGTCCGTCCTCACTGTATCGGTCACTGGGTCTTCCTCTGGCCGGTGGGGTCCTCCTTGGTCGACGCCACGGGATGTCCTCCGGTCCGGATGCCAGCTGGATCTTCCCTGGGGTGGAAACCTGTAAAGACTGCACAGTTCGGATTAGCGCAGCAACGCTCTTAGCTAGCTCTTGGACCTGATGGTGTAGGTCTGGAGCCGGGTCATTGTCCAAAGCCTGCGCATCAGCTCCCACAGGCCCTGCTGACAAGGGCGCCGCCTCCTGGTAGTAAGTGGTAGTGGGGCTTCTGTGGGTCACAACGCCACCTGGTGCCGGTTCTCGGAGCACCCGGATGGCTCTGTCCTTGAACTGTGCAAAGTCCAGATGGGGATCCTGTAAGGCCATTGCCCGCAACTGGGTTCGGTGGGCATTGCAATATAAACCCTCTATAAATTGTTCAGTCAACAGCCTGTCCTCGTTTCCCACCCCATCAGGGTCGGTCTGCTTTATGGCCCTCAGGGCCTCTTGTAGGTTTAGTGCATAGTCCCTTATACTCTCATGCGCTCGCTGCTTGCACCCGTAGAATCTAAGCTTAATCTCGGCTGAGGTGCGGGTATCAAAGGTGTCCTTCAGCCGGGTTAGTATCCCTGCGACAGTCTTCCTCCCAGGTGGCCAGGATTTTACTTCCCTTTTGGCTGCCCCGGTTAGTTGGGCCACCAGGATGCTCACTTTTTGCTCTTCTGTGAGGGGGTACACCTGGAAGAGGCTATCCAGCTTTTCTCTAAAGTCATGCAGGGTATGTGACTCCCCTGAGTACTGGGGTAGCCAAGCTGCTCCCGGGATATAGGGCATGGTGAAGGGCATAACTGCAGCAGCGGTAGCGCTGGCGGGGGTTGAGGCAGTGAAGCTCTCCTCCGTATCC
This sequence comes from Phyllobates terribilis, assembly GCF_046119375.1. Lineage (NCBI taxonomy): Eukaryota > Metazoa > Chordata > Amphibia > Anura > Dendrobatidae > Phyllobates > Phyllobates terribilis. Next base: position 869,325,495 of record NW_027362762.1, read on the forward strand.
GACATCTTCCTCCCCCCTAGTGGACCGTGGCCTACCTTGCGATGATCCTCTTCCGTAGGCCGCGGCTCCGCAGTGGATCGTCAGGGTTGAGGACCTTCCGTCGCGCTCCTGTGACGTCGGCGTCTGCTGGGCTCCTTCCAGGACCTTACGCAACGTCCGGACGTGAGGCGGGGCTTCAGTTCTCGCGCGCTTTCAGAGTCCACGCCCCTCTTCTTCCCGCGCGGCGTCCCCAAGATGGCGTCCAACGGCGGGAAAACTCCACGGATGGCGGGAAGAAGGCCGAAGATGGCGCCGGATGGCGGGAAACTTCACCGATGGCGGGAAGAAGGTAGAAGATGGCGCCGGATGGCGGGAAACCTCCACGGATAGCGGGAATCTTCACCACTGGTAAGTTTGAACAGTCTTTGCTTTTCAGGCACGCAGTACCCGGTGGTTGCGGGCACGAGATCCTGCCGACTACGCCAAAGTTGACGCGCCCCTGGGCCTGTGTCGCGCTGCGTTGCGCATGCGGGAGCCTACCCGGAGCCGGATCAGTGGAGGGTTGTAGTCTCGTGGCGGTGACCCGGTCCGTGCCCAGGGAGTCAAACTAGACGGCAGTCTATTAGTAGTAAATAGTTGATGACTACGCCACCCGTTGAGTGCAGCCAGGAAGCTGCTGCTGCAGGGCAGACCGCTGAGGCCGGTGGTAGGATTGTGCAGCGTGATAGTATAACCCCCAACGGGAGGGGTATGGCCTCAGGGCAGCCGACGTGGATGATGGGGGTAGCAGGAACCACTCAGAGACGGTACGGTGTAGTTCAGGGTCTTTACTGGTAACAACGACAGACCCTCCCGGAGTACTTGCTAGCAAACGGGGCCTGGTCAGTCTTTGAGCAGATGGGATCTCCCCTGGCCAGGCGTAGTTGTAGGCCTCCCAAACTGACTGTACTCTTCTGGCTACCTTGCTAGAAGCTGATGTAAGTAGCCCACGTCCCTGAGTGTACCGTGTGGTGCTCACCCGTATGGCCGGTGACTCGGGGCCTTCTAATGGCTTCCGCTCCACGATGGCGGTGCTGGTCCCACGCGTGTGACCGTGCCTTCGGGCTTCTGGGCCAGAGGACCTGAAATCCCCTGCCCGACGGATTCTGCTGCTGGGTAGGAGTTAGTCCCCACAGCCTCGGACTCCGGGTCCGGTAAAGAATCTTCTTAGTCAGGGCGAGCTCTGTAGCTGCCAGCCCCTGACTCCTTGTAACTCTGCTGTTTCCTATGCTGCTTCTCTTCTCCACTCTCCTTGTCTGACTCACCCTGCCTCAGCCCCGGGTTTATACAGGGGAAGTTCTTCCCCTCCCAAGACTGGGCAGGAGGTGTGGCATGCACAGGATCCCTGACCAAAGGACCTCCCACCTGCTCTCAGACATAATATCTCTATCACTGTGGCAACCAGACCCCTGGGGTGGCACACTATTACTGTGGAAACCAGACCCCTGGGGTGCCACAGAGGGAGCAGAAGACCAGCTGTAAGTCCTGCTCTTCCTCCAGTGTTGTCCCCTATGTGCTTTGCGGCCCGGGCCCCCTGACTACAGGTGAACATTTTCTATTGGGATGCGCCGTGCAGAAGGCCAGAGGCTGCAGCCAGTGAGAGCTCTCATCAGTCTGGTGGGGATAGCGCTCATTGGCCAGCTCTCTCATCCTGCATGACATGCCCACTTTTTGAATTCCTGCACTCTGCGCACCGCTCTCTCCCCGGCTCTGGGTCAGAATGATTATGGGTGAGAGTGAGAGGGGCCCCATGCTGCTTGACATTGGACCCCTCTCACTCCCACCAGTAATCTTGACTGAGTGGCTCCATATGCCCAGTGTGGTCTGACCCTATGGACAGTACGCTCCCGCCTGCAAGGGCCCCCCTCCATCTCCAGGCCCTGGTGCACTTGCACTGGATGCACCGGCGTTATGTCCGCCCATGATATAACTGCAGACTTGAGAATCCTCACATGCTGTGAAGATTCTCCAGTGTCGGCTCCGGGAGCAAGCGGTAATGTGATCGCAAGTGTGTGATTTTAATACTTCCTGCCACATTCCAACTAGACATGTCCAGGCTCACTCAATATACTTGCATTGAGTGAGGCCACACACGTCTAGTCGCTTCCGGCACTGGAGAATTCTCACTGCGTGAAGTGTGCACGATGTGAGGATTCACAAGGCCGGACAACCCCTTTAAGTGCTGTGTCACCTTCTAGACTTTTTTCTGCAAAGGAACAACAGTTGTTCTACAGTTTGCTATACAGTGGATTGATGTGAGCCATCCATTGTTAAAGGGATTTCTGCCCAAAGGTGGGACCCAATTTGATAATTATGTGATGTCACATTTTAGATATAATCCATAACTTCTTAGGATGGGAATAGTTCCTTAATTAACAATTTCAGTCTAGCTATGTCTGTATAATAGTAGACATAAAATAGAATTGTAATTATGGAAGTGAAAACTGCACTTGCCTCAATGGTTCATCAATTAGTATTAATATAGAGATTAATGAGACGTTGACATGAGATGGTGAACTGTTTAATATGTACGGTAATGGCATGGAAAGATGATCCTGCAGCTAGAAAAATGATCAGAGCTTGGCTCCAGTGAAGTTTATCATACCACACGCCATAAAACTGTAGCCTCTATCAGCGGGGAGGCTCATTACGCTTCTCCTTCATTTTTCTTTGTTGATGTTGGCTCTTTCAAATTTTCCAGTCATTTATTTTGCATCTGTTTTATTTGCTTTAACTTTAAATGGCCTCTTTAGCTGGAATGACTGCCATGTTTGAAGTATAAAACCAGTGAAAAACAGAGCAGTCCTTCCAAATGTTTCCTTGTCGATGACCAGTCGTTATCTGTTTCTAGCTCATTGTTAATGATCAGGTCTCATACGGTCACATTGCCTTGTATGTTACGATCTCTTTAGGCTATGTGCCCATGATGCAGAAATGAAGCAGAAAATTTCCGCTTCATTTCTGCATGTCCTTGCCCGGAAAAACGCGTGCAGAATTTGACACGCGTTTTTGACACGCGGAATTGCCTTGCGTTTTTTAATGCATTGAGAAGGCAATTCCACATGCGTAAACGCACAAATAATAGACATGCTGCGAATTTTTCCGCACATCAAAAACACTGGAAAATTCCGCAGCATGGGTATTGAAAGTGCGGATTGTCATTAGGGACCATGGTGGACGGATTACTAAGCGTTTTACAAGCGTTTACGCTGCGCAAATTCCGTAGCAAAAACGTTTGAAAAATGCATCGTGGGCACACAGCCTCACATTGAACTTTGGGACATACTTGACATTTTTTGCTCCCAAGTAAAAACCCCCATAGGTATTACACAGAAGGTGACCTAGCATACTGATAAAGGTGTATGGGGGCCTCTCGGCTTATCCCCCAAAGATGATCTCAGTGGAGAGAAGCTGGATATCCAACAGCCAATGCTTTTGTTGAATGAGGAGATAAGCAGCTGCCGATTATGCCCAGACCAACCCAACTGTTCTTGTGTATGTGGGAGTCAGGAGATATAGCTGAACAGCTATCTAATGTGTATGGGGGCCTTAAAAAGAACCTGTCACCATGAAAATGCCGTCCAATCTGCATCCAAGGGGTAACATTTTTCCTTGCAGAGAGTGACATGTTAAGCATATCAAGGTGAGGAGACTTTTTAAACCGCAATGCTCCTCTGGGAAACATGCAAATTGTCTCTTCAAACAAGCATAACATGTCGCTCTCTGCAATTAGAAACGTTACCCCTTGGATACCGGTCTGACGCCTCTCACCCAGCCAAACCAGAATTCACACTTTGCACTCATGAGGAGCAGCACCCCGCAACACAGTGTCTGAAAATTGAGTTTCTGGTTCTGGCTTTAATACTAAGTCATGTGATAAGGCTCTTTAAAGGGTCGATATTGACTTTTAGGATTTCTACTTCCTATAGGTGAAACTGGAGTTCTAGCTCTCTTCCTCTCTGAAGAGGCAATTTGTCCAATCTGCAGGCACCATGTGATAGAGAAGGGGGAGCTGAGCAAATTGATATATAGTTCTGTGAAAAAAATATTCAGTATAACCTGAGTTTTCAGCATTAATCCTCTCCTCTTTCTGGGATTTTTGGTCCAGTGGGCGGGGCTATCAATGGTTTCTGCATACAGAAAGAAAAAAAACAAACAGCACAGCCAAAGCAATAAACGGAATTGTTTAGAAAAATCCAATATTCAATTAGAGAATAGCAAAAAGGCAATGGTAGTTACCAGCCAAGGTGTCAAAGAAAATGCACAAAAGGATGCAGCAGGCCCCCTTTTGTTAGACGGAGGTAACACAGGTGCAGAATGCTGATGAGCAACCACTCCCAATGCACTCCATGGAGGGGGTGATTAAAAAAAATGTTAGGTTAATATTCAAGCTAGGCGGCTTTTCAGTGTTTTTTTCTGCAGCAAAACCGAATTTCTTGGCAGGAAAGAAGCTGCGTCAAAAACGCAGGTTTTGGTGTGTTTTTTATGTGTTTTTGCTGCGTTTTTCTGGATCCCAAAGTTCAGCTTTGCTTCCACCAGAGAAGCATGAACACAGGTCACCAATGCAAGACATATGTGAAACCATATTAATCAGAACTACAAATGTAGCAGTGGGGGGGGGGGTGAATTATTCAGGAATAGTTTTTCTAAGACATTGGCAGTGCATTGAGTTTGTAGGACACAATTTATTTTCATACTATGGTCTGCCATTGAGTTGCTTAGAGATTGTTTGTTTAATTTCACACCTCCGTGGGCCACAGGTATTGTTCAATCTCACACCTAACTCAGCCAATGTTTACACTCTACACATAACTAATTTAATTAAACTGTCCTAATCCAAACTGCCATCTCAGGTGACAAAGACAAGTTGGTAAAATCTCAAAAATAAATGAGTTTCACATACTGCTGTACTTGCTTTTTTTCACTAAAAACGCAGAAAAACCTGATAGCTATGCTATACGCTGAAAAAACGCTGAAAAAGTGACATGCTCTATTGTTCCAAAAAACATGCTAAGCACAAAATACTGATGACACAAAAACCAATGTGTGTGCATGCGATTTCTGGAATCTCATACACTTTGCTGGTACTGTAAAATGCAGCTGAAAATGTGCATAAAAAATGCATAAAAAAAGCTGAAAAAACGCGTAGTGTGAACATAGCCTAATTGTGTTGTGTGGTACAGACAGCTGAAGAGGGTGTGTAGAAAAAAAAGTAGCAGAAAAAATGCAGCATTTACGTTACATATGAACATGGCCTCAGCTTTCCATTTTTATGAATTTTTATGGGTTTAATAGAGAAAAAATGAATTGCTACATTTTTTGCTACATTTTTTTACGTCATTTACCAATTACAGTAAATTATCTAATAGTTATGCTGTTCAGGTCGTTACGATTACAGGGACACCAAATATGTCAGTTATTTACTGATTTGTGATTTTTTTTTAAGTGCATTAAAAATGTAATTATTGTAATTGTTTTTTTATTATTTTTTAGTAACTTTATAGGAAGAAAAAACATCTCTGTTATTCTCTCTCTAGAATACAGGTACATAACAGTGTATTTCTATGTACAGATGTATCTCTAGATATGCATCAGTATCATCTGCCTGTGGGTTTTGTGACTGCAAAGTCACCTCCTAGTGACATCACTGGAGCCTGTGGCTCATGGCTTTAGCTCCTGCCTGCAATATTGTATGTTGTGGTTTCAAATCCAAGAGTGACTCGCAAAGAAAGAGAAAATAACCCTTATGTAATAATTTTTTTATACATTTTTTAATAATTTTATAGGAACAAAAAAAAATCTGACATTTTCTTCACATCTACAATACAGTGATATAGAGATACACTGCTATGTACAGATGTATCTCTATGTCCCTGTATCATCTGCTTGTGGGTACACTGCCTGAAATACAGATCAAGATAACTAAATTCTCCTATCATCACCATTGTGGACTGTCTCATAGTTAGAGCTGCTGCCTGTGAACATGGAGGTTGCAAGGTCGAGTCTCAGGGAGACCAGAGAAGAGAATTGTTTATTCAATTTATGTATGTGTGAACAGAGATGTGGCCGAGGAGGAGGAGCTATGAAGCTAACGGCCCATCCCAAGGTGGAGCTACAGAGCTGACGAAGAGAGTGAGGGGAAGTCAGGACGAAGCCTGGGATAGTCCCGCTGAAACCAGGATGGTTGGGAGCTATGTGCCTGCAGCATGGGCTGCATTTTCCTACTGATAGGTTCTCTTTAACTTTTTATCTTCTATGAAGTCTTTTAAAATTTAATTCAGACAATTCAGAATTGCTCTCTGGTCACAGATAAGGGATTCTGAGTAGCAGCCACCCTTATGCATATGGGGCCCACATGAATATTTAGCAGGGCCATATCTTGTAACTGTGTGATAAGCGGCAATGTCAGTGTCTGACGGCAGTGTATTCCTCTCTCCCCACTGAAATAAGGCTCATACTAGTGTTTAGAGTATTTTTTTTGTTATAGGAGTAGAAGAATGGAACTACCATTTAGGTGGCTGTGATTTCAGCTGAGAAAACCGCACAGCATGCTGCACTTTTTCTCCAGCAAAAATGGCAGAAATTGTGGCAGAGTCTCGAGTGCTGGGCCGAGCGTTCATGTGTATGGTGAGGTCAATAAAAAAAAGCTGATGGCTGAACGAACACTTAGTGATCTCATGCTCTAACTGGCTTTACTCAGCCTATGTCCGAGTCAGTGGCAGACACAAACTGAAGAGGCTTCTGTGCAGGAACAGTACATCGGGCACCTTTATGTGTCTGTGACAGAAGCTGATTGCTGCTTTGGAAATTAAAGTGGGCCCCTGTATCTCTTGAGCCCCTGTGCTGCTGCACAGGTTGCACCAATGGGTAAAAAAATCGCCAATCTGCACTGCCCCATAGCAAAACATTGGGCTGAGTGCTATCCGATAAAACATCGCATGGATCTGGGCCGTGTTACATGGCAGTGTGAGCGAGCCCTTAGAGAAGAAACCTTAAGCGTTAAATCAATTACTGTAAATATAAAATCTCTTGTGTAGAAATATAAATGAAAAATAAGCACAAATAAATCAAACTGCGGTTCCTGCTTCTGTCAGAGGTTCTTTAAGACCTCATTCAGACGTCTGTCTTAAGTATACGCTACATATATCGTTTTTTTACATATAGTATATAGGACACATACACATTGTAGTTTGTGGCTGTTTACATGTCTATGATTTTTTTCACAGAGACAGGTCACTTTTTGACCAGTGTTACAGATTAAAATCACCCACACAAGTCTATGGGTCCAAGAAAATCATGGACAGCACACGGATGCCATCTATGTGCAATGCTGTCCATTGTAATGTATAAGAGAAGTTTTGCAATTTTTTTTTTGCATATGAGAAAATCACTGATGAAACACTGATGGCAACAACTGACACTCCGACCAAACACTGATGACACTCAGATCCAAAACACTGATGAATATCGTTTTGTTTTATTTTTATTTCACGTATATGAAAAATCCTGACATCTGAATGTGACTTAAAGTCTTCTGTCTTCTCTGATGGAAAGAGTAGCTCAGCACTATTCTTTTCACAACTATGAAAACCACAACTTAAATCTAGCAGACCACATCATACACCAGCAAGATCCATCAATCATTGTGTGGATTCATTGCACGACAAATCCGGCACAAAGCCAAGCCTTCAGTTATAAATGGAAGCCACAACTAATGTGAACGGAGCATAAGCGCATATTAAAGTTTTGTTAAAGCGAACCTCTCAGCAGGTTTGACCGATATGAGATACGGCCACCGCCCCACCGCCTTTTAGCCCTCTTTTACAGCATTCTATAATGCTGTATATAAGCCCCTGATCCGACCTGCAAAACAAGAAAAAGAGCTTTTATTATATTGCCTGGGGGAAGAGGGATGGTCCCTTTGGAGGGGTGTCGCGCGTCTTGGTCCCGCGCCTCCCTTCTTCTTGCGATACCGTCCTTCTTCTTGCATCATTTGGATGATGTGTCCCCACATTATTCACACAGTCTCCCCGGCATCGCGCTCCTGCACAGACGTACTTTCCTGCCCTGTCGAGGACAAAGTACTGTAGGAGAGCAAAGTACTGTAGGGCTCAGGCACCGGGAAAGGTCAAAGAGCCCCGACGCATGTGCACTGCAGTACCTTACTCTGCCCTAGTCAGGGCTGAGAAGTACGCCTGTGCAGGAGCGCCATGCCGGGGAGACTGTGTGGATGACATAGGGATGCATTATCCACACGAAGCAAGAAGGAGGATGGCATCGCAAGAAGAAGGGAGGCGCCGGACCAAGACAAGCAACACCCCACGGACTGGACCACCCCCCAGGTGAGTATAATAAAAGCACTTTTTCTTGTCTTGCAGGTCGGATCGGGGCTTATAAATATATCTGAGGGCTAAAAGGTGGTGACCGTATCTCATATTGGTCAAACCTGGTGACAGGTTCTCTTTAAGTTTGGCTGGTGGTCATTAAAAGGGTTGTCCAGGACTTTTATAGTGATGGCCCATCCTTAGGATAGGTTGGCAATAGATGGTTGGTACCCGGCACCTGCGCCGATCAGTTGTCCCCCAGTGCCAACGGTGGCCATCAGGACTGGGAACAAGTGATCGTGGAGGTTCCAGGTATCAATCAGCTATTGATGACAATAGGAAAGGCCATCACTATAAAAGACCCAGACAACCCCTTTAAAGATCACCTGTCAGCTTTTCTAAGATGTCACTAAAGTAGTAAATCCATCTCCCAAGAAATAACAAAACTGGATAATCTTTTCTAAGAAATCTGCTCTGTGCAATTCCTGCTATTACTGCTGGAAATATATCAATAAATTGACAACTTTGTATTACCTTTCCCCTTATCAAAGATGCTTGTCCCTACACAGTCTGACCTGTATCATATTTAAAACAATTGTGACGCAAAAAATAATATATAAAATAATATTTCTAACCCTTTAAGGATCGAGCCACTTTGTACGTTAATGGCCAAGCCTCATTTTATAATTCTGATCAGTGTCACTTTATGTTTTAATAACTCTGGAACGCTTCAACGAACCCCAGTGATTCAGAGATACATTTTTCGTGACACATTGTACTTCATGATAGTGTTAAATTTAGGTTGATATGATTTGCGTTTATTTATGAAAATATCAAAAATTTGAGAAAATAATTAGATCATTTTGCAATTTTCAAAATTTTATTTTTTCTGCCCCTAAATCAGATACTTATACCACACAAAATAGATAATAAATAACATTTCCCACATGTCTACTTTACATCAAAATCATTTTTGAAACATAATTTTTTTTTGTTAGGAAGTTAGAAGGGTTAAAAGTTTATCAGCATTTTTTCATTTTTCCTAACAAATTTACAAAACCAATTTTTTTAGGGACCACATCACATTTGAATTGACTTTGGGGGACCTATGGGACAGAAAATACGCAAAAGTGACACCATTTAAAAAACTACACCCCTCAAAATGCTCAAAACCACATTCAAGAACTGTATTAACCCTTTAGGTGCTTCACAGGAATTAAAGCAACATAGTTGGAAAAAATTATAATTTTAATTTTTCCCACACGGGTAACAGGAGGAAATGGACCATACAATTTGTTGTGCTCCATATCTTGTTGAAAACTACTGTTTGGGCACACGGCAGGGCTCGGACGGAAAGGAGCGCCGTTTGACTTTTGGAGTGCAAAATTGGCTTGAATAGATTACAGACGTCATATCACGTTTGCAGAAACCCTGCTGTGCCTAAACAGTGAAAAAAAAAACACAAGTGACACCATTTTGGAAACTAAACACATCAAGGAACTTATCTAGATGTGTGGTGAGCATTATCAAACCACAGGTTCTTCACGGAATTTTACAACATTGGACCGTGAAAATTAAAAATTTATTTTTTTCCCCAAAAATGTTATTTTAGCCCCAAATTTTTCATTTTTAAAATGGTGACAGGAGAAAATGGACCATATAATTTGTTGTGCAATTTCTACTGAGGTCAGAAACTCTTCTCTGGGCACGTAGCAGGGCTCAGAAGGGAAGTAGGGCTTTTTGATTTTTGAAGTGCAAAATTGTCTGGAATAGATTGCAGATGCCATGTCGCATTTGGAGAGCTGCCGAAGTTCCAAAAAAGCAGAAACCCCCAAAATTACGACATTTTGGAAACTATACCCCTCAAGGAATTTATCTGGAGGTGTGGTGAACACCTTGTATCCATTGGTGCTTCACAGAAGTTCATAATATTGGGCCGTGAAAATGAAATATTGTGTTTTTTTCAACTTGGCTGAAGGCCCAAATATTTAATTTTTACAAAGGTAACAGGAGAAAATGGACCACATAATATGTACAGGGTTACTCCAAATGTAGTAAGAAAGGAAGGAGCATCATTTGACTTTTGGAACACCATTTTGGCTAGAATAGATTGTGGAGAGCATTTTACATTGGCAGACCCCCTGATGTGCCAAAACAGCAGAACACCCCCACAAGTGACCTGATTTTGGAAACTACACCTCTCTAAGAATTCCTCTAGTGGTGTAGTGCGCATTTTAAATTCTCAGGTATTTCCCAACATTGTATAACATTGGGCTGTGAAAATGAAAAATGTTATTTTTTCCACTAAAATGTTGTTTTAGCCCCAAGCTTTTAATTTTCAAAAGTGGTAATACGAGAAAATGGACCACAAAATATGTTACACAATTTCTCCTGAGTATGCCAATACCTCATATGTGGTTGGAAACTACTTTTCAGGCAAACTGAAGGGAGCGCTCAGAAGGGAGGGAGCGCCATATTATAGTGCAGATTTTGTTGTTATAGTTTGCGGTTGCCATGTCACATTGGCAGAGCCTATGAGGTGTCAGGACAGTGGGACCCCCCATAAGTGACTGGAATTTACAAACCACATCTGTTAGTGAAATCATTTAGTGGTGCAGTAAGCATATTAACACCACAGGTGGGTCACAAAATTTTATACCATTGGGCGGTGAAGAAAAAAATTATTACATTTTTACCACTAAAATGTTGCTTTAGCCCCAGATTTTACATTTTTTCAAGGAAAAATGGGTAAAAATGACCACCTTAACCTGTTACACAATTTCTCGTGAAAATGTCAATACCCAATATGTGTCTGTACAGTACTGTCTGGCCACACAGCGAGAATAGGGCGTGGGAGAGCGCTATTTCACTTTTGAAGTGCAGATTTTCCTAGAATAATTTGCAGACTCCATTTGCAGAGCCCCTAAGTGCCAGAAGAGCAGAATACCCTCTCAACTGACCCCAATTTGGAAATTGCAACGCTCTAGGAATTCATCTACAGGTGTATGATGATTTTGACATCATGGGTGTTTTCCAGAAACGAGCAGCAATGGATATTGCAGAGTGAAAATGCAAATCTACCATTGTAGCGCCCGTACATTGTGCCCAGCTCTTGCTTCTGGAGACATGGACCCCATAAATGAAGTGGGCTCTCGTCGCTACACTAATGCCAAACATGTGGACGCTAACTGCTGCTTAGGCACACTGTGTTTCGGTGGTATGAATAAAAAGCATAGTTTTTTGCCTCAATTTTCCTTTATTTTTTTACGTTGTTCACTGAAGTGGTTAACTAGTGTGACAGTTTTTACAATGGGTCATTCTTGATGGAGCAATACCAAATATGTGCATTTTATTAGTTTATTTTTGTTTTTATATAAATATGCTTATTTATTGGTGTAATATTTTTTGTTCTTTATTATGTGGGATTTTTTTTTAAATAAGTTTTGCAATTTTTCTCTTTACTTTTTTTTTACTTTTTTACTTAGTTCATCTATGGAACTTTAACTTTTATTAATCTGATCCAGGGCTGTGGAGTCGATAAGCCAAGCCTCCGACTCCGACTCCTCAATTTTCATGACTCCGACTCCACGACTCCAGCTCCCTCATACATGGCTCATGTTTAAGTGATAAATTTACTGTAGCACAGATTCATCTCAGCTAAAAGTCTAGACCCTTAGATCAGGAATAGGACAGACATTAATAAGACATTTCATTGTTTCCCAAATTCTTATGAAAAAATATTCCCCACAAACGGCATTGAACTACTGTACCCAATTTATTATATATTTTAGGAGTCGGAGTTGGTCCATTTTATACCGACTCCACCAAAATGGGCTCCAACTCAGACTCCACAACTCCGACTCCACAGCCCTGGTCTGATCACTCGTCTCATGCATTGCAAGGCACCAGCACTGCAATGCATGAGACCTGTCTGATTACACTGACGGAACGCCTGTTAGACCCTGCCTAAGGCTGGGTCTAACAGGCCACTGTACCTGGCACACCAGGAGGTCATTGTTTGACCTTTGGTTGCCATGACAACCACCAGCTCCTCGTGAATATCGTTGCAGGGCTGCCAATGGAGGAGAGAGAGGGAGATCCCTCCCTCTCACAACCTTCTAAATGTCATGATCGCTATCAATTGCGGCATCTAGAGGTTTAGTCAACCAGGGCCAGTGATTATGGAGAGAAGTGCTGATATTTCAGCCCCTCCTAACAATCGCAGGCTGTGATTGGTCAGCCAGACTGACTGATTGATTATAGCGATCAGAGAGTGGAGACCGCTGGGTCACAGCTCTGGCTTTATACAGCCAGAAAGGTGGAGATAGATAGAAAACAAGTAGGTGGGGAAGGTGCACTTAAATGATTGGCTCCACCATGAAGCACTGAGCGCCTGTAAAATGTCAGCACAGAATGACTGTTCAAACTGAGTCCCTTTAGTGTCTTCTTGTATTATTTAACAGCCCCATTTTAGGGTACAAATATAGTACCTTAGTACCTTAGTGTTTACTGCTGTTACATTGTTGTTTTTGGTAAGAAATAATGCATGAAAAAAACAACGGTATCACTCGTTTTTTTTTTTTGCGTTCATGTTAACCCTTCATTACTTTCACGTTTCATCTTTTTTATTAGAACAAAAAATGTTTATTTTTTATTTTATCTAATTTTTTTACATCTCATGATTTATTTTTTTTTTACTTTTTTCCCACTAGGGTTTTTTTTTATTTTTAGTAAATATTTCATTGGAACAATTACATATTAGAGTACATTAGTGCTGGTCAATAAAAAACTGAAAAGCACTATTAGGTAATTCCTAAGGTATGGCCTCACTGGCAACTACATCTGGCAGCCATGGGGTAGCCTTTCTTAGACCCCTGACAGCCATATTTAACTGTGCACTCTAGCAGTTAATTTGCATTGCATCCAGCAGGTTGACGAAGGGAACCCTCAGCTTCTTAAGAAACGTAGATGCCATAGTCACTATGTAAGGGCTCGTTTATATTGCATGACCTCTGGATGAAACAGATCGCCTCTCCATATTCAAATTGCTAAATGCTCCCTCTCAACCACGTCCTGCTGATGAATGTGTTGCAGGCAAAAAACAAGATCAGGTCCAGTAAATGAGTCATTCCCTATGCACAATTTGAGCCAACGTTTTAAAATGTAGTTGCAGATTATAAAAGAATTAGAATATGAACTTCTGAAATATGGAGTTCGGTCCAAACCCTAAATTTTTCAATGTTTTACACTAAAGGAAAAGGCACAAACATGTTTCTAAATCTGCACCATTGTTTATGTGGAAATACCCAGATATCATTCAGTATGAAGGGGTGTAGATGTGTCCTGGGTGGACAGGGGTGATGCCAACTAGTCATATTGTCTTGGTTGGGCTATCTACTTTCATTGTTAGGGTCTCACGCACAGTGTGGGAAAGACTAAGTGCAACACGAAGGGATGAGGGGAAGGAAGCCCAAACACTAGGGAAAAGGGGAGTGGAGATCCCTAGGCAGATCTAATATCACCCTACCCTATCCTACCATCCCTACATAGGGGGGAGGACTTAGCTTGAGCAGACACCAGAGGGATAATACCAAACGTCCTTCAAGGGCACCAGAGAGGAAGCTAGCCAACTGCTATAGCTCCAAGACTTCACAAGGGAAAATGAGAATATCACTGGCGACTCCCTGAAGCAGACTGAGAATTTATAAACATCTCGACCAGGGTGTGTCAATCAGAGCAGGAGGGAGGTTGCCGCTGGGTAAAAAGTCAGAAGGATTTAGAGGGCATCTGCAATGCCAAACGCAGTGACCTTCTGCAGCCAGATGCAGAGCGACTGTCTGTTAAATCTGACACACCCGTGATATAGGGCAGTCGGTGAAGGAAAGATTAGCTATGACTAGACATGTACCGTGCATACAGATAAGACTGTCAGTGACAAGGTGCATGTAGATATTTGACCCATTTCCACCATTCACACCATGTTTGTACTAAGTTGTTTATGTAGGGGAGTAGTTATATGGAGTGCAGAGGTAACAGTCACATTCAGGCCCTGGTGTCTCAGGGGGGGCCAAAAGACGATTCCAGTTTTATGAATGACACATGCTGGGGGAGGGCCCTTCTGCAGATTTTGCATTGAGGCCGGCCCAGCAACTTTAAAGGGGTTGTCAAGTGAAAACAAGTTATCACTTATTCACGGGACAGGTATTAACTTATTGATTGGTGGGGTCTGACTGCTGTGCCCTGCACTGATCGACAGAAAGGGAAACTTTTATCCATGTTAGAATGGTAAGGCAGTGCATATGATTGAGTGCTGCTCAATTCAATTCTTATGGGCTGCAGTGTACTTGGCTGTTTCCATCAGCCACATAGAGAATGAACGCAGCGGCATTTTGGGGGTCCAACGTACAACCCCATTCCATAGCCAGGGTAAACGTGCTACATTGGGGATAGAAATTCCCTGTTCTGACGATTGGTGCCGGATCCAGCAGTAGGACCCCACTGATCAGCAAGTTATTACCTATCTGTCTCTGTGTTTAACTTCCAATTATGGAGCGGGCTCAGGAGTTTAATCCACTCCGTACAGCACGGATGTTGACTATATTACCTACCTGGCACCAGAAAATAACTGATGTGATTGTAGTTAGATAGCTCTGATTGTGCCAATTTAACTTCTTAAATGCTACTGTCAAAAAACCTGCAGTTCAATGGCCTCCGAAAATGGTTGCCTTGAGTTCATAGCCAATCGAACCCCTGCCTGATGGATGCAATTGCAGCATGCCGATGGGTTGTCATTGTAGCTGGGGCCTACTGATTTTGTTTGTGCCCGCCATGGTATTATTCTTATGTTACCAGGCTTCGTAAGAGTTCAGTGATGTTAGGCCACATTCACACGTTCAGTATTTGGTCAGTATTTTACATCAGTATTTGTAAGCCAAAACCAGGAGTGGGTGAGAAATACAGAAGTGGTGACTTGTTTCTGTTATACTTTTCCTCTGATTGTTCCAATCCTGGTTTTGGCTTATAAATACTGATGTAAAATATTGATCGAATACTGATAGTGTGAACGTGGCCTTATAGTTCACTTCAATCCTTCTAATTTTAAAATATGCTGCTATCAAGCTGCCATACTTGGTATCACCGTGTGTGTGATTGCCAAAACTAAAAAAATAAACAAATATTTATCCCATACGGTGAACGCCAAAAGAAAATAAAAAAAATTGAAACACCAGAATTGTAATTTTTCCGTTGCTGCACTTTCTCCCTAAAAATATGATAAGAAGTTATCAGAACAGTATATGTGCCCCAAAATAGTATCATTTAAACCTTCAGCTCGGTGCAAAAAAAACAGCTCCATCCACGAAAAAATTTAAAAAAAATCTCAGAAAATGGCGACAAACCAATTTTTTTTACACAAAGTTCTGAATTTGTTTCAACCAGTAAAAGATAACAACAAAACTTATAAGTTTGGTATCGCCGTAATCGTACTAACCTAGAGAACCATATTGCCATATCATTTTTAAAGCACAATAAGCACCAACCTAAAAACAAAACCTAAAAAACAATGGTAGAACTGTTTATTTTTCACCAAGTCATCACATTTAGAATTTTTTCCCATTTTTCAGTATATTATATGGTAAAATTAATGGTGTCATTCAACACTATGACTCGTCCTGCAAAAAAACAAGCCCTCATATGGCTATGCATACTGAAAAATATAAAGCGAAACACCGTCTGGTCCTTAATGGGTTCAATACTATTGCAAGAATCCCAAACGATAACTGTGGACCCCATCATCTCATCCTCTGCTGCATTATTATGATACAATGCCAATAACAAAATGAATAAAATGTAGATGAATAGACAGAATGCTATAAAACTAATGCATTCCTTACAGAAGGTTACTCAGCAGCACTCTGCCCATATGTTGTTGTATGTACATTTTAGAGCAAATTACATGGAAAATTGACAAAAATATACATTAATGCTTTAATCCCATGCTTTGGATTTCTTTTCTGAAGTATTACATATAAGTATCTCAATAAATATTTATTGAGAAAATATGGTCAGAAAACATGATCTTTATTTCTTTGTAGTGATTTCAAATTCATGGAAAAGTGTATAAAACGTCTAAATCTGCCAGGTCTTACATCATATTTGGCCTAAATTTAGTTACTGTATAACTGATTTTTCAAAACATCTCCAAAATCTGAATTTCCCCAGTATTTCTAATTTAAAGAGGCTGTCCACTACTTTGTCATTGATGACCCATCCTTAGGATAAGTCATCAATGTCTGATCGGTTGGGGTCCGATACCCAGCACCCCCGCCAATCAGCTGTTATCGGTGTCAGTGGCGATGGCCGCTGGCCGGAAGTACTTACTTGTGGTGGAGCTACTCCGTCTACTTGTAGTGGCCACCGCTGAGTATTATACATCCGCCTCCTATTAATTTGAATAGGAGTCGGATGTGTAGTACCAAACCCTGGCCACTTCAAGTAGACGGAGCAGCTCCACAAGCAAGTACTTCCGGCCGGCGGCCATCGCCACTGACACCGATAACAGCTGATTGGCGGGGTGTCGGACGCCGGCCGATCAGACATTGATGACCTGTCCTATGGACAGACCATCAATGTAAAAGTAGTGGACAACCTTGTTAAGGTTAATGAACCAAAAAAGCCAATACTTATACAGTATTTATACACTTATCGCTCTTGTAGCATATCAGAGACTGATGGAAGTGTCAAACATACATATCATTATAATTTGCTTAAAATGTGCCTCCAGGATTAAAGAACTACACATACAGCTTTTCCTACATCTAGAAATCTACTTATCAGGAGAATAGGTGGTCCATTGACCCAAATCTTAAATTAGAGGCTGAATGGCACAGTTAGTTACCAATGATCTCAAGACTGAGACTATCTTGATTTTTCAGATACAAATTTGGGGTTCAGTTAATGTAAACTCCCAAAACTGAGCAGTCTCTCTCCATGAAGAGCCATTTCTAGGAGGGGTCTTTCCTTAGTAGGACTGGGGATAGGAATGAAAAGTCCCTATTCCACCAAAAGCATGGGATTTTATTTAGCAAGGCGGTGAAGAGAACCTGACTGATTAATGCTTCCCAAATAATGACCACATCCATTTTGCTCAGTCATTTCAGCCAGTTATGTCTTAAATACTGTAATATTTCAGAGAAAACATAGACTTAGAAGCCACCAGGGGCCATGCTGCTTAGATGACGGGTAAAGAGGCCAGTATCTGTTTCTGCATACTGCCCCCTCAGTTGTTGGTTGAGGTCCACATTGGTTGAGGGTGGCATTTTGCAGTAGTTCTGATTTGGTTCTGGTCTGCTGTGAACAAATGAGAGGTTGATGAAGTCCTAGGCCGATGTAGTCTGTGGAGCCTGAGGTGAGGAGTATTGGTGTTACGCTCGCGCCCGGACTGACTGGCGTGAGCGTGATTAGTGATCCCATTGTACCATGAACCGAGGAGTGCCTGGAGGGGCGTAACTAAGTATCAACCTGATCCGACCAAGGTCGCACGGCGGCTCAGTCGACTCCGTGAACCAAGGAGGAACCGAGCAGACGGACCAAATGCTACTCCAGGTCAGACCCCACTCACAGCTGTTGACCCACACCGTGGAATGCAGGAACAGGCAGGTTAGACTGGCATACAGGCAGGTGGGTATTGGCAGGCACGGCTGGTATGCAGACAGGTGGATACTGGCAAGCACGGCTGGTATGCAGACAGGTGGTCACTGGCAAGCACGGCTGGTATGCAGACAGGTGGGCACTGGCAAGTACGGCTGGTATGCAGACAGGTGGGCACTGGCAAGCACGGCTGGAGTGCAGACAGGGAGATACTGGCAAGCACGGCTGGAGTGCAGACAGGGAGGTACTAGCTGGTTGGAGCGCAGGCTGGATCGGGTCCAGTACAGACTGGGAGACAGGAACAGAGCCGCAGATGCGGTAGACAAGCAGAGCGGAGCAAAAACCGCAGGTGTGGTGGACAAGGCAGAGCAGAGCGGAACCGCAGGTGCGGTGGACAAGGCAGAGCAGAGAGTAACCGCCGGAGCGGTGGTCAAAGCAGAGCAGAGAGGAACCGCCGGAGTGGTGGACAAGGCAGAGCAGAGCGAAACCGTAAGTGCGGTGGACAAGGCAGAGCAGAGCGGAACCGCAGGTGCCGTGGACAAGGCAGAGCAGAGCGGAACCGCAGGTGCGGTGGACAAGGCAGAGCAGAGCGAAACCACAGGTGCGGTGGACAAGGCAGAGCAGAGCGGAACCGCCGGAGCGGTGGGCAAGGCTGAGCAGAGAGAAGCCGCCGGAGCGGTGGGCAATTCGAGCCGAACAGGGCTGAAGGTGCAGGAAGAGAGGACAGGACTCTGTTCACATGGAACAGACTGGAAAATACAGGAAGATGGCTAGAACACAGGAAGTGGATACGGAGGGAGGGAAAAGGGACAAGCAGAACCAGATACACACAAAGTACTTACTATGAAGTAGCGAGTGGACACAAAACTCACAAACAGAAGTACAGAGACAACGAGTTGGAGTCAGGTGCATGTTCAGACACTGCAAGAAAAGGGAAGGTATGGACATAGAGACAAACAGGTAACAGGCTAGGAGACAGTTGAGACAGGAACTGATACTGCAACGAGATACAAGAACGAGCCTGGGTATACAGCCCCCAGGGTGGCGGAAACAGACTAGAAGTCACAGTTAACAGGCCTGGGTATACAGCCCCCAGAGTGGCGGAAACAGACTAGAAGTCAGAGATAACAGGTCTGGGTATGCAGCCCCCAGAGTGGCGGAAACGGACTAGAAGTAAGAGATAACAGGCCTGGGTATGCAGCTCCCAGGGTGGCAGAAACAGACAAGATACAGGACAGGACCTGGCAATTCAGTTGCTAAGACAAACTGAGTGAAGGTGTTGGTCAGGCACCTCCTTCTGGGTGGTGGGGGTTTAAATATCCATTGACTCACAGCTATAGGCTGGGGACGCATTAGGAGTGTGTCCACAGCAGCTATAAGAATCAGGAAGTAACCGGGCCGCCGCCCTAAGCAATCAGACAAGAGACATGCACACAGCATGAACTGGAGCAAGGTTTGCAGGCTGGACTGACAGGTAAGATTGCGGTCTTGCATAGTGGGAGGTGGTGCACTATGCAAGCACGCCACCAGGGATGTTACAATTGGCTTCAGTACTAGCTCAATCTATCCAAAATATGTCCAACACCCACTGCCAACATGTCCTGTTAATGGAGGAGTGGTAATACTGGGGCTTGTAGCTCTGTAATATAATGCATACTGGTATAGTTTTCACATACTGTATATGGTTTTTGGATAGATTCCCGAGTTCTCTCAGCAGGTCTTCCTAAAACGGTACTAAAATGACTGATAGAAGGTGCAGCTTTGTGAAGTACAGAAGTAATATATAAAAATGTCAGAGAAAATGGGCTCATAATAGGGTTAAAAATGAGTATCATACTCTTACAAAAACTAGTGACTTACGCTGACACCAGTTGACCGCTGCACTTAATCACTAGGTGTTGTTGTCTACCTTGGCATGACTGATGAGTCCAGTGATTGGCTGCAGAGGTCACTTGCTGTACACGGGACATTACAGCTGTTGTCCTGTCAACAAAGATTGTCTGAAAGGAGGGATAGGCGGCGTTGAAGCTCAAGGACTTTTGTAAGTAACTACTACTTATTTTGTTATGTTAAAAATAGCAACCTTGCTTACATTTTTAAGAAAATTGGACAACTCCTTAAATAATAATAATACCAAAATTCTAATGATACCTTATTACCTGATTATACATTCCCTTTAAGGTTGACTGGTAACTTTCTTGTTACCAAACACTGTGTGATGTTTCTTGCAAATCCTAGAAAACGTCTTGCAGTGGATCAACATATGCAAGGGCAGACCCGAAAAGAAGAGGCCCCTGTGTACAAACAATATATGCGTCTTTTACAGTACAATAACACATCGTAATGCACAATTCCTCCTGCCTTGGAGGTACAAGACGTCTCCTTTATCTCTTGGGATTGCACCATTGGTATATCCGCCCCCGGACATAAGCTTTACCACCACTTACCTTATCATTTATAATGTTGTTTTTCTGTTCGCAGTCATTGATGAGGAGTGGCAGAAGACACAGTGCACACCCAGAGAAACCTGTGTCGATGTTGGAAAGGACCTTGGCACAGCCACCAGCACATTCTTCAAACCGCCTTGTGTTTCGGTGTACAGATGTGGGGGTTGCTGTAATGAAGAGGGTGTCACCTGCTTGAATACCAGCACTTCCTACGTCTTAAAATCGGTAAATATTTTTTTCTTAAAGGGGCATTCCCATCTCTAAGATCCTATCCCAATATGTAGTAGGTGTAATAATAGTAATATTAGCAAATATCTCCAATTAGAAATGTAGTATATTTTTTCTTATTTGCTATGTCTCTTTCCTCATGTGCAGGCATTGCAGGACCTTGGGTATCCATGGTTATGTCCACTGATAAAGTCACAGTTAGTTAGCTAGTTACTAGTGGTCGTAACCATGGATACCTAAGGTCCTGCGATGCCTGCACATGAGGTAAGAGAGATAGTGAATCAAAAATACTATACTACACTTCTAATTGGAGGTATTTGCAAATATTATTATTATTACAGCTACTACATATTGGGATAGGATCTTGGAGGTGGGAATACCCCTTTAATCCTGCTGCCAGCATGCATGCCACCGGCAATAAATGAAAATGCAACTTTGCTCCTGAATTTTCACGTGCTGTTATTGTACACACCTTTAGCACTTCTGTGTCTGTGGAGTGTGAAAACTGGTTATCTAAGTCCCTAAAAATGTTTTGCCTTTTAATGTAGTCATAATAATAATAAAAAAATGTTTTTAATCACGCTTTCTCGGACCTGTTGCTTGATACTCACCTCTATTGCTTCGTCTTGCTGCCGACACAGCTGAATCCTTGCACTGCCAAACGGCTCCTTTCACATTGGTGAGCTGGAAAAACTTTTTTCTTTGTATATACGAGGCTATGTGGGGACTCATACATTATATAGGAGGCTATGTGGTGGCTCATACTGTATATAGAGGGCCATGTTGGGGCTCATACTGCATATATGGGGCTATGTGGGGGGGCACATACTTTATGTAGAAGAGTTATTTCTCATACTGTAAATAGAGGCTAGGCTATATGTGGGCTCATATCTATAATATAATCGGCCAAGCGTCCCTCTGTCTGAAGCCTCTATAGACTGCGCATACGCGGCGCGCAGTCTGGCTCCAGACAGAAGAACGCTTGGAGCCGTTACAGGTAAGAGGAGTGTATGGCGCCGGAGATCGCAGTATGCGTAGACACTGAACACATACCGCGATCTCCGACGCCATACTTACATACTTACCTGACCGGGAGGAGCGTTGCCGCGGCTCCTCTCTTCTGGCAGGAGACCAGGGGCAGAGTGAAGGCGTCGGAATCGGCGCATGCGCATAGCGCTATCCGGCGCCATTTTACTGAAGACACATTTACAGTGTGTCTCCAACAAAATGGCGCCGGACAGCGCAATGCTCCGGCGCCGCACTCCTCCCCCGGCCTCCGGCAGAACAGGACACAGCAGTGCTGGAGCACAGGGAAGAAAGGTGAGTATAAGTGTTTATTTTTTTGTATGTGTGCAGAGGATACCATGCATACCAGGATTAGGGGGATGAGGGGTACCATGCATACCAGAATTGGAGGATGAGGGGTACCATGCATACCAGGATTGGTGGGTGAGGGGACCATGCATACCAGGATTGGGGGATGAGGGATACCATGCATACCAGGATTGGAGGTGAGGGGGCCACACATACCAGGATTGGGGGGATGAGGGGGCCATACATACCAGGAATGGGGGGATGAGGGGACCATGCATACCAGGATTGGGGGGTGAGGGGACCATGCATACCTGGATTGAGGGATGAGGGGTGCCATGCATACCAGGATTGGGGGATGAGGGGTACCATGCATACCAGGATAGGGATCTGGGGGGGACAAGCATACCAGGATTCGGATGAGGGGCCATGCATACCAGGAATGGAATGAGGGGTACCATCAGGGATGGATTAAGAGTAGTAAGGGCCCCAGGCAGTTTAGAAGGCGCGAGCCCCCCCCACACACACACATACACACCTGATGTATCACATGTCACATGATCCCCTGTGATAGATCATGTGATAGTTCACGTGAAATTAATTTAGCACAATATTAATATATTAATTATAAAAAAAAAATTTAGGCTGTGTGCCCACTATGCGTTTTTTAAGCATTTCCGCAGCGGCAATTCCGCTGCAGAAACGCTTAAAAAACGATTGGTAGAAGGTCTGCCATGTTCTCCAATGATAATCCGCATGTGCTGTGCACATGCTGCGGAAATTTCCG
Organism: Phyllobates terribilis; assembly: GCF_046119375.1. Taxonomy (NCBI): domain Eukaryota; kingdom Metazoa; phylum Chordata; class Amphibia; order Anura; family Dendrobatidae; genus Phyllobates; species Phyllobates terribilis. The sequence goes on from NW_027362762.1 coordinate 869,348,258, forward strand.
CTGCGGATTATCATTGCGGAAAAATCCGCAGCACTACCAATTATCTTGCGGAAGCGCTGCGTTTTCGCCGCCATTGACTTGCATTGGAACGCATGGAATCCGCATCACTGCATCTGTACATGCGGATTCCATGCGTTTCAATGTGCGGATTGTACCCGGGTCTGGAGAAGAGGAGACTTGCTGACAGCTCGCGGTAGACTAAAGGACCTGTGGTGACGTCATTTAGTCATGTGACTGGTCACACGACCGCTGATGTCGGCAGGCCATCAGAAGGTAAGTATATACTGTATTTATTTTTTATTTTTTACCATTCTTTTAGGGTCACACTATATAAATCCATGCTGGTTGCATGGATTTCTATAGTGTGACCAAGTTGCCAAGTACTTTTCCAAGTGATGCTAAAATCGCTTGAAAAGCGCTTGACAACCTGCATGCGGAAATGCATGTGAAGAACGCTTCACATCCGCTTGTCCCTGGCAGGAAAAACGCATGTACAATCCGCATGCGTTTTTTCTGCCAGGGAGAGCAGAAACGCTCAAAAAAAATCCGGAGCATTTCTGCATCGTGGGCACATAGCCTAACATTAATTGTATGGCTTAATATTGAGCACACGTAGCCATCTATACACAGCAGGAGGCCGCACATAGCCATCCATACACAGCAGGAGGCCGCACGGCGCCATCTATACACAGCGGGAGGCCGCACGGCGCCATCTATACACAGCGGGAGGCCGCATGTAGCCATCTATACACAACAGGAGGCCGCATGTAGCCATCTATACACAGCAGGAGGCAGCACGTAGCCATCTATACACAGCAGGAGGCCTCACGTAGCCATCTATACACAGCAGGAGGCAGCACGTAGCCATCTATACACAGCGGGAGGCCTCACGGTGCCATCTATACACAGCGGGAGGCCGCACGTAGCCATCTATACACAGCGGGAGGCCGCACGTAGCCATCTATACACAAAGGGAGGCCGCACGTAGCCATCTATACACAGCAGGAGGCCGCATGTAGCCATCTATACACAGCAGGAGGCAGCACGTAGCCATCTATACACAGCGGGAGGCCTCACGTAGCCATCTATACACAGCAGGAGGCAGCACGTAGCCATCTATACACAGCGGGAGGCCTCACGGTGCCATCTATACACAGCGGGAGGCCGCACGTAGCCATCTATACACAAAGGGAGGCCGCAAGTAGCCATCTATACACAAATGGAGGCCGCACGTAGCCATCTATACACAGCAGGAGGCCGCACGTAGCCATCTATACACAGCAGGAGGCCGCACGTAGCCATCTATACACAGCAGGGGGCCGCATGTAGCCATCTATACACAGCAGGAGGCGGCACGGTGCCATCTATACACAGCAGGATGCCGCACGGCACTATCTATACAGAGCAGGAGGCCGCACGGCGCCATCTATACACAGCGGGAGGCCGCACGTAGCCATCTATACACAGCGGGAGGCCGCACATAGCCATGTATACACAGCAGGAGGCCGCACGTAGCCATCTATACACAGCAGGAGGCCGCACGTAGCCATCTATACACAGCAGGAGGCCAAACGTAGCCATCTATACACAGCAGGAGGCCGCACGTAGCCATCTATACACAGCAGGAGGCCGCACGTAGCCATCTATACACAGCAGGAGGCCGCACGGCGCCATCTATACACAGCGGGAGGCCGCACGCAGTCACGCACACACACAAACATATACATACACGCATAAACACATTTGAAACACAAAAATACATATAAACAGACATCACACAATAATATATGCCTGCACACACACACACACTCACTCACTCAATCACTCACACACACACACTCACTCACACACACTCTCACACACACACTCTCACACACACACTCTCACACACACACTCTCACACACACACTCTCACACACACACTCTCACACACACACACACTCACCATCCCCTGTCTTATCTCCAGTCCTCCAGCTCCTCTCCGGTGCAGCAGTGCAGCGAGCACTGCGTGACGTCACAGTAGCAGACACGGCCGCACACAGGGCCGTGTCTCCTAGCTGTGACGCAGCCGGGCCAGCACACAGGGAAGTTAACAAGTGCAGTACTGACCCGGTCAAGGATAAAGTAGCGACCGTGCGCCGCTGCTGGGGGAGCGGTCCAGGGGCCCCCTCGCCTCTGACTGCGGGTATGTGCCACAGCACCGCACATATTATAATGAGGGCAATCTGGCCATGGACCCCCTGGAGCCCCAGGCCCCCTGGAGCCCCGGGCGGTAGCCCAGATTGCCCTCATTATAATCCACCTATGGGTACCATGTATACCAGGATAGGGATGAGGGGTACCATGCATAGCAGGATAGGGACGAGGGGTACCATGAATACCAGGATAGGGATGAGGGGTACCATGCATACCAGGATGAGGGATGAGGCAGCCATGCATACCAGGATGAGGGGTGCCATGCATACAGGATTGGAGGTGAGGGGTGCCATGCATACCAGGATTGGAGGTGAGGGGTGCCATGCATACCAAGATTGGAGGTGAGGGGTGCCATGCATACCAGGATAGGGATGAGGCATGCCATGCATACCAGGGATTAGTGGTGAGAGGTGCCATGCATACCAGGATTGGGGGTGAGGGGTGTCATGCATACCAGGATTGGACGTGAGGGGTGCCATGCATACCAGGATAGGGATGAGGTGTGCCATGCATACCAGGATAGGGATGAGGGGTGCCATGCATACCAGGATTTGGGGTGAGGGGTGCCATGCGTACCAGGATTGAGGGTGAGGGGTGCCATGCATACCAGGATTAAGGGTGAGGGGTGCCATGCGTACCAGGATTGAGGGTGAGGGGTGCCATGTATAGCAGGATTGAGGGTGAGGGGTGCCATGCGTACCAGGATTGAGGGTGAGGGGTGCCATGCGTACCAGGATAGGGATGAGGGCAGCACATAACAGGATGGGGGAACAGGATTGGGGAACACAAATACCAGGATAGGGGCAGCACAAATACCAGGATGGGAGACCATATACCAATAAAAATGCTTGCCACCCGGGCATAGAACGGGCTCAATAGCTAGTTGTATATATGCGTGTGTGTGTGTCTGTGTGTATGTATATATACAGTACAGACCAAAAGTTTGGACACATCTTCTCATTTAAAGATTTTTCTGTATTTTCATGACTATGAAAATTGTACATTCACACCGAAGGCATCAAAACTATGAATTAACACATGTGGAATTATATACTTAACAAAAAAGTGTGAAACGACTGAAAATATGTCTTATATTCTAGGTTCTTCAAAGTAGCCACCTTTTGTTTTGATGACTGCTTTGCACACTCTTGGCATTCTCTTGATGAGCTTCAAAAGGTAGTCACCGGAAATGGTCTTCCAACAATCTTGAAGGAGTTCCCAGAGATGCTTAGCACTTGTTGGCCCTTTTGCCTTCACTCTGCGGTCCAGCTCACCCCAAACCATCTCGATTGGGTTCAGGTCTGGTGACAGTGGAGGCCCAGTCATCTGGCGTAGCACCCCATCACTCTCCTTCTTGGTCAAATAGCCCTTCCACAGCCTGGAAGTGTGTTTGGGGTCATTGTCCTGTTGAAAAATAAATGATGATCCAACTAAACGCAAAGCGGATGGAATAGCATGCCGCTGCAAGATGCTGTGGTAGCCATGCTGGTTCAGTATGCCTTCAATTTTGAATAAATCCCCAACAGTGTCACCAGCAAAGCACCCCCACACCATCACACCTCCTCCATGCTTCACGGTGGGAACCAGGCATGTAGAGTGCATCCGTTCACGTTTTCTGCGTCGCACAAAGACACGGTGGGTGGAACCAAAGATCTCAAATTTGGACTCATCAGACCAAAGCACAGATTTCCACTGGTCTAATGTCCATTCTTTGTGTTCTTTAGCCCAAACAAGTCTCTTCTGCTTGTTGCCTGTCCTTAGCAGTGGTTTTCTAGCAGCTATTTTACCATGAAGGCCTGCTGCACAAAGTCTCCTCTTAACAGTTGTTGTAGAGATGTGTCTGCTGCTAGAACTCTGTGTGGCATTGACCTGGTCTCTAATCTGAGCTGCTGTTAACCTGCGATTTCTGAGGCTGGTGACTTGGATAAACTTATCCTCAGAAGCAGAGGTGACTCTTGGTCTTCGTTTCCTGGTGCGGTCCTCATGTGAGCCAGTTTCTTTGTAGCGCTTGATGGTTTTTGCAACTGCACTTGGGGACACTTTCAAAGTTTGCCCAATTTTTCAGACTGACTGACCTTCATTTCTTAAAGTAAAGATGGCCACTCGTTTTTCTTTACTTAGCTGCTTTTTTCTTGCCATAATACAAATTCTAACAGTCTATTCAGTTGGACTATCAGCTGTGTATCTACCTGACTTCTGCACAACACAACTGATGGTCCCAACCCCATTTATAAGACAAGAAATCCCACTTATTAAACCTGACAGGGCACACCTGTGAAGTGAAAACCATTTCCGGTGACTACCTCTTGAAGCTCATCAAGAGAATGCCAAGAGTGTGCAGAGCGTTCATCAAAGCAAAAGGTGGCTACTTTGAAGAACCTAGAATATAAGACATATTTTCAGTTGTTTCACACTTTTTTGTTAAGTATATAATTCCACATGTGTTAATTCATAGTTTTGATGCCTTCAGTGTGAATGTACAATTTTCATAGTCATGAAAATACAGAAAAATCTTTAAATGAGAAGGTGTGTCCAAACTTTTGGTCTGTACTGTATATATATATATCTCCTCAGGAAAATTAATTGCCCACCCCTAATATAGAGGGTTGTAAAAGTGAAGCTTAGCTCAATTAATGATCACTGCTTTATTTTTATCTTCAAAATTTGGCAACACATAAAACATACACATTACTGTCTCATTTCCTACCAGGGGTCAGTAATTTTAGGTCTGTCCTTTCAATGCTTCTTCCAAGCAACAAAAAAAAATGTGTTAAAAAAGAAATGTGTTTTACCTGTAGAGGATTTCAATGAATCACATTGCAAATTGCAGATGTATTTTCTCTTTTAACCCATTTCAGATACAACCATTTTTAGTAGTGAGTTATTTGATTTTTCATCCCCACCTTACAAGAACCATACCCCTTTTTTACTTTCCTGTCAACATATGAAGGTATAATACGGAGGAGTGCAATGAGAGAAAACCGCATTGCACTCTGACCAATGTTATTAAATGAGTCAGTGCTCATGTGCAAGTTTTTTCTCAGCTTGGATTGGACTGTGAAAAAAATCGCAGCATGCTGCGATTGTCTGAGCGAATCGGATCACACTCACCGATGCAATTCAATGGGTGCGAAAAAAAAATTGCACGACACACGGACCATGGGCGTGGCGTCCTATTTTTACTCACACATCTCAAAGGAAACCCGACATGTCATCAGCCAAGTACAGTAAATTCACAGCCCTAGCCATTAGAATAGAATAAATAGAATAGATATAATAGATAAATGTCATATAGAAATTTAATGTCACAAACCCCCTACATATCGTAAACTAGCACCCTTTAGTGCCTTTCGTGTGGCACTAAAGGGTGTTTAGCTTTATTTATCTATTAAATAAATACATTATTTATAAAAAACAGTGTGGGGTCCCCCATATTTTTAATACCAGCTAAGGGAGAGCAGACAGCTGCGGGCTTATATTATCAGACTGGGAAAGGCCCGATAACCATGGAGCTTTCCAGCCTATTAATATCAGCTCACAGCTGTCTACTTAGCCTTTACTGGTCATTAAAAAGTGGGACTGTAAAAAAAAATGATGTGGAGTCCCCCATATCATATTTTAATAACCAGCAAAGGCTAAGCAGACAGCTGCAGGCTGATATTAATAGGCTGGGAAGGTCCATGGATATTATCCCTTTCCCAGCCTAATAAGATCAGCCCTCAGCCACCCCAGAAATGGAGCATCCAATAGATGCGCCAATTCTGGCGCTCAGCCTCAGCACTTCCTCATTGACCTGCTGCATTGGCAATCGGGGTAATGGGTTTGTGGGGTTGATATCAGCAGCTGTTGCTGACATCAAGTCCTGGGGTTAGTAATGGAGAGGTGTCTGTCAGACACCCCCATTACTAACTTCATGTTCAAAAGAAATAAACACACACACAAAAAAGTCCCGGGTCTCACACTGTGCAGCGCGAGAGGCGGAATGATGAGCTGACATCCAAAGCATATAGAGTAGGTTCAGCTCCTGAGCCTGCTCCACACACTCACTACACTCTTCATACATTCCCTGTGACAACTGCCAAAAATATACAGCAAATACCGACCAAATGTATTTCATTCTTGGTAATTCAGTCTTTAGTTCTGCCGACTTATCAGACATGAAGGATTAGGTGGGGAACGATCTGTTCTGACACTACATATGCTGGAAATAGGGCAACTTAGTCACTTATAATTGTTCTTTCAAATGAAAAAGACCTTTATTTCAGAGATATCCTGACTTATCTTTATCTACATCAGCACAAGTAATATTAGACAATCTTGGGTTGAAAAAGTATTAATGGCTGCTGCTGAAGACTTTTTTGGAATCTACAGTCAATGAGTAAATTAAGCAAATAGATCATAAGGGGTTTATAAAGCTAAAAAGAATTGTTTTTTTTTCTTAAACTGTGCCACTCTTATCCATGGTTTGTGTCTGGTTTTGATGTGTCTAGATTTGTTGGGTCTGTTTTTTTTTCTTTCCTGACTGAATTTGAAATCTGCTGCATGTCACTTCTTTCACAGTTTTTGCTGCATTTTTTTTCACCATAGAAAGCAATGAGAAAGTGCATAAAACTACAACTATTAATTTTTGTTGCATTTTTGGTGAATAAAACTAACTTTATTAAACATGCACTGTAGACAATGACACATAATCAGCAGCAAAAAAAACCACAGCAAAAACGCAGCACAACTTGCTTTTTGTAAACAGCTTCTTTACTGCCAAGAGATCAGGTTTTGCCTGCAGAAAAAAATGCAGCAAAAACGCAATGTGGGAACATAGCCTATGATTTATTAATGTATTAAAAAGAAAGTGATACTTTTTTTTTTTTTTACTTGTATTTAAAGTTGTATTCAAATATCTTGCTGTAGTGTGGGTCTAAAAATGGTATTGCCCTATACCTCCCAATTATTAAATAATTAAATAGAGTACCGTAAATATTTTTTTGTTAAGCTACACCTCTAACCTTGCCCAGTTCCTGCACAAACACATTCAAGCAAGCCCAGGCAGCAATTGATTTGCAGAGAACAAAAGATGGGTGATGTTTCTAGAGTCATTATTTAAAGGGGTTTTCAAAGATAAAATGACTTCGATGAAGTTCATACTAGCGATCTGAGTTCTCTTTTTGCATTTTTTCTGTTCCGATAAAGGATCTCTTGTATCGGTTCTGTTTATCTGTTTCTTCAATAGACAAGAAAAACAGACACCTACAGGGAACCTGATGGAGACTAATGGTGGCCGATGGACCTCATTGACTATACTGGAGCCCTGTTGGGTTTCTGTCAAGTTATCCGTTATTTTAAAGTAAAATATAGAGTGCCATGCAGTGTCTTTCTTTTCATTTTAACATGATCTGCAGAGCTCTAAGAAAACATGCTCCAGAATATTTATTGTAATATTACAACGAATACAAAAATTTGCTGAAACAAACATGTCAGGGGAGATGACCGCCTTTTTTTTTTTTTTTTTTTTTTCAAAGAAATATTCTCATATGGTTACAGTTGTAAAGTGCTTGTTAAAACTTTACCTCTTGCAATTTACCTCTTGTTAAAAATCCTCTCCTTTCTCAAGAACAGATGGATTTTTAATTCTACTGTTTACTGCTTGTTATCTAAGTTAATGGCAACCTCTGCAGTCTCTTAACTTATCCTCTGCAGACTTCTGGACAAGGAGTGTAGGGGCGCAAACTCCTTTTTATAGGACTTGCAAACGATGCCTAGAAGCTGACAAGATTTGATGCTGCACTGGCGAAGCTTTCTCTCCTAGCAGCATGGGGAGAGCGCACAGTTCAGGTCAGCAGCACTACTATGTCATGCTCCAAACTCAATCATCAGGAGCACACCACCCAATTAGCAAGCAGGAAGCTGGGATCTAGAGGAGCTGGGGGTGCTGAAGATATAAAATGCACATTTTGAACTTGAATATGGACCGTAATATGTTTCTCATACTGCACCACCATGATAACTCTCATTATATTTTTTTCATTAGGTTTTTCAAATTTCCTTGCCTTTGACTCAGGCACCAGAACCTGTAACTATCAAGATTGCCAATCACACAAGCTGCAAATGTTCCTCCACTGGCTCTCGTTATACACCCACCATCATTCGCAGATCAGTGCGCTATCCAGAATATGGGTAATTATTACGAGATTTCTTCAGTTATTTGCCTGCATCTCACTAGTAATAATAGGGAGTACGACACTCAGGAAATACTTTATCAAACCAATTTTAAGGGGTGACTGACTCAGTGTCTGGCACTCATTATGCTTTGTATGAAACATTTATTTTAAGAGCTGATAAAACCATGCCATTATATTTTCCACTTCAATAACATTCTTCTTATTAAAATAGACTTTTTTATTTATTTAAAAATAGAGTACACAAGATTGTCTTTGTGTTTAGTGCTGATACATTCCTATGTTGCATTTGATTACCAATACATAGACAAGGGTCTAATTAGGGCCCATTTAAATGAGATTTTGAAAAAGCATCCATCAACTATATACAAAATGATAATCATTCGTTTAATGATCCATTTTTTTAATGAATAAAATCTTTATTTACAGGCATTTGTCCAAAGGGCTAACAAACAGTGTACTGTGCTTCAGCCCACACATCATTCTACATCATTATGACATAGCATAAGCGTATGACGCACTAAACTATACATCAAACTCCTATACTACACAAACACACAAGCTGAAAAGAAAAACTGGTAAAGGAATAAAGTACGATGAACCGCGATAATGGTAATGGGAAACAGAGGATAGGGAGGGGGAAAATCACAGCCCCAAAGCTTTATTGAAGACAATACGCATGGAGGGGTGAGGGGGAAGATAAGGGGATTAGTCCTCATCCTCATCGTCGTCATCTGGACTGTCCTAGACGGAATAGTCTCTGAGCAGGCTCTGGATGGCTTCTACAGTATGAACCCCAGGGAAGAGTCCGTAAAGTACCGCAGGGTATTATATGCTTGCATTGGGGAAAGAGTTCCTCACGTCGTCCTCCAGGGCAACCAACAGGGGTGGTGCAAAATGGCAATCCCAAAAGATATGCACAGATGTTTCCTCCACGAAGGGGCACCTTGGGCAGTACCGGGTCTTACACAGGTTCTGGGCATGCATGAATGACCGGACGGGCAGCCCTCTCTGTATCGCCATCCACGACAAGTCCTTGTACCCGTTGATCAACCTGTTGGATGACATATTAGTTCACACATTTTTCAACGTGTCGGCATAGAGTACTTGAGTGTTCTCTTCAACCTTGACTGAGTTTGTGAATGGTCTTTGGCTTCCACAAATCGGGCTTGTTTCCCTCCAATTAATGTTCCCCCATGAACTGGACAACATCTTCATAGAATCAGGGTGCCGACCAGTTTTAGGGGTATTAGCGGTCCCATTTGTCCCAGTGGATTCTCCTCCAAAAAGGAAGTAGGAACATGCGAGACATGGAGCTGCCCGCAGAGCCTCTCTTCACTCTCAGAGTCCGCATACAGTCACACACAAAGAAGGTCAGCAGGAGGGTGGGGATTTCTGGGCTGCCCTTCCGCCCTTGTGTGGCTCCTTGTACATGGCAGTCCTCTTCACTCTGTCCATCTTGGAACCCCAAACAAAGTGAAACACTGTCCTGGTAATGGCTCTTCATGCACACAGTGACATGAGGGGGCAAGGTCAGGGCCCTGTAGCACAGTATAACCTCGTTGCGTAGGAAGAGCACTTTGCACTCACAACTGATGCATCTGTGGCTCCACAGTCCAATTCTCTTGTTTATCTTGGCCAAGCGTTCTTCCCAAGACTTGATGGCCACTCCTTACTTCCTGAACCAGACTCTTGATAAAATCCGACTGCATGTTGAAGGCGAAGGGGGTGGAGGAGGCCCGTTGACAGTGACGGAAAAGCATGGCTTCCAACTTCCCAGAATTGACCTTAGCCTCTGAAGCTTGTGCAAAGGTCTCGCACGTCTGGACGAGAAAGTTGACTGAGCTCTGGTCAGCACAGAAAATGGTCATGTCATCCATGTAGAGTGAGCACTTGACCTCTTGTCGTTCCAGTAACGGTGCAATGATCCCTCTGATCTCTTTATTCTGCTGGATAGACTCTGTGAAGAGTTCTATAGCACAAACAAAAAGAAGAGATGACAGAGGGAAGCCTTTATCTGATCCCAAAGAGGACCGGAAAGGGGTCAGTCCTCCAGCTGTTCGCCAACACTGTGAATGTCAAGGTACAACAGTTGGACTTAAGAACAAAACATGTTACCCAAACCTAACCTGTGCAGCGCTTTGCCCATGAACTCGTAGGAAACACAGTCGAAGGCCTTTTTTTCCTAATCTAAAAAAAACAGGGCTGCGTGAGCAGAGCGGGTCTTGATATACTCGACCGTGTCCCTCATGAGAGCAAGGCTCTCTGTGATGCAACGTATGGGGATGTCACAAGTCTTCTCCAGGTGGATGATCTATCCTGTGACCGTCTCCTGTGACATCACCATCGTTTTGGCCAGGATCTGTTAGTCCACGTTCAGAAGAGTGATGGGACGCTAATTCTTCAGGTTGCATCTCTCTCCCTTCCGCTTGTACAGAGTTGTGACCATTCCTTCCCATAAAGATGGAAGAATTCTGCCCTCCACCACCATCTCCTCTGACAGTTCTAACAGGTCCGCACAGATGAGGTCTCCCAAGCTACATAGAGCACTGCTGGAAGACTGTCACTACCTGGAGTCCTGCCAGTCCTAAAGGATTTAGCGTCAGATAGCAATTAGCCCACCATCAGAGGGACATCCATGGCCGCTGCGCCTGCAAGATAAATATGTTAAGTGATACCTGATCGGAACTTATCAGCAACTTCGGGGTCAGTAATCTTGCGGGAGTAGAGTAGAAGTCACTGTAGAATTTGCTGATGACCCACATTACGTTTTCCTTCCCAATCACAATTGCTCTGAAAACCTCTCTTGTAGGACCACCACGTAACATAAGCGACTCGAAGTTCCTTCAGGACTTCTGCATTGTTCTCTGCTGGTACAGGCTGCTTCCAGGAGCTGGGGCCAGAGGGAAAACTTTGGGTGAGGACACCTTGAAAGTAAATGGCTCTGTGGTCAGAGAAGAAGCAGGGGACTATTGAGCGCCTATTCTGCCTGACTGCCCAAGAGGTGAACACAAAGTCAATCCTGGAGTGGAGCGAGCCATCGGGTCGGCTCCATTAATAGTTTGTGGAGCTTCTCCCCAGGGAACTCACAATGTCTACAAAAGAGGCCTTGGTAACCATCTCGATGAGCAGCTTAGATGTGACACCCAACTTGGCAGATGTGCCAGTACTACATCCGTCCTCCTTAATCAGGCATCACTACAATCCTGGTAGTGGCGAGCTGAGGTTGCAGGACCTGGAGGAGTTCCAGGTGCTCATTCTTCACAGGAAACACATACATATTGTTGAACCCGGCAGGTTCCCCAGCCCAGGTTCTGTCTGCAACCAGTATCCTGCCGCAAACAAGCTCCTGAACGGAATCAAGTGTGAAAGCACCTATCTTGATCAGAATAGTGACCCACAGATCTGCAGTGGGAGCACTCCATGGCCAGATAGTTGAAAGACCTAGATGAGGGAAGAGAACATTTTACAACCTTTAAACATCATTCAACTGAGCAGTAATAGAGGCGTAAACAGTCGATGTCTGAGCTTGTCCCTAATACTCTAACATTAATGGAAAAGATGTTAATGTTAGTCATCATTAGGAGAAAAAATGAAAAGGTTAGAGCAGGGGATATGTCCTAGTTACCACTCTGGTCGGGTAGAACCTCTTCTTTGGTGACTACTGGTGACTGGATCTCCAGCAGGCCATTTTCTACTAGCTGATCAAACAGCTATGGGATCTTGGCAGCTGCCAGTTCCTCCACCTCTGGTTCAGCTACCAGGTACTCCACCATCTGATCCATCTCTTCTGGCTCCAGGAGGAGGTCCTCCTCCTCACTCTCCATGGCTTCCACAATGATTTTCTTGTAGGCTTTAGCAATGCAGCTGTCCTCCTCCTTCCTTGCCATAGGTGAAAGAAGGTTAAGGTCTACCGCAATTATGGTCTTCGAAGGGGAGTAGCCTTTGAAGCAGGGGAAAAGACACCTGCTGAGGAATAGGGGAAGGAGTTGAAATCTACAGTAGGGGTGGCCGAGGTGGAGTGGGGTTGGGATGGGGGTGACAGTGGGGGGGGGTCTGTATGGGGGCGACGGTTCTCTTACCCTTCTTCTACTTCTTGGGCTTCATGGCCGCTGAGACCACCACTGGGGCCTTGGCCACCGATTTTTTTCCGCTGAGGCCTTGGTTGCTTGGGCATTGGCCACTACAGTATTCGATGTCGAAGCCTTGGCCACTGACGCTGGGGTCTGCGCATGCGCAGTGAAGCTGGGTACTACACAGCCTCACTGCGCATATGTGGGGAGCCGCTCATCACAGCGCATGCGTCGCTCCCAGCGCTGCAAGCTTTGCTGGCTGGCCATGTCATACTGCACAAGCGCCCCATACTTACTTCAGCATGAGCCAGGAGCAGAATTCAAATGCGTGGGCAGCGCCAGCAATGACTGAATGCGAGGATCACACCCTTATGACTAAACGAACAGGTATGATATAAGTATATAAAGTGCTATATATTCATGATATTCGCACCAATTTTAATGAAAAAAGAGTGTTAGTGATGCACATTGCATCACTAACATCACAATGGGGCAGTTTACATTGTAGACAGGACATGACATGTTCCCTTTAAGTGAACTGTTTGCCCTTGCTGTGATACCTTTGTGCGCAGAAGAGGCTGTTTTTAGTTTTGAATCCTTTGGAGCTTTATGAAAGCAATAAAACTGCACATTTTTGGACCAAACTGCATTGCCTGTGTGAACAATATCTAATGCCTACCTGAGAGAGTGAATCCCTATAATATATACAGTTATATGAAAAAGTTTGGGCACCCCTATTAATCTTAAGCTTAATGTTTTCTTAAAATTGGTGTTTTTGCAACTATGTTGAATAATCTTTGTTTTCAGATCATTTGACAGTTGTTTTGAGGAGCCCATGATGCCACTCTTCAGAGGAGATTCAAACAGGAGAACAACTTGCAAGTGGCCACTTTAAGTAGCTTTTCTCATGATTGCATACACTTGGCTATGAAGTTCAAAGTTCAATGAGGTTACAAAACCAAAAAAAGTGCTTTAGTAAGTCAGTAAAAAGTAGGTAGGAGTATTTAAAACAAGAAAATGATAAAGGTGCCCATACTTATGCACCTGTCAAATTTTGTTTGAATGCAGATTGCACATTTTCTGTTAGTACAATAAACCTCATTTCAAGGCAGAAACATTACTGTGTCCAACAGTTATTACATATATGAAACTGAAATAGCTGTTGCAAAAACACCAATTTTAAGAAAACATTAAGCTTAAGATTAATAGGGGTGCACAAACTTTTTCATATAACTGTATATACATTCATGGCTGAAAGTGTTGGAACCCTTGAAATTATTCCAGAAAATGAAGTATTTCTCCCAGAAGATTATTGCACATTTTGTTATACACATGTTTATTTCCTTTGTGTGTATTGGAACAACACAAAATAAAACAGAGAAAAAAAGGCAAATTAGACAAAATTGCAAACAAATCCCAAAAAAGGCCGGACAAAATTGTTTTCACCTTTCCAAAATTGCAGGTAAACAACTTTGTTTCAGGCATGTGATGCTCATTCAAGCTCACCTGCGGCAAGTAACAGGTGTGGGCAATATGAAAATCACGCCTGAAACCAGATAAAAAGGGGAGAAGTTGATTCAATCTTTGCATTGTGTGTCTGTGTGCCACACTAAGTATGGTGAACAGAAAGAGGAGAAGAGAACCGTCTGAGGACTTGAGAATCAAAATTGTTGAAAAATATCAACAATCTCAAGGTTAAAAATCCATTTTCAAGTATCTTGATGTTCCTTTGTCCACGGTGCGCAACATCATCAAGATGTTTACAGCTCATGGCACTGTAGCTAATCTCCCTGGACGTGAACGGCAGGGAAAAATTGATGAAAGGTTGTAAACAGGATAATCCGCATGTTGGATAAATAGCCCCAATCAAATTCCAAAGAAATTGAAGCTGTCCTACAAGCTCAGGGTACATCAATGTCAGCGCGAACTATCCATCGACATTTGAATAAAATTAAATGCTATGGCAGGAGACCCAAGAGGACCCCACTGCAGACACAGAGACATGAAAAAGCTAGACTGCAGTTTGCTAAAATGTACATGAGTAACCCAAAATCCTTCTGGTAAAGCGTCATGTGGACAGATGAGACCGAGATAGAGCTTTTTGGTAAAGCACATCATTCTACTGTTTATTGAAAATGGAATGAGGCCTCTAAAGTAAAGAACATAGTACCTACAGTCAAATATGATGGAGATTCAAAGGTGTTTTGGAGTTGTTTTCCTGCTTCTGCCACTGGATGCCTTGACTATGTGCAAGGCATCATGAAATCTGAAGAATGAGGCTGACATAGAATGAGGAAATAATAAGAAGGGGGGGGGGTGCTGACATCAGAGCTAGGGAGACAGACAGGGAAAGAGAGAGGACAAACTTCTAAAAGGCAAACCTCATTGCATAGCATCACAACAGCAACAATACATTACAATACTGTATGATTACCAAGTAATGGGACATGACAGGGTGTCTGCAATCACTTGGGACCAGTTTTTATGAAAGTCGAAAACTCCTTTAAAGCCCTTTGAGGCTTGATTATTAATGAGTTAAATTTGGCACATTTACTAATTATGATTTAGTGTACAATACGTTGGTCTTAAGTAAATGTGCCTTTTAAGATTACAAGGCTTGGACCAAATATTGATGTAAAAAAAAGAATATAAAGTTCCATGAAAAGACAATAAAGCGTTCAACATAAAAGACTAGAAATAACCAAAAGCAAGAAACTAGTATGTGGAAAAATTACGTTTTTGCAAAATATTTGATTATGCAAAACTTTTATTACCAAATTTCAAACATTCTTTTGCTCGGTGCCAAAGCGTGCGCTGAAATCCAGGAGATGTCTGCAAAATGTAACAGAGCAATGCGTGTCTAATGAAACTTCTTACACAATAAGCAAAAATTCCTGACAAAAAAAGCAGGGACATTATTGTCTGCATTCCTCCACACATGTGTTTACACCGTGAATCACCAGGGGGGACTGCAGATTTTTTTTTGCTTTCAGTCCTTCAGTGAAGGGTTTTATGAGGTAAATAGAAATTGATTCAATATGAAGAATAGTTTAAATAGTTATATCTGAAGGCACGAGGTTATGGCCCTGTCAGGTGTGTCTCCATGTTGTTCTCATTTTGTCCCCGGGCAGGCCAATGTGTGGAGCCATGGTGGAGCACGTTTTCTACACGGGCGAGGAGTGAGGACAAAGGAATGATAAACACCAATCATTCAGCGCCGTCTGCTTCTTATTAACCTCTTCTGTTTAGCTCTGATCTCCTGCAATGGAAAATTATAGAAGTCTGGGCCCAAATAATGCGAGGTTTGTCTCTGAGGTCAATTAATTTGATGCAGGAGGTATGCTGACAATAAAGTGGGGATCATAAAATTGTGCACAAAAATGCACTCGTATGAGGATTTTTGTTTGACAGTGTGCACTGCAAGGCATAGCTCATGTCTGACCGTGGGCTGGCTGGAAGCCACTGATGGAAAATGAAGTCCGTAATATCGTTTTTACCATTGAACATTTCAAAATGTTAGATAAACTTTATGGTATAAGTCTAAAGAGGTTGTCCACTTTCAGGAAAGTGGGTCCCAAACTCTGTAAAATACCTAAACAACAAACTGAGCAGGTACTGACTCACCATGGGTCCAGTGCCAGCTCCCCACCAATGCTCCAGTCTTCATGTTTTGGCTGCAGCAGTGATGTCACATCAACATCGTGCATCATCTCTTTATCCAATCACCGAGCTCCGCAGCTGTGCTGAGGTTGACAGTATGATCCGCTGTGCTCAGTGACTGATTAGAGTGGTGACGTGCCCTGTTGACATGACATTATCACTACAGCCAAAGCACCGAGACTGGAGCAATGGTGGGGAGCTGGCACTGGGCCCATGGTGAGTCAGTACCTGCTCAGTTTGCTATTTTAGTTATTTGTCAGAGTTTTGGGCCCATTTCTCTAAAAGTGGACAAACCCTTTAAGTAATGAAATGTAGATCCTCACTATCAGATGGTTTACACTCCTCACTATCAGATGGCTTACACATTGTAGGATCTGTCTAGACGCCATTACAAGATATTATGAGTCTAAGGCCGGGGTCACACTACACTGTGTGCAGAATTATTAGGCAAATGAGTGTTTTGATCACATGATACTTTTTATACATGTTGTCCTACTCCAAGCTGCATAGGCTTGAGAGCCAACTACCAATTAAGTTAAATCTGGTGATGTGCATCTCTGTAATGAGGAGGGGTGTTGACTAATGACATCAACACTCTATATAAGGTGTGCTTAATTATTAGGCAACTTCCTTTCCTTTGGCAAAATGGGTCAGAAGAGAGATTTGACAGGCTCTGAAAAGTCCAAAATTGTGAGATGTCTTGCAGAGGGATGCAGCTGTCTTGAAATTTCCAAACTTTTGAAGCGTGATCACTGAACAATCAAGCGTTTCATGGCAAATAGCCAACAGGGTCGCAAGAAGCGTGTTGGCCACAAAAGGCGCAAAATAGCTGCCTATGAATTGAGGAAAATCAAGCGTGAAGCTGCCAAGATGCCATTCGCCACCAGTTTTGCCATATTTCAGAGCTGCAACGTTACTGGAGTATCAAAAAGCCCAAGGTGTGCGATACTCAGGTACATGGCCAAGGTAAGGAAGGCTGAAAAACGACCACCTTTGATCAAGAAACATAAGATAAAACGTCAAGAATGGGCCAAGAAATATCTTAAGACTGATTTTTCAAAGGTTTTATTGACTGATGAAATTAGTGACTCTTGATGGGCCAGAGGCTGGATCAGTAAAGGGCAGAGAGCTCCACTCTGGCTCAGACGCCAGCAAGGTGGAGGTGGGGTACTGGTATGGGCTGGTATCATCAAAGATGAACTTGTGGGACCTTTTTGGGTTGAGGATGGAGTGAAGCTCCACTCCCAGACCTACTGCCAGTTTCTGGAAGACAACTTCTTCAAGCAGTGGTACAGGAAGAAGTCGGTATCGTGCAAGAAAAACATGATTTTCATACAGGACAATGCTCCATCACATGCATCCAACTACTCCACAGCGTGGCTGGCCAGTAAAGGTCTAAAAGAAGAAAAAATAATGACATGGCCCCCTTGTTCACCTGATCTGAACCCCATAGAGAACCTGTGGTCCATCATAAAATGTGAGATCTACAGGGAGGGAAAACAGTACACCTCTCGGAACAGTATCTGGGAGGCTGTGGTGGCTGCTGCACGCAATGTTGATCGAAAACAGATCAAGCAACTGACAGAATCTATGGATGGAAGGCTGTTGAGTGTCATCATAAAGAAAGATGGCTATATTGAGCACAAATTTTTTGGTTTTTGGTTTTGCATGTCAGAAATGTTTATTTCTAAATTTTGTGCACTGATATTGGTTTACCTGGTGAAAATAAACAAGTGAGATGGGATTATATTTGGTTTTTATTTAGTTGCCTAATAATTCTGCACAGTAATAGTTACCTGCACAAACAGATATTCTCCTAAGATAGCCAAATCTAAAAAAAACCCACTCCAACTTCCAAAAATATTAAGCTTTTGGGTTGATTGAGAACATAGTTGTTGATCAATAATAAAAATAATCCTCTAAAATACAACTTGCCTAATAATTCTGCACACAGTTTAGTGTATAGCTCTCGCATTGTATGAGAGAGTCTCAGCGTAGGTGCGGAGAAGACAAAGAAAGTAATTTCTCCATCGCCTCCATTGCCGACATCAACGGTAATCTCACTGCACTCGGATGACATCTGACTGCAGTCCGATGTTTCACTTGCACCCATAGACGTGTATGGGTGAGTGCCATCTGATTCTCAGTTGCACTCGCAGCATGCTGCGATTGTTTTTTCATGCCAAATCGGCATAAGAAAATAATCACAGATCTGAGCTGCCCCATAGAATAACACTGGTCCGAGTGCTATCTGATGTTTTGTCGCACAGCACTCAGCCGTGTTATTATACGTTCATGTGAGCAAGCTTTAAAGGGTAAAATTTATCCTTGTGGAAAGCCCCAAGTCGGCGTAAGGATATTTATAGGCCATGCAGTCAGGGCCGGCTCCAGGTTTTTGTGGGCCCTGGGCGAAAGAGTCTCAGTGGGCCTCTTTAACACATACCACGATACATGATGCACAGATACCGCAGAGAAATATACAGTACAGACCAAAAGTTTGGACACACCTTCTCATTTAAAGATTTTTCTGTATTTTCATGACTATGAAAATTGTACATTCACACTGAAGGCATCAAAACTATGAATTAACACATGTGGAATTATATACTTAACAAAAAAGTGTGAAACAACTGAAAATATGTCTTATATTCTAGGTTCTTCAAAGTAGCCACCTTTTGCTTTGATGACTGCTTTGCACACTCTTGGCATTCTCTTGATGAGCTTCAAGAGGTAGTCACCGGAAATGGTCTTCCAACAATCTTGAAGGAGTTCCCAGAGATGCTTAGCACTTGTTGGCCCTTTTGCCTTCACTCTGCGGTCCAGCTCACCCCAAACCATCTCGATTGGGTTCAGGTCTGGTGACTGTAGAGGCCAGGTCATCTGGCGTAGCACCCCATCACTCTCCTTCTTGGTCATATAGCCCTTACACAGCCTGGAGGTGTTTTTGGGGTCATTGTCCTGTTGAAAAATAAATGATAGTCCAACTAAATGCAAACCGGATGGAATAGCATGCCGCTGCAAGATGCTGTGGTAGCCATGCTGGTTCAGTATGCCTTCAATTTTGAATAAATCCCCAACAGCGTCACCAGCAAAGCACCCCCACACCATCACACCTCCCCCTCCATGCTTCACGGTGGGAACCAGGCATGTAGGGTCCATCGGTTCACTTTTTCTGCGTTGCACAAAGACACGGTGGTTGGAACCAAAGATCTCAAATTTGGACTCATCAGACCAAAGCACAGATTTCCACTGGTCTAATGTCCATTCCTTGTGTTCTTTAGCCCAAACAAGTCTCTTCTGCTTGTTGCCTGTCCTTAGCAGTGGTTTCCTAGCAGCTATTTTACCATGAAGGCCTGCTGCACAAAGTCTCCTCTTAACAGTTGTTGTAGAGATGTGTCTGGTGCTAGAACTCTGTATGGCCTTGACGTGGTCTCTAATCTGAGCTGCTGTTAACCTGCGATTTCTGAGGCTGGTGACTCGGATAAACTTATCCTCAGAAGCAGAGGTGACTCTTGGTCTTCCTTTCCTGGGGCGGTCCTCATGTGAGCCAGTTTCTTTGTAGCGCTTGATGGTTTTTGCAACTGCACTTGGGGACACATTCAAAGTTTCCCAATTTTTCGCACTGACTGACCTTCATTTCTTAAAGTAATGATGGTCACTCATTTTTCTTTACTTAGCTGCTTTTTTCTTTTTGCTTTTTTCACAACACAACTGATGGTCCTAACCCCATTTATAAGACAAGAAATCCCACTTATTAAACCTGACCGGGCACACCTGTGAAGCGAAAACCATTTCCGGTGACTACCTCTTGAAACTCATCAAGAGAATGCCAAGAGTATGCAAAGCAGTCATCAAAGCAAAAGGTGGCTACTTTGAAGAACCTAGAATATAAGACATATTTTCAGTTGTTTCACACTTTTTTGTTAAGTATATAATTCCACATGTGTTAATTCATAGTTTTGATGCCTTCAGTGTGAATGTACAATTTTCGAAGTCATGAAAATACAGAAAAATCTTTAAATGAGAAGGTGTGTCCAAACTTTTGGTCTGTACTGTATATATATATATATATATATATATATATATATATATATATATATATATAGTACAATGCCAAAGCTTTCACTTACTTCTTACATTACATGAGCGATATCTATTGTAAATTCTACAATATCTCAGAAACCGGCGAATCCTCGCAGCGCACATTGCAGACCGGACAGTATAGTCCTCCATACAGAATACTAGGCCCCATATGATGTCCTCCATACAGAATGCTGTGCCCCCATATAATGTCCTCCATACAAAATGCTGGGCCCCCATATAATGCCCCCATACAGAATGCTGGGCTCCCATATAATGCCCCCGTGCAGAATGCTGGGCCCTCATATAATGCCCCCATGCAGAATGATGGGCCCCCATATAATGCCCCCATGCAGAATGCTGGGCCCCCATATAATGTCCTCCATACAGAATGCTGGGCCCCCATATAATGTCCTCCATACAGAATGCTGGGCCACCATATATTGTCCTCCATACAGAATGCTGGGTCCCCATATAATGTCCTCCATGCAGAATGATGGGCCACCATATAATGTCCTGCATACAGAATGCTGGGCCCCCATATAATGTCCTCCATGCAGAATGCTGGGTCCCCATATAATGTCCTCCATACAGAATGCTGGCCCCCCATATAATGCCCCCATGCAGAATGTTGGTCCCCCATATAATGTCCTCTATACAGAATGCTGGCCCCCCATGCAGAATGCCGGGCCCCCATATAATTTCCTCCATACAGAATGCCGGGCCCCCATATAATGCCCCCATGCAGAATGCTGGGCCCAAATACAATGTCCTCCATACAGAATGCTGGGCCCCCATATAATGTTCTCTATGCAGAATGCTGGGCACCCATGTAATGTCCTCTATGCAGAATGCTGGGCCCCCATACAATGTCCTGCATACAGAATGCTGGGCCCCCATATAATGCCCCCATGCAGAATGCTGGGCCACCATATAATGTCCTCCCTACAGAATGCTGGGCCCCCATATAATGCCCCCATGCAAAATGCTGGGCCACCATATAATGTCCTCCCTACAGAATGCTGGGTCCCCATATAATGCCCCCATGCAGAATGCTGGGCCCCCATATAATGCCCCGATGCAGAATGCTGGGGCCCCATATAATGCCCCATACAGAATGCTGGGTCCCCATATAATGTCCTCCATGCAGAATGCTGGGCCCCCATATATTGTCCTCCATACAGAATGCTGGGTCCCCATATAATGTCCTCCATACAGAATGCTGTGCCCCCATATAATGTCCTCCATACAGAATGCTGGGCCCCCATATAATGCCCCCATGCAGAATGCTGGGCCCCCATATAATGCCCCCGTGCAGAATGCTGGGCCCTCATATAATGCCCCCATGCAGAATGATGGGCCCCCATATAATGCCCCCATGCAGAATGCTGGGCCCCCATATAATGTCCTCTATACAGAATGCTGGGCCCCCATATAATGTCCTCCATACAGAATGCTGGGCTCCCATATATTGTCCTCCATACAGAATGCTGGGTCCCCATATAATGTCCTCCATGCAGAATGATGGGCCCCCATATAATGTCCTGCATACAGAATGCTGGGCCCCCATATAATGTCCTCCATACAGAATGCTGGGTCCCCATATAATGTCCTCCATACAGAATGCTGGGCCCCCATATAATGCCCCCATGCAGAATGTTGGTCCCCCATATAATGTCCTCCATACAGAATGCTGGCCCCCCATATATAACGCCCCCATGCAGAATGCTGGGCCCCCATATAATTTCCTCCATACAGAATGCTGGGCCCCCATATAATGCCCCCATGCAGAATGCTGGGCCCAAATATAATGTCCTCCATGCAGAATGCTGGGTCCCCATATAATGTCCTCCATACAGAATGCTGGGCCCCCATATAATGTTCTCTATGCAGAATGCTGGGCACCCATGTAATGTCCTCTATGCAGAATGCTGGGCCACCATATAATGTCCTGCATACAGAATGATGGGTCCCCATATAATGCCCCCATGCAGAATGCTGGGCCCCCATATAATGCCCCGATGCAGAATGCTGGGGCCCCATATAATGCCCCATACAGAATGCTGGGTCCCCATATAATGTCCTCCATGCAGAATGCTGGGCCCCCATATAATGTCCTCCATACAGAATGCTGGGCCCCCATATAATGCCCCATACAGAATGCTGGGCCCCCATATAATGTCCTCTATACAGAAAGCTGGGCCCCCACATAACGCCCCTAAGCAGAATGCTGGGCCCCCATATAATGTCCTTCATACAGAATGCTGGGCCCCCATGTAATGCCCCCATGCAGAATGCTGGGCCACCATATAATGTCCTCCCTACAGAATGCTGGGCCCCCATATAATGCCCCCATGCAGAATGCTAGGCCCCCATATAATGTCCTCCATACAGAATGCTGGGCCCCCATATAATGCCCCCATGCAGAATGCTGGGCCCCCATATAATGTCCTCATGCAGAATGCTGGGCCCTAATATAATGTTCTCCATACAGAATGCTGGGCCCCCATATATTGTCTTCCATACAGAATGCTGTGCCCCCATATAATGTCCTCCATGCAGAATGCTGGGCCCCCATATAATGTCCTCCATGCAGAATGCTGGGCCCCCATACAATGTCTTGCATACAGAATGCTGGGTCCCCATATAATGCCCCCATGCAGAATGCTGGGCCCCCATATAATGCCCCCATGCAGAATGCTGGGGCCCCATATAATGCCCCATACAGAATGCTGGGTCCCCATATAATGTCCTCCATGCAGAATGCTGGGCCCCCATATAATGTCCTCCATACAGAATGCTGGGCCCCCATATAATGCCCCATACAGAATGTTGGGCCCCCATATAATGTCCTCTATACAGAAAGCTGGGCCCCCACATAATGCCCCTAAGCAGAATGCTGGGCCCCCATACAATGTCCTTCATACAGAATGCTGGGCCCCCATATAATGCCCCCATGCAGAATGCTGGGCCACCATATAATGTCCTCCCTACAGAATGCTGGGCCCCCATATAATGCCCCCAAGCAAAATGCTGGGCCACCATATAATGTCCTCCCTACAGAATGCTGGGCCCCCATATAATGCCCCCATGCAGAATGCTGGGCCCCCATATAATGCCCTTCATACAGAATGCTGGGCCCCCATATAATGCCCCCATGCAGAATGCTGGGCCACCATATAATGTCCTCCCTACAGAATGCTGGGCCCCCATATAATACCCCCATGCAAAATGCTGGGCCACCATATAATGTCCTCCCTACAGAATGTTGGGCCCCCATATAATGTCCTCTATACAGAAAGCTGGGCCCCCACATAATGCCCCTAAGCAGAATGCTGGGCCCCCATATAATGTCCTTCATACAGAATGCTGGGCCCCCATATAATGCCCCCATGCAGAATGCTGGGCCACCATATAATGTCCTCCCTACAGAATGCTGGGCCCCCATATAATGTCCTTCATGCAGAATGATGGGCCCCCATATAATGCCCCCATGCAGAATGCTGGGCCCCCATATAATGCCCTTCATACAGAATGCTGGGCCCCCATATAATGCCCCCATGCAGAATGCTGGGCCACCATATAATGTCCTCCCTACAGAATGCTGGGCCCCCATATAATGCCCCCATGCAAAATGCTGGGCCACCATATAATGTCCTCCCTACAGAATGCTGGGCCCCCATATAATGCCCCCATGCAGAATGCTGGGCCCCCATATAATTTCCTCCATACAGAATGCTGGGCCCCCATATAATGCCCCCATGCAGAATGCTGGGCCCCCATATAATGTCCTCATGCAGAATGCTGGGCCCCCATATAATGTTCTCCATACAGAATGCTGGGCCCCCAAATAATGCCCCCATGCAGAATGCTGGGCCAGCATATAATGCTGGGCCCCCATATAATGCCCCCATGCAGAATGCTGGGCCATAAAAAAAAAAAAAAAATCAAATACTCACCTCACCTGTTGCCGCTGCCACTGCTCTGCTCCGTACTCCTCAGCCACGTCGCCATCTTCCTGCTCTGCGCTGTGACTGCCCAGCAGAGTGTGCGGTGGAAAGACATAATCGCACTATCTGACCTGAGACGTCACAGTCAGGAGCCGCGGAAGATACAGGACCTTCTGCAGAGACACGGGAAGAGGTAAGTATTGTGTATTGTGCCTTGCTGAGCAAGCAGGGGGGGGGGGGCCAGTCACGGGCGCTGGTATCGGACTCCTCCGCTCAGGGGTCCCATAGTGCGCCGGGGTGCCCGACGGCGAGTGGGCCCCCCCGCCAGCTCAGGGCCCCGACATTGCCCGCGTACGCGGGGTGCTGACGCCAGGCCTGCATGCAGTGCTCCTTTAGAAATAGATATGCAAATAGCCTATTCAGAGAGGAAGAGGACAGGAACTCTAGTGCCACCTATTGGATACAGCGATCCTAAAAGTCAATATTGACGAGCCGTGCCACATGACTTAGCATAAGAAGCCATGCCAGCTACTCCTTTTACAGACACTTGTTTTAGTGCATTTGCTCATCATCAGTGCAAAGCAGGAGATCTGATTTGACACTACAGTTCCAGTCCTCATCCTCTCTGAAGAGGCTATTTGCGAGATACTCAGTCCAGTATAGAATTCCCATACACCATTGATGAGAATGTGCTACTCGGCAGGGTCTCCCACCAGGTCCAAAAACAGCAGCAAATCCAAAGATATCCGAGGCACTATAGAGATCTGTATAAAAATTCAATCTTTATTGCAAAATATTTAAACATCACAGCAGTGAGGAGACAAAAATAGAGTAACATTAACTTACGGCGAAATGACCTTTCTCAACCATAAAATACAGTCACAATACACAGACATACTAACACAGCTTTATATCCCCTAGGATTAATGGACTCCATCTCTTCCTATTGCAATGGTGAGGTTTCCTGTATGTCATACCCCTATGGATTCCTTTTTTTTATCTATACAGTAAACATGTTTGTATATATGTACATATTTATTTGATTTAGTAAATGGTTACTATGGCTACTGGGATGGGCCTTGTTTATTAATACTGCGCTGTGACATGACCCCATTTATTATTACTGTACTGTGACATCACTGTGTGCATTACTTTTGTATCAAGATGTTATGTTTGTAATCTCCGTACTGTGGCATCACTGCATCATTACTGTGTTATCACTATATTACTTAGGCCTCCTTCACACTTCAGTATCTCCGGTACGTGTGGTGACAGTTTTCACACGTACTGGAGACACTGACACATGAATGGGTCTGCGCACATGCCAGTGTGTTACAACGGACCGTGTGTCCATGGGCAAAACACGCTGACATGTCCGTTTTTTACCAGCAGCACGGGCCACAAAACATCCTGCACACGTGCACACTGATGACACACGGATCACATCTGTGTGTCATCAGTGTGACACGTACCGATGCCTGGTAACAGCAGTACATTTAGCGCTGTTCCCTGGCGTCGGGTGCTGAATCCTACTGACATCATTGTCGCCTGGTCTCCCTGTGATCAGCAAGACCAGGCAAGTCTGATAACAGTTGTAGTCAGCAGCCGCCATCTGTGTATAGCGCTAACTACAACTGTCATTATGTCATTATTGTCACATGGTCTCCCTACGATCAGCGAAACCAGGCAAGTCTGATAATAGTTGTAGTCAGCGGCAGCTGTCTTTGTCTAGCGCGTATTAAATAAATAATTAAAAAATAAAAAATGGCTTGGAGTCCCCCATCATTTTCTTAGCCAGCTGAGGGAAAGCTGACAGCTGGAGGCTGATGTTAATATTCTTGGAAGGGGCCAATAGCCATAAAGGTTCCCAGGATATTAATAACAGCTCACAACTGTTTGCTTAGCCTTTACTGCTTAGTAAAAGGGGTACCCTTCCAAAAAAAATTACATGGCACAAGGATGCCACACTGATGTTGCAAACGGACATGAATAGCTCCGGTACTGTTTTTTCCAATACTGGAAATATCAGAAAGTGTGAAGAAAGCCTTATATGAAGATGATGTGCTGTGACTTTTAGCCTTTAGCTCTGATATCACTATTTTATTGCCATGTCCTATAGCATTAATGTGCATATTATTCTAATACTTGCTGTAGCTGGGTGCTTTATTCCTCTACTGTGACAGCATTGTATGCAATAGGTGCTGCCTGAGCGGGTCCAATGGTTCCCCTGCTGCATACAACAAAACCATTCATATAAGCTGTTAAGTATAAATGCATATAAACATAGGGGTCCTATTGAGATTTTGAATTTGTGTTTTTAAGGCTATGTTCACACTAAGCGTTTTTTCAGCATTTTGTTTCTGCAGCAAAACATGATCTCTTGGCAGGAAAGAAGCTGCGTCAAAAATGCAGGTTTTGGTGTGTTTTTTGCTGCATTTTTCAGGATCCCAAAGTTCAGCTTTGCTTCAACCACAGAAGCATGAACACAGGTCACTAATGCAAGACATATGTGAAACCATATTAACCAGAATTACAAATGTAAAAGTGGGTGAGGTGAATTGTTCATGAATAGTTTTTCTAAGACACTGGCAGTGCATTGAGTTTGTAGGACATTATTTAATTTCACACTATGGTCTGCCATTAAGTTGCACAGGAATTGTTCAATTTCATACCTCTGTGGAACCCGGATATTGTTCAATCTCACACCTAGCTCAGCCAATGTTTACACTGTACATATCGCTAATTTAATTAAACTATCCTAATCCAAACTGCCATCTCAGGTGACCAAGACAAGATGGTAAAACCACAAAAATTAATGAGTTTCACACACTGTTGTACTTGTTTTTTTCACTAAAAATGCTGCAAAACCTAAAACCATGCAAAGCACAAAATACTGATGACACAAAAACCAATGTGTGAGCATGAGATTTCTGAAATCTCACGGACTTTGCTGGTACTGTAAAACGCAGCTGAAAATTTGCATAAAAAAGGCATGAACAAATGCCTAGTGTGAACATGGCCTTACAGTTTTTTACTACTCGGTTATAGGGCCACAGAGTACCAGCAGGGTAATTATTTGATTATCAATAAATGAATATTTACGGTATTTTATTTACTTTTTACTGGATTTATTTTCTAGTTGTTTTCAAGAAAATAGATATTGTCCTTCTGGTTTCCAGTGGAACAGTACCAAGTGTGAGTGTGTGCTTGAAAAGGATACCCCACTTATCAGAAGAAGGGAAGGTACTGTTCTCACCAGCTGATACCATAGACATGTATGTTTCCATAGATGTATTTTCTTTTCTGTCTGGTTGTCCATTGCAATTTTGTGCGGGGGTTGTGCGGTACTTTAGATTACCCCCCTATGTATCTCCCCCCAGGTTCCTAAGACTTTTTGTAAATACCTTCTGCTGTTGATAATGCCTGTAAGCGGCACTATCGGTGGCCGCTCACAGACATCACATGACCCCAGCGCCGACGTCACGACAAGTGAGGTATGACTCAGTACTGGGGTGACTGCTGGGTTGTGGGCAGGGTTACCCCCCGCGTCACACCCGGCATCCACCGCGCACTTTCCCAATGAATGGGGAGAGGCAGAGTGCGCGGTGGATGCCAGGCATGACGCGGGGGGGTAACCCCACCCACAGCCTGGCATCCACCTGGAACCAGGTAGATCGTGACCCCCGGCTGCTGTCAGTACTTGTCGTGGCATCAGCGGATGTCAGAGCCGGCTGCAGCCAGGGGTCACGTGATGTCTGTGAGCGGCCACCGATAGCACCGCTCACAGGCAGTATCAACAGCAGAAGGTATTTACAAAAAGTCTTAGGGATCTGCGGGGGGATACATGGTGGGGTAATCTAAAGTACCGCACAACCCCTTTAATACATTGCTAACCTATAGAGAATAACTTTCAGGTGTTACACTACTTCTGTTTCTTTGTAAGATCTAAAGAAGTGTCCACCACTAGCCACTTGCGATAAGGATAAGTGCACAAGAGTCAGATATTCCGCAGATTATTCATGCAGAAAATTTGCTGCATATTGCAGTACCAGCATTATGGATAAAATTTAACAATATCTCCTCCACATGCTGTGAAATTTGAGCTGCGCTGCAGATTTGACATCTATAATCAGTCAGTTAATGCTGAGTATTGATCCAGCAAATTTCACCCTTTGTATTGCAAAGTAAGGGCTCATGCAGATGTCCATGCAAATCGGTCCGATCTCAGACAGTGATGGCCGCAGCTCTTTCGACCCGAGTGTGACAGCTGCATACACTGTGTGCAGAATTATTAGGCAA
Source organism: Phyllobates terribilis (assembly GCF_046119375.1). Taxonomy (NCBI): domain Eukaryota; kingdom Metazoa; phylum Chordata; class Amphibia; order Anura; family Dendrobatidae; genus Phyllobates; species Phyllobates terribilis. Next base: position 869,376,689 of record NW_027362762.1, read on the forward strand.
ATGAGTATTTTGATCACATGATACTTTTTATGCATGTTGTCCTACTCCAAGCTGCATAGGCTTGAGAGCCAACTACTAATTAAGTAAATCTGGTGATGTGCATCTCTGTAAGGAGGAGGGGTGTTGACTAATGACATCAACACCCTATATAAGGTGTGCTTAATTATTAGGCAACTTCCTTTCCTTTGGCAAAATGGGTCAGAAGAGAGATTTGAGGGGCTCTGAAAAGTCCAAAATTGTGAGATGTCTTGCAGAGGGATGCAGCTGTCTTGAAATTTCCAAACTTTTGAACTGTGATCACCGAACAATCAAGCGTTTCATGGCAAATAGCCAACAGGGTCGCAAGAAGCGTGTTGGCCAAAAAAGGCGCAAAATAACTGCCCATGAATTGAGGAAAATCAAGTGTGAAGCTGCCAAGATGCCATTCGCCACCAGTTTTACCATATTTCAGAGCTGCAACGTTACTGGAGTATCAAAAAGCACAAGGTGTGCGATACTCAGGGACATGGCCAAGGTAAGAAAGGCTGAAAAACAACCACCTTTGAACAAGAAACGTAAGATGGAACGTCAAGAATGGGCCAAGAAATATCTTAAGACTTATTTTTCAAAGGTTTTATGGACTGATGAAATGAGAGTGACTCTTGATGGGCCAGATGGATGGGCCAGAGGCTAGATCAGTAAAGGGCAGAGAGCTCCACTCCAACTCAGACTCCAGCAAGGTGGAGGTGGGGTACTGGTATGGGCTGGTATCATCAAAGATGAACTTGTGGGACCTTTTCAGGTTGAGGATGGAGTGAAGCTCAACTCCTAGACCTACTGCCAGTTTCTGGAAGACAACTTCTTCAAGCAGTGGTACAGGAAGAAGTCGGTATCGTTCAAGAAAAACATGATTTTCATGCAGGACAATGCTCCATCAAATGCATCCAACTACTCCACAGCGTGGCTGGCTAGTAAAGGTCTAAAAGAAGAAAAAATAATGACATGGCCCCCTTGTTCACCTGATCTGAACCCCATAGAGAACCTGTGGTCCATCATAAAATGTGAAATCTACAGGGAGGGAAAACAGTACACCTCTCGGAACAGTGTCTGGGAGGCTGTGGTGGCTGCTGCACGCAATGTTGATCGAAAACAGATCAAGCAACTGACAGAATCTATGGGTGGAAGGCTGTTGAGTGTCATCATAAAGAAAGGTGGCTATACCGATCACTAATTTTTTTTTGTTTTTGTTTTTGCATGTCAGAAATTTTTATTTCTAAATGTTGTGCACTGATATTGGTTTACCTGGTGAAAATAAACAAGTGAGATGGGACTATATTTGGTTTTTATTAAGTTGCCTAATAATTCGGCACAGTAATAGTTACCTGCACAAACAGATATCCTCCTAAGATAGCCAAATCTAAAAAAAAACCACTCCAACTTCCAAAAATATTAAGCTTGAATATTTATGAGTCTTTTGGGTTGATTGAGAACATAGTTGTTGATCAATAATAAAAATAATCCTCTAAAATACAACTTGCCTAATAATTCTGCACACAGTGTATAAATATATGAAGCAGTCATACTCAGGTGGGGAGACTCGAGGCCAGTCCATGCATAGCTGTCCAAGATCAGACCGATTTGCACGGAATTCTGCATGAGCACACAGGGTTTGTATATACGACATCTTTTTTAGGCGGGTATGTCCCGTCCCGTTACTTGCCTGAATAAAAGCTAAATGAACACTAAAAATAAGGAACATATCCACTGCAATGTAAAAACGATTTGCTATTCATATGTTCAGTTTTTGAAGCTTCTTTTAACCCCTTCAAGTTTCCAAAGATACAAAGTTAGAAAAGGTGTTGCAAGCAGAAAACATTCTTCAGGCGGCTTCTGCTTGGCAGCTGCTCACTAGTTTATATAATATAAGTAAAAAATATACAATATAAGTTAAAAAAAAAGACGGCAACAAAGATGTTGCAAAAAAAACAACAACAACCGAGAAGATGCTGTAAAAGATGCTTCAGGAAAAAAATGGCAGCGTTACCTGTAGCTTGAAAAACTAGGGGGTTATGCACACATCTAAAAGACATCAGATGCATACATGCCCTTAAAGGGGTTTTCCGGTCAAAACATGTTCTCACCCATCAACAGGATAGGTGATAACTTATTGATTGCTTCGGGTCCGATTGCTGGGAATCATATCGATCTGTAGAACAGGGAAATTTGAATCCCGTTAGAATGGAGATGAAGTGCACTTGCTCGACCACTGCTCTTCTTCATTCCTTATGGTGCTGCTTTTTAGAGAACGAATGGAGTAGGGGGTCAGGCGGTCGTAGTTGGGGTAAAAATTTCTCTATCTGGCAATTGGTGCAGTTCCCAACGGCGCAACACTTAGTGATCAGCAAGTCATCGCCTGTCTTCCACAACAAAATCTACAGTGAAATCCACACTCTGTTTGAAATTTGCCACTGCTAATTTTCCCTTTTTTCTTATGTGGATGTACCTTTACATGGTATATGGACTTCACAGAGTGGGTCAATATAAAACACAAATCATGGTTAAGAAATATGTCCCCAACAGGTGCTGTGCCAGTGTGTATAGTGTCATGTTCTCATCATTTATCCTCTTTAGGTTGAATTAAACATCCATATACCCAAACAAAACATATGGACAGTGGCTGTCTTTAAGAGTTTGTGCTGAACAGCTTTGGTCCTTGAATAAATTTCGTATTAAGCTAGATTACCAAATACCAAGTGGCAAAGCCGCAGGTTTTAAGTAAAATTGTTGTGTATCTTTTTTTTTTTACAGGTACATAATTTTTTTTTAACATTTCACCTATAAAAAAACAAATGGGTAACTTCTGCATTGCGAAACCACGGCCATTCACAGAAAGACGCATGCACTTTTGCCACAAGGCACGCAGCTACTATATATGAACCTGGCCTTAATTTAGTGTTAAATAACTCTGTTTTGCCATGAAACGAATAGAAGGATAGGTAAAGGAGCAAACGCTTTTGCCCTTGAGTTTGTTGTAGACTTAGGCCACATTCAGACCTCGATTTTCATCCATTTTTGGTCCATGAGTTCATTCAAGTTTCTCCTACTCATTAATGGGAACCTGACAGTTGATACACGCTGTCCGAACCATGGGCAGCATCATGTACCAGACACTGGCTCCGTCACTTGAGACAGGCATGTTTTACTCTGAAACACTGCAGCGTTTCCGAAGAAAACATACATTTAAGAGTTGACTGGGGTCCACGATAGGTCCTTCCTAATAAAGAGCAGTTGCTAACTAATCTTACAATTGTTCTACTACTGTTGGTTTCAATCTTAGTTTGTTCTATTCACTTTTAAGAAATCTGAGCCGCCTGAACCAAGTCTGTCTGTAAGTAATGAGATGAATATTTACCTTTATCTACTGCGTATAGATATTAATATATTATACATTGCTTTTGGCTTAGAGTTGGCTTTATGTGGCGCACACATGGAGTTTGAAGACAGTTGTGAATGTGTGTGCAAGCTGAAATGTCCCGGGAGCCTTGTGCTCAACAGCGAGAACTGTACCTGTAATGAATGCAGTGAAAGTCTGGATAGCTGCTGTGAAAAGAAGAAAATATTTCACCCAGAAACCTGCAGGTGAGGACCACCAATGATGAGTTAAAGACTACTGATGATATGGATTGATAGCCCACCACACACGTTAGACTAATGTCGGCCAAACCAACCAATATCAGTCTAATATGTGTGGGGGCTCCGGACAGATGATTGTTGTGAGAGTTAAAGATCCTGCATTTCAGATTTCAGACTGCCAGTCCTTTTCTTCTCGACTAGATAAACCGTCTCCGGAGATGTCCGGCAGCGGCACTTTCATAGAGCGCATAGGAGAGTTCAGCAGAAAGAGTGCTCCTGTGCATGGGAGAGTCAGGAAATGTAGTATAGTTTTTCTGATTTGCTATGTCTCTTTCCTCAATGTGCAGACATTGCAGGACCTTAGATATCCATGGTTACGGTCACTGATATAGTGACAGATAGTAAGCTAGTTGCCAGTGGTCGTAAACCATGGATACCTAAGGTCCTGCAATGCCTGCACACAGCGCTGGACTGGAACTGAAAATCAGCCCTGGCACTCAAACCAAAGCAGCCCACATGAAAATCGCTGTTTTTAAATAGGAGTGTATCTTTTCTATGCAGACTTTCCTGTACAGTTTGTGGGTGAGAACACTAAAGGAGTCCAATAGGTGAAAAATTACTTTGTCACTAAAAGCTGGGAGATCCGCCATTCAGAGACTGCACCAATGCCCCATGACCCCGCTGAGAATTTTTGGTTTTGAAAGGGGGAACCAGAATTAGGATTTCTTCTGTGTATGCCCCTAGCTGCAGTTGGACCTAAGGTCAGTGCATATTCTAATAATTATAATTTATACATTGAGCCCACCCTACCTCCTAGTTATAGGGTTTTTTTACCTAGTGGAGCTCCCTGACTACTAACATAGTGTAATCATGTTGGGATTCGGCTTTACCAGGCGGATCAGCCAGTTGTCTTGTGACTACCAGTCATCTGCCAAACACATTCTCATCACTTCTCATCCAATTCTCTTACTTTCTATTGAGGGGAGCAGATGAGAATGCGTTTGGCACAGTGAGGCCTCGCTCACACTGGCGTATAACACAGCTGAGTGCTATCCGATGTTTTATCAGATCGCTCCCAGCCCAATGTTATACTATGGGCAGTGCCGATCTGCGTTGTTCTCTATAGACCAAATCGGTCTGATATTTGCAGCAAGCTGCGAGTGGCTCTGGAATTCGGATCACCCATACAAGTCAAACATCGGACTGCACTCAGACGTCATTCAGGTACAGTCTGATGTAAGAGGACAGACAATGGAGAAGATGGAGAAATTCAGCTCTCCATCTTCTCCGCACCTGTGATACGACTCTTATTTGAGAGAATCAGACCACAGAAAACTGACACTGATCAGACTCTGATCGGAGTGTGATCAATGTCATTACCATAATCGATCCGATTATCTGGCAATCATTGATCGTGTGAACGAGACCTTAATATTATCACCACATAAAGAAAAAATTAAAGGGGTTGTCCCTCTACTAAAAACGGCTAGTTCTCCAGCCTGTTTTGCACCAGTAGCTTATTTTGCCAAGTAGATATGATTTATATAGGGACTGATTGTCCAGCACTTCTAGAAGTCATATGTTCTTGGACAAATGAGTTCCTAGTGCAAAACTGGGTGGAGAACTGGCCGTTTTTAGTAAGGAGAAAATGTAATCATCATCAGCCCCAAAAGTCAGCCACCAGCCAGTTCTGATCCAAAGGAGAGAAACATGAATATTTAAAGGGGTTGTGCACTTCTTTAACACTGATGACATATCTTTAGGATAGGTCATCAATATCTGATCGGTGTTGGTGCGACACCTGGCACCCCCAAAGATCAGCTGTTCTAGGTGACTGCAGGAACTGCTCAGTTACAGAACTGCACAGCTCCGTCTTCTGTGTAGTGGCCACAACCGGGTACTGCACATCCGCCTGTTAATAATTTAAATAGGTGACGAATGTGCAGTACCCTGCTGTGGCCACTATACAGTAGGCGGAGCTGTGCTGTGCCATAACTGAGCAGTTCCTGCCGGCACAGAGTACAGCTGATCTGTGGGGGGCGCCAGGTGTCACAGCCACACAGATCAGACATTGATGCCCTATCCTAAGGATAACTCATCAATGTTAAGAGTGAACAACCTCTTTAGATTTACTGAATGTGTCTCTGGGCTGAGAAAGAACACGAACTCACCCAGTGACCCAGACTGCTGCAGATTGGCGCAGGAACGACAGCACACTACGGCTGACTGCTGGTCTGGAGCAGATTAGACGGCGGCCAGGGGCATACATAGGAATCATGGGGCCCCAAACCAAAAGTCCTAATAGTCCTGCACATAGTATGATGGCCTCACATACAGTCCTTCAGATATTACGATGGCCCCACATACAGTCCTGCACATAGTATGATGGCCCCACATATAGTCCTGCAGATATTATGATGGCCCCACATACAGTCCTGCACATAGTATGAATGTCCCACATACGGTCCTGCACATAGTATGATGGCCTCACATACAGTGCTGCACATAGTATGATGGCCAAACATATATTCCTTCACATAGTATGATGGCCTCACATATAATCTTGCACATAGTATGATGGCCTCACATACAGTCCTGCACATAGTATGATGGCCCCACATATAGTACTGCACATAGCATGATGGCCTCACATTCAGTCCTGCACATAGTATGATGGCCCCACATATAGTACTGCACATAGTATGATGGCCTCACATACAGTCCTGCACATACTGTAGTATGATGGCCTCACATACAGTCCAGCACATAGTATGATGGCCCCATATATAGTCCTGCAGATATTATGATGGCCCCACATACAGTCCTGCACATAGTATGATGGTCCCACATACAGTCCTGCACATATTATGATGGCCTCACATATATTCCTTCACATAGTATGATGGCCTCACATATAATCTTCCACATAGTATGATGGCCTCACATACAGTCCTGCACATAGTATGATGGCCCCACATATAGTACTGCACATAGTATGATGGTCTCACATTCGGTCCTGCGCATAGTATGATGGCCCCACATATAGTACTGCACATAGTATGATGGCCTCACATACAGTCCTGCACATAGTATGATGGCCTCACATACCGTCCTGCACATACTGTAGTATGATGGCCTCACATACAGTCCAGCACATAGTATGATGGCCCCACATACAGTGCTGCACATAGTATGATGGCCCCACATACAGTGCTGCACATAGTATGATGGCCCCACATACAGGCCTGCACATAGTATGAAGGCCCCACATACAGTGCTGCACATAGTATGATGGCCCCACATACAGTGCTGCACATAGTATGATGGCCTCACATATATTCCTGCACATAATATGATGGCCCCACATATAGTCCTGAATATAGTATGATGGCCTCACATACAGTCCTGCACATAATATGATGGCCCTACATATAGTCCTGCACATAGTATGATGGCCTCACATATAGTGCTGCACACAGTATTATTGCCCCACATACAGTCCTGCACATAGTATGATGGCCTCACATATAGTGCTGCACACAGTATTATGGCCCCACATACAGTCCTGCACATAGTATGATGGCTCCACATACAGTCCTGCACATAGTATGATGGCCCCACATACTGTCCTGCACATAGTATGATGGCCTCACATATAATCCTGCACATAGTATGATGGTCCCACATATAGTGCTGCACATAGTATGGTGGCCCCACATGGCATAGCATAGTATGGCCCCAAATGGCATAGTATGGCCCCACATGGCATACTATGGCCCCATATGGCATAGTATGGCCCCACAGTCATAGCATAGTATGGCCCCACATAGCATAGTATAGTATGGTCCCACATGGCATAGTATGGCCCCACATGGCATACTATGGCCCCATATGGCATAGTATGGCCCCACAGTCATAGCATAGTATGGCCCCACATAGCATAGTATAGTATGGTCCCACATGGCATAGTATGGCCCCACATGGCATAGTATGGCTACACATGGCATAGCATAGTATGGCCCCACATAGCATAGTATAGTATAGTCCCAGATGACATAGTATGGTCCCACATGGCATAGTATGGCCCCACATAGCATAGTATAGTATGGCCCCACAAAGTACTGTTTGATAAAAAAAAAATACTCACGTGGTTCCCTGCTGCTCGGGCCAGGCTGCGGCTGCTGTGTTACTAGGTCCCCGGCTGCAGCGTTGCTAGGGCTGTGGGCGGGAGAGCCGAGTGCGCGCTCTCTGGTCATAGAAAGCGCTGACACATAGCAGCGTCAGCGCGTTCCTGGCTCCAGCCACATGTGCGCTGCATGATTCAAATGATGAACGCTGCGTGCGCCCTGCCCCTGGTGAAGCCGAACCACCAGGGCAAAGGCAGGCACCCGGAAAATTAAAGGGGCCGGCAGCCGTAAAAAAACTGGCTGGCGGCCCCCCAAGTAGTGCTACACTGCGGCCCACCGGCAGAGTGCCCGGAAGGGCAGATTAGCAATCTGGGCTTGCCTGCACATGAGGAAAGAGACATAGTGAATCAGAAAAACTATATTATATTTCTAATTTGAGTTTTTTGCTAATATTATTATTATTACACCTACTACATATCGGGATAGGGTCTTGGAGATGGGAAAACCCCTTTTAAATATAGCATCAGGACCTGGATACCTCTTCAGTCCAGTTTTCCATAAATGGTTTGAAATTATCTAGACTAATGAAAGGGGAATGTCAAAGGGCATTCCCATCTCAGTAAATGATGGCATATCGCTAAGACATGTTATCAGGCAATGATCATTGGGGGTCTGATCTTTGGGAGCCCTCACAATCCTGACAATGAAGGTGACACTGGACTTCCGTCCCATTCAGTTTTTCCTTAGTACAGTGGAGTTACTGGAACACCTGCTGCTTCATCCAAGTGGTGTTTTCTGCACAGCTGGGTGCTTGGTAGTGCCACTGTGCAGGAACAAGCTGTGAAAGGGACACCTTCATTCCAGGGTTATGTGCACACAGTTTTTTTAGGCATTTTATAGCTCTAAAAGAACACCTGAAAAATCACTCAAAAAACACTTCCAAGACGCTTTATATTCATTTTTAAAACCAGTTTGCTGCTCATATGTTCAGTCATTAGATGCTATTTTCTGCATCAGTTTTGGAAAAAAACAAAGTGCTTTTCACTTATTTGAAGCGCCCTGATGTAAACCGCTGCAAACTAGGCTCTGTCCGAACAAAGGCTTCAAAAGTCCTCAAAAACTTCCTAAAGAAGGAACGTTTCCTCCATACACTGTGTAATGACCGTTCCCAGAAACTGCAGCTCAGCTCCTATTGAAGTGAATGTGATCTGAGCTGCAAGAACCCAAATAACGGCCACTACAGCGTGTCTAGAGCTGTGGCATTCTTGCTCAGTACACTGTGTACATCCTGCCGCAGCAAGAGATGCAAATTGCTTCTATCGGACTCCCACCTATCTGATATTGATGACTTATTGTAAGGATAGGTCATCGGTATATGAGTCCTAGTCAACTCCTTTAAAGGAGGTGTCCATTACTATGTATGAACAGCTAAGTAGGAATATGGTTTACATTATCTTGGTAGCAACACTGCACCTTACAGAAGTCAGAAGTGACATACTATGATCAGAATCTCCAGGTTGTCTCAGAAGTTTTATATAAAAAAAATAGTTTTCACGTGTTTTGGTTTCTGGTAAATCATTAACATTTTGAGATGCTTACTTACAGCTGTAAAGATGATTGTCCATTCCAAACCAAAGTGTGCCCAGGTGGTAGAAGAGTGTGCGCGAAGCAGTTCCCCTGTCTCAGAAGAGGACACTTCCAGTACCATAGCAGAGAAAATCCATGAGGAGAAGTCTTCAAAGTTCTTGAACTTCACAAGACAATTTGGAACTTTACTAGAGAAGCACATTCATGTATCTAACATATTGGTAATAAAGTGGACAATGATGTCTGAAGAGAAATACTAGAGGTATAAACATTTCTCACTGCATTTCTATTGTGATGGATGTACAAAATGAACCCAACCATGAACAGACGGGTCTATGAAGGCACCTGTAGCTGGTCAGTGAAATCACTTTATCTGGACCTAACTTCATATCTTTCTCCAAAAAACATATTCCGACGCATGAGGGACTAACTGGCCATTGGAAAGTGACATCACTGTTGATCTCTATAATTTTTGGCCTGAAAGCAGAATCAACCACAATTGGGTTATTCACTCTTACAAACTTGTTGGACAGGAGATGCCAGCGTGGGAGTCTTAACCCAGGTTTATGTGGATAAGAACAATGAAAGTCACCACTGGTCTCAACCTAAAATGACAGCAAAGACCCTCAAATTACCGAAAACAGAAAACCGTATCTTCAAAAATCCCATTGCAAATATTTTTTTTTCCGATCACATATTCATATGGCAAGAAAATGGTGTACAGTAACAGCACATAGGAAATCAGAGATATCAAAGTTATAAAATGCAATAAGTTTTTAAAATGAGAATCATAGTTGTCACACAGTTATAGCAATGGTCTGTAGCTGCCACGAGGGAAGCTTGAGCATATAGTTTTAAGAGCTCATTGTGCTTAAAGAGAACCTGTCATGTTCCCAAATGCTATTAACTTGCAGACATAGGGTTCATTTACAATGCTGCCTGGCCAACTTACTAAAATGCCGGTACCAGGAGAAAATTAACTTTATTCCAACTCGGTGCTGCCGGCTTTCAGTCATAAAAGTGTGCCAGAGCAGCTACACTCATCTCACACAGTATTGTGAGGGCTGGCTGTAAGCACACCCCAGCACTGACTGATAGCTCCTGCTGCAGCGCATCTATGCAGAGCAAACTGTCAATCAAAATGCCAATTGGGGGTTTACAGTCGCTACTCACAATACTGTGAGGGATGACTGTAATCGCGCCGGGCATGTTTCTATGACTGAAAGCTGGCAGCTCCCAGGAGGAATAAAGTTCATTTTCTCCTGGTAGCTGCAGTTTAGTTAGGTGGCCGGGCAGCATTGTAATGCTATTAACCTGCAAATTAACCCTCTATCTGCTGGTTAATAGCATTTAGGAACATGACAGGTTTCCATTAAAAAGCATTTATCACCAATCTCTTGCAGTGAAAGCGTGAGATCTCGGTCTTTGTACTAGATGAGCGCTGCCGCATACTTTACAAGGCTGTTACCAAACGGTAGCATCATTACAGTGGTTAGCGTTTGGTAACTGCTTAGTAGAGTACAAGGCAGCGCTTATCTGCAAAGAGCGGGATCTCGCTCTTTCAATTCGAAAGCGGCCATGGAGAGTTGTGGCATCCCGCTCTGCTTCCTGGGATCCCACAACTCAGACATTGATGCCTGAATTTTTGTTAGAAAGTCGGGCTCTTTTTGGGGACATTACGGAACTTTCTGAGCACTTTTGTTAATATATGATATTTATAAAAACTCACCAATCTGGGGCTATCCGCTCTTTTATTAAATAAAAAGTGCAGTAACAAGTTGGTGAACACTGCTATATGCTTTTTAACACTAGCGGTTCAAATTCCCATGAAGTGAGTCCCTCCTGGGGCTAGCAGTCAGAATTTCATCATGTAACTCTGTGAAGAAAAACATGATTCAGATCTATCCATCATAAAATGGTTCTTCAGCTCCTAAAATGTTATAATCACAAAACTCCTAAAAATGGAACAGAAGGACTTGAATTATGAAATAAAAAAATGGGCATTTTTTGAAATGGGGCCGTAAACTTCTTACAGCGCAAATAGAAAGAGGTCGTCTTCATTAAAGAAGCAATACACCCATCAAAGTCTTTATTCTCTTAATATATTGCAGTCATCATATTATACAACACTGTGTACTTACTATTGCTCATTTTACCTTTCTACCCAGCTAATTCTTCTCTTTTCTATGCTCATTATTATCATTCCCCTCTTTAACCCCTGACCCAACTGCTCCCTCCTCCTCCTGCCAGGGACTTTTGCAGTGACTTATGACTCATGCAGGGAAAACTGACCTCTTGTTTCTACATAGAGCTTAGAAGGAGTCAGCTAGTCAGTTTTTAATCACGTGATGTCATGACCTAATGGAAAAGAGATGAATTATCTGGGTAGAAAGGCAAAATGAGCAATTGTAAGTACACAGTGCTGTATAATATGATGACTGCAATATATTAAGAGGATAAACATTTTGATGGGAGGCGGAGTGCTTCTTTACCCAGTCCCTTTTTAAAAAGAAAAGCAGTATACGTACACATACAAGGAATAAAAGAGTATTGATATCTGAAGTTAGAAGACCCTTCTCTCAGGGGCTAAAAGGAAACTACAGTTCTCTGCATCATTGTAAAATCTGGCAGACTATAAGTTCACATATGTAAAGAAGCCATTGCAGTTTATCAATTCAATAGAACTTGGTAATGAATGGGATTGTTCTTTTCTGTTTTGTATGACTATTGTAAAGCTTTACTTTATCTAAATGGATTGGCTGCAAATGCTTTAAATTGCTTAAACCTTCTGACTCCAACATCACTTGTGCGACCTAATCGTGCTGGAATGATCACCCTCTTTATATGTAAAGCTGCTGCGATATCACACACATTAAACACATTTATCCACACTTGTGAGTGTAATAAAATGCATTCTTGAAATACATATTTCATCATTTCCATTAAGGCTGTGTGCCCACTATGCATTTTTCAAGCGTTTTTGCTGCGGAATTTCCGCAGCGAAAACGCTTAAAAAACGCTTGGTAATACGTGCCCTATGGTCCCCAATGATAATCCGCATGTGCTGTGCACATGCTGCGGAAATTTCCACTGCGGATTATCATTGCAGAAAAATACGCAACATGTCCATTAATTTTGCGGATACGCAGTGTAATTGCCGCCATTGACTTGCATTGAAACGCATAATATCCGTGTCAGCACATTTGCACACACGGATATTATGCGTTTCTATATGCGGATGGTACCCGGGTTTGGAGAAAAGGAGACTCTCCTCTGACCCGGGTACCATAGAACCTGTTAAAAAAAGAATTTCAAATAAAATATAAAGATTATACTCACCTTCCGATGTCCTCCCGGTGTTTTCTCCGCTCCGTCTGGTCTGTTGTATGGGTCGCGGTGTTGTGAAGGACCTGCCATGACGTCATTGAGTCATGTGACCTGACACATGACTCAATGACGTCACCGCAGCTCCTTCACACAACCGCGAGCCGCCCAAGACACCGGACGGAGCGGAGAAAACACCGGGAGGACATCAGAAGGTGAGTATAATCTTTATATTTTACCATTCTTATTCTTTTTTTTTAACTATTACTTGGTCACACTATATAAATCCATGCCGGTTGCATGGATTTATATAGTGTGACCAAGTTGTCAAGCACTTTTCCAAGTGATGCTAAAATCACTTGGAAAAGTGCTTGATAACCCGCATGCAGAAATGCATGCAAAAACGCTTGCCAAACGCTTCTACCTGGCGGGAAAAACGCATGTAAAATCTGCATGCGTTTTTCCTGCCAGGGAGAAGCGGAAAAAATATGCAACATTTCTGCATCGTGGGCACATAGCCTAAGGCTGAGTTCACACGATGCGTTTTTAATGCGTTTCCGCGGCGTTTTTGCAGTTGCGTAAACGCCGCGGAAACGCATTAAAAACGCATGGTAGAAGGGCAGCAATGTTCCCCAATTGAAATCCGCATGTGCTGTGCCCATGATGCGGATTTTTCCACAGCGTTAACGCTGCGCTCAAAAATCCGCAGCATGTCAATTAATTTTGCGTAAACGCGGCGTTTTTGCCGCCATTGACTTGCATTAGAACGCGCCAATTCCGCAAGACTGCATTTGTACTTGCGTTATTGGCGCGTTCTAATGTGCGGATGGTACCCGGGTGTGGAGGAGAGGAGAGTCTCCTCCGGACCCAGGTACCATTTAAAAAGTTGTAAAACAAGAATAAAATAAAACATATATATATACTTACCATCTGTCGGCCCGCGCAGCGCTTCTGCTTGGTTCCCGGCACTTTGCAGTGAGTTGAAGGACCTGCGCTGACGTCAGAGTCATGTGACGGGTCACATGCCGCTGACGTCGGCAGGTGTTTCAATTCAAAGTTGCCGGCGAGGGAGAACGGAGTGAGCAGGACAGCGCGGGCCATCGGAGGTAAGTATATACACTCTCTCGGGTCACACTATATAAATCCATGCCGGTTGCATGGATTTATATAGTGTGACCTAGTTGTCAAGCACTTTCCAGGTGATGCTAAAATTGCCTGGAAAGCGCTTGTCAATCCGCATGCGGAAATGCATGTGGAAACGCATGTGAATCCGCATGTATTCCGCAGGAAAAACGCATGCGTTTTTTCTGCCAGGGAGATGCAGAAATGATGCAGAAATTTTCTGCTTCATTTCTGCATCGTGTGCACATACCCTAAAGGGTTTGTATCACTTATAAGCTTCACAAAAACATTAGAGTTCACACACAGCTTATAATTATTGCTGTGGAATTGCCAAAAGCTGCAATGAAATCCGCATGTGTTAGGCTTTGTTCACACGTTGCATTTTAGCTGCGTTTTTTTAATGCAAATTTTAAGCTGCGTTTTACAGTACCAGCAAAAGTTATAACATTTCAGAAATCTCATGCACACACCTTGTTTTTTTTTCCTGACTCATTTGGAAAATTGGTGCGTTTTTGCAAACTGCCATGTCACTTCTTTCAGTGTTTTTGCAACATTTTTCCATCCACAGAAAGCAATGAGAAAGTGCAAAAACCTTAAGGAAGTTGCATCATATTTTTGGGTGGGCACTAAACTTTATCAGCATGCGCATGAGACAATAAAACGCAGCAAAAAGAACGCCACATATGCATAGCAAAAAAACCGCAGTAAAACCTGCTTTTTTGTAAACAAGCTTCTTTACTGCCAAAAGAGCAGGTTTTGCCTGCAAAAAAAACACACACAGCAAAAGCGCAACGTGTGAACATAGCCTTGCTTGAAAAATTTGTTGCTGAAAAAGATGCCGATTTCACTCTTTGCAAGGCAAAATAAAAATTTGTAGCATTTCTGCACAACCAATTTTCTAAGCATAAATTGGGAGCTCCAAGTCACTTGATGATTTACAACACTTCTTAGATAAGTTACATTCAGGGTTGTAAGAATTTCAAACAATTTTTTTAATAAAAGTCTGAACTTGTCAAGTCGGCTGCTGATGCTCTCACTTCCCAGGGTGCCATCTCACAGACACTTAATTAAGTATGGTATGTGCACACGTTGCATTTTTGTCATTTTTTTTCATGCAGTTTTGTCACAATACCTGAAGGGTTTCCTAGTGCCAGCAGTGTGAATGAGAATTCTGAAGTCTCATGCACACGATGCTTATTTTCTCCTTGCAGGTTTGCAGCAGATTTAAATCTGCAGAATATTAATTCTTTTAGTGTTTTTGCTGTAGAATTCACTCATACTAATGAGTGGGGAAAAATCTGCAACAAAAATGCAAGTAACATGTGCACATGTTGCGCTTTTGTCGCATTTTTACTGAGCAGTTTTGTCACAAAACCTGAAGGATTTCCTAGTATCAGCAAAGTGAATGAGAGTCCTGAAGTAGCATGACAATTCTTTCAGCTTTCTTGCAGCAGATTTCACCCATTCTAATGAGTGGAGAAAATGCCTCAAAAAATCATGCAAAAAACGCATCAAAAATACATAAAAAAGTGTTAGAAATACATATATTTTACGCTGTGTTTTTCATGCCAAAACACTAGTATTTGTATCTACTTTGCAGCAGATTTTGTGCTGCAAATACTGAGTGTTTGCAAATACCCTAAAAACAAGGCCAAACACATATTTTATGCAGCGTTTTTTGCCAACACATGAGGATTTGCATCAGAATTTTCAGCAGCAAATATTGATCGTGTGTGCATACCTTTATAGGGAGAAGACTGCAGCAGGATGTCTTCCCTTCATTCAGCTACATTTTAACTTTCACAATTGTCCACTAGCCTTTAGCCTTTGTCCACTAGGCTACGTTCCCATATTGAGTATTTTTGTGAGTTTTTGATGTTGCAGATTTTCAAAAAAATACATTTAATCTATTTTACTTAATGGGTACAGAAAATCTGCAACATCAAAAACTCACCTAAAGCTCATCGTGGGAATGTGGCCTAAGGCTATGTGCCCACGTTGCAGAAATGAAGCAGAAAATTTCTGCTTCATTTCCGCATGTCCTCTCCCGGAAAAACGCATGCGGAATTCCGCACGCGTTTATTGCGCGTTCATCGCGCGTTTTCCACATGCGGAATTGCCTTGCGTTTTTAATGCATTGCACAAGGCAATTCCGCATGCAGAAACGCAAAATTAATGGACATGCTGCGGATTTTTGAACGCAGCATAAACGCTGCGGAAAAATCCGCAGCATGGGCATAGAACTTGCGGATTCTCATTGGGGACAATGGGATGCGGATTACCAAGCGTTTTACAAGCGTTTCCGCTGCGGAAAATCCCCAGCAAAAACGCTTGTAATCCGCAACGTGGGCACGCAGCCTAAGAGGTTAATTAATCCCAACATTTAACTTTATTACCCATCCAAGGTGTAGTTGATAACTTGCGGATTAGTGGTAGATCAACTGCTCGGGCCTCAACTGGAAGCTGGGTTCTAAAATACCCCAAAACGTGTGGAACAGGTGACCCCACTCCAATTATTCTGTATGGAACGTCACTCTCCTATAGAGAACGAATGGAGCGGTGGTGGGCATGCCAGCAGTTCGACCCCCACCAATCTGCAAGTTATCTGTTACCTGTTCGGCTTTTATATTTTTTCTACGGGACCTACTGTATATAGTTCCAACATCTGGAGATCCACTGGTGAGAAACCGCTGCTATACAACAATACATTATGTACTTAAAGGGAACCTGTCACCAGCTTTGACAGATATGAGATACAGCCAGCACCTTCAGGCCTGTTATACAGCATTCTATAATGTTGTATATAAGCCCCCAATCTGACCTGAAAGAGAAGAGAAAGAGCTTTTATACTAACCTGGGAGGTGGTCCGATTAGTGTCGATGTTCTTGCTCCAGCGCCTCCAATCTTCTTAAGATTGTCGTCTTCCTTCTTCATATGGATGACGCGTCCCTTCGTCATCCAGACAGTCTCCCCGACATCGCGCTCCTGCGCAGGCGTATAACTCTGCCCTGGTTAGGGCAGAGCAAAGTACTGCAGTGGGCAGGCACCGGGAAAGGTCAAAGAGCCCCGGCGCATGCGCACTGCAGTACTTTACTCTGCCCTAGTCAGGGCAGAGACGTGCGCCTGCGCAGGAGCTCGATGCCAGAGAGACTGTGTAGATGACGTACGGGATGTGTTATCCACACAAAGAAAGAAGGAAGGGAGGCACCGGACGAAGAACATCGACACCCATCAGACTGGACCGCCCTCCCCCAGGTGAGTATAATAAAAGCTCTTTTTCTTCTCTTTCAGGTCGGGTTGGGGGCTTATATATACACTGCTCAAAAAAATAAAGGGAACACTTAAACAACAGAATATAATGCCAAGTAAATCAAGCTTCTGTGAAATCAAACTGTCCACTTAGGAAGCAACACTGATTGACAATCAATTTCACATGCTGTTGTGCAAATGGAATAGACAATAGATGGAAATTATTGGCAATTATCAAGACACACTCAATAAAGGAGTGTTTCTGCAGGTGGGGATCACAGACCACATCTCTGTACTAATGCTTTCTGGCTGATGTTTTGGTCACTTTTGAATGTTGGTTGTGCTTTCACACTCGTAGTAGCATGAGACGGACTCTATAACCCACAGAAGTTGCTCAGGTAGTGCAGCTCATCCAGGATGGCACATCAATGCGAGCTGTGGCAAGGTTTGTTGCGTCTGTCAGCGTAGTGTCCCGAGGCTGGAGGCGCTACCAGGAGACAGGCCAGTACACCAGGAGATGTGGAGGGGGTCGTAGGAGGGCAACAACCCAGCAGCAGAACCGCTACCTCCGCCTTTGTGCAAGGAGGAGCACTGCCAGAGCCCTGCAAAATCACCTCCAGCAGGCCACAAATGTGCATGTGTCTGCACAAACGGTTAGAAACAGACTCCATGAGGGTGGTATGAGGGCCAGACGTCCACAGATGGGGGTTGTGCTGACAGCCCAACACCATGCAGGACGCTTGGCATTTGCCACAGAACACCAGGATTGGCAAAGTCGCCACTGGTGCCCTGTGCTCTTCACAGATGAAAGCAGGATCACACTGAGCACATGTAACAGACATGACAGAGTCTGGAGACACCGTGGAGAGCGATCTGCTGCCTGCAACATCTGTCAGCATGACTGGTTTGGCAATAGGTCAGTAATGGTGTGGTGTGGCATTTCTTTGGAGGGCCGCACAGCCCTCCATGTTCTCGCCAGAGGTAGCCTGACTGCCATTAGGTACCGAGGTGAGATCCTCAGACCCCTTGAGAGACCATATGCTGGTGCGGTTGGCCCTGGGTTCCTCCTAATGCAGGACAATGCCAGACCTCATGTGGCTGGAGTGTGTCAGCAGTTCCTGCAAGATGAAGGCATTGAAGCTATGGACTGGCCCGCCCGTTCCCCAGACCTGAATCCGATTGAGCACATCTGGGACATCATGTCTCGCTCCATCCACCAACGTCTCGTTGCACCACAGACTGTCCAGGAGTTGGCGGATGCTTTAATCCAGGTCTGGGAGGAGATCCCACAGGAGACCATACACAACCTCATCAGGAGCATGCCCAGGCGTTGTAGGGAGGTCATACAGGCACGTGGAGGCCACACACACAATACTGAGCCTTATTTTGACTTGTTTTAAGGACATTACATCAAAGTTGGATCAGCCTGTAGTGTGTTTTTCCACTTTAATTTTGGGGATGACTCCAAATCCAGGCCTCCATTGGTTAATAAATTTGATTTCCATTGATGATTTTTGTGTGATTTTGTTGTCAGCACATTCAACTTTGTACAGAACAAAGTATTCAATGAGAATATTTCATTCATTCAGATCTAGGATGTGTTATTTGAGTGTTCCCTTTATTTTTTTGAGCAGTGTATATATACAGTTAGGTCCATATATATTTGGACAGAGACAACATTTTTCTAATTTTGGTTCTAGACATTACCACAATGAATTTTAAACAAAACAATTCAGATGCAGTTGAAGTTGAAGTTCAGACTTTCAGCTTTCATTTGAGGGTATCCACATTAAAATTGGATGAAGGGTTTAGGAGTTTCAGCTCCTTAACATGTGCCACCCTGTTTTTAAAGGGACCAAAAGTAATTGGACAGATTAAATAATTGTAAATAAAATGTTCATTTCTAGTACTTGGCTGAAAACCCTTTGTTGGCAATGACTGCCTGAAGTCTTGAACTCATGGACATCACCAGACGCTGTGTTTCCTCCTTTTTGATGCTCTGCCAGGCCTTCACTGTGGTGGCTTTTGGTTGCTGTTTGTTTGTGGGTTTTTCTGTCTGAAGTTTAGTCTTTAACAAGTGAAATGCATGCTCAATTGGGTTGAGATCAGGTGACTGACTTGGCCATTCAAGAATATTCCACTTCTTTGCTTTAATAAACTTCTGGGTTGCTTTGGCTTTATGTTTTGGGTCATTGTCCATCTGTAGTATGAAACGACGACCAATAAGTTTGGCTGCATTTGGCTGGATCTGAGCACACAGTATGGCTCTGAATACATTAGAATTCATTTGGCTGCTTCTGTCCTGTGTCACATCATCAATAAACACTAGTGACCCAGTGCCACTGGCAGCCATGCATGCCCAAGCCATCACACTGCCTCCGCCGTGTTTTACAGATGATGTGGTATGCTTTGGATCATGAGCTGTACCACACCGTCGCCATACTTTTCTCTTTCCATCATTCTGGTAGAGGTTGATCTTGGTTTCATCTGTCCAAAGAATGTTCTTCCAGAACTGTGCTGGCTTTTTTAGATGTTTTTAGCAAAGTCCAGTCTATCCTTTTTATTCTTGATGCTTATGAGTGGCTTGCACCGTGCAGTGAAACCTCTCTATTTACTTTCATCCAGTCTTCTCTTTATGGTAGAATTGGATATTGATACGCCTACCTCCTGGAGAGTGTTGTTCACTTGGTTGGCTGTTGTGAAGGGGTTTCTCTTCACCATGGAGATTATTCTGCGATCATCCACCACTGTTGTCTTCCGTGGGCGCCCAGATCTTTTTGCATTGATGAGTTCACCAGTGCTTTTCTTTCTTTCTCAGGATGTACCAAACTGTAGATTTTGCCACTTCTAATATTGTAGCAATTTTCTCGAATGGGTTTTTTCTGTTTTTGCAGCTTAAGGATGGCTTGTTTCACCTGCATGGAGAGCTCCTTTGACCGCATGTTTACTTCACAGCAAAACCTTCCAAATGCAAGCACCACACCTCAAATCAACTCCAGGCCTTTTATCTGCTTAATTGAGAATGACATAACGAAGGGATTGCCCATACCTGTCCATGAAATAGCCTTGGAGTCAATTGTCCAATTACTTTTGGTCCCTTTAAAAACAGGGTGGCACATGTTAAGGAGCTGAAACTCCTAAACCCTTCATCCAATTTTAATGTGGATACCCTCAAATGAAATCTGAAAGTCTCAACTTCAACTGCATCTGAATTGTTTTGTTTAAAATTCATTGTGGTAATGTCTAGAACCAAAATTATAAAAATGTTGTCTCTGTCCAAATATATGTGGACCTAACTGTATGGGGGCTGAAAGGTGGTGGCCGTATCTTATATTGGTTAAACCTGGTGATAAATTCACTTTAAAGAGGTTATCCACAACTTTGACATTGATGACTTATCCTCCTATTGCTTTGATTAGAAGGCTGATGTGCAGTACCAAGCACTACAATTAGATGGCCAGCTCCGCAAGTACAGTCATGGCCAAAAGTATTGAGAATGAGACAAATAGTAATTTTTCCAAAGTTTACTGCTTCATTTTTTGTAATGGCAATTTGCATATACTCCTGAATGTCAAAGAGTGATCAGCTTAACAGCAATTACTGTACTTGCAAAGTCAATATTTGCCAAGAAAATGAACTTTAACCCCCAAAACACATTTCAACATCATTGCAGTCCTGCCTTAAAAGGAGCAGCTAACATCGTTTTAGTGATTGATCCATTAACACAGGTGTGGGTGGTGATGAGGACAGGGCTGGCGATCAATCAGTCATGATTAAGTAAGAATGACATCACTGGACACTTTAAAAGGAGGCTGGTTCTTGGTATCATTGTTTCTCTTCAGTTAACCATGGTTATCTCTAAAGAAACACGTGCAGCCATCATTGCACTGCACAAAAATGGCCTAACAGGGAAGAGTATCGCAGCTACAAAGATTGCACCTCAGTCAACAATCTATCGCATCATCAAGAACTTCAAGGAGAGAGCTTCCATTGTTGTCAAAAAGGCTCCAGGGCGCCCAAGAAAGACCAGCAAGCGCCCGGACCGTATCTTAAAACTGTTTCAGCTGCGGGATCGGACTACCAGCAGTGCCGAGCTTGCTCAGGAATGGCAGCAGGCTGGTGTGAGTGCTTCTGCACGCACTGTGTGGCGGAGACTCTTTGAGCAAGGGCTGGTTTCAAGGAGGGCAGCAAAGAAGCCACTTCTCTCCAGAAAAAACATCAGGGACCGACTGATATTCTGCAAAAGGTACAGGGAGTGGACTGCTGAGGACTGGGGCAAAGTCATTTTCTCTGATGAATCCCCTTTTCGATTGTTTGGGACATCTGGAAAACAGCTTATTCGGAGAAGAAGAGGTGAGCGCTACCACCAGTCTTGTCTCATGCCAACTGTCTACTAAACATATCACAGTGATACTGTTACAGTATTTGAATGATTATTAGACTTCTGGCCAACATCTGACATAAATCTCCAGGGCAGTAATTGTACATCTGGAAATCTCATTGATTATGTCATTAACATGGAATAGAAACAATGTAACGTATTCAGACTATGTCTTAGCAGGCACAGTGTCCACGGGATGAATGATTGTACGGGGAGTTAGAGAATGTAGACTCGCACTACTATCATTATTGTATGACATAACAAAGTACCAGTGAGGATAAATGTCTCTTCATTACCAGTAGATATACATGGCCCACATGGTTAACATACAGACCTGCTGATTCCAGTTAAACCAGTATAGAAGAATCCTCCTGACACATGTAGTCTGTCATCATGTAATAGTCCTACATATGGTTCATCACAAATACTGTCAGTAGGAGGTAGACGCGCAACAACGTGGATATTTAAAGGCAGGCTGGTAGCTCCTTTCTGGTCATTAAGACAATAGTAATGGTGGGTAGAATACGTAACCAGTTCAAGATCAGGCCATTTTGTCATGGCATATATATATATATATGACGCGCCCCCTGGGCCATATTCTTTAGGGGAATACCCGGAGCCGGATCAGATGGGGGTTGTAGTCTCCGAGTGGCTGTGACCCGGTCCGTGCCCAGGGTGTCAAGCTCAGAGTATGTGGCAGTCCTACAGATGTTACAAAGTTCGTTATGTCGACTACGCCACCCGTTGGATTGCGGTCACTACGGCCGCCGCTGCAGCAGGGTCCGCTGAGGCTGATGGTGTTGGTGCAGCTTAAGATAGTATAACCCCCAACGGGAGGGGTATGGCCTCAGGGGGTCAGGTGCAGAGGATGGGGGTTGTGGTGGTGCAGCGTAGATGATAATTAAAGACAGAGTCGGGTTGTGCAGTTCAGGGTGTTTACTTACTGCAGATATTCCGGTCACTCCGGCCTTGAGTGACCACCCGAGCCGTGCTGCGTCCACCAGGTCCTGGATTCAGCCAACCCCCAAGCAAGTCCGGAGCGTGTCCCTGAGCCCTCCTTCTTGTCCTTTCTTCTGGCCGTCCCCACCAGGGATCCACCTAGGTCCAGCTCCCTCGGGCCTTCTGTTGGGAGACCCTTGGCCTTGGGTTCCCTGACCCTACACGTGGTTTGCCTTCAGGGTGGATGTGGTGGGTGGCCGTGGCAGATCCTGCCCACGGCCTCCGGTCTCTGGCTGAGGTATGCTTTAGCCCCCACCAGTTTGGGATCCGGTACCCTGTTGCCAACTCTTCACCCTAGGGTTGTACTTGGGTTCTCAGAGTTCCTTCTGTCTTCCCCTCTGGGTCTTTCTTTCTTCTCCTCTCTCACTCTGGGCCTGGGGCTGCTCTGCTCCTCTGACTTCTCTGCAAAGACTGGCTGACTGACTGACTCCTCTCTGCAAAAGACTGACTGACTGACTGACTCCTCTCTGCAAAAGACCCTGTCCTAAGATGGTGCCCACCTTAAATACTCCCTCTATGTGTGAGCTCAGGTGACCAGCACCCAATGAGCTCCTAACTTTACCCAGGCTGCTCCCCCTATCTGCCCCTACACTACTGGGATGTACCACCCCCCTCCCACTCCAGCCAGGAACAGACTCGGTCGTACCTGCACATTTCTAAGTGGGAGTACCGTTGGTCTGTTCCTCGGAAATGGGATGTGTGTAGTGCATGCAGCTAACTGAGCTCAGTTCCACACTCCATCCTTACCCGGGAGTGGAATATCACACCTCTGGTTGAGGTGCAATACCCCTGTAGCAGCCGAATCCTCAGGGTGCTACATTCCCCCCTGGTAAATCACAGCACGTCCTCGGGCTGTAAGATATAAAAACACCAAAACATACAATTTTTGCATAAACAACATAATAACCACATATAAAACATATATATCAGCAATAAAACTTTTTTTTTTTCCATAAATAACATTCTCGTAGACTTCTCTTGCTTCTAGCTCCTCCTCCGGACACTGTACAACGTGTGCCCGGGAAAAGTGCAACAGTTTCTCTAGAAAAATGGTTTTCCTATAAAACCGGTAGGGGGCGCTTTAGGAAGCGCAACTATATACAAGGTGATATGGCCGCTCTCAGTCCTCGGCCAGGTAATGGGAATAGGGATGACCGCTCTCAGTCCTCGGTCAGAGGGATTAAGGGAAATACGGGCAACAGTTCAATTCTCTGGTCCCAACGGGGACTATATTAGCAGCAACGGTTCACTGTGCCCCGACGGGCAACTATATACAGCTTCTACTCCGCTGTACTCAACGACGACGTCCTCCTGCTCTTTCTTTGTGATTAACTTTAGCTTCAGACCCGTCCGGGTCCTCTTGCTCCTCCTCACACCGCAGCTCCTCCTCCGTCAGGCGATGCACATGGAGGGCGTAGGGTCCTTTGGCACACTTGTGCCGGGTGAAGGTGACCTCGTCCCCTATATAAAGGTCACGACCTCTGTGTCCCTCCGGTAGGTGGGAATCAACGTCTCTTCTTGTCACGAAGACGTCGCCTGGGGTGCGGTGGTCTCGGATGAAGCCCCACCCGTGCTGCATATTGAACTTGATCACAGTCCCGGTGGAAGGGGGACCATGAGCTGCACGGGGACTCCTCCTGGCCCGGCTCTTCTGCTCCGCGCTCTTTATTTGGGCTTGTTGTTCCCGGACCCGCCTCTCTCTCCGCTCCCTCTCAAAGACCTCGAGCTGCTGCCGGCAGCACTCTGCACGCTCCGCTGCAGCCGCCCGGGTCTCCTGAGTGAACCCCATGAGGTCTTCTCCGGTGGGGTCCCACTCAAACTGGGTCTCTTCTAGCGGGGGCGAGATCCTTTTTACGGGCTTTGGAACCGGAATCAGGGGCTCGTCTAGGGGTCTCTCTTTCCGGAGTCGGGGATGGTGAAACTCCGGTGGCCATATAAAGGGCTGCCCATCCGGGCACGTATGCTGGGCGAACAGATCTTCTCCCAGATGCGGCACTCTTGGTTTTATGGGCGCGGTGGTGGTGGCGCCCGGGTTGCCCAGGCCTTGCGGCCAGGCCTGGGGCACCTGGAAAGTGAAGGGCACCGTAAGGACGGCGGCGCCCTGGGCTACTTGGCCCTGCGACCAGGCCGGTGGCTCCGCGGAGGTAGGGGGCGCTGTTGGTATTGCGGCGCCCGGGGGTACTAGGCCTTGCGACCAGGCCGATGGTACTTCCTGCTTGGTCACGCTCGGGGTCGAGGCGTATGACGTCACAGGGGTCGCGGCCGCGGCTTCCGGTTGAGGCCTAGTCTGTGGCGGTGACGTTGCGGTTACGGGCACGGCAGGGGGTACTTCGGGCTCTGCGACGGGGAGCTGGGGCAGGTACGCGGTTTCCCGGTTTGGGGTAGAAACGTCCCCTTTACCTGCCTCCTTTCGTTCGGCTCCCTTCTCGGCGCCGTCTCCGGCCTTCAGTCCTCCTGCGCCATCCTCAGAGGCGGTCTGTCTCCTCGTCTCGGGTGGCGTGCTCCGCTGACGAGTCTCGGTCCGCTGGGCCATCTCTCGGCTCCACTCCGCCAACGTCTCTCGTTGCACCCGGGCCATCCTCCGTGCGAGGCCCTCCAGCGCAGTCTGTGCACACTCCCGGTCTCGGGGGAGCTGTGCCAGGACCTCCACTAAGCCTAGTGGGGTCGTTGCTTCTAGCAGGCTCCTGACCAACGGGTCGGTGCTGCTCTGCTCTCCTTCCGTTGTCTCCAGCAGGCTCCTGGCCAGCGGGCCGGTGCTGCTCTGCTCTTCTTCCATCTCCGGGTAAGCTTCTTCTGGACTCAGCTCCAGGCTTCTTGTCTCCGGGTGCGCTCTCTCCAGACTGCTCCAGGCGACACCCATCTTTGCTCTCTCCTTCTCAGTCCCCCCACTTCGAGGGCGGTCCCGGGGCCACTTCGTGATTGTCAGCTCCAGGGGCAGTTCTTTCACGCTGACAGACACCTCTAGCATCACAGTCTCTGTTGGTGGGGGCGGTTTCCACTTTTGGCGCCATTTTCGGTCCTGGCCCACGATGGGAGGTGGCCTCTTGCCACCCTCTGGCACGCCCATAATGGCGTCCGCTCTTCCAAGGCGGGAAACCTTTGGAAATGGCGGGAATCGTCTCCCAGTGGCGGGAAACTCTGCAGATGGCGGGAAAAAGCTGTTAATGGCGGACAACCGGCGGGAATCGATCTGTGACGGAGTCCGATGGCGGGGACCCTCCGGAACCGGCAGGAGACTTCTTTTTGAGGTAAACTTGTTCTTTTCTTCAGGCACGCAGTACCCGGGTGTTGCGGGCACGTGATCCTGCCGACTACGCCAAAGTTGACGCGCCCCCTGGGCCATATTCTTTAGGGGAATACCCGGAGCCGGATCAGATGGGGGTTGTAGTCTCCGAGTGGCTGTGACCCGGTCCGTGCCCAGGGTGTCAAGCTCAGAGTATGTGGCAGTCCTACAGATGTTACAAAGTTCGTTATGTCGACTACGCCACCCGTTGGATTGCGGTCACTACGGCCGCCGCTGCAGCAGGGTCCGCTGAGGCTGATGGTGTTGGTGCAGCTTAAGATAGTATAACCCCCAACGGGAGGGGTATGGCCTCAGGGGGTCAGGTGCAGAGGATGGGGGTTGTGGTGGTGCAGCGTAGATGATAATTAAAGACAGAGTCGGGTTGTGCAGTTCAGGGTTCTTTACTTACTGCAGATATTCCGGTCACTCCGGCCTTGAGTGACCACCCGAGCCGTGCTGCGTCCACCAGGTCCTGGATTCAGCCAACCCCCAAGCAAGTCCGGAGCGTGTCCCTGAGCCCTCCTTCTTGTCCTTTCTTCTGGCCGTCACCACCAGGGATCCACCTAGGTCCAGCTCCCTCGGGCCTTCTGTTGGGAGACCC
Organism: Phyllobates terribilis; assembly: GCF_046119375.1. Lineage (NCBI taxonomy): Eukaryota > Metazoa > Chordata > Amphibia > Anura > Dendrobatidae > Phyllobates > Phyllobates terribilis. The sequence goes on from NW_027362762.1 coordinate 869,402,974, forward strand.
TTGGCCTTGGGTTCCCTGACCCTACACGTGGTTTGCCTTCAGGGTGGATGTGGTGGGTGGCCGTGGCAGATCCTGCCCACGGCCTCCGGTCTCTGGCTGAGGTATGCTTTAGCCCCCACCAGTTTGGGATCCGGTACCCTGTTGCCAACTCTTCACCCTAGGGTTGTACTTGGGTTCTCAGAGTTCCTTCTGTCTTTCCCTCTGGGTCTTTCTTTCTTCTCCTCTCTCACTCTGGGCCTGGGGCTGCTCTGCTCCTCTGACTTCTCTGCAAAGACTGGCTGACTGACTGACTCCTCTCTGCAAAAGACTGACTGACTGACTGACTCCTCTCTGCAAAAGACCCTGTCCTAAGATGGTGCCCACCTTAAATACTCCCTCTATGTGTGAGCTCAGGTGACCAGCACCCAATGAGCTCCTAACTTTACCCAGGCTGCTCCCCCTATCTGCCCCTACACTACTGGGATGTACCACCCCCCTCCCACTCCAGCCAGGAACAGACTCGGTCGTACCTGCACATTTCTAAGTGGGAGTACCGTTGGTCTGTTCCTCGGAAATGGGATGTGTGTAGTGCATGCAGCTAACTGAGCTCAGTTCCACACTCCATCCTTACCCGGGAGTGGAATATCACACCTCTGGTTGAGGTGCAATACCCCTGTAGCAGCCGAATCCTCAGGGTGCTACATATACACTGCTCAAAAAAATAAAGGGAACACTCAAATAACACATCCTAGATCTGAATGAATGAAATATTCTCATTGAATACTTTGTTCTGTACAAAGTTGAATGTGCTGACAACAAAATCACACAAAAATCATCAATGGAAATCAAATTTATTAACCAATGGAGGCCTGGATTTGGAGTCACCCCCAAAATTAAAGTGGAAAAACACACTACAGGCTGATCCAACTTTGATGTAATGTCCTTAAAACAAGTCAAAATGAGGCTCAGTATTGTGTGTGGCCTCCGCGTGCCTGAATGACCTCCCTACAACGCCTGGGCATGCTCCTGATGAGGTTGCGGATGGTCTCCTGTGGGATCTCCTCCCAGACCTGGACTAAAGCATCCACCAACTCCTGGACAGTCTGTGGTGCAACGTGACGTTGGTGGATGGAGCGAGACATGATGTCCCAGATGTGCTCAATCGGATTCAGGTCTGGGGAACGGGCGGGCCAGTCCATAGCTTCAATGCCTTCATCTTGAAGGGACTGCTGACACACTCCAGCCAAATGAGGTCTGGCATTGTCCTGCAATAAGAGGAACCCAGGGCCAACTGCACCAGCATCATCTCGGTACCTAATGCAGTCAGGCTACCTCTGGCGAGCACATGGCGGGCTGTGCGGCCCTCCAAAGAAATGCCACCCCACACCATTACTGACCCACTGCCAAACCGGTCATGCTGAAGGATGTTGCAGGTAGCAGATCGCTCTCCACGGTGTCTCCAGACTCTGTCACGTCTGTCACATGTGCTCAGTGTGAACCTGCTTTCGTCTGTGAAGAGTACAGGGCGCCAGTGGCGACTTTGCCAATCCTGGTGTTCTGTGGCAAATGGCAAGCGTCCTGCACGGTGTTGGGCTGTGAGCACAACCCCCATCTGTGGACGTCGGGCCCTCATACCACCCTCATGGAGTCGGTTTCTAACCGTTTGTGCAGACACATGCATATTTGTGGCCGGCTGGAGGTCATTTTGCAGGGCTCTGGCAGTGCTCCCCTGTTCCTCCTTGCACAAAGGCGGAGGTAGCGGTCCTGCTGCTGGATTGTTGCCCTCCTACGGCCCCTCCACGTCTCCTGGTGTACTGGCCTGTCTCCTGGTAGCGCCTCCAGCCTCTGGACACTACGCTGACAGATAGAGCAAACCTTCTTGCCATCCTGGATGAGCAGCACTACCTGAGCAACTTCTGTGGGTTGTAGAGTCCGTCTCATGCTACCACGAGTGTGAAAGCACAACCAACATTCAAAAGTGACCAAAACATCAGCCAGAAAGCATTGGTACTAAGATGTGGTCTGTGGTCCCCACCTGCAGAACCACTCCTTTATTGAGTGTGTCTTGATAATTGCCAATAATTTCCATCTATTGTCTATTCCATTTGCGCAACAGCACGTGAAATTGATTGTCAATCAGTGTTGCTTCCTAAGTGGACAGTTTGATTTCACAGAAGTTTGATTTACTTGGAGTTATATTCTGTTGTGTAAGTGTTCCCTTTATTTTTTTGAGCAGTGCATTTTTTTCGTATGTGCTATAAAAAAGGTTTATATACAGTACAGACCAAAAGTTTGGACACACCTTCTCATTTAAAGATTTTTCTGTATTTTTTTGACTATGGAAATTGTACATTCACACTGAAGGCATCAAAACTATGAATTAACACATGTGGAATTATATACTTAACAAAAAAGTGTGAAATAACTGAAAATATGTCTTATATTCTAGGTCCTTCAAAGTAGCCACCTTTAGCTTTGATGACTGCTTTGCACACTCTTGGCATTCTCTTGATGAGCTTCAAGAGGTAGTCACCGGAAATGGTTTTCACTTCACAGGTGTGCCTGTCTGGCACCCGCACTGATCGGCAAGTCACCGTTAGAATTGAGCGGCAGTGCACATACTTCACCGATGCTCCGTTCACTTCCTGTTGGGCTGCCAAGCTAGTTTTTTTCTGGCTGTCCCATAGAGAATGATTGGAGAAGCATTCGGACATCCGACCTGCAGCTTCATTTTGCAATGGGTATAAAAGTTCCCCATCGGAGATATAAGTTCCCGGTTCTGCTGATCAGTGACAGAGGTAGATGGCGCTGGAGAAGGTCCAAATTGTGATGTGACAAGACAACAGAGAGTAATAGCAGGCTGTGGCATCTGCTTGACCTCGCCAATGCCAGCCCTGTTATAACTGATTTGTGTAGCATCAATATTTTCTGCAGCATTGTACAGATATTGTCATCGTTCACATGATTACTTCTCCCTCACAATCTAACTTCCATATCTCACACACAAATTTCATATGTACCAATTTAAACTATCAGTATGTTTAGACTGTGGGAAGAAACCAGAGACCCTAGAGAAAATCCATGCACACTCCGAAAAAAGGATAAAGTTTTCCCTTGTGGAGAGCGCCAAGTTGGTGTTGGGAGACTTATAGGCCATGCAATTGTGGCGCCCTGCTGCGCATTGGTGCCACAGATCCCAGAGGGGTGCATGGACGGACTTCTCCACAAGAGGCCCTCATAGCATTCACACACATCCACCTTCTACCTCAGACCACCAGAGGGAGCCCGTTAGGGATATATAAAGGGAAGGTGGAGCCAGGCTGTTCAGTGAAGTCTGCAGTCGGTTAAGAGGAGCTCCTGCAGAAGCTAGCCTGCAGTGGAGCTCAGTCAGTTCAGTCCAGACTCAGAGAGCTCGAGTTAGTGAGCCTAGGGCGTGCTGACGCCAAAAGTGCGGTGAAGAGTAGCGAGGCCTACTGCCTGTGTGAAGCCTAGTGAAGGCCCCGAGCGTGGCCGAAGGCGAGTGGAGTAAGCAAGCAACATAGGGGGCAGAGGAGCTTAACCAGCTCACCCCAAAACCATTTACCGGACACCGGGTCCGTGTCTGCAGGGATTCCTTACATCCAGCAGAAACAACCGGAACCCCTGGCGAACCATATGTCCCAGGAACACCAAAAGCTGACTGTTATACCAGGGTCAGGAGTCACGGAGGCCCAAGAGACCAGGGAGTGTGATCTCCAACAGAAGGCCCTACCACCAGGTCAGCAGATGCAAGACAGAGACCAAGTTAGGCCTAGCTCCAGGCAGGTCAGAAACTTATCAAGGAAAGGCAAGGAACAGGAGGCCCCAAACCCGCTCACTGGGGAGAGTCCTGATATGCACCCTTCACCCTGAAATACCCTGGACCATGCCAGAAACACCACCAGTAAAGGTACTGAAGTGAACTGTTGTGTGTGTGCCTATTCTTCCTCTGACCCGGCTGGGTCCCCTCTGTCCTGCATCCCTACCCTTACGCTGCCCTGAGGCCCCGCTCCACCTGTGGGGAGCAGCACCAAGTAAGCTGCCTAAACACCGGCCTCAGAGGACTGTCGCAGCACTGGAGATCCTTACCAGACACCACGGGTGGCGTCACGAACATTCCCTATCCCATATAACTTCCCCCCTTCTTTTAAGAGTGACCCCAGTGTACGGGCCCGGGAGCCAACCACCGTGACATCCCCCCCAAGATCGGGCAATAGCAAGGCCCGGGCGCAGAGTCGTCTCCATCCCCTGGGTGCGCCACAATGCTCCCCTGGGAAACTAAATAACCAGTTCTCCAGCTTTTCACAGATGAGGGTAAAAACCCTGAAACTCGTGTCTTCAAATGGATCTTTTGGTAATGCTTCCTATCTTAAGTTACGTGGCACAGCCCTTTATAATAGGGATGAGGAACCTCCGGCAAGCGAGTCAAAGTCATATTTCCAGGGACAGCAGTGCTCGAACCAGCTGACTTGCTTTGCTGGCTATCAACCCTTTACTTGCTCCTTGAAACGAGAGCATGCACACGCAGAGTTCACTACTTCAGGGCATGCAATGAAGGATTATGTCCTGATGCTGATCAGTGCCAGCCTCTGGGTGTACATTGTGGGCAAAGTCAGCGTGTTCTCCGCTCCAGTACCACTGTTGAATACAGCAGCCCCAGCATCTCCAATGATGTATATGCTTCTACCCCATCATTTAATGTGATGCATCTGCTCCAGCCCCAGTGTCCCCTGTGACGAATATGCTCCTGCCCCAACATCTCCTATATGATGTATATGCTTCAACCCCAGTTTATCCGATGTGATGTATATGCTGAAGCCCCAGTGTCTCCTATGTGATATATATGCTTCAGCCCCAGCGTCTCCTATATGTGATGTACAGTATATGCAGTTGGTCGCCTACTGTCCCCAACCCACCTTGGTGCAGGACAAGAGGCGTAACTAAAGGTTCAGATTGGGTGGGAGGGCAGGGGGGTGAAACATCTGAGTGGGCCCCTAACCAGGTTACCCTGATTACAACTATGGGGGTGCATATGGTGGGTATAAGGCAGGGATGTAAAACTCAAACACACAGAGGGCCAAAATGAAAAACTCAAACACACAGAGGGCCCACCAGTACACAGTATAATGGGCCCCACATAGTCCTCCATACAGAATAATGGGCCCCACATAGTCCTCCATACAGAATACTGGGCCCCACATAGTCCTCCATCTATAATATAATCGGCCAAGCGTCCCTCTTGTTATGATCTGCTACAAGCACTAAGGAAAGAAAGGAGATCTGTCCCTACAATAGAACTAAGCTAGATCCCTATGATGTAACGGGGAACCTGATCCTGCGATCAGACCCGCTAAAGTCCTCGGCTAGTCTGTACGAAGACCTATAGATGCAAGGGAGGGATCCCTACAAGAACTAGGGATTGGGATAAAGTTGGGCACCTCCTAGCAGAAATTGTAGCAGTAAAAGACAAACACACAACATAGAACATAAAGGTCCGAAGACCTAGCTAAACTGACTGAGAAAGGTAATTAAGCACCAGGCTAACTTAAGAGTAGAAATTACAATGAAGTCCAGCAAGGCCAGGAGGGCGGAGCAGGATTAAATAGGCAAACAAGGTCATGTGACCAGCAAGATAGAAAAAACCTAACAGGAGAGTTCTAACACCTCTGTCTGAAGCCTCTATAGACTGCGCGACGCGCAGTCTGGCTCCAGACAGAAGAACGCATGGAGCCGTTACAGGTAAGAGAAGTGTATGGCGCCGGAGATCGCGGTATGCATAGACACTGAACGCATACCGCGATCTCCGACGCCATACTTACCTGACCGGGAGGAGCGTTGCCGCGGCGCCTCTCTTCTGGTCAGAGACCGGGGGCGGAGTGAAGGCGTCGGAATCGGCGCATGCGCATAGCGCTATCCGGCGCCATTTTACTGAAGACACATTTGCAGCATGTCTTCAGCAAAATGGCACTGGACAGTGCGGTGCTATGCCGCACTCCTCCCTCAGCCTCCGGCAGAACAGGACACAGCAGCACTGGAGCACAGAGAAGAAAGTTGAGTATAAATGTTTATTTTTTTTTGTATGTGTGCAGCGTGAAAGCGATGAGGGGTGCCATACATACCAGGATTGGGGGATGAGGGGGCCACACATACCAGGATTGGGGGATGAGGGGGCCACACATACCAGGATTGGGGGATAAGGTGTACCATACATACCAGGATTGAGGGATGAGGGGGCCACACATACCAGGATTGGGGGGATGAGGGGACCATGCATACCAGGATTGGGGGATGAGGGGACCATGCACACCAGGATTGGGGGATGAGGGGACCATGCATACCAGGATTGGGGGATGAGGGGTACCATGCATACCAGGATTGGGGGATGAGGGGTACCATACATTCCAGGATTGGGGGTGAGGGGACCATGCATACCAGGATTGGGAGATGAGGGGACCATGCATACCAGAATTGGGGGTGAGGGGTCCATGCATACCAGGATTGAGGGATGAGGGGGCCACTTATACCAGGATTGGGGGATGAGGGGTACCATACATACCAGGATTGGGGGATGAGGGGGGCTATGCATACCAGGATTGGGGGATGAGGGGGGCCATGCATACCAGGATTGGGGATGAGGGGACCATGCATACCAGGATTGGGGATGAGGGGACCACGCATACCAGGATTGGGGGCTGAGTGTTACCATGCATACCAGGATTGGGGGATGAGGGGTACCACGCATACCAGGATTGGGGGATGGGGGGTGCCATGTATACCAGGATTGGGGATGGTGGGGTGCCATGCATACCAGGATTTGGGATCAGGGGTGCCATGCATACCAGGATTGGGGGAAGATGGGTGCCATGCATACCAGGATTGAGGGGTATCATGCATACCAGGATTGGGGGATAAGGGGTACCATGCATACCAGGATTGGGGGATGAGGGCTACCATGCATACCAGGATAGGGATCTGGGGGGGGGGCATGTGACGCGCCCCCTGGGCCGTGTGTGTGTGTGTGGATACCCGGAACCGGACCCGTTGTAGATGCTGGGGGTTGAGTCCTGTAATGCGGTCCAGAGTATTTACTCACAGTTCTTTATCCACGTTACTCCAGCTGGTCATAACGTCCCACGTCGCACTGTGCTCACCAGGTGAGGGGCTCGGCCTACTCCCAGATAACTTTGGAGCGTTTCACAGGACCCCCTTTGTGTGTCCTTTCTCTGGCCTGTCATACCCCACCAGTGACCTCACTTCTGTCCAGCTGCCTCGGGCCTTCTCGGGCAAACGTTGGTGCCGTTTCCCTGACCCTATGTGGTGCCTTCCCAGCGGGTGTAGCGAGGGGCTGCGCCACATAAAATGTCACAGCCTCCGGTTTCTAGCTGAGGGTAGTTCCCCGCCTCCATTAGTTTCGGGGACCGGTCTCCCCCTTCGGCTTGACCCCCCTACGCAGGTAGATTCGGGCGTGCGGTGGCGACTTGCCGGTCCACACCCCTGGGGTCCCTTCGTTCCTTGTTCCTGGAGCCTCCTCCGCTCCTCTTCCTTCTCCTTCCTCCAGGTTCCGGCCGCTCTCGCCGGCCTGCCTGCGGAGCAGAGCTCGGTCTGAGCCTCTGCTCCCTGTCTTCTCCTCTGACTGCACTGAACTTTTTCTCCCTGTCTCTAAGATGGCTCCCACCTTTTATACCTCCCTCTAAGTGCACCCAGGAACTGCCCTCTCCCTCCTATGCACTACAGGGTCCCCCCTTCCTCGGTGTTCCCTCCCCCCACTCCAGCCAGGGACAGGGACTGTCGTGCTCTACTTGGAGCATATCAGTCGCCCTGCCCCCCGGAAAGGTGGTGTAATGCATGCAGGTGTCAGGGTCCTGATCCACACTCCTTCCTTACCTGGAAGTGAGATATCGCACATCTGGTTGAGATGCAATACCTCTGTAGCGGCCGAACCCTCAGGGCGCTACATTCCCCCCTGGTAAACCACAGCACGTCTGCGGGCTGGAACAGAGCAAAAGACAATGAAAATTAGGATATGCAAAATTTTTTTTTTTTTAAACTTTTCACACCATAAAACTGCCAACTGCATATCACTTCCCTTTATGGGAAACATTTTCTCTTTTCACCAACATGTAAAACATTACTTTCAGTAGAAAACTTATAAAACATCATCAGCAGCATATCAACGGCGAAGTCTCTTTTCAACAGGTCACAGTTCTTTCCGCGACCAGGTGTCCATTCTTCTTAAGGTGCAAATTTGGCAAAACATTTGGACAGGAGGGACCCGTTCGCAAACCCTCAACGTAGGCCCTGGGCGTGGCTGCAGGGCATAGGTGATCCCGCCGTTGGACCACGTCTTCCGCCACTCCAAACGGGTTTTTGTTCTGAGGTCTTTTGTTGCAACGCTTATAAAACCAATAAAGGGCACTTTAGGAAGTGCAACTATTTACATGGATTAGCTGCTCCCAGTCCTCAGCCGGATAGTTCACAGAGGGTTGGCTGCTCCCAGTCCTCAGCCGGATATTACTGACCCGTTTCCGGGTAACTTTTATCAAATAAACAGGTAACAGTCCCCAGCCGGGACGAACTCTTAGCAAACTTTGTCTTCTCTTACCCTAACGGGTAACTATACACAATCAGGCTGTCGCTCATTAGTAGCGATGTCCCCCTTGTGGACGCTCCTCCTCCTCGCCATACTCTTCAGACCCGTCCGGGTCCTCTGGGTAGTAGGGTTCAGGGTAATGTTCTTCCTCTACCCGCTGGACATTGAGGGCGTACCACCCTCGCAGGCCTCAATGTCGGGTGTAGGACACAAAGTCCCCCGGAAACAGATCCCGTCCCCGGTGACCCTAAGGCAGGTGGCTCTCCACGTCCCTCCTATTAACAAAGAGGTCCGTGTCTGTGGTAGGGTCCCGGATGAACCCCCACCCCTTCTCTTGATGGAATTTAACCACGGTCCCGGTAATTTTGGGACCGCGTGCAGCTTGGGGGTTTCGGCGGGTCCGCATCTTCTCCTCCGTGCTCCGGGCCTGCAGCTGCTCCTCCTTCTCCAACTTCATTATTTCCCGCTGGCAGAATTCCTGCCTGCGAGCTGCGGCCGCCCGCGTCTCCTGCGAAAACCCCATTAGGTCCTCCCCGGTCTGGTCCCACTCTATCTGGACCTCTTCCTCCAGGAGCTGGGGGATGGTGACTGGCTGTGGAGCGGGCAGGAGCGGAGCAAGCGGGGCCTCGGCCCCTGCGGACAGGTCCCTCCGATGACAAGGGTGAACCCATCCGCGTGGCAGGGGGACCGGCTCTCCATCAGGTCCGGCGAGCTGGCTGTATAAGTCGGTCCCTAGGGGTGGTAGTGTTGGGACCGGGGGCGCACGCTGCTGGAAGGCGCCTGGGGAGGTCAGGCCTTGCGACCGGGCCTGGAGCGAGCCGCTTCCGACCGCACCCGGGGTCAGGGGGCACGGCCTGGGGCGTGGTCCGGCGACTGTGCTCACGGGTTGGGGCCTGTGTGCCGGCGGCGGGAGCGGGGGAGGTGCAGAGACTCCCGGGATGTCTGGCTCCGCGACGGGGTTCAGAGGCAGGTCTGTAGCATCAGGGCTGGTGGCAGGGGTGTCCCCCTTACCTGCTTCCAGGGTTGCGCTGCTCTCGGCTTCCGGCCTCCGCTCCTCGTCCTCAGGGGCTGGCTCGCTGGCCGGTACTGGCGGCGTCACTTGCTGCTGGGTCGCGACCCGCCGGGCCATCTCCTCTCTCCATCCCGCTACGGCCTCCCGCTGCGCCCGGACCATCCTCCGGTCCAGATCCTCCAGCGCAGTCCAAAGGAACTCCGGGTCTTCTCCAGGGAGCTGAGCCATCAGCTCCGTGAGGCTGTACGGGATCGCCTCGGCCTGCAGCAGGCCACCCATCAGGGTGCTGGAGTCGGTGCTGCTCGCCATCTCCGGGTGTGGTCTGCCGAGACTGATGCAAACCACACCCTGCCCCCCGGTTTTCTTCTCCTTCCGCCCCTGTTGGGGGTGGTCCCGGGGCAACCTGCTGACAATCACTCTCAGGGGCAGCCCCCCCACGTTGATGGACATCTCTACAGCCGCACTCAAGGCTGTTGGGGGTGGGCTCCATCTTTGGCGCCATTCTGGGACAGACCCACGATGGGAGGTGGCTTCTTGTTGTCTTTTGGCGCGCACATAATGGCGTCCGTTCTGCTGGGGTGGGTGCCACATTCAATACAGTAAAACAGTCTCTTTTCAGGCACGCAGTACCCGGTGGTTGCGGGCACGAAATCCTGCCGACTACGTCAAAAGTTGACACGCCCCCTGGGCCGTGTGTGTGTGGGGATACCCAGAACCGGACCCGTTGTGGATGCTGGGGGTTGTAGTCCTTTCGTGGCGGGGACCCGGTCCCGTGGCTCAGGGCGGTCAACCCAAATGGCAGTCTATTTATAGGGTTTTGTGATTAAATGTCCGACTACGCCACCCGTGGATTGCGGTCAGAGTGAACCGCTGCTGCAAGGCAGACCGCTGAGGCTGGTGTTGTGGGTGCAGCAGAGGATAGTATAACTCCCCACGGGAAGAGTATAGCCTCAGGGCAGCGAGCGCGGATGTTGGGGGTGATGGTGCGCGGGAGCAGCAGTAACGACACAGGGTCCTGTAATGCGGTCCAGAGTATTTACTCACAGTTCTTTATCCACGTTACTCCAGCTGGTCATAACGTCCCACGTCGCACTGTGCTCACCAGGTGAGGGGCTCAGCCTACTCCCAGATAACTTTGGAGCGTTTCACGGGACGCCCTTTGTGTGTCCTTTCTCTGGCCTGTCATACCCCACCAGTGACCTCGCTTCTGTCCAGCTGCCTCGGGCCTCCTCGGGCAAACGTTGGTGCCGTTTCCCTGACCCTATGTGGTGCCTTCCTAGTGGGTGTAGCGAGGGGCTGTGCCACATAAAATGTCACAGCCTCCGGTTTGTAGCTGAGGGTAGTTCCCCGCCTCCACTAGTTTCGGGGACCGGTCTCCCCCTTCGGCTTGACCCCCCTACGCAGGTAGATTTGGGCGTGTGGTGGCGACTCGCTGGTCCACACCCCTGGGATCCCTTCGTTCCTTGTTCCTCCTCCGCTCCTCTTCCTTCCTTCTCCTTCCTCCAGGCTCTGGCCGCTCTCGCCGGCCTGCCTGCGGAGCAGAGCTCGGTCTGAGCCTCTGCTCCCTGTCTTCTCCTCTGACTGCACTGAACTTCTTCTCCCTGTCTCTAAGATGGCTCCCACCTTTTATACCTCCCTCTAAGTGCACCCAGGAACTGCCCTCTCCCTCCTATGCACTACAGGGTCCCGCCTTCCTCGGTGTTCCCTCCCCCAACTCCAGCCAGGGACAGGGACTGTCGTGCTCTACTTGGAGCATATCAGTCGCCCTGCCCCCCGGAAATGTGGTGTAATGCATGCAGGTGTCAGGGTCCTGATTCACACTCCATCCTTACCTGGAAGTGAGATATCGCACATCTGGTTGAGATGCAATACCTCTGTAGCGGCCGAACCCTCGGGACACTACACATGCATACCAGGATTCGGATGAGGGGCCATGTATACCAGGATAGGGATGAGGGGTACCATGTATACCAGGATAGGGATGAGGGGTACCATGCATACCAGGATTGAGGTTGAGGGGTGCCATGCGTACCAGGATTGAGGGTGAGGGGTGCCATGCATACCAGGATTGAGAGTGAGGGGTGCCATGCGTACCAGGATTGGGGGTGAGGGGTGCCATGCGTACCAGGATTGAGGGTGAGGGGTGCCATGCATACTAGGATTGAGGGTGAGGGGTGCCATGCATACCAGGAAGGGGATGAGGCGTGCCATGCATACCAGGATAGGGATGAGGGCAGCACATAACATGATGGTGGAACAGGATTGGGGAGCACAAATACCAGGATGGGGGCAGCATATACCAATAAAAATGCTCACCACCCGGGTGTAGAACGGGCTCAATAGCTAGTACAGTATAATGGACCCCACATAGTCCTCCATATAAAATAATGGGACCCACATAGTCCTCCATACAGAATACTGGGCCATACATAGTCCTCCATACAGAATACTGGTCCACACATAGTCCTCCATATAGAATAATGGGCCCCACATAGTCCTCTATACAGAATACTGGGGCCCTACATAGTCCTCCATACAGTATAAGGGGCCCCACATAGTCCTCCATACAAAATAATGGACCCCACATAGTCCTCCATACAGAATTCTGGGCCCCACATAGACCTCCATACAGTATACTGGGCCCCACATAGTCCTCCATGCAGTATAATGGGCCCCACAAAGTCCTCCATTCAGAATAATGGCCCCACAGAGGGTGGTGGTTCTGGTGTTGGGGGTCAAATATAATCACCCTGCAGGCCAGCTTTGGCCCACAGGCAAGAGTTTGACATGTGTGCTATATGGGAACCTCAGCAGATGACCATGCTGTTACTGAAAACAAGTATACAAAGATCAACACTGATTTTACAGCCCTCTTGTGACCATATAGTGATACATATATCAGTCCTGCAGAACATGTAAGAGATTACAGTACAGATACAGAAAGTGACTTACAGCTGATGTTCTTTCTTATGGAGTTGTTCACTTTTCTTGTCTCTGCCATCTTGCCCAGACTACCATAATATCTTCATCCAGCCACGGCTCCTCTGCAGACATTACAACAAAAGACACATTTGACTTCTCACATTTCCAGCACTGTCCCAATCTATTCCCAACCTACAAAAACTCTTCATTCTGCTGATATCCCAATGCTGAGCTGCTGCTGCAGCAGTATGTGTCCCTATTACTGCACCTGCTGTTTGGCACAAAAGCAGTGCTCCTTTTAGTGCCCCACATAATAATGCCCACCACTGTGCCCCTTACATAGTAATAATGCCTCCTGTGTGCCCTCTAGATGGTAAAATTGCCCCATAGAATATATTAATGCCCTGTGCAAGAGCCCTAGAAAACAGTGTCCACCTTTTTCCCTTAGAAAGTGATAATGCCCCATGTGCACCTTTAACAGTCACAATACTCTGAGTGCCCCAATAATGCTTCCTAAATGCCTATTTAATAATGTCCCCTGAGCCCCCCCCCCCCGGTACAGCTCCCCTATACACAGTATGTCTGACCAACAGCTCCGCTAAACGCGGCCCAGTGGGCCCACAGCTTCTGTATACATATTATAATGTGCCCACAGCTCGCCTATACACAGTATGGTGGGCCCACAGCTCCCTTATATACAGTATGGTGGGCCCACAGCTCCCTTATATACAGTATGATTTGCCCACAGCTCCCCTATACATAGTATGATGGGCCCACAGCTCCCCAATACACAGTACGATGGACCCACAGCTCCCCTATACACAATATAATGGGCCCACAGCTCCTCTATGCACAATATGATCAGCCCACAACTCCCCTCTACACAGTAGAATGCCCTCACAGCTCCCCTATATGGAGTATGATGGGCCCACAACTCCCCTATACACAGTATGATGAGCCCACAGCTCCCCAATACACAGTACGATGGACCCACAGCTCCCCAATACACAGTATGATATCCCCACTGTTCCACCTTCCACAGCCTACACGCTACCTCTCTCCGCCTTCTTCATTACTGTCTCAGGGTCCCCACAAACCCAAAGCGGTACCTCCCTGGACTCTCAACTCCATACCCACTGTGCCTCATAATGAATTTGGTGCCTGTTATTCTGTATCTGGAATCCAATCAGCTATTCTCAAATCCAGTTATTGGCTTACTACCTTTGTTTTCTCCTGCTTGACCCGCACACTGACACTGCTGCCTACTTTACATTCTAAGCTTAGAACTCAAGTCTAACTACTACACCAAACCCAAACGTCAAGTTCCTCTAAATCAACTGCATTCCTGCCTTCTATTGGACCTTGCATAACTATTAACCCTTTCTAGCTCTAGATCCATCACATCTAAGGGAACATAGCGCATGATATATTACATCTCGCAGGAATATCACATCTATCTATATAATTGTCTTATCCCGTCTGTCTGTCTGTCTGTCTTTCTGTCTGTCTGTCTGTCCAGGAAATCCCACGTCGCTGATTGGTCCGGCCGCGGACAATCAGCGACACGGCATTTCACAAAAAGATGGCGGCCGTTAGCGGCTGATCTGCCGCACGGGGGTGAGCAGCGATGCAGCCAGGAGATGAAGCCGGCTGCTCGCAGCATACGTCCCCCGACCGGAGGCGCCGCTGACCCCCATGCGGCTACTGTCGGGAGATCAGCGGCTACGCCCGCTTATCTCCGGACGGTAAAAGTGACGCCCCTCCCCTCTCCTCCCCTCCTCTACTCTCTCCTCCCCTCCTCTCCTCCTGTCCCTCCCCCCGCTTGCTCAGGACCCCGGCACCCGGCGCCATACTTACCCCTCCCCTCCTCTCCCCTCCCCTCCCCCCCCCCCGCTCGCTCAGGACCCTGGCACCCGGCGCCATACTTACCCCTCCCCGTGCCTGCGCAGCAGCTCCTGTGTGACGTGTCAGGTCAGAGAGCGCTGTGACGTCTTTACACCGCGCTCTCTCCTGACCGGTCACAGCGCACAGCGGGAACATGCGGGCTACGCTGGAGTCCAGAGGAGCAGCTGACAAGTGAGGTGAGTATTGGATTTTTTTTTTTTATTGTATGGGGCCATAGGGCATTAAATGGTGGGGTGGGGAAGTGTGACATCGTGGAGGGGCTATTATAAGGGAAGGGGGATGTGACATCCTCCATGGGGCACTATGGGGGGAGGTGACATCCTGCATGGGGTATTATATAGGGGGGATGTGACATCCTGCATGGGGCATTATAAGGGAGGGGGGGATGTCACATCCTGCATGGGGCACTATGGGGGGATGTGACATCCTGCATGGGGTATTATAAGGGAGGGGGGATGTGACATCCTGCATGGCGCATTATATGGGGGGGGGGGAGTCACATCCTGCATGGGGCATATTCTAGAATACCCGATGCGTTAGAATCGGGCAACCATCTAGTTATACAGATTTAGCAAAAAAGGGGAGATTTCCAATGCAACATATTATAGTAATATACATTTACATTACAGTCTTCAGGGGTGCCGACGGTCCTCCACTGCTATAAATCCCTATAATCCCTTTGTATAAACACTGTAGCGCAGCACACCTTTGAAAATCAGTATTATAATGGTACCGCACTGCATTGAAATTTGTGCTGGGTGATCCCAATGCATGTCTGCAAAGAGACCCAATCTTTCGGCCCTCCATTGCCGCTCCTCTACCTTTGATCCTTTGATTGTCATCACTTACAGTCAGATGGCATTGAGATGTCCTCTAGGTCACTGAAAGGAGGAGAGGTGGAGATTGTAGGCAGAGAGGTGGTGCTAAGTGCGTTTCGGAGACCCCCACTGGACCCCTCTAAACAGAATTTTTGTAAAACTATTTTTCAAAGGTATATCGCGCTGCTGTGGGGAAATAAGGGCGTTGTAGGGACGTGCATTACAATGCATATAATGTGGTGGTAGCAGTATACAGTGTATAATGGAAAAATCTGCTGACCGGTCCCTTTAAGTAATAATAAGAATAGAAATATTTCAATTTAGAAAGGAGCATAAATGTATTTTTCACAATGTTACACAGCATTCCCTCCTGTGCAGTGAATGGATGTGAATTCAGGCATTATATTACACGTGTTTCCAAAAGATAAGGAATAAATTAAGCAAAAGCAAAGTGGGAAAATATTTGAAAATATTCATCCATCTGTAGATTTGACATTTTGGGACAAAAAAATTACACATATAGAATGTGATAAAAAAACTGTTTGCAGAGGATACATACTGGCATGGAAAACAATAAAAAAAAACGTGGAACATGCAACCCCAGAACAAAACTAAAAACTCATAAGATTATACTAGAAATCACAAATGGCAAGCAAGGAATAAAACTGAACAAAAAAGTCATTTGGAATAAACAATAACCACTTTATTAACAAGGAAAACAAAGATTACCACTGAGGTGAGAGAGTCAGAAAGCAGAGCCGTCCTAGCTACAGGTCATAAGATCTCCAGGAACATCAATGCAATCATCAACCACAAAAAAAAGTAAAATAATCAAAAACGTACAGTTGTCATGTAAATGTTGTGGACATCCCAAAGTTGGAAATTCATCAAAGTGCATTGGCTGGTAAAAATACATGACACGAGATTTTGGGACAGTAATTTCAGAACAGCAGATCACTATCATCAATGTGGAATTATCAGTAGAACGTTAATGTTTCTTTACGGTCCAGTTGAACATGCTAATCTTAAAATACATAGTTAAATACAGTAAGTTGAAAAAAGACCTAGGTCCATCAAGTTCAACCTTTCTCCACCACTTTACTATTCTCCTATTTTACCTAGTACTTCAATTTTTCATAATAGGTTTACCTCTTAAAGTAGGGGTTCTCTATAATAATGATAAATTGATTTGATAAGTGAATGATAAGCTGCTGTCATTTTCTGTACATAGAGAATCAAGCATATTGTGACAACTACTGTTCATATTGGGGGTCGGAGCTTCACTTCATATAGGGGGACCGAGGTTCACTTCTACACAGGGGCCCAATGGAGAATTTACCTGTTCCCCTGTGGACCAGTGCAAGCCTGGTGCTTTGGGCGTAAGATCATATCATGTCTAGATCCATCTTTGGACTTTTGAATAGCAGCGCTGTGCACTCTGTGGGACGAAGTGCAAGTCGGCAATCATAATAGCACTTTGCTGCCATCGTGTGGACTGCTGTTTTTTTCGGTATCACTTTGTATTAAAGGGAATCTGTCACCCCCTGGGAATTTTCAGACCGCTAATATGGGCATATAGGTGATAGAAATGTGAATCTACACTTACCTGTATGGCCCATATTAGCGGTCTGGTTTCTGTGCAATCGCATTTTTATTAAATGATTCTTGCTAAGCTTGGCGTCCCCCGGAAGCCAAGAAATCCCCGCCTACTAGCTCTACTATCATACTTACCCCACCTCTCCTGCACTTCACAAGGCCGGTAGATTTGGCTCTTCCCGATTGTGGCAATTGGGGTAATGGGTTGTGGGATTAATGTCAGCTGAGTAATGTCAGTGTCTCAGTTCACAGCGGCCAGTTCTCATGAGGGCAGAGCCACTGTGAACTGAGGTAGCCTTACTGACGTCACCTCAGTTCACAGTGCGAGTGCTGGACTAATGAGCGGACCAATGCGCCGGTCAATCACAGCCATGCCAATACTTGGCATGGCTTTGATGGGGCCGGAAGTGCCCACACCGGAAAAGCTTATTGATTGGCTACACTGCAGTCTTTCAGCAAGCTTTGTTCGGGCTGCTGAACCCGAAAAGTAACACGGACTTCCGTGAGAAGTTCGTGTTCGGAGTCCGTACACGGACACCGAACTTTAGTGCTCAGGTTCGCCCATAACAACCCTTAATGTTGCCAAGAGTTTGGTGCACCATTACGCCTCCTTACTTGCATATTGGGGGCCTTCCCCCACTGACAGTGCTCCATTCCCAGAGCGAGCGCTGTCTGAATGCTGCTGGGGCACGTTCTCCTCCCTGCCTTCTTTCTGCTGATACCACTCCTTACACTAATACACCCAGTAGTGCAGTGAGAGGCTTCAGACAGCTACTCTCTTGTTTAGCCAAGAGAACACACGGAGAGGAATGCGCTCGGCCACTGCTGGCAGGATTCAGATAGTGCTTGCTCTGGGAAGTGAACACAATCAATCGCAATTTTATGGAGAGAAAAAACACAATTGCAAAATTTTTAATGCCATGATCACCATGAATAATGTCACAGAAGTAAATCCAGCTCAACACCTGCAGTTCCACACTTCTGGAGCACGGATAGCACCTGGGCAGGGCGCAACATCCAATAGAGAAAGAAGAAAAATCCAGTTCACAAATAAAGTGCAAAAAAGTGCATTTTATTTTCCAAGGTACATGAAGCAAAGATTAAAATTGTGTATTCACAAAAAAGAGAATGCAGGCATCTAGTAAGCACCTATACACACCTACCGTATTTTTCGGACTATAAGATGCACTTTTTTCCTCCCAAATTTTGGAGGAAAGTGGGGGGTGCGTCTTACAGTCCGAATACTGTATTCTGTGTATATACTGTATAGCTGTGCGTAGTGGTGGGTGTGGGGGAGCGGCAGCGGGGGATCAGTGGGGCACAGGAAGCAGGAGCCTCCTGCTGCAGCCTTCGCTGTGCCCGCTACTAAAGAAAATGAATATTCCCTGCTCCATGGGCGTGGAGAGCTATGAATATTCATTTTCCTTAATAGCCGGCACACTGTAGCCGCAGCGCAGTTCCTGCTGCCGCTCTGCGGTCTGTGTGCCCGCTATTAAAGATCATGAATATTCCCTACAACCCATTCCCATGGGTTGTAGGGAATATTCATGGTCTTTAATAGCGGGCACACAGACCGCAGAGCGGCAGCAGGAGCTGGCGCTGCGTTACAGTGTGCAAGCTATTGAAGAGACTGAATGGTCTCTGCTCCCCACGCACAGAGTCCCTGCATGGGGAGCAGTGACTATTCCAGCACAGCATCTCACACTGTGTGAGGACGCATGGCAGGGACGCCATGTGAGAGTCTTGGCAGCAGAGCGGGACAGCGCTGGAGGAGAGAGGAGGTGAGTATGATTGTTTATTTTTTTTGTGGGCAGCAGGATGGGAGCTCAAGGGGTGCCATACATACCAGGATGGGGGCTCAAGGGGTGCTATGCATACCAGGATGGGGGCTCAAGGGGTGCCATGCGCACCAGGATGGGGGATCAAGGGGTCCCATGTGACTCGCCCCCTGGGCCGCGTGGGGAACCCGGAACCGGGCCCTTTTGTGGGATGCTGGGGGTTGTAGTCACCGTGGCGGCGACCTGGTCCTGTGGCTCAGGGTGGTCAAACCAGTGGCAGTCAATTTATGGGGTTTTTGTGGTTTAATGTCCGACTACGTCACCCGTGGATTGCGGTCAGTGCGAACCGCCGCTGCTAGGCAGACCGCTGGGGCTGATGGTGTATGCAGCTGAGGTAGTGTAACTCCCCACGGGGAGAGTGCAGCCCCAGGGCAGTGTAGTAGATGGTGGGGGTGATGGTGCGGGCGTCCCAGCACTAGTAGTGCTGTATGCGGTGAGAAAGCACAGAGACAAGGTATTGCAGTTCAAGTTCTTTACT
The DNA here is from genome assembly GCF_046119375.1 of Phyllobates terribilis. Classification (NCBI taxonomy): domain Eukaryota; kingdom Metazoa; phylum Chordata; class Amphibia; order Anura; family Dendrobatidae; genus Phyllobates; species Phyllobates terribilis. The sequence continues at coordinate 869,422,130 of NW_027362762.1, forward strand.
CACAGTTCTCATCCAGGTCACTTGTGCGCAGGTAGGACCGCCCGAGCCGTGCTGCATCCACCAGGCAGGGGGCTCGGTCAACCCCAAGGTAATTCCGGAGTGTGGCACAGGACTCCCTTCTATCCTTTCGTTAGCCGTGCCCCACCAGTGACACTACCTCTGTCCAGCTGCCTCGGGTCTTCTCCTGGGAGGACTGGGTGTCCACTTCCCTGACCCTATGTGGTGTGCCTTTCTGGTAGGTGTAGTGAGGGGTCGCACCAGTAAATGGTCACGACCGCCGGTCCTTGGTTAAGGATTAGTCGCCTCCACCAATTTGGGATCCGGTACCCTGTTCTGCCAACCCGTCACCCGCAATCTCCTGGGTCCTTAGGGTTCCTTCTGCCCTCGTGTCTCTGGCTCTGGCCTCCACTCCAGGCCTGCCTCGTGGAGCTGGGCCCAGACTGAGCCACAGCTCCCTGTCAGCCCTCTCTGGCTGAACTCCTCTTCTCTTCTCCTCCTGACTGAACTGACTCAGAACTAAGATGGTGCCCACCTTATATACCTCCCTCTATGTGTATGAGCCCAGGTGACTTGCAACCAATGGGCTCCTACCTATGCCCAGAAACCGTCCCCTCCTGCTCCTACATCACTGGGTTTTCATCCCCCCTCCCCACTCCAGCCAGGGACAGATTCTGTCGTGCCTGCATTACTGTACTAATGGGAGCACCGTTGAGCTGTCCCCCAGAAATGGTGTGTGTGTGATGCATGCAGCTAACCGAGCCCTGGTCCACACACCATCCTTACCCGGGAGTGGGATATCACACCTCTGGTTGAGGTGCAATACCTCTGTAGCGGCCGAATCCCCGGGGCGCTACACCATGCATACCAGGATGGGGGATAAAGGGACGCCATATATACCAGGATTGGGGATCAAGGGGTGCCATGCATACCAGGATGGGGAATCAAGGGGTGCCATGAATACTAGGATGGGGTATAAAGCGGTGGCATGCATACCAGGATAAGGGATAAAGGGGTGCCAGGAATATCAGGATGGGGGATCAAGGGGTGCCATGAATACCAGGATGGGGGATCAAGGGGTGCCATGAATACCAGGATGGGGGATCAAGGGGTGCCATGCATATCAGGAAGGGGAATCAAGGGGTGCCATGCATAACAGGATGGGGGATCAAGGGGTGCCATGAATATCAGGATGGGGGATAAAGGGGTGCCATGCATACCAGGATGGCGGATCAAGGGGTGCCATGAATACCAGGATGGGGGATCAAGGGGTGCCATAAATACCAGGATGGGGGGATAAAGGGGTGCCATGCATACCAGGATGGGGGATCAATGGGTGCCATGAATATCAGTATGGGGGATCAAGGGGTGCCATGCATTCCAGGATGGGGATCAGGGGGTGCCATGTATACCAGGATGGGGGATTAAGGGGTGCCATGAATACCAGGATGGGGGATCAAGGGGTGCTATGCATACCAGGAAACAGGGATCAAGGTGTGCCATGCATACCAGGAAGGGGAATCAAGGGGTGCCATGCATACCAGGAAGGGGAATCAAGGGGTGCCATGCATACCAGGATGGGGGATCAAGGGGTGCCATGCATACCAGGATGGGGATGAGGGCCACGTGTGCCAGGATGGGATGGGGGCTACGTATACCAGGAAGGAGGGGCCATACATACCAGGACGGAGGATATTAACAGAATTAGGGGACATTACCCCAATATCAGTGTCAGCAGCAGAACCCCTCCCACATAACAGGGCATCATGACCACATTTTTTGCTTAAATTATTTTTCCTCCTCTAAAACCTAGGTGCGTCTTATGGTCCGGTGCGTCTTAAAGTCCGAAAAATACGGCATTTCGTTTTGGATTTGCCGGTCAGTTTTTTCCGTTTCTATGTATAAGCTTTGGCTGAGCACTCCGCCTCTAAGCCACAAGTGTTTTTAATTGCAGCAGGTTCTTGCCTTCCCATACACAAGCAGACTTATGTCTCTTAGAGAGGAGTTCAGACAGGCAGGTTCCTAGTATGATGAGAAGCGCCTTAACATGGCTACCAGGTACACATGAATTGGCCAATTTATGCGCTAAGATTTCTCATTTATTTCTAATTTCTAGAGCAGTAATGCTATTCAGATTTCATATATTTCATGTTCGCATACTTAGCGTTGCAGTGTGCTGCTTTGTTTTTGATTGGGTGAGATGTCCGGAGATGCTGCAGGCCATGGCAGCGCGTTTAGACCACAGGCTGCTCACAGTAGCACGAGGAACATGTGACCTGGATTTGTGTTGAAAGACTTAACCTGGGACACTTTGGAGAAATGGCTGCACCACTGACCCCACCATTATTCCATTCAGTCCTGCAAGAGAAAAGTGGAGCCCACATGCCGAATGTAAAGCATTGAACAGCGTCTACACAGACCATCGGGAGTTTGCACGACATTGGGCATCCACTGTTGGAACTGTGAGACGCTGCGCTTTTTTAACACAAACATGTGCTGCTGCAATAACTCAAGGTGTGAACTAAGCCTCAAAATCATGACAGAGTAATGCCCCCCGATGCGCAGCGGACATCACCAACACATTGTTACAGAGTGTGTATCGGTTCTGCAAATCATCACTGCAAGAATATACAGAACATTCAGGTGTCTCATATATATACACAATAGATATATACACAATATGTACAATATTATATAGATAGTAGATAGATACTATATAGATAGATATTGGATAAATATTATATATATAGTAGAAGTGGTTTCTTTGTTTGCCGGCGAACAATGCACACCTAATTCACACATCTCTCGTATAAGACAGGATGCATGGCTGTAGCTATGTAAAGCCTATATATATATATATTTATGTACAGCTATATAGCCCCGCCCTTTCATGTGCTCAGCCAGTAGCATCTGACAGGCAAAGGAAGGTACAGCCAATCATAGACGAGACGGTGTACAGCCAATGAAATGCCTCGACACTTGGAAATCCGTGTGTATTGTGGACTGTGATTGGCTCAGCTTTTGTGTGGGGCGGGTAATGAGGAAGCGCACGGTGCAGTTGTGGTTCGGTGCCTGGAGCTGCAGAGGATGAGGACGGCGCTGGGCTGAGGAGCCGGTAAGGAAGCTCCGCTTTCGGTATAGGACAGAGAACGGTGAGGTCAGGGGTGCTGGGCGGTGTACACGGTGTTGTCATGTGATGAGGGCAAGCCGTCTCATCGTACATCTCTGCCCGTGGTTTGTGCTGCTTGTTACTTGCTGTGTCCGGAGCTGGGCGCGGATTCCTACTGATCTGTGACAGGAATGGTCAGCTAGTGATAATGTGAGGGGAGATGTCTAACTACTGGAGCAGTTACCCATAGCAACCAATCAGATTGTAGCTCTTGGAAAATGAAAGCAGTGAGCTGATTGGTTGCCATGGGAAACTGTGCTACATACTTACCACAAAAAGATGCCCCCAGTGTGCGATGACCTCGCCCCCCCTTCACCCCGGACTCCGTCTGTGCGATGTCCTCGCACCCCCCCTTAACCGGACTCCGTCTGTGCGATGTCCTCGCACCCCCCCCCCTTAACCGGACTCCGTCTGTGCGATGTCCTCGCACCCCCCCCCTTAACCGGACTCCGTCTGTGCGATGTCCTCGCACCCCCCCCCTTAACCGGACTCCGTCTGTGCGATGTCCTCGCACCCCCCCCCTTAACCGGACTCCGTCTGTGCGATGTCCTCGCACCCCCCCCCCCTTAACCGGACTCCGTCTGTGCGATGTCCTCGCACCCCCCCCCTTAACCGGACTCCGTCTGTGCGATGTCCTCGCACCCCCCCCCCCTTAACCGGACTCCGTCTGTGCGATGTCCTCGCACCCCCCCCCCCTTAACCGGACTCCGTCTGTGCGATGTCCTCGCACCCCCCCCCTTAACCGGACTCCGTCTGTGCGATGTCCTCGCACCCCCCCCCTTAACCGGACTCCGTCTGTGCGATGTCCTCGCACCCCCCCCCTTAACCGGACTCCGTCTGTGCGATGTCCTCGCACCCCCCCCCCCTTAACCGGACTCCGTCTGTGCGATGTCCTCGCACCCCCCCCCCCCCTTAACCGGACTCCGTCTGTGCGATGTCCTCGCACCCCCCCCCCCTTAACCGGACTCCGTCTGTGCGATGTCCTCGCACCCCCCCCCCCTTAACCGGACTCCGTCTGTGCGATGTCCTCGCACCCCCCCCCCTTAACCGGACTCCGTCTGTGCGATGTCCTCGCACCCCCCCCCCCCTTAACCGGACTCCGTCTGTGCGATGTCCTCGCACCCCCCATCCTTAACCGGACTCCGTCTGTGCGATGTCCTCGCTCTCCCCTTCACCCCGGACTCCGTCTGTGCGATGTCCTTGCGCCCCTCACTTCCCCGGACTCCGTCTGTGCGATGTCCTCACCCCCCCCCCCCCACTTCCCCGGATTTCGTCTGTGCGATGTCCTCGGCCCCCCCTTGTCCCCGGACTCCATCTGTGCGATGTCCGTTGCCGTGATGTGCAGGACGTGATGTTGGGAAATATAGTTAAAGGGGTTTTCCATTTTCTGGGAAGTGGACCCCAGGTGTTCTAAAAGAACAAGCAGAACAGGTACTCACCCTCCCCAGGTCCAATGATGGCTCCTACCTGCCACTGTTTGGGTGTCAGTGTTTTGGCTGCAGCGCTGCCGTTACATTGGCAGATCATGTCACCGCTGCAGCCAATCACACTGAGCGGCTGTGTGGTTCTCATTAACAGGTAGTCAACGACAAGGATGTGTTTGGGCAGTGGGAGCCATAATGATGTTCTGTACGCTCTATGTGCCTGGTACACGGAGATTAAATCTTTTATTGAAGAGTTGATGACAAAAGATTAACAATTAACAGAAAGCAAATAAATTATGTTCTGATACGACACAATTCTCGGCTGCTCAAAACCTGGCAAATAAGGAAACTGCGTTGTAAAATTGAAGTGCACGTTCCCTTTACAATCCGCACAATGGCCACAATGCTGTCATGGTTTCCTGTGTCTGTCGTGTTCTGGGAATAAACCTATGGCTGCCACACTGTAGGCGAGCGGCTTCGTATTCCCCACCAGTGCTGCCATTATTGCCATATCTGTTCTATTAAGATAAATCGCATTGTAAAGGGAAACCTTTCATGTAGGAAATGTAAAGGGTAACTACACCTCCCCAACCATTTTTTTCCTCCTTTTGTTTTACACCCAAATTTCTTCATCCACTTTATGTGACTGCAGATTGCCGAATTTTGCCAGTGTGCAATGTGCCTGTTTTCCTTATTCCCGTGTAGCTAGAGCAGATGGTCACTGTGCTGACTTGCAACGTTTCCTGCCTCTTTCAGTGTTTGGGAATAGTCCGACGGCCATATACAGTGGTGGCCAAAAGTATTGGCACCCCTGCATATCTGTCAGATAATACTCAGTTTCTTCCTGAAAATGATTGCAATCACAAATTCTTTGGTATTATTCTCTTCATTTAATTTGTCTTCAATGAAAAAACACAAAAAGAATTGGCCTAAAGCCAAATTGGATACAATTCCACACCAAACTTAAAAAAGGGGGTGGACAAAAGTATTGGCACTATTTGAAAAATCATGTGATGCTTCTCTAATTCGTGTAATTAACAGCACCTGTAACTTACCTGTGGCACCTAACAGGTGTTGGCAATAACTAAATCACACTTGCAGCCAGTTAACATGGATTAAAGTTGACTCAACCTCTGTCCTGTGTCCTTGTGTGTACCACATTGAGCATGGAGAAAAGAAAGAAGACCAAAGAACTGTCTGAGGACGTGAGGAAGCATGAGCAATCTCAAGGCTACAAGTCCATCTCCAAAGACCTGAATGTTCCTGTGTCTTCTGTGCGCAGTGTCATCAAGAAGTGTAAAGCCCATGGCACTGTGGCTAACCTCCCTAGATGTGGACGGAAAAGAAAAATTGACGAGAGATTTCAATGCAAGATTGTGCGGATGGTGGATAAAGAACCTCGACTAACATCCAAACAAGTTCAAGCTGCCCTGCAGTCCGAGGGTACAACAGTGTCAACCCGTACTATCTGTCGGCGTCTGAATGAAAAGGGACTGTATGGTAGGATACCCAGGAAGACCCCACTTCTTACCCCGAGACATAAAAAAGCCAGGCTGGAGTTTGCCAAAACTTACCTGAGAAAGCCTAAAACGTTTTGGAAGAATGTTCTCTGGTCAGATGAGACAAAAGTAGAGCTTTTTGGGAAAAAGCATCAACATAGAGTGTACAGGAAAAAAAAGAGGCATTCAAAGAAAAGAACACGGTCCCTACAGTCAAACATGGCGGAGGTTCCCTGATGTTTTGGGGTTGCTTTGCTGCCTCTGGCACTGGACTGCTTGACCGTGTGCATGGCATTATGAAGTCTGAAGACTACCAACAAATTTTGCAGCATAATGTAGGGCCCAGTGTGAGAAAGCTGGGTCTCCCTCAGAGGTCATGGGTCTTCCAGCAGGACAATGACCCAAAACACACTTCTAAAAGCACTATAAAATGGTTTGAGAGAAAGCACTGGAGACTTCTAAGGTGGCCAGCAATGAGTCCAGACCTGAATCCTATAGAACAGAGGTCCCCAACCGCCGGTCCGCGGACCAGGACCGGGCCGTTGGGGTTTTTCAGCCGGTCCGCGGCGCCGCTGACCAGGGCCGGCGTCAGCACCCGGGCAAATGCCGGGGCTCTGAGCAGGCAGAGGGGCCCACTGGCGGTCGCGCACCCCGCTGGGCTATGGGCGGAGGAGAGCGGTGTCAGCGCCCGCCCTTCTCCGCCGCTTGCTCAGGGCCCCGGCAGCCCGATACTTACCTCTCCCCGTGCCTCCGCAGATCAGCTGTCTTCCTGCTCTGCGCTCCCTGTGACGTCTCAGGTCAGAGGGCGCGGTGACGTCTTTACACCGCGCCCTCCCCTGAGCCGTCACAGGGAGCGCTGAGCGGGAAGAAACGACAACGCTGGAGTTCGGAGCCGAGCAGCGAGCGGCGGGCAGCAGGTAGCAGGTGAGAAGAAGGGAGGTGAGTATTTGTTTTTTTTTTTTTTTTTTAATGTATGGAGGCATGGGGCAGTATAAAGAGGGGAGGGGGGGCATCCTGCTTGGGGCATTATAAAGAGGAGGGGTGACAGCCTGCATGGGACATTATAAGGTGGGGAACAGCCTGCATGGGGCATTATAAAGAGGGGGGGATTCCTGCTTGGGGCATTATAATGAGGAGGGGTGACAGCCTGCATGGGGCATTATAAGGTGGGGACCAGCCTGCATGGGGCATTATAAAGAGGGGGGGATTCCTGCTTGGGGCATTTATAATGAGGAGGGGTGACAGCCTGCATGGGGCATTATAAGGTGGGGAACAACCTGCACGGGGCATTATAAAGAGAGGGGGGGACATCCTGCATGGGGCAGTATAAAGAGGAGGGGTGACAGCCTGCATGGGGCATTATAAAGAGGGGGAGCAGCCTGTATGGGGCATTATGTGGGGGGTAACAGCCTGCATGGAGCATTAAAAGGGGGGGGGCTGTATGGGGCATTATGTGGGGGGGAACAGCCTGCATGGAGCATTATAAGGGGGGGGGGGCAGCCTGTATGGGGCATTATGTGGGGGTAACAGCCTGCATGGAGCATTAAAAGGGAGGGGCCTGTATGGGGCATTATGTGGGGGGTAACAGCCTGCATGGAGCATTATAAGGGGGGGACAGCCTGTATGGGGCATTATGTGGGGGGTAACAGCCTGCATGCAGCATTATATGGGGACCGGTATCCTGTATGGAGCGTTATATGGGGGCCAGTATCCTGTATGGAGTGTTATATGGGGGCCAGTATCCTGTATGGAGCGTTATATGGGGGCCAGTATTCTGTATGGAGCCTTATATGGGGGCCAGTATTCCGTATGGGGCCTTATATGGGGGCAAGTATTCCGTATGGGGCCTTATATGGGGGCAAGTATTCCGTATGGGGCCTTATATGGGGGCAAGTATTCCGTATGGGGCCTTATATGGGGGCAAGTATTCCGTATGGGGCCTTATATGGGGGCAAGTATTCCGTATGGGGCCTTATATGGGGGCCAGTATTCCGTATGAAGCGTTATATGGGGGCCAGTATTCCGTATGGGCGTTATATGGGGACCAGTATTCCGTATGGAGCCTTATATGGGGGCCACTATTCTGTGTGGAGCGATTCACCGGTTTCTGAGCTATTGTAGAATTTACAATAGATATCACTCATGAAGTGAAATCTTTGCATTGTACTATATATATATATATTTCTCCGCCGTATCTCTGCATCATGAATCGTGGTATGTGTTAAAGGGGCCCACTGAGACTCTTTCGCCCGGGGCCCAGAAAAACCTGGAGCCGGCCCTGCCGCTGACAGCTAGCTCCGCGGCCCTGCGCCTGGTCAGAACTCGCTCTGTGTGGATTTATAATGTTTTCTGCCATAGCCGTGACAGCTCGCAGCTCCCGGCAGAGAACATTATGCAGGACGGGGTGGGGCGTCGGGCGGGTCTTAGTGACGCAGCCCTCCACAGCACAGCATGGTACCTGTTGTACGTCACGGGGCGGGTCTTAGTGACGCGGCCCTCCTGCACAGCATGGTGTGTTCCTGACGGGGTGGGGCGGCAGGCTCTCCTCACTGACACGCCCCCGGCAGAACATGTTATGTGGGGCGTGCTGGGGCAGCAGACTGGCTTCAGTGACCCGGCTCCCGGTACCGGTGTTCAGTGTGTAGCGCTGCTAAGCAGCAGCGCTGTATACACTGACGCTCAATGTACAATGCTGCTACTTAGCAGCGCTGTACACCGAGGTCCCGCCAGCATCCTCCCCATACAGCTCCACCCCTCCATAACCCCACCCCCATATGACCAAAGCCCCGCCCCCACCCCCACCGGGCCATGGAAAACTGGTCTTGCTTAAAGCCGGTCCCTGGTGCAAAAAAGGTTGGGGACCTCTGCTATAGAACACCTGTGGAGAGATCTCAAAATGGCAGTTTGGAGAAGGCACCCTTCAAATATCAGGGACCTGGAGCAGTTTGCCAAAGAAGAATGGTCTACAATTCCAGCAGAGCATTGTAAGAAACTCATTGATGGTTACCGGAAGCGGTTGTTCGCAGTTATTTTGGCTAAAGGTTGTGCAACCAAGTATTAGGCTGAGGGTGCCAATACTTTTGTCCAGCCCATTTTTGGAGTTTTGTGTGAAATGATCAATGATTTGATTTTTGCTTCATTCTCTCTTGTGTTTTTAACCTTGCAAGCAAATTAAATGAAGATAATAAGACCAAAGAATTTGTGATTGCAATCATTTTCAGGAAGAAACTGAGTATTATCTGAATGAATTGCAGGGGTGCCAATACTTTTGGCCACCACTGTAACTCGGACGTAGATCGCAAGCAATGCTTGGACTGGTCGTTGGCTCTCCCAACTTGAGCGTGACAACGTGTGTTTCTATGTGTAAGGCTATGTGCCCACGATCAGGCTTTAGCGTATTTTCGCTGTGTCCGATCATACAGGTAAATCTGCATGTGTTCATTGAACTCATGCGGAGTTACTGCATCCAATACATTCTATTGTGGAAATTTCTGTTGCTCAGACTAGCGACTCTGCAACAGAAATTGACATGCTGCGGCTCATAAAGCCGCGCTGCCGGTGAGTTTATGCGGCGTCAGATAGAGGGACAGTGGGCATTGGATTTCTTTAAATCCCATCCACTGTGCATGTACTATACAACGCAGCATTTTGGAGGCAGCGCAGCACAGGTGAGCGGCGTCCAAAACGCTGCTATTACGGATCGTGTGCACATAGCCTAAGGAGAGGAATCGGCCAGTGCAAGCATTGCTTTGCGATCCTCGTCTGAGTTATACGGCCGTCTGACTCTTCTCTACTATTGAGAAAAGCCAATGAGAAACTAGTTGGCACATGACCACCCTCTCAAGCGGGAAATAGAGGGGAATCCTGACAGTGTGCAATCATCAGTCACATAGAGTGGCTGAAGCCTGGAAAACCCCATTAAAAATGTATCTTTAGGGTCTGCAGCTTTAGGCAGGCCTAAGCATTTCAGACCGGGGATTTTCTGATCCTGCAGGCTTACTCCCTTCCAATTGTTCTTAAGTTTCAAGAGTGATCATCGTTTTAATAATTTTTTCATAACTTAATAGGGCACGTGAAAATAAGAATCTTTATACAAATTTCTTATTGGAGAAATCCACTTTTTTCCACTAGGATTAATCATTCATTCCCAAAATTCTCCGTTCACGGGTAAAATCTGTCTTCAGTAACTGCAGATTTTACCATTCTTCTGGACGGCATAAAGTTCATTTGCTGGTCTTATAAATGTATATATAAATTGACATTTGGGTGTTATTAGCTACGGTATCCTTACACAGTCTGACATTGACTCAATGCTGATCATATGAGACTGTGCAGACACCGTCACAGAGGAGCGACACAGTGCAGTTATAAGTGAAGGTGGTTAAGAATCCTTAAGTAATTTTTAAAAAAATTTTATTAGAAAAACTGACGTGTGTTAGTAGAGGTGACAGGTAGGGATGAGCAGAACTGTGGATGTCCACTGCCTTGGCGTAACCCTTGACTCCTCTCTGTCCTTCAAACCGCACATTCAAGCTGTCGCTACCTCCTGTCGCCTCCAGCTCAAAAGTATTTCCAGAATCCGTCCTTTCCTCAACCCTCAATCTACTAAACTGCTTGTGCATGCCCTCATCGTCTCCTGCCTCGACTACTGCAACACCCTCCACTGTGGCCTACCTGCTAACTCTCTTGCACCCCTCCAGTCTGCTGCCCGACTAGTTCATCTCTCGCCTCGCTATTCCTCTGCTACCCCCCTTTGCAAATCCCTTCACTGGCTCCCTTTTACCCACCGTATCCAGTTCAAACTACTAACACTGACCTACAAAGCCATCCATAACCTCTCTCCTCCATACATCTCTGAACTAATCTCTCGATATATTCCCTCACTTAATCTCCGGTCCTCCCAAGACCACCTCCTCTCCTCCACACTTATTCGTTCCTCACCCAATCGTCTCTAAGACGTCTCCCGAATATCCCCCATCCTCTGGAATTCTGTGCCTCAACACGTTCGATTAGCCACCACATTCGGATCCTTCATACGGAACCTGAAAACCCATCTCTTCAAGAAAGCTTACAGCCTGCCATGACCATGCTGCTGCCTCTTCACCAGACCTGCGCCTCACCACCACCGGAGCTGCTGCAACCCCCCAATCTACTGTCTCCTACCTCCATCATCCTGCAGAATGTAAGCCCGCAAGGGCAGGGTCCTCTTCCCTCTGTACCTGTCTGTCATTGTTAGTTCATTTAATGTAAATTATATCTGTATTTTGTATGTAACCCCTTCTCATGTACAGCAACATGGAATCAATGGTGCTGTATAAAGAAATAATAATGTTCGGTTTGACCGAACTCTAGTCCGAGGTTCTGTTCGGGTACCCGAACTTGAACCTGAACCCCATAGAAGTCAATGGGGTCCTGAAATTTTGTGCTGTAAAATGGTCGGAGTAAAGGCTAGGGGGCTGCAAAAGGAAGCAAAATGGGGGTAAGAGCAGGACAATTGCCCTGCAAACAAATGTGGATAGGGAAATGACTTAAAATAACAAAGAATAAAAAAAATTATAATCTTGAACCAGTAGGCGAAGATCCAAGTTGAGGAGGTAGCCAATACTGTGTTTTTTTTTTTTTTTTTTTTAATTTGAGGAGGCCCTAAAACATTGGGAATCGCAAATAGAACGAACAAACTGCTGTAGAGTATAACCAGGGCTGTGGAGTCGGTATGAAATGGACCGACTCCTAAAATTATACAATACATTGGGTTCAGTAGTACAATGCAGGATGTGCTGTAAACGTTTTCATAAGAATTTGGGAAAGTTATGAAATGTCCTATAGATGTCTGTTCTGTTCCTGATCTAAGGATCTCTGCCTTTAGTTGAGATGAATTTGTGCTGCACTTTATGCACATGCTGAGTAGTGAGGCAGTGCTGCTCTTTATGCACATGCTCAGTAGTGAGGCAGTGCTGCACTTTATGCACATGCTCAGTAGTGAGGCAGCGCTGCACTTTATGTACATGCTCAGTAGTGAGGCAGTGCTGCTCTTTATGCACATGCTCAGTAGTGAGGCAGTGCTGCACTTTATGCACATGCTGAGTAGTGAGGCAGTGCTGCACTTTATGCACATGCTCCGTAGTGAGGCAGTGCTGCACTTTATGCACATGCTGAGTAGTGAGGCAGTGCTGCACTTTATGCACATGCTGAGTAGTGAGGCCGGGCTGTGAAGTCAGAGTCAGGGAAATTGAGGAGTCGGAGTCGGTGGTTTGGCTTATCAACTCTACAGCCCTGATATAACGATGGCTGAGTGCGCCTCGTATACTTCTCTATTCAGCCAAAGGGACAGACAAGTCCTGTGGGATCCACGTCTGGTTCATTTTAGTAAATGTAAGCTTGCCCACATTGACTGTGGACAGGCGGATGAGCCAGCCTCTGATCACACCCCTGCCATGCTAAACATGCGTTCCGGCAGTACACTTGCCGCATGATAGGTCAGCACTTCCAAGGGCAAGCTCGGGCCATGTGTCCAATTTGGAGACTCAGAAGTTAAATGGGGCAGACCCATCATTCAGTACGTGGAGACATGTGGACACATACTCTTCCACCATGTTGTGGAAACACTGCCTCCAGCTATTACGGACCGTATCAGATGGTGGTGCTGGATGTTGCAATGTGCTGAGTAAGGTTTTCCACATTTTGGCCGTGCTAACCCTCACTTCCAAGGTGGTGCCAGTGCCCCAGCTGCATTGGCGACATCCTCCTCTGCCTTGTGCTTCCACAAAGCCCCCATAGCAGCAATTTTTCCAAAACAAAGTAGAATTATTTAAAACATGACTTACCTAAAAGACAGCCACCCAGCCAAACCAGAACTCACACTTTGCACTGATGAGGGGCAGTACCCCGAAACAGTGTCTGTAAATTGAGTTTCTGGTCTTGGCTTTTATCCTAAGTCATGTGACAAGGCTCCTTAAAGGGTCAATATTAACTTTTAGGATTGCTACTTCCTGTAGGTGGCGCTAGAGTTCAAGTTCCTTTCCTCTCTGAAGAGACAATTTACCAAAAAGACAAAACCCGCATCTGAAAAAAAAAAAGATAAAAATGTATGTAAAAACTGGTTTTAAATGAAATAATAAAAAAAAAACCACAACCTAATTTACCTAATTTGTGCAGAAATGCTGCTGAAAATCCACAACCTCAAATACTCATCGTGGGAACATAACCTCTATGGTATAGGTAAGATCACTGCCAGGTGATTGCATGCAGCTGTCATGCACAGACCCACCGGTTAAAGGAGGGGAAATGGTTTGGGAATCCGGGCAGCGCTACAGTAGATGAAGGAATTAAACCAGTGGGTACAAATATATTACACACACTTATTGTTCACCTGCCCAGATTTCCCACCACTTTCATTCCTTCACCTTTTGGCGTGGTCTGTGAGTGACTACTGCATCCAAATACACATTATATAATATCTTTGGATGCAATTGTCACGCACAGACCACGCCAAAAGGTGAAGGAATGAAACTGGTGGGAAATCTGGGCAGCGCTACACATGTGATGAATAAATCAAAGTATAGATAACTATAGATCTGTGTCACTGGTTTGTCCACTACTTTTTCATTGATGACCTGTCCAATGTCTGATCGGTTGAGGTCTGACACCCGGCAACACTGCCAACACCGATAACAGCTGATGGCCGGAAGTACCCACTTGTGGAGCTTCTGATAGTGGCTGCCGCTGAGTACTAAACATTAGCTTCATATTGATTTGAATAGGAGATGGATGTGTAGTACCAAGCATTGGCCACTACCAGAAGACAGAGCTGCTCCGCAAGTGAGTGCCAGCGACCGCCTCCGCCGACACCGATAACAGCTGATCGGTTGTTTTTTTTTTCGACCACTGGGGCCATATGTAAAGTTAAAGGAAAGGACAGAAACCCCCTTTATTGTTGGATTTCAAAGGTTACATCCATGTGAAAGCCATAGCTCTGCCCGGATCCAGCGTACCATCACCAGCCTCTCCATGATTTGCATTGTAACCTGCGTTATTTGCAGCGTTACACCCTACGATAGCATGTAAACTTCAACGGCTTTCCTGTCACTCTGGCAATTCTGCAGATCTGGTATTATATTCATGAACCTGTATGTCCAGATTATGCAAAGCTATAGATCAAGCTTAAAGGGAACCTGTCAGTTGGTTTCCGCACCCTAAACCTGCACCTCTGCATTATTCTGCTCTTTATGGAAAAGCATAATAATGAGCAGAATCCGGCAGTGGTGGGAGTTTACCGTGTGGACAACCCCTTTCAGTGTGTAAAATTTTGGAAGTAAATATTTTCTATAGTGATGGTGGAAATCTGCATTTCAGGAACTCTGGTGTAGTTTTTAATGTTTCACTTGTAACTCATTTATTTAAAGGGAAATCTGACCTGTTCTATGTAATTTCTGCATCTTGCATTTTATTTTCAGAATATTATGACAATAAGAAGTAGTAGATGTATTTTTTGCTGATTTTATATGTTGTGTGTTTGCCCTTTTAGATCCACACACTATTCGGGGGACCTCCTTACCGCCGGTCTCCACCATGGTTCACAGCAGAAGGGAAGGAAGCCAGGCCTGCTCCTATAGTAACTCCTTACATCCTGCAGAAGCTGCGCACGTCCCCCGGAAGACTCACAGAATATGCATGGTGTCTGACTTTTTTTACCCAAATATGGGTGGGGTGGAAAGTCACATTTATCAGCTTTCTCAATGCCTGATTGAAAGAGGACACAAGGTCATCATCGTCACCCATGCTTACGGCGACAGGAAAGGGATCCGCTACCTCACCAATGGGCTGAAGGTGTATTATTTGCCTTTAAAAGTCATGTATAACCAGTCGACGGCCACTACGTTACTGCACAGCCTACCTCTGCTCAGGTATATATTTGTAAGGGAAAAGGTCTCTGTCGTCCACTCGCACAGCTCTTTTTCTGCCATGGCCCATGACGCCCTCTTTCACGCCAAGACTTTGGGGCTCCATACGGTCTTCACAGACCATTCTCTGTTTGGATTTGCAGATGTCAGCTCCGTTCTCACCAACAAACTTCTTACAGTGTCTCTGTGTGACACAAACCACATCATCTGCGTCTCCTACACAAGCAAGGAAAACACAGTCCTCCGAGCGGCTCTGGATCCCGAGATCGTGTCTGTGATTCCCAATGCTGTAGACCCCACAGACTTCACTCCGGAGCGACAGAAAGAGAAAAGCTATAAAATCACCATTGTCGTGGTCAGCAGACTTGTCTACAGAAAAGGTAGAATAGCGGATACTCAGATTCGTGCCTTATATCTGTACTTTCTTATGCAGAATCCATGTGAATAAGTAACATGCTAAATATTCTGGCAGGTATTTTTTTTTACTAAGCTTGGACAAAAACCACACAGTAATTTTCCATGGCAATGTAGCTGCAGAAATCTTATTCCTATGCACGGATTGCAGAATGTTTGCGGATTTCGTAAAGATTTTGGCACACAATTAGCCACAAAATCCATGTAAATTCATAGGATCCTATTACTCAAAGGTTTTTTTTTCCCATCTTAAAATGTTATGGCTTATTACTGGGGTCCTAGAGTTAGAACCATGATCACTCCTGAGAATGAAGAGACTTGGGAACTTTTTCCTCATGGCTCTTTTCAAGAAAATAGAGACGTAGTTGCAAAGAAAAGAAGCTACACTGAAATGTGTATTACACCCTTAGTTGCACTTGTTTTCGTGACTCCCATAGGGTCCAGCAGATAGGTGACGAGTGTTCCTGGCTGGAATTAAAGGGAACCTGTCACCAGGTTTTCCCCATATAATTTTTTTTTTTTTTTTACAGCATACTGGAATGCTGTAAAAAAAAAAAAGTCTCCAATGCACTCTGCAGATCCCCAAAAAACAGCATTTATTATGTTTACATATGGCGGTACGGTCTGATGAGCCTCTTTGCTCTTGATCTGACTACTCTCTTCTTGCGATGCAGTCCTCCTTCCCTGCTTCATGTGGATGACGTGTCCTACATCATCCACACAGTGTCCTGCATCGCGTTCCTGTGCTTGGGCACTTTTATCTGCCCTGCTGAGGGCAAAGCACTGAAGTGTGCATGCACCAGGAAAGGCCAAAGAGCACTGATGACCCTACTGCTGGTACTCCTATTACTCATTAGAATATTGGCGAAGCACTGTGATTCCTTTAGGGTTTAACTACAGTTTAACTGATGTGCAGCAGATTTTCTCAGCAGTGTCTGGATGAGGATTAAAGGGGTTATTCACTACTAGGACAACCCTTTCAAAATCTGAATGTTTGCACTCGTGAAAATAAAAATGCTTATACTCACATCCCGTACTGGCACCGTTCCAGCGGTGTCGGCACTCACGTTCCCGGGACCCCCGTGAGGTTATGTCACATGAGCCCCGCACCCTATCAGTGTTGTCGTCACTGTCCCTTGTTTCAGACAAATTAGTAATCAAGAGGAAGTGAGGGGCAACGCAGCTGTCACCTACTGTTAATTACATACATGTCTGATGGCGGGGACAGTGACACCAGTGCTGATTGGACGGCTCACGTGTCATAGCGACCTCACCTAAGCCACGGGAATGCGAGTCCCAACACCGCTGGAATGGCGCCAGTCCGGGAGATGAGTATAAGTGTCTTTATTTTCATGGGGGCAAACGTTTGTATCCAGGAACCATTCAAAAAGCTTAATGATTTTTTTTTTAGAAGAAAATAATAAATAATTATGTAAATGTGTAAAGTTTTTTTTCTGAATCTTTGGTCTAGTGGGTTGACTATTGGAATCAGGTAAGATTAGCTCTTTTGTATCATGCATTATGGTTGTATACACAGCCCTTCCCTTTATCCTTTTCCCTCCCTTTGTTGCACTTGATGGATTTTTGTCTTTTTTAAACCATATTAAATATGTAACTGTGATTTCACGATTGGTTGCTTGCCATGGTCTCTCCTTCCATGTGCACTATGCTGAGTACACCTTGCTTGTTTCCATACACAGTCCTAACAGTCTTAGGTGTCATAGACTTTTCCCCACATGTATTTATGTATTCTCATTTTGTTTTTTAAGGTGTGGATTTGCTTGGTGGTATCATTCCTGAAATGTGTGAGAAGTACCCTGAAGTGCACTTCCTTATCGGAGGTGAAGGGCCCAAGAGAATTATTTTAGAAGAAGTAAGAGAAAGATACCAGCTCCATGACAGGTAACGCAAACCACATATTTAAAAGTGTTGTCTGGTTAACACAAGTTATTACCTATCCATAAGTGATTTGGGTGATAACTTGCTCATCTAGGGGTCTCCCACGACTGGGACCCGCTCTGATCAGCAGAACTGGAAATTTTTATTCCCGTTACAAATGTCATGGCATGTCAGATGCCTGAACGTCTGATCCATTTATTCTATGCGTGGCTGTCGAAATAAGCTGAGCACAGCGCTCGGCAGCCCCGTAGGGAATGAATTAAGCAGCCGTCCAGCATATTCTCTGGGCTCCATTCTAATGGAGATAAGTTCCCCTTTCTGCCCACCGGTCGGTCTTCCACCGATCAACAAGTTATCAGGCATTCTGTGGATAGGTGACAATTTGTTTTAACCAGCTAACCCTTTTAAATAATGTTTAAAAAAAATACAACATTTTATTGTATTGTGATCGAGTAAAAAAGAGCTAAGTCCCATGTTACAACTATACAGCTTTTCCCATTGCAACTCTTTTGAAATGTTTTTTTTGTTTTTTTTTCAGTAGCCAACAGGTAATACAGGGGTGGACAACATTTTTCGGTCGAAGGGCTGCAATGCCATACTGAACCAATCCCAAGGGCCTCTAATTTTTTTTTTTAAAGTGGTAGTTACATGAATACATCACCAGAACCACCATCAGTATATTAATTCATCACCGGAACCAAATTCTGAGTATTTGAGAAGGATTTGTAGAGTTTCTGCTCAGTTTCTGATCCAAAACAATCAGTGTGAACACACTCAAACTTAAACTGAGTTGTTGTTTTTTTTAGCAGAAACTTGCAAAATCCTTTTCATAATATCAAATCTCCCTAAGTTTTGACACTTTTTAAGTTTCAACATGGGCCTGAAACACGTTATGGATTCCGACGTGTGTACAAGATCAGAACCACTGTTAGCACATGAATGCAGCACCAGAACCACCATCAGTACATGAATGCAGCACCACAACCACCACTAAAAGACGCAAATACCTTTGAATATGGGAAGAAGGAGCTGTCGCACCCCAGACGGCTCCGCGGGCCACACAACATCCTTCGGCGAGCCACATGCGGCCCCCGTGCCGTATCTTGTGCAGGCCTGAGGTCATATGTTCATCCATGCAAGAGGCACTACCATGAAGTGGGTGACGAGCAGAGTATGTGGCCAGAAGGGTCACTTACTGGTTGGCTGCTCCTGTACTGTGACTAGGTGGCACACTATCACCTGTAAGCCACTTGCAGAAAAATTATTTTTTGGCTGGACGACCTCTTCACACTGATGTACATTTCTAAGAGTAAATTTAAGAATAATGAAAAGTCCAAAAATAACCCAAAGTGGCACAAAATGCAGCAGCAGTTATTTGACTTTTTATCTCATTCTAGTATGTTTGACGCTGAAATGTTGCCTTGTTTCAGAGAAAAACATACTTTAAAAGCTGCTGATGACCAAGGCAGTGCTGGAGACTAGTCGGACAGGCGAGTCTGTGGCGGTATCTCCCTGCTCTCTGCCCTGGATTTACAGGTCTCTGCTTATATTCGCATGTAAAAAGGTGAAAATGCAGCAAAAAACGCGAAAATAAGAACAAATTGCTAGTGTGTATTTTGGTGCAAACATCGGCAGAAAAAATGAAAGTGGGTAAAAAATGCAGTGTTTTCATTGAATGTGGAAACTTGTCCTAAAGGAGAGACTGGAAGTCGTCAAGATTTTCTGAATTGTGTATTTTCTACTGTTAGAGCGAGATATACTGAGACTTAAGTCTTAACCTGATTTGTGTTGGAGTAATATCTGCCAAAGTATTAAGTAGGGAATCTGTCAGCAAGTTTTTGGCACCCAATCTGCGAGCAGCATACTGTAGAGGCAGAGACCCTGATTCCAGCGATGTGTCACTTACTAGTCTGCTTAGTGTAGTTTTGATAAAATCAATGTCTTTTTAGCAGATTATCACGAAAGAAATAGGAAGCCTGCTGCTAGGTAGTCCTCCATATTCATGCCAACACTGATTTGGCAGCTTTTTGTGTACACTGTGCATAGGCAGAAAGCTGCCAATCAGAGGTGTGGACGGGGTTATACAGAGCTCAGCATTCAGAGAAGATCTACAACTGAGAAAACAAGTGATTTTAGAAAAATGACAGCAAGCAGCTCAGTAAGTGAAACATCATTGGAATCGGGGTCTCTGCTTCTACAGTACTTTTAGTGTTTCTTTAAAATTTTATTTCCAAGTTACTGCATTAGCTACAGCTATAACCTGATGTTCTGGAGGCCGTCTGCTGCATCCGAGATCCAACAGATGGAGAATTGTAGAACATTGCGATCTGTTCTCCGTTCTTTATTGAAAGTCTTGAGAAAAAAACAACATAATGCAAAACAGCTTTCAGAGCCGATCAGCCTGGAGACAGAGGAACTTATCACATGTGAATATCAAGCCTGCCTTCCTATGTATTAGATGGAGCAATGCTAGGCATTGTAGGAAATTGTTCCTTCTGTGTGAATGTGATCTAATATTCAGTCTTTATCCAAGTCCTAAAAATAGAAAAGTCCCTGAAAGTCTCTCAAGTAAACATGGTATTATTGTATTTCCATGTGTGTATTGACCGTCATCCATCTGATATCTGTATGAATGGAGATATGATCTTCTGCTTCTAGTAGATCCGACTTCTAGGCTTCATTTTCCAGTGACTACACAGCCCGTAATCCTGCAAGAAATTTCATGCACCCTGTGTACACATATCCGCAGGATTGAGATCTGCGCCGTATCCATTTATGCTACATTTGTCAGTGCGAATTGCACTCTTTGCAGAAGATCCCTGCAACCATTATTTTACTCCACGACTGATAATAATTACCTATTTAATTCCCAATTAAACCACCAGTCCATGGTACTTTGAAACAAAATTAGTGTCCATCTTGGACATACAGGGCGTATTCTTCATTTTATATCTTGTCCTTTTTCTTCTAGAACATAGTTCTCATGTTGGCAATTATGGGCTGCAAACAATTTGGTTTATTTAGTTGCAATAGTTGGGACACAGAAGTGTGTAGCTATAGGTTGGGTCACACTCGTTCACACCATGCAGTTTGTGATTTCAGACCTGCTTATGCAGAATGTGATTTGTAACATCACACGGACTTGTTCACACCATGGACTTTGTGACACACACGCTTCTTCACATCATGCATATTTTGTGCGCACCACACAATTTGTGATTCTCTGGTTGTCCATACTGTGTGATGGGTGACAGTGGGGACACTGGGGGTGACGTATTATTGTGCGCTGTGCTATAATTGATACATTTCAGCTAATGGTTAATGTGCTTTTGGTCCAGAAACTGTCCTGATTCTCATGCTATAACTTGCCCTCGGCTCTCTTTGAGTGGGCACTTCATCAGCATTCTGACTGCACTATATGTTCTGGAACTTCCTTTTCCTCATTTCTTAGCATGAGTTGCTCTGAAAGCCCATCTCTGTTATGCTTATACAATATGACAGACAGGAGAGCAGGAGCAGACAGACAAAGCCCCGTCCCACTCCTTTTAATTCATCTCAGGGTCTCCTGCTACAGACTGATTACTTGGAACAGACAGTGGACAGCAAGTTAGAAAGGAGACACCTAGAGGCCGGCATGTTGATGGGATTTCTTTTAAGGCTTAAGCCAACATAATTTTTTTTTTTTTTAGAAAATGTATTTGCAGATTGTCTATTCCATTATCTTTTATGAGAGGACATTGTGTGAAAATACAGAGACTATTTAATGAACTTTTATGGATCTTGAAGCCAGCAGTAGACAATACTTGGCTGTCTCCTTATGTCCCAGCAGTAATAATTGCCCATGTTCCCTCGTCCAGTCCTGTTCTCAGATGGAGACTGAGATCTACCAGGTGTCAGTTTCATCAATTAGTAAACTTTGTGATCATGAAATTAACAGTAATATTTATGAAGTCCTTTTTTTTTTCTTCATGTTTTTCAGAGTCCGCCTCTTAGGAGCTCTTGAACATCACCAGGTGAGAAACGTCCTTGTGAAAGGAGAGATATTCCTGAATACTTCCCTGACTGAGGCTTTCTGCATGGCGATTGTGGAGGCAGCGAGCTGTGGCTTACAGGTATCCTCCTGGACTGTTTTACTATTTAAATGCTTGCTTTGTCATTATTTGTGCCGACCGCAAGGATTCGCATGACCTCAGTTCAGTAGTCTGTAGCCGCCGGACTAGGGCACTGTGAACTTTTTTCTGCTGGCATCCCCTGCGCCTTTACGGATTAAACATCATGTGCACATCGTGGATGACATCTCATGGTCCTATTAATAAGAAGAGGTGTCAAGGATGCCGTATGTAGGGAAATGTTTTCTGGGCTGTGGTTCAGTGACTTTTAGCTCAACTGTAGTCATTATATGTTTTGGAGAGGGCTTATAGTATCCAATGACCTATATAATGTGAGGATGTAGCAGAGCAGAGATTGTGTATTATAACATAACGAGACATTACTAATTGTTATCTTAACAAAACGATCCATGATACATCAACAGTTCTTCCCTAAAGATTTAACCTCTTAATGACTTCTAATACACCTTGTTACAGTGGCTATTAAAGGGACTTATGCCACTGAGTCTTCTGTATGGATATAGATTGTCATGTGATGTTCGAGTGTATGTAACTAGTACAAAACTCCAATCCAATAACCCCCTCAGATGCAATGGCCAGTAGCAATCTCAGCATCTAAGCGGTTTCAGAAGCAGGGGCTCACATGGTCCCTAATGGTGGCCTCCGTGTCTGCCATGTATAGAAGATTATTAGCAGCTTGTCCTATTGGGGTAAAAATGAAAGTCCCAATACACCTAATAAACTCTTAAATTCTTGTATGAGAGAGGCTTCTGGCCAAACTGCTCGGTCGCTCCTTTTCTCTCTCCCCCTGCACTTTTAGCCAAGCGTATGTGCTGAGGATAGCGGAGCTATGTTGGGCTGGCCTTGGTAAGCTGGCCATTCTCAGGAACCTCAGAGAAGGCCATGTTGCCTCTGTATATTAGCTACTAATATTTTCATCTTGTCCTTATTACAGGTGGTGACCACTAGAGTGGGAGGAATCCCTGAAGTTCTGCCCGATAACTTCATTATCCTGTGTGAACCCTCTGTGAAGTCTTTGTGCTCCGGTCTAGAGAAAGCTATAGATAAGTTGAGGACGGGAACGTTGCCAAGCACTGAAACCATTCACAATGCCATTAAAACTTTTTATACATGGAGGAATGTGGCCGAGAGAACTGAAAAGGTACGTCTGGTAAAGTTATATTAAGTCTATTTTTGCATATATTTTATACTTTATCGCTGACTCTAAGTGATTTTTTTTTTCTTTTAAAGGTAAAGTGCCTTCAGATAATAACTTTGTAAAATTGGGTTTTATTTTAAAATGTTTGTTTTTTTGTAATTTTTAATGTTCCATATCACCATGTGGACCAAAAAAAAAGGTAAAATCTATTTTCACGTAGGCCTCATGTTAGAATCCTGAAATGTTTTTATCGATCACCCATGATAGCACAACGAAAGAGGGGATTCGCCCACCGAGGACAGGAAACTTACAGGCTAAAAAGGGCGGCACCTCTCCATCACAACGGTTGGTTTCCTGTCCTTGATGGGGGAACCTCGTACAGGCATACCTTACTCAGGAGAACGGAAGATGGAACATTCCTTTCCCCATGCCTGGCCAGCCGGCTCAGGGTCTATGCAAACGTCACGTTGGGTACAAGGGGACTTTCACGCGTGTGCGGACATAAGTGAGTGGCATCCCCGGGCAGGTGATGGTCTGGCTCTGGTGTGGCTCTTGATGTGGCTGGCGGTGTGAGCCGGCTCCATATTCTGTCGTCCTCTCCCCGCAGCAGTATCGGATGTAGCGAGGCCGGGTCGGCGCGCCCAGGAGTGTTGTGCGCTCCGGGGCTTGTGTTATGACACAGGCTGGGGGTGGGCCTGTATGACGTTGCCGGGAGGTGCACCCAGGATGATGGGCGGGTGCACCAGCTTGACACGCTGGGAGGAGGCATGCTTGGATGACGCTGGGGGGCGCGTCCGAATGATGGGCAGGTGCAAGGAAGTGACGCACGCCGGGACGAGGTGCACCCGGATTATACGGGCAGACTGATGCCCATACAGGAGCCACGTGACCCGGAAGTTCAGGGTAGTACCGGGGGGGGGGGGGACACGTGGACCAGTGTATAAACATGCTGGTACCACTGCTCAGGCGCTTCCTAGCTCGCCTGTCCACATCAGGAGAATGGAGACAGATTCTGAGAGATTCTGAGCAGCGTCAGCAGCCTGATGGGAAGCCCCACTCTCGTGGTGCTGTCATGGGTTCCGAAAAATCCGGTTAGCGGAAAGTAACTAAGACTTTTTGTATAGAACAGGAAGTGTGAGTCAAGTATTGGCTTGGTGACCACTGAAAATTGCAAGATTTAATAGTGTTATGGAAAATAAAAATAAATAAATATGAAAATGTTTTAAAAAGTATTTTTAACATAAAAACCTTACGTCTCTGTTGACACATGCCCTTTAAGAATAATTGCATCCCTCCTGTTACTCTGTCAGATACTGCCAGGGACATTGTTCAGTGTCAGATGTTTCCCTTGCGGTGACATATATTACCCACTCACTGTAGCTAAAGTATTACAGGAGCACCAGAAATCCTTCAGAAGGACCACCATTACTGACAGAGGCTTTCCATTGTGATCCTCCACAGGGAGCGCCATAACTGAGGGAGACATCACTTGTGACTGAGAGGATGCACATATGGAGAAGGGTTGTCCCATGAGCCAACCCTTTTTAGTTTTGTTCATTCCAGTTAAAATAACCAACAAAAGGGTAACTTTTTTTTAGGGTATGTGGACTTTGAATATAGGACTTTTGAACTGTATTACTGCTATATAGACTATACTTTGTAAAATTTTGTGAGCCCATGTACCAGCAGCAAGGGATCTCTTTAGAAGGAAACCTATCCTGACCTCGCTTAGGACTAAAAGTTTAAAGGGCAGACGACATGTGGCTCTAAATAAAAACATCTGGACAGAGGAAGGAGCGGAGCATGTACCTCACTTTTATAGTCTATTTAGCAGTATTGAAGTTCAAAATGCATATATTCATGTGCACCTATACTTCAGCAGGTACTATCCACTGAATAGTTGGTAAGTGATGACTGGAGCTTCACTGCTAGACTCACCACTGATCATGAATCCCCATCCTCCGCAGTGTGATTGAATCGAGTTGCATGGTCATACATGACTGCTTCTGCCTCATTCATTGTCTATAGGACTGACAGATATTGTCGAGTGCCATACTCTGCTATCTCACTCTGTCTACCAGACACTGAATGGAGAGGCAGCGGTCGTGTGCGACTATACTGTCGCGGTCGTATGCGACTATACTGCCGCTCTTGTGTGTGACCATACTGCTTCATTCAATGCCTACTCCACAGAGAATGAACAGGGGATGGAGACTCCCCTTTTCATGATTGATGGGGTTCCCCTGTGGATTGGAGACAAATATACTTACATGGGGGACTTTTGCCGTAGCATGTATTAGGATGTGGTTCCTTATCTATCAGCGGCTACATACGATTGTTCTTTTTTTCTAGGTGTATGATCGCGTGGCTGCAGAGACTGTGCTACCAATGAATGAAAGGCTGGGGCGGCTGGTAAACCACTGTGGCGTTGTCACTGGCACGATATTTGCCCTCTTTGTAGTAGTCAGTTTCGTATTTCTAGTTTTCCTACGATGGACGACCCCAGACTACTTGATTGACATCGCCGTTGATGCTACAGGCCCTAA
This sequence comes from Phyllobates terribilis, assembly GCF_046119375.1. Taxonomy (NCBI): domain Eukaryota; kingdom Metazoa; phylum Chordata; class Amphibia; order Anura; family Dendrobatidae; genus Phyllobates; species Phyllobates terribilis. The sequence goes on from NW_027362762.1 coordinate 869,447,246, forward strand.
AGCAGCTTGGTCACAACAAAACTGTGCTAAAGAGAAAACTGAAGAAATCACCAGTGAAATTGTAAAAAGCTCGGACCTACTCGGTGAGACTCCGGGTAGATGAGCGGGATTACTCCACTTTTATTATATGAATTGCAGCCTTTCGGCTTCTCAAGTATTTTTTAAAGAATCAATGCTGCCTCCAGTTTTCTATTTAACGTTAATGTAATTTCTTCCATTGTGAACTTCGCTGTAAACACTCCAAGGTGGCTGTATGGTGGACAAGGCTCCTTCCTGCTCCCGAATGTCTTATACATCATTTGCACTATTGCATTATATGGAGGGGTTTATAAAGGCTGTGCACCAGAATTTTAGGGGAAGAAAGCTGTAACTCTCCTTATAGGGTATATTCACATTAGCTGTTGGCTAAACATTCGTGACTCCATTAGGGGATTCCGTCCGAACCCCTGAAAAATGGGATTTGGACAGAGCCATAGACACTATTATCTAAATGTAAACCTCACTAGAGTAAGGTGCTGCAAATATATTAAGTACATTTTGAGACTGGCAGAAAGGGAATTTTGTTTTTTCTTTAAACCTTCAATGGTTTTGGCTCAAGCAGATTTGTGACAGATGTTCTCCACACCCATAGACTTGGTTCCAATTTACAGAAATAACTTGTGCATGTTGCAATTTTTTTTTTTTTTTTTTTTTTCACACGCAAATTTGGTCAGCGAAAAAAAATTGCTCACTACCCCATTAAATAACATTGGTCCATGTGCCGTCCATGTTTTCTTTTTCATGGACAGCATTCTGACCGAAAATACAGTCATGTGAACGAGGCCTTGTAGACCTCATGTGCGCTCCATGTTTGGTGCATTTGCTTGCTTTTTACCCAGATGTATCACTAACAAATGTGGAGCTGAACATGGAGAAAATTATCTATATTTTTGCGTTAAAGGAGTTGTCCACCTTTTGCGGACAATTTATTTTTTAGTTAAATGGATGTATTTGGGGCTAAAAATAATTTCTGCAACTTTCATTAAAATTTCTGCACCGTTTGCCTTCTCTAGTCTCCTTATAGCACTGAGTATTTCTAGCTGCAGAATGAGTTAACGGAGTATCTGTCAGCCCGCTATGATGGTCTGATGGGGAATTTGTAACTGTCTTGTCTTTGCTGATTTCTGACCACAGACAACATTAAAATTGAATGTGCGGGGAAGCAAAGAGCCTTTAAAAGCCAAACGGTGCAACATTTGTTATGAGAGACAATTGCAAAAAATGTTTTTTAACCCAAAATACATGCATTTGAGTAAAAAAGAAAAGATGTCCCAAAAGGTGGACAACCCCTTTAAATCCATCTTTTGGGATGCGTTCACATAAGCTCATTCATACATGTATAAGTCTTCTATTACTGCTAGAAGACCCTATTTTTGCGGGAGCCGTAAACACATCTCTGATTTGTAACAATTTTCCCTATTGCTCCTGACAGTATCTTGTTCTTGGCACCATGTATTCTGGCCGCGCCACAATAAGTGCCCGACCACAGTGATGTGCGTGTGGGCTCTCCTGGGTTATGTAAGTAAGTGGCCCTCTTGTTGCACTGAATCACATTGGTTGGAATAACAACCTACATATTGGGCTTCTTGACAGATTATGGAGGTCTTAAGAGGGTCCAAGCTTCTTACACTCCTATTACTTGCATTACGCCTGCAACCAAAAGTCTCTGTATAGTGTTAGTATGTGTAAAGTGCTGATCTTACTAGGGATCGCTGAAGCGACGAAAGCCATGTTCCTACAAAGAGGTGTATACATGCCATATGTGTATTATATTACTTTTTTGCACTGTTTCAATCTTCATGAGATCTATTCTAGATGTTTAATAATCAGAATATATACATATTTATTGATAAATGACATCTACGTCTTTATTTAGCTACTGATTTTACAGTAATCAGAATGCGGTAACATTAAAATACTATATAGTTTACTACAATAAGGTTTTATTAATATCGATGCACTGTAACAGCAGAAGATATCACATATTATAGCTATGGTACTATTATCTTGTTTTGTTTTTTTTCATTTGCTTCTTGAAGATTCTTCTGGGAATTATATAAAAAAAAATAATTGAGAGTTGAGTAGGACCTTCCTCCTTGTTAGAGTATCCTTACAGGGTTTGACACTGTCTAGTTCAGGGGTCTCAAATGGGCCGCACATAGAAAAAATGTCAGTATGCAGGGCTGCTTTCTCTGCGGGAGAAGATTAAATTTTCAGTGATGTCATTATTTTTCTATATGACTTTTTGATCTTTTTTTTTTTGCCTGTTTTTTGTTATTTTTAATGGTGTTTATCATATGGGTTATGGTACAGGTCTACCTTACTTAATTTTTTTTTAAAAAAACAGCATTTTTAGTGGCTAACTATTATCCTGTTATTTGCTTTGTTTGTCTCTGCACCCTGTGCAGATAGGAGCATGGCCTCCCTTTTCTTTGAGCTGGACATTACGTTTAAAAAGTTCCCCATTGCTGGGTGTCCTTTAGTCGGGGCCTCGGTCCTTCTCAGCTCTTATTCACACATACGTCATTAGACACATGGTAAGGGTTTAATACGAGAGGTTAGGACCATCCCAAATAGGGTCACTGTGACTTGGTGGGATGGCTTTTACATTTTTTTTTTCAAAACTATGTTAACCAAGTACTCCATGTTATTTTCATGCACTGTTACTATTTACTTGTTTACTACAGGGTATTTGCTCATTTTGTTTTTCTCTTTTAGTTTTTTTTTTTTTTTTTTTATTTTTTACATAAAACGGCATTTTTAGTGGCTAATTGTTATTACATTATTTTTTCATCCTTTTATTTTCCATTTTTGTTGTAATTTTTTTTTTCTTTTTTTTGTCCCCCAATCGGCACCATACAGTAATATAGTTTTACAGTTAGCCCCATATAGTAATTCTGGCCCCCATCCTGTAATACTGTCCCCATCCTGGTCCCATCTTGTAGCAATGTCCATATCTAGTAATAATGTCCCCCATCCTGGTCATCACCTTGTAGTAATGTCCCCATCCTGGTCATCATCTTATAGTAATGTCCCCATCCTGATCATCACCTTGTAGTAATGTCCCCATCCTGGTCATCATCTTGTAGTAATGTCCCCATCCTGGTCGTCACCTTGTAGTAATGTCCCCATCCTGGTCGTCACCTTGTAGTAATGTCCCCATCCTGGTAGTCACCTTGTAGTAATGTCCCCATCCTGGTCGTCACCTTGTAGTAATGTAATTCTGCGAACCAGACCTCGCTCCCTCAGCGAACAGCGTCCTCTTCGACTGAGCACTTAGCAATGACGTTGTGTGCGCCTGCGGCAGGACGCAGAGGTCAGCTGTTGTCCTCTGATTGGCCGGTGGCTGGTACTGGTATTGCGGTCCAGAGAGCTGGTGTCTGCGCCGCAATACATTTCAGTTGAATGTGCGTCCGAGGACTATTAATTCTTAATAATCTACATGACATTCTGGAAAATAGAGGCCAACAATAAGGGATCACTTGTTGCAGAATCAGTAGGGGTTGATGATTCTGGACGCCTATTGATGCCACTATTGGTTCTATCTGAAAGCCTGTACCTTTTGGCAACCTAAAGGTACAGGCACATGTAGGGTGCTTTTGACACATTAAACATTAGTTTTCTGCTTTGGAAAAAAAACAAAAAACAATACAAGGTGACCATACTTTAATAAAGGAAAGTATTTGGGAGTATGTTTTTTGCTTTTCTTCTGTGCATATACTGTAAGAAAAAAATGCTGTTTAATATTTGTAACAATTTTGGGCTTAATTTACCTTTTAGGAAATTCTTTTTTTTTTTCTTCATGTGTAGACAAAAAATGTCAGTCTTTACTTCTGTGTTTATTTTCTGTGCTTCTTATTTGCTATTGAAAGTCATTCATTTTGCCCTTTTTATTAATATCCTATGCAATTTCAGCCAAGTGCAAAGTATGTAGAGCTGCCAAATGAAATGGCACAAACTGTGAAAACTCCTTTTAGAACAAAACAATTTTTTTTTTTTTAGTATTTTCATTGTTAAATGGGTTGTCCACTACTTTTAATATTTGGCCATTCTATTTTTATGTTGAAAATTAGTATCTTTGTAAATACCTTGCTTTGCAGTTACTGCCTGTGAGCGGAGCTACCGCGGGCCGCTTGCAGGCATCACGTGACCCGCCACTGATGTCACATCAAGTGAGGCGTAACATCAGTGACGCGCTCCTCGCGGTGGCTGCTGGGTTGTGGGCGGGGTTACCCCACCGCGTCACACCCAACATCCGCCGCGCGCTTTCCCAGTGAATGAGGAGAGGGAGAGCGCGCGGTGGATGCTGCGTATGACATGCGGGGTAACCCCGCCCAAAGCCCAGCGTCCACCGTGGAACGCAGAAGTGAGGGACCCTCTGCTGCAGCCGGAACTTGACGTGACATCAGCGGATGTCAGAGCCGGCTGCAGCTGGGGGTCACGTGATGCCTGTGAGCGGCCAAGGATAGCGCCACTCACAGGCAATAACTGCAACAGAAGGTATTTACAAAGATACTTACACTGTGCAGAATTATTAGGCAAATGAGTATTTTGCTCACATGATACTTTTTATACATGTCGTCCTACTCCAAGCTGCATAGGCTTGAGAGCCAACTACCAATTAAGTAAATCTGGTGATGTGCATCTCTGTAAGGAGGAGGGGTGTTGACTAATGACATCAACACCCTATATAAAGTGTGCTTAATTATTAGGCAACTTCCTTTCCTTTGGCAAAATGGGTCAGAAGAGAGATTTGACGGGCTCTGAAAAGTCCAAAATTGTGAGATGTCTTGCAGAGGGATGCAGCAGTCTTGAAATGTCCAAACTTTTGAAGCGTGATCACCGAACAATCAAGCGTTTCATGTCAAATAGCCAACATGGTCGCAAGAAGCGTGTTGGCCAAAAAAGGCGCAAAATAACTGCCCATGAATTGAGGAAAATCAAGCGTGAAGCTGCCAAGATGTCATTCGCCACCAGTTTTGCCATATTTCAGAGCTGCAACGTTACTGGAGTATCAAAAAGCACAAGGTGTGCGATACTCAGGGACATGGCCAAGGTAAGGAAGGCTGAAAAACGACCACCTTTGAATAAGAAACATAAGATAAAACGTCAAGAATGGGCCAAGAAATATCTTAAGACTGATTTTTCAAAGGTTTTATGGACTGATGAAATGAGAGTGACTCTTGATGGGCCAGATGGATGGGCCAGAGGCTGGATCAGTAAGGGGCAGAGAGCTCCACTCTGACTCAGACTCCAGCAAGGTGGAGGTGGGGTACTGGTATGGGCTGGTATCATCAAAGATGAACTTGTGGGACCTTTTCGGGTTGAGGATGGAGTGAAGCTCAACTCCCAGACCTACTGCCAGTTTTTGGAAGACAGTTCTTCAAGCTGTGGTACAGGAAGAAGTCGGTATCGTTCAAGAAAAACATGATTTTCATGCAGGACAATGCTCCATCACATGCATCCAACTACTCCACAGCGTGGCTGGCCAGTAAAGGTCTAAAAGAAGAAAAAATAATGACATGGCCCCCTTGTTCACCTGATCTGAACCCCATAGAGAACCTGTGGTCCATCATAAAATGTGAGATCTACAGGGAGGGAAAACAGTACACCTCTCGGAACAGTGTCTGGGAGGTTGTGGTGGCTGCTGCACGCAATGTTGATCGAAAACAGATCAAGCAACTGACAGAATCTATGGATGGAAGGCTGTTGAGTGTCATCATAAAGAAAGGTGGTTATATTGATCACTAATTTTTTGGGTTTTTGTTTTTGCATATCAGAAATGTTTATTTCTAAATTTTGTGCACTGATATTACCTGGTGAAAAGAAACAAGTGAGATGGGATTATATTTGGTTTTTATTAAGTTGCCTAATAATTCTGCACAGTAATAGTTACCTGCACAAACAGATATCCTCCTAAAATAGCCAAATCTAAAAAAAAAACACTCCAACTTCCAAAAATATTAAGCTTGGATATTTATGAGTCTTTTGGGTTGATTGAGAATATAGTTGTTGATCAATAATAAAAATAATCCTCTAAAATACAACTTGCCTAATAATTCTGCACACATTGTATTTTCAACATAAAAATAGATTGGCCAATGATTAATAGTAGTGGACAACCTATTTAAGCTTACAGCTTGAAGCTTGGTCCAGTATCCAATGCCAGGAGGCTTATTTGTTGGAGAAAGGCTTCAGACGAAATCATGGATGCAGCTCTGTCTGTATGTAGCACCATGCGTTGGTCTGCAGGTGGGATGAGACTGGTGCACGCTGTGGTCTTATTACAACCTGTCCACGCAGAAAATCGCTCACATGTACTAGGACATTGACTTGCATTGGTCAGCGTGCTGTGCGGGTGCAGTACAAGTTATCCAAACCAAATTTTGGTATCTTGTACTTGATGTCGCTTCACAACCTTGGGATCCTTTCAAAGCCCTAGCCTAAAGATTCACTTCTTGTATCAAGTGAATCCATTAAAATGCACGCTCCCTTAATTGTCTTATCAAATTGTTTTTATACGTTTTTGTTTTTATATATGTTTTGTTAAGGAATATCAGCCATGTAATAAAAGGATCTAAAAACGTATGTTATTTATGTGTATGTTCTATGGGCTTTCTCATAAACTCTGTCAACATTTCTTGCCTGTATAGTTACTAGAAACGTATAGCGTAACTCAAAAACTGAAAGGAAATGTTTTTTTAGTTTTTACTCCTAGCAAGTTTAATTTGTGGGATGAAAAATGATTGATGACCAAACAAGTTACTTCAAGATAAAACACATGCCCATTCTCATACAGCGTTGCGTCTAATATTGGGTGAACCCACACTATTTTTTATGTTCTAATAATGGCTATCACAACAGCACTTGAGACTAGTTTTAAAATATATTTGCATTAAGTTGAGTCAGTGACATAAGTTAAGGGGGTTGTCCGATCCCTACAGTGGACTTTTATAAATATCTATCTTTAAAGGAGTTGTTGGTCTTAAGCCATAAGTTTGCAGTCACTGCAGACCTGTGAGTCCTCATATTGCGCCCACTGCACGCTGTGAGGATTCTGTGGGTGCCTGACCCCAAGTATTTGACTTTCATAAATGCCATCATGTGCCAACTAGATGGGTGCGACCTCGCTCAATGCAATTCTAATGAGCGAGGCCTGAAAAAGGCTAGTCACAATGTGGCTGGGAGTATGCAAATCTCTCCCAGCACCCGAGAATCCTCACCGCGATCAGTGTTCGCGATGTGAGGATCCGCAAATTTGCATTCACATTGTGACTGCAGACTTGTAGCTTAAGACAGGACAAACCCTTTAAGCCCTAACCACTTTTGTAATTAGCTTAAGTAAAAATTCTTCACAATTCTTCCTAACCTGCTATTCCCTATATGTGTCTTATTTTTTCTTTTCTTCCAATGATATTTTGTTTGAGGGGATTCTCAAGCGGGATCTCACAGGAGAATGGCCCTGCGGCCACTTCTCCGCAGCTTCTATAACCACCTCTGAAACAAGACCTCATCGTGGGGTGCCACTGTGGTCACTTAACGCAGCTTCTGTCACTGTCGTCCTCTGATGGCGTCCAGTGGCCTATGATAAAAGCTGTGGGGTGGTGCTGCTGCCTCTTGCCCTGCTTTTATCACTGCCCCCTAATGACGTCTCATTTCAGAGAAGAGACGGAGGTGTTAGATGCAGGGACTGTGACAATGGTTTCTGACAATGCGGATGACGGGAAGTGAAGCTGCAGTCACTTCTCTATCACCGCTACTGAAATGGGAAGACATCAGGGGACGGTGGTGATGGAAGCTGTAATAAGTGACTGCAGCGCCACAATCTTGATGATGTCTTATTTCATGAGTAGTGGTAGAAGCTGCGGGGAAGAGACTGTGGGGCTATCCTCCTGTGATGTCCCGTTTTGAGGCTCCCCCCAAACAAAATGTCATAGAAGATAAGGGGGGGGGGGGAGGGACATAGGGATAATTAGGATTGGGAGAATGGTCTGGAATTTATAATAAAGTTCACCACGGCCACCGGAACATACGAGAGTAGCGTGTGACTTCTGCTACTGTGATGAGCGGCGATGTCAGTAGGGTTATTGCAGTTCACAGCTGATGAACTGCGGTAACCTTACGGACGTCATCGCTCGCAGCGTGGGAACAGTTTATAGCAAGCTTTCTCTGCAGATTCCTTCTCATTTTCATTTGTCTCTGAGCTGGTGGATGTAGACTAGCTGCTGTGATGTTTCCCAAATAATGCACATACAGACATGAGGGCTGCAGCATAGAAGACATTTTTCAGCAATACGGAGTAGTGCGGCTGTGAATACAGCACTCTGTGTCTCTTTCTCACTCTCACCTAGACTTTCATAGGCAGCTGTCATCTAATCCCTCTCTGACCTGGTAATCAGTCTTTCATATGTGGAAAAAGCACATTTCTCTGATGAGATATTTTAGAGATTCTTATATTGGTTTGCACACTTGAGTAATGAAATATTTTCTGACAGGGTTAAAATATGAATCTACATAACTATAGTGTGTTCTTTATTCTTCTGCTTTTCATGGTTTAAAAGGAGGTCATTGGTGTGTGTGTGTATATATAATATTTGTACATTATGTGCAGTCTGCTTTTACAAACATTTGTGAAATGTATCATTCTGAAGATCTCACTGATATCAGCGTGGTCTTGTAATGGGATGTCCCCATTGTAACAAGTCCATTCATGATATTTCTTCTCTACTGAATACTCCACGATCAACTGTGAGTGATGTTATTGGAAAGTGGAAGTGTTTAAAGCAACACTCCCGCTGTTTTTTTTTTCAGTGCTGTAGTGGCACTTTAAATGTTTGTCCCCTTCACCTCTTACCGATGTTCCTCCGATCCCGCGGCGCCATCTTGTACCCATAACTTCTGACTGGCCGGAATAGACTTGTATTGAAAAGTGACCTCCGACGTGCTTTAGCAGGTCACTTTTCGCCGGAAATGGACTAGAGCGATGCTGGAAAAGAATGAAGGGGATGACAGGTGAGTATGAGACAGGGGACTTGCAAAGCACCACTCCAACGATGCAATAAAAAACAAAACACTGGAGTGGTGCTTTACGAACCACAGAAAGTAGCAGAGCCAATAAAATTATGGAGTGGGGTCGCTGAGCACTAACGCACATCATGCATAATAGTTGGCAATTCTCTGCTTACTGAACTTCAGAGATCCAAACCTCCGGCTTGAACATCAGCATAAAAACTGTGTGGGAAGCTTTATGGCATGGGTTTCCATGGCCAAGTAGCTGTAGCTTACATCACCAAGCACAATGCCGAGTGTTGGATGGAGTGGTGTAAAGCCGCCACCACTGGACCACCGGTCCATGTTCTTTGACGTGTTAGATCACTCATCTCTATCTGGCATCTAATAGATAGGTCTGGGTTTGGCAAATCCCAGGAAAACATTACCTGCCTGACTGCATTGTGTCTACCGTAAAGGGAAATCCTAATGCTTCTGCAACATGGGAACAGTTTAGGAAAGGCCCTTTTCTGTTCCTCATGACTGTGCCCCAGTGCACAAAGCAAGTTCCATAAAGACCTAATTGGTGGCGTTTGGTGAGGAAGAACTTGACCGTCCGCACAAAGCCCTGACCTCGAACCCTATCTAATACCTTTGGGATCCCATACAATGGAGATTATGAGCCTGGCCTCTCCACCAACACCACTGTCTGACCTCACAAATGCTCTTCTAGATGAAAAAGCAAAACTTTCCCACAGACATCTCCAGAATCTTGTAGAAAGTCTTCCCAGAAGATCAGGAGCTGTTATAGACCAACTCCATATTAATGCCTTTGGATACAGAATGGGATATCATAAATCCCATGTAGGTGTAATGCGCAGGTGGCCCAATACTTTTCTCCACGTGGTGTATGTATATGATGGTCTTTTAAATACATACAGATTTATCGCTCATAGAAATACAGTTTTGATGCTGTACGTATACAATATTTCTGTTACATGTCCGCGTTGTTTTGGTTTCACTTGATAAAGAGATTTGTTCTCTGAAGTTGTCCAGCAATGGAAAGTTCTAAAATAGATTTTCAGGGCTGCCAAAAATAGCAGCTACACTGAGAGCGTTCCAGCCGCTGGAGCGTGTGCTACAATGGAGAGTAGTTCTATCCTCCTCGCCTTTAGTAACATTTATGTGGCGATATTTGCCCTCTTCTGCTTTAAACTTTTGATCAAAGTGTCCCTGGCTCTGCTGACTCATTTTTACATTGTCCGAGGGAATCGCAAAGAAGCTGCCCGAATAGCGGAGGAGATCTATGGGATCTCGCAAGGTATGGAAGCCATGTGCATTGTATCTAGTTTTCCTCTGACTCCGTATAGCAGAACATTTTGCCAACTTGACATACATTAGACTAAAATTTTCAAAATCTGGTTGATAACTGTTGTATGAAATGAACCTGGACGTGATTATTTGTTTACTGCTTGTATATTATTAATGGTGAATGTGCTGCCTGTAATTACCACGATTCAGTCTGGTCTCGCCAGTAATATCTGCAGCAGTTCTAGCCCCTGCCAGGCTGTTTTACTGACATGTCACATCCTGTGCCATCTTATTGCAAGTGCAAAGAAATGTTTCTGTGCATCTAAAATGAAAACTGTAGAAGCTTTGAAAATGATGCTTTTTAAAAATGTCTTACACTACTCTATTTGTCTCTATGGTAACAGACAACAAACAAACAAAGCGTAGTCTAACTCTATATTTTTTTTCCATCACTGTCTTCTGAGAAACATACTGTTGGTTTTTATATATACATTGTATTTCCCGATCAAGCTGTATCAGGGCTTTTATTTTTTAATACCATGACTTTGAGTTAGAATTTTTGTTTTTCAAATAACTATACCTATTCCGGGAGGGCAATTGGAAAAATGTGTTTATTCTGTATAAGCTTGTTTTATTGAAGGATGAGCTGTAGCTTTTATTGGTATCACGATATGGTATATACAACTATTTAGTTTTTTTTTCTGTAGAGAAGGGAAGTTTGGATAAGCAAAAACATTAAGGGTATGTGCCCACGATGCGTACCAGCCTGCGGCCCAGACGCTACAGAAGAGCTGGCGGCAACTTCCACTCATTATGCAAATGAGCGGCACCATTTTTATTTTTTTTCACCTGCGGACTTTCCTCATAGAGGTTAGGGCTATGGGGAGAGCCCGGATGCTGACCCGCAAGAACAACTGACATGCTGCGATCTGGAAACACGCGCCGCATGTCTGTTTCTGCAGGTGCACAGATACGCATAGTGGACATGGGATTTCTAGAAATCCATCCACTATGCTGTAACATCTGGACGCTGCGGATTTGAGACTGCATAAGTCCGCAGCGTCAAAACCCGCAGCAGCTCCAGATCGGCTGCACATACCCTAATACTGATGTTAAAGGGAACCTGTCACCAGGTTTTTCCCATGTAAAGTAGGGCCAGCACCTGTAAACCCTATGTGACAGCATTCTAGAATGCTGTTTCTATATGTCCCCAACTGCTTGCACTCTGACTTCCCAGGTTAACACAACCAAGCTATGCTTTCCCTCTTCAAGGTTTTGGGTACGTTTTAGAGCAGCAAGAAATACATTTATTAAATTTTACATTTAGTATATGAAAAAGGGAACGTTCTTAAAAAAGTTACCTAAAGATGATATAAAAAAAAAAAGACCTACAAGGCAAAAACAGTACAAAAACAAAAGGGAAAATAGAGAAACATCTCGCCTATCGGATCTGTGAGATTTTCTGCAAAAGAGAAACCGTGAAAATTTTGACAAATCTACGATACTTGTCATTTCTCTTTGGTGTAACAATGAGTTTTCCTGGATGAGAGGTTTTAGTGGATCCCTTCCACACCCCGTACTCCTCCTCCTGGTCAGATCAGAGGAAGATGGATAATTGTATGCAAGGAAAAATGGACGCAGGGCATAATTCTAATTATTATGCTCCCCGATCACAGACCTATCCATGGATTGTGTTGACATCAGATTGTTCTAGATCCAGCATGGAAATACTGCATTTATATTATGCCATGTGATGTCCCAGTATGGACTGGAGACCATATCTTCTGCATATATTAACACCCCTTTGCTAGCGAGGAAATGTACAGAGAGCATTTTGTTTCCTGGCTGACTCCTTGCTAGTTTTTATTATCTACTCACAGAGGAGATGCTGCCAGGTGTCCAGTGATGGCAGATTTTTATTTATCTCATCCATAACCGGTTTTATTAAAACTGTTGCACCGTTTGTCTTTTACAGGATCTTTGATTTCCTGCACATTCAACTCTGATTAGGTTTGTGGTCATAAATCAGCTGAGAGCTGCTCAGAAAGACATAAAAAAAGAGGTAGAAACTCTCCTGTCAGAACGAGCTCACTGACTGATTTCTCAGTTAACTCATTCTACAGCCAGCAATGAACATTATAACACAGAGTCTACAGAAGGCAAATAGTACAAAATCTTTAATTAAACCCAATTGCAAAATTGACATTAAGCCTAAAATACATGTGTACAAATAAAAAAGGAAAATGTCCCCAAAGGCAGACAATTCCTTAAAGAGACCTCACAGGCAGTTTCTTGTTTTTATTAGTTTTTTTTCCCATCCATAAAAATGTTGAAGTGCTCCAGTTTTTACAATGATCACTAGAGCAGCTACAATAAACGGATACCTTCTGATTTCCATAGCTTTGCTTTATGTACAGGACCAGGAGAGACCTCTGATCATTAGCGGGTGGGCTGGTTAATGATGGATCTACTGGGATGCTGGAGGCCTACAAAAGGCACCATGGTCACACTAAGCACACAGATAAAGCTGTATTCATCTCGTCAGGTCTCTGGGGTAGAGGACTGGACTCCATCACTTCTTGGAGACTTTGAATCCCCCCATACACAATTGACTGCTGTTCAGGTGACAGCTGTCTCTCCCGAGACTTCCATACAACGGTACACTTGGCTCCACGAAGTGTTCTCTATGAGAGAACTTGTCCGACTCCTCTGGTGTCAGCTTATCTCTGAGAACTAAATCATCAGCCGTCAGAAATTGGACAAGCCGGATCCTTTTAAACGGCCACAAAACATGTGGGGATTCTCTGGCAAACACTGGCAATCCCCGCATGTTTTGTAGATGTCTAACAGCCGTGAAACGTGGCGGCAGGGATGTACACATCTTAATCGAGCTCCCGCGATACTCCGTGCGATACCCGAGCACCCTAGGCAAACTCTAGTAACGAGCACTTGCGCTCATCACTAAAACTAATGCTATTAACCTGCAGATATGGGGTTAAGCAGCAGGTTCTGACACCATGCAATGCCGGCACTGAGAGCCCTGCTGCCAGGAGGAAATTAACTTTATTCACCCGGCAGCCTCTCTGTCAGTGTGGCACCGGTGCGGGTTCAGTCACCGCTCTGTAACCGCGCCCCCCCAGCACTGACTGACAGCCGGCTCTAAGGCTGGGGTCATATGACAACATAAAAAAACTGTCCAATTTTCATTCAGGAAAGTGGGACGATTTTTTTTTCTCTCTTGTCATCCGTATACAATTTTTTTATGTTTTTTTTTTACAGCAGCAGCTATTAACCGTTTACAGTCAGGACCATTTACAGTTTCCTATGTTAAAGAATTGCAATGTATCCGTAAAAATTGGATACTATACTGTGGCATCTGATTTTTTTTTTTTTTCTCGCACTCAAACCATTTGAATGGTCTCATCTGATTTCAGAGTCAGATCGAAGTATGCTGCTATATTATTTATACGCTCGTGTGCACGAGCCCTAATGCTGAGCCCAGTGGCAGTCAGTGCCGGGTCGCGGTGACAGCCGCTGCTCTCCATGTCGGGCTCTCAGTGCGGCGGCCGCACAATATCAGAACGCTGTTAACCTGCAGATTAACCCCATATCTGCAGGTTAAGGCTATGTGCACACGGTGCATTTTTTTTCTATGCGGCAATTCCACGCTGAATTGGCCTCAAAAACACATTGCAATCCTTATCCCATGATTTCCTATGAGATTTAGGTAGATCTGTGCACATGATCAGGATTTTTCCTGACTGAATTTCATGTACGTAAAGAGAAGCAGCATGTCCATTCTTTCTGCGTTTTTTGCCTGTGTTTTTACTATAAATTCATTGGAAAAAACACACAAAAATGCATAAAAAACGCATGGAATTTCCAGAGCGTTTTTTGCTGTCAAAAGGAGCAGAACCTTTCAGAAACGTTGCAAAAAGTTTCTGCAAGCAATTCCTGATTGTGCGCACTTAACCTATGTAGATTGTGAGTCCTCGCGGGCAGGGTCCTCTCTTCTTCTGTTTACCATTGTGTTTTTGTTCAAGATTATTGTAATTGTTTTTGCTATGTATACTCCCTTTTTCACGTGTAAAGCGCCATGGAATAAATGGCACTATAATAATGAATAATAATAATAGTGTTATTTTGCATGTCAGGTTGCCTTTAAGTAGGCCGCTTCTGGCCATAGATGCCATTTGATACCAGTGCTGCTGGAAGGCGGCCACCATTATTCCACGTGATGTTTTCTGTCACTCGGAGTCTCCAGCAGCTTCATTAATGTTTTCTCTGCGCGCTCTAAACTGGCTCTCCATGTCAGCACAGAGGTCTCTCGGAGACATGAATTATATGGAACTTGTTTACCCTGGGAACTAAGAAATGCCCTTTATGGGGATCACATCTGTCACACCTTCCAGGGAGGTAGGTCTATATGTGTATGTAACTATGGGGAGGGAGAAGAAATGGGGGAGCGGAGGGAGCAGTATACTGGGAAGATGATTGATCTGTCCACCGACATTACTGGGATGGTCTAGCAGAGCGGTGTTTCAGCACCTTCTCGACATGTTAATTCTGTTCTGTGGGTCACAATTATGTCAATACTAAATTAATACAGTTTTTAGAATTTTTATCTTACTACTAAAAATTAAAACCTCTTTTTAGTTTAAAAAAAAAAAAAATTAGAAATTGTTTTGTTGAGTGAGGTTTTTTTTTTTTTTTTTCAGGGCAAGCTGTAATTATTATTGGTTCCTTTTTGATTTAGGTGTACCTTTTTGGTGACCTTTTTTATTTCACTCAAGTTGAGTTGAGCAAAAACCAGCAATTTTAGCATGTGTAAACTTTTATATGGCTTCTTCCATATAGTGAATCTCTACCCTTTATTATGTAGAATTTAGGTCCAAAGTGAGATTCTTAAAGCACCACTCCAGCGTTGTTGTTGTTTTTTTCAGGGCTGGAATGGTGCTACTAATCTAAGGTCCCTGACCAGAGTATTATATTTGCCCGCCACCGTCTTCACCTTTTATCTGCACCTCTCCGGACCCGCTGTGCCAGATTGTGACCGAATGGATGACACACTTGTGTCACTGGATGTCCACATGGATCCCAGCGCTCACGAGTCACTGAGCGCTCATGCCGCTAACATCAGGAGGAGGTCCCCGTCTCCTCCCCTCATCCAGGAGCAGCTGACGGCGGCAGAAGCACGGTATCATTGTGCGGTGCCGCTGTGGCTCATCGTGGCCATGGAGGCTCTCTGAGGATCACAGGAGATCAGCACCTCTGCCCTCTGTGCCCCGGACCATGTGGATTAATCCCGAGGAAGTGCTGCTGGCAAACGCCCTGTGGATCTGTGACATGCAGGGGAGGGGAGAGAAATGTAAAATAAGCAGATAGGCGGGGATTTCTTGGCGTCCGGGGGACGACAAGCATGTGAAAACAGATTTTATAAAACTTCATTTCTCTGCAAGCAAACCTCTACTATGGGCCATACAGGTATGTATAGATTTACATTTCTATCACCTGTATGCCCATAGTAGAGGTCTGATATCTCCCAGGGGGTGACAGATTCCCTCCAACTGCAAATATATTTGCACAGCGGAATTGGAGGACTGTTTCAGAAAAGGTTCAGAAAGCGTTCCAACGCTTATAAAAAAAATATATACATTTACCAACATACAATTTTGAACAAATTTACAAAAAGTTGTATTAAATGGTAGACCATCACTTTTTAGTGTGGCATGGTGGTCTTGCAGAAAAAAAAAAATCTTTCCTTGCTATTCAGTTTCCACTGGGGCCAAAATTAATTTCACAGCATTGAATGATTGCTGGCACGATGTAACACATGGGCTTCTTTTAAAATGGTTGTCATGTAGTGACAAGGGACTGTGGGCACCTACCCGATCCCTTGAACTAGGGGCACCCTGGGCTATTCTTGTCCCCCGGATTGTGGAGATGCTGGGGTCTCACATCTTGCTATGCTCCTAGCTTTACCCTTATCTTTTGCCCCCCCACCCTGGGAGGTGTGAGGCCGAAGTGTATTGGAAAACAACTAGACAGACAGGGGTTAACAAACAGGGATAAAAGAAAACTACAATCATACAATAAGGAAAAACATGCAAACTAACTCCACACACAAATCTACTGAACTTTTCCTTCACCGCCAAACCAGGAAGTGTGAACTATCACTGGTAACTCCTAAGTGCCAGGGGCGAGCATATATACCAGAGGAGAGTGGCCAACACAAAACAGCTGAGACAATTCACAATGGAGAGCTCCAGGAGATCAACTGAACTTACTAACCCTTGCAATGATAAGGAAAACATGCACTGTTTAATAGGATGGTGAAGCAGTTCTAAACAGTGCAGGAGTTTGTGTAACGAGATGCCGCAATCTTCTGGCCCCTCTCTGTTGCGGTATCCCCATGACAGTGGTTTTCCAATTTTGGCAACCCCTTGTTCTCCAGCCACAGTATTTAAAGAACAAACTGTACTTTTCTCACCGTTCCCAGATCCAGCACAGAGTCTCTGCCGCTGCTCCTGGTGTATGTTATTGTCTGCAGCGCTGACATTACATCAACAACGTTGCAGCCAATATATGAGCTCAGCAGCTCTGAGCCTCTTCTGCCATCAACTCTGGCAGAGCTGCTGAGCTCACTGCTACATACTATAAACTATACATCGGCCAGCGATGAAAGGAAGTGGCTGAGCTCCTGACCATGACCTCTAAGATGTCTGCACAAGCCATTCTCACAGTCACTGAAGTTGCTACAGACACTGATGCTTTCATTTCATTAAAGTATATTTTTCTCAACTGATCAGATTGGAAGCTTCTTCCTTTATTTCAATATTTTCTGTATTCTTTAAGGGTTTTTCCAGTTTCAGAAAATCCCTGTCCCCTGCCACTGTTTGTTTTTAAAGGTAACAAACTGTGCTTTACTCTCCCTCTGCACTGAGTCTCCGCCGCTGCTCCCCATGTCTGTTATTGCTTGCAGCTCTGACGTCACGCTCATAGCACTGCAGTCAATAATTCAGCTCAGTGGCTCTACAGAGTTGACGGCACAAGCTGCTCAGAGACATTGAGCTCAATTATTGGCTGCAGCGATGTCGACATGAGATCAGCGCTGCAGACAATAATAGACACCGGGAGCAGTGGCAAAAACTCCGCACTGGACCCGGGAAGGATGAGTAAAGCGCAGTTTAATTAAAAAAAAAACTCTAAGCCTGTAAACATGGATTTTCCAAAACCTGATACCTCTCTCCAATGCCTCCCATTGTCCTGGAGTCTGATTCTGTCCAACCATCAGACCTGAGAGAGTGCAGACCATCTCAGACTGCAGAGATTATTATATAGAAGCAGCCGCTAGTCACATACAAGTTCCTTGGAGAAGGTATTGACCACTGACTCGCACCAAAATCAGTGGAGAGATGGTCGGAATTCCCATTCAGCTCTATGGGGAATTGAAACAATCAATCCACTGACAGCAGCACATGATGCTATTGGGATAGATGCAGGTCCCATTGGTGAGATCCCATATAATATACATTTATGGCATAGCCTGTGGAAATTCCTAAATGTATGTGATGGGAATACGCCTTTTATAAGGGTAAAGATGAATATGATATATGAGTAACTTTTGACCAAGACCACATTGTTTAAGACTGCGATGAGTGATGATAAGAATGACTTACAGAGGTTGTCTACTACTTTTACATTGGTGGCCTATCCTTAGGATAGGTCATCAATGTTTGATTGGCGGGGTCCGACACCCCAGGTGAAGTAAGTACTACCGGCCGGGGGCCACCCCTGCCGACACCGATAACAGCTGATTGGCGGCCGTGCCAGGTGTCGCACCCCGACCAATCAGACACTGATGACCTATTCTAAGGATGGGCTATCAATGTAAAAGTAGTGGACAACCTCTTTAACCACTTTCTGACATAATACGTCCCTGGGCCTTATGGACTAGGTACGTATTATTTCATTTCATGGAGAGGCTGTGTGGGTACGATCACCGCCGGGTGTCAGCTGATTCTGACAGCTGACACCCGGCACTGAGTGTAGGGAGCGGTGCGATCGTAGCATTTAGCGAGGGAGCGGTGCGATCGTAGCATTTAGCGAGTGAGCAGAGGGACAAAAGCATCATCGTGGGGTCCCGATCGTTGCCATGGTGACCCGATGTTGTCATGATGACATCCGGGTCACCAGGCACTAGCAAGATAGTTTGATCCTGCACTGCTATACCTTATAACTGCGATCAGACTGCAGAAGTGAAAGTCCCCCCGCTGTAACCCATCTGATTGCTCATGCCGAGGAGCCAGGGAGAATGACTCGCTCCAGCGAGTGAGCCCTGGAGCTGCACTCAGCGAGCAGTGTCCTGTCACTCACTGAGCTCAGCGCAGCTCCGGGGCTCGCTTGCTGGAGCGAGTCATTCTCTCCGGCTCCTCTGCGTGAGCGGTCAGGTGGATTACAGCGGGGGACATCTTTGGACAGGTGAGTATAATGATTTTTTTATTTTATTCTTATTTTTACACCAGGACACAGCAGGAGCAGACTACTACTCTAATCACTGTCCCTTGCTCGTGCTGATCGCAGAGCAAGCAGGGGACAATGATGAGGGCAGCGTTCAGCACCCGGCGCTTGGGAACAGTGCTAACTGTACACTGACTGATTCCCAGGCACCGGTACATATCACAAGGATGACTCACGGATCTCATTCATGTGTCATCTGCGTGGGACGTTTTGCGGCCTATGCAGTGCGAAATAAACGGACATGTCAACGTGTTTCATCCCCGGACACACAGTCCATGGAAACACACTGATGTGCACAGACCCATTCATTTGAATGGGTCTATGTGTGTGTATGTGTCTCCGGTACGTGTGGAAACTGTCACCACACGTACCGGACACACTGACGGCCTAACTATGCTGCCTGGTTATAGTGAATGGATCCCTCAGAGGTTTCATCTGAATTATGTGACTTGGCGATTTAAATGGAAACCCCGATATCCGTGCTCAGCGTAGAGCCAGGGCCTCCATCAGGGCATTACTGCCCTTACTACTGTATGGGGCCCGGTGAGAAGAAGCAAAAATGGGGGGCCTGGTCATGCTGGCAGCCCGAGGCCCCCCTCTCTTTGCTTCTACTCACCAGGCCTCAGGGGCAACATTTCAGCGACGCCGCTGCACACCAGATGCATGATGCACCCGGTGGATGGAAATAGGCCCTGTACCTTTAAGCTGCGGCTGGGTGCATCATGGTCCTGACTCCGATCTCCTGACATGCTGCGCGCTCATCTTCATTCCTGAGCAGAGCAGTGTGCCTCGGAGGAGGCGGTGGGCAGTGTGTGAGGAGGAGGAAGCTGCTGAGTCTGGAGCTGAGGGGAGGCTGGTGAGGGTGAAGGGAGTCTCATGCTGATGGGGGCCTGGTGGTGGTGAGGGGGACTTTATGGTGCTGAGGAGGGTCTTGTTGTGCTGAGCAGGGCCAGGTGGTGAGGGGGGGCTTGTGGTGCTGTGAGGGGCCTGGTGGTGCAGTGAGGGGCATGGTGGTGCTGCAAGGGGCCTGGTGGTGAGAGGAGGCTGGTGGTGCTGAGGGGGACCTGGTGGTGAGGGGAGGCTGGTGGTGCTGAGGCGGGCCTGGTGGTGAGGGGAGCCTGGTGGTGCTGAGGAATGCCTAGTGGTGAGGGGAGGCTGGTGATGGTGAGGGTGGTCTGGTGGTGGTGAGGGGAGGCTGGTTCTGAAGGGAGGCTGGTGCTGAAGGCAGGCTGAGTCTGTCCGGATGAGGTTGCTGAGAGGAGGCTGCGTCTGGCAGGGTGAGGCGGTGGTGGGCAGGCTGAGGTGGCCATTAGATTCTTCTTGACTAGGCAGCAGGCGCTGTGGGGTTGCCACTGGCTGTGTGAGTAGCTAACTTAAAGGGAACCTGTCATGTCATTTGTATCATGTAAACTGTCCCCAGGTCATAATTAGTGATGCAATGTGCATCACTAACATGCTTTTTTAGTGAAAAACTGCGCTATAATTATTTGTCAAAACCACTTTATATAGTTATATCTTACTTGCTCGTTCAGTCATAGGGATGTTCTTCACTGCATTCAGTCATGGTGGTCAGCACCCACTTAATTTGAATTCTGTCCCAGTATTTGCGGCGACATCACCTGAATCCTCGCATTCAAATTCCGCTCTTACACGCTGTTTAGTCTGAGCCGCACTTGTGCAACATCTATTTTTAATCCGCGCTTGCGCATTATCCATCGGCTCCGCGCGTGTGCGCAGTAAAGCTGTGAACTAAAGACAGCTTCACTGCGTACGCGTGGGGAGCCGTTCGTCACGGTGCACGCGCGGTGAGCCTATGGACAATGCACAAGCGCGGCTTAAAAATACACATTGAACAAGCGCGGGTTATGGCACACACACTGCACAAGCATGGCTCACACTAAACAGAGTGTAAGCGTGGAATTTGAATGCGAGGATTCAGGTGACGTCGCCGCAAACACTGGGATAGAATTCAAATTGAGTGGGCGGCGACCACCATGACCGAATGCAATGAAGAACACCCCTATGAGATATATCATATCTTTATATATACTGTATAACTATAAAAAGTGGTTTTGACATATGATTATAGCGCCGTTTTTCATTAAAAAACATGTTAGTGATGCCCACTGCATCGCTAACAACAACCTGGGGACAGTTTGCATGATACAAATGGCATGACAGGTTCCCTTTAAGTTCATGTATTAATTTGTCCACCATCTCAGTATGTGATTGTATGACACAAACATTTTTTGGGCTAAAATAATTTTAGTGGGAAATTTTTTTATTTTGTTTTCACAAGTCAACGTTATAATGTTCTGTGAAGCACCTGGGGGTTCAAGGTGCTCACCACACATCTAGATAAATTCATTTAGGGGTCTAGTTTCCAAAAAGGGGGCACTTGTTGGGCATTTCCACTGTTTAGTCACATCAGCGGCTCTGCAAATGCGACATGACGCATTCCAAAGTCTGCATTCCAAAACGTCACTCCTTCCCTTCTGAGGCTTGTCGTGCGCCCAAACAGTAGTTTTCTCCCACATATGGGGTATCAGCGTACTCAGGAGAAATTTCACAACAACCTTTGTGGTCCAATTTATCCTCTTACCCTTGTGAAAATAAAAAAATTGGGGCTAAAAGATAATTTTTGTGGAAAAAAACTGTGATTTTTTTGATTTTCACGGCTCTCCGTCATAAACTTTTGTGAAACACTTGGGGATTCAAAGTGCTCGCCACTAGTGATGAGCGAGCATGCTTGCTACTGCTTGGTGCTCGCCTGAGCATCTCACTGCTCTGCGCTCGCCGAGTATTTCCGGGGTTGCTCGGTGGGAGCTCGGGTCCCCTCTCTGCATGTCTGGCACTCTTTAGAGCACCAATCAACATGCTGGGATTGTCTGCCACTCACTGTAATGCCGTAGCCATGTTTGTTGTGGCATTACAGTGATTGGCTGGCCGCTCAGCGTCATCAGGTCTATATCAGACCTGGCGCCGCCATGCTCGTCACAGTCACTCTGGAAAGCTGCGTCAGGGAGAGATTTGCTTGTGTATTAGGTAGTGTAGGGAGAAAAAACGTACCTTACACATATCCATCCTAACAAACAATCCTTTTGAGGACTAACTAATCCATCTGCAGAGATATCAGGCAGGCAGTGTATATCGGCAGGCAGGCAGGGTATATAGCAGACTGCAGTGCATATAGCACAAGAGGCTCCATTCCAATTCTGCCTTCTGCTGCTGTTAGATATTTCTATACAAAGGCCCAGGTCTCAGGGGCCAGGAATACTTTTTTTTGGATCTTAATCCTCATTATTTGCTTAAAAAACAAGCCAGAGAACACCGTTTTTCTGCTCCATTTGTTTGTTGCCACTGCAGAATACAGCCAGGTTCTTTCCATATTACAGCGCTAGAAATTCAGCTATTTAAAACTGTGTTTTCTCCGTCAAACGGATCACATATACGTAGTCAGAAAATACTGCCATTTCTGGCCTCCATTAAAAGTTTCCTTTACTGTGTCAGTGAAGCAATTCACACCAGTTTGCTGTTCAAACTACTTACCTACAGGGCAGGTATTTAAAACTCTATTTTCTCTATCACACGGATCACATATAAGTTCGCTCCAAACTCGCTGTCCTCCATTTAAAATGGGCAAGGCACGTGGCAAGGAACGGGGAACTGGACATGATGGTGATGGTGCATGCAGAGGCCGAGGACAAGGCCGTGGGCATGCTGAAATTGTGCCACAACAAACACCCACATCTTCTCGCCTCACCTTCCTGTCCCAATTCCTAGGGGATCAAAGTACACCACTATTGAACCCAGAGCAAAAAAAAAAGGTTGTTGGTTGGATAGCGGATAATGCTTCCAGTCACTTAGCCACCACCACCCTGTCTTCCACACGGTCAAGTGTCAGTAGCCGTAAGTCTGGACTGCATATTCCTCACCGTGATTCTCCTTCCTCCCACCATGCCGAGTGCCCAGAGACAACTAATCCCACACTTGGACACTCTGAAGAGCTGTTCACTTTTTCCATTAATAGATTCGGGCCTCTCGCCCTGTCCACTTGAAGTGGGGCAAGAAGAGATTGCGTGTAGCGATGCCCAAATATTTGAGCAGCCACGGTCACACGAAGGCGACGGTGGGAAAGTGTCACAAGAGGTGGACTATGATGAGACACACAATCGCCAGAAAGTCAGGAGGAGGACCAGGAGGACCAGGGTGCGGAAGTGGAAGACAAGGTGGCGGATGATATAGTAACTGACCCAACCGGGCAGGAGGACATACAGAGCGAGGACAGCAACACACAGGGGGAGGGAGGCAGAGCACCCCAACAGGCAGGAAGAAGCAGTGTGGTGGCCGCAGACAGAAGGCAGGCAACCGTTCCCCGTAACACCAACACGAAGGAAGCTGCCAGTACAACTGTTAGGTCTTCCCGAGTCTGGTTGTTTTTTAAAGACTCTGTCGATAACCCCAAAAAGACCATTTGCACTACCTCCCAGGTCAACATCAGCAGGGGTGGCAAAACGACCAGCCTGACCACCACCAGCATGATCAGGTACATGGCAGCAAAGCACCTGACTTTGTGTGCCAAACCACAGGGTCAAGGAACAGTGTCTGCAGGTGGCACCATTACTTTTTCCGCTGTTGTGCATGCAAGCCAATCCCCTGTCCATGGTGCATGCGAAGATGCCTACTGCCCTGCACCTGTCGTTGCTCTCTCTCAAGTAGCAGCATAAGGAAGCACGTCCACGTCCTTGTCCCAGTGCAGCGTTCAGTTGTCCATACCCAAGTTCTTGGAACGCAAGCGCAAATATGCAGCCAACACCACACAGGCCACACTACTAAATTCTCACATTTCATGACTGCTTGCGCTCGAAATGTTGCCTTTTAGGCTCGTGGAGACGGAAGCAGTCCACAACCTGATGGCAGCGGCCATCCCTCGGTACTCGGTCCCCAGCTGCCACTATTTCTCCCGGTGTGCCGTCTCCGCATTACACAAGCACGTGTCCCAAAACATTAGCCGTGCCCTCAACAACGCAGTTACCGGGAAAGTCCACCTAACCACTGACACGTAGACAAGTGCTTGTGAGCAGGGAGGGTACATCTCGCTAACGGCACACTGCGTTAACATAGTGGAAGCCGGGACCCAGTCGGACCTTGGGACGGAACACGTCCTCCCGATGCCAAGGACTGCTGGCTCTAGGTCAATCAGGGTTGCCCCCGCGGTCTACAGCTCCTGCACCTCAGCCTCCTCCTCTTCAGCCTCCATCTCCGAAATGACCACATCAGTCACAAGCTGGAAGCACTGCAGCACTGCCTCGGCCAAGCGGCAACAGGCTGTGCTGAAGCTAATATGCTTAGGTGACAAACTGCACAATGCTGAAGAGTTGTGGACAGCTCTGAAAGAGCAGGCAGATCTGTGGCTCATACCGCTGAACCTACAGCCAGGCATGGTCGTGTGTGACAATGGCCGGAACCTGGTGGCGGCTCTGAGGCGAGACGAGATCATACACGTACCATGCCTTGCCCATGTGCTTAACCTCGTGGTTCAGCGGTTTCTCAAACCCTACCCGGAGCTGCCGGATCTGCTTGTTAAAGTACGCCGCCTGTGTGCCCATTTTAGAAAGTCAGCTACAGCTTCCACCGCCCTTGCCGTGTTTCAGCAGCGTTTGCAGCTTCCGGCTCACAGACTGGTGTGTGATGTTGGAACTCTACACTGCAGATGTTGGGAAGGATTTGTGAGCAGAAGAGGGCAGTTGTTGAGTACCAGAATCAACAAGGCCGTCGGTATTCAGTTCAGACTTCACACATAAAACCTCAGGAGTGGACATGGATGCCAGACATATATACCATCCTCCAAAACTTTGAGGACTTCACCAAGATGGTGAGCGGCGATGATGCCATAATTAGCGTCACCATCCCGCTTCTCTGTCTTCTGAAACGCTCTCTGCTCACAATCAAAGAGGATGCATTGCAGGCGGAGCACGATGAGAAGGAACTGTACAGGGTGATTACACACAGCTAAGCCTCATCTCATCCCAACGTGGATTGGGTGACAATGAGGAAGAGGAGGAGGAGGAGGAAGGACAGGAGCTAGTTTCATGCACTATAGACGGTACTACCTGCACAGCTGTCATACAGTCTGTTCAGCGTGGATGGCCAGAGGACAGAGAGGAGGAGGAGGCGAGCATGGTCAGTCATCCTCTTGGTGAGGACACGGAAGTCTTGCCTGTTAGTAGTCTGGCACGCATGGCTGAGTTTATGTTATGCTGCCTTTCCCATGACCCTCGTGTTCTCAAAATTTTGGGTGAGAGTCATTACTGGTTGGTGACACTTCTAGACCCACGCTACTAGGAGAGCTTTATATCTCTTATTCCTGAGGCGGACAGGTCTGCAAAAATGGGGCTGTACCAGAAGGCCCTTGTTGCGGAACTATTAAAACAATTCCCATCTGAAAACGCTGGCGGCAGAGGGCACACTTCGTTGGACAACCAAGGAGTACAGGCAAGAGAGACACAACTTCAATCCAGCAGAGGCAGGGGAACATTGTCAAAGTTCTGGGAGAATTTTCTCAGACCCTCCCATCGCACAGGCCCTGAGGTGCGGGATACTCTCACAAGGAGTGCAAAGTTTGGGAAGATGCTGAGGGAGTACCTTGCCGACCATACCAACATCCTCCGTGATTCTGCTGTGCCTTATAATTATTGGGTATCCAAGCTGAATACGTGGAATGAACTGGCTCTCTATGCCTTGGAGGTCCTGGCCTGGCCTGCCCTGCCGCCAGCGTTTTATCAGAGCGGGTTTTTAGTGCCGCTGGTGGAATTATAACTGATAAGCGCATCTGCCTGTCAACTGAAAATCCTGACAGGCTGTAACATACCTGGCGGCGTCCTTGCATAGTGGTCCATCTCCCACTGTGCAAGAGCGCGCACTTGATCTCCAGTCCAGTCTGCTAGCCTGGCTTCCCTCCATGCTGTCTGCTTGCCTCTGTGTCTGCTGCTTAAGGGCGGCGCCCGATCACTTCCTGCTTTTTGTACCTGCTGCAGGCACACCCCTTGTGCGTCCTCGGCCTATTGCTGTCTGTCACCTGGTATTTAACCCAGCTGCTCCAATGAATCCCTGCCTGAGCATTGTGTTTCATTCAGTGTGGTCTTTCACTCTGAATGTGCCAGGTCCCCTTCTGTGTTCTCTTGTCTGCCTATCCTGGAGGCTGTATTTCCGGGCCTGTCTGAACACGCTCCTTGCCTGTTTGTCTCGCCTTCTAGAGGCCGCATACCTAGACCCGCTCCTGTATCTTGTCTGTCCTGTCTGAACACGCTCCTAGCCTGTTCCTCCCGCCTTCTAGGGGCTGCATTCCTAGACCCGCTCCTGTATCTAGTCTGTCCTGTCTGAACACGCTCCTGGCCTGTTCCTCCCGCCTTCTAGGGGCTGCATTCCTAGACCCGCTCCTGTATCTTGCTACTGTGTCTGTTCTTGTCTGTATACTCTTCTAGCCTGTTTTCCCGTGTTTCTCTATGTCCATACCTTTCCTTTTTCTGCAGAGTCTGAACTCGTCCCTTACTCCTGCTCGTTGTCACTGTACTCCCGTTTGTGAGTTTGTGGTCCACTCGCTACTTCACTGCAAGTACCCTGTGGGTATCTGGTTCTGCCTTTCCCTTCCTGTCTGTTCCATGTGAACAGAGCCCTGTCCCTCCTGCTCTGCCTTTGCTCACCGCTCCGGCGGTTCTAGCCTGCTCTGCCTTTGCTCACCGCTCCGGCGGTTCTAGCCTGCTCTGCCTTTGCTCACCGCTCCGGCGGTTCTAGCCTGCTCTGCCTTTGCTCACCGCTCCGGCGGTTCAAGCCTGCTCTGCCTTTGCTCACCGCTCCGGCGGTTCTAGCCTGCTCTGCCTTTGCTCACCGCTCCGGCGGTTCTAGCCTGCTCTGCCTTTTCTCACCGCTCCGGCGGTTCTAGCCTGCTCTGCCTTTGCTCACCTCTCCGGCGGTTCTAGCCTGCTCTGCCTTTGCTCACCGTTCCGGCGGTTCTAGCCTGCTCTGCCTTTGCTCACCGCTCCGGCGGTTCTAGCCTGCTCTGCCTTTGCTCACCGCTCCGGCGGTTCTAGCCTGCTCTGCCTTTGCTCACCGCTCCGGCGGTTCTAGCCTGCTCTGCCTTTGCTCACCGCTCCGGCAGTTCTAGCCTGCTCTGCCTTTGCTCACCGCTCCGGCGGTTCTAGCCTGCTCTGCCTTTGCGCACTGCTCCGGCGGTTCTAGCCTGCTCTGCCTTTGCTCACCGCTCCGGCGGTTCTAGCCTGCTCTGCCTTTGCTCACAGCTCCGGCGGTTCTAGCCTGCTCTTCCTTTGCTCACCGCTCCGGCGGTTCTAGCCTGCTCTCCCTTTGCTCACCGCTCCAGGCGGCCTTGTCCTACTCTACTCTTGCTCACCGCTCCAGGCGGCCTTGTCCTGCTCTACTCTTGCTCATCGCTCCAGGCGGCCTTGTCCTGCTCTACTCTTGCTCATCGCTCCAGGCGGCCTCGTCCTGCTCTACTCTTGCTCACCGCTCCAGGCGGCCTCGTCCTGCTCTACTCTAGCTCACCGCTCCAGGCGGCCTCGTCCTGCTCTACTCTTGCTCACCGCTCCAGGCGGCCTCGTCCTGCTCTACTCTTACTCACCGCTCTAGGCGGTCTCGTCCTGCCCTGCTCTCGCTCACCTCTCTGGGCGGCCTCACTCTGCTGTGTTTGTCCGCCACATCTGTGGTTCTGTTCCTGAGTCCCAGTGTGTACTGGGTCCTATCCCGCCTGTGTTCCTACCTGCTAGCGCCTCCCTGTCTGCACTCTAGCCGTGCTTGCCTGTACCCCCCTGCCTGCATACTCGCCTGCCTGCATACCAGTCGTGCCTGCCTATACCCACCAGTCTGTATGCCAGCCTAACCAGTCTGTTCCTGTATTCCCCTGTGTGGGTCAACAGCCGTGTCCGGGGTCTGTCCTGGAGTAGCACCTGGTCCCTCTGCTCGGTTCCTCCTTGGTGCACTGGCGTCGTATGCCGTCGTGCGACCCTGGTCGGATCGGGTGAATACCTAGTTACTCCCCTCCAGGCATTCACTCTCCGGCACGGTCCAGTGGAATCACACGCACACGCCGCTCAGCCCGGGCGTGTGCATTACACAGGCTGACTCTTATAAAAATGAACAAGGGCTGGATTGGGCCAGACTTCTCATCACCACCGAATGATAGCAGCGTAACATAAACTCAAATCCAGTGTCTTTTCTTGGGAGGTGTATTCCCATGCACCTCTTCACACCCACACAGGCTATACGCTTCCTGATTTTGGCTATTTGCTCTTGTCCTCCTCCTTCTCCTCATCCTCCACCACCATATCACCAGGGTGACCGTGGTCCATGATGTAACACCCACATAATTTTTTTAAAGGGTGTTTATGATGCCCGTAAAAAAATGTTTTCTACAGTATGTTCATGTATACCCCCCAGGGGTAAATGTTTGTCAGCCCATACACTTAGTGCATGGGCATTACAAGTATAGGAGGCCCGCTCCTTTCTAATGACTAAGTGTGAAAAGAAGTGGTCTGTGGAGTGCTGAAGTGATCACTGGAGAAAAACAATTTGGGGCTAAAAACATTTAATAAGCCCTTTACACAATGCATTTCGATAGCAAACTATCTTCATCAGGTGGTACAAGGGTATGAACACAGGATAAAACATATATAAGCAAAGCTTCACAATGATTGGTTGGTACTCTAATTGGTTTTGCAAGGATTAATTTGAACACTAATTCATTGAACCTGGATTCACAAGGAACCCTTCATATGCCGGTGTGCATGTGCCTCCAACAGTCGCACATGGACAACCCTCACATGAATTCAAAAGCCGAAAACACATTGGACAAGACATGGAATATAGTAATACATATCAACATACAAAATCAAGAAAATCTAAAATATGTCCTCAATATTTCTTCAAAAATATGTCCTCAAGCTTGATTCTTACCTGAGAGCTTCTTCTCAATTGATCAAACTCCTAAGAGATCCCCCCCCCATGAACAATTGTCTCATCTTGACTCTTGATGTTAGTGCTCTTTACAGTAATATATCCCATGAATTGGGGCTGACAGCAGTCGAACATTTTTTGTCGACTGATACCAATATTCCAACTGAGCAAAAGAAATTTCTCAAAACAGCTATTATGTTTGTATTGAACAATAATGTATTCACGTTTGAAGGGGTGGTCTAACGTCAGATAAGTGGCTGTGCGATGGGGACAAGATACACCAATTTGTTTATGGGGGTCTTTGAGTCCGTCTTCATCGCACAGTTCCCCATGGCGGTTAACCATGTGGTGTTTTACCGCCGTTATATAGACTATTTATTCTTCTTGTGGAGGGGCACTAGTGAGAGTGAATTGAAGTTCGTTGATGAACTCAATTCTAATTCGTGGGGTTTATCCTTCACAGCAACTTTTTCTGAAACTGCCCTACAATTCTTGGCCCTGATGGTGCAGTTTGACACGATGGGAAGATTGTTCACATCAACCTTCTTTAAACCAGTGGATGTGAATAGTTATCTGAGGTTTGATAGTGGACATCTCCCAAAATGGATCACCAATGTTCCCTATGGGCAATATTGGAGGGTCCGAAAAAACTGCACCAGAGACTCTGAATTTTTGGTGGAATCTAAAATATTGAGGAAACGGTTCATACAGAAGGGTTACCCCCAAAAATTATTGAAGGATGCCTTTTCTAAAACTAGGGCCCTTACCCAGGACATGTGCATTGATAGGATTGAGTTATCCACTGGTAAAAATAAAAATAAAATAGCCTCCGATTTGACTAGATGGAGTATGGTGACTACATTTAATCAATCTAGGGTCACCATTCACAGTATCCTGAATAAATTTTGGTTTATTTTGAGGGGTGACCCAATTCTAGGGCATTTCATACCCAATAATCCAAATATTATTTTTAGGAAGAATAAAAACCTACGAAGTTTAATAGCACCTAGTAATACATCTTTGAAGTCCAAAATACAGCCACCACAGAATGGCTTTGGTCCGGGGTGTTTTCCGTGAAACACACCAAAGTGTTTATGTTGTAGAGCCATTAAAATGGCGCCCAAAAAATTTTCTCATCACATACCGCAGGAAAGAAATTTTCTATCACACACAACGTGAATTGTCAATCAACATATGTGATCTACCTACTGGAGTGTACATGCACGTTTAAATAAACATAGACACAATATCCGGACAGGTTATCAATTACATAGCGTATCGAAACACTTCAGTATTGTCCATCAAAAAGATCCAGGAGATATGAGGCTCACTATCATTGACCATGTACCTGATACCGTCTCTGATCGATTGGTGAGTTTGATTAATAAGGAGAGTTTTTGGATTTTCAAAATGGGCACACTTGCCCCTGAAGGTCTAAATTTGGCCCTTGAAAATATGATCAGCTCTTAGGGATATTATTCTTCCCCTTTTAGAATGATCTATATTTGCCACTTTTTACTTCTCCCTCTCCTCCTCTTCTTTTCATTATTCATTTTGCATTTGCAATATGTCACAATATAGTGATTCTTATGTGTATTTTATACTGGTAATGTATTTTTCAATATTGTCCATCAATGCGTATTGCCATTTTCTGTCTTATCTAATATGTTTTTGATTCTCAAATTCATGTGGAGGTTGTCCATGTGTGACTGATGGGGGCCCGTGCACGCCGACACGTGTGGGGGTCCTTGTGGACCTAGGTTCATCTCATTAGTGTTTGAATTAATTATTTCAAAACTTATTAGTAATATGTTATAACACAATAATTCTTGTGTGTATATTGCAATTGACAAGGTGTTTCTTGATTTTGTCTATTAATATGTATTGCTATATTCCATGTCTTATCCAATGTATTTTCGACTCTTGAATTCATGCGAGGGTTGTCCATGTGCGACTGTTGGAGGCACATGCACACCGGCATATGAAGGGTTCCTTGTGAACCCAGGTTCAACGAATTAGTGTTCGAATTAATCCTTGCAAAACCAATTAGTGTACCAAACAATCATTGTGAAGCTTTGCTTATATATGTTTTATCCTGTGTTCATACCCTTGTACCACCTGATGAAGATAGTTTGCTATCGAAATGCGTTGTGGAAAGGGCTTATTAAATGTTTTTAGCCCCAAATTGTTTTTCTCCAGTGATCACTTCAGCACTCCATAGACCACTTCTTTTCAAACTTAGTTTCTATATCCCTCTCTGAGGGCCAGCGGCAGGAGCAGCTCTTTGGATCAGTTGCCAACCGTCCCTGCAATTTTCTTCCCCACTCGTTAATTCAGGACCTGTGGCAAGGGAGCCGCCTGTTTCTAATCCATAGGACCTGCGGTGATGCGCATCCGGTCCTGAGCCAAGTGGTCTGCGACCGGTCACGTGGGCCGCGACCAGGAACCTGGAAGCGGCGAGCCCAGCCAGCGGTACGCCCACTGGTCTGTACCACGCGGTGAGACTCATCCTCTCTCCACCCTCTGGCAGTCACCGGGGTTGTGCAGGGGTGCACAACTCCAGTAGGTGAGTGGCCTTTTGGCCGTTTTTAATCCACATTGGTCCATCTGGTCCTTCACACAGCGCGCTTCTCTCTTTTTTTTCCGCTCCTTTCTAATGGGAACATTTTTTTATGAGTCCCTCTTCCACGTCTCTTCCAAGGGGCATTGAAGTGCCTCCAAATTTTTGGCAGACTTGCATTCACTGCATAGGCCAACACTATGGGAGACTCTCTCCTTTCTAATGGGAATTTGTCGTTACTGTGGTCTGCTCTATGTGTCCTTCATTTCTTAGTGGGGTTTTTCCTAAATTTGGTCAGCCGTTGGACTCACTGCATACCCTATAACTGTATAGCAGACCCTCTCCTTTCTAATGGGAACATGTCATACTTGTTACTGTGGCCCTGCTCTGTGTGTCTTTAAATTCTTAGTGGGGTTTTTCCTAAAATTGGTTAGCTGTTGGACTCACTGCATATGACTCGCCCCCTGGACCGTGGGGCACTCGGGACCAGGCTTCGGGGCAATGCTGGGAGTAGTGGTGGTGACCCGGTCCCGTGGCTCAGGGTGGTCAGACCAGTGGTAGTCTTCTATGTGCTGTAGGTAATGTCCGACTACGCCACCCGTGGATTGCGGCTATTATGAACCGCCGCTGCAAGGCAGACCGCTGAGGCTGATGGTGTTTGCAGCTGAGGTAGTGTTACTCCCCACGGGAAGAGTGCAGCCCCAGGGCAGTGTAGAGAATGGTGGGGGTGATGGTGCAGAGAGTCCCAGTGCCGTTAGTGCTGGAGGAGCAAGGAGTACACAGACAACGTACTGCAGTCCAGTGTCTTTTACTCACAGTTCATATGCTCCGGGTCACTTCGGCGCAAGCAGTGACCACCCAAGCCGTGCGGTGTCCACCAGGTGAGGGACTCGGTCAACCCCCAGGCACTTCAGGAGTATGGTTCAGAGCTCCTTCCTATCCTTCCTTCGGCTCATGCCCCGCCAGTGACCAAGCTTCTGTCCAGCTCCCGCGGGTCTATGCGGGCAAACGTGGGCCCCGTTTCCCGCTACCCTATATGGTATGCCTTCCTAGCAAGGTTTAGGAAGGGGTCGCACCAAGTGATGGTAGCGACCTCCGGTTCTTGGCTGAAGATTATTAGCTTCCACCAAATTGGAATTCGGTACCCTCTTCTTGCCTGACCCGTCACCCAATTCACATTGGGCCTTAGGGTCCCTTCCACCTTCTTGTTCCTGAGCCCTTCTGTTTCTCGGCCACTTCTTTCCCTTTCCTGTTCCTTCTCTTCTCCTCTGTTCCTTCTCCTCTCAGGCCCCGGCCTTTTCTCAAGGCCTGCCTCTGAGCAGAGCTCCTGCAGAGCCTCTGCTCCCTGTCTTCTCTTCTGCGTTCTCCACCGAACAGACTGAACTTCGATCTAAGATGGTGCCCACCTTTTATACTTCCCTCTAGAACATGAGCCCAGGTGACCAGCAACCAATGAGCTCCTACCTACGCTCAGGAACCGTCCCCTCCTGCTCCTACATCACCGGGTTTTCCTCCCCCCTCCCCACTCCAGCCAGGGACATGGTCTGTCGTGCCTGCATTAATATTTAAATGGGAGCACCGTTGAGCTGTCCCCCGGAAATGGGGTGTGTATGCTGCATGCAGCTACCTGAGCCCTGGTCCATACTCCATCCTTACCCGGGAGTGGAATATCACACCTATGGTTGAGGTGCAATACCTCTGTAGCGACCGAGCCCTCGGGGCGCTACACATACCCTGTAACTCTATAGCAGACCCTCTCCTTTCTAATGGGAACATGTTTTACCTTGTTACTGTGGCCCTGCTCCGTGTGTCTTTAAATTCTTAGTGGGGTTTTCCTAAAATTGGTCAGCCGTTGGACTCAGTGCATACCCTATAACTGTATAGCAGACTCTCCTTTCTAATGGGAATTTGTCTTTACTGTGGCCCTGCTCTATGTGTCTTTAAATTCTTAGTGGGGTTTTTCCTAAAATTTGTCAGCCGTTGGACTCACTGCATACCCTATAACTGGATAGCAGACTCTCTCCTTTCTAATGGGAATTTGTCGTTAATGTGGCCCTGCTCTATGTGTCTTTAAATTCGTAGTGAGGTTTTTCCTAAAATTGGTCAGCCGTTGGACTCACTGCATACCCTATAACTGTATAGCAGACCCTCTCCTTTCTAATGGGAACATGTCGTACTTGTTACTGTGGCCCTGCTCTGTGTGTCTTTAAATTCTTAGAGGGGTTTTTCCTAAAATTGGTCAGCCGTTGGACTCACTGCATACCCTATAACTGTATAGCAGACTCTCTCTTTTCTAATGGGAATTTGTCGTTACTGTGGCCCTGCTCTGTGTCTTTAAATTCTTAGTGGGGGGGTTTTCCCAAATTTTGGCAGCCCTTGCTGTAACATCATGGGCATTACCACTATAGGAGACCCGCTCCTTTATAATGGGAACAATTTTTTTACTGAGACCCTCCTCTATGTCTCTTCAAAGGGGTATTGGGTTGCGTCCAAATTTTTGGCAGCCCTTGCAGTCACTGGATACGCAATAACAGTATAGGAGACCCACTTGTTAATAATGGAAACAACAAAGCATAGCCGGCTGATGGCTCTCTAACAATAGCTAGGGCCAACTGCTACCCCTTTAAGAATAGTAAGGGCCGTCTGATGTCCCTTTAAAGATAGGCTTTATGACTTTCAGAGTCCCTCCATCATAAATAAAACAGGATGTGTCCGATGATGTGCCACACACCACATTGCCAGATAAGGTTGTAAAATGTTAAAATTACATTTCCTGGTGAATGCATTTGTCTTAAAAAAATAACGTAAAAAAAACAAAACAATAGGATCTTTCTTAAGTATAAAAAACACCATCCCCAATTTAACCTCAATGTAATCACATTGGTCAGCTCCTGCACCTCCTCCTCCATCTCCGAAATGACCACATCAGTCACAAGCTGACAGCACTGCAGCACTGCCTTGGCCAAGCGGCAACAGGCTGTGCTGAAGATAACATGCTTAATTCTTAATTGACAAACCGCCCAGCGCTGCAGAGTTGTTGAAAGCTGTAACACAGCAGCCTGATCTGTGGCTCCAGGCATGGTCGTGTGTGACAATGGGCGGAACCTGGTGACGGAGAAATGACAGCCGGAGTAGATACGGTTTCCGTCTATGCCAGTCCTTTCACCGAGCTAAATACAACTCTCAGCAAAAAAAGCTGTGGACTGGCTCCATACCGTTACTGGCCACATTCACTTGACCACGTGTTTGTGGTTAGGTGGTCCTTCCCATTAAGTGCACTGGGGAGGGCACGGGTAATGTTGTGGGACCCATGCTTGTGGAAGGCAGAGACGATACCGGCAAAAATAATGGCGGCTGGGGACCGAGTATGGACAGCTTCCGCCTCCACAAGCCTAAAAGGACATATTTCAAGTGCAAGCAGCTGCCCAGAAATCTGGCAGTTTAGTGTTGCGGCCTGTGGGTGGGTGGCTGGCTTGCATTCCAAGTAACAGAAAACTAAGCAGATGGTGGCCTCTATCATCATCATGGCCTCACCTCGGCACTATGAACTCTCCTGAAGGGGAAGCCAGGGCCCACCGGAGGAGTCTCCGGTTCTCTGGTGAGCCCATCCAACCCTGCCGAGAAGCAGCCCTGGCTAAGAAAAGTGTGGGGTAAGGTTCCCAGACACGCTATGGCTGCTTTTTTAATGTGGATCGGACATGCTTATGCATGCTATTTCTTAAACCGCATTGCAGATCAGGCCATTGTCCAACTCTGTAGTCATGAAATTAAATGCGCCAAGAAAGATGTTTGTGTGTCAAAGCACCACTGACAAGTGCGAGTTGATGTTGGATGGGCTGCCATTGCTTCTGCAACAAGCTGCATTAGAGGACTTCCTGGGAAAAATGACACCCAGGGTAGATACGGTTTCCCTCTATGCCAGTCCTTTCACCGAGCTAACTACAACTCTCAGCAAAAAAAGCTGTGGACTGGCTCCGTACCGTCCCTGGCCACATTCACCTGTCCACGTGTTTGTGGTTAGGCGGTCCTTCCCAGTAAGTGCACTGGGGAGGGCACGGGTAATGTTGTGGGACCCGTGCTTGTGGAAGGCGGAGACGATACCGGGAGAAATAGTGGCAGCTGGTGACCGAGTATGGACACCCGACCATGAGGTTATGAAAAGCTTCCGCCTACATGAGCCTAAAAGGCCACATTTCAAGTGCAAGCAGCTGTCAAAAATTTGGCAGTATAGTATTGCAGCCTGTGGGTGTGTGGCTGGCTGCATACTTGCGCTTGCATTCCAAGGAATGGGGTAGGGACAACTGAACGCTGCACTGGGACAAGGATGTGGACGGTGATTGTTGCAAGTCTGCAATGACAGGTGCATGGCGGGAGGCATTTTCGCATGCGCCAAGGATCACTTATGATGGCCACACTTTTAGGCAGTGACCTGAGAGTCAGAAATGCTTCCAGAGGTCTTCCCCATGCTGTTCCCATGTCTTTTCAGCACTGTATGCATGTGTCTGATGATGTGTCACACACCACATGGCCAGATAAGGTTGTAAAATGTTAAAATGAGATTTCCCAATGAATGCATTTGTCTTTGTTGAAAGCAATGCAAAAGTGCAAAAACGCATCAAAAACGCTATGTGTGAACATAGCCCAAGGTGTGGAGGAGTATTTTTGGTTTTGGTTATTTATTTTGCCTTATATACAAGTCATTACCCTGGAAAGGATGTTCCTTAATATATTTCCCAGGAAAATCCATTTTGTTTTTGTATGTTTTATTGTGAATCCGTAAAAGTGGCGTAATACTCTGACAACGTTGTTGACAGCAGTGACCTGGGAGTCAGAAATGCTTCCAGGGATCTTCCCCATGCTGTTCCCATGTCATTTGAGCACTTGTTCCCATCGATTTGGGCAATTTTTAGGCCCTCTGCAGACCGCTACGGGGAGCCACCTGAAAAATGCTCAAGTTTCCCATAGACTTACATTGGGCTCGTTGCTCGGGTCGAGCACCCGAGTATTCCAATTTGCTCGACCCGAGCAACGAGTACCCGAGCATTTTAGTGCTCGCTCCTCACTACTCGCCACAGATGATGGATAAGTTCCTTAAGGGGTATAGTTTTCAAAATGGGGTCACTTGGGGGCGGGTTTCCACTGTATAGGCACATCAGGGGCTCTCCAAATGCGACATGGCACCCGCTAATTATTCAAGCAAATTTTACATGCGAAAAGTCAAATGGTGCTTCTTCCCTTCTGAGCCCTGCCGTGCACCCAAACAGTGGTTTTCCCCCACATATGGAGTATCGGCTTACTCAGGAGAAATTGCACAACAAATGTTATGGTGCAATTTCTCCTTTTACCCTTATGAAAATGCAAAATTGGAGGCTGAAACATTTTTGTGGGAAAAATGTGAAAACGGCTCAATGTTATAATCTTCTGTGAAGCACCTGGGGGTTCAAAGTGCTCACCACACATCTAGATAAGTTCCCTGAGGGGTCTAGTTTCCACAATGGTGTCACTTGTGTGGGATTTCCACTGTTTAGGCACATCAGGGACTCCTCAAACACAACATGGCGTCCACTAATTATTCAAGCAAATTTTACATTCAAAAAGTCAAATCGTGCTCCTTCCCTTCCGAGTCATGCCATGCGCCCAAACAGTGGTTTTCCCCCACATATGAGATATCGGCGTGCTCAGGAGAAATTGCACAACAAATTCTGGGGTCCATTTTTTCCTGTTACCCTTGCGAAAATAAAAAAATTGGGTCTAAAGAAACATTTTTGTGAAAAAAAAGCTCATTGTTTTCTTCCACAATCCAAAAATTCTTGTGAAGCACTTAAAGGGTTAATGAACTTCTTGAATTTGGTTTTGAGCACCTTGAGGGGTGAAGTTTTTAGAATGGTGCCACTTTTGGGTATTTTCTGTCATAACGACCCCTCAAAGTCACTTCAAATGTGATGTGGTCCCTAAAAAAATAGTTTTGTAAATTTTGTTGGAAAAATTAGAAATCGCTGGTCAATTTTTAACCCTTTGAACTTCCTAACCAAAAAAAAGTTGGTTCCAAAATTGTGCTGCTGTAAAGTAGACATGTGGGAAATTTTATTTATTAACTATTTTGTGTGAGATATCTCTCACAAAATAGATAATATAAAGTCATATTAAGTAAATTTTACCTCTATCATAAAGTACAATATGTCATGAAAAAACATTCTCAGAATGAGTGGGATCCATTGAAACATTCCAGAGTTATCTCATAATGTGACACTAGTCAGAATTGTAAAAATTGGCCTGGTCATTAACGTGCAAATAGCCTTCGGGGGTAAAGGAGATAAAGGAGCTTTTATCACTGAGGATGGATTCAATCACATTTCTGTTTTGCAGGTTCGTGGGCAGACAGATCTCCCTTACATGATGCTGCATTTCATGGAAGACTTTTGACTGTTAAAACACTGATTGCTCAGGTATAGCATGATGGCTCGATTATACAGGTATTCTACCTAAAACTGAATTATTAGGTACGGATAGAGTCAGTTTTGGACTACATCCTGTGATAGACCCAATGTTCTGACATTATAATGGATCCCAAAGCAGTGATGTAGACAGCGAGACAATAAGGGCATGTGCCCCATGTGGTGA
Organism: Phyllobates terribilis; assembly: GCF_046119375.1. Lineage (NCBI taxonomy): Eukaryota > Metazoa > Chordata > Amphibia > Anura > Dendrobatidae > Phyllobates > Phyllobates terribilis. The sequence goes on from NW_027362762.1 coordinate 869,485,251, forward strand.
GTGCCAAGGAGGGCACAGCAAGTAACTTTGCCTTAGCCAGGAAAATTGGATTCAGGGCTAGGGCAGCAAACTGAACCTTTGCCAGGGTGAAAGATCCTAATTATAGCTAAAGATCCAATAGAAGACAACCCCATTTGATCAGATTTGGTGCTGGTTCTCTTTTACTTGATTTCCAAATCACTTGTCTGAATTTATTACTGATATGTCGTGTGTGCTGTAATCACACAGTTTAGTATAAAGCTAAATGTGTACTGGCATTTTTTCTGTAGAAATAAAAGACGAACCCTCAAAATTATATCCCCTTCTATCGCCATACTTGAGATACAGAGGGCAATTAATCCTAGTGTGAAATTGTGTGAGATGTGCTCTTATATTAGATCTGGTTAAGCTTTTGTAACAGTATAAAATATCATATACAGTGGGGGAAATAAGTATTTGATCCCTTGCTGTTTTTGTAAGTTTACCCACTGACAAAGACATGAACAGTCTATAATTTTAAGGGTAGGTTAATTTTAACATTGAGAGATAGAATATCCCCCCAAAAATTGAGAAAATCACATTGTATAAATTAGATAATTTTTTTTGCATTTTGCAGTGAGAAATAAGTATTTGATCCCTCTGGCAAACAATACTTAATACTTGGTGGCAAAACCCTTGTTGGCAAGCACAGCAGTCAGACGTTTTTTGTAGCTGATGATGAGGTTTGCGCACATGTCGGGAGAAATTTTGGTCCACTCCTCTTTGCAGATCATCTCTGAATCATTAAGATTTTGAGGCTGTCGCTTGGCAGCTCAGAGCTTCAACTCGCTCCATAAGTTTTCTATGGGATTAAGGTCTGGAGACTGGCTAGGCCACTCCATGACCTTACTGTGCTTCTGTTTGAGCCACTCCTTTGTTGCCTTGGCTGTATGTTTTGGGTCATTGTCTTGCTGGAAGACCCAACCACAACCCATCTTCAATGCTTTTACTGAGGGAAGAAGGTTGTTGGCCAAAATCTCGCGATACATGACCCCGTCCATCTACCATTCAGTACGGTGTAGTCATCATGTCCCCTTTGTAGAAAAGCATCCCCAAAGTATAGTGTTTCCCTCACCATGCTTCACGGTTGGGATGATGTTCTTAGGGTTGTACTCATCCTTCTTCTTCCTCCGAACACAGCGAGTTGAGTGAATGCGAAAGAGCTCAATTTTTGTCTCATCTGACCACAGCACATTCTCCCAGTAACTCACAGAATCATCCAGGTGTTCATTGGCAAACTTCAGACGGGCCTACACATGTGCCTTCTTGAGCAGGGGGACCTTGCGGGCACTGCAGGATTTTAAACCTTTAGGCGTAATGTGTTACCGATGGTTTTCTTGGTGGCTGTGGTCCCAGATACCTGGAGATCATTAACAAGTTCCCCCCGTGTAGTTTTAGGCTGATCTCTCACCTTCCTCATGATCAAGGATACCCCATGAGGTGAGATTTTGCATGGTGTCCCAGATCTATGTCGATTGACAGTCATTTTGTATTTCTTCCATTTTCTTACTATTGTACCAACAGTTGTCTCCTTCTCACCCAGCGTCTTACTTATGGTTTTGTAGCCCATTCCAGCTTTGTGCAGGTCTATGATCTTGTCCCTGACATCCTTAGAAAGCTCTTTGGTCTTGCCCATGTCGTAGAGGTTAGAGTCTGACTGATTAATTGAGTCTGTGGACAGGAGTCTTTTATACATGTGACTATGTAAGACAGCTGTCTTTAATGCAGGTAACGAGTTGATTAGGAGCATCTAACTGGTCTATAGGAGCCAGAACTCATAATGCTTTGTAGAGGGAGCAAATACTTATTTCTCACTGCAAAATGCAAATAAATTTATCTAATTTATACAATGTGATTTTCTTGATTTTTTTGGATAGTCTATCTCTCAATGTTAAAATTAACCTACCCTTAAAATTATAGACTGTTCATGTCTTTGTCAGTGGGCAAACTTACAAAAACAGCAAGGGATCAAATACTTATTTCCCCCACTGTAAGTGTTATTCATAATAATCAGAAATCAAACAAATGTATATAAACAATAGATATTTTATTGAGGTATACAATATAAATAAAAATTTAAAGTTAACAATGAAAATCAAGAAGCAATGAAAGCAAGAAGATGCTAATGAGAGACACAAAATAATGAAGATAAGAAAACAGTACAAGTGGTAGCCAACAGATGGCAGAATACTACCAATATTGATAACAGGTATGTATATGCACATATGTATATCCACAAAATTAATTACAATGCAGTTCTGAAAGTTAGAGCTATACAAAATTGGTGAAATGTAATGCACACATATAGTGCAATGTAACATAGTAACATAGTTTGTAAAGCCGAATAAAGACTTGCGTCCATCAAGTTCGACCTGTTAGTTCTGTAATTGCTAAAGTTGATCCAGAGGAGGGCAAAAACCCCAAATGATTTGGCCAATCTTCACCTGAGGAAAAATTCCCTCCCGACTCTGAAACCAGCAGTCAGAATAAATCCCTGTATTAACCTACTATTTTATTTTATTTTTAAGTATATGCTGGAATCTGCCTGGTATCTAGAAATGCATCCAGTCCCCGCTTGAACTGGTGTAGTGAATCTGACATTACCGTCTCCTCACTCAGTGAATTCCATATTCTCACTGCTCTTACCGTAAAGAACCCCTTCCTATGCTGTTGCTGAAACCTTTTCTCTTCCAGTCTTAGTGAATGCCCTCTTGTTACCGTAATATCCCTCCTTTTGAACAAATCCCGGGCAAGGTCTCTATACTGTCCCCTAACATATTTGTACACATTTATTATGTCCCCCCTCAACCTTCTCTTTTCCAGGCTGAATAGTCCTAGTTTTGCCAACCTCTCTGGGTATTGCAGTCCCTCCATTCCCTTTATTAATTTTGTTGCCCTCCTTTGTACCTTTTCAAGCTCATTTATATCCTTTCTATATATTGGGGCCCATAACTGAGCACAGTATTCCAAGTGTGGTCTGACCAGTGCTTTGTACAGTGGAAGAACAATGTTCTCATCCTTTGCAGCTATACCTCTTCTGATACATCCCATTACCCTGTTTGCCCTTACAGCAGCGGCCTGACTTTGGGCACTCCAATTTAGTTTGCTATCAATCAAGATGCCCAAGTCCTTCTCCATCTCTGAATTCCCCAATGATTTCCCATTCAGTGAGTACTGGGGACTTCCATTTTTCCTTCCCATATGTATGACCTTACATTTCTCCTCGTTAAACCTCATTTGCCATTTAATGCTCCACCTACCCAGCTTATCCAAATCCCTCTGTAGGTCTGCACTGTCCTCTTTTGTATTAATTGTTTTACATAACTTTGTGTCATCTGCAAATATTGATATTTTACTATTTATCCCGTTGACTATGTCGTTAATAAAGATATTAAATAACATTGGGCCAAGTACAGACCCCTGTGGTACCCCACTAGTGACGCTTACCCAATCTGAGTATATTTCATTTATATTCCATGTAATAATAGTATAATAATTAAATCATAGTACAGAGATAAAGATGCATTGTAGTCATATATACCCAAAAATAAAAATGTGTCACCACATTGGCATCCACCTCAGAGGTGGAGGGGAGGAGGTGTCTTAAGTAGTAGCAAAGATGCACTGATTAGGTCAATACAAATAGATGCAATGGTACAATGGTTTGTAACAGCATATTTCTATCTTCTTTGCAGGGATTTAACGTAAACATTTTGACAATAGACAGGATTACTCCTCTTCATGAAGCATGCCTAGGAGGTCATGTATCTTGTGCAAAGGTTTTACTGGAGAATCAAGCTCGTGTGAGTGTGACTATCCAGACAACACAGTGTGCAATACCAAAAGTGATCACTAGATGGCAGTAATGCAAATATGTAGCAACTTTTGTACAGTCAGCGCCTGATTCTGATCATAAAGCATGAGCACTATTGTTCTTACCTGTGAATACAAACTGTCCAATAATAGTTTATTAATGACACAGTTCAGAGGCATGCTGTCTATGCAGCTGCATCATTCAGATGCACCCTAAGGCCTCATGCAGTCTGTATTTCATGTACAAGGTTTATCCATGTTTTTCAGGCGTCAGAGCATTACTTTTAAAGGCAACCCCAACACTGATGAAAATGAGATCCAAAAGAATTATGAAAATATGATTATTTTTTTTTTACATACAAGAAAATTACTGACTGAAGAAAACTAGACACTCCGTCCTCCTTGAATAAATTCTTTATTGTAGATCCAAGACAACTTTAAAAACAGGAATCAAAACATCTTACGCGTTTTGGAATAAGATTCCTGAACCATAGCTATGTTTATCACATTACCATTTTATTCTTTATCTCGGCTTGATTCCTTATGTATTAACACTCCGGACTGCAAGGAGGAATATAACGTGGACGTAGAGCTGTCCGCATTAGGAAAAGTTTCTCATGAAGACCAACCTGATGACTTTCTAACCAAGGTGCTATCCAACCTATGATTAAAGAATCCTATTCTGAAACGCGTCAGCTGTTTTGACAACTATTTTTTAATATTGTCTTTCTGAATGGATCTGCCATAAAGAATTTATTCGAGTTGGACGGAGTGCCAACTTTTCTGACATTAATGGAGGTGTGGAGCTGTCCCGCATGTTGTTAGAAAATGACTGATGTCTGAATGACGTCCAACAGTTCTGATTCCACATTGATTCTTCTCTAGATAAACATTGTGACGGTTGATGGCATCACTCCCCTGTATAATGCCTGCAGCAGTGGAAGTGTGGCTTGTGTCAGCATGTTACTGGACCATGGTGCCAACCCGGAGCTGGAAACTCAACTCGCCTTTCCTCTCCATGAAGCAGTTGTAAGAGGTGACATATTACACTTTTCAGATAGTATCCATACGTCATAGGTCGTGTCCCTGCACTCCATGCGGACTCCGACGCTGAGCCCGCATTCTTTCAGGCCTATGACAGCTGATCTGATCAGCTGTCATGTGCCCCTAACAGCCGCCAATGGAATCGCGATCCTCCCGCGGCTGTTAACATGTTAGATGCCGCTGTCAGTCTCTGACAGCGACATTTAACATGGCCGATTCAGAAGCACGTCATAAGACCCGCCCATAAGCGCGCCGATTACATGATCGCGGGCGCCGATGGGTTGGCATGACTCCTGTGGTTGTCATTGCCGATCTGCTATGAGCGCCACCCAACAGTCCGGCGCTCATAGCAGATGAGCATTTTTGCAACACCTAGCAGGTCTGAAGCCCTGCTATATGTAGCACAGGCGATTAGATGATTGCAGCTTCTAGTCTCCCATGAAGACCATTGACGCCAGTAAAAAGTAAAAAAATGTTTTTAAAAAAATATAAAAGTTCAAATCACCCCCCTTTCGCCCCATTCAAAATAAAGCAATTAAAAAAAAAAAATACACATATTTGGTATTGCCACGTTCAGAATCGCCCGATCTATCAATATCTAAAAATAATTAATGTGATCGGTAAACGGCGTAACGAGAAAAAAAATCAAAACTCCAGAATTACGCTTATTTGGTCGCCGCAACATTGCAATAAAATGCAATAACAGGCGATCAAAACATCGGATCTACCCCAAATGGTATGAATAAAAATGTCAGCTTGGTGCACAAAAAAATAAATTGTCACCCGGCCCCAGATTCTGAAAAATGGAGACGCTACGGGTCTCGGAAAGTGGCGACTTTTTTTTTTTTACAAACTTTGGATTTTTTTTTCATCACTGAAATAAAAAAGAACCTATACATGTTTGGTGTCTACAAACTCATAATGACCTGGAGAATCATAATGGCAGGTCAGTTTTAGAATTTAGTGAACATGGTAAAAAAAAAAACAATTGTGGAATTGCACTTTTTTTGCATTTTCACTGCACTTGGAATTTTTTTCCTGTTCTCCAGTACATGATATGGTAAAACCTATGGTGTCGTTCAAAAGTACAACTCGTCCTGCAAAAAATAAGCCCTCACATGGCCATATAATGAAAACGTTGTGGCTCTGGGAAGAAGGGGAGCAAAAAACAAAAACAGAAAAACCCAAGGTTGTGAAGGGTTTAAAGCCTCCATGTCAGAAAAATTGAAAAACAAAATTGTTTTTCATTTTGAAGAAAAAGTCATTAAAGGAAAAAAAAGAAATGTTCCCAGAGGCTTGGAGCTGTAAAATAAAAATCAACAAATTAAGTGATATTCTCTTACCAATATCCACCTGTATCCGGCGTTGACGCCTTAAGAGGAGACACCACCGTTCCACCAACAGCAGGAGGACCGCTGTGGCTTGTGATTAGCCGCAGCGGTCAGTGGACTTGGGCAGCTCATCATCAAAAAAACATCCAATGATGTATTCCAAGATGCTGGAAAACTTTTTTCTTTCATGACAACCCCTGTAATCATTACACTTTCCCTATTTCAGATACAGGAAAAAAGAAATATTTGACACGCTGTGTAATGACATGATAGGAACTGTAGATGTCGCTACAACGTAATATATCGTCCTGTGTGGCTGGGGGATTAAAAAAAAAAACTAACTGATAAACTATGATTTAACACTGACCTTATTGGTGGCAGAGTTAGTAAATGTGAATTTGTGTCTACAGCGATCATTGCTAGCAGATGATATTGCAAGAACAGGGCGGATGAAACTTATCAAAATCTCTATCACATCCTCAGCAACATTTCAATCCACCGATCGCCCATTCCTTGGTTGTTTGAAAAGTCTTTACATATAAAGGATTGTTCCAAATCATATTAATTTCCTCGAATTAATCAGACAGAACATAACGTATTTATATGACATCATTAACATAAAACGTTCTGTGTCTAGATGCTGCTGGTAGAGTCATGTTATGGCGCCCCCTTGTGTTTTTTTGATGTCCACCTAATGTGTCCAATGCCGGTGGTCACACTTGCTCAGTAGCACAATCCCATCACTTGGATTTTCTTGGATCTCAGTGATTCTTGATATTGTGTAAATTTCATTAGTTTTTATTATTTATGTTTTTACAATTCAGAAGCCTAAAAGTAAAAGTTTTCAGCTGTTAGAATTGTCAGATTTACTTGCCATACTAGAGAGAATATTTTTTTGGGCACAGGGGATAAATGGTGGGATTGTCCAGATTATTATATAGCTGTGCTAACTTTTTTTTTCACAGTTTTATTCATTTCTGTTTTGATCATCAGGTTTGTCTCCACAGGTCACAGGGAATGTGCAGAAATGTTAATAGCATACGGAGCAGACATCGAGAAAGAATTGCAAAACAAGGGGACCCCCCTTTATTTAGCCTGTACCCATCAAAAAACAGAGTGCGTCAGGAGACTCCTCGAATTAGGTAACCTATTAACCATGACTGCGATTGCGCATCCAACATATTAATGTGTAATTGGTACAAAGATACATGTGATCATAGTGCTTATAGGAACATATATCAGGAATACACAACCTGCTCCCGGGGGGCTACATGCAGCCTGCGGTGTTGTCTGTGTCGCCCCCAGTAATTTCTGGGACACCAATAACCTTTTTCAAGGTTATAATTACTACCCGAAAAAAACTAAGAGATCCATACTATATTAAAAAACAAAATCCTTTATTAAATATATATAAAAACATGTAGTCAAATTAAATATATAGGGAATGCCTCTAATAGGGGATACCATATACTTTATACAATCAAATAAAGTGATATTCAGGAAAAAAAGGGGGGGGGGGTTCTAGAAAGGTGACAGGTGTAGTGTCCAACAGATATAAAACACAGTGGCTACCCCTAAGTCTGGCTGTTGCTGTGGTATAGCAAGCCATATAAATGTCATGAAGGAAATAAAGGTGAGCCCCAGTCATTAATATATTAGCTATAGCAAAAAAAAGGGGGGATTAGAATAAATGCAACAGCCTGTGGTTCCCCTTAAGTGCAGACAGATGTATAAAACCTTGTAGATTGTGAGCCCTCACGGGCAGGGTCCTCTCTCCTCCTGTACCAGTCGCTGACTCGTTTTTGTTAAGATTATTGTAAGTATTTTTGCTATGTTATACCCCCTTTTTCACATGTAAAGCGCCATGGAATAAATGGCGCTATAATAATAAAAACTAATAATAAAAAAACCATGTATATAAAATTTATACAAAATTCCAGGGGCTTCCACGCCCCCTGAAGAAGTGAGACAAAACGTGCGTCTGGGCAAGGGGACACTCTACCTGATACTTACTGGGTCCTGTCTACCATCTTACCAGGTAACTTACGGTTTCTAATATTTGTCTATCATGGGTTGATTCATTTTGCATTTAACCCCTTTCTGGTTGATTGCTATATACAGATAAATCTCTAGTTATCTAGTTCATGTTCCATGTGCATTTTATAAATGCACTATGGGTGTTGCATGAGATAGCTACCAGCAGCATGAACTATTAGCTAGATGGATATATATATATACTGTATATACAGTACAGACTAAAAGTTTGGACACACCTCATTTAAAGATTTTTCTGTATTTTCATGACTATGAAAATTGTACATTCACACTGAAGGCATCAAAACTATAAATTAACACATGTGGAATTATATACTTAACAAAAAAAGTGTGAAACAACTGAAAATATGTCTTATATTCTAGGTTCTTCAAAGTAGCCACCTTTTGCTTTGATGACTGCTTTGCACACTCTTGGCATTCTCTTGATGAGCTTCAAGAGGTAGTCACCGGAAATGGTTTTCACTTCACAGGTGTGCCCTGTCATGTTTAATAAGTGGGATTTCTTGCCTTATAAATTGGGTTGGGACCATCAGTTGTGTTGTGCAGAAGTCTGGTGGATACACAGCTGATAGTCCTACTGAATAGACTGTTAGAATTTGTATTAAGGCAAAAAAAAAGCAGCTAAGTAAAGAAAAACGAGTGGCCATCATTACTTTAAGAAATGAAGGTCAGTCAGTCCGAAAAATTGGGAAAACTTTGAAACTTTGCAGTAGCAAAAACCATCAAGCGCTACAAAGAAACTGGCTCACAAGAGGACCGCCCCAGGAAAGGAAGACCAAGAGTCACCTCTGCTTCTGAGGATAAGTTTATCCGAGTCACCAGCCTCAGAAATCTTAGGTTAACAGCAGCTCAGATTAGAGACCAGGTCAATGCCACACAGAGTTCTAGCAGCAGACACATCTCTTCAACAACTGTTAAGAGGAGACTTTGTGCAGCAGGCCTTCATGGTAAAATAGCTGCTAGGAAACCACTGCTAAGGACAGGCAATAAGCGGAAGAGACTTGTTTGGGCTAAAGAACACAAGGAATGGACATTAGACCAGTGGAAATCTGTGCTTTGGTCTGATGAGTCCAAATTTGACATCTTTGGTTCCAACCACCGTGTCTTTGTGCGACGCAGAAAAGGTGAACGGATGGACTCTACATGCCTGGTTCCCACCGTGAAGCATGGAGGAGGAGGTGTGATGGTGTGGGGGTGCTTTGCTGGTGACACTGTTGGGGATTTATTCAAAATTGAAGGCATACTGAACCAGCATGGCTACCACAGCATCTTGCAGCGGCATACTATTCCATCCGGTTTGCGTTTAGTTGGACCATCATTTATTTTTCAACAGGACAATGACCCCAAACACGCCTCCAGGCTGTGTAAGGGCTATTTTACCAAGAAGGAGAGTGATGGGGTGCTACGCCAGATGACCTGGCCTCCACAGTCACCAGACCTGAACCCAATCGAGATGGTTTGGGGTGAGCTGGACCGCAGAGTGAAGGCAAAATGGCCAACAAGTGCTAAGCATCTCTGGGAACTCCTTCAAGATTTTTGGAAGACCATTTCCGGTGACTACCTCTTGAAGCTCATCAAGAGAATGCCAAGAGTGTGCAAAGCAGTCATCAAAGCAAAAGGTGGCTACTTTGAAGAACCTAGAATATAAGACATATTTTCAGTTGTTTCACACTTTTTTTGTTAAGTATATAATTCCACATATGTTAATTCATAGTTTTGATGCCTTCAGTGTGAATGTACAATTTTCATAGTCATGAAAATACAGAAAAATCTTTAAATGAGAAGGTGTGTAAAAACTTTTGGTCTGTACTGTATGTGTATACACTGTGTTCCAAATTATTATGCAAATAATATTTTCTCAGAGTTTCCCAAATTACCTATATGAATTGCAGTCATTGTAATTTTCCAGTCAAATAACTATTAGAGTACAATTGAAAGGTTTTTGTACAAACTGCCTATGATAACAGTATATTTTTTAAAAAATAAAACACTCAAACTGCACTCAAAATGCATGTTCCAAATTATTATGCACAGCCGAGTTTTCAAACTTTTCATTTTAATAAAGAACTAAAAAAATGGTCATTTTTGAAATTATAAGCATTAGCAGGTTATTACAAACTGAAATCAAACAGTTTTCAACTCAAAACTTTATTCTAGGTGATGTTACATTTGCACATAGGACCGCTTGTTCGAAAGGAGCTTCTGAACTCTCTCGTCCATTGAATTTGTCAGGTTTTGGATGGTTTCTGCTTCAATTTAAAAATATACTGTTATCATAGGCAGTTTGTACAAAAACCTTTCAATTGTACTCTAAGGCTGTGTTCACACGATGCGTATTTCATGCGTTTCCGCGGCGTTTTTGCAGTTGCGTAAACGCCGCGGAAACGCATGAAAAACGCATGGTAGAAGGGCAGCAATGTTCCCCAATGGAAATCCGCATGTGCTGTGCCCATGATGCGGATTTTTCCGCAGCGTTAACGCTGCGGTCAAAAATCCGCAGCATGTCAATTAATTTTGCGGAAACGCGGCGATTTCGCCGCCATTGACTTGCATTAGAACGCGCCAATTCCGCAAGACAGCATTTGTACTTGCGTAATTGGTGCGTTCTAATGTGCGGATGGTACCCGGGTGTGGAGGAGAGGAGAGTCTCATCCACACCCAGGTACCATTAAAAAAGCTGTAAAAAGAAGAATAAAATAAAAAATAAATGTATTCTTACCTTCTGTCGGCCCGCGCAGCGCTCCCGCTTGGTTCCCGGCACTTGCAGTGAGTTGTAGGACCTGCGGTGACGTCAGAGTCATGTGACGGGTCACGTGACGCTGACGTCGGCAGGTCTTTCAATTCAAAGTTGCCGGCAGCCGGGAGAACGGAGTGAGCAGGACAGCGCGGGCCATCGGAGGTAAGTATATACCCTCTCTCGGGTCACACTGTATAAATCCATGCTGTTTGCATGGATTTATATAGTGTGACCTAGTTGTCAAGCACTTTCCAGGTGATGCTAACATCGCCTGGAAAGCGCTTGTCAATCTGCATGCGGAAACGCATGTGAATCTGCATGTGGATCCGCATGTATTCTGCAGGAAAAACGCATGCACAATCTGCATGCGTTTTTTCTGCCAGGGAGATGCAGAAATGATGCAGAAATTTTCTGCTTCATTTCTGCATCGTGTGCACATACCCTAATAGTTATTTGACTGGAAAATTACAATGACTGCAATTCATATAGGTAATTTGGGAAAATCTGAGAAATATTATTTGCATAATAATTTGGAACACAGTGTACTGTATATATTTTTTTATGTTTATACCATATTGATATTAAAATTTGTATACATGATTTTTTATACACCGGTCTGCACTTAAGGGCAACCACTGGCTGTTGTATTTATTCTAATCCCTAATAGTGTCCCCTATTAGAGGCTTTCCCTAAATATTTCATTTGACTACATGTTCTTACATATATTTAATTAAGGATTTTGTTTTTTAATATACAAGTATTATTGATCTCTTTGTTTTTTGGGGGAAGTAACTATAACCCAGAAAAAGGTTATTGGATTGTCTATTGAAGTGCCATATTTTGATATTGATATTTGGACATTTTTTGGTAATCATCTCTGGGACACCAGTCTGAAGTCTCTTCTCTGTAAGAGACTCCAAAGAAGAACAGAGCGTAGACTGCTCACAAATACTACAATATAAATAGCCTATGTGCAATCACCTCCGCTCTGTAATACCAATTGGTGTTGGACAGTACCGCTCTCCTCTTAGTGAATGGATCCCAGAAGTGGAGCCTCACATATTACAGTGTTGGCTCTTATACTGTAGATTTGCCATAGGTGGCTGAAATAGCGGTGTTACCCCTTTAGGCTATGTGCCCACGATGCGGAAATGCTCCGGATTTTTCCTGAGCGTTTCTGCATCTCCCTGGCAGAAAAAACGCATGCGGATTGTACATGCGGATTGTACATGCGGATTGTACATGCGGATTGTACATGCAGATTGTACATGCGGATTGTACATGCGGATTGTACATGCGTTTTCCTGCCAGGGACAAGCGGATGTGAAGCGTTCTTCACTTGCATTTCCGCATGCGGGTTGTCAAGCGCTTTCCAAGCGATTTTAGCATCACTTGGAAAGTGCTTGACAACTTGGTCACACTATATAAATCCATGCAAATGGCATGAATTTATATAGTGTGACCGTAAGAATGGTAAAAAATAAAAATAAATATTATGCTTACCTTCTGATGGCCCCCGGTGTCTTTATCCGATGCGTCTCGGCTTGCCGGCAGATCACGGTACACTAAAGGACCTGCCGACGTTAGCGGTCGCATAACCCGTCACATGACTAAATGATGTCATGGCAGGTCCTTGAGTCCACCGCGAGCTGCTGGCAAGCCAAGACAAAGACACTGGGGGCCATCAGAAGGTGAGTATAATGTTTATTTTTTAATTTATTCTTATTTTTACAGGTTCTATGGTACCCGGGTCCGGAGGAGAGTCTCCTCTCCTCTACAACCGGGTACCATCCGCATATTGAAACGCATGGATTCCGCATCTACAGATGCAGTGATGCGGATTACAATGCAAGTCAATGGCCGCGAAAACGCAGCGCTTCCGCAAAATAATTGGTAGTGCTGCGGATTTTTCCGCAATGATAATCCGCAGCGGAAATTTCCACAGCATGTGCACAGCACATGCGGATTATCATTGGGGAACATGGCAGACCTTCTACCAAGCGTTTAACGTTTCTGCAGCGGACTTGCTGCTGCGGAAACGCTTAAAAAACGTATCGTGGACACACAGCCTTAGTGTGTACTCTTGCCAAGGGGAAGAATGATTCTGACAGTGTTGACTTCAGACTAAAAGATGTTGTGCATCACTGAATGAAGAAATAATGGCTCATTCAGACGTCAGATTTTCTTGTCCCTATGATAGTCTTTGGGGCTGTTCACATGTCAGTTTACTCGGACTGAGTGGTCCGTGCAAAATCACAGATACATGTCTGATATTTATCTGAATTTGAGATCAAAATTGTCAGTGCAAGTCTTTGAGTCTGTGAAAAAATCTGACAGCGTTCAGATGCCACCCGTGTACTTTCTGTTTTTCACTGACTGATAGATAGAAGTGGGAGAGGGTATATGGCCACGATCAGGAGCCGCTGCGGCCCTGACGCTGCAGAATAGCCGCCCTCATTATGCAAGTGAGCAGCCACGATTTTTTTTTTTTTTTCACATGCGGACTTTCCTCATTGATGCAAGTCTATGGCTAAACTCCACAAGCGGACCCGCAAGACAAATTGACATGCTGTGGTCCTGAAAGACGCGCCACATGTCAGTTTCCACGGGTGATCCGCAGTCTCTGGTGTGAATGAGCCCTTAGAGTGAGAGCACTGACATGTGTTCCTTCATTTATATTAGTAAAAATACTGACCAAATACTGAACTTGTGAACATGTCCTAATAGTTTCATAGCAAAGATGAACATATCCATAAATGAAATCCATCACCAGATGGGTGCAGATTGAGTAGAAAAACAATCTCTATAAGGAACATGGAGGATTATCATTAGTTAGGGGAAAATCTGCATTATAGACAGTTGCACAAAACTGTAAATAGTTTTCCGTGTGCAGTGGGAATTGTAATCTGTATAAAGGTAAAATAATGTTCTTACTTTGTATATCAAAGCCCCATGTGATGCATCACTTGGTTTTATTTGCTTTGGCAGCAGCTGATGGGTTCTGGTTGCAACAGTTTCGTTTGCTGTTAATCAATGTTTCCAAGTGTTTCAATGTCAGTTTAAAGGTGTCACAGCATATTAATAGGAGCTGTTCTGCAGTGCCCAGCAGGGGCTGCTACTCATTTAATGGAGATATGGTTCAAAGTGTTTACACTACCACCAGAACAAATAACCAATCAATCGGGGGAAAAGAAGGCGGTATAGGACCCCCACGATCTCATATTGATTGTCTATCCTAGGTATAGGTCATCACCAGGACCAGGATTAGGGATAGGAAAACTAGGCATTTGCCTAGGTCCCCCCTTTTCCAGGGGCTCCCAGCGTCTACACCAAAAATTTGATTGGTATTATCAATCTAATTTCCAATGCTGAGACAGCTTAAGGATCTTCCGTGACATCACAGTCATGTGACCATGATGTCACCACAGGTCTTGTACTCTGGGGGACTTTAGGACCTTTGGTGACATCATGATCATGTGACCAGTCACTTGATCCGTCATGAGTCCGTTACGTCACCGCAGGTTCTGTAATGTGCAGGAGTTTTGAATAACTGAAGAAGAGAGGACTGGTAAGTATTCTATTGTGTGTGGCTCCCTTTAATGAATATAATGCAGGCTGGTAAGATATGTGAGAAATACAGTGAAAATTTGTTTGTATCCTCGAATACAAAATTGGGTGGGTCCTCAAGAGGTTCAAATTACATCTTTATACATTTGTTATGTGAGTAGCAACAACTCAAAACAATTCATTTTCCATAGAGATTACACCATCTTGGACTTGGACTTCTGTAGACTTGAAAGTTTTGGGACTGTGTTGATCATCTCATTTATAAATTCTGCGCCAAATTATTATATAAACCAAATCTTATTATTCTAGGTGCAAATGTAAACCATGGTAAACAGAGGGACAGTCCACTCCATGCTGCAGCTAGAAGAACAAGCGAGGGGATTGTCAAGCTGCTTATTGATTATGGAGCTAATGTCAAGTACAAAAACATGGAGGACAAATACCCCATTGAATTATCAGTGCCCAGGAGTGCAGTAGAGAGAGCCCTTCTGGTTGCAGAAGGTAATGATTCAGATTCATTAATTGTTCTTATTCCTCATCTGTTCAGTCTTTTCTGTATATGGCTGTCATAGAGGGAGTACCCTGAACACAACCTCCCTATATTGGCTAGAATGGAGAACCTCTGACCTCCAGCTGCTGTCACTGATGTGAACCTCTTCCTTTTTGGATGATAACTACAATTATTACAGGAGTAGCAGTTCCACCCTGGCCATTAGTTTAGGCTCCCTTTGGCCCTTTCCTCCAGGTTCTCCGGTTTCCTTCCACACGCCAAAGACATACTGATAGGGAATCTAGATTGTGAGCCCCAATGGGGACAGCGATGATAATGTATGTAAAGCGCTGCGGAATATGTTGGCGCTATATAAAAATAAAGATGGTGATTATTATTATTATATTAGAAGATCAATACTATTTCAGTCACGTCAGTTGAGGACCAATTTGGAGATTTTGCATTGACGCCCGTGAGCTTCAAGTCATGCTTTCCACCATTATTACATATATAGCCTTCCTCTGGATGGCTGCAGGTAATGCTACATGTCACCTGTAGGAGCCAATTTCATACGACAAGGGACTGAACTTGATGAGATTTATTAAAAAAAACCTTTTGAGTGGAAGGCCCCACAGAATGTTAACTATCTCTAATACTCTTGCTCATAGTGTTTGGGTTCAATATACCTAGAAATTAAGAAATGTAAGCAGGACATAATTTTGATTTTCTACATGTTCCTGGAACAGTCAGGCTGATAGAAATCCTACGGGGGTCAATCTCCTGCTGTTCCCTTCCATTTTTATCTGCAGAACGCCAGTGGTAGGGCTTAATAATCTTCTGTCCTACTGCAAGCAGAGAGAGGGAGAGGCTTCTGCTGAAGCCAGACACAGGACAATTAGGAGGATTCACGGGAACATACATAGAGAAGAATTTTTTAAATATTTCTCAGTTTTCTTAGTAATAGGAGTCAAAATAAGATAAAAAAAAGAAGTGCGGTTTAATAATCTTCTGTCTTAATGCAGAAAGGATATAGGGGGGAGCCTTCTGCTGCAGTTAGACACAAGACAAGAAGGGGGATATGGCCAAATTCTAGGAGAAAAGATTTCTTTATATACTGTTTATTCTTAGTAAACAGTAATATGAAGTCACCATCTTTTGATTAAGTAATCTGAGAGCAGTGGGATGTAGGGGCTGAGATCCTGATTCCAGCAATGTGACACTTGTTGGGCTGCATTCTGTCATTTTGATACTATCCCTATTTTCTCTGCTGTAGATCTTCCAGTTCTCTGAATGCTGAGCCTTGTAGTACCCCGCCCATACCACTGATTGGCGGCTTTCTGTGTACACTGTGTCCACCTACTGTCTCCTTCCCCACCATCCTGAAAAATGTAAGCCCGCAAGGGCAGGGTCCTTTCCCCTCTGTACCAGTCTATCATTGTTAATTCATTTAATGTAAATGATACCTGTATTTTGTATGTAACCCCTTCTCATGTACAGCACCATGGAATCAATGGCGCTATATAAATAAATAATAATAATAATTCACTGTATAGATAGTTTACATAGATTTACATAGATTATAAGGCCGAAAAAAGACAAGCGTCCATCGAGTTCAGCCTATTTCTTGTGCACTGCAGCTATTCCGCAGCGTTGATCCAGGGGAAGGCAAAAAAACCCCATGCGGTATAGGCCAATTTACATCATTGAGGAAAAATTCACTTCCCGACTCCAATCTGGCTGTCAGATTAAATCCCTGGATTAATTAACTATCACTAAGCATAAGATGTAATTTTATTGTTCTCAAGAAAGGCGTCCAGGCCTCTCTTGAACTCATTAAGTGAGTTGGACATCACCACTTCCTCTCCCAGAGAGTTCCAGAGTCTCACGGCTCTGACCGTAAAGAATCCCCTTCTATGCTGGTGCAGGAACCTCCTTTCCTCCAGACGCATAGTGTGCCCCCTTGTCTTTGTCACCATCCTTGGTATAAACAGGTCATGGGAGAGATCTCTGTACTGCCCCCTGATGTATTTATACATGTTTATGAGGTCTCCCCTAAGCCTTCTCTTTTCCAACGTAAATAGGCCTAATTTTGACAACCTCTCTGGGTATTCTAGTCCCTCCATTCCCTTTATTACCTTAGTTGCCCTCCTTTGTACCCTCTCTAGCTCCAATATGTCTTTCCTGAGCACCGGAGCCCAGAACTGTGCACAATATTCTAAGTGCGGCCTTACCAGCGCTTTATACAGAGGAAGAACAATGTTCTCATCATATGCCCCTATTCCTCTTCTGATGCATGCCATTACTCTATTTGCCTTCGCAGCTGCTGCCTGACACTGGGCACTCCAATTTAATTTGCTATTAACCAAGACGTCCAGGTCCTTCTCCATGTCAGATTTCCCCAACGGTTTCCCATTTAATATGTATGGGTGACTGCTGTTTTTCTTTCCCATGTGCATGACCTTACATTTATCGGCATTGAACCCCATTTGCCATTTTTTGGCCATTTAACTGAAACCTGCTAATCAGTGGTGCGGGCGGGGTTACACAGTGACGAATCAGTGACGAATCATCTAGTCTTGTAGTGATAATCTCCTGCTGATAAAACTCACAGCCCAGTAAGTGATATATCTGTCACGGTGGTAATTTGCACGCGTTTCCAGCGCCGTGCTACTCACTGCGTTTGCCGCTCTGCTCCTTCCCGTGTCAGGCCGCTGTCCTGAGTACGTCATACAGCACTTCCAATCATGCTGCATATTCCTGCTGTCTCCAACTGGCTATAGAGAGGTGTGGCTAGATCCTGCAGGAATTTAACCCTGTTGTGTCCTGCAGGGTTTGGTTCCCAAGCCTATCCCCTGCCAGCAGTAGATATATTAGGCTGCTCCTTTTGTGCCCTGCCTGAACCTAGGTTCTTGTACCTGTCCGTCTCTAGCGTTCAGTCTATTGTTTTTGTCTTGTCTCTCCTGTTACTGACCCGGCTCGATTACTCGTTTTGTCTGACCTCTCCTGACCTCCGCTTAGTTTTGTGAACCCGTGTTGCCTGCCCCGATCTCGGATAATCTGACTACGCTTCTGTCTTCATCCCTCTGTGCTCCGCTTTTTTGCTTTGACCCGTGGATCAGCTGCTGCAGGTCTGGGGCCAACAATGGAGTGGCACATGGTGACTATCTGTGGCCAAGCCTATAGTCACCGCCAGAAGCTTTAGCGAAAACTAGGTAGTCACTTAAAGGGGTTGTCTGGTACTTTTTTTAAATTGCCCAATGTATTCAGCATGTGGGCATAAGTATCTCTGTAAATACCTTGTGTTGCAGATAATGCCGGTGAGTGGCGCTATCACTGGTCGCTCACAGGCATCACGTGACATGGCTGCAGTCGGCGCTGACGTCACGACAAGTCCAGACTGCAGCCAAAGGTCCCTCTTCCGCGTTTCACCTGTCGCTGCTGGGTTACCCCCCACGTCACATCCGGCATCCACCGCGCACTCTCCCTCTCCCCATTCATTGGGAAAGCGCGCGGTGGATGCTGGGTGTGACGCCGGGAATAACCTCGCCCTCAACCCAGCAGCCACCGCGGGGACCCCAGCGCTGAGTCACGCCTCACTTGGCGTGACGTCAGCACGGGGTCACGTGATGCCTGTGAGCGGCCACCGATAGCGCCACTCACTGTCATTATCAGCAACAGAAGGTATTTACAAATATACTTATGCCCACATGCTGAATACATTGGACAACTTCTTTAATCACGCCCCTCCAAGGTAAGCCCGGCCCGTGACGCAGCAGGTCCTCACCCACCGCCATCACAACATCATTGGAATCAGGATCGCAGTCCTTACATGATTCTGTTCTCAGATTAAATATCAGATTCACTTTAAGGGAGGAAGGGATTTCTATTTTTTGTGCACTTTTTATGTTTAGCATTCTTTTAAAAGATCAATGTCATTCCAAACATTTTCTAATGTGATAGAGACATGCATTACATTTTCTTCAGTAAGGGTTCCAAGTGCTGAGACTGGAAGTGTGCTGATATTTTCAGTGCAGGCTGGAAAGAAAATGATTCATGCCAAATACATAAATTAATTCTTCATTATTAACAATGTATTTTAAATTAAACCTCCAGTTGGAAATCACATATTATTATACACTCAACAATATTGAAATTGCAACACCAAGAAGGAAAAATCGTGGTATTATGAAAATCGCCAGATGGATAGACATGTTAATAATATGCAAATTGTAAAAAAAAATGGAAACAACATTTTCAAAACATTTCAATTTATTCAATATCTTGTGATTTATATAATTCAACAACTTTTCCTTTTTTTGCAATTTTAATATTGATGAGTGTAAAACGTCTTTATGCGAAATTCCTTAATATAATGTAATTATCAAGTGTCAGATAAAACTATGGTAGCATTTGTATGTAGACCATTAATCTATAGTGAATGGAGTCTTGGTATAGAGGACAACCACATCAAGTAAATCTAGGCTGAAATTGACATTTTTCTCCCTATTGTTACATGAATGAATATACTTCCCTTACTTGGTATAAAAGAAATATATGAAGTATAAATCATCTTCAAAAAAAGAAAAACTAATCGTTGCATGAGTAAAAAAAAAAAGTAGAAATAAGCAAGTGTATATATCAAATACATTCCTCAAGATTGAAATTGCAATGCCAATAAGGAAAAGTGGTGGAATTATGGAAATCACAGGATTGATAGACATGTTAATGATATGCAAATGATGAAAAATATGAAAAATATTTTCAAAGCATCTCAATTTATTCAGTGTTGAGTATGAGCAGAAATATACACACTTATATGCCTTGGCTGCTATCAATGAGTTTATTAATTGTTATCTGAGGAATGTTCTACCATCCTGAATTCATTTGGGTAAGTCATCAAGATCCGTTGCTGGCAGCTCCCTTTGCAATTTGCGACCCATTACGTCTCAGATATGCTTGATGGTAAACAAGTCCGAAGACGCTGCAGGACATGGTAGTATGTTTGGGCCACACAGACTGCTCACAGTACCCCGAGCAATATTCAGCCTGGCATTGTTGTGTTGAAAAATGGCCCCTGAGACACAGGTCATTGTCCTGAGAAAGGGTCATTCTACTGGTTCCACTACCAAATCAATGAAAGCCAAATGCTTAGTTTACCTGGCATGAAGTCTACGAGGGTCCAGCTACTGTAAATTATGTCACTCTACACCATAATCCTAGGAGTAGGAACAAAGATGCTCATGTTACATAATCTTTATGACTAATTGTATACTTCTGAGAAACAGATTCTTAATCTTTTATACATTTATTTTCTATTTATATTATGTATATTATATTTCTTCTATAGGTCCCGCTTCGTTGGCTCAATTATGTCGTCTAAGTATTCGAAAAATGTTGGGATCGTCATGTCTCCAAGTGGTTCCCAGACTTCAGTTACCAAATAGATTAATACAGTTTTTGTTATATCGATAGATGTTCCTGTAACTACACAAGGGTTTTCTTAGCTCATCCATGATGCAGATGCAAACATATAATTTATCAGTGCAAAAAAAAAATTTGAATGGCACATTCTGCAAATCTACGGTACTTACCTTCACTTATCTCTGATAGCATTTTTAAATCCGATCAAAAGGTTATTTCAATAGCAGTTCTACAAGTCATGCCGCATTACAAAAACTGAATTGTAGGGAGAGTCTCGGCTTCATGGCGTTTTTCAGATCCCCTCAACAGTAAGACATACAAGATATTGACTAACAAGACGAGAGTGGGGGTACGCTGCAGCCAGATATCATATGAAATGTACTGAATCTGGGAGGGGGAGGCTGCCATCATACACAATAGATCACCAAAGGAGACCAAAAATACAATATAGCACACTTAAAATGATCAAAGGCAGAGATGGAGGGAAGAGAATCATAATGTGCACATAAAAATAAAGAAGACCTCAAAAAACACAAATTCATGTAAGTGAAAAAATTACAAAGACCCAAAAAAGGAAAACCGCTACAGTATTCACAGATATTAAATCATACACAGATAACGCTTTACATTGCCTTTTGGCATTTTTTCTGTCAGGAGAAAATCCTGCCGGTAAAGCAGGGGTTAATAGGGTGTTCTAAAATGCAAATTCGTTTTCATCATAAATCTCAATTTATTATTTAGTACCATAAGCTAAACTATTTTCTAACATACTTGAATTAAAAATATCCTATTCTTCTCTAAGTACACTAACTTCTATTCTTTTTTTATAACTTCCTTTTTGATGATGCTTCGTTTGAGAATCCCAGTGCATCAGGTGGCAGAAGCTTCGGTCACTGACAGTGCGCTCTGGTGTCAGTTCATTACTACTGATCTGAGCCGGCAAGAGCGCGAGCTGTCATTGTGTACATCACACAGTACACATTGCTCAAAGACTAGCCCACTGATGATGCTTCATTTCTGGGGCTGGGCTAGTCTCTGCATGGTGTGTACTGTGCGATCTGCACAATGACAGCTTGCGCTCTCGCCGGCTCAGATCAGTAGTAATGAGCTGGCGCCAGAGTGCACTGTCAGTGTGCCTTTCAGAATGCCAGGCGTGAAGAGACCAGCGCCGCTCCCACAAGTGACGTCACTTGCAGAGTTGGCACTGGTCTTTGCAAGCCGGGTATTTGTGGGAGATTCCTATTATTCATTTTGAAGCATCATTAATCCCAGGCTTCTGTACAAATGGTTTCCATAGATAAAATGAAGTACGATAGAGGTCTGCTTTAGTTATTCTTTCATGTAATCCAACATGAATGGACAATGGTGGTCTCTAAACTCTGCAGGGCAAAGAAATCATTTTGTTCCACATAGATACGATCCTTTTGTTGTATTTTATTGTTGCCATCTTGTTGCGTTCAAGTCCATTTTTGGATCCCACAACCAGAAAGTTCAGGCCCAATTTATGCTAGAAAGTCGCCCCTCTCGCAATGAAAGAGAGAGATCTCATACGTTTTTGTGAGATCTCTTTGTACTAACCCAGCTGGCACTGCCAGATTGTTTACCAAGTGGTCATAAAATGGTGCCATCCTTACAATGGTAATCGTTTGAACACCGCATAGTAATGCCAGGATCCCACAACCAGAAAGTTCAGGCCCATTTTCTGCTAGAAAGGTAAGCCTTCCTGGTGACATCAGGGAGCACTTTAATAACTTTAATTTATTAAAATCACCATTTGGGGTACGCCCACACTATTTTATTACATAAAAAGGGCAGCTCCTGACTGATGATAGGTTCTCTGTCCACATTGAAACTAACTGGGTTGTATCCTACTTTGTAGAACACATGGATGGAAAACATTGGGTCTCATTGTGGTAGAACTGGCCTCGTTGTCTATAGCAATCAATCAGAGCTCAGCTTTCATTTTTTAAACTCCAGTGGCAAAGTGAAATCTGCTCTCTGGTCTGTGGGGTAACAAGGTCATCACCACTGGACAATTTTGATAAATGAGGCCCAGTGGTTTTTCGTCCAAATCTAGAATTATCAAAACATTTGTTCTCCACGTGTGCATATGGTAAATAACCTGCAATACTCCCTTAGACTTGAAATATAATTAAATGATAAAAAATACTTAATTGAGCAGAACTTTTAATCTACAGAGGTCTCAAAAATAAAACTAGAAATTATGGTATCATATACAGTCATACTGTCCATTGTTGTGTAGTATTATATTGGGTCAGATGGGTATATTCTTCTTTTAGCCTCACACTTTGGTTTTATACATTCGTGGTGGGCCCTTCAGAAACTCTCAGTCTGTCTCCAATCTTAGATTGACAGGCACAGAACATGCTGACTCCCATCACCTTGGGCCCTCTCATGTCCGTTGGGCTCTGGCATCTTTTTAGGTTCACCTGGTCAATACACAATCCCTGAAAATGTGATCTTACTACATACAGTGGATATAAAAAGTCTACACAACCCTAAAATGCCAGGTTGTTCTCATGTTCATACCAAGAATCATCATTTCAGAACATTTTCCACCTTTAATGTTGCCCATATTCTCTACAAATCCATTGAAAAGAAAAATATAATCTTTTCAAGTGTAAAAAGAAAAATAAAGAACTAAAAATAAAGCGTTGGCATAAATATACAGACCCTTTAATACTTTGTTGAAGTACACTTTGAATTCATGACAACATTAAATCTTTTTGAGTAGGAGACTATCAGCATGACACAGAATTGGTAATCTTTGCCCACTCTTCCTTGCAGTAGCACTCCAAATCTATCAGATGGCGTGGCCATCTCCTGGGTACAGCGCCCTCTTCTGGTCACCCACAGATCTCTAATTGGATTTATGTCTGGGCTGTGGCTGGGCCATTCCAGCACTTTGATCTTTATTTAGCGATTTCATTCTTTTGTAGATTTGGAGGTATGTTTAGGGTGGTGGTTGTAGTGCTGTGAAATTCCTCTTCATCTTCAGCATTTTAGCAGAGACCTGAAGGTTTTGTTACAAAATTGACTGCTATTTGGAACTGTTCATAACTCTCTCCATATTCTTGCTGCCTAAAAACCGCCAAGAACATAATACTGCCAACACCATGCTTCACTTTGGGTATGGTGTTTTTTTGGTGATTCACAGTGTTGGCTCTGCATCAAACATACATTTTGGAATTAATGGCAAAAAATTCAACCTTGGTTTAATGACACCATGAAACGTTTTCCCACATGCTTTTGGCAGACTTGATGTAGGTTTTGGCATGGTTGTTTTTCCTTGTAAGAAAAGGCTTCTGTCTTGCCACCCTACTCCAAAGGCCATCACTGTAAATGATGGCAGCCATGTACTGACTACTATTTAACACGAGTTTATATTTGGCTAATTCTAAACACAATAGATTTGTACGTATTATGGGTGACATTAAAGGTGAAAAAGTTCTGAAATAGTTCTTCTTGGTGTGATTGTTTTACAGGTGAAATTTGGCATTTTAACAGAGGCATGTAGATTTTTTTTATATCCACTTTTTTGAGGGGAAGTACTATTACGACTTTGTGCTATGTCGCGGCTGTGAGATATGACCTAACAATGAGTAAAGA
This sequence comes from Phyllobates terribilis, assembly GCF_046119375.1. Lineage (NCBI taxonomy): Eukaryota > Metazoa > Chordata > Amphibia > Anura > Dendrobatidae > Phyllobates > Phyllobates terribilis. The sequence continues at coordinate 869,509,357 of NW_027362762.1, forward strand.
TTAGGAAGTTATTGCCTGTTAGTTTTATCCCAAAATAATGATTTATACATACAGTACAGACCAAAAGTTTGGACACACCTTCTCATTTAAAGATTTTTCTGTATTTTCATGACTATGAAAATTGTAAATTCACACTGAAGGCATCAAAACTATGTATTAAAACATGTGGAATTATATACTTAACAAAAAAGTGTGTAACAGCTGAAAATATGTCTTATATTCTAGGTTTTTCAAAGTAGCCACTTTTTGCTTTGATGACTGCTTTGCACACTCTTGGCATTCTCTTGATGAGCTTCAAGAGGTAGTTACCGGAAATGGTTTTCACTTCACAGGTGTGCCCTGTCAGGTTTAATAAGTGGGATTTCTTGCCTTATAAATGGGATTGGGACCATCAGTTGTGTTGTGCAGAAGTCTGGTGGATACACAGCTAATAGTCCTACTGAATAGACTGTTAGAATTTGTATTATGGCAATAAAAAAGCAGCTAAGTAAAGAAAAACGAGTGGCCATCATTACTTTAAGAAATGAAGGTCAGTCAGTGCGAAAAATTGGGAAAACTTTGAAAGTGTCCCCAAGTGCAGTTGCAAAAACCATCAAGTGCTACAAAGAAACTGGCTCACATGAGAACCGCCCCAGGAAAGGAAGACCAAGAGTCACCACTGCTGCTGAGGTTAAGTTTATCCGAGTCACCAGCCTCAGAAATCGCAGGTTAACAGCAGCTCAGATGAGAGACCAGGTCAATGCCACACAGAGTTCTAGCAGCAAACACAACTCTTCAACAACTGTTAAGAGGAGACTTTGTTAAGCAGGCCTTCATGGTAAAATAGCTGCTAGGAAACCGCTGCTAAGGACAGGCAACAAGCAGAAGAGACTTGTTTGGGCTAAAGAACACAAGGAATGGACATTAGACCAGTGGAAATCTGTACTTTGGTCTGATGAGTCCAAATTTGAGATCTTTGGTTCCAACCACCGTGCCTTTGTGAGACGCAGAAAAGGTGAATGGATGGGCTCTACATGCCTGGTTTCCACCGTGAAGCATGGAGGAGGAGGTGTGATGGTGTGGGGGTGCTTTGCCGGTGACACTGTTGGGGATTTATTCAAACTTGAAGGCATACTGAACCAGCATGGCTACCACAGCATCTTGCAGCGGCATGCTATTCCATCCGGTTTGCGTTTAGTTGGACCATCATTTATTTTTCAACAGGACAATGACCTCAAACACACCTCCAGAAGAAGGACCAAGAAGGAGAGTGATGGGGTGCTACGCCAGATGACCTGGGCTCCACAGTCACCAGACCTGAACCCAATCAAGATGGTTTGGGGTGAGCTGGACCGCAGAGTGAAGGCAAAAGGGCCAACAAGTGCTAAGCATCTCTGGGAACTCCTTCAAGATTGTTGGAAGACCATTTCCGGTGACTACCTCTTGAAGCTCATCAAGAGAATGCCAAGAGTGTGCAAAGCAGTCATCAAAGCAAAAGGTGGCTACTTTGAAGAACCTAGAATATAACACATATTTTCAGTTGTTTCACACTTTTTTGTTAAGTATATAATTCCACATGTGCTAATTCATAGTTTTGATGCCTTCAGTGTGAATGTACATTTTTCATTGTCATGAAAATACAGAAAAATATTTAAATGAGAAGGTGTGTCCAAACTTTTGGCCTGTACTGTATGTATTTTTTGTAACCAGATGTTCCTAGGTTATGGGAAAGGAAATGGAAAGCAGGGAAATGGTAAGTAACACAGGCCGGCAAGTGGTAGAGCTATAATGTATTATCTTGTCCTTCTTTATAGACTTTTCTATACAGTGTTTCCAACTTGCACTGCTGTAACAAGTACAATAGATGATAAGAGCAGCTTCTAACCTTAGCACCGTATTTCTTTAGGTCTAAAGTTCCCTGCTAATTAGTTTATTGATATGTATTTATAATAGTAAGAGTCCTATTTCCCTAACACAGAGCTCCAAATCCCGTGCATAGACAATTAAAGGGGTTTTCCAGTTTGAGAAAACCTGTCCCCCAACTGCAGTTTTTTTTTAAAAAAACCTGTGTTTTACTTACCCTACCCGGCTCCAGCGCTGAGTCTCTGTCACTGCTCCTGAAGTCTGTTATTGTCTGCAAGCAGACGTCATGTCGACTGCACTTCATCCAATTAGTAAGCTCAGCTGCTCTGCCCAAGTGGACGGCACGAGCCACTCAGAGCCGCTGAACTCGATTATTGGCTACAATGCTGGCATAATGATGTCACAGCTGCAAACGACAACACACACCCGGACCAGCGGTTGAGACTCTGCACTGGACCCAGGGAGGCTGACGAAAGCACAATATGTTTTTTTTTAAACATGTGCAGGCAGAGGACTGGGGTTTCCTAACCTGGAAAAGCCCTTTTAAATTATAAAATTCTTGCTGCCTGCCGTCACCACTAGGGGGCAGATAATCAGAAAACTTTTTAGAAATTGAACTCCATAATAAAAGGTTTCATAATCACTCTTTAGCTGTGGCCGCATGCAGACAGACAGAAATTTGTGTTTTTATATGCAAAGTGTTTGTATCTCTGTTTGACAAAAATTAGAATCTGAAAGCTATAAAGGACGTGCGGAAAAATGAATCAATACATATTTTTTAACCTATATTTAATCGATGACATTTTTGGTTCACATTCACACAGTTATGTACATGCACAAAGCAGTTTGTGAAAGAGGGCATTGTGTAACACACTTCACAGAAGAAATCAAGAAAAAAAATCATTTAACACAGACTTCACCAACTTTCCCATGAAATTATAAAATTAGACAAAATGTGTAATTCCTAATTTGTATTATATCAATCAAATTCTAGACATTCTGGTTGCACTGTGTGTATGAGCTCAGCAAATAACTGTGTAGTTGTGACTAAATACTTGTAAATGAAGATTTTACCAATAAATGTTGAACTTTTTTTTATAAAGTTTGTTATTCTTTTACCTAAATGTGCATGTGGGCTCGGACTACAGACAACATGTAGTTGCGCAATGTGACATTACATTTTCGCACTATTGCATGCAGTGATGGTGAATGCGGTTGGGCTGTGACTCACAATTTAACAGAAATCCAACCCTGTTGGATTTCTGCACAACATTCACTATCTTTACTTGCGATTGGCAATGCAACTTTTAAGCAACATATATTCCTGGCCTTCATGAGAAAATCTAATTTAACTGATATCTAAGTGATTATGCTGCCAAACACCACTATATATGTTAGTTAACAGCAGAAGGAGTGAACAGGAGTCCCATGAGTACAAAATGACTGTTCAAACCAAGCACCGTTGCTTGCTGCACCCTTGGTGTAGCCAAACAGTTTAGTGCACCATTCATTCTAATTGTCTTCCATCTACAGTTGTGCTCAAAAGTTTACATACCCCGGCAGAATTTTTCCTTTCTTGGCCTTGTTTCAGAGAATATGAATGATAACAAAAAAACTTTTTCTCCACTCATGGTTATTGGTTGTCTGAAGCCATTTATTGTCAAACTACTGTGTTTTCTTTTTTTAAATCTTAATGACAACCAAAAACATCTAAATGACCCTGATAAAAAGTTCACATACCCCAGTTCTTAATATCGTGTATTGCCCCCTCTAACATCAATGACAGCTTGAAGTCTTTTGTGGTAGTTGTGGATGAGGTTCTTTATTTTCTCAGATGGTAAAGCTGCCCATTCTTTTTGGCAAAAAGCCTCCAGTTCCTGTAAATTCCTCGGCTGTCTAGCATGAACTGCGTGCTTGAGATCTTCCCAGAGTGGCTCAATGATATTGAGGTCAGGAGACTGAGATGGCCATTCCAGAACCTTCACTTTGTTCTGCTGCAGCCAATGACAGGTCGACTTGGCCTTGTGTTTTGGATCATTGTCTTGTTGGAACGTCCAAGTGCATCCCATGCGCAGCTTTCGGGCTGATAACGTGCTGCATTCATCTTTCCTTCAACTTTTGCCAAGTTTCCTGTGCCTTTGTAGCTCACACATCCCCAAAACATCAGCGATCCACCTCCATGCTTTACTGTAGGAATGGTGTTCCTTTCATCATAGGCCTTGTTGACCTCTCTCCAAATGTAACGTTTATGGTTGTGGCCAAAAAGTTCAATTTTGGTCTTATCACTCCAAATTACCTTGCACCAGAAGTTCTGAGGCTTGTCTCTGTGCTGTTTGGCATATTGTAGGCAAGATATTTTGTTGCATTTGCGCAGTAATGGCTTTCTTCTGGCGACTCGACCATGCAGCCCATTTTTCTTCAATATTTCTCCATATTGTGCATCTTAAAACAGCCACACCGCTAGTTTTCAGAGAGTCCTGAATTTCAGCTGATGTTATTTGTGGGTTTTTCTTTGCATCCTGAACAATTTTCCTGGCAGTTGTGTCTGAAATTTTTGTTGGTCTACCTGACCGTGGTTTGGTTTTTACAGAGCCCCTGATTTACCATTTGTTAATCACAGTTTGAATGCTGCTGACTGGCATTTTCAATTCATTGGATATTTTTTTGTATCCCTTTCCTGTGTTATACAGTTCAACTACCTTTTCCCATAGATCCGTTGACAATTCTTTTGCTTTCCCCATGACTCACAATCCAGAAGCGTCAGTGGCTGGATGAAAGATGCAAGAGTATTTCTGGATCCCAGAAACTCACTCAGCTTTTATGCACACACACTGATTACAAGCAAACAGGTCACAGGTTTAGTAGCCATTCAAACCCATGTGTGTCAAATTCTGTGCATGTTATCAGGCCAAAATCACCAGGGTATGTGAACTTTTGATCATGGTCATTTGGATGTTTTTGGTTGTCATTAAGATTTAAAAAGAGAAAACACAGTAGTTTGACAATAAATGGCTTCACCCAACCAATAACCATGAGTGGAGAAAAAGGTTTTTTTGTTATCATTCATATTCTCTGAAACAAGGCCAAGAAAGGAAAAATTCTGCTGGAGTATGTAAACTTTTGAACACAACTGTATCTCGGCTTTTCTCTTCCTTGAAAAACACCTCTAGCTTTATAGGCACCGGAGAAGAGTGAAGATAGGTGGAAGTATGTGAGAAGGTGCACTGAACTGTTTTGACACATCATCGGTGCAATGAGCGTCTGTGCTTGGTTTGAACAGTCATTTTGTGCTGACAGACTCCCTTTTAAAGGGAAGCTGTCATGTCCACAAATGCTATTAACTTGCAAATATGGGGTTAATCTGCAGGCTAGTAGCATTCTAAAGCTGTGCAACCCGGCAAACTGGAGGAAATTAACTTTTTTCCTCCTGGCAGCATCCGGCTTTCATTCACAGAGACACGGCAGCTTCAATCACTGCTCCTTACATAGTGAGCGATGGCTGTAACCGCTCCCCGGCACTGACTGACAGCCGGCTCTGTACTGATGCACTGCTGAGCCAGCTGTCAGTCAGTGCCGGGGCGCTGGCCGCACCTTCTCTGACTGAAAGCCGGATGCTGACAGAGGAATAAAGTTCACTTCCTCCCGGTAGCCGGCCTTTCAGCTTAGCAGCCATACAGCTTTAGAATGCTATTAACCTGCAGATTAACCCCATATCTGAAAATTATAGCACTTGGGGACATGACAGGTTCCCTTTAAGCTCTTATTTTTTACTTGGATGTTGATATATGAAGGGAAGGTACAAAAAGCAATGAAATCCTCATGCATCTGATTGTATTACAGCTCTGTACAAACATGCAGAGGCCATACTGTACCTCTGTGTGATCTGATGTCCTAGATAAGCAGCACACAAATATATTTCTCAATCATTTTCTAAGTGCATAGTATATTAGAGTATAGGCACATATATTTCTAAAGGAGCTGCAATCGGACACATATGGAATATCTGGGAGTACTCTCCATTTAACAATATAGTTCAATGGTACCGTAATTCATAGGAATTAATGGTGCCAGCTATTGCACAAGGTCACACTTGATATATAACATAGTATAGACATGTGGGTGCATCATTATCCCTACAATGATATTGTTGACGTAGCCTTGAAATGGAATGATCCTTATCTCCCATTTAAAATGCTGTAATTCTTCTATCTTGCAGGGTATTAGGCCTTTCTACATAACACTGGCAGGAATTCTGGTAGAATTAAATTAAATTTAAAAAGGCGTGTGGCTTACTGGGAAGGATTCAGAGTTGCCAACAGTCCAGAAATTTCAGGACAGTCCATAAAAATGTGTTACTTTTTTGACCTGTACATAAAAAAAATGAAGGCGTCCGTGATTTTTTTGAAGCTGAAGAAACTTCTACAGATTATTTTGACTGTAATTATCATCATTTTACATTTCACAGTGACTGCAGCTGATGTTGTCATATAAGAATTATGGGCAGTAGGCATGGATCACTTATAATCATAATGATTTATTATGATTTTCTGATGTGTACTTAAAGGAAACCTGCCAGGTCCCCCATGCCCTCCAACCCAGCAGCATGCACCTATGTATGAGTAACCAGCCCTGTATAACGTTATTGAGTGAAACCAAGGTATCAAAAAAGCATTTATAATATCCCCGCTTTATGCTAATGAGGGCTTTGACTATTCGATGGGGCGTTAGTTGCCCTCTTTCCATATTATCACGCCCCTGGTCTTCACCCATAAAGCTCTGCTTGGTTTAGTTTGCGGCGTATGGTACTTGTTGAAACCATGAACCCAGACTGTTCCAGTTTGTCCTTCAGGTCTTTGGATGTTTGACGTGGTGATTTTTCCACCATTCACACCAACCTTCGAAGACAATCTCTTGTCAATTTTCCTCTTTCCCCCATGTCCAGGGAGGTTCTTGATGGTTCCATGCTTGGCAAACTTCTTAATAACATGTCACACTGTTGAAACTGGGCTACCAAGGTCTTTGTAGATGGCCTTATACCCTTTGGAAGTCTTATGTTTGCTAATAATAACAGTTCTGATGTCCTCAGGCAGCTCCTTTGTCTTCACCATTGTGACAAAGGAACAGGGCCTAATATGTGTCTTTTTGAAACACTGAAGTCATCATTCATTGGCTAATTCAGGTCAGGGACCGACAATTAATCACAGGTGATTCTCTTTTGTAATTTACCACAGGTGAGTCAAAATGTGTTTCCATACTAAGTTAATGTAAAGGGTGCCAATACCAGTGACACAGCAAGATTTATGTTTTTCCCTCTCATTGTTTTTTGTTTTAAACTATTGTTTATAATTTGCTCTTTTTTAACTTGATTCATTTTTTTCAAGAGATATTCCACATTATGCACTTAATCTTCATGGGTGCCAATAACGATGAGCAGGACTGTACACACGCACCACTGCTCTCTCCGATGTCCGACTTGTAGAGTGTGTCAATGACTGCCTTCTGGACATCAGTCAAGTCAGCAGTCTTCCCCATGATTGTGGAGCCTACTGAAACAGACTAAGGGACCTTTTTTAAATGCATTGGAAGCCTTTGCAGGTGTTTTTTGTTAATTATTCTAATTTACTGAGATAATGACTTTTGTGTTTTCATTGGCTGTAAGCCATATCCATCAACATTAACAAAAATAAACACTTGAAATAGATCACTCTGCAATGACTCTATATAATATGAGTTTCACTTTTTTTATTGAAGAACTGAAATAAATTAACTTTTTGATGATATTCTAATTTAGTGAGAAGCACTTATACACCTTACTTATAATACTTACTAATGTTCCATGGTGGATACATCAGTCATGCTGATCAGACAAGTACTGCTTCTGTACCCTTGCAACCATTTGCAGGAACCTGGCTGATATATTTATAGTTATTTCCTGCAGTTTAGCCCACTAGATGTAGCAACTCGTAGATTAGAGGAAGGAAACTCCATCTGTCAACCCACCATCCCCCACCAACATACACACATGGAAGCTGGGGACATAATAATGGCCCTATGGCTGCCATTTCGGTCCTCCTACTAGAACCAGAGAGCTGCTGTATCTGACAGAATGCCTACTAAGAGATGTAATACATTGCAATACAGAAGTATTACAGTGTATTATATGAGAGATCAAGATCATTCAATTTCAATAATGGGTCATTAAAATCATATTTAAAATGGGTGTATTGTGTCTGTGCTTAAAGGGAATCAGTAAGCAGGTTTGTGTCTGAGAACAGCATGTGGTAGGGGCTAAGACACTGATTTTAGGGATGTGTCACTTATTAGGCTGCGTACTGTTGTTGCAACACAATGAGTGTTTTATCAGCAGGAGATTAACACTGCAGGACTACAGCTCGTGTGCATCCTGGTCCAATAACGCACACAGATCAGCTGAACCAAACTTACAGAATCACAGGAATTTTTGATGCTGGTAGTTTGGTTTAATAAAATAGCTGGAGGATAAACCTGAATGCTACATCCAGAATATAAACGAACAGTTAAACACAGATGCACCAGGCTCATAGTATGCTGCCATTACAGAGATTAGGGGTGGTGCAGGTCACAGTGGCAGGTTGACATCTGTGCATTAGTGCAGACTACAATGGCTATTCCAATATGAAAAATTCCCTGAAATGTCTTACGACGTCTGCAAGAAATACTCTAACTGCTGTACAATAATGTAAATAAATGTGAACATTTTGCATTAGTTGATATTTATTTTACCTAACACCGATGCAGAAATGTGATGGGTGTGTGCCGCTGCTGCTACCGGCGTCAAGGTGCGGTATATACTCTAAAGATTAGTGTGTCTGTGCTTATCTGTCGCTGCAGGGCAAAGATGGGGGATGGGAACCCCACTCTGTACTGCACTGGTTTTATACAGAACAAGGTATATACAGCACAGTATGAGCATTACTGTCATATATTTACAGGGCTCTTGTCTCTCTGGGATGTAATTAACTTGCAAGGTTGTACTTAGTCATCTGCTAGCCTCCTGTATGTACTGATCCTTCTTAAAGTAAACCTGACATCAAATTTATGCTGCCCGATGCAATCTGCAGCCGGCCTCCCCCGACTCACTCCATTTGACTCTCCCTACCTGTCGGACAGAAGCTGCTTGGGGATCAAATTGGACTAATCAGCTGAGAAACAAAGTCCCCGGCTGGCTTTACAAAGTAGGTACTATCTGAAACACCATAGAGTAAAACATACCTGGCTGCAATCAATGGTGGTTCGGGCAGCATAAATCTGATGACAGGTTCCATTTAACATTTACTGAGTTATTAACATTAGGGGTATGTTCATATGTAGCGGAATTGTTGCAGATTTTCTGTCCTGATTTTCAGATGGTAAACCTACAGCAGAATACAGTAGCAGCAAATTGATGAGTTTGGGACAACTCTCACCCACAGGGTATGTGCACCCCATAAAATGAACGTAGTGCACAGCAATATCAAAACAACTTTGCTGTGTAGATGTACGGTCTCATATCACTTCTTTTAACTGGTTCAGAAAAGTAAAATGCTCATTCTCTGCTTTCTATATTCCACAGTACAGAGTGAAAAGCACCAGGAGTGGCTTCGCCTTGGAAAACTCAGCAGCTGTGCCGGCATCTAGATGTCACCATGTGCACATAGCCCCCCACTGGAAAGTTTCAGTTTACAACATACAAGTCAAACTCTGGCCCACAGGGTGGTTTTATTTGGCCCGCGACACCAGAACCGCCACCCCTATGTGGGGACCATTATTCTGTATGGAGGACTATGTGGGGCCTATTATTCTGTATGGAGGACTATGTGGGGCCCATTATTCTGTATGGAGGACTATGTGGGGCCTATTATTCTGTATGGAGGACTATGTGGGGCCCATTATTCAGTATGGAGGACTATGTGGGGCCCATTATACTGTATGGAGGACTATGTGGGGCCATTATTCTGTATGGAGGACAATGTGGGCCCCATTATACTGTATGGAGGACTATGTGGGGCCCATTATTCTGTATGGAGGACTATGTGGGGCCCATTATTATGCATGGAGGACTATGTGGGGCCCATTATTATGTATGGAGGACTATGTGGGGACCATTATTCTGTATGGAGGACTATGTGGGGCCTATTATTCTGTATGGAGGACTATGTGGGGCCCATTATTCTGTATGGAGGACTATGTGGGGCCTATTATTCTGTATGGAGGACTATGTGGGGCCCATTATTCTGTATGAAGGACTACGTGGGGCCCATTATACTGTATAAAGGATTATGTGGGCCCCATTATACTGTATGGAGGACAATGTGGGCCCCATTATACTGTATGGAGGACTATGTGGGGCCCATTATTCTGTATGGAGGACTATGTGGGGCCCATTATACTGTATGGAGGACTATGTGGATGCCCATTATTCTGTATGGAGGACTATGAGGGGGCCCATTATACTGTATGGAGGATTATGTGGGGGCCCATTATTCTGTATGGAGGACTACGTGGGGCCCATTATACTGTATGGAGGATTATGTGGGGTCCATTATACTGTATGGAGCACTATGTGGGCCCATTATTCTGTATGGAGGACTATGTGGGGCCCATTATACTGTTTGGTGGACAATGTGGGGCCCATTATACTGTATGGAGGACAATGTGGGCCCCATTATACTGTATGGAGGACTATGTGGGGCCCATTATTCTGTATGGAGGACTATGTGGGGCCCATTATACTGTATGGAGGACTATGTGGATGCCCATTATTCTGTATGGAGGACTATGAGGGGGCCCATTATACTGTATGGAGGATTATGTGGGGGCCCATTATTCTGTATGGAGGACTACGTGGGGCCCATTATACTGTATGGAGGATTATGTGGGGTCCATTATACTGTATGGAGCACTATGTGGGCCCATTATTCTGTATGGAGGACTATGTGGGGCCCATTATACTGTTTGGTGGACAATGTGGGGCCCATTATACTGTATGGAGGACAATGTGGGCCCCATTATACTGTATGGAGGACTATGTGGGGCCCATTATTCTGTATGGAGGACTATGTGGGGCCCATTATACTGTATGGAGGACTATGTGGATGCCCATTATTCTGTATGGAGGACTATGAGGGGGCCCATTATACTGTATGGAGGATTATGTGGGGGCCCATTATTCTGTATGGAGGACTACGTGGGGCCCATTATACTGTATGGAGGATTATGTGGGGTCCATTATACTGTATGGAGCACTATGTGGGCCCATTATTCTGTATGGAGGACTATGTGGGGCCCATTATACTGTTTGGTGGACAATGTGGGGCCCATTATACTGTATGGAGGACTATGTGGGACCATTATTCTGTATGGAGGACTATGTGTGGCTCATTATTCTGTATGGAGGACTATGTGGGGCCCATTATACTGTAAGGAGGACAATGTGGGGCCCATTATACTGATGGAGGACTATGTGGGACCATTATTCTGTATGGAGGACTATGTGCGGCTCATTATTCTGCATGGAGGTATATACGGGGCTCATTATACTGTATGGAGGACTATGTGGGAACCATTATACTGTGTGGAGCACTATGTGGGCCCATTATTCTGTATGGAGGACTTTGTGGGGCCCATTATACTGTATGGTGGACAATGTGGGGACCATTATTCTGTATGGAGGACTATGTGGGGCCTATTATTCTGTATGGAGGACTATGTGGGGCCCATTATTCTGTATGGAGGACTATGTGGGGCCTATTATTCTGTATGGAGGACTATGTGGGGCCCATTATTCTGTATGGAGGACTACGTTGGGCCCATTATACTGTATGAAGGATTATGTGGGGTCCATTATACTGTATGGAGGACAATGTGGGCCCCATTATACTGTATGGAGGACTATGTGGGGCCCATTATTCTGTATGGAGGACTATGTGGGGCCCATTATACTGTATGGAGGACTATGTGGGGGCCCATTATTCTGTATGGAGGACTATGAGGGGGCCCATTATACTGTATGGAGGATTATGTGGGGGCCCATTATTCTGTATGGAGGACTACGTGGGGCCCATTATACTGTATGGAGGATTATGTGGGGTCCATTATACTGTATGGAGCACTATGTGGGCCCATTATTCTGTATGGAGGACTATGTGGGGCCCATTATACTGTTTGGTGGACAATGTGGGGCCCATTATACTGTATGGAGGACTATGTGGGACCATTATTCTGTATGGAGGACTATGTGCGGCTCATTATTCTGTATGGAGGACTATGTGGGGCCCATTATACTGTAAGGAGGACAATGTGGGGCCCATTATACTGATGGAGGACTATGTGGGACCATTATTCTGTATGGAGGACTATGTGCGGCTCATTATTCTGCATGGAGGTATATATGGGGCTCATTATACTGTATGGAGGACTATGTGGGAACCATTATACTGTATGGAGCACTATGTGGGCCCATTATTCTGCATGGAGGACTTTGTGGGGCCCATTATACTGTATGGTGGACAATGTGGGGCCCATTATACTGTATGGAGGACTATGTGGGACCATTATTCTGTATGGAGGACTATGTGCGGCTCATTATTCTGTATGGATGACTATGTGGGACCATTATTCTGTATGGAGGACTATGTGGGGCTCATTGTTGTAGTGCCGGCGTCCCTGCCCTCTGCTAGGCAGGGACGCTGCTCCTCTCACCGCTCTGCTCCGTGCCCGGCCTCCTCCCCCCGCTCTGCTGTCAGCGCGCGCTCCGTCCCGGCGTCCTCCTCCTGCTCTGCTCTCAGCGCGCGCTCCTTCCCGGCCCCTGTGCTTAGGGCGCGCGCGCGCGCGCTCCCCTCCTCTTAAAGGGGCCGCGCGCGCCGCCCTAAAGAGTCCCCGGCCAATGGCCGGAGGACTTCATCATATATAAGGCACCTCCTCCAAAATGGAGGTGCCCGAGCAATGTTGTTTGCACCTGTGTCTCACCTGTGCTTCAGCCCTCAGGTCCCGTTGCCAGTTACCTGCCAGTTTCCTGCCAGTTTCCTGCCAGTTTCCTGCTAGTTACCTGCCAGTACCTGCCAGTTACCTGCCTGATTCCTGCCTGAATACTTGTTACCTGTCTGCTTGCCTGAGGTCCGACGGTCTGCCTTACTACTCCGGTCAGTCTGTCTATGGACCAGCTTGCCCGCTCACCTGGGAGCGCTTCTCCGTTATCTGCCTGCTTGCCAGCCCGGAGGCTCCGTTGTCACGTGCTGTGACCACCAGCTACTCCAGACTCTTGCCCGCTCACCTGGGAGCGCATCTCCGTTACCTGCCTGCTTGCCAGCCCGGAGGTCCCGTTGTCACGTGCGGTGACCATCAGCTATTCCAGAGACTCTTGCCCGCTCACCTGGGAGCGCTTCTCCGTTACCTACCTGCCTGCCAGCCCGGAGGTTCCGCCGTCACGTGCCGTGACCACCTGCTATTCCAGAGACTCTCGCTTGCTCACCTGGGAGCACACATCTACCACCTGCCTGCTAGCCTACCCGGAGGCTCTGCCATCACAGGTCGTACCTACCCCTTACCCAGAGACTGCTCTGATCACTTGCCGTAACTCCCTGTCCGTTCACCCAGAGACTGCCACCCGCTCCCTTACAAGGGCCGCCCCCTTGTATAGTAGCTCAGAGGTTCCGCCTCCCGGACCCGTTTCAGTCCGCCTCCCGGACCCGTTACAGTTTGCTCGGGCCATGGAACCCGGTGGCACCCAAGCTCCCTCGCTCTCGGACCTCTGTCTTGAACTGTCCCGTCAGAGGTCCCAACAGGAGGCCATCCTGGGTCACCTGCGGAATGTTAATACTCGCCTGAACACTCTGTCTGATCCACCAACAACCTCCGCCAGTGCCATATCTTGCAATCCGGCGGCTCCGCTGCTCACTAATACTATGGTATCCTACCCCGGACCCCGGCTTTCTGCACCTCCTCGCTTCGGAGGCGACCCCGTCCAGGCTCGGGGCTTCTTGAATCAGTGCACCCTGCATTTTGAACTTTTGTCCTACCAGTTTAACTCCGACCGGGCCAAAATTGCCTTCATCATGTCCCATCTCACCGGGGAGGCCCTGGCCTGGCTGAATCCTCTATGGGAGAGAGGAGACCCCCTGGTGTCCAACTTGCCTGCTTTTCTCACGGCTTTCCGGAAAGTCTTCGACGAACCCGGACGGAAGACCTCATCTGCATCATCGTTGCTACGCCTCCGTCAGGGGAGTCTCACCGTGGGCCAATATGCCATACGGTTCCGTACCCTTGCCTCGGAGCTGGCCTGGGATAACGACGCTCTGGTTTCCGTCTTCTGGGAGGGTCTGTCCGGCCGTATTAAAGATGAACTTGCCGGTCGGGACATTCCTACCACTCTCGATGACTTAATAACTCTTGCCACCCGAATTGACCTACGGTTTCAGGAGCGTGCCAAAGAGGTCACCCGTGAGAGAAGGATTCCACGTTTAGCTCCTACTTTCCAGAAACCCGTCATTCCCTCCATCTCTCCCCAGGTACACTCTCCTGAGCCTATGCAGGTCGACCAGACCAAGATGGTCAAAACCCGTCAGGACTCACGCCGTGCCGAGGGGAGCTGCTTCTACTGTGGCAGTAAGGAGCACCGGATCCGTGCCTGCCCGGAGAGGTCGGGAAACGCCTGTGTCTAGGTTCGCTCAGAGAGGTCCACCTAGACAAGAATAAATCCTCTCCATCCCTGCTGTTGTCAGTTTCGATCATCTACGGGGAGAACCGTTATTTCGAACTAGCCCAACTTGACTCTGGAGCAGCCGGGAACCTTATTTCACAGTCCCTGGTTGAGAAATACCGCATCCCCACCAAACCTCTGGCTGTACCCTTGTCTGTCGCTGCCGTGGATGGGGGCCTCTTACCTCGCCCCATTCAACTCATCACCGAATCCATTACCCTGCAGGTGGGAATGCTGCATTCTGAAAGTATCTCCTTTCATGTTCTGCCTGGACTCTCTCACGCCCTCTTGCTAGGTCTGCCCTGGCTCCAGAGACATGCACCCGTGCTAGACTGGCAAACCGGAGAGGTCCTTCGCTGGGGACAAGACTGTCATAAAACCTGCCTGGTTCCCGTCCATCCCGTCCGTCCCTCTCCTACCCCAGCTAATCTACCTGGACTTCCGATTCCTTATTGGTCTTATGCAGATGTCTTTAATAAAAAGGAGGCAGAGACATTACCACCACATAGACCATACGACTGTCCCATCGATCTGCTACCCGGTACTACTCCTCCCCGTGGGCGTATCTATCCTTTATCCGCTGCTGAGACCCGGTCAATGTCCGAATATATTGAGGAGAATCTGGCCAGAGGATTCATCCGGAAATCTACCTCCCCGGCGGGAGCAGGCTTCTTTTTCGTCAAAAAGAAGGACGGCTCTCTCCGTCCCTGTATAGACTATAGAGGCCTAAACCTGATCACGGTGAAGAATAAGTACCCCCTTCCGCTCATTCCAGAATTATTTGATCGTCTGAGGGGGGCTAGGATCTTCACCAAACTGGACCTTCGTGGGGCGTACAACCTGGTTCGTATTCGTCAGGGGGATGAATGGAAGACGGCATTCAACACCCGGGACGGCCACTATGAATACCTGGTAATGCCCTTTGGTCTCTGTAACGCTCCTGCCGTCTTTCAAGAGTTGGTCAATGACATCTTCCGGGACCTTCTCTACTCCTGCGTAGTGGTGTACCTGGACGACATCTTGGTCTTCTCTCCGGATCTCCAGACTCACCGGAGGGACGTTCGTCAGGTCCTGCTCAGGCTAAGGCAGAACCATCTCTACGCTAAATTTGAGAAGTGCCTCTTTGAGCAGACCTCGCTTCCGTTTCTGGGCTACATTATCTCTCAGACCGGCCTTCAAATGGATCCTGAGAAACTGTCTGCCATCGAGAAATGGCCCCGACCGGAGGGGTTGAAGGCCATTCAGCGTTTCCTGGGCTTCGCCAACTACTACCGCCTCTTCATACCACACTTCTCTTCCCGGACGGCCCCAATTTCTGCGCTCACCCGTAAAGGTACTAATCCCAAAGAGTGGCCACCCGAAGCAGAGGAGGCCTTTCTTTCCCTTAAACAGGCCTTCTCTTCCGCCCCGGTGCTGCATCGCCCAGATGGCAACAAGCAGTTCTTCCTGGAAGTTGACGCCTCCTCCTCTGGAGCCGGAGCGGTACTTACTCAAAAATCATCTTCCGGGAGGATGGTAACTTGTGGCTTCTTCTCTAAACTCTTCTCCTCCTCTGAGCGCAACTATTCCATAGGAGACCGAGAGTTATTGGCCATCAAACTGGCATTGGAGGAGTGGCGTTACCTGCTCGAGGGGGCTCTTCACCCGGTAATAATTTACACTGACCACAAGAACTTGGCTTACTTCCAGCATGCCCAGAGACTTAACCCGCGCCAAGCCCGGTGGTCCTTGTTTTTTGCTCGTTTTGATTTTGTCCTTCATTTTCGCCCGGCTGACAAAAACGTCAAGGCGGATGCCTTGTCTCGATCCTTTCTGGTGTCTGATCTCGAGGAGGATCCGAAACATATCATCGATCCCGCCAGAGTAATGCAGGTGGCTCCCGTGAGTCTAAATCGTCTTCCTCCTGGTAAGACGTTCGTACCAGTACCTGATCGGGAGAAGATTCTACACTGGGGTCATTCGTCTAAACTAGCTGGCCACGCCGGTCAGAAAAAGACCCTCCAGCTTATTACCCGGCACTACTGGTGGCCTAACCTGCACAAGGATGTAATAGACTTTGTTTCTGCCTGTGTGTCCTGCGCCCGCAACAAAGTTCCGAGACACCTGCCGGCCGGCCGCCTCCTACCTCTGCCAGTACCTGCTGCCCCCTGGCAGCATATAGCGATGGACTTCATTACTGATCTGCCCGTCTCTGCCGGTTGTACGGTCATTTGGGTGGTCGCTGACCGCTTCTCCAAGATGGCTCACTTCATTCCACTGCCAGGTCTTCCGTCTGCACCCGAGCTGGCTAAAGACTTTATCCGCCACATCTTCCGTCTTCATGGCCTGCCCCGTCACATCGTGTCGGATCGTGGGGTACAGTTCACTTCCCGTTTCTGGAGAGCCACTTGTAAATTGCTGGACGTCACCCTGGACTTCTCCTCCGCTTACCACCCACAGTCTAATGGTCAAGTGGAGCGGATCAATCAGAACCTGACCAGTTACCTTCGGCACTTCGTTAATGCCCACCATTCTGACTGGGTGGATCTCCTGCCATGGGCCGAATTCTCGTACAACAATCACGAGAGCGAGTCTTCCTCGAAATCCCCGTTTTTTGTAGTCTACGGTCAGCATCCTCGGATCCCGTTTCCCGTCTCCACCTCGGCGGACAATCCGGCTGCGGAATCTCTTGTTAACAAATTTTCCTCCATATGGGAGAGTACCCGGTCCGCACTCCTTCTGTCATCCGAGCGTATGAAAAGACACGCTGACAAAAAATGTCTGGACCCTCCTCAATTCCGCCCTGGGGATAAAGTCTGGCTCTCGTCCAAATATGTCCGGCTCAAGATCCCTTCCTATAAGTTAGGGCCTCGGTTCATCGGCCCACTGGAGGTCATCAGTCAGATCAACCCGGTGGCCTATAAATTGAAACTCCCGGCCAACTTACGGATCCCTAACTCCTTCCATGTGTCTCTCCTCAAACCTGTGGTACTTAACTCTTTTTCCAAGTCTACAGGTACGCCTCCTGCTCCGGTTTCTGCTGAGGACGAGTTTGAGGTAGAGAACATTCTTGCCACCAAAAGGGTAAGAGGAAAGACCTTTTTCCTGGTAGATTGGAAGGGGTTTGGTCCTGAGGAGAGAACGTGGGAGCCCCGGGAGAACATCCATGCCCCTCTCATCCTAGCTAAATTTCTGTCTGGCCTAAAAAAGGGGGGGCCTAAAGGGGGGGGTACTGTAGTGCCGGCGTCCCTGCCCTCTGCTAGGCAGGGACGCTGCTCCTCTCACCGCTCTGCTCCGTGCCCGGCCTCCTCCCCCCGCTCTGCTGTCAGCGCGCGCTCCGTCCCGGCGTCCTCCTCCTGCTCTGCTCTCAGCGCGCGCTCCTTCCCGGCCCCTGTGCTTAGGGCGCGCGCGCGCGCGCTCCCCTCCTCTTAAAGGGGCCGCGCGCGCCGCCCTAAAGAGTCCCCGGCCAATGGCCGGAGGACTTCATCATATATAAGGCACCTCCTCCAAAATGGAGGTGCCCGAGCAATGTTGTTTGCACCTGTGTCTCACCTGTGCTTCAGCCCTCAGGTCCCGTTGCCAGTTACCTGCCAGTTTCCTGCCAGTTTCCTGCCAGTTTCCTGCTAGTTACCTGCCAGTACCTGCCAGTTACCTGCCTGATTCCTGCCTGAATGCTTGTTACCTGTCTGCTTGCCTGAGGTCCGACGGTCTGCCTTACTACTCCGGTCAGTCTGTCTATGGACCAGCTTGCCCGCTCACCTGGGAGCGCTTCTCCGTTATCTGCCTGCTTGCCAGCCCGGAGGCTCCGTTGTCACGTGCTGTGACCACCAGCTACTCCAGACTCTTGCCCGCTCACCTGGGAGCGCATCTCCGTTACCTGCCTGCTTGCCAGCCCGGAGGTCCCGTTGTCACGTGCGGTGACCATCAGCTATTCCAGAGACTCTTGCCCGCTCACCTGGGAGCGCTTCTCCGTTACCTACCTGCCTGCCAGCCCGGAGGTTCCGCCGTCACGTGCCGTGACCACCTGCTATTCCAGAGACTCTCGCTTGCTCACCTGGGAGCACACATCTACCACCTGCCTGCTAGCCTACCCGGAGGCTCTGCCATCACAGGTCGTACCTACCCCTTACCCAGAGACTGCCCTGATCACTTGCCGTAACTCCCTGTCCGTTCACCCAGAGACTGCCACCCGCTCCCTTACAAGGGCCGCCCCCTTGTATAGTAGCTCAGAGGTTCCGCCTCCCGGACCCGTTTCAGTCCGCCTCCCGGACCCGTTACAATTGTTCTGTATGGAGGACTATGTGGGGCCCATTGGCCCTCCATACAGTATATGTGGGACTCATTATTCTGTATGGAGGACTATGTGGGGCCCATTATACTGTATGAAGCACTATGTGGGACCATTATTCTGTATGGAGGACTATGTGGGGCCCATTATACTGTGTGGAGGACAATAAATATCCATATATTCATTAGGTACATTGTAACAGAACCACTCTAACCAAGATAAGGTCCCAAATACAGGGAAAGTGGTAATTTATGCCACTCCATAAAGATAATATATATGCAAAAACAAAAAAACAGGAGTTTTTTGGCAAAAAATAGCAAAATACTTTATGAAACACTAAAGGACAACATAAAAAAGGACAACCCGGCATCAAAGCTAGGCAGCATATATAAATATATTAATATAACTATTATTGAAAAGTAAATGCCACAGTGGAAAAAGTGCAACAGTGCTTCTTCCCAAATGGGATAGTTGTTGAGTGCTGCACACGACAATCTAATCCAGTAGATAAATTTATTGTCTGTGCAAAATAATATAAAAATCGTGTCAGCACATCAAACTATAGAATAATGCATTGAATCATAATATTGCACTCTTACCCATTGTTGGAAATATAGCAGCCCAGCAGAAAAAATCCCCAACGCGCGTTTCGCATGGTGTATTTGACAGCTTCCTCGGAGGGAATACAAAAAAGGACCTTCCATGCCTGTTTAAATGCGGTCAGGACCTGCGGTCACATGGTCGCAATGGACCAATCATATCATGGTATATCGGCGAATGCCATCAAGGTGACTCGCGCATGTCAGGAAGACCAGGGTGAGTTACCATGGCTCCCAGACAACACGCAGGTTCCATGGAGATGCCGGGGGCAGAGCGGGGACATCAGACAGCGCAGCATGCACGCTCACACCAAGAGAGGATGTTTATAGCAATGCCTAATATATACAGATAACAGAAAATACATTCATATTCATAGCATTATTTGGTCCAGTCCGAATGATGTAAGTTCATGAGTTGAAAGATTAATTTGATTCATAACACTTGATTATTAATGAGGCTATGGAAGGAAAAGAAGAAATGAAAAAAAGACCAGGGACATTAAGAATAAAAAATGTACAATTAAAAATGGTTAAAAATACCAAAGGGTTACTTTATGTTTACAAAAACGGGGCGAAACTTAAAGTCTCATTAAGGCCATTAGGGGTCACAGTCCCCAATTCCACTATCCATTTAGCTTCTTTCTGGGCTAAAAGCTTTTTTGTGTTTCCTCCTCGAATACCACCATGGATAACTTCAATTCCCCGTACCATGAAGGTTTTGGGGCTGCCACCATGATATTGTCTGAAATGGCGTGGTATTGTTTTTAATAAAAAAACATCGGCCGCTGTCTTCGCTGCACCAATGTCTCTCACATACTCCCTAATCCTCACCCGCAGTTCTCTAGATGTCAATCCGACATATATTTTTCCACAACCGCAGGTTGCGTAATATATCACATTTGAGGTCCCACATGAAATATATTCATTAATTTTATAGTGGCGACTTCCAGAGGCATTAGAGAACTCAGTACTGCGAGAGACATTGGTGCATGCCACACAGTGACCGCACGGAAAACACCCCTTTGTTGGTCCCCTTGATCCAAATGGATTTGATTTTGGTGGAACATAGTGGCTTTTGACCAAAATATCTTTGATGTTTTTACATCTTCTTGATGTCATAAGAGGGGATGTTGAGATATGGGGCGGCCAAAGATGGTTCAGTCAATAAGATCGGCCAGTGCCGCTGCAAGATGGTTCTC
This sequence comes from Phyllobates terribilis, assembly GCF_046119375.1. NCBI lineage: Eukaryota > Metazoa > Chordata > Amphibia > Anura > Dendrobatidae > Phyllobates > Phyllobates terribilis. The sequence continues at coordinate 869,529,979 of NW_027362762.1, forward strand.
ATAAGCGACCAGTCCTGGTTATAAGTGGAAATGACTCTAGGTGGTCCAAAACCTTCCTTTGATTTTGTTGTAGAGCCCAACAACTTATTACGTGGGGTGGCCCTTGCTCTCCTATACCCTTGTTTCACACACCGCTTACTATAGCCTCTCTCTACAAAGCATCAGGTAAGATCAATGGCCTGATCCTAAAATTTTGCCTCTGAAGAGCATATCCGCCTCATCCTGAGGAATTGACCAACTGGGACAGCCCTGACCGTGGAAGCGTTATGTGCTGAATCAGCATGTAATAATGCATTAACTGACGTCGACTTGCGGTAGACGTCAGTTTGAATGCATCCCTGTTCATCCAACCTCAAGTGAAATATCAAAAAAAATTATTTTTTTCGCACTGTACTGAAAGGTCAGTTTAATGTTAAAAGGGTTGTCATTAAGTAGGTCCATGAATTGCTCCAGCTCATAGGCAGTGCCCTGCAAAATAATAAAAAGGTCATCAATATACCGCAGACAGTACTGCACATGGTAGGCGACCTGCGCCCCCGCGCCCCCAAACAAACCCCTCTCCCAGTAACCCAGGAAGAGATTTGCGTAAGCGGGCGCACAGGCCGCCCCCATGGCTGTGCCGCGTTTCTGCAAGTAAAAAACGTCCTTAAATACAAAAAAATGATGTGTTAATATGAACTGGAACAACTCAAGGACCAAGTCACCCAACTGGCTGTCCCAGTTTGAACTCCCCAGGAAGAAGCGGACAGCATCGAGACCATCCTCATGGTCAATGCAAGGGTAGAGAGATTCTATATCCGCGGTAACTAATAACATATCTGATTCCACAAAGATCCCGTCCACCCTCCGTAGCACGTCCGTCGTGTCCTTCACAAAAGATGGCAAAGTTTCCACCATAGGTTTCAAGTAGTAATCTATGTACTTACATACTGGTTTGCATAAGCCATCAATTCCTGACACGATCGGACGGCCAGGAGGGTCGACGGGATCCTTGTGGATTTTCGGAAGGATATAGAAAGTTGGGACCTTTGGATATTTAGTTATCAGGCCTTCAAAAATTTGTTTTGTAATTATACCCAGATCCAAAGCCGCACAAAGTAAGGAGTGCAGCTGAGCCGATAAAGAAGCGAGAGGTGAAAAAGATAATTTTTCATAGGTATTCCTGTCTCTCAGTTGTCTGAGATCCTCTTTTTCTTATTTATTTATTGGCCAGATAACGATGTTTCCCCCCTTGTCCGCAGCCTTGAAAACTACATCATCAAGTGCCTGTAGCTCTCTCAGGGCTTGTCTTTGTCTATAATTAAGATTGCTATGTCTTCGTTGTGTAGAAATTTCCCTAAAATCATCTAAGACTAACTTCATGAAAATCTCAACAGCTGGGCATAAGGACAGGGGGGGAAACCTCGTCGATCTAGGTACAATATTCTGAGGGAACATACCTTGTTTCTCAACACTCTGCTCCTGCAATAATTCCTTCAAAATGGAGAGAGCTTCCCGCTCAGCTGCACTGTCCAAACCAAAATCCGATGAACCACGGTTATTCAGTTTTTTCAAAATGAGTTTGCAGGAGAAGATATATAGATCTTTCATAGCTGTAAACAGATGAAATGGGTTAGTTGGTGCAAAGGTCAAACCTCTACTCAACACTTCATATTGGGCTTGGGTAAGGTTATGGGATGACAGATTAATTACCTGTAAATTGGTCTTAATTTTTTTATTCTGTTGATGATGTGTTAAATTCTTTCGTTTAGCTGCCAATCTAGTTTTGTTATATCTATAAGCAGGGATTTGGTCTTCACTTCCTTCCATATTTGTCTTGGTTTAAATTTCATCCCCAGATGTAAAGGATACCACAGATCCAGACCTTGAACGGGATCTGGATCCAGTATGATAGCTAGGCCGTGAACGGTTGGCATTCATTTTCCACTTATAAACCGACCAGTCGCCCTCTCATTAAGATCTCTCTGGAACTTATTTGTTTTGGTGGATACAATTTCTTTCTCCCATATCTGGAAGTTATGGTCCAGCTCTTCACTAAGTTTCCTCAATGCATCGGTTGGTAACTCCCTTATTAGGGTATCCTGTAGTTCTTCTATCTCCTTCTCTAGATTATTCAGTGTAGTTTGATTAAAATTACATAGTAATTCCATAAACCCTTTTGAGCATAGATCCGCCAGATCCTCCCATTTGGTCCTAAAAGTATCATCTTCCAACTGGAAGGATGGAAATACTTGTACCCTTAATCCTCGGGGAATCAGTCCTCTTTGGATGTACTTCTCAAGGAATGCACGGTTCCACCATGTTTTTATCCTTTAATTTAAAAGGATCTTAATTCTCACCACCGTTTCCTGTAAACCCTTGTCACTGGTATCAGTCATGGAGCCACTATGTGGGACCATTATTCTGTATGGAGGACTATGTGGGGCCCATTATACTGTATGGAGGACTATGTGGGGCCCATTATACTGTATGGAGGACTATGTGGGACCATTATTCTGTATGGAGGACTATGTGGGGCCCATTATACTGTATGGAGGACTATGTGCGACCATTATTCTGTATGGAGAACTATGTGGGGCCCATTATACTGTATGGAGAGCTATGTGGGACCCATTATTCTTTATGGAGGACAATGTGGGGCTCATTATACTATATGCAGGACTATGTGGTGCCCATTATTCTATATAGAGGACTACGTGGGGCCCATTATTCTGTATAGAGGACTATGTGGGGCCCATTATTCTGTATGGAGGACTATGTGGGGCCCATTATACTGTATGGAGGGCTATGTGGGACCCATTATTATTTATGGATGACAATGTAGGGCCAATTATACTGTATGCAGGACTATGTGGGGCCTATTATTCTGTATAGAGGACTATGTGGGGCCCATTATTCTGTATGGAGGACTATGTGGGGCCCATTATTCTGTCTGGAGGATTATGTGGAGCCCATTATTCTGTATGGAGGACTATGTGGGGCCCATTATTCTGTATAGAGGACTATGTGGGGCCATTATTCTGTATGGAGGACTATGTGGGGCCCATTATTCTGTCTGGAGGATTTTGTGGAGCCCATTATTCTGTATAGAGGACTATGTGGGGCCCATTATTCTGTATGGAGGACTATGTGGGACCATTATTCTGTATGGAGGACTATGTGGGGCCCATTATACTGTATGGAGCACTATGTGGGGCCATTATTCTGTATGGAGAACTATGTGGGGCCATTATACTGTATGGAGGGCTATGTGGGACCATTGTTCTGTATGGAGGGCTATGTGGAGCCCATTATACTGTATGAAGCACTATGTGGAGCACATTATACTGTATGGAAGAATGTGTGGAGCCCATTATTCTGTATGGAAGACTACGTGGGGCCATTATTCTGCATGGATGACTATGTGGGGCTCATTATACTGTACACTGGTTGGCCCGTGAATTTGTCCAAGTTTTTCATACTGGCCCTCTGTCTGTTTGAGTTTGACATCTCTGGTTTAGAAACTGACCTGTGTTGTGAATTGTTAAATCAACAGCACAAGCAAAAGTGGTCACCACCAAGCATGAAGAGGCGGACCGCTACCGATGTGTCAGTGCTTCTATAATGCAAGTGACACAAGGTAGCACATCACTGAATCTAGTGCACATTCAAATACTGTCAAACTGAGCTTTATTTGTACAAAAATAAGTAAATTACAAAACACGTGATAACAAGACCTGTTTGCATACACCTTATAAATATGGGACAAGCAAAAATTTTTACCCACAATAAAGCACCCAACCTGTAACACAACTCTGTAGGACTTTAGAGCTACTAGGGAATGTGCCAAAAAAAAACAGCCAAAGAATACAACAATAAAGAAAAGTTTGCAATAAACACTCATATTACATAGAAAATGCCTAGTGCATACATATGCGGCAAGTAAACTTACAATACATTACAACGTGAGAAGACAGATGAGTTTTGAATGAAGAGTATGGAGAGAGCGGGAAAGAGTCGTATCACTCAACTATGAGCTTCCTCAGGGGAGGACTGAAGGATGTATGCTGCAGGCAGAGCCACCTCACACGTATCAATAAACTAAGCTTCCTCAGGGGAAGAATGAAGGATGTATGCTGCAGGCAGAGCCACCCCACACGTATCGCTGAACTAAGAGCTTCCTCAGGGGAAGAATGAAGGATGCATGCTGCAGGCAGAGCCACCTCACACGTATCGATGAACAAAGCTTCCTCAGGGGAGGAATGAAGGATGTATGCTGCAGGCAGAGCCATCCCACACGTATCGCTGAACTAAGAGCTTCCTCAGGGGAAGACTGAAGGATGTATGCTGCAGGCAGAGCCACCTCACATGTGTCAATGAACTAAGCTTCCTTAGGAGAGGAATGAAGGATGCATGCTGCTGTCGGAGCCACCCCACACGTAGTAATTAATTAAGCTTCCTCAGGGGAGGACTGAAGGATGTACACTGCAGACAAAGTTGCCCCATACGTATCACTGAATTAAGCTTCCTCATGAGAGGACTTAAGATTGTATGCTACAGACAAAGTCACCTACACATATCACTGAACTAAGAGGTGCGCATTTGCCTCTCTTGATTTTCCTTTGTTCATCTGCAAATTTGCTGCACGAATTTTGCTACATGTGTAACCTTAACAATTAGTGATGAGTGAGTATGTTCTGTTAACCGTTTCAGCGAGCATGCTTGGGTGCTCACCGAGTAACTTAAGCGTGCTCAGGCGTTATGTCTTAATCACTCCGTGCACATGATTTGCGACTGTTTGACAGCTTTAATACATGTGAGGAATGCCTAAGAAACAGGCATTCCTCACATGTATTAAATCTGTCAGACAGTCGCAAATCATGAGCACGGTGTGACTCAAACATAACACCCGAGCACTCTGAAGATACTCGGAAAGCACCCGAGCGTGCTCGTAAATCTTAAGTAACGAGCATGCTCGCTCATCACTATTAACAATACATTCATCTCACAATGATAACAGAAATATCAACCAATTTTATAGATTTATGAACATTAGAGAAAAATGTATTGGCAAAAAGAAGCAAAATAATGCACTCAACCCCTGCAGTGGAAAAAAAATTAATCTTGTTTGCTGCTTTGGTCACTTACTTTAGTTTTACTCTGCACTTCTTTATATAAGGTGTAGGCTCAATAACTTTGTAACTCACAGGCAGGTGATGTGTATTTTCCTCCAAATTTATCACTGTCAGTTTATTAATAATGTCATGCACTTACATAGGGTACTTGGAACATAACATTTGGCATAGGCCGTTTTTGGTGATTCCTCCATATATAAAGTCAACTTCAATTCCTCACTATTTTCAAGGTCTCTGTTTTCTCTCAATGAACATAACATATCCATGTACAGATCTAAAGGCCCCCTTACACATTAGATAAAAGTCAGACAAACTGGCAGACAGACCAGGATTGGCTGACCATCTAATGGGTATTGAGTAGTGTTGAGCGAGCATGCTCGACACTGCTCGGTACTCGCCCGAGCATCACGCTACTTGGGATGTTCGGCGAGCACCGAGCATTTCCGGGTTACTCGGGCGGGAGCTTGGGTCTCCGCCCTGCATGTTTGGCGCTCTTTACAGAGCCAATGAACATGCAGGGTTTGCCAGTCAGTCACTATAATGCCGCAGCCATGTTGGTTGTGGGCATTACATTGATTGGCTGGCCGCACAGCGTCACCTCGAGTATTTAAAACCGGGCGCCGCCATCTTGGACACAGATGGCCGGGATCAGCTAGTGTAGAGAAAGTGCTGCTGAGCTAGGGAGAGATTTATAGTGCGAAATAGGTCGTGTAGGGTCTCTAAAGGCTGCCAAATCAAACAAACAGTCCTTCTCAGGACTAATATCCATCCCAGATATCAGGCAGGCAGGCAGGCTGTATAGGAGACGCAGTGGTTATACCAGCAAACGCTGCATTACAGTCCTGTGTGGTGCTGCTCAAATTGCTAGAATTAGCTACCGGTCTCGGGGGCCAGGAAAAATCCTTTTTTTTTCATCTAAATCCTCTTTTTTTTTTTCCCTCCTTCACACTGTACAAATACCCATCTTATTAACCATTTGGTGTCCCCCCCCCCCCCAAAAAAAAAGTGTGTCTGTGACAGTTCAGACACAAATATGTCTGTTTAAAAGAGTCTGGTGTAGGCCAGAGAAATAGAAGTGTAGTTTTGCAGTTCCATGGTTCAAGCCTCTGTATTATCCACTTTTGGGCCATTTTTACCTTAAAAAAGTCTGGCATACCCCAGTAAATTATAACTGTGGTTTTGCCGTTCCACGGTAAAAAAACTCTATTATCCAGCTTTTGGTATTTTTTCCGTAAAGAAAAACAGTAATAGTGTCTCCCTGATTGTTCAGACACAAATATATCTGTTTAAAATAGTCTGGTGTAGGCCAGAGAAATAGAAGTGTGGTTTTGCAGTTTCACGGTTCAAACCTCTGTATTATCCACTTTTGGGCCATTTTTACCTAAAAAAAGACAGTTTGAGTGTGTCGCTCACTGTTCAGCCGCAAATATATCTATTTAAAATAGACTGGTGTAGGCCCGAGAAATAGAAGTGTGGTTTTGCAGTTCCACGGGTCAAATCTCTGTATTATCCTGCTTTTGGCATTTTTTGCCGTAAAGAAAAACAGTAATAGTGACTCCTGATTGTTCAGACACAAATATATCTGTTTAAAAGAGTCTGGTATACACCAGTAAATTATAACTGTGGTTTTGCCGTTCCACGGTAAAAAAATCTCTATTATCCAGGTTTTGGTATTTTTTCCGTAAAGAAAAACAGTAATAGTGTCTCCTGATTGTTCAGACACAAATATATCTGTTTAAAAGAGTCTGGTGTAGGCCCGAGAAAGAGAAGTGTGGTTTTGCAGTTCCACTGGTCAAATCTCTGTATTATCCTGCTTTTGGCATTTTTTGCCATAAAGAAAAACAGTAATAGTGTCTCCTGATTGTTCAGACACAAATATATCTGTTTAAAAGAGTCTGGTATACACCAGTAAATTATAACTGTTGTTTTGCCGTTCCACGGTAAAAAATCTCTATTATCCAGCTTTTGCTATTTTTTCCGTAAAGAAAAACAGTAATAGTTTCTCCCTGATTGTTCAGATTGTTTAAAAGAGTCGGGTGTAGGCCAGAGAAGTAGAACTGTGGTTTTCCTCTTCCACGGTTCTAATCTCCTTTTTATTACCCTTTTTCCATTGATAGTGCTAGTGTAAGCTATTTTACTTCATTTACAATGGGCAAGGTGCGTGGCAAGGGACGTGGAACTGGCCGTTCTAGTGATGGTGTGAGCAGAGGACGGGGCCGTGGCCAAGGTGAAAATGTGCCACAACCAACAGCCACATCTTCTCACTCCCAGTTCTTGACCGAATTACTAGGGAAGCACAGAACAACACCAGTATTGTGAACTGATCAGTGTGAACAGGTTATTAATTGGATAGCAGATAATACTTCCAGTTACCTGGGCACCACCACCTCCGTTCTGTCTTCCACACGGTCAAATCTTAGTAGCCGTGAGTCTCGACCGCATACTCCTCCTCACCCTGATGCTCCTTCCTCCCACCATGCCGAGTGTCGTCAGATAGCAATTGATCCCACACTTGGACACTCTGAAGAGCTGTTCACTGGTCCATTTCCAGATTTGTGCCCCTCGTCTGCTCCGCTTGAAGTGGTGAAAGAGGAGATCCCATGTAGCGATGCCCAAATATTTGAACAGTCACGGCCACAGGAAGTCGACGCTGGCAATTTGTCACAAGAGGTGGACGATGACGAGACACAATTGCCAGGAAGTGAGGAGGAGGATCGTGGTGCGCAAGTGGAAGAGGAGGAGGTGGTGGATGATCTAGTAACTGACCCAACCTGGCAGGAGGACATGCAGAGTGAGGCCAGCAGCACACAGGGTGAGGGAGGCCTAGTACCCCAACAGGCAGGAAGAAGCAGTGTGGTGGCCGCACACAGAAGGCAGGCAACAGTTCCCCATAACACCAACACGAGGGACGTTGCCAGTACAACCTGTAGGTCTTCCAGAGTCTGGAATTTTTTTAAAGACTCTGCTGATAACCCCAAAAAGGCCATTTGTACCACCTGCCATGCCAGCATCAGCAGGGGTGACAAAACTACCAGCCTGACCACCACCAGCATGATCAGGCACATGGCAGCAAAGCACCCGACTTTGTGGGGTGAACCCCAGGGTCCACGACCAGTGTCAGCGGGTGTCACCACTGCTTCTTCCGCTGTTGTGCGTGCAATAGAACCCCCTGTTGTGTGTGCAAGGCAATCCCCTGTCCATACTGCATGCAAAGATGCCCCCTCCTCTCAGTCTTCACTTGTTATGGCAGTTTCTCAAGAAACAGCATCAACGTCCATGTCCACGTCCCACTGCAGCGTTCAATTGTCCATATTCCAGAACTTTGAACGAAAGCGGAAATTCGCAGCCAACGCCCCACAGTCCTAAATTCGCACATTTCACGACTGCTTGCATTGGAAATGCTGCCTTTAAGGCAGGTGGAGACGGAATCCTTCCGCAACCTTATGGCGGTGGCCGTCCCTCGGTACTCGGTCCCCAGCCGACACTATTTTGCCCGGTGTGCCATCCCCGCACTACACAAGCACGTGTCCCAAAACATCTGCCGTGCCCTCAACAACGCAGTTACTGGGAGAGTCCACCTGACAATGGACACGTGGACAAGTGCTTGTGGCCAGGGACGGTACATCTCCCTGACGGCACACTGGGTAAACATAGTGGAAGCCAGGACACAGTCGGACCTTGGGACGGAACACATCCTCCCCACACCGAGGATTGCGGGCCCTATGTCAGTCAGAGTTGCCCCCACAGTGTACAGCTCCTGCACATCATCCTCCTCCTCATGTTCAGCCTCCATCTCAGATATCACCATATCAGTTACAAGCTGGAAGCACAGCAGTACTGCCTCCACCAAGCGGCAACAGGCTGTGCTGAAACTCATAAGCTTAGGTGATAAACCTCACACTGCTTGTGAGTTGTGGACAGCTGTGAAAGAGCAGGCAGATCTGTGGCTGAGACCGCTGAACCTACATCCAGGCATGGTCGTGTGTGACAATGGCCGTAACCTTGTGGCGGCTCTGAGGTGAAGCGAGATCACACACGTACCATGCCTGGCTCATGTGCTTAACTTCGTGGTTCAGCGGTTTCTTAAATCGTACCCCGAGTTGCCAGATCTGCTCGTCAAAGTACGCCGCCTGTCAACTCATTTTCACAAGTCGGCTAAAGCTTCTGCCGCCCTTGCTGTGTTGCAGCAGCATTTGCAGCTTCGGTCACACCGACTGGTGTGTGATGTCCCCACACGTTGGAACTCTAGCCTCCACATGTTGCAAAGGATTTGTGAGCAGAAGAGAGCAGTTGTGGAGTACCAGCTGCAACAAGGCCGTTGATATTCAGGTCAGACTCCACACATAAGACCTCAGGAGTGGACCTGGATGTCTGACATATGTACCATCTTGACAAACTTTGAGGAGTCCACCAAGATGGTGAGTGGCGATGACGCCATCATTAGCGTTAGCATTCCACTTGTCTGTCTTTTGCAACGCTCTCTGCAGAGAATTAAAGAGGAGGCATTGCAGCCAGAGTATGATGAGATGGATAAAGAAGCCGTAGCGGTCAATTACACACAGCCAAGCCTCATCTCATCCCAATGTGCATTGGGGGACAATGAGGGAGAGGAGGAGGAGGAGGAAGAACAGGAGCTGGTATCATGCGCTGTAGACGGTAGTACCTGTACAACTGTCATACCGTCGGTTCAGCGTGGGTGGCCTGAGGACAGGCGGGAGGAGGAGGAGGAGGAGAGCATGGTCAGTCATCATCTTGGTGAGGACACGGAAGTCTTGCCTGTTACCAGTCTGGCACGCATGGCTGACTTTATGTTACGCTGCCTTAACCGTGACCCTCGCGTTGTCAAAATGTTGGGTGACAGTCATTACTGGTTGGTGACACTTTTAGACCCCCGCTACAAGGAGAACTTTCTCTCTCTTATTCCTGAGGTGGAGAGGTCTACAAAAATGTGGCAGTACTAGAAGGCCCTTGCTGCAGAACTGTTAAAAAAATTCCCATCTGAACACGCTAGCGGCAGAGGTCACAGTTCGTTGCCCAACCAAGGCGTACATGCGAGAGAGACGCAACTCCAATCCAGCAGAGGCAGGGGAATACTGTCAACATTCTGGGACAGTTTTCTGAGACCCGCCCAGCTTACAGGCCCTGAGACGCGGGGTACTCTCACAAGGAGTGGAAAGTTTCAAAAGATGGTGAGGGAGTACCTTGCCGACCGTACCAGCGTCCTCCGTGATTCCTCTGTGCCTTTTAATTATTGGGTATCCAAGCTGGACACTTGGAATGAACTCGCTCTGTACGCCTTGGAGGTCCTGGCCTGCCCTGCCGCTAGCGTGTTATCGGAGCGTGTTTTTAGTGCCTGTCAACTGACAATGCTGACAAGCTGACCCTTATCAAAATGAACAAGGGCTGGATTGGGCCAGACTTCTCATCACCACCGAATGACAGCAGAGTAACATAAAGTCAAATCCACTGTGTTATTTCGGGAGGTGTATTCACATGCACCGCTTTACACCCACACATGGGTATACGCTTCCTCATTTCGGCTGTTTTATGCTCTTCTCCTTATCCTCAGCCTCCACCACCACTATACCACCAAGGTGACCATGGTCCGTGTTGCCATTATTGCAAGTTCCTCCGTCCTTATTTTTGGCAGCTTTTGCTTGGAAGGCATAAGCGAAGACTATGAGAGACCCACTCCCCAATAATGGGAATAATGTTTTTAAGATGCTGTACTGTATGGCTCTTGTAAGGGGCATTAAAACAGTCTTGTTAAGCTACTGCGACCTCCACGTCTCTTCCTAGGGGCATTAAAACCGTCTTGTTAAGCTACTGCGACCTCCACGTCTCTTCCGAGGGGCATTAAAACCGTGTTGCTAAGCTACTGCGACCTCCACGTCTCTTCCAAGGGGCATTAAAACCGTCTTGTTAAGCTACTGTGACCTCCACCACTTTTCCTAGGGGCATTAAAACCGTATTGTTAAGCTACTGCGACCTCCACCACTTTTCCAAGGGGCATTAAAACTGTCTTGTTAAGCTACTGTGACCTCCACCACTTTTCCAAGGGGCATTAAAACCGTCTTGTTAAGCTACTGCGACCTCCACCACTTTTCCAAGGGGCATTAAAACTGTCTTGTTAAGCTACTGTGACCTCCACGTCTCTTCCGAGGGGCATTAAAACCGCCTTGTTAAGCTACTGCGACCTCCACGTCTCTTCCAAGGGGCATTAAAACCGTCTTGTTAAGCTACTGCGACCTCCACCACTTTTCCAAGGGGCATTAAAACTGTCTTGTTAAGCTACTGCGACTTCCACGTCTCTTCCGAGGGGAATTAAAACCGTCTTGTTAAGCTACTGCGACCTCCACGTCTCTTCCAAGGGGCATTAAAACCGTTTTGTTAAGCTACTGCGACCTCCACCACTTTTCCAAGAGGCATTAAAACCGTCTTGTTAAGCTACTGCGACCTCCAAGTCTCTTCCGAGGGGCATTAAAACCGTCTTGTGAAGCTTCTACGACCTCCACCACTTTTCCAAGGGGCATTAAAACCGTATTGTTAAGCTACTGCGACTTCCACGTCTCTACAAAGGGGCATTAAAACCGTCTTGTTAAACCACTCTGAACTCAACAGCTCTTCCAAGGGGCATTGAAATGTTGTTTTTAATTACCTCTAACCTCCACGACTCTTCCAATGGGCATTGCAGTTCCTCCTAATTTTAGTCATTATTTGCTTTTCAATGCAAAGGCGAAAACTAAGGGAGACCCACTCCCCAATAATGGGTAGAAGGTTTTTAGTACGCTGTAATTCACGTCTGTTTCAAGGGGCATTGCAGTTCCTCATAATTTTTGGAAAGCCTTCCATTCATTGCTTAGGCCAACAGTGTACAGGAGACCCAGTTGCTATAAATGGAAAAAATGGTTTAGTTAAGGCCCTCTGACCTCCATGTCACTTCCAAGGGGCATTGGAGTGCCTCGAAAATTTTGGTAGGCATTGCACTCACTGTATGCCCTATAACTGTGTAGCCGAACCACTCCTTTTGGTACAGAAACATATCCTACAAGACATGTGTGGTTGACTGGCCTGATATTGATGTGAATGGTCCCTGTTCCTCCTGCTCTTTCTCCTTTGCCACCACCTCATCCATCATTTATCACCTGAAGCTTTGTTTTAACGGGAGTCATAGAACTGGGATAGTAGCAGGAAAACATCCAGCAATACTCGGAGGAGGTAGGATATGCGCCAAAAAGCTGACCACCTCAGGCCTAGCCGCTACTACATACATGCGCTTGCATTAAAAGAAAACAAAGCAGATGCTAACTTCTATCATCATCATCATTCTCCTCACCTTGGCACTCTCAACTCCCCTGATGGAGAAGCCAGGGCCCACTGGAGGAGTCTGGTTCTCTGGTGGGCTCGTCCAATGCTGCCCTAAAGCTGGCCAGGCTAAGAAAAGTGTGGGGGAAGGTCACAGGAGAAATAGGGGCGGCTGGGGACCATTTATGGACACCCGGCCGCCCCGAGGCGGCTGGGGACCGTGTGTGGACACCCGGCCGCGGGGCGCCTGGTGACCGAGTATGGACACCCGGCCGCCCCCTGGCGGCTGGGGACCGAGCGTGGACACCCGGCCGCCGGGCGGCTGGGGACTGAGTATGGATATCTCGCTGCCGAAGCAGCCATGAGGTAGTGGCCAGCTTCGGCCTCCTCCATACTAAAAGGCCCCATTTCAAGTGCAAGCTATCAGTATGGCATTGCAGCTAGGGGGTGGGTGGGTGGCAGGCTGCACACTTACGCTTGCATTCCAAGAAAACAAAGCAGAAGCTAACTTCTATCATCATCATCATGCTCCTCACCTTGGCACTCTCAACTCCCCTGATGGAGAAGCCAGGGCCCACCGGAGGAGTCTGGTTCTCTGGTGGGCTCGTCCAATGCTGCCCTAAAGAGGGCCAGGCTAAGAAAAGTGTGGGGGAAGTTCCCAGGAGAAATAGGGGCGGCTAGGGTCCAGCCTGTGGGTGGGTGGGTGGTTGGCTGCATATTTGCGCTTGCATTGCAAGGAATGGGGGAGGTACAATTGAACACTGCCCTGGGACAAGGACTTGCACGGGGATAGTTGCAAGTCTGCATCTTCTGATGCGGCAAGGTTTTAGGAAGTGACCTGGGAGTTAGAGATGCTTCCAGGGGTCTTCCCCATGCTGTTCCCATGTCTATTCCGCACTGTATGCATGTGTCACACAGCACATGGCCAGATAAGGTTGTAAAATGTTAAAATGACATTTCCCGGTGAATGCATTTGTCACAGTTGAAAGCAATACAAAAGTGCAAAAATGCATAAAAAATGCTACTTGTGAACATAGCCCAAGGTGTAGAGGAGTATTTTTGTTTTTGGTTATTTATTTTACCTTATACACACGTCTTTACCCTGGAAAGGAAATTTCTTAACATATTTCACAGGAAAACCGTTTCAGTTTCGTTTTTGAACGTTTTATTGTGAGCCTGTAAAAGTGGCTTAATACCTCTGACCACGTTGTTGACAGCAGTGACCTGGGGGTCAGAAATGCTTCCTGGGGCGATCCCCATGCTGTCCCCATGTCATTTGAGCACTGTCACTATCGTTTTGGGCACTTTTTAGGCTTTCTACAGAATGCCTGGGGTGCCGCCGCAAAAATGCTCGGGTCTCCCATAGACTAACATTGGGCTCGTTGCTCGGGTTGAGCACCCGAGTATCACGGCGAGCTCGGCCCGATCTTCGAGCACCCGAGCATTTTAGTGCTCGCTCAACACTGTATTGAGGTCATCCAACTCTCCAAAAAGATGAAGTCGGGAAAGAGAAGGATCCAACCTTTGGAATTTCTGGGGGTAAGAAGCCACTGTTGGGAAAGTGTGGCAGTGGCTGTTTCACAGAGAACACAGGAGCGCTCTGCTGGGCCTAGCATTCCTCGGTATGGGGGAATCGGAGAGATAGCTGATGACTCAATGACCATTTGGCCAACAGCTTGCTAAAGTGCATGGGGACATAAATAATTCTCTCCTTTCTTAGAAGTTGGTCTATTTGTATGACGTCTGTGCGAGAGACTCAATGCGATTTCTCAGAGAATTACACATGCTGGTAAAAGCGTAGCAAACTCTCAGCAGTGAGTATTACAACTCCTCAGAAATATGATGGATTTAACAGCTATGTTCACCCAACTTTTATGTTTCATATCAAATGCTCAAATCACAGATATGACAAAACAATGTTTGACACATGAACATCCTGACTAAAACATGCCTAAAACAAACAAAGGTAAAAAAATATTAATCCATGGAATATTTATAGTTTTTCCAGATCAGATAAAAAATTAGTGTGCCTTTGGGCTTTTATGGTGGCTGAGTTCTTTGAGGTATAGACTTCACATATAATAAATAATATTCCATATCAAGCTGCTTCCAACTTATCGCTTGTCAAATCAGCTGTTCGGGATACAGTGATTGATCAATTGTTTACATTTCCACCATAAAACTTTAATTGGATCGAGAACTGGAGAGTTTGCTGTCCCTTAGATTGTTATGCCTTTTCTGTAGGAAAATGCTCTGTGCTTTGCGTGGACAGCAAGGTTGCTCAGTGTTTAGCACTGCTGCCCTGCAGCGCTGGGGTCCTGGGTTCAAATCCCATTAAACCTTATTTTCTATAGATGAAAAGAGAAAAGTGTCCAACATGTACAGTATGTACAACCGTGTTAAAGTAAAGATTGCCAACTCCTCTGGTCCTTTACCACAGGGTTCCCCAACTCCAGTCCTCAAGGCCCACCAACAGGTCATGTTTTCAGGATTTCCTTAGTATTACACAGGTGATAATTGCATCACCTGCACAGGCAATAATTCCATCACCTGTGCAATACTAAGGAAATCCTGAAAACATGACCTGTTGGTGGGCCTTGAGGACTGGAGTTGGGGAACCCTGCTTTACCAGACATATAACCCCATATCATAAATGAATGGAGAAATTAAATGTTCTTATTCAGGCTGGATTTGCTATCAAGAACAATGATTTTTTAGTAAACTTAGATATTTTTTCACTCGATGAATGAGCGTTTTGCTCGTCCGTTGGTCAACTGGCAGTCTGCTTACATTTCATTATAATCAGGAAATAAGTTCTCCAAGGAACACTTGTTCCTAATAATTGTGTAGCGGACATGCTCCCTTAGACGCATACCATGTTGGTTTTAATCTTGTTTTCTAACAATGTTTTTCCATTGTTTCTATTGATAACTATCTTGTAGGGTCATGTTTTTTATCAATCTACAAAGCCCGAAAGCTCGGTAAGATCTGTTAAGCATTTCCTTGTATAATTCCAAACAAATTTGCATTTTAGTAAGTATTTGTTTCAGAAATGCAAATTACAATGTGATTCCTTATTTTTTTCCATGATTCTACAGTTTTCTCCTGCACTTAATTATTGTCACGATCCCATCGCTCACTGTGTCCTAGGGATGCAGTGAGTGACAGCTCAGTCGTCCTATAGATTGCAGGGGCGTGTGGGCTATCAGTATTGTGAGTGACAGTTCGGCCATACTATAGTATACAAAGGTGTGCTGGGCTGTCAGTTTTGTGCATGGGATTTCCCTGCAGCGAAATTAGGTTGGGCCTGCTGGAAGTCCTTCAGATGTCGCCCTTTCAAGGTGATTGCCTGGCTATTTAGTTGGCTGGCTATGCTTGGTCTATTGCCAGTCATAGCTCTTGCACAGTAGTGTGTGTGCGCTTTGTGCTCAGTATTCTCTGACTCTGATCTTTGTTGCCAGACCTTGGATTTAGCCTCTTTGACCATTCGCTCAGATTGCTCCTTTGCCTTGATGTTCTCTGACCCTCAGTGCCTGACCTCAGACTTGCTCTTGACTATCCATTTGCCTTATCCCTTTTGTCTCTGATGCACTCACTTGGTTTTGACCTCGGACTCCTTCATGTCCCTGCCTCAGGGCTAGTCCATGAAAAGTGACTCAGCGTCACAATTATCTACTTCATTCTTAAAATAATTAATTTGAGGCATGTTTCACATAGTCACAATTTTATCTATGGAACAAATATAGTTTGGTGTCATATCTGTGATTGTGGTGATTCCAGATTTAACTTTTGCCAGGAGTTATAGGTTTATACAATCATTCTCCTGGATGTAAACAAAAATATTTTATTCAAAGCAAGCAGACATCCAAAAATGAAGAGAAAGTTAGGTACTAACTATATTGCTGCAATCACTGGGTAGAGATTAAATTTTATTTGATTTTTTTTAAACCATCTTATTAATGCAGGAGGTTTGTTCACAATGGCAAATTTCTGCAAATGAAAAATCCATTCCAATCATGACACATCACAAATGTTTTGCTCTCCTGGATGGAAAGATGTATTTCTTCAAGAAATATGCCATACATGGCTATTCCCCTTGTGCTGCAAGAAGGTCATCCATCTTAAATATAAGTATGTAGGAACTGCTATTGCCCGCACTCTGCTCTATGAATTGAGTATGAACTGCTGCACTTTGTTACCAGCAAAACTTACCACCGTAATGATTGCTACATTTGTATGTTATTTAGGGTCCAGGTAATCACACACAGTGTGCACATACACAGTGCAAACCATGTTTACTTGCATTACAGGTATGTAAAGAATTTACAAGGTGGCTTCTCATTGGGCTTCATCTACTACATATGCGGAAGACAGGTGTGTAACTATAGTGAGTGAATGTGTTCCAGTGCACCTAGACCCAATACTACTAAAGAGAATCTGTCACCAGGTTTTTGCTACTACAAATGAGAGCAGAATGATGTTGGGGCAGAGACCCTGATTCCAGCTATGTATCACTTATTGGGCTGCATTCCGTCATTTTGATAAAATCCCTGTTTTCTCTGCTGCAGATCTAGCAGTTCTCTGAATGGTGAGCTCTGTATAACCCACCCATACTACTGATTGTCAGCTTTCTGCTTATGTACAGTGTACCCACTGCCAATCAGTTGTGGGGGCGGAGTTATACAAGGCTCATAATTATGGTGGTCCTCCAGTCAGGGGCAGCATCCCGCGGTGCAGCTGCACCGGGGCCCGGAGGTGGAGGGAGGCCCTTGCAGGACGGCTAATACTGAGGGCAATCTGGCCTGCTTATCAGAGCCCGAGGCTCTGGGGGGCCCATGGCCAGATTTCCTTCATCATGTGCAGAGGGCAAGGAGCGATCCCTGCAGCTCCGCTACCTACAGGAGAAAATGGTAGCGGAGCGGAGCTACAGGAATCTGTCCTCTGCTTCCTGCCAGGAGCTTTCTCCCTGACACAGGCATGCATGGCTTGATGATGTAAGAATGCAGCGCGTGCATGTGTCAGAGAGAAAGTTGCCGGCAACAACGATGCTGCGAGGGAATGATCAGAGAGGTGAGTGTTGTTTTTTTGTTTGTTTTTTTACTAATACACTGGGGAGAGGTCCAGGACAATGAGGGGTGGTGGGGGAGAACAATTATGAAGGTGGAAGAGATGACAATGATGGGGATGAAGGAAAACAATGATGGAGGTGGGGGAGAACAATGATGGAGGTGGGTGAGACAATGATGGAGATGGGGGAGATGACAATGATGGGGATGAGGGAGAACAATGATGGAAGTGGGGGAGATGACAATAATGGGGATGAGGGAGAACAATGATGATGGAGGTGGGGGAGAAAATGATGGAGGTGGGGGAGATGACAATGATGGGGAATCAGGAGAGCAATGATGGAGGTGGGGCGACAATGATGGAGGTGGGGAGAGGACAATGATGGGGATGAGGGAGAATAATAATTGAGGTGGTGGAGTACAATGATGGAGATGGGTAGAGGACAATGATGGAAGTGGGGGAGAGCAATGATGGAGGTGGAGGAGATGACAATGATGGGGATGAGGGAGAGCAATGATGGAGGTGAGAGAGAACAATCATGATGGAGGTGGGGGAGATAACAATGATGGGGATGAGGGAGAACAATGATGGAGGTGGGGGAGAACAATGATGATGGAGGTGTAGGAGAGGGCAATGATGGGATGATGGAGGTGGGGAGAACAATGATGAGGGAGGTGGGGGAGAGGACAATTATGGGGACGAGGGAGAACAATGATGGAGGTGGGGGATGATGGGGATATGGGAGATGACAATGATGGGGATGGGGGAAATGACAATGATGGAGGTGGGGGAGATGATAATGATGGGGAAGGGGAGAACAATGATGGAGGTGGGGGAGACAATGATGGGGATGGGGAGATGACAATGATGGGGATGAGGGAGAACAATGATGATGGAGGTGGGGGAGATGACAATGATGGGGATGAGGGAGAACAATGATGATGGAGGTGGGGGAGACAATGATGGAGTTGGGGGAGAGGACAATGATGGGGATGAAGGAGAACAATAATGGAGGTGGGGAGAACAATGATGATGGAGGTGGGGGAGATAATGATGGGGATGAGGGAGAACAATGATGAAGGTGTGGAGAGGACAATGATGGGGATGAGGAAGAACAAGGATGGAGGTGGGGGAGAGCAATGATGGGGATGGGGGAGATGACAATAATGGGGATGGGGAGAACAATGATGGAGGTGGAGAGAGCAATGATGGAGGTGGGGAGATGACAATGATGGGGGTGAGGGAGAACAATGATGAAGGTGGGGAGAGGACAATGATGGGGATGAGGGAGAACAATGATGGAGGTGAGAGAGAACAATCATGATGGAGGTGGGGGAGATAACAATGATGGGGATGAGGGAGAACAATGATGGAGGTGGGGGAGGACAATGATGATGGAGGTGTAGGAGAGGGCAATGATGGGGATGATGGAGAACCATGATGGAGGTGGGGAGAACAATGATGGAGGTGGGGGAGAGCAATGATGGGGATATGGGAGATGACAATGATGGGGATGGGGGAAATGACAATGATGGAGGTGGGGGAGATGATAATGATGGGGAAGGGGAGAACAATGATGGAGGTGGGGGAGACAATGATGGGGATGGGGAGATGACAATGATGGGGATGAGGGAGAACAATGATGATGGAGGTGGGAGAGATGACAATGATGGGGATGAGGGAGAACAATGATGATGGAGTTGGGGGAGAGGACAATGATGGGCATGAAGGAGAACAATAATGGAGGTGGGGAGAACAATGATGATGGAGGTGGGGGAGATAATGATGGGGATGAAGGAGAACAATAATGGAGGTGGGGAGAACAATGATGATGGAGGTGGGGGAGATAATGATGGGGATGAGGGAGAACAATGATGAAGGTGTGGAGAGGACAATGATGGGGATGAGGGAGAACAATGATGATGGAGGTGGGGGAGAGCAATGATGGGGATGAGGGAGAACAATGATGAAGGTGGAGGAGAGGACAATGATGGGGATGAGGAAGAACAATGCTGGAGGTGGGAGAGAGCTATGATGGGGATAGGGGAGATGACAATGATGGAGGTGGGGAGAGTAAAGATGGAGGTGGGGGATACGACAATGTTGGGGATGAGGGAGAGCAATGATGAAGGTGGAGGAGAGGACAATGATGGGGATGAGGGAGAACAATCATGATGGAGGTGGGGGAGATAATGATGGGGATGAGGGAGAACAATGATGAAGGTGTGGAGAGGACAATGATGGGGATGAGGGAGAACAATGATGGAGGTGGGAGAGAGCAATGATGGGGATAGGGGAGATGACAATGATGGAGGTGGGGAGAGTAATGATGGAGGTGGGGGATATGACAATGTTGGGGATGAGGGAGAGCAATGATGAAGGTGGGGGAGAGGACAATGATGGGGATGAGGGAGAACAATCATGATGGAGGTGGGGGAGATAATGATGGGGATGAGGGAGAACAATGATGAAGGTGGGGGAGAGCAATGATGAGGATGGGGGAAATGACTATGATGGGGATGAGGGAAAACATTGATGAAGGTGGGGGAAAGGACAATGATGGGTTTGAGGGAGAACAATGATGAAGGTGGGGGAGAACAATGATGGAGGTGGGGGAGAGGACAATGATGGAGATGAGGCAGAACAATGATGGAGGTGGGAGAGAACAATGATTGGGATAGGGGAGATGACAATGATGGGGATGGGGAAATGTCAATGATGGGAGAGATGACAATGATGGGGATGGGGGAGATGACAATGATGGAGGTGGAAGAGGAGCAAAGGAACAGCATCCAATCCAGGATGTTGAATTCAACTCTTTTCTCTATTCTGCCATCAATATATACAAAGTTTGACCATAAAATGGTCTTTATTTATTTATTTTTATTTATAAAAACCATTTTGTGGTCGAAACATTGTATATATTGATGGCAGAGTAAAGACAAGAATTTAATTCAACACCCTGGATTGCATGCTGTTCCTTTGCTCCTCTTCTGTCTATTTATCCCAAGTGGGTTCCTTGGGACTTGGAACAGGTGTCACTCTTCAGCTGGTGCTGTCAGCCAATTTTCTTTTACTTGAATGATGGAGTAGGGGGAGATGACAATGATGGAGGTGGGGGAGAACAATGATGGAGGTGGGGGAGAAGACAATGATTGAGGTGGGGGAGAGGACAATGATGGAGGTGGGGAAGAACAATGATGGAAATGGGGAGAGAATAATGATGGATATATTTTGATTGATGCGTGGCTAATGGTATATTGCTGTGAGTGTCCGCCCCTGCCTCCAGTGATAATAATCCTAATATACTGATAAAACAGTGTATTTATGAAAACTACAGCAAACAGCCCAGTAAGTGACACATCGCTGAAATCATGGTCTCTGCCCCTACATTAACACTGTACAATATAATGCGTTCTTCCATAGATTGTGTGAAAATACACATAGTTCATCCATACAGCTGTAGAACTCAAGATAAGGAAAAACTCCAAGGGTGTGTGCCCTCGACTATTTTTATTTTCAGGCAGGCAAACCCACCGAGTTTTCCAAGTGGATCATGCTTTGGTAAATGCTAGCATTTTTTTTTTTTCTAAAGCATCATTTTTGTGTTTCGTTTTTTTGCATGTTCATTCTTTTAAGCGTTTTTGAGCTTTTTCAGATGGATTTTGGAGCCAACCTGCCTGGAAAAGGACGTCATGTGCACATACCCTTAGACATGACATGCTCATTTATGCCAGTCTTTAATGTCAATTTTTACTTAAGTATATTTGTATATGTACTGCTGCTGACATATTAAGCTGTTGTGTTAATATTGTTTTTTTTCCCCTATCATCTAAGTTCCTCAGGCGTTTTTAGATTCTGCTGAAGTTGCCTAACTGGATTACTGAGCTCCCCACCCCCTCTCTCTCCTCTCACATTTTTTTTTTTTTGCAAAGATATACTTTTCATTGAAAGAAAGTGCATGCCGGTTGTATTCTCCAGATGATTGGCCGTGGTTTTCTAAAAGGATGTGACTTCAATGCAGCTTTTTTGTTTGTGAACTGTCGGGATCTTCATGAAGTTTGGGACTGGTTGAGAGAGGGATGATATTCTTATTGCTCTAGGGTTACCCAGGTATTACTGAGCTCTTCTCACTGCTACATGTTCCCACAGGACTCCATTAATGCAATACCGTACGTCACTCATGTAACCAGGAGCTTATATTCTCTGGGGAACCTGGACTTTCAAGGTGTCACAAAGATCTTATTATAAAGGATGGAGTCTGAACATGGTGGTGGCTCTCAGGACGACAGAGGTCAGCCACCAGTAACGTACGTCTCTAACCCCCTAATGTCTGGTGAGTATATTTTACATCTAGTGTGGAAATGATAGCATTAATTATTTAATAACCTGCAGGTCATTATGTCTTATTGCCCTATGCAACTTTTACTATATGGCGGTTTTATGGTGCAAAAAAATTGGAAAAAAATGGAGAAAGAAATTGCAAATGAAACACGAGCGTCTATTCTGCATGGATGGGGGTGTTATTTGTGCAGTTTCCACCTGAATGGTTCCATTGTTGTAATTCCCATTGATACCTTTGTGATAGTTCTACTGTAAGGTGATATACCTGGAAGGAAATTGCGAATTAATCTGTTTATTAACATACATTGTATGAGCGCATCAATACCAAAAGAAAGAATTAACGACCAAGAAATCCAGAAATAAGATGATTAAAAATGTATTTAATTTTTATGATATATAAAGGAAGGAAAAAACTTGGGTGTGAAAAATTGAGGGCACAGACCCAAACAGGGGAGAACAATGTGCATAAAGACAATATAAAAAAAAAATATATGAAAAAGAAAAAACATAATCATGCAAATATAAGCATGTCATACATGGATGTATGAATAGTATTGATCATGGAAATCATTGATCATAATAAAGGTCATCATTGAGGTGCATATAAATGATATGCTAAAAAGTAGCTATATTCTGTATGACCAGATACAAATCCCATTGTAAAAACACATATCAAGTAGTACATCTAAACATTGAAAAAACATGCAAGTACGAAAATAATGAATCCATACTAGTATTATGATCTCCCCTGTGTGGATGGCGCCTGCCCTGTCGAGCGTTTCGCTACTCTGCCATCATCTGGGGAGTTCATGCACATGCATATTACAGATCCATATCATTAAAGTAATATTTTCACCTTTTAAAATGTTGGCATAATACTAAGATATTTCATCACATTATGATCAGTGGAAGTCCAACCTCTGGAACCCATGTGTACAAAGTAGCAGTGTTTCCAAGGTATTCTATAATGTGGACATATAAACTACTGCAGCGTTGTGAAAAAAGGACATTTCCAATCAATAAAAGAATGAAAAAGAAGTATTACTACTTTATGTAATAATCATAATAATAGTTATACAAGACATCTTATAGCTCATCACACTCAAATGCAAGGACTTTTTTTTGCTGATTTTCTCTGTTTCACCTTTAAATCCTGCGACAGCATGTAAAAAGGAGCATTGAAGCTCAGAGTATTCATGAGGGTAGTGGAGCCAGATTCTCACTGAGCGGTTTGTACATTGGCCAGAACACCTCTGGGACACAAAATATTCAGCACTGGCTCATCCAACAGGAAAATTACTGGTTATCGGGAGCACTGAGTGACAGAAAGGAACTGTTGCTTTAGTCAGAGAAGGGAACTTTGGACTTATTCTGAAATCATCTGTGTTTCTCATTAACTTGGACACTTGAATTAAAACCAAATATTTTCAGGTCAGGGAAATGCAATATGGTGAATGCAACATTAAAATCAAGGATTAAGAACCACAATAACATAGTATAGTGATTTAACAAATATTATATACAGTGGGTGTGGAAAGTATTCAGACCCCTTTAAATTTTTCACTCTTTGTTTCATTGCCGCCATTTGGTAAATTATAAAAAGTTCATTTTTTTTCTCATTAAAGATCACTCTGCACCCCATCTTGACTGAAAAAAAAAACAGAACTGTAGAAATTTTTGCAAATTTATTAAAAAAGAAAAACTGAAATATCACATGGTCATAAGTATTCAGACCCTTTGCTCAGTATTGAGTAGAAGCACCCTTTTGAGCTAATACAGCCATGAGTCTTCTTGGGAATGATACAAGTTTTTCACACCTGGATTTGGGGATCCTCTGCCATTCTTCCTTGCAGATCCTCTCCAGTTCCGTCAGGTTAGATGGTGAGCGTTGGTGGACAGCCATTTTCAGGTCTCTCCAGAGATGCTCATTGGGTTTAGGTCAGGGCTCTGGCTGGGCCAGTCTAGAATGGTCACAGAGTTGTTCTGAAGCCACTCCTTTGTTAATTTAGCTGTGTACTTAGGGTCATTGCCTTGTTGGAAGGTGAACCTTCGGCCAAGTCTGAGGTCCAGAGAACTCTGGAAGAGGTTTTCATCCAGGATATCTCTGTACTTGGCCGCATTCATGTTTCCTTCAATTGCAACCAGTAATCCTGTCCCTCCAGCTGAAAAATACCCCCATAGCATGATGCAGCCACCACCATGTTTCACTGTTGGGATTGGGTTGGGCAGGTGATGAGCAGTGCCTGGTTTTCTCCACACATACCGCTTAGAATTATCACCAAAAACTTCTATCTTTGTCTCATCAGTCCAGAGAATCTTATTTCTCATAGTCTGAGAGTCCTTCATGTGTTTTTGAGCAAACTCTATCCTGGTTTTCACAAGTCTTGCACTGAGGAGAGGCTTCCGTCGGGCCACTCTGCCATAAAGGCCCGACTGGTGGAGGGCTGCAGTGATAGTTGACTTTGTGGAACTTTCTCCCATCTCCCTATTGCATCTCTGGAGCTCAGCCAAAGTGATCTTGGGGTTCTTCTTTACCTCTCTCACCAAGGCTCTTCTCCCACAATTGCTCAGTTTGGCTGGATGACCAGGTCTAGGAAGACCTCTGGTGGTCCCAAACTTCTTCTATTTAAGGATTATGGAGGCCACTGTGCTCTTAGGAACCTTGAGTAATGCAGAAATTATTTTGTAGCCTTGGCCAGATCTGTGCCTTGCCACAATTCTGTCTCTGAGCTCCTTGGGCAGTTCCTTTGAGCTCATGATTCTCATTTGGTCTGACATGCAGTGTGAGCTGTGAGGTCTTATATAGACAGGTGTGTGCCTTTCCAAATCAAGTCCTATTAGTTTATTTAAACACAGCTGGACTCCAATGAAGGAGTAGAACCATCTCAAGGAGGATCACAAGGAAATGGACAGCATGTGACTTAAATATGAGTGTCTGAGCAAAGGCTCTGAATACTTATGACCATGTAATATTTCAGTTTTTCTTTTTTAATAAATTTGCAAAAATTTCTACATTTCTGTTTTTTTCAGTCAAGATGGGGTGCAGAGTGTACTTTAATGAGAAAAAAAATGAACTTTTTATAATTTACCAAATGGCTGCAATGAAACAAAGAGTGAAAAATTTAAAGGCGTCTGAATACTTTCTGTACCCACTGTATATTATATATACTGTGCGTGTATATATATATAAATATATATATATATATATATATATATATATATTGCTAGGCATTGACCGGGATCGTATACGAGGGATGTTATATATCCCCCAGAGACCTATTAAATCAATTGGAGTGCATTGCAGTCACAAGCTCACCTGCGGCTGAAATGCAGGAATGAAGGTGAGCATTGACCTGGTCAGGCTATCTGGCTAAGGCAGATTAGTAAAACCCTTCATTTCTGGAGGAGGCTACAGGAAGGCAGTGGGGCGACCTCCTCCCTTCAACCCGGGTTTTCCAGTGGCTTTTGCCACAGGTCCTTTAAAAATCCTGCACTAAGGATTAGTGCTGTTCAGTGTTGGGACCTGCTAGGAGCATAGCAGGAAAGCTTGGCGTGCCTGTGAGCAGCTGAACCCACACCTGAGAAGGCTCTGCACCCGTCAGGCTCTGAGCGGCCCGGCGCGGCCGTTGCCCACGGCAATCATTGTTTAAGGACTCATGTTAACCCGGCTGTGAACCAGAGGAATTTTCTGTTTACCCGTGAGTCGATGAATAAAGCTGTTTATGTTGGACTTGTTTGGGTCACTGCCTCAGTTACTACACTGCCGCCTTACAACTTGGTGGAGAAAGCAGGCATTGTGACTGAGGCATACCC
Organism: Phyllobates terribilis; assembly: GCF_046119375.1. Classification (NCBI taxonomy): domain Eukaryota; kingdom Metazoa; phylum Chordata; class Amphibia; order Anura; family Dendrobatidae; genus Phyllobates; species Phyllobates terribilis. The sequence continues at coordinate 869,555,622 of NW_027362762.1, forward strand.
CACCGGCAGCTGCATGACCACAATCCGGCCTGCCACCTTTCAGCCCCACCCCGTGGACAAAATGGAGGAGCTGTTAAAGCAGCTGGTACTTACTCAGCGGCAACAGCAGGAGCAGCACCAAAGTCTGCAACGGCAACTGCAGGAGCAGCAGTACAATCAGCAGCAGCTGCAGTCTCAGCGGCAACAGCAGGAGCGGGAGCAGCAGTACAATCAGCAGCAGCTGCAGTCTCAGCGGCAACAGCAGGAGCGGGAGCAGCAGCACAATCAGCAGCAGCAGTTACTGTACCAGTAGCAGCAAAAAACAAATGAACTGTTGCTGCAACAGATTGCTGCCCTGCGGGAAACGGCCACAACGCCGATTCCGGAATGTCGAGAGGCCCGGGACAAGGTTCGCTCAGCGTTGAGGAAGATGGGACCGGAGGACGACGTGGAAGCCTTCCTGACCATCTACGAATGCACAGCAGAGCGAAAACACCTACCAGCCGTCCAGTGGGCAGAAGTGGTGGCTCTGTTTCTGGTCGGTGATGCCCAAAAGACCTACTTCGACCTCAGTCGGGAGGACGCCCAGGACTACCAGAGGCTCAAAGGTGAGATCCTTGCCCGACTGGGGGTCAATACATATGTGAGGGCTCAGCGTGTATTTTCATGGGCCTATGTGGAGATCTGACCCGCCTGGTCTCAGGCTTATGACCTCCTGCAGCTGGTAAAGAGGTGGCTCCAGCCTGAGACTTTGTCTCCAGCCCAGATGGTGGAGAGGGTGGTGGTTGACCGGCTGGTGAGGACTCTGCCAGCCACTATCCAACGTTGGGTGGGGCAAGGGGACCCCGGCACACTTGACCAGGTAGTCAGCCTGATCGAGCGCTACTCGGCCACTCAGGACTTTATCCAGGACTCTGCCCCCTTGTGGCTGTCACGCTGATCCCTGCCAACCCAGGAACCGGTAAAGGGGTCGTGTCCCTCTGCTGAGGACAGTCAGCACCATACCCGTGCTGAAGGGGTACCCCAGAATGAGAGTGGCAGGAGACCGGTTCCCTCCCAAACAGTCATAAGACCTAACAGTACCTCCACCATTAGGTGCTGGCGGTGTCAGGGGCCGGGACATGTGGTTACTAACTGCCCCCTGACTACGGAGCCCATGGACTGCGGGTATAACCGCCGGGTTTCAATGTACGCCCAGAACGTCTGCACTGCGAGTGCCGACCCCTCGAACAGTGAACCCCAACTGTGCCAGGTACTGGTTAATGGGTACCCCACGGAGGCCCTCCTAGACTCGGGGAGCCTAGTGACTATGGTGCATGGGTCGCTAGTGGCAGGAGACAACCCCAGTGGATGGCAGGCGGGGTTGTGTGTATCCATGGGGACCTCCGACAGTACCCAACCACGGAGGTAATTTTGTCCACGCTATGTGGTAACATAAAACATGTGGTGGGGGTGGTAAAAAATCTTCCCTATGGAACTGTGTTGGGAAGAGACTTGCCCCTGTTCTGGACTCTGTGGAAAAACAAAATCCACTCTCCCATGGTAAAATTTATTACAGGCGCTGTACCCGACGAACCCGAGTCGGGGATACCTGCCGTAGGGGTGTCCAACCTAGGGACAGAGTGTGACCCCGATAGGTCACCCCTAGAGGTGCTGGCAGGAGAGGTTGAGGAGACCCCATCAATCCCCGAGCTGGAAGTGTCCCGGGACACTGGAGAAAGAAGAATGTTGTGAAGAAAAAACGGAGAGTGGTGGTCATGGGGGATTCCCTGTTAAGAGGAACAGAGGCCGCTATCTGCAGACCAGACATTACCTCAAGAGAAATGTGCTGTCTTCCAGGAGCAAAAATTAAAGATGTGTCTGACAGGATATCAAGACTCTTCAGACCTACAGATCACTACCCATTCCTGCTAATACATGTGGGGACAAATGACACCGCAAGAAAGGACCTGGAAACCATCTGCAGTGACTTTGAAGACTTAGGCAAGAAAGTGAAAGAATTGGGAGCGCAGGTGGTCTTCTCATCCATCCTCCCAGTGGATGGCCATGGAACAATGAGGTGGAATAAGATTCTACAGGTGAACAACTGGCTACGTCGATGGTGCCGTCAACAAGGATTTGGATTTCTGGATCACGGAATGAATTACCTATACGATGGACTACTTGCTAGAGATGGGGTGCACCTTACGAAGACTGGAAAACATGTATTTGGAAGTCGCCTTGCTACACTCATCAGAAGAGCTTTAAACTAGAACAATGTGGGAAGGGAAGCAAAAGGCCAGAAAAAGCCATACAGCTGACAAATACTATTGAGATCTCTGCTACTGGAAGTGGAAAAGAAGAACAAAGACAAAAAAATCTAAATAATAAAAATATGGGAGGAAGAGAAACCAATCACAAACTAAAATGTTTTTATACAAATGCACAAAGCATGGGCAACAAACAAGGAGAATTGGAACTACTAATGCAGGAAAAGGAATATGATGTCATTGGAATCACTGAAACTTGGTGGGACGATACACATGATTGGAATAAAAGGCTAAAAGGATACAACTTATTTGCAAGAAACAGACTTGATAAACGAGGAGGAGGTGTTGCATTGTATGTTAGAAAAGCATATATCTGCACAGAGATTGAAGCATCAGAGACTGGGAGTTCTGTGGAAACTGTTTGGGTAAGAATACAAGGAGAGAACAACGGAAAGGACACCATTGTAGGCATTTACTACAGGCCACCTGGGCAAGCTGAAGATATGGATGAACTCTTTATGTATCAAATGACCAAGTTCTCCAAAAAATATGACGTAGTGGTCATGGGAGATTTCAACTATCCAGACATTTGTTGGGAATCTCTCTCAAGTAAAACTAACAGGTCAAGCAAATTCTTATCCTCTCTTGCTGACAACTTTATCTTCCAAAAGGTAGGGGAGAAAACAAGGGGATCTGCTACTTTGGATCTAATTCTTATAAACAGGGAGGAAATGGTTGAGGAGGTAAAGGTGGCTGGGACCCTAGGAGGCAGCGATCATGCTATTATAGAATTTTGGATAACTAGAGGAGGAAGACATGTGAAGACTCAAACTTCAAGGTTAGATTTTAGAAAGGCAGATTTTAAGAGACTCAGAAAGAGAATAGGAGAGATCCAATGGCTGGATGTCCTTAAGGACAAAAATGTCCAGGAAGGATGGGAAATTTTTAAAAATGAGATTCTCAAAGCACAATCGTTAACAATCCCGAAAAGTAGGAAGAATGGGAAGCATTTAAGGAAACCAGGATGGATGAACACAGAACTTAAACACATGCTAAAAAGAAAGAAAGAAATGTTTATTAAATGGAAAGAGGGAGGCATATCTAAAGAAGATTATAGTGCAGTCTGCAGATCCTGCAGGGCACGTATCAGGTTAGCTAAAGCTGACAATGAATTAAGGCTTGCAAGAGATGTCAAAAGCAATAAAAAAGGATTTTGGGGGTATGTCAAAAGTAAAAGAAAAGTCAAAGATGCTATAGGATTTTTACAGGATGGAAATGGAGAAATGGTAAGAGAGGATGTTGAGAAGGCCGAACTTTTTAATTCCTATTTTGCATCTGTTTTCTCTCAGAAAGAAAATGTAACATCAACTGATCTTCACTGTCCTTTTAAAGGAATAGAGGAATCCAAGTTATCAGTAAACAGAAAGATTGTGAGGGAATATTTAGCTAACATAAATGAGTTCAAGTCTCCAGGTCCAGATGAATTACACCCCAGAGTACTGAAGGAGATTGTAGAAGAAATTTTAGAACCACTCTCCATAATCTTTGAAAATTCTTGGAGAACAGGAGAAGTCCCAGAAGACTGGAGAAGAGCAAATGTTGTTCCTATCTTCAAAAAGGGGAAGAAGGTGGACCCAGGGAACTATAGGCCGGTGAGTCTGACTTCTATACCAGGAAAGATCTTTGAACAAATTATTAAACAACATGTATGTAAGTACATGGATAAGAATGAAGTGATTAACCAGAGTCAGCATGGGTTTGTAACTAACAAGTCATGTCAGACTAACTTAATTTCCTTCTATGACAGAATCACTGACTGGGTGGATCAGGGAAATGCTGTAGATATAGTATATCTTGACTTCAGCAAAGCATTTGACAAAGTATCTCACATCATCCTTATTGAAAAAATGACCAAGTATGCAATGGACCAGGCAACTGTTAGGTGGATTCATAACTGGCTTAGTGATCGGACTCAAAGGGTGGTTGTAAATGGCTTCACATCCAGCTGGATGAATGTCTCAAGTGGGGTACCACAGGGCTCCGTCCTGGGACCTGTATTGTTCAACATCTTTATCAATGATTTAGATGAAGGAATTGAGGGTAAACTGATTAAATTTGCTGATGACACAAAGCTAGGAGGGATAGCTAATACTAGAGAAGAGAGAGAGAGGATTCAAAAAGACCTAAATAAACTGGAGCAGTGGGCAGCAACCAACAGAATGGTTTTTAACAGGGAAAAATGCAAAGTACTACATCTGGGCAATAAAAATGAAAAAAGCATATACAGAATGGGAGGAATAGAGCTAAGCAACAGTACATGTGAAAAAGACTTAGGTATACTAATAGATCATAGACTGAACATGAGTCAACAGTGTGATGCAGCAGCAAAAAAGGCAAATACAATTCTGGGATGTATTAACAGAAGCATACAGTCTAGATCACGTGAAGTCATTATCGGTCTTTACTCCTCTTTGGTCAGACCTCATCTGGAATACTGTGTACAGTTTTGGGCACCACATTTTAAAAAAGACATAGACAAACTGGAGCAAGTTCAGAGAAGAGCGACCAGAATGGTGACTGGTCTGCAAACCATGTCCTATGAGGAACGGTTGCAGGATTTGGGAATGTTTAGCTTGCAAAAAAGAAGACTGAGAGGAGACTTAATAGCTGTCTACAAATATGTCAAGGGCTGTCACATTGTAGAAGGATCATCTTTATTCTCATTTGCACAAGGAAAGACTAGAAGCAATGGGATGAAACTAAATGGGAGGAGACACAGATTAGATATTAGAAAAAACTTTTTGACAGTTAGGGTGATTAATGAGTGGAACAGGCTGCCACGAGAGGTGGTGAGTTCCCCTTCAATGGACGTCTTCAAACAGAGGCTGGACAGACATCTGTCTGAGATGATCTAGTGAATCCTGCTTTGAGCAGGGGGTTGGACCAGATGACCCAGGAGGTCCCTTCCAACTCTACCATTCTATGATTCTATGATTCTATGACACATTTGGGACAGCTCAGCTACAGGATCCCACCCTGACTCGGGCACGGGAAAGGGTGTTATAGGTAAATGGCGTAGCACAACAGCCCGGTGCAGATACTGTATTTCCACACATGATAGTCAACGGTGAGTTGCTCTATAGGATAGACAAGATCAGGGACGAGGTTATGGAACTGTTAGTGGTACCTCAGTCGTACCGTCGGGTGGTTCTAGATTTGGCACACACACACCTGCTGGGTGGACACTTAGGGGTTAAAACGACGCAAGAATGTATCTTGCAGCATTTCTCTTGGCTGGGGATTTACACGGAGGTCCAAAAGTACTGTGAATCCTGCCCCGAATGTCAACTGACCACACCCACCGCCAGTTTCCGTAGCCCATTGGTACCCATGCCAGTTATAGAGGTACCTTTTGAACAGATTGCAATGGACTTGGTAGGGCCCATTGTAAAATCCGCTCGTGGCCACCAACATATACTGTTGGTCTTTGACTATGCCACCCGGTACCCGCAGGCTATACCGCTACGCCACACCTCGGCGAAACTGATTGCACGGGAGCTGTTTGCCATGTTCTGTCGCCTTGGACTACCTAAGGAGATCCTGATGGATCAAGGGACCCCTTTTATGTCCAAGGTGACAAGGGAACTGTGCAAAATGCTGAAAATTAAACAATTGCGCACCTCGGTGTACCACTCTCAAACCAACGGGCTAGTAGAATGGTTCAATAAAACCCTCAAGTCCATGTTAAAAAAGGAGGTTTCTAAGGAAGGAAGGGATTGGGACATGTTGCTACCCTATTTGATGTTCGCCGTTTGTGAGCTACCCCAGGCTTCCACAGGGTTCTCTCCCTTTGAGTTATTGTACAGCAGACACCCTAGAGCTCGATTGGACATAGCCAAAGAGACGTGGGAACAAGAGCCGACTCCACATAGGAGTATAATTGAAGATGTGGCTAGTATGCAGGACTGGATTGCGGCGGTCATGCCCATCGTGAAAGAACATCTGTTAGATGCCCAGGCAGTCCAGAGGCGCACATATAATAAAAGAGCCAGGGTCAGGTCTTTTAACAAGGGCTATCGGGTATTAGTACTGGTACCCACAGCCGAGAGTAAGCTCATGGCCAAGTGGCAAGGGCTATATCAGGTTCGAGAAAATGTGGGGGAGATAAATTACTGGGTGTATCATCCCGGAAGGAGGAACCCTGAGCAGCTTTACCATGTAAACCTGCTAAAACCTTGGAAAGATCAAGAGTGTTTAGTTACGGAAGTCACTTCGAGCATGCCACCAGAGAGTTCTCTACCTTCAGCCAGGGATGCGTCCGGGGGAGAGATAAGTGATGCTCTCACAAAACAGCAGTGACGGGAGGCTCGCTCGCTGGGGCAGCAGAATACCGACGTGTTCTCAGAGCTACCGAGTAGGACTACAGTTCTCCAACATGACATCGTCACCGAACCTGGGGTAAGGGTGCGAATGAGACCGTACCGGGTACCCAAAGACCGGAGGCAAGCCATCATGGCTGAAGTAAAACAAATGCTCCAGTTAGGCGTCATCGAGGAATCATGGAGTGAGTGGGCTAGCCCCATCGTACTGATTCCAAAACCAGACGGATCGTTACGCTTCTGTAACGATTTCCGGAAATTAAATGAAGTGTCGAAGTTTTACCTTTATCCAATGCCCAGGGTGGATGAGCTGATTGAGAGACTGGGGCAGGCCCAGTACTTTACCATGCTCGATCTCACCAAAGGTTACTGGCAGGTACCTCTCATGGAATCTTTGAAGGAAAAGACCGCCTTCATAACTCCGGAGGGTCTATATCACTATGTGGTCTTACCTTTTGGGTTACATGGGGCCCCAGCTACATTCCAGAGGCTGATGGACATAGTGCTCAAGCCCCATCAGGAGTACGCGTCCGTGTATCTAGATGATATTATCATCTTTAGCACCGACTGGCATACGCATCTATCCCAGGTACAAGCGGTGCTGGATTCTCTCAGAGCCGCGGGGTTAACGGCAAACCCCAAAAAATGTGCGATAGGGCTAGAGGAAGCCCGATATTTGGGGTATGTGATTGGCCGAGGAGTTATCAAGCCCCAAATCAATAAAGTTGAGGCCATAAAAAACTGGCCTAAACCGTCAAGTACAAAGCAGATGAGGGCGTGCCTTGGCATCCTTGGGTATTACCGCCGGTTTATACCTAATTTTGCTGGGAGAACGGCTGCTCTGACCGATCTCTTGAAAGGAAAAAAATCGGTAATGGTTCGGTGGAACCCTCAGGCAGAAGAAGCCTTTCAGTCCATGAAGTTGGCCCTGTGTGGACAGCCGGTCCTCATCAGCCCCAACTTCAAGGAAACCTTCATTCTACAGACAGATGCCTCGGAGGTAGGCCTCGGGGCGTTATCGTCACAAAAAGTGAATGGCGAAGAGCACCCGGTCACCTACTTGAGTAGAAAACGTATCCCGGCAGAGAAAAACTATAGCGTGGTAGAGAAGGAGTGTTTGGCTATTAAGTGGGCCTTGGAATCACTATGTTATTGTAATGCACACGCCCGGGCTGAGCGGCGTGTGCGTGTGATTCCACTGGACCGTGCCGGAAAGTGAATGCCTGGAGGGGCGTAACTAGGTATTCACCCGATCCGACCAGGGTCGCACGACGGCATACGACGCCAGTGCACCAAGGAGGAACCGAGCAGAGGGACCAGGTGCTACTCCAGGACAGACCCCGGACACGGCTGTTGACCCACACAGGGGAATACAGGAACAGACTGGTTAGGCTGGCGCACAGACTGGTGGGTATAGGCAGGCACGACGGGTATGCAGGCAGGGGGGTACAGGCAAGCACAGCTAGAGTGCAGACAGGGAGGCACTAGCAGGTAGGAACACAGGCGGGATAGGACCCAGTACACACTGGGACTCAGGAACAATACAGGCAGAGGGGTATAGGCGAGCACAGCTAGAGTACAGAAAGGAAGGCACTAGCAGGTAGGGACACTGGCGGGATAGGACCCAGTACACACTGGGACTCAGGAACAGAACCACAGATGTGGCGGACAAACACAGCAGAGTGAGGCCGCCCAGAGAGATGAGCGAGAACAGGGCAGGACAAGACCGCCTGGAGCGGTGAGCAAGAGCAGAGCAGGACAAGGCCGCCAGGAGCGGTGAGCAAAGGGTCAGAGCTGAGCGAGACTGCCGGAGCAGTGAACAAGAGTAAAGCAGGACGAGGCCGCCTGGAGCGGTGAGCAAGAGTGGAGCAAGACTGCCGGAGCAGTGAGCAAAAGGGTCAGAGCGGAGCAAGGCTGCCGGAGCAGCGAGCAAAAGGGTCAGAGCAGGCCAGAACCGCCGGAGCGGTAAGCAAAGGAGTCAGAGCAGGCTAGAACCGCCGGAGCGGTGAGCAAAGGAGTCAGAGCAGGCTAGAACCGCCGGAGCGGTGAGCAAAAGAGTCAGAGCAGGCTAGAACTGCCGGAGCGGTGAGCAAAGGAGTCAGAGCAGGCTAGAACCGCCGGAGCGGTGAGCAAAGGAGACAGAGCAGGCAAGGCTGAGCAGGGGGGACAGGGCTCTGTTCACACGGAACAGACAGGAAGGGAAAGGCAGAGCCAGATACCCACAGGGTACTTGCAGTGAAGTAGCGAGTGGACCACAAACTCACAAACGGGAGTACAGAGACGACAAGCAGGAGTTAGGTACGAGTTCAGACTCTGCAGAAAAAGGAAGGGAACGGATATAGAGGCAAAACAGGTAAAGGATAGGAGAGAGTTCAGACTGGAACTGAGTGTACGGAGGAGACCGACACTGCAGCGGAATACAGGAGCGGGTCTAGGAATACGGCCTCCAGAGAGGCAGGATGAACAGGCAAGGAGCGTGTTCAGACAGGACAGACAAGATACAGGAGCGGGTCTAGGTAATCGGCCCCTAGAAGGCGGGAGGAACAGGCTAGGAGCGTGTTCAGACAGGCCTGGAAATACAGCCTCCAGGATAAGCAGACAAGAGAACACAGACAGGACTCAGTTCAGACACGGGAACTGATACCGCAAGGCAGGAGACATAGACAGGACTCAGCTCAGACACGGGAACTGATACCGCAAGGCAGGAGACATAGACAGGACTCAGTTCAGACACGGGAACTGATACCACAAAGCAGGAGACAAAGAACGGGACCTGGCACCTTCAGAGTGCAAGCACACACTGAATGAAACACTATGCTCAGGCAGGGATAGATGGGAGCAGCTGAGCTATATACCAGGTGACAGACAGCAATAGGCTGAGGACGCACAAGGGGTGTGACCCACAGCAGGTACAAAAAGCAGGAAGTGATCGGGCGCCGCCCTTAAGCAGCAGAAACAGACACAAACAGACAGCATGGAGGGAAGCCAGAGAGACATTCTGGACTGGAGATCAAGTGCGCGCTCTTGCACAGTGGGAGATGGACCACCATGCAAGGACGCCGCCAGGTATGTTACAGTTATTATTTACTCGGGTGTCAGTTCCGCTTGGTGATGGACCACTCACCCTTGGTATGGATGAGGAATGCCAAGGAGAGGAATGCGCGAGTCACCAGGTGGTTCCTGTCACTGCAAAATTTCAGTTTCTCTGTAGAACATAGCCCTGGGAAGTCACAAGCAAACGCGGATGCCCTGTCCCGGGCTCCCGGTATGGTGACAAATATTCAACCCCACAAGTTTGAACAGAGGGGGGGGATATGTGAGGCAGTGTCCTGGATCGTATACGAGGGACGTTATATATCCCTCAGAATGTGTACAGAGACCTATTAAATCCATTGGAGTGCATTGCAGTCACAAACTCACCTGCGGCTGAAATGCAGGAATGAAGGTGAGCATTGACCTGGTCAGGCTATCTGGCTAAGGCAGATTAGTAAAACCTGGCAGGGCCTTCATTTCTGGAGGAGGCTACAGGAAGGCAGTGGGGCGACCTCCTCCCTTCAACCCGGGTTTTCCAGTGGCTTTTGCCACAGGTCCTTTAAAAACCCTACACTAAGGATTAGTGTTGTTCAGTGTTGGGACCTGCTAGGAGCATAGCAGGAAAGCTTGGCGGGTCTGTGAGCAGCTGAACCCACACCTGGAAAGGCTCTGCACCCGTCAGGCTCTGAGCGGCCTGGCGCGGCCGTTGCCCACAGCAACCGTTGTTTAAGGACTCATGTTAACACGGCTGCGAACCGGAGGACTTTTCTGTTTACCCGTGAGTCGCTGAATAAAGCTGTTTATGTTGGACTTGTTTGGATCACTGCCTCAGTTACTGCACGGTGTGAACACCGCCGCCTTATAATATATATCTATATATATATATATATATATACAGTATGTGTGTACAATGTGTAACATACTGAAACAATCACGTGAATGTGTAGAGTAAATAGTTGGCCACTAAGACAACTCTGTAGTCCAGACCAGACAAACACGTTTTTGCCATGTAATTAGAACAATGTGCACCATAGGTAAATAAAATATAGTCTCTACTTTCCACCAAAATTGTACATCCTGTCATACTTGAACATAATGGAGCTGAACTTTTTCTTACACATGAGAGCGGATCATTCAGTTCCTGGCAAGTCTGAACTGGTTACTCTACAATAAGCTGAAAGTAATGCAAATTCTTAAGACACAAAAAACATCAAGTTCTCGGTTTAAAATCACAACAATGAATGATATTATTTGCCGTATTATTATCAGTGTACACAGAAGAAATATAATCCATAAGGATGTGAATCAATTCTTAGGAAATAGACCCTAGTGACCCAAGTACGTCATTGGCTCCACATTTATCCCCAAATGAGGCTTCACATCTGTGGCATTTCCACCCAACCAACAACCACTCACTGTCCTCCAGTCCCAAGATGCAGCAATCACTTATGAGGCTGGTGGTACCTTTTCATCTTAGCATGCCTTCTCCTCCAGTGACTGTACAAGCACCTATGGCCCCATACATAGTTAGCTAATTGCTCAGTAAACAATGTATTAATTATGTAGCCTGGGGCGGCCAAAGATAGAAGAGGGTCACTATTCAAGAAAAGTATAACAGTTTATCATAATTCATCTGCTACTTCGGAGATGGTGGTGGCTCCCCATACCTCTTGGGCCCCTGTGTGGCTACACAGTTTGCACCAATGGTATGTCCACTCCTGAGATAGGCCATTGTTGACTTTGTAATGGTTACAAATATAGGAGTTTGGCTTTTTACTTTCTGTCAGTCATGATTTAGGCCGGTTTCACACATCATACACGTCCGATTACGCCCCAGCCTCGGCTCTGTTGACCAAAACTCAATAGCCGCGTAGGTTGTTGTGTTTAAATGAGGAGACCTGTTACTGATCCACTTATCTCAGTCTGTACTCGGACCGTGAACAATGGATGTGTGAAGCCTTTGGAATGAAGTAGTGAAACATTAGTTTTCTAATCTGTTTATTTTTTTATCCTAATTTCTAAAAGTGAGGGCAGCCATCTTTTCTGGGCTGTTGTTAACAGCATTTAGAGATAAATTTTACAGTAGCTTTATGGACATAGGACACAATAGACTGGAGATGTACACTGACTTTTATAGGAGAGTGTTCTGGGCATGCTCTGTGATCTGGGCAGAGGTGATTGTGCAGGGAGGGGAAGAGGGTGGGCTGCAACCTTCACCTACTGTGAATGATGGATTCTGTGTTATCTATTTCTAGGTGTTCATCTATGTCATTGTAATCTGACATGTAATGGTCATAAGAGGATAGGAAGAGATCTCAATAAACAGAAAGTGTCAGCCTATCATGAGGCTCAGTAGCCAGAGTAAAAAATGCAAGATATCATTTTTTTTTTTTTTTTAACAATACAGCAAATAAAAAAATATTTTTTTAGAATAATATGTTTAGAATAAATAAAAATCAACACGTTAGAGTGTCTATGTCTGAAATACGTATTTAGATGTTGAGCCCTACTGTGAATAGGGATTAGTGACAATGTCTGTACAAAACAGCAAAATATGTGTTCATATGCACAAAATGAAATAAATAAATAGGTGAACATATTACAAGATGTGAGACAGATGTTCATAAAATAAAAGAAGACAGATGTTCATAAAACATTGACACTAGATTTTTTTTGTCTTATTCTAAACTCTCAAAATAGAACAATTTGTTCTATACAAAAACAAAGGAAGTCCTACAGGAAAAATGAAACACTTCTAATCATCAGAACTAATCTCTGTAAGCAACTATTGCTATTATACTATTACATCCATAGGTATAACAGAATTCAAGGCGATGAGAATAATTAGTGATGATCGAGCACTAAAAAGCTCGAGTGCTCGGTACTCAAATCAAGCAGGTCGGACGTTCGGATGGGCTCAATTCATGGAATGAATATAATGGAAGTCAATGTGAAAAACGTGAGCATTTTTTCGGAGGACCATAACAGAAGAATGTGGGGGCGGGGGAGCATAGGAAAATCGTTGAAATGGATGGAAACCGCTTAAATTGAATGGGAACAGCATAGGGAAGTATCTCTGACTCCCAAGTCGCTGCTGGGAACTAAATTATCATGCTGGGAAGGTCCATGGATATTGGCACCATCCCAGCCTAAAAATACCAGCCCGCAGTTGCCCCAGAATTGGTGCATCCATTAGATAATATCAGCACCCAGCTGTCTGCTTTACTTTGCCTGGTTATCAAAGTAATAGCATTTAACAGGTTTAAAGAAGGTTAAAAATACCCTTTAGTGCCACATGAAAGGCACCAAAAGGTGCCACTGTATAATAATTTTAATTAATTCATCTTAATAATGTTTATTGGCTGTCTAATAACTGAAAAACATGCAGGCCAGAGACTCAAGCATGGTAATGATTAAGCAGGGTACTCGATCAAGTGACGAGTGTGCCCGAGGACCCTGATGCTCGATCGAGTATCAAGCAGTGGCGAGCATGCTCGCTCATCACTACTGATAATGCAATAATCCACAAAATTATGTCTCAAAAACCATGAGAGATTAAAGGGAATCTGTCACCTTGGAAAACTCTATTTACCTGTAGATATGGGTTAACATATACCTGTTATAGTCTATTTGGCTGTTCACATGGCCGTGTGTTCTTGCAGACTGAGTGATCTGCAAGAAATCAGTGCGACATGTCAATTTTTCATTGGAGTCATGGATGGAAATTACACTTACAGGTCTAAGGGTCTGTGAAAATCACGTACCGCACACGGATGGCAACAGTGTGCAGTCAATGTGCTGTCAATATATAGGAGAAGTTTGGTCATTTATTTATTTATTTTTGATCAGTGAAAATTACCAATGGTAAAAACTGAATCACGGACCAAACACTGAAGTAACTCAGATCCAGAACAGTGATGAACAACGGTCCATGCTTTTATGTACGAGAGAAAACATGGACATCTGAATGGGGCTGGGAAACTGGATCTAAAAGACCCCAGGAAAGTCAGAAAATGTCTCACTGACTTATATAGGAAAGTGTGAACATGCAATGTGAATTGTGCAGAGAGAAGTGGAATGTAACAAAACTGTCTCCATCCCTTTTGTCAATGTTGGATGCTGTGTTTTCTCCCTTCTGTTTCATAATGAAGTGACTTACACATTGAAGTGTTCTGTAATTTTAATTGACTCAGAGATCTTCAAAACAGGGGAAATTGAAGAATAAGGAGGACCTCAAATTACTGCTTTAGCATCTTTTTTCTAAAGTAAAAATAGTGACTTTTTTAATTTATATCCCATCCATTATTTAATTGCGCCTTTGTAAATTAAATTCACTTTGTTTAATCTCTGTTTTTATTTTCATGGTTTTAGCGTAATTCCTCATTTACAACATTTCGAAATGTCGCAGAATTTTTGCACTTCTGTCCTCCAGTACCCTAGTGGAGTACAAAATCTGTCAATTTTTTTCTGTGTGCAGATGAAGACTGCCTTGCCACATTTAAAGCGTATTGAAAGGATCATGCTATTTTTTTTTACTTTAAAAATGTGCAAACGAGACAAAAAAATAAGCAAGTTTGATTTTTTTCAATTCATCAAAACATTGTGTGCCCATTTTCATTAAATTGGTGCAAAATCTGCATGTGCAAAAAGAAAAACAAGACAAAATAATTACTTAAAAAGCACAAATGATAAATTGAAGAACTTTTCTTTTTACATTGATTACAGACTATGGACACTTTGTGGAACATTTTTTACTTTTACTTAGAGTTTTCTTACAATTTCTCTTTCTTTAGCTTCTACAACCTCTAATCAAGTTAGATTTGGTAATAAACCAGCTCAGATGATTGTTCAGCACAGCAGAGATAAGCATTAGGCTATGTGGCCACGATGCAGAAATGCTCCGGATTTTTTCCTGAGCGTTTCTACATCTCCCTGGCAGAAAAAATGCATGCGGATTGTACATGCGGATTGTACATGCGGATTGTACATGCGGATTGTACATGCGTTTTTCCTGCCAGGGACATGCAGAAGTGAAGCGTTCTTCACATGCATTTCCGCATGCGGGTTGTCAAGCGCTTTCCAAGTGATGTTAGCATCACTTGGAAAGTGCTTGTCAACTTGGTCACACTATATAAATCCATGCAAACGGCATGGATTTATATAGTGTGACTGTAAGAATGGTAAAAAATAAAAAATAAATATATACTTACCTTCTGATGGCCCCCGGTGTGCTTGTCTCCGCTTGCCGGCAGCTCGCGGTAGATTAAAGGACCTGCCGACGTCAGCGGTCGCGTGACCCGTCACATGACTAAATGACGTCAGCGCAGGTCCTTTAGTCTACTGCGAGCTGCCGGCAAGCCAAGACAAGCACACCGGGGGCCATCAGAAGGTGAGTATAATGTATATATATTTTTTTTTATTCTTTTTTTTTTACAGGTACTATGGTACCCGGGTCCTGAGGAGAGTCTCCTCTTCTCTAGACCTGGGTACCATCCGCACATTGAAACGCATGGATTCCGCATGTACAGATGCAGTGATGCGGATTCCATGCGTTTCAATGCAAGTCAATGGCGGCGAAAGCGCTTCCGCAAAATAATTGGTAGTGATGCGGATTTTTCCGCAATGATAATCGGCAGTGGAAATTTCCGCAGCATGTGCACATCACATGCGAATTATCATTGGGGAACATAGCAGACCTTCTACCAAGCGTTTTTTAAGCATTTCTGCAGCGGAATAGCCACTGCAGAAACGCTTAAAAAACGCATAGTGGTACAGATAATCTGACGGATTTATCACAAAACAGCATTCTGCAGCTAGTTATGTACTATGATAGATGGAGGCTGCAGAAGCCAAATTAAGTAACTTTTTAATAAAGACCTGTAGGGAAAAAATTATCAGCCAAAAATGTAAACATTTAAGAAAAAAAATATCAAAGGTATCTATATCCTCAGGCTGTTTATTGTTAATTTTATTAACAACATTAAAGAGATATTTTGTGACGTGATGTATAATAACTTTTCTTTTTTTTTCTCTGCAGACTTTGTGTCTGATTGGTCTCTATTACATGAAGCATCAATTCATGGACGACAAGTAACATTAAACAAATTAATTAACCAGGTAATAAAATAATTGTCATCAGTGTGGGATCATCTACTGGGACCCTACAAATCACAATAGCAAAAGGCCTTTTTATGTTTCCCCAGACACAGAACCAGTGTCTGGCATTACGGTTGTTGCAACTTTTCTAAAGTCTATGGTTCTCCAACGTAGGCTGCTGCCCCTTTCTTCCCACAATCTCTAAGTCAGTTTTCCCCAACTCCTGTCCTCAAGAGTCACCAACAGGTCATGTTTTCAGGATTTTCTTAGTATTGCTGAGGTGATAAATGCAGTACTTGGACAGGCAATAATTCCATCACCTGTGCAATACTAAGGAAATCCTGAAAACATGACCTGTTGGTGGCTTTCGAGGACCAGAGTTGGGGAACACTGCTCCAAGTGTCTCAGTGGTCAGATCATCGCAGATCACACAGTATATTTCTGTTATATTTTAGAGATATTCCGTAATTTACTGAGAACAGTGATTTTTGAAGAACATGAAAGCAACCTGCCATTTTCTATATTGAACACTGAGCCTGATAATAGACTGACACTTAGCATTCTGTAGAGATCACTTTCAGAAGTCTCATTATCATCACAGGCAGAATTACAATGAAAGTTAGCACCTGTATATGCAGTCATGGCCAAAATTGTTCCAGAAAATGAAATACTGTATATACTCGAGTACAAGCCAACCCGAATATGTCAAACCTGACACACCCGTGACACCTAGTAAGCATTGCCCACTCATCACCAATCCTGGTATACATGGCACCCCTCATCCACAATCCGGGTATGCATGGCCCCCTCATCCCCAATTCTGGTATGCATGGCCCCCTCATTCCCAATCCTGGTATGCATGGCCCCCTCACCCCAATCCTGGTATGCATGGCCCCCTCATCCCCAATCCTGGTATGCATGGCCCCCCCATCACTGCACACATGAAAAAAAAATAAACAATTCTACTCACCTTCCTCCCCTCTGCTCCAGCGCTGCGTCCTATTCTGCCAGCAGCTGATCTCAGCATGAAAGCAGTGCATGACTTCACTGCCATGCGCCCTCACCCTTTGATATCAGCTACCAGGATATTCACTCCTCTCCATGCCGGGACAATTCTCTTTAATAGTCACTGTCAGTTGCAGCCTCCAGTTTCTTGCTGTTGCTCAGCGATCACATGTGCCCGCTGCTAAGGAGAATGAATATTCACTCCTCTCCACACCCATGGGCGTGGAGAGGAGTGAATATTCATTCTTTGTAGTAGCAGGCACATGTGATCGCTGCAGCAGCCGGCTACCGCTAAGGCCTGAGCCCCGCTCTTCCGCCGTCACTCTCCCCCACCCCACCATCCACAGCCAGAATGTAAGTGGGACCCTCACTTGAGTATAAGCTGGGGGGGCATTTTCAGCATAACAAATGTGCTGAAAAAGTCGGCTTATACACGAGTATATATGGTATTTCTCCCAGAAAAATTATTACAATTGCACTTTTTTATTTCCTTTGAGTATAATGGAACAACACAAAGAAAAAAATGAAAAAAAAAGGCAATTTGGATATCATTTCACACAAAACCTCAAAAATGGGCCAAACAAAATTGTTGGCACCTTTCCAGAATTGTGGGTAAACAACTTTGTCTCAAGAATATGATGCTCGTACAAACTCAAGTAACAGGTGTGGGCAATATGAAAATCACACCTGAAACCCGATAAAAAGGTGAGAAGTTGACTCAATTTTTGCATTATGTGTCTGTGTGTGCCACATTAAGCATGAAGAACAGAAAGATTTGAAAACCAAAACTGTTTATAAATATCAAAAATCTCAAGGTTACCAGTCTCTCCGGAGATTTTGATGTAGCTAATCTCCCTGGACGTGGACCTGAGAGAAAAATTGATGAAAGGTTGCAATGTAGGATAGTCCAGATGGTGGATAAGAAGCCCCAATCAAGTTCCAAAGAAATTGAAGCTATCCTGTAGGCTCAGGGTGCATCAGTGCTAGCGAGAACTATCTGTCAACATTTGAATGAAATGAAACGCTATGGCGGGAGACCTAGGATGTCCTCTCTGCTGACACAGAGACATAAAAAAGCTAGACTGCAGTTTGCCAAAATGTATGTGAGTAAGCCAAAATCCTTCTAGGAATGCGTCTTGTGGACAGATGAGACCAAGATAGAGCTTTTTGGTAAAGAACATCATTCTACTGTTTACTGAAAACTGAATGAGGCCTACAAAGAAAAGAACACAGTACCTACAGTCAGATATGGTAGAGGTTCAAAGATGTTTTTGGGTTGTTTTTCTGCCTCTGGCACTGGGTGCCTTGACTGTGTGCAAGGCATCATGAAATCTGAAGATTGCCAAAGGATTTTGGGTCTCAATGTAGTGCCCAGTGTCAGAAAGCTGTGTTTGCTTCCTAGGTCATGAGTCTTCCAGCAGGATAATCACCCTAAACATACTTCAAGAAGCCCCCAGAAATGGATGGAAACAAAGCGCAAAAGAGTTCTGAAGTGGCCACCAATCAATCCGGATCTAAAATTAGTTGAACAACTGTGGAGAGATCTTAAAATTGGTGTTGGGAAAAGGCTCCCCTCAAATAGGAGAGACCTGGAGCAATTTGCAAAAGAAGAGTGGTCCAGAATTCCATTTGAGAGGTGTAAGAAGCTTGCTGATGGTTATAGGAAGCGATTGATTGCAGTTATTTATTCCAAAAGCTGTGCAACCAAATATTAAGTTGAGGGTGAAAACTATTTTGTTGGGCCCATTTTTGGGGTTTTGTGTGAAATGATGTCCAATTTGCTTTTTTTTTATTTTTTTTTTGTTTTTTTCTGTGCTGTTCCAATACACACAAAGGAAATAATCATGTGTATAACAAAATACAAGTGCTTCTCACTAAATTAGAATATCATCAAAAAGTTAATTTATTTCAGTTCTTCAATACAAAAAGTGAAACTCATATATTATATAGAGTCATTACAAACAGAGTGATCTGTTTCAAGTGTTTATTTCTGTTAATATTGATGATTATGGCTTACAGCCAATGAAAGCACAAAAGTCATTATCTCAGTAAATTAGAATAATTAACAAAAAACACCTGCAAAGGCTTCTGAAGCATTTTAAAAGGGCCCCTAGTCTGTTTCAGTAGGCTCCACAATCATAGGGAAGACTGCAGACTTGACAGATGTCAAGAAGGCAGTCATTGACACACTCCACAAGGAGGGTAAGCCACAAAACCACTTGTATGTGTAATTGCAATAATTTTCTGAGAGAAATATTTCATTTTCTGGAACAATTTCAAGGGTGCCAACACTTTCAGCCATGACTGTATAGAAAACACAGGATCTGAAATGTACAATAGGTGATGGTCACAGATCCCCTAATCCTCCTCCTTGCACAATGACCTCCCACAGGCTACAAACATGCTTACAACTATCTGACATGGAAGTCAATGAATATCTCTGGTCTATTGTTCCAAAGGCTGATGTAGCTGCTGTTAAGCATATCTCTAAATGTTGTTAGTAGCAGCTCAGTCAAGGCAGCTGCCTCCATAATCATGTGCAGAAAATACAATACAAAAAAAATTGCAATCAGAAAATAAAAAAAATTTAGAAAAAAATTATAGGTAACATAGTAAGATTCTAGTGTTATGAAATATTGTCCATGATGACAAATCATCACCAAGGTTATCTGCGATTGACCACCATCAGGGACATCATTATAAACAAGACATCATTGCGCCAGGATTTGAACCCCCCGGCTGTGTGGTCTGGAGGAGAAATTCAGGAATTCAATATATTACAGTTTCAGGAGGTTTTCTTCTTGAGAAGGTCTTTAAAGCAGACAAATTAAACTCATTACCTAGGGGATGAAATAGAACCATATTTATTTTACGTTTTATCTCTGTCTTATAATGTTTAGTTACTCATTTTGCCTTAACCCTTTATTATAATTACACACATTTGCTCATTACATCGTAGTTTGAGAATATGGAGGCAGGATGGCTTCCAACTACCTACACCACTTGTATAAATAAGCTGTGATAATGTGCCAACTCCCCAATTAGACTACGTTCACACGCCCAGTATCTGTTTGAAATAGAGCAATCCATTAAAAAAAAGTTGTGCAGAAATAACTTTTTTGTGCAGCTAAAAAAAACAGATTTCAGCTGGATCCGTTTTTTCAACATTGACGTTTATGGAAAATGGATCCATTAAGTAGATCTTCATTTTACTTTCATTTGAAAACGATCCTTTTTTACTTACTGGATCAGTTTCAAATGAATGATTATGTGACGGTTCACATGTCCATTAATAAATATTAAATATTTATTTTTCCACCTCCAGTAAGTAAAACTGATCCTTTTCAATTGGAACAAAAATGGATGGCTATTTAACGGATCAATTTTCCATACATTTCAATGATAAAAAATGGATCCAGTTGAAATCAGTTTTTTAGCAGAACAAAAAAAGTTATGTCTGCACAACTTATTTGTCAATTAACTTTTTTGTCAACGGATCGTTCTAATGGATTACTGGACGTGTGAACGTAACCTAACACATACATTTTTTTTGTAACACGTCTTGAAAATCTCAGTTGTGAGAAATAGTTGTCAAAGTCTAAAAAATATTTTATCTGAAAAAAAAATACAGCACGTGTACCACTGATCAGAGCTGAGACAGGACTGTTTGTCTTTACCATGGAAGACTCTGATCAGGCTTGAACTGGCCCACAGGAGAACAGGGAAATCCTCCGGTGGGCCCCTGTGCAGGAGTGGGCCACCACCCTCTTATATGAGCAGTACTTGGCACAATATACTTGAATCACTATGTACAGACAAAGGTAGCATCTTATTCATCTAACGATCTACTCAGTTAATTGTTATAGAAATTTGTGATTGAGGATAATGTCACATTTGCATGAAGCTGAAAAGTGTGGGCCTGGAATTGAGAGTTGGTTACCGGTGGGCCCTTAGCACCCCAGTCTAAAACTGACTCTGATCATGGGTAATGAAACATTTCGAAACTAATTCTCTAATAATTGATGAGTTTTATGTAGTAATAATCACATTCCTAATGACAACATTGAAAGACGTTCTCTATAATGCCTTTACAATACTGCTTGTCTTCTACATAGATTTCTTGCTCATCAACTTTTCGGTGTTTGCATTGGCTAAAGGCTAGTTCCTGCTCACCCACATCATCTATAATATGACGGGGGATGCGTCCCTCTGTCTGAAGCCTTTATAGACTGCGCATGCGTGACGTGCAGTCTGGCTCCAGACTGAAGAACGCATGGAGTCGTTACAGGTAAGAGGAGTGTATGGCGCCAGAGATCGCGGTATGCGTAGACACTGAACACATACCGTGATCTCCGACGCCATACTTACATACTTACCTGACCGAGAGGAGCGTTGCCGCGGCGCCTCTCTTCGCCGGAGACCAGGGCAGGAGTGAGGCGTCGGATCGGCGCATGCGCATAGCGCTATCCAGCGCCATTTTACTGAAGACACATTGACAGTGTCTTCAGCAAAATGGCTCCGGACAGCGTGGTGCTCTGGCGCAGCGCTCCTCCCCGGCCTCCGGCAGAACAGGACGCAGCAGCGCTGGAGCACAGGGAAGACAGGTGAGTATAAGTGTTTATTTTTTTTGGATGTGTGTACAGCGTGAAAGGGATGCGGGGGCTACACATACCAGGATTGGGGTGAGGGGGACCACACATACCACGATTGGGGGGATGAGGGGTGCCACGCATACCGGGATTATGGGGATGAGGGGTGCCACGCATACCGGGATTGGGGGGGATGAGGGGTGCCACGCATACCGGGATTGAGGGGATGAGGGGTGCCACGCATACCGGGATTGGGGGGATGAGGGGTGCCATGCATACCGGGATTGGGGGGATGAGGGGTGCCACGCATACCAGGATTGGGGGGATGAGGGGTGCCACACATACCGGGATTGGGGGGGTGAGGGGTGCCACGCATACCGGGATTCGGATGAGGGGGGCCACGCACACCGGGATTCGGATGAGGGGGGCCATGCATACCAGGATGAGGAATACCATACATACCAGGATAGGGATGGGGTACCATGCATACCAGGATAGGGATGAGGTATGGGGTACCATGCATACCAGAATTGGGGTGAGGGGTGCCATGCATACCAGGATGAGGATGAGGGGTGCCATGCATACCAGGATTGGGGGTGAGGGGTGCCATGCATACCAGGATGAGGATGAGGGGTGCCATGCATACCAGTATAGGATGGTGGGGACAGGATGGGGGCAGCACAAATACCAGGAGGGGGGCAGCACATACAAGCATGGGAGACCATATACCAATAAAAATGCTCGCCACCCGGGTGCAGAACGGGTTCAATAGCTAGTATTTATATAACAGTCTTTATAACAGAAGATATTGCAGCATTGTATCAATGAAGTAGATGGAAGAACACCGCAACATCTTGAACAGTGACTAAAAAATAGGAGCGTTACAGGTTCTACAGTGTATCGAAGGGGGTGTTAATATCAGGGCCCCCACTGATCAAATATTGATGACTTATCTTAAAGGGAACCTAAATTAGACTCTGGCTGTGTGATTAATGGGGTTGTCCAGAGTGAAATGAAAAGTCTGCAGTCACTCTATGTGATTGCAAACTATCCTGATGTGCCATGCATTGTCACATGCAATGTGTACACTGTCATGATTCTCCAGTATTTCCCATGCAGGTAGACAGTCACATGACGGCATGTATGCGAGTTACATACATGAGTGACTTGAGGTCACGTGTTGCTACTCTGAATAGAAGAGAATTGACAGAAGACAGATGAGACTAGGAGGCACGTGACTGCAAGCATGTGGTCAAGTGACAACCTACCCACACATTGAGTACAGGGGAATCATGACAGTGTGCGAATTGCACATTATCAAGATTTTTAAGGCTGCAGTCACATAGAGTAACTAAAGACTTATCATTTCACATTGGACAGCCAGAAATGTTTTACTTTTAAAAGCTGAAACATTTCAGAAAAAAAACATACATTTAAAAGCTGACTGGAGACCAAGGCATTTGGGTAACTAGCCCAAAAGCCTGTCCCCCTGTAACTTCTCCTTCACCCTCATGGGGAGAGACCTGTGACTCAAGGGGAGAAGCCACAGAGGACTGGCCTCTTGGACTATTCACACGCACGGCATGGTCACCTGTTGGCTTTTAAATATATGTCTTCTTTGAAAAGCCAAAGTGTCTGAGAGTAAAACAAACCTGGCTAAAATGATAGATCCACAGTCTGACTCATGCTGCACGTGCTTCGGGCTGCATGTATTAGCTGTCATGTTCCCTTTAAGCCATCAATTTTAAAAGGCAAAATAAGTCTGAGTTCACACTTGCATTTTGACTTTCCATTTTTCTGTTCTATGTTAGGAACAGGCAAACATAATCTATGCCCATAACGGATGTGCTATATTACTAGTGCAACCTGAAGCAGAGGGGCCCACTGATCCCATCTACGTTAGTAATGCGACAGGTCCATCTGGGTATGATTTCTGTTTTGTTTCTAAAATGGAACAGAAAAACAGAATGATAAAACACAAGTGTGAACCCTGCCGTACCCCTTCAATTTACAGATTTTGTACCAGTTGATGATATAGTGTTAGATCAGGAATTGCACATAGTAACATTTCATATTGTTATTATTTTATTTTTCAAAGGGATACAGTGTAAATCTGATCACAGCGGATCACGTGACTCCACTTCATGAAGCTTGCCTTGGGGGTCATCCTGGCTGTGCTAAACTCCTGCTGAAACATGGAGCTAAGGTATACATCAATTCTCCAAAACATGGTCTGTTCAAACATTAAAGATGTGACCCCAAAAGGTACAGTAGGTACATGATGTTCTTGTACATTTCCAATCTAAAACTAGCAATCACTGCTTATTGCTGCCCCACTGATTCTCAAACAATTTTTTTTTCCTTCTGCACCCCTCTATTCCAAAGCCATGTCCACCGGTAATAAAGGTGCAAATTTTCTCTCCAACAAACTGGGCGTGTATCACAGAATTTCTTTGTGGACGTGACCATGTTTCGATTGGTCAATGTCAGAGACGAAAAAGGAAACACCCATAAAGTTCTGCGATCACGCCCAGTTGCTTGAAGGGAAATTTTTCAGCATTATTATTGGGGACATAACTTTAGAATGGAAGGGTGCAGTAGAAAAAGAAAAACTGTTCCAGAATCAGTGGAGCAGCAGCAATTGGAGGAAGTACTCTGTTTAAATAAAAAAAATCCAGTGAGAGGTCCCCTTCAAAGTTAAAAAAATAAATAGAAAAAGTGTCTATAAAGAGGTCACTCTATATGATTAGGACACTTTCTGACTGTAGATACAGCAAAGTATGCTTTAGACAGATACTTAATTATCTAGTTAGGTCAGGAGGCCCCCTGACAGTTTTTATATGCTTGTGTTTCCCGGTGCATTACCCTCTTTTTCCTGAAACTCCTCGAGAGAAGATCTTGTTGTTCACTCACACTCGCTTTTTTTTACCTTGGTATGCATTTGATAAAAATTATATGGATATCTTGCTTTAAAGGGGTTGTCCCATAAACAACATTTATCACCTATCTACAGGATGATAAGTTTCTGATTGATGGAAGTCCAGCTGCTGAGACTCCCTCACCGGTCTCAGGAACGGGGGAGAGCAAAGTCCCCTATAAGAGTGGAGGGATAGTGAGGATGTGTTACCACCAAGCCCAGAGAAAGTGTATGATCAACAATCAAACATACTCAATAACAATTTGCTCAAGACTCTGAGACCACTATTCCTATGATCACTGGTGGTCCCAACAGTTGGACCCCAAGAAAGGAGCAGACTACCACCTACTCTGTGACTAGGTGATACGCTTTTTGTTTTCTGGGTGTAAGGAATACAGTCCACTGGTTTACCAGTTATGGGCAAGCTATGCAAGTGGAAAAAAGTAAGAAACCATGTTAGTAAACAAATTTTCTTAGTTAATGTGTGCCTGGTATATCAGAAGCAGAGAGTGGAGGGTTTCTGTTTTCTCCAAGAGTATCAGGCACAGGAGGACTGATACTAGCACATGGCAAAACTGGCCAAGTTCTGGGGCTCTTGGTGCCTGAGGTGCTCAATCTGTACAGCAGTGAATGTGAACTGCATTAATAGAGCATGCTCAGGACCTGAGCCAGCTCTATACAGTGTGGGTGCTGACTCTGTAATACAGTTGGCACCTGGGTTTAATAGCTGTAGTCGGAGATACTCCTATTGCAGCAGTTTAACCTCTTAGATGATACTGTCAATTGTGATAATGGCATTTAAGGGGATAGAAATGGGGAACATGTACCTTCTGACCTACATTGGACCAATATAATTTTGAGGTACCGATGGCATTGTCATGGCAGGCAGAGGGCCTAATGAAAATCCCTGTGTCTGACAGCCTGTGGTTGGCCTTAACAGAAGATTAAGTATTGCAGTGCATTGTACAAATGATCAAGTGATCCTTGGTTTAAGTACCATAATGTGACCAATAAAAAAAGTAA
This sequence comes from Phyllobates terribilis, assembly GCF_046119375.1. NCBI lineage: Eukaryota > Metazoa > Chordata > Amphibia > Anura > Dendrobatidae > Phyllobates > Phyllobates terribilis. The sequence goes on from NW_027362762.1 coordinate 869,580,892, forward strand.
AAAAAAAAAAGCTAAATATTAGAAAATTAAAAAATATATAAAGGAAATCTCATCCTCCCCTTTTTCCTTAATGTAAACATTAAGAAAATAACTAAAAAAATATCAGATTTAGCATTGCTGTAAGTATAGCAGTCAGAAATAATAAAATATTATATTTATCCCATACAGAGAACACCAAAATGGAAAAAAAAAAAAATGGCAGGATCACAGCTTTTTGGATCTTTGTCTCCCTTCAAAAAAATGAAATAAAAAAAAAAGAAAGTTGTATGGGTTCTAAAATTATGTAAAACAGCTCATATCGCAAAAATAAAAGCCCTGATACAACTCTACCACCTGAAAAAGAAAAAAAGTTCTAGCTCTTGGAAGGCGATAAATTCGAAAGCCATGAAGGGCCCACTAGGACTCCATCACCCAAGGGCCTGCATAAACCTGGAGCCGGTCTAGGGCACAGTTTTATTTTCAACATATATGAATTTTATTCTTGGTCATCTTTCAAGTGCATGATACGGTTTGCAGCAAAAATGGTTTTCTCACCCACACAGCTCTGATCTCACATTGGTACAGAACAACACGTGGTGCACATACAGCCATCGCTCCATTGCAATCAAGCAGCTTCGAAACGTATCCATATGTTTATTTCATCTTTGTTATTTCATGGATATTTTCCCGAAATGTGATTTTCTACAGATCAATTAGGTCCAACTCTAAGAAATGTTCCCGGTGGTTAATCAATCTGTTGCCTAATATATTGTGATCTGTGCTTGTTTTTCTTCCAGGTTAATATCCCTAACATTGACTGGAAGACGCCAATATTTAACGCCTGTGTCAGCGGTAATCTGTCTTGTGTGAATCTGCTCTTACAGAACGGGGCCAGTCCACATGCAGCATGTGACGTAGCATCACCAATTCATGAGGCATGTAAGAGAGGTAAGTAGTCTTGTGGTGTAATACAATAGGACAATAGGAATCCACAAGTACTTATTCTACATATCCAAACTAAAGTGTTTCAGAGTTTGATCAGGGTGTGATTGGCATAATCGACTTGATTCTTTTGGATAAAAGAAAACACGGAGGTGTGAACCTGGCCTTACACTAATCCATTACACAGTTAAATTCACCTTTAGGCCTCATTCAGATGTCCGTGATTTTTCTTGACATAAAACACGGACCGCTGTTCAGGAGTGTTTTCGCATTAGTGTTTGGTCAGTGTCAGTTTTTTACAATCAGTGTTTCATCAGTGATTTTTCACGTATAAAAAAAAAAATGCTAAGCGTCTCCTGTCCATTACAATGTTAACTTCTTCACACCGCAGACAATTACCGTTTTTTTCATTTTCGTTTTTTCTTCCCCTTTTTCCAAGAGCCATAAATGTTTTAATTTTCCATCCACATAGCCATATGAGAGCTTGTTTTTTGCAGGACAAGTTGTACTTTTGAATGACATCATTCATTTTATCACGTGATGCACTGGAAAGAGGGAAAAAAATGCTAAGTGCATTGGAATTGCAAAAAAAGTTTTTTTTTACTATGTTCATTATATGTTAAAACTGACATGGGAATAGGATTCCCCAGGTCAGTACAATTATCATGTTCACTATATGTTAAAACTGACATGGGAATAGGATTCCGCAGGTCAGTACAATTACACAGATACCAAACATGTATAGTTTTTTTTTTATTAAGTGGCGAAAAAAAGAGAAGTTTGTTTAGCCATTTTCCAACGTTTTCAATTTTCATGATATTTGGCTTTATGATGGCTTATTTTTTTGCTCCCTGAGCTAACGTTTTTACTGATACCATTTTGAGGTATATACAAAGTTTTGATTGCCTTTTACTGCATTTTATTGCAATGTTGCAGAGGTAAAAAAAACGTATTTCTAGTGTTTTGATTTTTTTTCCTCATTATGCCTTTTACTGATCGGATTAATTAATTTTATATTTTGATAGATCAGACTTTTAAGAACACAACGACACCAAATATGTGTATTTTTTATTTTTTTTAATTGTTTTATTTTTAATGGGTCAAAAGGGGGGTGATTTGCATCAGCACTGCTATGCATAGTGAAAAATCACGGTACTTGCTTTCACAGCAGAATCATCATGACAAGCAAGGGGGTCTTCAGCAGACCTCCGGCTATCATGGCAACCCATTGGTGGGATGAGCGCATGGAATGATGCACCCCCCCCTGCCAATGTGTGTTAAATGCTGCTGTCAGAGATTGACAGTGGCATTTAACAGGTTAATAACAGGTTTTGCTCCTATTTTATTCCTGCTGGCTGATTATTTAATGAATGTCCCTTTATGTTCAAGCTACTGCTGCTGTCCATGCTGGAAGCCAATGATAGTTTTCCTTCAGCATCATGGTGGGCAGCATGGTGGCTCAGTGGTTAGCACTGTTGCTTTGCAGCCCTGGGGACAACATCTGCAAGGAGTTTGTATGTTCTCCCTGTGTTTGCATGGGCTTCCTCCGGTTTCCTCCAAGACTCCAAAGACCTACTGATAGGGAGTCTAGATTGTGAGTCCCAATGGGGACAGCGATGATAATGTATGTAAAGTGCTGAGATAAATAAATAAATACCCCATGAGTGAGTCAGACCAAGGGTTGTTCACCTGACAGTTTTCAGGCTGAACTTCAGGAACCAAGGAAGGAAAGGGCTTTCTATAAAAATCCCTAACTTAAGATCCCCCTATGTGGCACCCTGCTGCGCATTGGTGCCACAGAACCCAGAAGGGTGCATGGATGGACTTCTCCACAAGAGGCCCTCACACATTCACACACCTCCACCCTACCACCTCAGACCAGCAGAGGGAGCCCGTTAGGGATATATATAGGGAGGGTGGAGTCAGGCAGTTCAGTCTAGAGTTTAGAGTTTAGTGTGCTCAGTGAGAGAGCAGCACGCAGGCTGCTGTGTGAGGCAAGTTGAGGCCTACAGCACGCACTGGAGCCTAGTGAGGGCCTTGAGTGGGCCGAAGGCGAGAGGAGAAGGAAGAAGTAGCGAGGGGGCAGAGGAGCATACCAGGCTCACCCCGATATATATACCGGACACCGGGTCCGCGCCTACAGGGACATTTATACTCAGTAGGAACTACCGGAACCCCTGGAGGACTACAGGTCCCAGGTTTACCAGACGCTGACTACAGTACCAGGGCTAGGAGTCACGGAGGCCCCAGCGTCCAGGGAGAGTGATCTCCAAAGAGAAGGCCCTACCACCAGGTCAGCAGGTGCAAAGAGAGACAGTAACCAAGCTAGGCCTAGCTCCAGGCAGGTCAGAAGCTTAGAGAATAAAGCAACGGATCAGGAGGCCCTATACCCGCTCACTGGGGAGAGTCCAAAAGTGTGCCCTTCGCCTGGAGTACCCTGGACCGTGCCTACACCATCACCAGTAAAGGTACTGAAGCTTACCCCTGTGTGAGTGTCCGTCTTTCCTCCGGGACCGTCCTGCCGTCACTCTCCTGCACCACCATCGATTACACCCCACGCTGCCCTGGAGCTAGCTCTACCTGTGGAGAGCCGCACCATCCCTGCTGCCGTAACACCAGCTCCAGAGGACTGCTCCGCAGCGGCGGCACCCTTTAGCCGCATTCCACAGGTGGCGTCACGAACACTTAAATCCCCTATAAACTATTCCCCCTTTTACTGACTGCCCTGGGTCACGGACCGGGCCAGCTACCGTGATATCCCCCAGCAACCAGAGGCCCGGCTGCCGAGTACCCCACGGCCCAGGGGACGTGCCCAGTGGATGGGGACGACTCAGCGCCCGGGCCTTGCTGTTAGTTTTGGGGAATGCCGCGGTGTCCGGCTCCCGGGCCCGTACCCTGGGGTCACTCTTAAAAGCAAGGAATAATGGGGGAAAGGTGTATGAGAGAGGAAAAGTTCGTGACGCCACCCGTGGTGTCTGGTGAGGATCACCAGCGCTGCTGCAGTCCTCTGAGGCCGGTGGTCAGGCAGGTTAGTTGGTGCGGCTCCCCACAGGTGGAGCAGGGTCTCAGGGCAGCGTAGGAGAGGGGATGCAGGACAGAGGGGACCCAGCCGGGTCAGGAGAAGAATAGGCACACTCACAACAGTTCACTTCAGTACCTTTACTGGTGGTGTTTCAGGCACGATCCAGGGCACTGTAGGGTGAAGGGTGCATTTCAGGACTCTCCCCAGTGAGCGGGTGTGGGGCCTCCTGTTTCTTGTCTTTTCCTGTTAAGTTTATGACCTGCCTGAAGCTAGGCCTAACTTGGTCTCTGTCTGGCACCTGTTGACCTGGTGGTAGGGCCTTCTGTTGGAGATCACACTCCCTGGTCTCTTGGGCCTCTGTGATTCCTGACCCTGGTATAACGGTCAGCTTTTGGTATTCCTGGGACATGTAGTTCGCCAGGGGTTCCGGTTGTTTCTGCTGGTCCTAGAGATCCTTGCAGACACGGACCCAGTGTCCGGTATATGGTCTTGGGTTGAGCTGGCTAAGCTCCTCTGCCCCCTATGTAGCTCGCTTACTCCACTTGACTTCGACCACTCAGGGCCCTGACTAGGCTTCACACGGGCAGTAGGCCTCGCTACTCTTCACTGCTTTTATGGTGTCAGCACGCCTTAGGCTCACTAACCTGAGCTCAATGAGTCTGGACTGTGCTCCACTGCAGGATGGCTTCTGCAGGAACTCCTTTCAACAGGCTTCCTTCTACAGACTGGATTCTCACAGACTGGAACTAGCTCTGTCCCCTGAGGAAACTGTTCTCCAGACTTAGACTTCAGACCAGACTGACTAACTGCCTAGCTCCACCTTCCCTATTTATATCCCTAACGGGCTCCCTCTGGTGGTCTGAGGTGGAAGGTGGAGGTGTGTGAATGCTACGAGGGCCTCTTGTGAAGGAATCCGTCCATGCACCCCTCTAGGATCTGTGGCACCAATGCGCAGCAGGGCGCCACACGTCACCTACATTAATGCTCAGAGTCATTTTTCCCAACTGGGAAGACACAACACTCTGGTTAAGGACTGTATTTTTGGTCCGAGTGTGATCCGATAAAACATCGGATTGCACTTGGACCAATCTTATTCTGTGGGGCTGTGCACATGTCCATTTATTTTTTTCGGACAGAGCTGGCCTGAATAAAAAAATTGCAGTATGCACGATTTGCATCCTATATTCAGATCGCACTTGACCATGCAAGTCAGTGAGTCAGTAGAAAAAATCAGGTTGAACTCGAATGATATCTGAGTGCAGTTCATTTTTCACGGACTGACAAAATAGAGAAGATGGAGAATTTTTTTTCCCCATCTTCTCATATGAGAAAATCAGATTGCACTATGATCAAACTCTGATCAGAGTTTGCTCAGAGTGTGATCTGCATAATCACCCAGATTCTCTCGGATGAGAGAAAATACTGTTGTTTGACCCTAGCCTAAAATTGGAGGTGGTAGTGCAGCACAGGGTGCTAGGCAGGAAACCACTCATGGCTTCTGGCACTGCTGCTGATTTATTCAATTGCCTCCGCATCTTTAAAATGCTGATATAATTGAATAAAGCAGCAGCGTTGCAGGAAGCCGTATTAAGCATCATGTGTCTGACTCGCCCAGGGGGGATATGGGGGAGACTCGGTACCCGGGCCTTTACTTTCTTGGGAGGTCAGGGCAGTCGGCTCCTGGGCCCGTACTCTGGGGTCCCTCTTTAAAAGGGGCTTGTTACTTGAAGGGATGAATAACAGTTTTGTCTCGTGACGCCACCTGTGGTTCCCGGTAATGAGTAGCAGCGCTGCTGCAGACCTCTGGGGTAGATGTTAGGGCAGTTGGGTTGGTGCTGCTCTCCATAGGCAGAGCACAGCTCCAGGGCAGTGTAGGTGCAGATGGTGATGCTGGGCGTTGTAGTGCAGGAGCGACAGCGTGGTAGAAATAACTGACAGAAACAGTGGGGTGCAGTTGACTCGCCCCCTGGGCCGTGGGGCACTCGGATCCGGGCAGTAGGGGAACGATGGGAGTAGTAGTGGCAAGCCGGTTCCGTGGCTCAGGGTGGTCAGGCCAGTGGTAGTCCGTTATGCGCTGATGATTATGTCCGACTACGCCACCCGTGGATTGAGGTTATTAGGAACCGCCGCTGCATGCAGACCGCTGGGGCTGATGAGGTGTGCAGCTAGGGTAGTGTGACTCCCCACGGGAATAGTGCAGCCCCAGGGCAGTATAATGGATGGTGGGAGTGATGGTGGTGAGAGTCCCAGTACCGGTAGTGCTGGAGGCGTGAAGGAGTACACAGACAACAGGTTGCAATCCAGGGCCTTTACTAAAACAGGTAAACTGACCCATAAGCAGTCCCGGCTAGGAGGGGACCTGGATGTCTGAGAGCAATGGGGAAATTTGCCCTGGTCAGAGTGAAGGTGTAGGCCTACCGTGCTTTCTGTGCTCCTTCTGGCTATCTCCTCCTTATAGGGTAACAGCCCACGTTTCCGAGCTTTCCGTGTACTCTCGCCTGTATGGCCTGCGACGTGGGTTCCTTTCTGCTCCCGGCCTGGAACGGCTTTACTGGTCCCTTCTGTTGTGGCAGAGCCTCCAGGTTTCTTAGGCCAAGGAACATACAGTCCCCTGCGGACTGGTTATCTGCTGTGGGATGTGGAATCCTCCCAGCCTCAGACACCAAAGTCTGGTAAATTAAGTCCTTTATCTGCCAAGACAGGCTCACTTCGCCTCTTGTCTCTGGCTTGTGGCTCTCCTCCTGCCACACTTCCTCTTAGGTGCAATACAACTTTCTGTCCCTGCTCTGCTCCGGGACAAGTCTCAGTACTGAGACAGGTCATCCAGTTCTCTCTAACCCTGCCCCCAGCACCAGCTTTTATAGGGCCAGCCTGCTCCCCCTACTGGCCTGAGACAGGAGGTACGGCATGCTAATGTTCCCCTGACTAGAGAACCTCCCCCTTGCTCTCAGACACAGCTTTATTACATTTTGTGGCATCCAGGCCAGGGTGACACATTCCCCCCTAGTAAAATTTAGTACTCCGGGACTAAGCAGTAAACAAAGACAATATGCATGACTATAAAACATTAACAGACAGACGACGCACAGCTTGAGTTCTTAAGGTCACAGTGTGGTCTGTGACCGGGTGTCCATATCACCAATACAACGGGGAGCCTTAACCAGGTGGGGGTCTGTCCTACCCCAAGTCCTTCACAGTCTTAGTTCATTCCTTGGTTAGGCTCCGAACGCAGTCCATACAAGATTCCGGTTATAAAAAGTCCATAACCTTCGAGTCTGTACGGCAACTGTAAGGAACTGAAACACACAATTACTAATCACGCAGGTAACTTGGCAAACAATTCAACATTTGGCAACAGGGTTATTTACAATTTTAGTGCACTCTGTATTCTCCAGCGAGCGGGTATCTGCCCCTTTGTGCTCCTGGTTGACCTGCGTAACCCACTGTCTGGTGGTGGACCGACCTGGCTTTCCCCACTAGCGTTAGGGGTACAGCTACCAGCTGGATGTACAGTTAGGGCAGGCAGCTGTCTGCGGGTTCTTTGGCTTACCGCAGGCATGGCAGGCTCACTGTCAGCAGAGGGTTGACTCTCCTGGGCTACTGATACAGGCTCTTCTGCCTCTGGAACCGCTTGCTCCTCTTCACCTTCCGGCTCTGGTGTTGGTTGTTGCTGTGCCGGTTGCAGGAAATGCAGGACGGGTACCACTATGGCATCATTTATTCGAGTCCAGGACTGAGGGAACTCTCCGAGAACGGTGCTGATCATTTCTTCCTTGTCCTCTGCAGGTACAAGGTCACTCTGATCCTCTTCTGCACTACGGAGTTGCTCGGGGCACCTTTTGAGGTGGTCTCTGGAGACGGTACTAGTGGTTTCTCCTCCGTCCTTGGTGATCACGCACACCTTCGGGTTGTCGTGGTCAGACTGCAGTACGGTGTAGGGTTCCCTTTCCCACTGGTCATCCAACTTATGTAGCCTTCTCTTCCGCTTCAGGACCTGCTCACCAGGTTCCAGGGGACCAGCAGGGGCGTGTTGGTTGAAGAGTTTTTCTTGCCTCTCTCTCACCTGGGCCAGGCTCTTCTCCACACTCTCCTGTACCTTCTTGTACTGTAGTTGCCTTTCCTTATCCCAGTCCGCATCCGGGGAGGTGTCCTCAGGCGTTAGGACTCCCATCTCCAGGTCTACGGGCAGCTTACCTGGTCTGGCTCGCATCAGGTAAGCCGGGGTGCAGTTTGTAGCATTCACCGGGATATGGTTGTATAGGTCTATCAGGTCCGGCAGTTTTTCTGGCCACAGGCTGCGTTCCTCCAGGGTCAACGTCTTCAGGAGGTCAATGACTATATTGTTAATTTTCTCACACATCCCGTTGGTTTGTGGGTGGTAAGGCGTTGTCCGAATCTTCTTACAGCCATAGAGGTTGCAGAACTCTTGGAAGATTTCAGCCTCGAACGCTGGACCCTGGTCTGTCAGGACCTGTTCCGGATACCCGTGTGGACGGCAGAAGTATTGTTGGAAGGCTCTGGCCGCTGTTTGGGCTGTCAAGTCTTTTACCGGGACCACCACGAGAAAACGGGATTAGTGGTCAACGATTGTCAGGGCGTAGATGTACCCTGACCGGCTTGGAGCCAACTTGACGTGGTCTAGAGCTACCAGCTCAAGAGGCTGCGTGGTGACGATGGGCCTCAAGGGTGTCTTCTGGCTGGCACGGTCCTTCCTCCTTAGGTGACAAGGGCCACAGTCTCTGCACCACTTCTCTACAGCCCCTCTCATGCCGACCCAAAAGAACCGTCCTCTTAGCAGGAACTCCAGTTTCTTCCAACCGAAGTGCCCCGCTCTGTCATGGTAAGCCCCCAGGACCATAGCTGCATCCCGCCTTGGGACCACGACTTGCCAGGTCAGCTCGTGCGTCCGGTGGTTGACAATCCTTCTGCACAGCTTGCCTTCGTAGAGGAACAGCTTGCTCTTCTCCTTCCACAGCTGCTTGGCTTCCTCTGGAGCATCCGGATCCATGCGGGCGTCCTCCTGGGTCAGCAGATCTTTCACCAGGCGGATGGCAGGGTCACTATCTTGGGTCTCGGCCCAGCTGTGGTGAGGTAGGGGATTGATCATCACGGTTGTTAGATCCTCCTCCTTCACGCGGTGGGAGTATTGAGCGGCTCCATACCGGTGAAACGCGGGGAGTTCTACCTCCTCCAGCTCTTCTGGGTCTTCGTCACCTTCAGGTAAGTGAGGCATCCTCGATAGGGCGTCAGCATTGGCATTGGTTTTGCCGGCCCGGTACTTGATCACGAAGTCATAGTTGGAGAGACGGGCCATCCACCGCTGTTCTAGGGCACCCAGTCTTGCATTGTCCAGGTGTGTCAACGGGTTGTTGTCCGTGTACACTGTGAACTTTGCGGAGGCCAGGTAATGCTTGAAGCGTTCTGTCACGGCCCACACCACCGCCAAGAATTCTAGCTTGAAGGAGCTGTAATTCTCCGGGTTCCTCTCGGTGGGCCTCAGCTTCCGGCTGGCGTACGCGATCACCCTTTCTCTGCCCTGTTGGTTTTGGGACAGTACGGCTCCCAGTCCCACATTACTGGCGTCCGTGTGGAGAATAAAAGGCTGACCATAATCAGGGTAGGCCAGGATCTATCCCCCGTGAGGGCCATCTTCAACTGGCGGAAGGACTCCTCTTCCAGTTTATCCCACTTGAAGGGCGGCTTTTGGCTCCTGGACTTAGACTGTCCGATTAGGAGGTCCTGCATAGGAGCTGCCATCCTAGTGAACCCGGGGATGAACCTTCGGTAGTAGCCTACCAATCCGAGAAACTGTCTCACCTCTTTGATGTTCGAGGGGCTTGGCCAGCTCTTGATTGCCGTGACCTTGTCAGGGTCGGGGGCCACTCCTTCCGTGCTTACCACGTGCCCTAGGTACTGGACCTTTGGTTTCAGCAGGTGACACTTCGATGGTTTCACCTTCAGGCCATAGCCTGCCAGGGCTTCGAACACCTCGGCCAGGTGCTTTAGATGGTCCTCGTAGGTTTTCGAATAGACGATTACGTCGTCCAGGTAAAGGAGGACCGTCTCGAAGTTTCGGTGCCCTAGACAGCATTCCATCAGCTGCTGGAAGGTCCCTGGTGCGTTGCAGAGCCCGAAAGGCATACAGATGAACTCGCTCATTCCCATCGGGGTGGTGAAGGCGGTCTTCTCCTTGTCAGCCTCTGCCACAAGAACCTGCCAGTACCCGCTAGTAAGGTCCAAAGTAGAAAAGAAGTTAGCTGATTTTAGAGCTGCTAAAGACTCCTCTATTCTAGGCAGCGGATATGCGTCTTTATGGGTGATACGGTTGATTTGTCTATAGTCTACGCACATTCTCATGGTGCCGTCCTTCTTTTTCACCAGAACCAAGGGGTCTGCCCAGGGGCTACAGCTATCTCTAATGACCCCAGCTTCTTTCATTTCTTTTAGCATGCCCTTTGCGTTCTGATAATGTGCAGGGGGTACAGGTCTTTGTCTTACTTTTATCGGTGGGTGGCTCCCTGTGGGGATGTGGTGTTCTACCCCCTTTACTCTGCCGAAGTCTAGCGGGTGCTTACTAAAGACTCTCTCGTACTCCTGTACCACCCGGTAGACTCCTTGTTTTTGGTGCAGGGGAGTGGAGTCAGCACCTACATGGAGTTTCTGGCACCAGTCCTCCTTTTGTTTTTGGGAGCCATTACCCTCCGCCTGTGGAGATGGAGGCAAGGGTTCCACGGCCCTGATAGCTTTGTGTTCGACAACAAACAGTTTGGCGAGTGTAGCGTACCTGGGTAAGTGTACTTCTCTCTCCCCAATGTTGAGGATGCGGACGGGCACCCTCCCATGACGGACATCAACCACCCCCCGGGCTGTCAAAATGGTGGGCCTGCTGTCTGAGTACACGGGTTCTACCATGGCTTGGTAGTCTCTACCTCTCAACCCGATTGCAGTCCGACACCAGATCATCATTTCACTTTTGGGAGGCATGGAAATGGGGAATGGGTCACTCAGTCTTACGCTACCGATCTCACCACCAGACAGTTCTACCTGCTGCCGTCTCATCAGGGCTTTTATCTCCTTGTTGAGGACTCTCTGTTGGCTGGAACTAGCATTCACCGCCACCTGTTGTAGAATTACAATTACCTCTGAAAGACAATTTTCAATTACATTAGTACCCACAGTTATTTTAGGGTGACTTTCACGACGGTCAATGTCCACAATAATTACTCCCTGTGCCGGCAGTTCAACTTTACCAATCTTAATGGTCATCTCCTTGAACCCCATCTGCGGCACGGGTAAGCCATTACTGGCGATGATGCTCAAGTTACTGTCTGGATACCGTGTGATATCAGCATCAGTCCAATACTGCTTAAAAAGTACATAAGGGATAGTGGCTACTTGCGACCCAGTATCCAGCAAGGCGCTCATGGGGATACCGTCCAGCACCACGTGTAAAACCGGGCGCCCCCCAATGTACTTATTACGCCAATTGTAAGGGCCTGGTGATCTTATGCTTGGGGGTTGGCCCTCTGCCCCAGGTTGGACCCGTTTAAATTACAGTACCTGGAAATGTGTCCGGGCTGGTTGCATCGGCGGCAAATGGGCTGTCCATCCTCTGCGTAGCGGTCTGTGGGCCTCACTCGGAACGACGGGATCCTCCTCTGTTGACGCCACGGGAGACCCTCCGGACTTGAAGCCAGCTCGATGGGTCTTGACGGGTCCACTTGTAACGCCTGGACGGTCCTGGTCAACGCCTCGACGCTCCTGGTCAGCTCTTGGACTTGGTGGTGCAGATCTTTCGACGGGGCTTGGTTCAGGGCCTGTGCATCAGCCCCCACGGAGTCCATAGAGGAGGGCGCCGCCTCCTGGTGGTAGGTGAGAGCAGGGTGCCGGGGGTTTATAGCGCCATCTGTTGCGGATTCACGGAGCACCCTTATGGCCCTGTCCTTGAATTGGGCAAAGGTCAGATCAGCGTTCTGAAAGAACATGAGGCGCAGCTGGGTCCTGTGGGCGCTAGACAGCAGACCTTCTATAAACTGTTCTGTTAGTAGCTTATCCGTTTCCTGCACGCTGCCAGTGTCAGCTTGTTGGATGGCCCTCAAGGCTTCCTGCAAATTTAGGGCATAGTCTCTGATGCTGTCCTGTGCCCGCTGCTTACATCCATAGAACCTCATTTTAATTTCAGCGGAGGTACGTGTGTCAAAGGTACCCCGCAGCCGGGCCAGAATACCGTTCACGGTCCTTTTATTCTCAGTGGGCCATGATTTTACCTCCCTTTGGGCTGCGCCAGTTAACTGCCCTGTTAGTATGCTGACCTTCTGTTCCTCTGTCAGGGGGTAGACTTGGAACAAACTGTACAGCTTTTCCTTGAAGTCATTTAGGGCATGGGGCTCCCCTGAGTACTTAAGCAGCCAGGCCGCTCCAGGGATGTAGGGCAGGGAAAATGGCATCACCACTGCTGCAGCTGCGTTGGTGGTAGTGGGCGCCTCTGTATCCGACATCTTCCTCCCCCCTAGTTAAGCGTGGCCTACCTTCCGACGATCCTCTTCTGTAGGCCGCGGCTCCGCTGCTGCTGCTCTGGACGAGGACCTTGCGTTGCGTCCTAGTGACGTCAGCGTCGCTCTCTCTCCCTTCCAGGACCTTGCGCAGCGTCGGTGCGTGGGGCGGAGCTTCGGGTCTCGCGCGGCTTGGACGTCCACGCCCCTCTTCTTCCCGCGCGGCGTCCTGAAGATGGCGTCCGATGGCGGGAAAATGGCTGAAGATGGCGGGAACCGATGGAAGATGGCGGGAGACGGCTGGAAATGGCGGGAAACGGCTGCGGACGGCGGGAAACCTCTTTTCAGGTAAGTGCAAAGTCTTTTTCAGGCACGCAATACCCGTTTGTGGCGGGTTGGTTGCAATCCTGCCGACTACGCCAAAGCTGAGTGCCGTGGGGCACTCGGATCCGGGCAGTAGGGGAACGATGGGAGTAGTAGTGGCAACCCGGTTCCGTGGGTCAGGGTGGTGAGGCCAGTGGTAGTCCGTTATGCGCTGATGATTATGTCCGACTACGCCACCTGTGGATTGCGGTTATTAGGAACCGCCGCTGCATGCGGACCGCTGGGGCTGATGAGGTGTGCAGCTAGGGTAGTGTGACTCCCCACGGGAAGAGTGCGGCCCCAGGGCAGTATAATGGATGTTGGGAGTGATGGTGGTGAGAGTACCAGTACTGGTAGTGCTGGAGGTGCGAAGGAGCACACAGACAACAGGTTGCAGTCCAGGGCCTTTACTAAAACAGGTAAACTGACCCATAAGCAGTCCCGGCTAGGAGGGGACCTGGATGTCTGAGAGCAATGGGGAAATTGGCCCTGGTCAGGGTGAGGGTGTAGGCCTACCATGCTTTCTGTGCTCCTTCTGGCTATCTCCTCCTTATAGGGTAACAGCCCACGTTTCCGAGCTTTCCGTGTACTCTCGCCTGTATGGCCTGCGACGTGGGTTCCTTTCTGCTCCCGGCCTGGAACGGCTTTACTGGTCCCTTCTGTTGTGGCAGAGCCTCCAGGTTTCTTAGGCCAAGGAACATACAGTCCCCTGCGGACTGGTTATCTGCTGTGGGATGTGGAATCCTCCCAGCCTCAGACACCAAAGTCTGGTAAATTAAGTCCTTTATCTGCCAAGACAGGCTCACTTCGCCTCTTGTCTCTGGCTTGTGGCTCTCCTCCTGCCACACTTCCTCTTAGGTGCAATACAACTTTCTGTCCCTGCTCTGCTCCGGGACAAGTCTCAGTACTGAGACAGGTCATCCAGTTCTCTCTAACCCTGCCCCCAGCACCAGATTTTATAGGGTCAGCCTGCTCCCCCTACTGGCCTGAGACAGGAGGTACGACATGCTAATGTTCCCCTGACTAGAGAACCTCCCCCTTGCTCTCAGACACAGCTTTATTACATTTTGTGGCATCCAGGCCAGGGTGACACATTCCCCCCTAGTAAAATTTAGTACTCCGGGACTAAACAGTAAACAAAGACAATATGCATGACCAGGCCAGGGTGACACACAGTCATCCGAGTTTACTCATAGTTCTTTAGGTTCTCCAGGTGGCACTGTACAGGCAACCATCTCCCACGTCGCACTGCGTTTACCAGGCAGGGGTTCAGCATTCCCTCAAGTATATCAGAAGCACTTAACGGGACCCCCTTTCTTTATGTTCCTTGCTTAGCCGACTTCCCGCGCTGGATCTCTCCCTCCTGCCCTGCACCTCGCCACACAAAATCCCGAGCGGGTACCTTGAGATCCCTCTGGGCAACTTGAACTTCCCGGACCTGACTTTGTGCCCTTTTCGGCAGCTTGGGTGCGAAAGTGGCGACTGCACCCTGAAAGTGCACAAGCCTCCGGTTTTCCAGCCGAGACTTGAAGTAACACGGCCGGTCCAGGGACCGGTTCCCTTCTTGCGGCCTGATCCCTCTGACACTTGGCAGATTTGGGCGTACGGGTGCCTTCCTGCACTCACTGTACCCCCTGGGATCCCTTCTGTTACTGGAGCCTTTCTCCTCCGCTCCCCTCTCACTCTTGGGCCTCACTTGCTAGGCCCCAGTCTGGAGCAGAGCTCCTGAAGAGACTCTGTTCCTCAGACTGCTCCTCTCCTCATCTCTCTCACTGAATGAACTCAACCTCTAAGATGGCTTCCCTTTTTATATATATTCTTTAAGTGCTCCCCTGTTCGTCGTCCTCCACCCACACCCACTACTGGTTCCCCTTCACTCTTGGTTCCCCCCACTCCAGCCAGGGACGGGGCAAGCAGAAGAAGTGGATAATGCCCTTACAGCCGGCCTGGAGTAGTGTAGTATTGAGTGCAGGTGTTGGGGTCCCGGGCAGTACTCCATCCTTACCTGAGACAAGGAGATGCCACAACTCTGGGTGAGGTGCAGTATCTCTGTGGCGACTGAACCCTCAGGGGCGCCACATGTCACCCTCACATCTTCTGCAAGATGACGATGGAGCCACAGTGATGTCATTGTGCCACCAGCAAGAAAGTGGGCAAAACAAAGGGACAAGCAAGATTGTCCACTGGGAGTTAGTTTTTTGTTTTATTCCAGGATTCACAATCTCTCTTCATTCAGTTTTTTAACAAGGGCACATGATGTTCAGGGTTCACTGTGACATTATGTGAACCGCCGTTGTAAAAAAAACTAGATAGTAAGTTTTAGAGCATTTTATTTTATTCTGTTCACATGATTATCTGTAAGTCTGAGGCCAGCAGGGTGATAAGAAGGTGAGAGTATTGCCAGCTGTGTAGCTGATATTGAGCCATAAGTGTGTTCTTTCTTATTGTGACCTTGATGACGCTTCGTCTCCTCTTCTAGAAGAACTCCTAACCTTGACATTGTGTAAATTTCACAGGTTGGTACATAGCAGGAGGAACCTGCAGCTCTTATAAAGTTGCTTCTCTTTATTCTGAACAGTTATATTTCTGTACTGCCATGACCAAAGACATAAAACTAGGAACATAATTGATGACAGAGCTACTATCAGTTGCCAGGATTGGAGTAGTATTACAGTAATGTCTTGGAATTTTTTGTGTTCAGATGGTATTGGTTTAAAATAACTACACATTTTTTTCATGGTTCTCATTAAATGTGCCAAGATAATAAAGTAAAATCAATAACATTATGTGAAAGGGTGAGACCAGACGTGCGGAGGAAACTCTGCCACAGCCTATGACTACAAGGGGTTATGACACAAAATTGTGAAGCCTTTGACAACTGCATTGGCAAAGTTTTGGTCGGGCAGTCAATCATAAGTCTGATTTCTCCCTAAGGCTACATTCACACATCCATGTGTCATGGTCTGGTAACAGACTATGATACATGGACCGGCTGCAGATCCCTTGACCCAAACTTAACAGTCTTATAGGCATGTGTGAGGCTGTTGAGTTTGGATTAGGAGACCTGCGGATGGTCCATGTACTCACTTAGGTCTTCAACATCCAGATTCTTGTTGCCCAAGATCATATATTAAGTCAATATGCTCAGTGGACAACACACTGACCACTAATAACCTGTGCGCCAGTTCACCAGCGACTTTTAATACAGATCTATGGTCCTTATGAAAACAATAGCAGCATGTACTTGTATGACCTGTTTTAAGGACCAGTCTGGTGCATATCAATAACAGGCAGCCACTGCACCTGTTCTCTATGCAGATGAACACACAGAACAAGCCATGTCTGCAATTTGCAGGCGTGACTGGCCCGAGTTTTAGTATGGCCATGTAAACTCAGCCTAAGGGCTGTCATTAGCAGCAAAGAGCTTTGTATAGTGAGAGAACAGAACAGCTGTTGGGTAGGAGAATAAGAGCAGGGAACTGATGCAGGGGTGTAAGAGGGAAAGACTAAGGTGTGTAATTGAGTAGTCAGGTAGAGAAGTCAACAGACTGAATCTCCCTTTATTGTCTTATTATGAGGCACAGATTACCTGGAATAAGCTTTCTTTGAGCCCAAATACACATTAGATAGCTGTCAGCCGAATGATCGGTCAGCCGCCAGCCCCATAGATAAGAATGCTCAGCTTGACCGCAGGCTCCTGTGTTCTCTATGAGAAAGTTGCTGTCAGACTTCATTGGCAGTGGCTTATATCCAGAGAAAACAAAAGGATCAGATGCTGAAATTCAATAGGTCTGATCCTTTTCTCCTCTGGCTTCATCTGTTGGGAACTGGCAGGATGTACCAATACACATTAGACCAGTATTCCCCAACTCCAGTCCTCAAGAGCCACCAACAGATCATGTTTTCAGGATTTCCTTAGTATTGTCCAAGTGATAATTCCATCACCTGTGCAGTACTAAAGAAATCCTGAAAGCATGATGGTAACGTGGCTGTCAGTAGTCACCTGGCTGCTCTAAAATGGCTACCACGAACAGGCTTAACACAAGCCACTCCACTTACCACATCTCAGGGGTTGCCCTAGTCTTCACCCTTTAACCCCTTTACAGGGATCTAGATATAAACAGGGGCCCCTGGGCTGGGGCCATGGAATAAGCTGCTGTACGGAGGTGCAGGCTGGCAAGAGAGGTCAGGTAGCTGAGTAAGAACCAAAAGGAGAGGAAAAGTACAAAATCGGAGGACACAAGAATAGTCAATAAAACAAGCCGAGGTCAAAAACAGGAGATAAACACACTACACTGGAGCTGAACTAAAGGACTAAACCAGAGGAGCACGAGGCTATATCTGGCAGCTTCCAGCAGTAAGCTTAAAAAAACACTCCCATCAAAGTTTTTATCCTCTAAGTATATTGCAATCATCATATTATACAGCACTGTGTACTTACAATTGCTCATTTTGCCTTTCTACCCAGATAATTCTTCTGTTTTCTCTTCTCTATGTACAAACAGGAAGTCTCTTGTCTTTGCATTTCTCATCCCCCTCTTCTACTCCTGATCCAGCAGCTCCCTCCTCCCCCCCTGCCAGGGTCTTTTGCAGTGGCTCATGACTCATACAGGGAAAACTGAGCTCCTGTTTTTACATAGAGCTAATGAAAAAGAGAAGACTTAGCTGGGTAGAAAAGCAAAATGAGCAATTGTAAATGAATAGTGCGATATAATATGATGATTGCAATATATTAAGATGGTGTGGTCAATTTGACTGCACACACAACCATACTGCCAGACAGGATGGTAATGCAGGTCTCAGCCACCCTAATCTTAGTGACTGTACAGAGCCTGCGCCATCCAGAACTTCTGATTCCAGCATCTCTTCTATCACCGACGCCGCTCGCAGAGTGAATACGGTGGCACCTGGCAACACAAGCACACGTTGTGGAGATGGGACAATGATCTATATTGGTGGCTCTCAAGGACTGGAGTTGGAGATCACTGCATTAGACTATCAGTTAATCATACTAATATGCCAAAACCATCGATTTCTCTGAGCCAAGAAGCTCCATGTTAATCCTTTCTTTGGGTTCAAGAAGCAATAAACAGTAAAAGTCTGATGGGTAATTCTGCTTATTTCTGATTTTTTTTTCAGATAAATGCAAGTTCCAAATCATGGACGACTTGATTAATCACAGACTTAAATTATTAAGCTCTAAAATTTGATTAATATTCAGTAACTATGGTCTGGTCTCTGGGTCTGATTGTAGATCAGAAATCTATAGGCACAAAGTTTTAAATTGGGGGTATTTATATCACAAATTACACAACTATTTGTTGTCAGACCCTGAACATATACAGATTAAAATCAGATCCAAGAAAAAGTGAAAAAAAAAAAAGATATAGAAGATGAAATTAGTTAAAACCACCATTATTATTACTGATATTAAAAATGTCTTGTTTTCCCTCATTTTAGGTTATACACAGTGTGTGGAGTCTCTTTTAAATGCTGGAGTCAGTGTAGAGAAATACGTAAATCACTTGGGTTCTCCGCTTTATGTTGCTTGTGAAAATGGAAACTTGGAAACAGTTAAAAGACTACTAGAACTAGGTAAGAAAGTAATTTTCTCTTCTACACATTCACTGGTCTGTTTGGTGAATATTAAAGGGAATCTCGTAAAGAGTTGCTTAATTTTTTACTTCTTAAATCAGTAGTACACGTGAAAATAAGCAACTTTGTAATATATCTCAACAGAGAAATCTGCTTTTTTTCTCTGCCAGGACTGATTTTTCATTTTCAAAATTCTCAATTCATGGGTAAAATCTGTATTCAGTGAAGACAGATTTTTACATTACTGAAATAGGAGATGACTGCTGCTACTGATAAGATCCTTTTTATAACAGGAGGAAAACATGAGTATCATGGCATAAGATAAATTTTATTAAAGAGTAATAATATTAGAATCATAATAATACAAAATTCATGATGCAAAAAACGGGACATGGAATAAAATGAGTCAGGTCCAGCGACAGCGTGCCCAATCCAGAGGGGCCCCAGTGTATCCCATGAGAGTGGCAAAGAATATATTTATATATATATAAATTGCTGTCCACTGATAGCCCCAAACAACTAACATAAGTATCAAGTGATAGAGGCAATACCAACGGAAACTCACCACAGAGCTGGGGGGCCCGAGAGGTAGGACCAATATGGTGATGGGTAATGTCAATCACGCCCTGGGAGATCTAAGGCAGGTCAGTCCTGTCTCGTTAATATATGCGACTTTACCATTTAAAACTTTAGGATTTGATATATATACTTCTGTTATAGCAGTTTGAGCTGTTATGGAACTCATGCTACAGTATAGTTGTGCAATTGAAGGTTCTATAGAACTGACTAAAGTAAAAGCTGACGACACCATCAATTTGCAAAAAAACAAAGCAAAGTCATATATGTAACTATACAATGTTCACATTGTCAATTGTATCAGGCAAACATTTGTGAAAGGGATCAATGCACAAAGCATTTTTATTGCAATTGCACTGCCATATGTGACGCGCCCCCTGGGACATATTCCTTTCTGAGGGGAATACCCGGCACCGGATCAGATGGGGGGGTTGTAGTCTCCGAGCGGCTGTGACCCGGTCCCGTGCCCAGGGCGTCAAGCTCAGTGTTATGTGGCAGTCTTTACTGATGTTATTAAAGTTCGTTGTGTCGACTACGCCACCCGTTGTGATGCGGTCACTGTGGCCGCCGCTGCAGCAGGGTCCGCTGAGGCTGATGGTGGATGCGCAGCTTGGTGGGATCACCCCCAACGGGAGGGGTATAGCCTCAGAGGGGACAGGCGCAGAGGATGGGGGTTGTGGTGGTGCGGTGCAGCCGGTAATGATGACAGACTCGGGTTGTGCAGTTAAGGGTCTTTACTTACTGCAGATGTTCCTGGTCACTCTAGCTCCAAGTGACCTCCCGAGCCGTGCTGCGTCCACCAGGTCCTGGATCCGGCCAACCCCCAAACAAGTCCGGAGCGTGGCCCTGAGCTCTCCCTCTGTCCTTCCTTCAGCCGTCCCCACCAGTGATTCACCTAAATCCAGCTCCCTCGGGCCTTCTGTTGGGCAACCTTTGGCCTCAGGTTCCCTGACCCTCCATGTGGTGTGCCTTCAGGGTGAATGTAGTGGGTGACCGTGACAGACACTGCCCACGGTCTCCGGTCTCTGGCTGGGGAATGTCTTTGCCCCCACCAGCTTGGGTTCCGGTACCCTTCTGCTGACTCCTCACCCGGTGTTCTTATTTGGGTTCTTGGGTCCCTTCTTTGTCCCCCTCTGGGTCTTTCTGCACTCCACTCTCTCTCCAGGGCTGTTGTTTCTTTCTCTCTCTCTTGCTGCAGGCTTGTCCTCTGCATCTGACTTCCTCTCTGCGTCTGACCCTGATCTTTGATGGTGCCCACCTTATATATCCCTCTATGTGTGAGCTCAGGTGACCAGCACCCAATGAGCTCCTACCACTACCCAGACTGCTCCCCCTATCTGCCCCTACACTACATGGGATGTTCCTCCCCCCTCCCACTCCAGCCAGGAACAGGCTCGGTCGCACCTGCACATTTCTAAGTGGGAGTGCCGTCGGCCTGCTCCTCTGGAATGGGATGTATGTAGTGCATGCAGTCTATCTGAGCTCAGTTCCACACTCCTTCCTTACCCGGGAGTGGAATATCACACCTCTGGGTTGAGGTGCAATACTCCTGTAGCAGCCGAATCCTCAGGGTGCTACATTCCCCCCTGGTAAATCACAGCACGTCCTCGGGCTGCAAAGACAAAAAACACCAAAACATACAACATTTTATAAACATGTAAAACATATTAAATATTATACGAAATACTATATAAATATATATATAAACTTTTTCAGGTAAACAACATTCTCGTCGCCTCTTTCTCTCTTCTGTTCCTCTGGTCACCGTGCAACTCGTGACCAGGTAGAGTGCGACAGTCTTTTGGAAAAATGGTTTTTCCTATAAAAACCGGTAGGGGGCGCTTTAGCAAGCGCAACTATGTACAGGGAAATTTTGGCCGTTCTCAGTCCCCGGCCAGGTAAAGGGAAAGGGATGGCTGCTCACAGTCCTCAGCCTGGTATGGAAAGGGTTACAGGTAACAGTTCGCTGGTCCCAACGGGGACTATTTTAGCAGCAACAACAGTTCCAGTTTCAGTTTCAGTTCCGATTCACTGTGCCCCGACAGGCAACTATATACAGTCTCCTGCTCTGCCGCACTCAACGGCGTCTGCCTCCTGCTCTTATCTTACGGCTGGTGGTTTCTTCAGACCCGTCCGGGTCCTCTTGCTCCTCCTCCTCGCACCGCAACTCCTCCTCCGTCAAGCGATGCACGTGGAGGGCGTAAGGTCCCTTGGCACACTTGTGCCGGGTGAACGTTACCTCATCACCGACGTAGAGGTCACGGCCTTTGTGACCCTCTGGCAGGTGGGACTCGACGTCCCGTCGTGTAACGAAGACGTCACCCATGGTGTTCCGGTCCCTTATGAAGCCCCACCCATGCTGCGCATTAAACTTTATTACCGTCCCGATGGTACGGGGACGATCTGCTGCACGGGGGTCCCTTCTGGTCCGACTCTTTTGCTCCGCGCTGCGGGTCTGGGCCCATTGCTCTTTGGCCTGCCTCTCTTCCCGCTCTCTCTTGAACTCTGCCAGCTGTTGACGGCAACACTCTGTGCGCGCTGCTGCAGCTGCCCGAGTCTCTCCGGTGAACCCCATCAGATCTTCTCCCTTGGGGTCCCACGCAAATTGAGCCTCTTCTAGGGGAGGCGAGACCCGAGTCACGGGCTTTGGAGCCGGGATCAGGGGCTCACACAGGGGACCTAGTTGCTTCTGCCGCTCCAGCTCCAAGAATCCTTCGGGCCAGATGAAAGGCCGACCGTCCGGCCACGTTAGCTGGCTGAAGGGGTCCTCTCCCAGATGTGGCACCCTAGGTATTACGGGCGCGGGCGCGGTGGTGGTGGCGCCCGGGTTGCCCAGGCCTTGCGGCCAGGCCTGGGGCACCTGGAAGGTGAAGGGCACCGTTAGGACGGCGGCGCCCTGGGTTACCTGGCCTTGCGACCAGGCCGGAGGCTCCGCGGAGGTAGATGGCTCTGCATTGGATGCGGCGCCCGGAAATGCTAGGCCCTGTGACCAGGCCGGAGGCTCCTCTTCCGGCGCCACGCTCCGGGTCACGATGCGTGACGTCATCGGGGTCGCGACGGCGGCTTCCGGTCGGGGCCTAGTCGGTGGCGATGTCATGGCGGTCTCGGGTACGGCCGGGGGACCTTCGGGCTCTGCGACGGGGAGCTGGGGCAGGTAAGCGGTCTTCCGGTATGGGGTATAGGCATCCCCCTTACCTGCTGCCATACGTCTCGCTCCCTCTTCTGCGCCGTCTCCGGCCTTGGGTCCTCCCGCGTCATCTGCAGAGGCAGTCGATGTCTTCTTCCAAGGGAGCGGGTTAAGTGGACGGGTTCCAGCTTGCTGGGCCATCTCCCGGCCCCACTCCGCCAGGATCTCCCTCTGCACTCGGGCCATCCTTCCCGCGAGGCCCTCCAGGGCACTCCGCGCGCACTCCCGATCTCGGGGAAGCTGCGCCAGGATCTCCGCTAAGCCTAGCGGGGTTGTTGACTCCAGCAGGCTCCTGACCATCGGGTCGGTGCTGCTCTGCTCTGCTTCCGGCAGGCTCCTGGCCAGCGGGCCGGTGCTGCTCTGCTCTCCTCCTTCGTCCTCCAGCAGGCTCCTGGCCAGCGGGCCGGTGCTGCTCTGCTGCCGCTCCATTCCCGGGTCCACTCTTTCTCTCCTCGACTCCGGGTGAGCTTCTCCGCTACTCCTCATTAGACCTCTTGCCTCCGGGTGCGCTCGTTCTACCCTGCTCCAAGCGACACCCATCTTTGCTCTTTTTTTTCGTCTCCTCCCACTTCGAGGGCGGTCCCGGGGCAACTCGGTGACTGTCAGCTCCAGGGGGAGTTCTTTCACGCTGACAGACACCTCCAGCATCACAGTCTCTGTTGGTGGGGGCGGTTTCCACTTTTGGCGCCATTTTCTGTCCTGGCCCACGATGGGAGGTGGCCTCTCGCCCTCCTTTGGCACGCCCATAATGGCGTCCGCTGCTCTTCCAAGGCGGGAAATCTGCGGTTTTGGCGGGAATCGCTTCCCAGTGGCGGGAAACTCTGCAGATGGCGGGAACAAGTTGGAAATGGCGGACAATCGGCGGGAAACGACTGGTGATGGAGTCCGATGGCGTGGACCCTCCGGAACCGGCGGGAGACTTCTTTCTGAGGTAAACTTGCATTTTTCTTCAGGCACGCAGTACCCGGGTGTTGCGGGCACGTAATCCTGCCGACTACGCCAAAGTTGACGCGCCCCCTGGGACATATTCCTTTCTGAGGGGAATACCCGGCACCGGATCAGATGGGGGGGTTGTAGTCTCCGAGCGGCTGTGACCCGGTCCCGTGCCCAGGGCGTCAAGCTCAGTGTTATGTGGCAGTCTTTACTGATGTTATTAAAGTTCGTTGTGTCGACTACGCCACCCGTTGTGATGCGGTCACTGTGGCCGCCGCTGCAGCAGGGTCCGCTGAGGCTGATGGTGGATGCGCAGCTTGGTGGGATCACCCCCAACGGGAGGGGTATAGCCTCAGAGGGGACAGGCGCAGAGGATGGGGGTTGTGGTGGTGCGGTGCAGCCGGTAATGATGACAGACTCGGGTTGTGCAGTTAAGGGTCTTTACTTACTGCAGATGTTCCTGGTCACTCTAGCTCCAAGTGACCTCCCGAGCCGTGCTGCGTCCACCAGGTCCTGGATCCGGCCAACCCCCAAACAAGTCCGGAGCGTGGCCCTGAGCTCTCCCTCTGTCCTTCCTTCAGCCGTCCCCACCAGTGATTCACCTAAATCCAGCTCCCTCGGGCCTTCTGTTGGGCAACCTTTGGCCTCAGGTTCCCTGACCCTCCATGTGGTGTGCCTTCAGGGTGAATGTAGTGGGTGACCGTGACAGACACTGCCCACGGTCTCCGGTCTCTGGCTGGGGAATGTCTTTGCCCCCACCAGCTTGGGTTCCGGTACCCTTCTGCTGACTCCTCACCCGGTGTTCTTATTTGGGTTCTTGGGTCCCTTCTTTGTCCCCCTCTGGGTCTTTCTGCACTCCACTCTCTCTCCAGGGCTGTTGTTTCTTTCTCTCTCTCTTGCTGCAGGCTTGTCCTCTGCATCTGACTTCCTCTCTGCGTCTGACCCTGATCTTTGATGGTGCCCACCTTATATATCCCTCTATGTGTGAGCTCAGGTGACCAGCACCCAATGAGCTCCTACCACTACCCAGACTGCTCCCCCTATCTGCCCCTACACTACATGGGATGTTCCTCCCCCCTCCCACTCCAGCCAGGAACAGGCTCGGTCGCACCTGCACATTTCTAAGTGGGAGTGCCGTCGGCCTGCTCCTCTGGAATGGGATGTATGTAGTGCATGCAGTCTATCTGAGCTCAGTTCCACACTCCTTCCTTACCCGGGAGTGGAATATCACACCTCTGGGTTGAGGTGCAATACTCCTGTAGCAGCCGAATCCTCAGGGTGCTACATATGCATAAAATCTTTGGGCACCATGGATGGTCAGGGACCCTTCAGGAGCCTTGGACCCCAGGAAGCAGAGGTGTATCTAGGTCTTCTAGCACCCTGGGCAAGAATTCAGTTTGGCGCCTCCGCCTCCCCCTCCCCCCGCTTCTTCCCCAGCACATATGCGATTTGCACACTAAGGCCATGGTCCCACTATCAGTATTTGGTCAGTATCCGGTCAGTATTCTTTCTCAGGAGTGGGAGCCAAAACCAGGAGCGGGTGATAAATGCAGAATTGGTGACTTGTTTCTATTATACCTTTTCTCTGATTGTTCTTCACCTGGTTATGGCTCCCACTCCTAAGAAAAAATACTGACCGAATACTGATAATGGGGCCGTGGCCTTAGTCACATGCTGACGAGCTGCTCTCCCTAATTCTCTCTGAAAGAAGCAGGAAGAAAAGCTAGTTGTCACGTGACCGTCAGTATGAAAATCGCATACAAGTGAAGTGGACATGTGATGACTGCTGGAACCTGCAAGCAGAGCTGAATCCTGACAGTGAGGATATTACACTTTAATTTTATAATTAAAGATATAGTCCAGATTTGAGATGCAAGTCTGCAGTCACTGTGTGTGACTGCAGGCTTCTGAATTCTCACAGCGCTGGCACTGCACACATTTAGGATTCTCCCTTGCCATGGCAAAAGTAGACGGTCATGTCAGCTCAAGTATGTGATTTGTATACTTCTGGCCACATTCTGACTAGACGTGTCCTGCCTCACTCAATTCATTTTCATTGAATAAGGCCATACATGTCATAGGATGCGCCAATTCTGGCACTTAGCCTCGCTCTTCCACGCTGCCCTGGTGCGGTGGCAGGGGGTAATAGGGTTGGGGTTGATGTCAGCTTATAATGCCAGCTGACATCAAGCCCAGGTTAGTAATGGAGAGGCGTCTATAAGACACCCCCATTACTAACCCCATAGTCAAAGTTAAAAGAAAACACAAACACCCAGAATAAAGTCCTTTAATTGAAATAAAGACACATTCCTTTATTGTTCTAAATTAAACCATACTTACCGTCACGCCCATTCCAGCTGAAGCCAACGATCTCCTGCAATAAAAGAAAAATAATAAAGCAACCTCATCCTTACCTTTCCATGGTTCCCACGACAGCTTCAGCTCTGCTACATCGAGATAACAGGCTGGACCGCAGCAGAACGCTGCCATCCAGCCTGTCATCCCGCAGACACTGAGAAGCGCAGGCATGCTTGCGCTCTGCAGTGTCTGGCTGTGACGGCATAAAGATGAGACGAGTTCATGTCCAATGAACTCGGCGCACCTCATGCACGTCACTGACAGCGTGGGAGAATTCTCCTGCACTCAGCACTTCAGCGTGAGAATTCTCCCACGCTGTCAGTGACGTGCATGAGGTCAGCTGAGTTCATTGGACATGAATGAGCTCACCTCATGCACGTCACTGACAGCGTGGGAGAATTCTCACGCTGTAGCGCTGAGTGCAGGAGAATTTTCCCATGCTGTCAGTGACGTGCATGAGGTGAGCTGAGATCATTGGACATGAATGAGCTCACCTCATGCACGTCACTGACAGCGTGGGAAAATTCTCCTGCACTCAGCGCTTCAGCGTGAGAATTTTCCCACGCTGTCAGTGACGTGCATGAGGTGAGCTCATTCATGTCCAATGAACTCAGCTGACCTCATGTACGTCACTGACAGCGTGGGAGAATTTTCACGCTGAAGTGCTGAGTGCAGGAGAATTCTCCCACGCTGTCAGTGATGTGCATGAGGTGCGCCGAGTTCATTGGACATGAGCTTGTCTCATCTTTATGCCGTCACAGCGAGACACTGAGGAGCGCAAGCATGCCTGCGCTTCTGAGTGTCCGCGGGATGACAGGCTGGATGGCAGCGTTCTGCTGCGGTCCAGCCTGTCATCTCGATGTAGCAGAGCTGAAGCTGTCGTGGGAACCATGGAAAGGTAAGGATGAGGTTGCTTAATTATTTTACTTTTATTGCAGAAGACATTGGCTTCAGCTGGAATGGGCGTGATGGTAAGTATGGTTTAATTTAGAACAATAAAGAATTGTGTGTTTATTTCAATTAAAGGACTTTTTTCTGGGTGTTGTGTTTTTTTAAATACTTTACTAGAAATTCATGGCGGTCATGTCTAATATTGGCGTGACCCCATGAATTTCGGCTTAGGGCCAGCTGATAATGCCAAGCTGGCCTTAACCCCTTTATTACCCAGTGAGCCACCGCACCAGGGCCCTGGATGAGTTGGGTACAGCGCCAGAAGATGGCGCTTCTATGAACGCGCCATTTTCTGGGGCGGCTGCGGACTGCAATTTGCAGCGGGTGGGGCCCAGAAAGCTTGGGCCTCCCTGCGCTGCGGATTCCAGCTCCCAGCTGCCTAGTTGTACCTGGCTGGGCACAAAAATAGGGCGAAGCCCCACGCATTTTTTTTTAAATTATTTCATGAAATTCATGGAATAATTAAGAAAAAAAGGGCTTCCCTATATTGTTGTGTCCAACCAGGTACAAATAGGCAGCTGGTGGTTGGGGGCAGCCCGTCCCTGCCTGCTGTACCTGGCTGGACACAAATATAGTGCGAAGCCCCACGTCAATTTTTTTTTAATTATTTCATGAAATAATTTTTTTAAAAAAGGGCTTCCCTATATTGTTGTGTCTGGCCAGGTACAAATAGGCAGCTGGTGGTTGGGGGCAGCCCGTTCCTGCCTGCTGTACCTGACTGGACACAAATATAGGGCGAAGCCCCACTCAATTTTTTTTAAATTATTTCAGGAAATTCATGAAATAATGAAAAAAAAATTGATGTGGGGCTTCGCCCTATATTTGTGTCCAGTCAGGTACAGCAGGCAGGAACGGGCTGCTCCCAACCACCAGCTGCCTATTTGTACCTAGCGGGACACTACAATATAGGGAAGCCCTTTTTTTCTTAATTATTCCATGAATTTCATGAATTTAAAAAAAAAATACGTGGAGCTTCGCCCTATTTTTGTGTCCAGCCAGGTACAACTAGGCAGCTGGGGGCTGGAATCTGCAGCGCAGGGAGGCCCAAGCTTTCTGGGCCCCACCCGCTGCAAATTGCAGTCCGCAGCCGCCCCGGAAAATGGCGCGTTCATAGAAGCGCCATCTTCTGGCGCTGTACCCAACTCATCCAGGGCCCTGGTGCGGTGGCTCACTGGGTAATAAAGGGGTTAAGGCCAGCTTGGCATTATCAGCTGGCCCTAAGCCCGAAATTCATGGGGTCACGCCAATATTAGACATGACCACCATGAATTTCTAGTAAAGTATTTAAAAAAAACACAAACACCCAGAAAAAAGTCCTTTAATTGAAATAAACACACAATTCTTTTATGTTCTGCTACCAGAGCTAAGGAAAGAGAGGAGATCTGTCCCTACTATAGGACTCAGCTGAATCCCTACGATGTAACAGGGAACCTGATCCTGCGATCAGACCTGCTAAAGTCCTAAGCTAGTCTGTACGAAGACCTATAGATGTGGGGGAGGAATCCCTACAAGTACTAAGGACTGGGAGGAATATGGGACACCTCCTAACAGAAATAGTAGCAGACAGACGAACAAACAAAATATAAAGAACATAGAGGTCCGTAGACCAAGCAAACTAACAGAGCAAGACACAGAGCACAGGCTAGCTAGAAAGTAGATATACAATGAAGTCCAGCAAAGCCAGAAGGGCGGAGCAGGATTAAATAGGCCAACAAGGTCATGTGACCAGCAAAGGAAAAAAAACCTAACAGCAAGGTTCTAACAGTACCCCCCCTTCTAAGAGGATCCTCCGGATCCCCTAGGACCAAGCTTATCAGGAAATCTCCTGTGAAACGCTCTGATAAGTCTGGACGCGGAAACATCATCTGACCTCACCCAAGAGTTATCCTCGGGTCCGAAACCTTTCCAGGCCACAAGATACTGCAAACTACCTCTATACCGTCTAGAGTCAAGGATGCGAGAAATTTCATATTCCCCGTCCTCCACCACCGGAGGAACAGAGGCAGAGGCGTCACCATCCGACACAACAGCTTTTTTTAACAGAGAGACATGAAAGACCGGATTAATTCTCCAGGAGGTAGGAACCTCCAACCTAACAGCAGATTGGTTGACAACCTGAAGCACCTTAAAGGGCCCTACAAACTTGGGACCCAATTTCTTAGAAGGAATCCTCAACCGCAGATTCCTAGAGGACAACCAAACCATGTCACCAACAGCGAACAAAACCTCCTGTCGTTTCCTATCAAAGTAGTCTTTAGATTTTCTGTTGGCCTCCTGAAGATTACCACGCACATCCGTCCAAACTCTTTCCAAATCACCGGAAAAATTCTCCTCCTCAGGCACGGCAGATCCCAACTTGGAGAACGACCCAAACGACGGATGTCTCCCAGAACAACAAAAAAAAGGCGAACAACCAGCAGAAGAAGATGTATGATTGTTCAGAGCAAATTCGGCAAGTGGCAGAAACTCAGACCACCCCTCTTGATTGTCTGCTACAAAACAACGCAAGAACTGCTCAACATCCTGGTTTTTCCTTTCTGTCTGGCCATTAGATTCAGGATGATATCCGGACGAAAACGACAAATGAATTCCCAACCTGTCACAAAAGGCACGCCAAAAACGAGCCACGAACTGAGGACCCCTATCAGAAACAATGTCAGTAGGAACGCCATGAAGTCTGACAATTTCCTTGACAAAGGCCTTAGCGAGAGTTTTAGCGCAGGGCAGTTTGATGAAGGGAACCAAGTGACACATCTTGCTAAAATGGTCCACGACCACCCAGATGACAGTAAAACCCTCAGAGGGGGGAAGGTCAGTTATAAAGTCCATAGCCAAATGTGTCCAAGGAGCACTGGGGACCTCCAAAGGACAAAGCAACCCCGCAGCAGGAGTATGTGAGGACTTAGATCTAGCACATACAGTACATTGGCGTACCCACTTAATGACTTCCTTCTGCCATCCAGGCCACCAAAAACTGCGACCCACCAGTCTCTTGGTCTCAGAGATTCCGGGATGACCTGCCAACCGAGATTCGTGACACTCAACAAACAAATCTCTCCTAAAGGTCCCAGGCACAAACAACCTCCCATGAGGAGTGTTAGATGGGGCATTCTCCTGAGCTTTAAGAATCTCATCTTCCAAAACGGAGTCTAAAGCAGCTATCACAACACCTTCTTGTAAAATGTTTTCCTCTTTCTCAGCACCGACTATGGGAGAAAAACTGCGAGACAAGGCATCCGCCTTAACATTCTTAGTACCAGGGATGTAAGTAACGGAGAAATTAAACCGCGAGAAAAACAGTGCCCACCTAGCCTGACGGGCATTCAGGCGCTTGGCAGCGTCAAGATATATCAGATTTTTATGATCCGTAAGAACCTGAACGGGAAATTCCGCACCTTCCAAGAAGTGGCGCCAGTGTTCAAATGCGAGTTTAATAGCCAATAATTCCCGATTACCAATATCGTAATTCAATTCAGTCTCCGAAAATTTTTTTGAAAAAAAAGCACAGGGATGTAATCCATCCCCGTTATCCTGAGACAATACTGCGCCAACCCCCACAGAGGAAGCATCAACCTCAACCAAAAACGGCCTAGTAACATCAGGCTGCATAAGGATGGGAGCAGAGGTGAACCTCTCCTTGAGATACACAAAAGCTTCAATGGCCTCAGAAGACCACTGAACCGCATCAGCACCTTTCCTGGTGAGATCAGTCAGAGGTTTGACAATACTAGAAAAATTTTTTATGAATTTTCTATAGTAATTGGCGAAACCCAAAAACCTCTGTATCGATTTCAAACCAATAGGCCTAGGCCATTCCTGCACAGCCTGAACCTTAACCGGATCCATCTCAAAACCTTTGCTGGAGATAATGTAGCCCAAAAAACTAATTCTCTGTACAGCGAACTCACATTTCTCCAGCTTAGCAAAAAGCGAATTGTCCATTAATAACTGTAATACCTCACGCACGCTCCGCCAATGAGACTCCAGATCTGGCGAATAAATCAAAATGTCATCCAAATACACAACCACATTTTTACCGATCAAAGGTCTAAGGATGTCATTAATCAGATTCTGAAAAAATGCAGGAGCATTAGTAAGACCAAAAGGCATAACCAGATTCTCAAAATGACCCACAGGAGTGTTAAAAGCAGTCTTCCATTCATCACCCTCCTTCATGCGCAACAGATTGTATGCCCCCTTAAGGTCAATTTTAGAGAACCACTTGGCCCCCAATAACTGGTTAAACAGATCAGGAATCAATGGCAGTGGGTAAGGATTGCGTACCGTAATTTTGTTAATCTCACGAAAATCCAGACAAGGACGTAAACCGCCGTCCTTTTTTTTTACAAAAAAAAATCCAACCGCCACAGGAGACTTAGAGGGCCTAATGTGACCGGCGGCCAAACTTGTCTGTATGTATTCCTCCAAAGCCTTCCTCTCAGGAATAGTAAGGTTAAATAAACGACTTTTAGGAAGAGTCGCTCCAGGGACAAATTCAATAGAACAATCATAGTCTCTATGGGGAGGCAAAACCTGCGAATCTTTCTCAGAAAAAACTCTCCAAAAATCCTGAATAGGAACAGGTAATTCTCCCCTATCCAAAGCTGCAATACGCCCGTTACAACACTTGTCATAACATTTATGGCTCCAGGATTTAATTTCACTGGTAGACCAATCCAGTACAGGATTGTGAAATTTTAACCAGGGCAAACCCAATATTACTGGAGAAGGCAAGTTATTCAACACTACCAAATCCAATTTCTCATGGTGAACACCATTAATAGTGAGAGGAAATTCACAGACCTTGAGAGTAATATTCTTCAAAGGGGAACCATCCACAGAAACCACAGCAATGGGGGATGATAAAGGTTCAGGTTTAAATTGAGTTTTTCCACGAATCCCCCATCAATTACATTCAGTGTAGACCCGCAATCAACAAACACCCGAAATTCCATTAATTTTTCCTGAGCAATCGTGGAAGCAGCTAAAAATACACCCTTGAATTTAAACAGGCAATACGGGCGTGACTGACCATTTTTTTTTCTTTCTTCATACGAAGCTCACAGCCTTTAATCAAATGACCAGATTTTCCGCAATAGAAACACAAGCCTTTCGAAAAACGACGGTCTTTTTCTTGAGAGCGAGGTGCCACCGATCCAATCTCCATCGGTTCACCACTGTTAGTACACACATTCTCATAACCAGAAACTGACATAGCAGAGGATTTGCTCTCATTAACCCTAGCACGCAGTCTTCTATCCACCCGTATAGCTAATTGCATAGCCTGTTGCAAATCCTCAGGTGTAGGATAAGCAATTAGCAGGTCTTTAACCCTTTCACTGAGCCCAGCAAGAAATACACTTTTCAGAGCAGAATCGTTCCACCCTGTTTGAGTGGACCAACGACGAAAATGTGTACAATATTTTTCGACATTACCTGATCCTTGTTTTAAACGTCTCAACTCAGTCTCAGCTGATGCGACACGGTCAGGATCATCATATAATAGTCCTAAAGCAGAAAAAAAACTATCCACTGATCTGAAGCATGTATCACTAGGTTGCAAAGAAAAGGCCCACTCCTGAGGCTCTTTGCGCAAAAGTGACATTATGAACCCTACGCGCTGGGATTCATCCCCAGAGGACTTGGGTCTCAAACGAAAATACAATAAGCAAGCATTTTTAAATGAAAAAAATTCTCGATGTTCACCAAAAAATAAATCCGGCAAACATACCTTAGGCTCCAAGAAATGTGCTCCAGAACAGTTACTCACGTGCTGACGGAGCTCGGCCACTTCCAGAGAGAGTCCCTGCAGGTGTTTAGCCAAATCCTGAACCGACACCATGATGGAACAAAAAAAATCTTTCCTTAGAGAATTTGCTGGCTGGACTTACTGTTATGTTCTGCTACCAGAGCTAAGGAAAGAGAGGAGATCTGTCCCTACTATAGGACTCAGCTGAATCCCTACGATGTAACAGGGAACCTGATCCTGCGATCAGACCTGCTAAAGTCCTAAGCTAGTCTGTACGAAGACCTATAGATGTGGGGGAGGAATCCCTACAAGTACTAAGGACTGGGAGGAATATGGGACACCTCCTAACAGAAATAGTAGCAGACAGACGAACAAACAAAATATAAAGAACATAGAGGTCCGTAGACCAAGCAAACTAACAGAGCAAGACACAGAGCACAGGCTAGCTAGAAAGTAGATATACAATGAAGTCCAGCAAAGCCAGAAGGGCGGAGCAGGATTAAATAGGCCAACAAGGTCATGTGACCAGCAAAGGAAAAAAAACCTAACAGCAAGGTTCTAACATCTTTATTGTTCTAAATTAAACCATACTTACCGCCACGCCCATTCCAGCTGAAGCCAATGATCTCCTGCAATAAAAGTAAAATAATAAAGCAACATCATCCTTACCTTTCCATGGCTCCCACGACAGCTTCAGCTCTGCTACATCGAGATGACAGGCTGGACCGCAGCAGAACGCTGCCATCCAGCCTGTCATCCCGCAGACACTGAGAAGCGCAGGCTTGCTTGCGCTACTCAGTGTCTGGCTGTGACGGCATCCAGATGAGCCGAGGTCATGTCCAATGAACTCGGCTCACCTCATGCACGTCACTGACAGCGTGGGAAAATTCTCACGCTGAAGCGCTGAGTGCAGGAGAATTTTCCCACGCTGTCAGTGACGTACATGAGGTGAGCCGAGTTCATTGTCGGCTCATCTGGATGCCGTCACAGAGAGACACTGAGGAGCGCAAGCATGCCTGCGCTTCTCAGTGTCTGCGGGATGACAGGCTGGATGGCAGCGTTCTGCTGCGGTCCAGCCTGTCATCTCGATGTAGCAGAGCTGAAGCTGTCCTGGGAACCATGGAAAGGTAAGGATGAGGTTGCTTTATTATTTTTCTTTTATTGCAGGAGATCGTTGGCTTCAGCTGGAATGGGCGTGATGGTAACTATGGTTTAATTTAGAACAATAAAGAATTGTGTCTTTATTTCAATTAAAGGACTTTATTCTGGGTGTTTGTGTTTTTTTTTTAACTTTGACTATGGGGTTAATAATGGGGGTGTCTTATAGACGCCTCTCCATTACTAACCTGGGCTTGATGTCAGCTGGCATTATAAGCTGACATCAACCCCAACCCTATTACCCCCTGCCACCGCACCAGGGCAGCGTGGAAGAGCGAGGCTAAGTGCCAGAATTGGCGCATCCTATGGATGCGCCATTTCTGGGGCGGCTGACGGCTGGTGTTTCTAGCCTGGGAGGGGGCCAATATTCATGGCTCCCTTCCTGGGCTATTAATATCAGCCCCCAGCTGTCTGCCTAGCCTTTGCTAGCTATTAAATTAGGGGGGACCCCACGTCATTTTTTTTGGGGGGGTCCTCCATTTTAATAGCTAGTAAAGGCTATGTATTCAGCTGGGGGCTGATATTAGTAGCCTGGGATGCTCCGTGGGTATTACCCCCTTCCCAGGCTTCAAACATCTGCCCCAGCTGTCTGCTTAACCTCCGCTAGAGACTAAAATTACGGGGAACCCCACGCCAATTTTTTTTAATAATAAATCCTTTATTTTAATACTAAATGACAAGTACAGTAACCAACACTGTCACTGTACTTCATATATATGTGACTGACATGTTTGTATCTATCTAATCTATGTGTGAAGCTCTATTCTGTCTGTTATAAATTGTCGGGTACAGATGCTGAATTGCCGGCCGGCTTTTTTAAAGAGACAGTGCATGAAAACACTATTATTTTTTTTAATAAATCCTTTGCAGTAAATGACAAGTACAGTAAGCAACACTGTCACAGTACTTCATATATATGTGACTGACATGTTTCTATCTATCTAATCTATGTGTGAAGCTCTATTCTGTCTGTTATAAATTGTCGGGTACCGCTGCTGAATTGCCGGCCGGCTTTTTTAAAGAGACGGTGCACGAAAACACTATTATATTTTTTAATAAATCCTTTACACTAAATGACAAGTACAGTAAGCAACACTGTCAATGTACTTCATATATATGTGACTGACATGTTTCTATCTATCTAATCTATGTGTGATGCTCTATTCCTTCATGTCTAAATTGTCGGGTACCGGTGTATGCAGCTGCTGAATTGCCGGCCGGCTTTTTTAAAGAGAGCGTCTTCTGAGCAGTTTGTCAGCTTTTGGACACCTTTGAAGGTGTTTTCTATGTGTTCCTATGTGTTTTTGTTTGCCTGCCATTGGTTTTAACGGTGTTCGACGGTGTTCTAAGGTGTTCGACGAACAGTTCGACGAACAGTTCCTCGAACATCCCGGTGTTCGACGAACCGAACCGAACCCGAACACTACGGGGGTGGCTCAACACTACTCACTAACAATAATGTGTCTGTACCCACCCCCCACTCGCTCCCCACAGATTAAACCTCCCCTCTTCACACAGAATAAATCTCCCCTCCACACTGAATAAATATGCACCTTGCACAATGAATAGTATCCCCCCTCCACACTTAATAAATATGCCCCTTGCACAATGAATAAATATGCCCCCTTGCACAATTAGTAAATAGCCCCCTGCACAATTAGTAAATAGCCCCCTGCACAATGAATAAATAGCCCCCCTGTTTGACAGCTTTATTACATGTGAGGAATGTGTAAGAAATAGACATTCCTCCCATGTAGTAAAACTGTTAAACAGTCGCAAATCATGCACAGGGAGCGATTTAACCATATCACCGAGCAGCTATAAATACTCGGAGCTTGGCCCGAGCATACTCGGCGAAAGGGTTATTAGAACATACTCGCTCAACACTACTTACAACCTTATCTGGCCATGTGGTGTGTGACACATCATCAGACACATGTATACAGTGCTGAAAAGACATCGGAACAGCATGGGGAAGACCTCTGGAAGCATCTCTGACTCCCAGGTCACTGCCTAAAAGTATGCCCATCATAAGTGATCCTTGGCGCATGCGAAGATGCCTCCCATCATGAAGCTGTCGTTGCAGACTTGCAACAATCAACGTCCACGTCCTTGTCCCACTGCAGCGTTTAGTTGTCCCTACCCCATTCCTTGGAATGCAAGCGCAAGTATGCAGGCAGCCAGTCACCCACCCACAGGCTGCAATACTATACTGCCAAATTTTTGACAGCTGCTTGCACTTGAAATGTAGCCTTTTAGGCTTGTGTAGGCGGAAGCTTTTCATAACCTCATGCCGATGGCAGCCGGTGTCCATACTCGGTCCCCAGCCGCCACTATATTTCCCGGTATCGCCTCCGCCTTCCACAAGCACGGGTCCCACAACATTACCCGTGCCCTCCCCAGTGCACTTACTGGGAAGGACCGCCTAACCACAAACACGTGGACAGGTGAATGTGGCCAGGGACGGTACAGAGCCAGTCCACAACTTTTTTTGCTAACAGTTGTACAGTTGTATTTAGCTTGGTGAAAGGACTGGCATAGAGGGAAACCCTATCTACCCTGCATGTCATTTCTCACAGGAAGTCCTGTAATGCAGCTTGTTGCAGAAGCAATGGCAGCCCGTCCAACATCAACTCGCCCTTGTCGGTGGTGCTTTGACACACACACATCTTTCTTTGCGCATTTAATTTCTTGAATACAGAGTTGGACAATGGCCTGATCTGTAATGCGGTTTGAGAAATAACATGCATAAGCATGGCTGATCCACATTAAAAAAGCAGCCATAGAGTGTCCGCGAACCTTCCCCCACACTTTTCTTAGCCAGGGCTGCTTTTCGGCAGGGTTGGACGGGCCCACCAGAGAACCGGAGACTCCTCCGGCGGGCCATGGCTTCTCCTTCAGGAGAGTTCATAGTGCCGAGGTGAGGCCATGACGATGATAGAGGCCTCCATCTG
The DNA here is from genome assembly GCF_046119375.1 of Phyllobates terribilis. Taxonomy (NCBI): domain Eukaryota; kingdom Metazoa; phylum Chordata; class Amphibia; order Anura; family Dendrobatidae; genus Phyllobates; species Phyllobates terribilis. The sequence goes on from NW_027362762.1 coordinate 869,617,151, forward strand.
CTTAGTTTTCTGTTACTTGAAATGCAAGTGCAAGTATGCAGCCAGCCAAACAGGCCGCAACACTAAACTGCCAGATTTCTGGGCAGCTTTTTGCACTTGAAATATGGCATTTTAAGCTCGTGGAGGCGGAAGCTTTTCACAACCTCATGCTGGCGGCGGCCGGGTGTCCATACTCGGTCCCCAGCCGCCACTATATTTCCCGGTATCGCCTCCGCCTTCCATAAGCACGGGTCCCACAACATTACCCATGCCCTCCCCAGTGCACTTACTGGGAAGGACCGCCTAACCACAAACACGTGGACAGGTGAATGTGGCCAGGGTCGGTACGGAGCCAGTCCACAACTTTTTTTGCTAACAGTTGTATTTAGCTCGGTGAAAGGACTGGCATAGAGGGAAACCGTATCTACCCTGTGTGTCATTTCACACAGGAAGTTCTGTAAAGCTGCTTTCACTTGAAATGTGGCCTTTTAGGCTCGTGGAGGCGGAAGCTTTTAACAACCACATGCCTCATGCTTTGTGTCCATACTCGGTCCCCAGCCGTCACTATTTCTCCCGGTGTTGTCTCCGTCTTCTACAAGCGGGGGTCCCTGAACATTACTGCTGGTACTTTTCTGTCGGAATTTGCTTGCCTCCTACCAGCCTGGAATATTTCCAGCAAGCTATGGTACGACGCCATGGTATTAGCACTGCCCCCAGTACCAGTAGCGAAGCCGTCCCCGATTTCCTTCTCAGGAATTTTATTTGGTAGACTGAGTGGCTGCCCAAATACATTTTCTCACAAAGGAGCTGAAGATAGAGTGGCAGTAGGTGCAAGTTTCTCCAGCCTGTTAGATATTAGAGGGTGAACGGCAGCACATTGGATCAGTGGTTAGCACTGAAGACTTGCAGCGCTGGGATCCTGGGTTCAAATCCCAGCAAGGACAACATCTGCAAGGACTTTGTATGTTCTCCCCGTGTTTACGTGTGTTTCCTCCTCAGTAAAAAAGCAGCCATAGAGTGTCCGGGAACCTTTCCACACACTTTTCTTAGCCAGGACTGCTTCTTGGCAGGGTTGGACAGTCCCACCAGAGAATCCTCTGGTGTGCCTTGGCTTCTACCTCAGGAGAGTTCATGATAGCACTAACTTTGCAGCTGCTATGGGGCTCTTGAGCGGGGGAGAAAGGTTAGCCCTCAGAATCAAATCCTCTGGTGGGCACAATGTTTTTCAATCTGAAACAGCTTCTCAGTGGGAGTTGTATTTCACCACAGCCATATTCTTTAGCTCGGTGAAAGGACTGACATAGAGGGAAACCGTCTTTTCTCCGTCACCAGGTTCCACCAATTGTCACACACGACAATGCCTGGCTGTATGTTCAGCAGTGAGAGCCACAGCTCAGGTTGCTGTGTTACAGCTTTCAACAACTGTACAGCGCTGGGTGGTTTGTCAATTAAGCATTAAGCATGTTATCTTCAGCACAGCCTGTTGCCGCTTGGCCAAGGCAGTGCTGCAGTGCTGTCAGCTATTGACTGATGTGGTCATTTCGGAGATGGAGGAGGAGGTGCATGAGCTGAACAATATGATTACATTGTTGTTAAATTGGTGACGCTGTTTTTTATACTAAAGAAAGATCCTATTGTTTTGTTTTTTTTACGTTTTTTTTTAAGACAAATGCATTCACCGGGAAATGTCATTTTAACATTTTACAACCTTATCTGACAATGTGGTGTGTCATCAGACACATCCTGTTTTATTTATGATGGAGGGACTCTGAAAGTCATAAAGCCTATTTTTATAGGGGCATCAGACGGGCCCTTACTATTCTTAAAAGGCCAGCAGTCGGCCCTAGCTATTGTTAGAGAGCCATCAGCCGGCTATGCTTTGTTGTTCCCATTAACAAGTGGGTCTCCTATACTGTTATTGCGTATCCAGTGACTGCAAGGGCTGCCAAAAATTTGGACGCAACCCAATACCCCTTTGAAGAGACATAGAGGAGGGTCTCAGTAAAAAAATGTTTCCATTATAGAGGAGCGGGTCTCCTATAGTGGTAATGCCCATGCTGTGACTGCAAGGGCTGCCAAAATTTGGGAAAAAACCCCACTGAGAATTTAAAGACACATAGAGCAGGGCCACAGTAACAAGGTACGACATGTTCCCATTAGAAAGGAGAGAGTCTGCTATACAGTTATAGGGTATGTGACTCGCCCCCTGGGCCGTGGGGTACTCAGGGCCGGGCCTCTGGATGCGGATGGGGAGTAGTAGTGGCGACCAGGTCCCGTGCTCAGGGTGTCTTTTGATATATATAGGGTAAGTTCCGACTACGCCACCCGTGGATTGCGGTCAGGGATAACCGCCGCTGCAGTGCAGACCGCTGGGGCAGATGTAAGTGTGCAGCACTGAATAATATAACTCCCCACGGGAGGAGTGTGACCCCAGGGCAGTATAGATAGGTGATGGAGGGGATGATTCGGACCTCAATAGCCAGGAAACAGAGGCCTCTTAAACAGTTCAGGGTGTTTATTTGAACAGGTGAAATGACCCAAAAACAGTCCCGGCTAGGAGGGGGCCTGGATGTCTGAGAACAAGTGGGAAGCCCTTCTGGTCAGGGTGAGGGTGTAGGCCTACCGTGCTCTCTGCGCTCTTCCTGGCTATTTCCCTCTTCGTGGTGTAATAGCCCACGTTCCTGAGCTTGCCGTGTCTTCTCGCCTGTATGGCTTGCAACTTGGGTCCCTTTCTACTCTTGGCCTTGTGCAGCTCTGCTGGTCCCTTCTGCTGTGGCGGAACCTCCGGACTTCTTAGGCCAAGGGACATACAATCCCCTGCGGTCTGGTTATTTGCTGGTGGATTTGGAATCCTAACAGCCTCGGACACCAAAGTCCAGTAGTTCTATTTCTCTATCAGCCAGGACAGGCTCACCTCGCCTTCCGTCCCTGGCTCGTGGCTCCTCTACTGCCACACGACCTCCTCAGCTACAGCTGAACTGACTCTCCCTTCTCTGGGACGCCTCTCACTTCAGAGACAGGTCGTCCAGCTCTCTCTAACCCTGCCCCCAGTTCCAGCTTTTATAGGGGCAGCCTGCTCCCCCTACTGGCCTGGGACAGGAGGTGCTGCATGCTTATGGTCCCTAACTAGGGAACCTCCCCCTTGCTCTCAGACACAGCTTTATTAAACATTTGTGGCATCCAGGCCAGGGTGACACATTCCCCCCTAGTAAAACTTAGTACTCCGGGACTAAGCTTAAAACAAGAGTAATATGCATGACCATTAAAACATTATAAGGCAGGTAGAAGCAAACGACGCACAGGTTGAGTTCTTAAGGTCACAGTGTGGTCTGTGACCGGGTGTCCATTTCACCAACAACAACTGGGAGCTTTAACCAGGTGCGGGGTCTGCCGTAGCCCCAAGTCTTTGACAGTCCTTGTTCCTTCCGTTGGTTAGCTCCAAACATATTAACAGGAAAGTCTCGGTTACTCACAGTTCATAACCTGTTAGTCCATGTATTAACTGAAAGAAACTGAGAAAATGCGTAGTTACTGGTCATGCAATTACATTTTAGACAATTCAACATTTTGCAGGCTATTTACATTTGCTATCACACCCTACACTCTCCAGCGAGCTGGTATTTGCCCCTTAGTGCTCCGGGTTGACCTACGCAACCCACTGTCTGGTGGTGGTCTAACCTGGCTTTTCTCACTAGCGCTCGGGGTGCAGTCACTGGCTAGATTTACAGGCAGGGCAGGCAGCTGTCTGCGGGTCCTTTGGCTTACTGCAGGCATGGCAGGCTCACTGTCAGCAGAGGGTTGACTCTCCTGGGCTGCTGGTACAGGCTCTTCTGCCTCTGGGGCTGCTTGTTCTTCTTCCCCTTCCTGCTCTAGTGTAGGTTGTTGCTGAATTGGTTGCAGGAAATGTAGGATGGGTACCACTATGACATCGTTTATCCGAGTCCAGGTCTGAGGGAACTCCCCAAGAACTGTGCTGATCATCTCTTCCTTGTCCTCTGCGGGTTCAAGGTCACTTTGATCCTCTTCTGCACTTTGTAGTTGCTCGGGGCACCTTTTTAGGTGGTCTCTGGAGATGGTACTAGTGGTTTCTCCTCCATCCTTGGTGATCACGCACACCTTCGGGTTGTCGTGATCAGACTGCAGTACTGTGTAGGGTTCCCATTCCCACTGGTCGTCCAGCTTGTGTAGCCTTCTCTTTCGCTTCAGGACCTGCTCACCAAGTTCTAGGGGACCAGCAGGGGCGTGTTGGTTGAAGAATCTCTCTTGCCTTTCTCTCACCTGGGCCAGGCTCTTCTCCACACTCTCCTGTGCCTTCTTGTACTGCAGTCGCCTTTCCGTATCCCAGTCCGCATCTAGGGAGGTGTCCTCGGGTGTTAGGACTCCCATCTCCAGGTCTATGGGCAGCTTACCTGGTCTGGCTCGCATCAGGTAAGCCGGGGTGCAGTTTGTAGCATTCACCGGGATATGGTTGTATAAGTCTATCAGGTCCGGCAGTTTTTCTGGCCAAAGGCTGCGTTCCTCCAAGGGCAACGTCTTCAGGAGATCAATGACTATATTGTTCATTTTCTCACACATCCCGTTGGTTTGTGGGTGGTAAGGCGTTGTCCGAATCTTCTTACAGCCATAGAGGTTGCAGAACTCTTGGAAGATTTCAGCCTTGAACGCTGGTCCCTGGTCTGTCAGGACCTGTTCCGGATACCCGTGTGGGCAGCAGAAGTATTGCTGGAAGGCTCTGGCCACCGTTTGAGCTGTCAAGTCTTTTACAGGGACCACCACTAGAAATCGGGAATAGTGGTCCACGATTGTCAGGGCATAAACGTATCCTGACCGGCTTGGAGCCAATTTGACGTGGTCCAGAGCTACCAACTCAAGAGGCTGCTTGGTGACGATGGGCCTCAAGGGTGTCTTCTGGCTGGTGCGGTCCTTCCTCCTTAGATTACAAGGGCCACAGTCTCTGCACCACTTCTCTACAGCCCCTCTCATGCCGATCCAGAAGAACCGTCCTCTTAGCAGGAACTCCAGTTTCTTCTAGCCAAAGTGCCCTGCTCTGTCATGGTAAGCCTCCAGGACCATAGCTGCATCTCGCCTTGAGACCACGACTTGCCAGGTCAGCTCGTGCGTCCGGTGTTTGACGAGTCTCCTGCACAGCTTACCTTCATAGAGGAACAGCCTGCTCTTCTATTTCCATAGCTGTTTGGCTTCCTCTGCAGCATCCGGATCTAGACGGGCGTCTTCCTGGGTCAGCAGGTCTTTCACCATGCGAATTGCAGGGTCACTATCTTGGGTCTCAGCCCAGCTGTGGTGAGGTAGGGGATTGATCATGATGGTTGTTAAGTCTTCCTCCTTCACGCGGTGGGAGTATTGAGTGGCTCCATACCGGTGAAACGCAGGGAGTTCTACCTCGTCCAGCTCTTCTGGGTCTTCGCCTCTGTCAGGTAAGTGAGGCATTCTTGATAGGGCGTCAGCGTTGGCATTGGTTCTGCCTGCCCGGTACTTGATCGTGAAGTCATAATTCGAGAGTCGCGCCATCCACCGCTGCTCTAGGGCACCTAGTCTTGCATTGTCCAGGTGTGTCAACGGGTTGTTGTCCGTGTACACGGTGAACTTTGCGGAGGCCAGGTAATGCTTAAACCGTTCTGTGACGGCCCACACCACTGCCAAGAATTCTAGCTTGAAGGAGCTGTAATTCTCCGGGTTTCTTTCAGTGGGCCTCAGCTTCCGGCTGGCATATGCGATCACCCTTTCTCTGCCCTGTTGGTTTTGTGACAGTACGGCTCCCAGCCCCACGTTACTGGCGTCTGTGTGGAGGATAAAAGGCTGGCCATAATCGGGGTAGGCCAGGATCTCATCCCCCGTGAGGGCCATCTTCAACTGGCGGAAGGACTCCTCTTCCGGATTGTCCCACTTGAAGGGTGGCTTTTGACTTCTGGATTTGGATTGACCTATCAGGAGGTCCTGCATTCGAGCTGCCATCTTAGTGAACCTGGGGATGAACCTTCGGTAGTAGCCTACCAACCCGAGGAACTGCCTCACTTCTTTGATGTTTGAGGGGCTTGGCCAGCTCTTGATTACTGTGACCTTGTCAGGGTCGGGGGCTACTCCTTCTGCACTCACCACGTGCCCTAGGTACTGGACCTTTGGTTTCAACAGGTGACACTTTGATGGTTTCACCTTCAGGCCATAGCCTGCCAGGGCTTCGAACACCTCTGCCAGGTGTTTTAGATGGTCCTCGTAAGTCTTCGAATAGACGATCACGTCGTCCAGGTAAAGTAGGACCGTCTCGAAGTTTCGGTGCCCTAGACAGCATTCCATCAGCCTCTGGAAGGTCCCTGGTGCGTTGCAGAGCCCGAAAGGCATACAGTTGAATTTGCTCAATCCCATCGGGGTGGTGAAGGCGGTCTTCTTCTTGTAAGCCTCTGCCACAGGAACCTGCCAGTACCCGCTAGTAAGGTCCAAAGTAGAGAAGAAGTTAGCTGATTTTAGGACTGCCAAGGACTCCTCTATCCTAGGTAACGGGTACGCGTCTTTATGGGTGATACGATTGATTTGTCTATAGTCCACGCACATTCTCATGGTACCGTCTTTCTTTTTTACCAGAACCAAGGGGGCTGCCCAGGGGCTACAGCTATCTCTAATGACCCCAGCTTCTTTAATTTCTCTCAGCATGCCCTTTGCGTTCTGATAATGTGCAGGAGGTACAGGTTTGTGTCTCTCTTTTATTGGTGGGTGGCTCCCCGTGGGGATATGGTGTTCCACTCCCTTTACTCGGCCGAAGTCTAGCGGGTGCTTACTAAAAATTCTCTCGTACTCCTGAACCACCCGGTAGACTCCTTGTTTTTGGTGCAGGGGAGTGGAGTCAGCACCCACGTGGAGTTTCTGGCACCAGTCCTCCTTTTGTTTCTGGGAGCCATTACCCTCCGCCTGTGGAGATGGGGGCAACGGTTCCACGGCCCTGATAGCTTTGTGTTCAACAGCAAATAGTTTGGCAAGTGTAGCATACCTGGGTAAGTGTACCTCCCTCTCCCCAATGTTGAAGATGCGAACGGGCACCCTCCCATGACAGACATCAACCACCCCCCGGGCTGTCAAAATGGTGGGCCTGCTGTCTGAGTACACAGGTTCTACCATGGCTTGGTAGTCTCTGCCTCTCAACCCGATTGCAGTCCGACACCAGATCATCATTTCACTTTTGGGAGGTATGGAAATGGGGAATGGGTCACTCATTCTTACGCTACCGATCTCACCACCAGACAGTTCTACCTGCTGCCGTCTCATTAGAGCCTTTATCTCTTTGTTGAGGACTCTCTGTTGGCTGGAACTAGCATTCACCGCCACCTGCTGTAAAATTACAATTATCTCTGAAAGACAATTTTCAATCACGTTAGTACCCACAGTTATTTTAGGGTGACTTTCACAACGATCAATGTCCACAATAATCACCCCCTGTGCCGACAGTTCAACTTTACCAATCTTAATGGTCATCTCTTTGAACCCCATCTGCGGCACGGGCAAGCCATTACTGGTGATGATGCTCAAGTCATTGTCTGGATACCGTGTTATATCAGCATCAGTCCAATACTGCTTAAAAAGTACATAAGGGATAGTAGTTACTTGTGACCCGGTATCCAACAAGGCACTCATGGGGATACCGTCCAGCACCACGGGTAAAACCGGGCGCCCCCCGACGTACTTATTACGCCAATTGTAAGGGCCTGGTGATCTTATGCCTGGGCGTTGGCCCTCTGCCCCAGGTTGGACCCGTTTAAATTACAGTACCTGGAAATGTGTCCGGGCTGGCTGTATCGACGGCAAATGGGCTGTCCATCCTCTGCGTAGCGGTCTGTGGGCCTCCCTCGGAACGACGGGGTCCTCTTCTGTCAACGCCACGGGACATCCTCCGGACTTGAAGCCAACTCGATGGGTCTTGACGGGTCCACTTGTAACACCTGGACGGTCCTGGTCAACGCCGCAACGCTCCAGGTCAGCTCCTGGACTTGGTGGTGCAGATCTTTCGATGGGGCTTGGTTCAGGGCCTGTGCATCGGCCCCCACAGAGTCCATAGAAGAGGGCGCCGCCTCCTGGTGGTAGGTGAGATCAGGGCGCCGGGGGTTTATAGCGCCACTTGGTGCAGGTTCACGGAGCACCCTTATGGCCCTGTCCTCGAATTTGGCAAAGGTTAGACCAGGGTTTTGAAAGAACATGAGGCGCAGCTGGGTTCTGTGGGCGCTAGACAGCAGACCTTCCATGAATTGTTCTGTTAGTAGCTTATCCGTATCCTGCACGCTGCCAGGGTCAGCTTGTTTGATGGTTCTCAAGGCTTCCGGCAAATTTAGGGCATAGTCTCTGATGCTGTCCTGTGCCCGCTGTTTACAGCCATAGAACCGCATTTTGATCTCTGCTGAGGTACGGGTGTCAAAGGTACTCCGCAGCCGGGTCAGAATGTCCCTTACAGTCCTTTTCTCCTCATCTGACCATGATTTCACTTCCCGCTGGGCTGCACGGGTTAACTGTCCCGTCAAAATGCTCACTTTCTGTTCTTCTGTCAGGGGATAAACTTTAAATAGACTCTGTAGTCTTTCTTTAAAGTCAGTTAAGGTATGGGATTCCCCTGAGTATTGGGGCAGCCAGGCTGCTCCGGGGATGTAGGGCATGGAGAACGGCATCACCGCTGCTGCAGCCACGCTGGTGGTAGAAGGTCCCTCCGCGTCCGTCATCTTCCTCCCCCCTAGTTAAATGTGGCCTACCTTCCGTTGATCCTCTTCCGTAGGCCGCGGCTCCGCTGGTGCTGCTCCGGGCAAGGACCTTGCGTCGCGTCCTGGTGACATCAGCATCGCTCTCACTCCTTCCAGGACCTTGCGCAGCGTCGGTGCGTAGGGCGGGGCTTCGGACCTCACGCGGTTTGGACGTCCTCGCCCTCTTCTTCCCGCGCGGCGTCCTAAAGATGGCGTCGATGGCGGGAACACGGCTGAGGATGGCGGGAAACGGCTGAAGATGGCGGGAAACGGCTCCGGATGGCGGGAAACCTCTTTTTCAGGTAAGTATGAAGTCTTTTCCAGGCACGCAATACCCGTTTGTGGCGGGTTGGTCACAATCCTGCCGACTACACCAGAAAGCTGACTCCCCCCTGGGCCGTGGGGTACTCAGGGCCGGGCCTCTGGATGGGGAGTAGTAGTGGCGACCCGGTCCCGTGCTCAGGGTGTCAGGCTTAAAGTGGAACCGTCTTTTGATATATATATAGGGTAAGTGTTATGATCTGCTACAAGCACTAAGGAAAGACAGGAGATCTGTCCCTACAATAGAACTAAGCTTGAACCCTGCGATGTAACGGGGAACCTGATCCTGCGATCAGACCCGCTAAAGTCCTCAGCTAGTCTGTACGAAGACCTATAGATGTGAGGGAGGGATCCCTACAAGAACTAGGGACTGGGAGTAAGATGGACACCTCCTAGCAGAAATTGTAGCAGAAAAGGACAAACTAACAACATAGAACATAGAGGTCAAGAGACCTAGCTAAACTGACGGAATAAGGTAACAAAGCACCAAGCTAGCTTAAGAGTAGAAATTACAATGAAGTCCAGCAAGGCCAGGAGGGCGGAGCAGGATAAAATAGGCAAAAAAGGTCATGTGACCAGCAAGATAGAAAAAACCTAACAGGAGAGTTCTAACAGTACCCCCTCTTCTATGAGGATCCTCCGGATCCCCTAGGCCCAGGCTTATCAGGAAACCTCTTGTGAAACGCTCTGACAAGTCTGGAAGCAGAAACATCATCCGCCCTCACCCATGAGTTATCCTCGGGTCCGAAACCCTTCCAAGCGACGAGATACTGCAAACTCCCTTTGTACCGTCTAGAATTTAGGATGCGGGAAATTTCGTATTCCCCATCCTCCACCACCGGAGGAACAGTGGCAGAGGCGTCTCCATCCGACACAATGTCAGTAGGAACGCCATGTAGTCTGACAATTTCCTTGACAAAGGCCTTAGCGAGTGTCTTAGCGCAGGGCAGTTTGATGAAAGGAACCAAGTGACACATCTTGCTAAAACGGTCCACGACCACCCAGATGACTGTGAAACCCTCAGAGGGGGGAAGGTCAGTAATAAAGTCCATAGCCAGATGTGTCCAAGGTGCACTAGGAATCTCCAGAGCGCAAAGCAACCCCGCTGCAGGAGTATGTGAAGACTTAGATCTAGCACACACCGTACATTGACGCACCCACTTAATGACTTCCTTCTGCCATCCAGGCCACCAAAAACTGCGACCCACAAATCTCTTGGTCTCAGAAATTCCTGGATGACCTGCCAACCGAGACTCATGGCACTCAACAAACAAATCTCTCCTTAAGGTCCTAGGCACAAACAACCTCCCATGGGGAGTGTTAGATGGGGCATTCTCCTGTGCTTTAAGAATCTCATCTTCCAAAATGGAGTCCAATGCAGCAATCACAACACCTTCTTGTAAAATACTCCCCTCCTCCTCAGCACTGACTATGGGAGAAAAGCTGCGAGACAAAGCATCAGCTTTAACATTCTTGGTACCCGGGATGTAAGTAACAGAAAAATTAAACCGCGAGAAAAAAAGTGCCCACCTAACCTGACGGGCATTCAAGCGCTTGGCAGCATCAAGATAGATCAGATTTTTATGATCAGTGAAAACCTGAATGGGAAATTCCGCACCTTCCAAGAGATGACGCCAGTGTTCAAATGCGAGTTTAATAGCCAGCAATTCCCGATTACCAATATCCTAATTTAGTTCAATCTCAGAAAATGTTTTTGAAAAAAAAGCACAGGGATGTACTCCATCCTTGTTTTTCTGAGACAACACCGCACCGACCCCCACCGAAGAAGCATCAACCTCGACCAAAAACGGCTTAGTCACATCAGGCTGCATAAGGATGGGAGCAGAGCTGAATCTCTCCTTTAGAAACACAAAAGCTTCAATGGCCTCAGTAGTCCACTGAACCGCATTAGCACCTTTCCTGGTGAGATCGGTCAGTGGTTTGACAATAATAGAAACATTTTTAATGAATTTTATGTAATAATTGGCGACACCCAAAAACCTCTGTATCGATTTCAAACCAATAGGCCTAGGCCATTCCTGAACCGCCTGAACCTTCAGAGGGTCCATCTCAAAGCCCTCGCTGGAGATAATGTAGCCCAAAAAACTAATACTCTGTACAGCGAACTCACATTTCTCCAGCTTAGCAAAAAGCGAATTGTCAATTAATAACTGTAATACCTCACGTACGCTCCGCCAATGAGACTCCAGATTCGGTGAATAAATCAAAATGTCATCCAAATACACAATCACATTTTTGCCGATCAAAGGTCTAAGGATGTCATTAATAAGATTCTGAAAAAAAGCTGGAGCATTGGTAAGACCAAAAGGCATAACCAGATTCTCAAAATGACCCACTGGAGTGTTAAAAGCAGTCTTCCATTCATCACCCTCCTTCATGCGCAACAAATTGTATGCCCCCCGGAGATCAATTTTAGAGAACCACTTGGCCCCCACTAACTGGTTAAACAAATCAGGAATCAATGGCAGTGGGTAAGGATTGCGTACAGTAATTTTATTAATCTCACGAAAATCCAGACAAGGACGTAAACCGCCGTCCATTTTTTTAACAAAAAAAAATCCAACAGCCACAGGAGACTTGGAAGGCCTAATGTGACTGGCGGCCAAGCTTGTCTGAATGTATTCCTCCAAAGCCTTTCTCTCAGGAATAGTAAGATTAAATAAACGACTTTTAGGAAGAGTCGCTCCAGGGACAAATTCAATGGTACAATCATAGTCTCTATGGGGAGGCAAAATTTGTGACTCCTCCTCAGAAAAAACTCTCCAAAAATCCTGAATAGGTACAGGTAATTCCCCTTTTTCCACCACAGCAATACGTCCGTTACAACACTTGTCATAACACTTAGGGCTCCAGGACTTAATTTCATTGGTAGACCAATCCAGTACAGGATTGTGCAATTTTAACCACGGCAATCCAAAAACTACTGGAGAAGGCAAATTATTTAATACTACCAAATCCAGATTCTCTTGGTGAACACCATTAATAGTGAGGGGAAATTCATAAACCTTGTGAGTAACACTCTTCAAGGGAGAGCCATCGACAGAAACCACAGCAATAGGGGATGACTAAGGTTTGGGTTTTAATTTAAGTTTTTCCAAGAATCCCCCATCAATCACATTCAGAGTAGAACCACAATCCACAAATACCCGAAATTCAATTAATTCTTCCTGAGCAGCAGTAATAGCAGAAAGAAATACCCCCTTAGTATTTAAACAGGCAATACGGGCGTAACTGACCTTTTTTTTTTCTTTGTTCATATGAAGCACACAGTTCTTAATAAAATGGTCAGATTTCCCGCAATAAAAGCACAAACCTTCAGAAGATCTGCGGTCTTTTTCCTGAGAGCGGGGTGCCATCGCCCCAATCTCCATCGGCTCTCCAATGTCAGTATAGACCCTCTCAAGACTCGGAGCTGACATGGCAGAGGATTTACTCTCATTAACCCTTGCACGCAGTCTCTTGTCCACCCGTATAGCTAATTGCATAGCCTCCTGCAAGTTTCCAGGTGTGGGATAAGCAATCAGCAAATCCTTAACACTTTCACCTAGCCCCGCAAGAAACAAACTTTTCAAAGCTGAATCGTTGCACCCCACCTGGGCAGACCACCGACGGAAGTGAGAACAATATTTTTCCATATTACCTGATCCCTGCCCCAAACATCTCAATTCAGTCTCAGCTGATGAGACACGATCAGGATCATCATACAACAAACCCAAAGCAGAAAAAAAACCATCCACTGATCTAAAGCATGGATCACTAGGTTGGAGAGAAAAGGCCCATCCCTGAGGTTCTTTGCGCAAAAGTGACATTATGAACCCTATGCGCTGTGATTCATCACCAGAGGATCTGGGTCTTAAACGAAAATACAATAAACAAGCATTTTTAAAGGAAAAAAAGTCTTGTTGTTCACCAAAAAATAAATCAGGCAAACGTACCTTTGGCTCTACAAAATGCGCTCCAGAACAGCTACTCACGTGTTGTTGGAGCTCGGCCACCTCCAGAGAGAGTCCCTGCAAGCGTTGAGCCAAATCCTGAACCGACACCATGATGGAAACTGGAGGTCTTTCCTTAGAGAAATTTTTGGGCTGGACTTACTGTTATGATCTGCTACAAGCACTAAGGAAAGACAGGAGATCTGTCCCTACAATAGAACTAAGCTTGAACCCTACGATGTAGCGGGGAACCTGATCCTGCGATCAGACCCGCTAAAGTCCTCAGCTAGTCTGTACGAAGACCTATAGATGTGAGGGAGGGATCCCTACAAGAACTAGGGACTGGGAGTAAGATGGACACCTCCTAGCAGAAATTGTAGCAGAAAAGGACAAACTAACAACATAGAACATAGAGGTCAAGAGACCTAGCTAAACTGACGGAATAAGGTAACAAAGCACCAAGCTAGCTTAAGAGTAGAAATTACAATGAAGTTCAGCAAGGCCAGGAGGGCGGAGCAGGATAAAATAGGCAAAAAGGTCATGTGACCAGCAAGATAGAGAAAAACTAACAGGAGAGTTCTAACAGTAAGTTCCGACTACGCCACCCGTGGATTGCGGTCATGGATAACCGCCGCTGCAGTGCAGACCGCTGGGGCAGATGTAAGTGTGCAGCACTGAATAATATAACTCCCCACGGGAGGAGTGTGGCCCCAGGGCAGTATAGATAGGTGATGGAGGGGATGATTCCGACCACAATAGCCAGGAAACAGAGGCCTCTTAAACAGTTCAGGGTCTTTATTTGAACAGGTGAAATGACCCAAAAACAGTCCCGGCTAGGAGGGGGCCTGGATGTCTGAGAACAAGTGGGAAGCCCTTCTGGTCAGGGTGAGGGTGTAGGCCTACCGTGCTCTCTGCGCTCTTTCTGGCTATTTCCCTCCTCGTGGTGTAATAGCCCACGTTCCTGAGCTTGCCGTGTCTTCTCGCCCGTATGGCTTGCAACTTGGGTCACTTTCTACTCTTGGCCTGGTGCAGCTCTGCTGGTCCCTTCTGCTGTGGCGGAACCTCCGGGCTTCTTAGGCCAAGGGACATACAATCCCCTGCGGTCTGGTTATTTGCTGTAGGATTTGGAATCCTAACAGCCTCGGACACCAAAATCTGGTAGTTCTGTTTCTCTCTCAGCCAGGACAGGCTCACCTCACCTTCCGTCCCTGGCTCGTGGTTCCTCTACTGCCACACGACAGTAAACATTTGTGGCATCCAGGCCAGGGTGACACATATGCAGTGAGTCCAACGGCTGACCAATTTTAGGAAAAACACCACTAAGAATTTAAAGACACACAGAGCAGGGCCACAGTAACAAGATACGACATGTTCCCATTAGAAAGGAGAGGGTCTGATATACAGTTATAGGGTATGCAGTGAGTCCAACTGCTGACAATTTTAGGAAAAACCCCACTAACAATTTAAAGATACACAGAGCAAGGCCACAGTAACAAGGTACGACATGTTCCCATTAGAAAGGAGAGAGTCTGCTATACAGTTATAGGGTATGCAATGAGTCCAACGGCTGACAATTTTAGGAAAAAACCCAGTAAGAATTTAAAGATACACAGAGCAAGGCCACAGTAACAAGGTACGACATGTACCCAGTAGAAAGGAGAGAGTCTGCTATACAGTTATAGGGTATGCAGTGAGTCCAACGGCTGACAATTTTAGGAAAAACCCCACTAAGAATTTAAAGACACACAGAGCAAGGCCACAGTAACAAGGTACGACATGTTCCCATTAGAAAGGAGAGAGTCTGCTATACAGTTATAGGGTATGCAGTGAGTCCAACAGCTGACAATTTTAGGAAAAATCCCACTAAGAATTTAAAGACACACAGAGCAGGGCCACAGTAACGACAAATTCCCATTAGAAAGGAGAGAGTCTCCCATAGTGTTGGCCTATGCAGTGAATGCAAGGGCTGCCAAAAATTTGGAGGCACTTCAATGCCCCATGGAAGAGACATGGAGGAGGGCCTCATAAAAAAATGTTCCCATTAGAAAGGAGCGGGCCTCCTATACTTGTAATGCCCATGCACTAAGTGTATGGGCTGACAAACATTTACCCCTGGGGGGTATACATGAACATACTGTATAAAAAATTTTTTTTACGGGCATCATAAACACCCTTTACAAAAATTAGGTGGGTGTTGCATCACGGACCACGGTCACCCTGGTGATATGGTGGTGGAGGATGAGGAGAAGGAGGAGGACACGAGCAAATAGCCAAAATCAGGAAGCGTATACCCATGTGTGGGTGTGAAAAGGTGCATGGGAATACACCTCCCAAGAAAAGACACTGGATTGGAGTTTATGTTACGCTGCTATCATTCGGTGGTGTTGAGAAGTCTGGCCAAATCCAGCCCTTGTTCATTTTTATAAGAGTCAGACTGTCAGCATTTTCAATGAAGTGTGCCCTCTGCCGCCAGCGTTTTCAGATGGGAATTTTTTTAATAGTTCCGCAACAAGTGCCTTCTGGTACAGCCCCATTTTTGTAGACCTGTCCGCCTCAGGAATAAGAGATATAAAGTTCTCCTTGTAGCGTGGGTCTAGAAGTGTCACCAACCAGTAATGACTGTCACCCAAAATTTTGAGAACACGAGGGTCATGGGAAAGGCAGCGTAACATAAACTCGGCCATGCGTGCCAGACTACTAACAGGCAAGACTTCCGTGTCCTCACCAAGAGGATGCCTGACCATGCTCTCCTCCTCCTCCTCTCTGTCCTCTGGCCATCCACGCTGAACAGACGGTATGACAGCTGTGCAGGTAGTATCGTCTATAGTGAATGAAACTAGCTCCTGTCCTTCCTCCTCCTCCTCCTCTTCCTCATTGTCACCCAATGCACGTTGGGATGAGATGAGGCTTGGCTGTGTGTAATCACCCTGTATGGTTCCTTGCTCCATCTCATCGTGCTCCACCTGCAATGATTCCTCTTTGATTGTGAGCAGAGAGCGTTTCAGAAGACAGAGAAGCGGGATGGTGACGCTAATTATGGCGTCATCGCCGCTCACCATCTTGGTGGAGTTCTCAAAGTTTTGGAGGATGGTACATATGTCTGACATCCATGTCCACTCCTGAGGTCTTATGTGTGGAGTCTGAACTGAATACCGACGGCCTTGTTGATGCTGGTACTCAACAACTGCCCTCTTCTGCTCACAAATCCTTCCCAACATCTGCAGTGTAGAGTTCCAACACGTGGGGACATCACACACCAGTCTGTGAGCCGGAAGCTGGAAACGCTGCTGAAACACTGAAAGGGCAGCGGAAACTGTAGCTAACTTTCTAAAATGGGCACACAGGCGGCGTACTTTAACAAGCAGATCCGGCAGCTTCGGGTAGGATTTGAGAAACCGCTGAACCACGAGGTTAAGCACATGGGCCAGGCATTGTACGTGTGTGAGCTCGCCTCGCCTCAGAGTCGCCACCAGGTTCCGGCCATTGTCACACACGACCATGCCTGGCTGTAGGTTCAGCAGTGTGAGCCAGAGATCTGCCTGCTCTTTCAGAGCTGTCCACAACTCTTCAGCATTGTATGGTTTTTCACCTAAGCATATTAGCTTCTGCACAGCCTGTTGCCGCTTGGCCGAGGCAGTGCTGCAGTGCTTCCAGCTTGTGACTGATGTGGTCATTTCGGAGATGGAGGCTAAAGAGGAGGAGGGGGCTGAGGAGGATGAGGTGCAGGAGCTGTAGACCGTGGGGGCAACCCTGATTGACCTAGGGCCCGCAGTCCTTGGCGTTGGGAGGACGTGTTCCATCCCAAGGTCCGACTGGATCTCGGCTTCCACTATGTTAACCCAGTGTGCCGTCAGCGAGATGTACCGTCCCTGCCCACAAGCACTTATCCACGTGTCCATGGTTAGGTGGACTCTCCCGGTAACTGCGTTGTTGAGAGCACGGCTAATGTTTTGGGACACATGCTTGTGTAATGCGGGGACGGCACACCGGGAGAAATAGTGGTACCGCCATTAGGTTACAGAATGCTTCCGTCTCCACGAGCCTAAAAGGCAACATTTCAAGCGCAAGCAGTCGTGAAATGTGAGAATTTAGTTGTATGGCCTGTGGGGCATTGGCTACATATTTGCGCTTGCGTTCCAAGGACTGAGGTATGGACAACTGAACGCTGCGCCGGGACAAGGACATGGACGTGCTTCCTGATGCTGCTACTTGAGAGTGTGCAACGACAGGTGCAGGGCAGGAGGCATCTTCGCATGCACCATGGACAGGGGATTGGCTTGCATGCACAGCAGTGGAAGAAGCAATGGTGCCACCCACAGACACTGTTCCTGGACCCTGGGGTTCGGACCACAAAGTCGGGTGCTTTGCTGCCATGTGCCTGATCATGCTGGTGGTGGTCAGGCTGGTCGTCTTGCCACCCCTGCTGATGCTGGCCTGGCAGGTGTTGCAAATGGCCTTTTTGGGGTTATCGGTAGAGTCTTTAAAAAACAACCAGACTCGGAAAGACCTAACAGTTGTACTGGCAACTTCCTTCATGTTGGTGTTACGGGGAACGGTTGCCTGCCTTCTGTCTGCGGCCACCACACTGCTTCTTCCTGCCTGTTGAGGTGCTCTGCCTCCCTCTCCCTGTGTGCTGCTGTCCTCGCTCTGCATGTCCTCCTGCCAGGTTGGGTCAGTTACTATATCATCCACCACCTCGTCTTCCACTTCCGCACCCTGGTCCTCCTCCTGACTTTCTGGCAATTGTGTCTCATCATCGTCCACCTCTTGTGACACTTTCCCACCATCGCCTTTGTGTGACCGTGGCTGCTCAAATATTTGGGCATCGCGATCTCCTCTTTCCCTGCTTCAAGTGGACCGGGCGAGAGGCCTGAATCTATAAATGGAAAAGTGAACAGCTCTTCAGAGTGTCCAAGTGTGGGATCAGTT
This sequence comes from Phyllobates terribilis, assembly GCF_046119375.1. Taxonomy (NCBI): domain Eukaryota; kingdom Metazoa; phylum Chordata; class Amphibia; order Anura; family Dendrobatidae; genus Phyllobates; species Phyllobates terribilis. Next base: position 869,635,065 of record NW_027362762.1, read on the forward strand.
GTCTCTGGTTACTCGGCATGGTGGGAGGAAGGAGGATCAGAGTGAGGAATATGCGGTCCAGACTCACGGCTACTGAGACTTGACCATGTGGAAGACAGGGTGGTGGTGGTGGTGGCTAAGTGACTGGAAGCATTATCCGCTATCCTACCAACAACCTTTTGACACTGCTGTGGGTTCAATAGTGGTGTGCTGCAGTCCCCTAGAAATTGGGACAGGAAGGTCAGGCGAGAAGATGTGGGTGTTTGTTGTGGCACAATTTCGGCTTGCCCACGGCTTTGTCCTCGGCCTCTTCATGCACCATTATCATCACGTCCAGTTCCCCGTCCCTTGCCACGTGCCTTGCCCATTTTAAATGGAGGACCGTATCTTCCAAGCTCACTACAAATGACTGAGTTGGGAGTGAATTTATATATGATCCATGTGACGGAGAAAACAGAGTTTTAAATACCTGGCCTGTAGGTAAGTAGTTTGACCAGCAAACTAGTGTGAATTGCTTCACTGACACACTGAAAGAAATTTTTAATGGAGGCCAGAAATGGCAGTATTTTCTGACAACGTATATGTGAGCCGTGTGACGGAGAAAACACAGTTTTAAATACCTGGCCTGTAGGTAACTGTTTTGAACAGCAAACCAGTGTCAAAAACTCTGATATATGGCAAAACTGATGGCGAATGGCATCTTGGCAGCTTCACGCTTGATTTTCCTCAATTCATCGGCAGTTATTTTGCGCCTTTTTTGGCCAACACGCTTCTTGCGACCCTGTTGGCTATTTGCCATGAAACGCTTGATTGTTCGGTGATCACGCTTCAAAAGTTTGGAAATTTCAAGACAGCTGCATCCCTCTGCAAGACATCTCAAAATTTAGGACTTTTCAGAGCCCGTCAAATCTCTCTTCTGACCCATTTTGCCAAAGGAAAGGAAGTTGCCTAATAATTAAGCACACCTTATATAGGGTGTTGATGTCATTAGACAACACCCCTCCTCATTACAGAGATGCACATCACCAGATTTACTTAATTGGTAGTTGGCTCTCAAGCCTATGCAGCTTGGAGTAGGACAACATGTATAAAAAGTATCAAAGTGATCAAAATACGCATTTGCCTAATAATTCTGCACGCGGTGTACACTGCCTGCCTGCCTATATACACTGTCTGCCTGATATCTCTGCAGATGGATTAGTTAGTCCTCAAAAGGACTGTTTGTTAAGATGGATATGTGTAAGGTACCGTTTTTCTCCCTACACTACCTAATACACAAGCAAATCTCTCCCTGACACAGCAGCAGCTCTCCCTACACTGCCTGATTGTGGAGTAGACTGTGACGAGCATGGCGGCGCCAGGTCTGATATACACCTGATGATGCTGTGCGGCCAGCTAATCACTGTAATGCCCACAACCAACATGGCTACGGCATTACAGTGAGTGGCAGGCAATCCCTGCATGTTCATTGGCTCTCTAAAGAACACCAAACATGCAGGGAGGGGACCAGAGTTCCCGCCCGATCAACCCGGAAATACTCATTGGGCACCGATCTTGTCGAGCATCATGATGCTAGGGCGAGTACCGAGTAGTGGCGAGCACGTTCGCTCATCACTATTAATTACATTTCTGGAAGACCTGGTGCTGTTCTTAAAAATCATGGAAGTCATACAAAATACTAGATGTAGCAGTTTTTATGTGGGGTGTTTTCATCAACTAATTGAGTAAAACTGCAGATTTTGTAATGAAAGTTATATTATTAACCTTAGTTCCCTGTTATGGGTTAAAAAAATATTCTATGAAACTCAATCTTGACAAAATTGTGGAAATTGTTCTTGCATTGAGTGAGATATTGATTAAAATCTTACTTTTCAAAGGGGGTGTACTAATTTATGATGAGCACTGTGTATGCTTTGATTTATGAATTTATTTTCATTCAAATATATATATGATCTTTTTCTGTAGGGGCAAGTGTAAATGTGGGTAAAGAGCTGGACTCCCCTTTACATATTGCTGCAAGAAATGGCAATGCAGAACTGGCAAGCCTTCTCATTGACTATGGAGGAAACATGCAATCTAAGAACGCAGATGGGAAACAACCTTCAGAAATCATCCCACTACACAGCACTTTACACCAGCTCTTTTTAAACAGACAAGGTAGAAGTGGATCATTTACAGACAGTTTGTAGTTTGATTATTCTTTGTATATATTCAAATGCCATTAAAAACCGCAAAACACTTGTAGTTTCTCTTTTGATTCACAGTTATGCTTTTTAGCTTGTTTCCTCTTCTAGCTAGCTTTCTTAGAAGAAGCTTCAGGAGACCACAACTGTAGCCTTATAGTTTGCTACAGTAAATAATAGAGAATCTTACATTCACTTTCTCCTTGACTTGGTATTAGTGGACCTAATTCCAGTAGAAGCCAGGATATAAGAATTTTGTAGATCTGGGAATTTTAGAGGACTCATCCATCCTCAAGGCTCTCGGTTATGGTCTGTGAGAAGAACAGTTCTTTGAGGGGTATATTCACCATTTACATTCTTATAGAGGCTTTCTACAATTACCAGTCTCATTCATTATGGTCAGATGAATCCACATTTCTTTTACAAAATGCTGATGGGAGGGTCCAAATGTGGCGAATACAGCAAAATCCGATGAATCCTTCCTGTTAGGTGTCAACCGTTCAGGCTGGTGGAGCTGAAATACTGGTGTAAGGAATGTTTTCTTGGGACACCCTGAGTTCTTTGATACTTGTTAATGGACATCTAGACAGTAGGGCTTACTTAAGTACCCTGGCTGTTCAAGTACTTCCCTTATGGCAGCTGTTTACCGTTCGGCAGAAGGATACTTTCAACAAGACAATGCACCATGCCACAAGGGTTGTATGGTAGTATTGGTTTCCAACAACATGGCACTGGGTTTTTCTTGATTCTCTGACCTTCATAGTCCTCAGATCTTACACTGTAGTATTGATGGCCAAAGGAGATTCGACATGCCACTAAGTAGGTGTTTCTAATAAAATGGCATTTGTTTTACATTTTTCAATTTGTTTTATGAGAAATTGGGATATTTATTAACCAAATCAAGGAAAGGGAAAGAAGGACACTTGTACTTTATCTAGTAAATTCTTTTCAAACAATTAACAGATGTCATATCAATTACATATGGAATAACGGTCCTGACTACTGGGACCTGGTCTAAGATATAGTGAGGAGTAATGGGACCGACTTTACTTATTCATTGACTCAGAAATACCAGCTGTGTCATTGATGTTGAAACACATCTGTAATGAGAAACAGCTCACGAGGTCATCTGTAGCATTCTCATAAAAAGGTACCAGAAGCAAAACCAGAATTTGGGGTGTGAATGCTGGGTATACGAAGGTCAGTCAAAAAGTAATGCCTCCTATTTTTTTTCTCCTTAAATAAGGTAGTTATGTTAAATATTCGAATTTGGCACAATTCCTCAAACGTTCTTCTCCAATCCACAGCTATTGCAACTTCCTGCACCAACAGGTGGCAGGACTGTATCCGTTTGAAAAATGGCTGACATCGATGTTCATATTAGACAACGTTCTGTGATTGAATTCTTGCATGCAGAAGGTGAAACGCCCATTCGAATTCATGAGAGACTGAAAAATGTGTACGGTGATGCAACAGTGGATGTCAGTACTGTTAGACGATGGGTTCGTCGCTGTAACAAAGCTGAAGGGCCATCACCGTTGGCTGACAAAATGCGGAGTGGCAGGCCAGTAACCGCAGTGACTCCAAGCAACATTCAGCCAGTCAATGACATCATTCGTGGTGACCGCCGGGTGACTGCAGATGAATTGTGTGGCATTATTTGCCTCAGTAAAGGCAGTATGATGAAAATTATTGGACAACTGGGATACAGAAAAGTTTGTGCATGGTGGGTCCCAAGAATGCGTTTTACCATGCTGAAATACATGCCCTTGTTAAACGGTGGACCAAGACTGTGGAAATGGATGGAGATTATATTGAAAAGTGACAAATTAATCGTTAATGTTGTGGTTTTCAACCTATGTAATTGCATTTGAATTTCTTGCCAATTAAAAGGAGAAAAAAATAGGAGGCATTAGTTATTGACTGACCCTCGTACAATGGCTGTGATCTATCTGAAGAGGACACTTGGTAAGAGAGTGAGGAAACCCTCGGCTGTCAGCTGTTTCCAGTCCACCAATCTCCTAATACTCCCTCAAAATGTCATCCCATATGGAAGGGGGAAAAATTGTATAATTCTTAAATGCTACAGTTCGGTGAGAGCACTTAGTGCTCATTACTTTATTTGATGGAGCCTTTTTAGGCTATTTTCACATAACAGGTTTTTTTTCTTCATATATGGAAAACAGTCCATGTTTTTTTTTTTTCAGTGCGCTGGACTCATTTTTGGTTCATGTGTCAATTTTTACAATTCTTGCTGCATCCATATTTCTCATATGAAATGTATTCTTAGCTTCTCATAGCTATTAAAGAGTAATCTCTCGAGAGCATAGTTGACGTCCATGTGCTAACAGTTTACTTTTTCACGGGAACACTGACTTGCATTGGAGAGTTTGATCCGCAAAACCGATCAAAGTACGACATGTCCCCTTTTTTTTTTTTTTGTGGACAATCGGTCTACAAGAAAAAGAAAGGACATACAAAAAGACACATTAATTGTAATCAGTCCGTAATCTATCTGTGAAAATAATGGATAGTACAAGTACTAAAAAAACTGATGTGTGAAAGAGCCAAGTTATCACATATACTGTATATGGCTTTGCACAGGGTTGGACTGGCCCACCAGAGAACCGGAGAATCCTCTGGTGGGCCCGGGCTTCTCCATCAGGAGAGTTCATGATAGCGCTAACTTTGCAGCTGCTATAGGACTCTTGAGTGGGGGAGAAAGGTGGGCCCTCAGAATCAAATCCTCTGGTGGGCCCAATGTTCTTCAGTCTGACACTGGCTTTGCATGAAGTGATCTCCTGCTGTGATTGGACACTACTCTACATACCAGATGTGCTTGTTTCTTATTTATGTTACCCTGTGAATTTATGTTGTTAACATTTATGGAATTCTTTTCCCAGGGCCGCTGACTTTGAAGCAGATATGCCGCCTCTGTATTAGGAAGTGCTTTGGACAAAAACAACATCATATGATTTATCAGCTTTTGATTCCAGATACTTTAAAACAATATCTATTGCACCGATGATAAGTTTTGTTCCATTGTATATAAACTGTAATATAAAATAATAGCCTGATATGACTTGAACAATTTCCGTGGATCTACTTTATTTTAAATATATGTTATAAAAACACAGATATTTGTGTCTTTTTTTTGTCAGATTTTTATGCCTAAATCTTATTTGGAAATGCGTCTCATAGCATATAATCTTACGTTACAAATACGTTTTTCAGTGCAAAGTAGAAAATAAAGGTTAACTATTAAGTTGCTGCTGATGAAGAAGCTCACCTTTCACTGTTTGACATATGTGGCTCACAACAATAGAATAGATTATATACACTAAATTCTAAAGACACCTAGGATTTATAAGCTGCAGATTTTCCTCAGCTGAAAATCTGCACCGTAAACCTAAAAAAAAATAAAAATCACTGCAGATTTTATAATGAAAATGTAGCAGAATTGTTGCACATTTCACCATTTGCAAATCTGTTCTGAAATCCACAGTGAATTTAAGCTACCAATTTTCGTAAAATCTCATTCATTCAGGTTCTGCTTTTGTAATATGCAACAGATTGTTCATCCAGAAATTTAAGACTATTTTCACATTAATCATTCCACCATATACAGTACAGACCAAAAGTTTGGACACACCTTCTCTTTAAAGATTTTTCTGTATTTTCATGACTATGAAAATTGTACATTCACACTGAAGGCATCAAAACTATGAATTAACACATGTGGAATTATATACTTAACAAAAAAGTGTGAAACAACTGAAACTATGTCTTATATTCTAGGTTCTTCAAAGTAGCCACCTTTTGCTTTGATGACTGCTTTGCACACTCTTGGCATTCTCTTGATGAGCTTCAAGAGGTAGTCACCGGAAATGGTCTACCAACAATCTTGAAGGAGTTCCCAGAGATGCTTAGAACTTGTTGGCCCTTTTGCCTTCACTCTGTGGTCCAGCTCACCCAAAACCATCTCGATTGGGTTCAGGTTTGCTGACTGTGGAGGCCAGGTCATCTGTCGTAGCACCCCATCACTCTCCTTCTTGGTCACATAGCCCTAACACTGCCTGGAGGTGTGTTTGGGTTCATTGTCCTGTTGAAAAATAAATGATGGTCCAACTAAACGCAAACCGGAAGGAATAGCATGCCGCTGCAAGAGGCTGTGGTAGCCATGCTGGTTCAGTATGCCTTCAATTTTGAATAAATCCCCAACAGTGTCACCAGCAAAGCACCCCCACACCATCACACCTCCTCCTCCATGCTTCATGGTGGGAACCAGGCATGTAGAGTCCATCCGTTCACCTTTTCTGCGTCGCACAAAGACACGGTGGTTGGAACCAAAGATCTCAAATTTGGACTCATCAGACCAAAGCACAGATTTCCTCTGGTCTAATGTCCATTCATTGTGTTCTTTAGCCCAAACAAGTCTCTTCTGCTTGTTGCCTGTCCTTAGCAGTGGTTTCCTAGCAGCTATTTTACCATGAAGGCCTGCTGCACAAAGTCTCCTCTTAACAGTTGTTGTAGAGATGTGTCTGCTGCTAGAACTCTGTGTGGCGTTGACCTGGTCTCTAATCTGAGCTGCTGTTAACCTGCGATTTCTGAGGCTGGTGACTCGGATAAACTTATCCTCAGAAGCAGAGGTGACTCTTGGTCTTCCTTTGCTGGGGCGGTCCTCATATGAGCCAGTTTCTTGGTAGCGCTTGATGGTTTTTGCAAGTGCACTTGGGGACACTTTCAAAGTTTGCCCAATTTTTCGGACTGACTGACCTTCATTTCTTAAAGTAATGATGGCCCCTCGTTTTTCTTTACTTAGCTGCTTTTTTCTTGCCATAATACAAATTCTAACAGTCTATTCAGTAGGACTATCAGCTGTGTATCCACCTGAATTCTGCACAACACAACTGATGGTCCCAACCCCATTTATAAGGCAAGAAATCCCACTTATTAAACCTGACAGGGCACACCTGTGAAGTGAAAACCATTTCCGATGACTACCTCTTGAAGCTCATCAAAAGAATGCCAAGAGTGTGCAAAGCAGTCATCAAAGCAAAAGGTGGCTACTTTGAAGAACCTAGAATATAAGACATATTTTCAGTTGTTTCACACTTTTTTGTTAAGTATATAATTCCACATGTGTTAATTCATAGTTTTGATGCCTTCAGTGTGAATGTACAATTTTCAAAGTCATGAAAATATAGAAAAATCTTTAAATGAGAAGGTGTGTCCAAACTTTTGGTCTGTACTGTATATTTTTTAATTTTTGGAAATGTTTTTCCCAAGCCATTCACTGGGATAGTCCCGTATCCCTCAGTCTCACCCTCATATATGTCTAAAAGTTACACAGATAACTAAAGCCGTACGGACCCAGAGAAGGACCCCTGCAAGTAATTGTAGATGGGTCAATCACTTCTACACAACCAAATGTACATGAGGTTTTTATTTTTTTTTTAAAACAAGCTACAATGAGGACAGGGGTTTTCTGAAACAGATAGACCCCTTTACAACAATGTTTCACAACCAGAGCGCTGATGAAAAACCCAAGGATGCACAAATGCAGATCGATGGTCTGGCTCTCGTAATGTCATCAGGACCTTACTGCGGATGCGCCACTCCAGGGAATGAAAGCACCTGCATGATATCTCAGGTGGGGGGGAGCAGGTCACACCGAAGAGTGACCTGTCAGTCACAGTCTGAAGGCCAGTGGTGGGAGAAGAAAGAGGCCAGGTCAGCAGGAGAGCTATAAGTGAAGACCAAGCCAAGGTAAGGCTGTCATCAACATTCAGATGCTGTACATAGATTGAGTTAGTTTATTGTCTAAAAACCTGCTGACATGTTCCCTCTATTCCTTTTCTTTGCTGGCCTATCATATATTTTTTGCATTGGATATATTAGGTAAGGGATCCCCAACCGGTTGCTTGGGAGCCAAATGTGACTCGTGGGACCATGATGTGTGGTTCATGGTTGTCTGCCAACTTGGTGCATTGGCACCACCTCTAGCAAACAGCTATGAGGAGCAGATCTCCAGATGGTGACTTTTGTGAGTAACCCTGCATAGAAGAGCAGATCTGGATGTGAATATACAAACGTTGAGGTTGGAGAGATAAATTAAGTAAGTTCAAAACTGGATATAGCATGATCCGGCCAGATAGAGAGGGTGCTTGAAGCAAAATATGGTATCTTGATGCTAAAATTCCGCATTAAGGTAGGGTGGGTACCCCTGGAAACAAGTTAGTGCCTTGGTGAGATCTCTGTCGGGAAGCTTTGGCTGTCATTATACCGATTATGAGGGCTTTGAGCGTCACTACTGTAGGGAAGGTGCGAGCTGAATGTCACTAATCAGGGGGTTCTAGATGGGGTGTGTGACCCTCTATCAGTGGTCAATGTGGCTCTCAAGGCAATAAAAGTTGGAGATCATTGTATTAGAGTATGACTTAAGAACATTTTAATGATCTCAAACATACGTATTTTAATTATGGTTAATATACCTTAATCCACATGTCACAGACTCACAGCCATTCTATAAACTAATGTTTGTGCAAACTATCTCTTTGTGTTACAATGTACCACTGGTCTGTAACCACTCAGAATCCTCCAGTTTTTGTTACTACTCTCACCATGAGTGATTACATATGTAGGGGAGGGATAGTGTGTGATCCATATGCTGCCCAGTGCCATTAGGATTATCTGGACACCGCCGGGTGTACCACAAATGAGGTGCTTCCATCTCCAGAGAGATGCTACCAAGATAATCATAGACATGGGGTCCAAATAACTGAAGGAGGTTCAACACAACTACTGGGTGGTTCAAATCACTTGATTGACACTTTCTACAAATATTATTGTTCCTTATGACTCACCGGCCATTACTTTAGGGATGGCAGTGTCACCTGTAAAATAGTGATAGTCTGGCGATACATTGTAACACGGAGAGGAGCTCACTTTAAATTATGGAAATAAACCTTTAAAGGGAACCTGTCATGTAAAAAATGGTATCTGATCTGCAGGCTGGGATGTTATAGAGAAGAGGGAGCTGATTTTATACATTTTACCTATTGGTAAAACCTTCATTTTCTTCATTGAAATCCCTTGTGATTACATGCATATGAGTTCAGTGGGTGGTAGTACTCAGTGATTAAAAGTATGACAGTGCATGACAGAGATAGCTGTCAATCACTAGTAGGACCGCCCACTGGACTCACACGCTATAAACAGGGACTGCAAAGAATAAAATACAAGTTATACTGAACCTTTTGCAACAAAGCTATATATCAATCTGCTCGGCTTCTTCTCTATACCGTGCTATACACAGATCGGACTAGATATACAACGTGACAGGTTACTTTTAAGTATTGAAGTCATTGCTTGTATTAAATGTATCATTCTCCTTGTCATACCACTGATATACAGTAGGTGGCGCTAAAGCCACACAGTACTTTTCGTTTTATCCCACACTAGCTCCCTATGACAGAACGGTTCTGGGTAATAGTGAAGTCATTATATTTTATTGACATCGATTTATTTTTCTCGGCAAGCAATGCAAATTATTTTGCAGGTCAATATTAGCACTATTGAAATAATTACCTGCATTTAGGACAAAAGTACTGCTACAATGGTAATTCTGCTACATGGACAGTTTTCTATCGCTTTAAGAAGGTGAGCATTATATCAGAAATAATCTAAAGTTAATATTTAAAATCCTGAGGTGTGTTGATGATAATTGTGTATTGACCTTATCACTCATCCTTTCTTATTTTTATACACAGCAGATAGAGATTGTTACTGGGTCTGGGACCTGCGACCCGTAGAGCTTTATTGATATTTGCATTTAAAACAGCGGTTAATATTTGCAATGAGAATGAGAATTAAAGCCCAGGAGCAGAATTCACACGAAGATGTATTGACAGTTAGCAGGAAAGTCACATCATGTGAAGACCTCATAACCGATGAGCAATGTACCAAGAGAGATACGATAATTGCAGGCTTTACTTGACTCCAGAGTAAGTGTTATTAAAGAGGAACAAGTTATGTTAGCACACAGAAAATTGGGATGTAAAAATAGCAGTATAATGGTCTCCTGTCACTACAGAAGAATAAAATTTGCTCATCAGTAGCAGCGGCTGAGGTGTTGTCTGTTCTCAGCACTTATTCAGCTATTTCTTGCAAGTAGATTTGACAAATTTTTCATTTTTTAAGTTGTGCAAATTACAGCAAAATGGGGGTTAGGGGCTAGAAAGAAGCTAAAAAAGCTTATACTCCCTTCTCCTTGGCCCTCTCCACACCACTCCCACTGGTCCTCGATTGACTCTTCTGTATTCTCTCTTCTATGATCTTTTCTTTCCATTGACTTCAATGTATTTTGCAAACCACGTGACCATGTGGGGCCCAGGAAAGTATGGATTAATTTATATGTGTTTTGGGATGAAAATTCCTACTACCAAATTACCCAGGGGGTAAATAGACCCAATAAAAGGGATGTATTAAAAATTGACTTTTATTATGTTCTCTTTAAAAAGTGGTAGAATTTTAAAATTACAGTAGGGAGATTGTGTTTCTTTTCTTAAACTAGACTGATACGTTTTTACAGTCCTATACACTTTGCTGATAATCTACTTGCACTACAAGATATATACACTTCCCCCTGAGGAATCCTGTATAGGCGAAACTTGTTGGGGACGCTATATGTTGATTTTAGTTAGCTGTAGTGATATCTATGCACTTTATAAAAGATAGCTATCTAAATAATGCTGTATTAATTCATGGGCTGCTGCAATGGTATAGGACTCTAAAAACATATGAGTCCAGTTTAAGAAGAGAAACACAGGCTCACTACTGTAATTTTAAAATTCTACCACTTTTTAAAGTGAACATAACAAAAGTAAATTTGTAATAGATCTCTTTAATTTTGTCTATTTACCCACTGGGTAATTTGGTAGCAGGAAAGTATAGGACACCGATGCAAAAAAAGAAAATAAAAGACAAACGAGTTGTTTGGGGGACCAATAGGCAGCAACAGGAGAGGTGAGTGTAAGAGGGTTTTTTAACACCATCTGAGCAGATTCAGTTTGCCACAAATTTATTCAGTTTGAATCATATATTCCAGCAGAATTCAAGCCAAATTTCAACAGATTCATTGATCTCTACTAGTGATGAGCGAGCGTGCTCGTTTAACCCTTTCGCCAAGCATGCTCGGGTGCTTTCCGAGTATCTTCGGCGTGCTCGTATATTACATTCGAGTCCCTGCATCTGCATGATTTATGACTGTTAGTCAGCCTCAACACATGTGAGGATTCCCTAACAAACAGGCAATCTCTGCATGTGTTGAGGCTGACTAACAGCCATAAATCATGCCGACGTAGGGACTCGAAGTTAATATACGAGCACGCCGAAGATACTCAGAAAGCACCCAAGCGCGCTCAGCGAAAAGGTTAAACGAGCACGCTCACTCATCATTAATCTCTACGTAAAAAACAAACGTGTTTTCAGAAATTGACGTGAAACAAGTTGTCCTATTGAATCTTCACCACGTGTAAGAACAGAGTTCATGTGTCCCCTGTTTCAATGAAGTGGTGCCCACTCAAAGTCTATGGCAGGGGTGGCCAACATTTTGGCTTCTCTGGGCCACATGGAAAGAAGACGAATTGGCCTGGGCCACATATTAAAGGGAATCTGTCAGTAGGATCAACTCTCCTATATACTGTAAGATGCAGGTGGATAGGAGACAATGACACTGAGCTGCGATTATATTTCAACAACACTTTACTTAGTTAGGATCAGGAAAAATGCAGTAAATATGGCAATTTGGATGATATAAATTGAAGCCTCTTAATCTGGATTGGTTCTGAATAGGGGCAACAGGCCACATTGACAATAATCAGTCTCTGAATACTTGAATACAAGGCTCCGGACCTTGCTCCTAAAGCATCTGAGGATGCTGTCCTCTTGTCCTGCTCTGCAGCTTACACATGTGCTCTTTATGGGGCAGTCCCTGGTGCCGGATTCCTTCAGTGTTGTATGCAGTCACTTTCCTGGTCACTTTTCCTGACAGTCCTCTCCTAGGAGCAGTCACAGTCTTTCTCCAGCTCTTCTACACTGCTGGGGTGGCTTGCCATTTCTCTAGCTCCTCTCTCTCTCTCTCTCTCTCTCTCTCTCTCTGTTCACCAGGACATACATTTTGACAGGTGCAACTTACAAAAACTTTCCTGACTAAGGCTATGTGCCCACGATGCAGAAATGCTCCGTTTTTTTCCTGAGCGTTTCTGCATCTCCCTGGCAGAAAAAACGCATGCGGATTGTACATGCGGATTATACATGCGGATTGTACATGCGGATTGTACATGCGGATTGTACATGCGGATTGTACATGCGGATTGTACATGCGTTTTTCCTGCCAGGGACAAGCGGATGTGAAGCGTTCTTCACATGCATTTCCACATGACTATGACATCAGCACAGGTCCTTCAGTCCACCACGATCTGCTGGCAAGCGAAGACAAGCACACCGGGGGCCAGTAGAAGGTAAGTATAATATTTATTTTTTATTTTATTCTTTTTTTAACAGGTTCTATGGTACCCGGGTCCGGAGGAGAGTCTCCTGTCCTCCACACCCAGGTACCATCCGCATATTGAAACGCTTGGATTCTGCATGTACAGATGCAGTGATGCAGAATCCATGCATTCCAATGCAAGTCAATGGCGGCGAAAATGCAGCGCTTCCGCAAAATAATTGGTAGTGCTGCGTTTTTTTCCCCAATGATAATGCGCAGCGGAAATTTCCGCAGCATGTGCACAGCACATGCGGATTATCATTGTGGAACATGGCAGGCCTTCTACTAAGCGTTTTTTAAGCATTTATGCAGCGGAATTGCCGCTGCAAAAACGCTTAAAAAAACGCATCGTGCGCACACAGCCTAAAACCAGAATGGTGTTTCTGACTTCTTTACTGGGTACTACAGTTTTGACTCCATCTGCTGGTCATTACAGGTACATCTCTCTTGCATATTCTCCAATAATCTCTGGATATTGCAGCAGCAGCACCCATGGCATGTGTTACACCTTCTTTCCCCCATTTTTGAGTTGCTGTCCTGGCAACCTGTGTGTTTGTGATGTAGTCCTCAAATCCGGAAAGTAATCTGCCAAAGTTGGATAGTTGAGAGTGACATGGCTGGGAAGACTCCTCTGTGTTTAGATGGGTGGTCTCTACTTCCCCTGTTAAAACAGCAACCTCATTTCTCCTTTTCGCTGGTTCAGCCCTTGGACCTGGTGATACCCATCAGTCTTCATCTTCCAGCATCCTCTTTGTTGTCTGAGAGTCAACTATTGCTGCTGGTGGAAGTCTGCTCACAAATGTACAGGGCCGTAGCACATTTCTGTGGACCATCCTAAGGGGCCCTGAAACGCCCTCAGGTTTGATCTTGAATACTGGTACTGCTGGATTAGGTTGTCTCACCACTTCATAGGGACTGGACTCCCATCTATGTTGTAACTTCCCGTCTCTTCGAGCTGTCCTGTTGCACATAATGACACGGTCTCCTACTTTCAGTGACAGCTTACACAGTTTTCCATTAACTGTTAGTGAGCGTTGGCTGAGTCTCTGGGCCACCAAATTATACATTTCCTGTACCTTTCTGTGATGGCGTTCCATCCAGGTCTTTGGTGTAGAAATCGCCATCCTCTTCATTCTCTTTTAACATCATTTTGAGAGGACATCTCCGGTTTCTTTCTAACAGAAAGGGCGAGTAGTCAGTGGTGGAGACGAATTCAACCAGTCCCACTGGTGTGATAAATTAAGTCTTTTCTTGGTCATTCTCAGATATAGGCATTTGCCAATACCCACTTGCCAGATCCAAGGTGGTGAAGAACTAGCAGCTAGAGAATCCTATATTCAAGGTGTCCCAAACCGAACAGTACAGGCATACAACCTTCAGTAGTCTATGCAAAATCGCAAGCTTCCATCTTACTTGTTCACCAGCATTATGGGTGACGCCCACAGACTCTTGATCTGTTGATAAATATGGCCATCTAGCATGCTTTTAGCAAGGCATTAGCTTCCTGATACAAGGCTGGGAGATGGGTGGTGTCGTTGTCGAATGGGTCTAGCATCCTCAATGAAAATCTCATGTTCCAATGTTCCAGTCAGACCAAAATCAGTCTCATTTCTGTGAAAGGCATTTGGATGTCCCCCCAGCAACTGAGCCATCTCCGGCAATTCGTCTGTAGACAATGTAGCGCCTTCCACCTGTACTTCCCTTAGGAGTTGTTCTCCAGTATTGTCTGATGCTCCTGGAGTGCCTTGGAACACTACCACTGTGGCGACTATTGCACTCTCCAGCTCTATATGCCAGTCGGACTCTTGAGTGACTTGACCATCCCCGATAGGAAACACTTCTGCCATCAACTCTCTTGGTTCAAGAGTCACCTCATGCTTGCTAAGATTGGCTAATCTCAACAGCACATTTCCAACTTGAACTGCGCAGGGGGACATGCAGAGCGAGGAAAGCAGCACAAAGGGGGAGGGAGGCGTAGCACCACAACAGGCAGGAAGAAGCAGTGTGGTGGCCTCAGACACAAGGCGGGAAAGCGTTCCCCATAACGCCAACATGACAGAAGTTGGCAGTACAACTGTTAGGTCTTCCTGAGTCTGGTTGTTTTTTAAAGACTCTGCAGATAATCCCAAAAAGGCCATTTGCACCACCTGCCAGACCAGCTTCAGCATGGCAGCAAAGCACCCGACTAAGTGGGCCAAACCCCAGGGTCCAGAAACAGTGTCTGCGGGTGACACCACTGCTTGTTCCGCTGTTGTGCGTGCACGCCAATCCCATGTCCATGGCGCATGCGAAGATGCCACCCGCCCTGCACATGTCGTTGCACTCTCTCAACTAGCACCATCAGCAAGCAAGTCCACGTCTTTGTCCCAGCACAGCGTTCAGTTGTCCCTACCCCAGTCCTCGGAACGCAAGCGCAAATACGCAGCCAACGCCCCACAGGCCACACTACTAAATTCACACATTTTGTGAATGCTTGCTCTCGAAATGTTGCCTTTTAGGCTCGTGCAGACGGAAGCTTTCCACAACCTGATGGTGGTGGCGGTCCCTCGGTACTCGGTCTCCAGCCACCACTATTTGTCCTGGTGTGCCGTCCCCGCATTACACGAGAACATGTCCCACAACATTAGCCGTACCCTCAACAACGCAGTTAATGGGAAAGTCCACCTAACCACAGACACGTGGACAGTGCTTGTGGGCAGGGATGGTACATCTCACTGATGGCACACTGGATTAATATAGTGGAAGCCGGGAAGTCGGAACTCGGGATGGAACAAGTCCTCTCGACGCTGAGGATTGCAGACCCTGGGTAAACCAGGGTTGCCCCCACATTCCACAGTTCCTGCACCTCCTCCTCCTCTTCAGCCTCCATCTTCGAAATGACCACATCAGTCACAAGCAGGAAACACTGCAGCACTGACTCGGCCAAGCGGTAACAAGCTAATATGCTTAGGTGACAAACCGCACAACGCTGAAGAGTTGAGGACAGCTCTGAAAGAGCAGGCAGATCTGTGGCTGACACCGCTGAACCTACAGCCAGGCATGGTCGTGCGTAACAATGGCCGGAACCTGGTGGCGGCTCTGAAACGAGATGAGCTCACACACGTACCATGCCTGACCCATATGCTTAACCTCGTGGCTCAGTGGTTTCTCAAAACCTACCCGGAGTTGCCGGATCTGCTTGTCAAAGTATGCCGCCTGTGTGCCCATTTTAGAAAGTCAGCTACAGCATCCGCCTCCCTTGTCATGCTTCAGCTGCATTTGCAGCTTCCAACTCACCGACTGGTGTGCGATGTCACCATGCCTTGGAACTCTACATTGCAGATGTTGGGAAGGATTTGTGAGCAGAAGAGGGCAGTTGTTGACTACCAGCATCAACAAGGCCGTCGGTATTCAGGTCAGACTCCACACATAAGACCCAGGGGTGGACGTGGATGTCAGACATCTGTACCACCCTTCAAAACTTTGAAAACTCCACCAAGATGGCGAGCGACGATGATGCCATAATTAGATCACCATCCCGCTTCTCTGTCTTCTGAAATGCTCTCTGCTCACAGTCAAAGAGGATGCATTGCAGGTGGTGCACGATGAGATGGAGCAAGGAACCATACAGGGTGATTCCACACAGCCTAGCCTCATCTCATCCCAACGTGGATCGTGTGACAATGAGGAAGAGGAGGGGGAAGAAAAGGAGCTAGTTTCCTGTGCTATAGATGGTACTACCTGCACAACTGTCATACCGTCTGTTCAGCATGGATGGGCTGAGGACAGGGAGGAGGAGGAGGATGAGGAGGAGAGCATGGTCAGTCATCCTCTTGGTGAGGACACAAAAGTCTTGGCTGTTAGCAGTCTGGCACACATGGCTGAGTTTATGTTACGCTGCCTTTCCTGTGACCCTTGTGTTGTCGAAATTTTGGGTGACAGTCAATACTGGTTGGTGACACTTCTAGACCTACGGAGAACTTTCTGTCTCTTATTCCCACACCGGACAGGCCTAATAAAATGGGGCAGTACCAGAATGCCCTTGTTGCGGAATTATTAAAAAAATTCCCATCTGAAAACGCTGGCGGCAGAGGTCACAGTTTGTTCGACAATCAAGGAGTACAGGCGAGAGATACACAAATGCAATCCAGGAGAGGCAGGCGAACACTGTCAAAGTTCTGGGATAGTTTTCTCAGACCCTCCCATCGCACAGGCCCTGAGGTGCAGGGTACGCTCATAAGGAGGGAAAAGTTTCAGAAGATGGTGAGGGAGTACCTTGCCGACCGTACCAACGTCCTCTGTGATTCCTCTGTGCCTTATAATTATTGGGTATCCAAGCTGGACACGTGTCATGAACTGGCTCTGACGCGCCCCCGGGGCAGTGGGGTACTCAGCAGCCGGGCCTATGGATGCTGGGGGGGGGGGTATATCACAGTGGCTGGCCCGGTCCGTGGCCCAGGGCGGTCAACCAAGATAGAAAATAAAAATAAAGTAAATAGTTTGTGACGCCACCTGTGGTACCTGGTAAGGTTCACCAGCGCTGCTGCAGATCTCCGGGGGGGTGATGGGATGGCAGCTGAGGTGTTTCTGCTACCCACAGGTGGAGCGGGCCCCCGTGGCAGTGTGGAGTTTGGTGGGTGGTGATGCTGGGACTTGTAGTGCAGGCGGGATGGATGGCGCAGCTGAAATAATTGACGGAGGCAGTACAGTGCAGTTATCCGAGTTTTACTCACAGTTCTTATTCAAGGTTCTCAGGTACACTGTATGGGTGTCCGCCTCCGCGTCACACTGCGTCTACCAGACCAGGGGTTCAGCTCTTCCTCAGATGTGTCAGGAGCGCTTGACGGAACCCCGATTTCTTTATGTTCCTAACTAGACTGACTTCCCGCGCTGGGTCTTCTCCCTCCTGCCCTGCGCTTCCCACACACAGTCCCGATCGGGTGCTCTGAAGTCCCTCTGGGCAACCTAGAGTTCCCGTACCTACTTGACCCTCACGGTGACTAGGATGAGACTGTGGCGACTGCACCATAGAAGTGCAGAAGCCTCCGGTTTTTCCAGCCGAGACCTGGAGTAACACGCCTGGTCCAGGGGCCGGTCCCCTTCTTGCGGCCTGATCCCTCTGACACCTGGGAGATTCGGGGCGTACGGGTGAAGTCCTGCACTCACCGTACCCCCTGGGATCCCTTCTGTAGAACGGAGCCTTTCTCCTCTGCTCCCCTTCTGGGCCTCTATCACTAGGCCCCACTTGCTGAGCAGAGCTCCTAACGAGACTCTGCTCCCTGACTGACTGTCCTCACTCACTGATCTATCTTGCCTGCTACCCTAAGATGGCTTCCCTTTATATACCTCCTACAATGGTGCTCCCCTACTCTACATCCTCCACCCACACCCACTACTGGTTCCCCCTACCTTTGGTTCCCCCCACTCCAGCCAGGGACAGGGCTCAGCAGGGTCACAGTGCATCTTGCCCTTCCAGCCGGCCTGGAGTAGTGTAGTGTTGAATGTGGGTGTTGGGGTTCCGGGCAGCACTCCCTCCTTACCTGAGAGAAGGAGACACCACACCTCTGGGTGAGGTGCAGTACCTCTGTGGCGACTGAACCCTCAGGGGCACCACAGCTCTCTACGCCTGGAGGCCCTGGCCTGCCCTGCCGCTAGCGTTTTGTCAGAGCGGGTTTTAAGTGCCCCTGGTGGAATTGTAACCAATAGGCACATCCTCCTGTCAACTGAAAATGCTGACAGGCTGACTCTTCTAAAAATGATCAAAGGCTGGATTGGGCCAGACTTCTCATCACCAACGAATGATAGCAGCGTAAGATGAACTCAAATACAGTGTCTTTTTTTTAAAGATCTAACTCTATTCCCATGCACCTCTATCTTCACACCCAGACATGGGTATACGCTTCCTGATTTTGTCTATTTGCTCTTTTCTTCCTCCTTCTCCTCATCCTCATCCTCCACCATCATATCACCACCATATCTACCATATCACCATATATACATCTCTTGTAAGGGACATTGGAGTTCCTCCAAATTTTTGGCAGCCATTTCATTCACTGCATAGGCAAACAGTATGGGAGACCCACTTACTAATAATGGGAACATTGTTTTTTGGAGGTCCTCAGACCTCTACGTCTCTTGCAAGGGACATTGGAGTTCCTCCAAATTTTTGGCAGCCGTTGCATTCACTGCAAAGGCAAACAGTATGGGAAACCCACTTCCTAATAATGGGAACATTGTTTTCAGGAGGCCCTCCGACCTCTACGTCTCTTGCAAGGGACATTGGAGTTCCTCCAAATTTTTGGCAGCCATTGCATTCACTGTATAGGCAAACAGCATGGGAGACCCACTTCCTAATAATGGGCACATTGTTTTCAGGAGGCCCTCCGACCTCTATGTCTCTTGCAAGGGATATTGGAGTTCCTCCAAATTTTTGGCAGCCATTGCATTCACTGCATAGACAAACAGTATGGGAGACACATTCCTTTTTAATGGGAACATGTCGTTACTGTGACCGAGCTCTATGTGTCTTTAAATTGTTAGTAGTGTTTTCCCTAAATTTTGGCAGCCATTGGACCCACTACATACACTATAACTGTATAGCATAACCTCTCCTTTCTAATGGGAATATGTCGTTACTGTGGCCCAGCTCTATGTGTCTTTAAATTGTTAGTGGGGTTTTTCCTAAATTTTGGCAGCCGTTGGACTCACTGCATACCCTATAACTGTATATCAGACCCTCTATTTTCTAATGGGAACATGTCGTTACTGTGGCCTAGCTCTATGTGTCTTTAAATTGTTAGTGCCATTTTTCCTAAATTTTGGCAGCCGTTGGACTCACTGCATACCCTATAACTGAATAGCAGACCCTCTCTTTTCTAATGGGAACATGTCGTTACTGTGGCCAAGCTCTATGAGTCTTTAAATTGTTAGTGGGGTTTTTCCTAAATTTTTTCAGCCATTGGACTCACTGCATACCCTATAACTGTACAGCAGACCCTCTCTTTTCTAATGAAAACATGTTGTTACTGTGGCCCTGCTCTATGTGACGTTAAATTTTTAGTAGGGGTTTTCCTAAATTTTGGCAGCCGTTGGACCCACTGCATACCCTATAACTGTATAGAAGACCCTCTCCTTTCTAATGTGAACATGTCTGTGACCCAGCTCTATGTGTCTTTAAATTGTTAGTGAGGTTTTTCCTAAATTTTGGCAACCCTTGCAGTCATTGCATGGGCATTACCATTGTAGGAGACCCACTCCTTTGTAATGGGAACATTTTTTTTACTGAGGCCCTCCTCTATGTCTCTTCAAAGGGGTATTGGGGTGCATCCAAATTTTTGGCAGCCCTTGCAGTCACTCCGTAACAGTATAGGAGACCCACTCTTTAATAATAGGAACAATGAAGCATAGCCGACTGCTGGCCCTTTAAGAATAGTAAGGGCCGCCTGATGGCCCTATTAAAATAATGTTTTTGACTTTCAGAGTCCCTACTTCATAAATGAAACAGGATGTGTCTGATCATGTCTCACACACCACATGGTCAGATAAGGTAGTAAAATGTTAAAATGACATTTCCCGGTGAATGCATTTTTCACCATTGAAAGCAATGCAAAAGTGCAAAAACACATCAAAAAAGCTACGTGTGAACATAGCCCAAGGTGTGGAGGAGCATTTTTGTTTTTGTTTATTTATTTTGCCTTATATACAAGTCATTACCCTGGAAAGGATGTTTCTTAACATATTTCCCAAGAAAATCCATTTTGGTTTAGTTTTTGTATGTTTTATTGTGAGTCCTTAAAAGTGGAGTAATACCTCTGAAAACATTGTTGACAGCAGTGACCTGGGAGTCAGAAATGCTTCCAGGGGTCTTCCCCATGCTGTTCCCATGTCATTTGAGCACTGTTCCCATCGATTTGGCAATTTTTAGGCCCTCTGCAGACCGCCGGGGGGCGCCGGAAAAATGATTCCAATTTGCTCGACCCGAGCGTCGTGTACCTGAGCATTTTAGTGCTCGCTCATCACTAGTTTCAACGTGTGAAAAAAACAAATGTGCAAAACATGACAACAGATGGTTTTTAAAGGCCCAAAATGGATGCCAATTACATAGGGAATACCCACAGGAACACTTAAACTAATAGGGAAATTAGGAAGGGGAGGGAAGTTCAACCTTCAATTTCAAATTGATTAAATAAAAAATAAATAAATAAATAAATAAACACATTAAAGGGGATATCTGGGAATTTATAAAAAAGCAAAAAAATGTACCTAAGCACTAAGGGCAGGAAATTGCAACTTACCTGCCTATTTTACACAGCACCGTTCTTCCCTGGCAGAGAACGATCACAGGCCGCTCCTGCCAGGAATTTAGAAGCATGTGCTGACGTCACATCTACAGAGCGGAGGTTTCTTTTCCACTTCGCTCTGTCGACAGGGCGGGACTTCCGACACCGCTCTGATTGACAACTGGATTCGCACTGCCTAACTGCGGGAGTCGGCTGTCGATCAGAATGACGTTGGAAGTTATGCCCCGTTGCATCAGCAGAGGCAGCGGAATCCCCGGCAGGAGAGGTCTGTGACCACTCTGTGCTGGGGAAGAATGGCACCGGGCACAACAGGCAGGTTAGCTGCAATTACATGCCTGTTGGTGCTTAGGCACATTATTTGTTTTTACATAAAGTCCTGGATATCCCCTTTAAAGTTCCTTTAACTTTAATCAATTTGAAATTGCCAGTTGAACTTCCCTCCCTTTCCTAATTCCCTTTTGGTTTAAGTGTTCTTGTGGGTGTTCAATATGTAATTGGCATCCACTTTGGTCCTTTAAAAACCTTTAAAAGCCCATCTGTTGTCAAGTTTTGCGCACTTGTTTTTGTTCACTTGAAAAAGATGCCAGTATGGTGTTGAAACGCAATGTGAATAAAAAACCTTTTCCTCATCATCATTTCTGAAGAATTGATTTACTCCACCTGCGCAGCCCACCTACCTGTCATCCAACTGGGTCCCATAATATAAAAAAAGAGCAACCTGTGAAAAGAAAGAACATGTCAATATACTGTATTAGTAAACCAATGAGGATATAATGAAAGGAGAAGGACGGAATAGCAAAATGATAAGTTCTTGAAGCTGTGTAAATTAAAGAATAACGGTATACAAACTAGTGCATATTGATGGGCTGCATAAGGAAAGTTTCAAGACAAGAAGCATGAACACAAGGTAGGTACGAGACAAGTAGCTGGTAAGTATAAGTAGCAGACATATGAAACTGGCATGTGAACCAAGAAGCAAATTGCAACAACAGATGAGTGAAGAGAACCAACTTAAGTAACTCGCAAAACACAGACACCACGTGAGAGGCAATTCACATCAGTGTCAGAGAGGACACATACCTGCACATAAGTTGTCAGAGAGGACACTGGCATGGCGGAGCTCATTGAGGTGGGGTAGCTGGCGGGGTCTGGAAGCGGTGAGGAGGCAGGACTAAGACGCATGTCAGAGCGACGTGTGCAGTAATTTGTTAGGTCTGGCATGATGATCACCATCACCATGCACACAAAGCTAGAAAGGCTGAGAACAGCGGAAAAAGCCAAAGGAAAGTAAAGAGCAGTCGAAGGCGTATGAGACAAGGGAGTAGCAGCGGGGAACAAAAAAAGAGGGAGTATATAAATAACAGTGCCAAAGGCAATATAGATAAGATATATTGAAAATATAAAGGAACAAAATGGGAAGATTGGGAAAAAGCAGACAAAGAAAGAGGGGAAAATAGTCATGACTGAGGGTGTGTTAGAGATCACTACCTTTTTCCGCCACTGGATATAAAAGAAAAAATAGAATGAATTAATAGATAAAATATACAAAAAGTGCAGAAAAGAGAATCATGTGAACAAAAGGGGATGAAATAAGTTTAGAATTAAATATGCAGAAGAATATATGTGAAGAAGGACAAAAGAAGCAAGAAGAAATACTGAGTAAAGGTTTTGATGAGATAAGAAAAAGGACAAAGTAAAAAATAAAATGAAATAAAATGAAATAAAATTAGATAAAATTAGATAAAAATAGGATAAAAATAGAAATAAAAAAAAATGTAAAATAAAATTAAAAATTAAATAGGCAAAAAAAGGATAAGAATATAATGAAGTGAACATACACAGGGCCTCAATAAATATATCAGTATATTAATTCATTAAAAGGCAATTAATAGAGAGTTCATTAACAGAAAATTTCGCATTCCGTAGTAAGCCCGTAGGGTTAAATTGCTTGTTGAACATGTATCCAGAAGGCTTCACGTTCTTTCAATTTTTTGACCCCGTCACCTTCTGTTCTAGCCTTTGGGATATGTTCTAAAATGTACTAGAGTTGTGATATCGAATGCAGTTAACAGTGAGCTAGCATATCCAATTATTTTGATATCCAGCATTGTCGGGGCGAAAAATTCTTGAAAAATTAGGGTAAATGCTGTAAATATTGAGTCTGTGTATAAACTTGATGTATTTTTCAATACAAGTTTAAAAGCGTATGAAATTCTTATAATTGTACTTCAATAATCATAGAAACATCTGTCTAAAAGATCCAAAAACACTGAAGCAGCAAACTTTATGCAAACCAAAATTTGTGTCAGTCTCAAACCTTTTGGACACGACTGTACATGAATTATTATTTATTATTATTATTTATTTTTATAGCACCATTTATTCCATGGCACTTTAGATGTGAAAAGGGGTATACATAATAAAATCAAGTACAATAATGTTAGACAATAGAAGTGGCTGACTGGTGCAGGAGGAGAGAGGACCCTGCCCGCGAGGGCTCACAATATACAAGGGATGGGTGAGGATACAGTAGGTGGGGGCAGAGCTGGTCACGCAGTGGTATGGTGGAGCGGTGGTTACTGTAGGTTGTAGGCTTGTCGGAAGAGGTAGGTCAATTGAATTGGAAATTAATTGGAAATATACTAGAGATTACAGAACAGGGAAGGGACTTGGGCATTCTGGTTACAAGTAAGCTAAGGAGCAATACTCAATATCAACCCACATAATTGGTTAATGCCAATACTATTGTAGTACAAGGCAATAAAATCAGGAGAATTCCGGCAACTATTCCGGCACCTGTGTTACATTTGGCATAGTCGGCAGAATGCAACATTCAGACACAGAGATGGCGAACCAGTCCATGACCGAGTCCGGCAGGGGACATATACCCTTTGGGGCTATGCTCTGCAACCTTCCTAAGTTCACAGGGAGAAGGATATCACTGTGGGACTGAGTAGAAAGATTGAGAAGTATGCTCCGCATGTATCCTCTGACCCCTCTCGCCCAGACTGAGCTGGCCCTCCTAACCCTTGATGGGGAGGCACAGCAAACCATGTTGTACCCCCCACATGGGAACCGTGACACCGTGGATAAAGTGCTAAATATCTTGGAGGACATGCACGGTGATACCACGGACCTGGGGCACTTACGTCTGCGGTTATTTCAGCAGGGCCAAGGGGAAAATGAGACCATAAATCAATATGTTAATGCATTGCAGGAAGTGACGGCCCATATCGTCAAGAAGGCTCGATATGAGAACCGAGAATTGGGACTATTAGATGAAGTGTTGCGTGACCAACTGATTGCCGGCCTGAAGGATCCCTCCCTGAAACAGATCTTAAAGGAGCAACTGTGCTTGAGTTCTGATCAGTGCTTCCTGGAGGTTGTGGCTGAAGCTAGAGTACTGGAGAAAGAGGTCCGGAGTCATGAAGTGACCACTCCTAAATTAACCCGCAAAGAGCTTGCCTGGGTGTGGGAGATACATCAAGAGATCCGGGATATTCGAGGTGAGCTGTGCAATATCAAAGGGACCCCCATTGCTCTCTCCCTGGCGGACCGCACGGCCCCACGTGGATGGAGGTCAGAGTGAGAGAGGCGTTCCTACCAAACTCCACCACGCCGTAGATCCAGTCCATCAGTGGAACGAGGGCCAGAGTGTTGAACCTGCTGTGGTGGAGGACATATCTCCGAGAAAGAAAGGAGAAGACTGGGGCAGCCATTAAACTAAGGCACCCCACGGTCGTGGAACATACCATGGAGTTCCGATCCTCAGAGGGTGGAACTCTGAGGACATTGTCTCTTAGAGGCCCATCATCTGGGCTGAATTTAACGGGCGATGGATTCATTGTTTAATGGACACAGGGGCTCAGGTGACCACTATGCCTGACACATATTTCCAAAGCAATTTTCCCTGAAGTTGGTCACTCCTGGAAAGAACCCACAGTCCAGCTGGTGACGGCTAATCAACTACCTATTTCAGTAGCGGGAGTAGTATGGATGTCTGTCCGGGCGTGTGGAAAAGACCTTGGTCGAAAAAGGATAGTACTGACCACGGGGTCTGGAGGCGAAGGACATATTGTGACCTTGGGCATGAATATGCTAAAAGAGGTAGGACAGTTCTTGGCTGAGGGCTCGGTCAAAAACAATTGGACTTGCGCCACTCGTGATCCAGCCAGCAAGAGAGTATTCCAGCATCTCGTGCGAGTCAGCCAGATTCAAAAGCTACCTGCTACCTCCCAGTATCTCGGCAAGGTATTGATACCACCCAAAGCTACGGTGACAGTGCCAGTGGGACAGACTGTACTCACTATACCAGTACTGGTGCATGTATCCTAAGAGGACGTGAACATTCAGATTGAGCCAATGGAGGTAGAGGAAGCGGCCTCCGGACTTTTGATTGCTCGCACCCTAGCCACCGTGCGGCAGGGGCGGGTGCCCGTGCATTGCATTAACCTAAAACCAGGCAATGTGAACTGAGGTCTAAGATGGTAGACATGCAAGAAATAGGAGCATGTTCACACTAGCAAAAAAGAAACAAAACCTACAAAAGACAAAAGACAAAAATATATCTCATACCCTACCATCATTATATATAAATGTAAAGCAAAGTTGCATAATAAATATAGGGTATTTAGTGAACTATTTGTGATCAAAAAAAGTATACAAGCCGTCCCACCAGCGGCAAGGTGACCCTAAATTGGGACGGTACCTATACTGCCTATATTAAAAACCTTACTGTATATCAAAGTTGAAGTAATGCATATAAAAGGGTAGACAAATAGGACCGGGTCCCAACTCCAGACCACCCAGGCCCGTGGTAAGCTACATATATACCAGTCAGCTCAACAAAGGGGATGCCACACCCTTAAATTGCACAGAATGCAAACAAGACAAAAAACCAGGCAATGTGAACTGAGGTCTAAGATGGTAGACATGCAAGAAATAGGAGCATGTTCACACTAGCAAAAAAGAAACAAAACCTACAAAAGACAAAAGACAAAAATATATCTCATACCCTACCATCATTATATATAAATGTAAAGCAAAGTTGCATAATAAATATAGGGTACTTAGTGAACTATTTGTGATCAAAAAAAGTATACAAGCCGTCCCACCAGCGGCAAGGTGACCCTAAATTGGGACGGTACCTATACTGCCTATATTAAAAACCTTACTGTATATCAAAGTTGAAGTAATGCATATAAAAGGGTAGACAAATAGGACCGGGTCCCAACTCCAGACCACCCAGGCCCGTGGTAAGCTACATATATACCAGTCAGCTCAACAAAGGGGATGCCACACCCTTAAATTGCACAGAATGCAAACAAGACAAAAAACCAGGCAATGTGAACTGAGGTCTAAGATGGTAGACATGCAAGAAATAGGAGCATGTTCACACTAGCAAAAAAGAAACAAAACCTACAAAAGACAAAAGACAAAAATATATCTCATACCCTACCATCATTATATATAAATGTAAAGCAAAGTTGCATAATAAATATAGGGTACTTAGTGAACTATTTTTGATCAAAAAAAGTATACAAGCCGTCCCACCAGCGGCAAGGTGACCCTAAATTGGGACGGTACCTATACTGCCTATATTAAAAACCTTACTGTATATCAAAGTTGAAGTAATGCATATAAAAGGGTAGACAAATAGGACCGGGTCCCAACTCCAGACCACCCAGGCCCGTGGTAAGCTACATATATACCAGTCAGCTCAACAAAGGGGATGCCACACCCTTAAATTGCACAGAATGCAAACAAGACAAAAAACCAGGCAATGTGAACTGAGGTCTAAGATGGTAGACATGCAAGAAATAGGAGCATGTTCACACTAGCAAAAAAGAAACAAAACCTACAAAAGACAAAAGACAAAAATATATCTCATACCCTACCATCATTATATATAAATGTAAAGCAAAGTTGCATAATAAATATAGGGTACTTAGTGAACTATTTTTGATCAAAAAAAGTATACAAGCCGTCCCACCAGCGGCAAGGTGACCCTAAATTGGGACGGTACCTATACTGCCTATATTAAAAACCTTACTGTATATCAAAGTTGAAGTAATGCATATAAAAGGGTAGACAAATAGGACCGGGTCCCAACTCCAGACCACCCAGGCCCGTGGTAAGCTACATATATACCAGTCAGCTCAACAAAGGGGATGCCACACCCTTAAATTGCACAGAATGCAAACAAGACAAAAAACCAGGCAATGTGAACTGAGGTCTAAGATGGTAGACATGCAAGAAATAGGAGCATGTTCACACTAGCAAAAAAGAAACAAAACCTACAAAAGACAAAAATATATCTCATACCCTACCATCATTATATATAAATGTAAAGCAAAGTTGCATAATAAATATAGGGTACTTAGTGAACTATTTTTGATCAAAAAAAGTATACAAGCCGTCCCACCAGCGGCAAGGTGACCCTAAATTGGGACGGTACCTATACTGCCTATATTAAAAACCTTACTGTATATCAAAGTTGAAGTAATGCATATAAAAGGGTAGACAAATAGGACCGGGTCCCAACTCCAGACCACCCAGGCCCGTGGTAAGCTACATATATACCAGTCAGCTCAACAAAGGGGATGCCACACCCTTAAATTGCACAGAATGCAAACAAGACAAAAAACCAGGCAATGTGAACTGAGGTCTAAGATGGTAGACATGCAAGAAATAGGAGCATGTTCACACTAGCAAAAAAGAAACAAAACCTACAAAAGACAAAAGACAAAAATATATCTCATACCCTACCATCATTATATATAAATGTAAAGCAAAGTTGCATAATAAATATAGGGTACTTAGTGAACTATTTTTGATCAAAAAAAGTATACAAGCCGTCCCACCAGCGGCAAGGTGACCCTAAATTGGGACGGTACCTATACTGCCTATATTAAAAACCTTACTGTATATCAAAGTTGAAGTAATGCATATAAAAGGGTAGACAAATAGGACCGGGTCCCAACTCCAGACCACCCAGGCCCGTGGTAAGCTACATATATACCAGTCAGCTCAACAAAGGGGATGCCACACCCTTAAATTGCACAGAATGCAAACAAGACAAAAAACCAGGCAATGTGAACTGAGGTCTAAGATGGTAGACATGCAAGAAATAGGAGCATGTTCACACTAGCAAAAAAGAAACAAAACCTACAAAAGACAAAAATATATCTCATACCCTACCATCATTATATATAAATGTAAAGCAAAGTTGCATAATAAATATAGGGTACTTAGTGAACTATTTTTGATCAAAAAAAGTATACAAGCCGTCCCACCAGCGGCAAGGTGACCCTAAATTGGGACGGTACCTATACTGCCTATATTAAAAACCTTACTGTATATCAAAGTTGAAGTAATGCATATAAAAGGGTAGACAAATAGGACCGGGTCCCAACTCCAGACCACCCAGGCCCGTGGTAAGCTACATATATACCAGTCAGCTCAACAAAGGGGATGCCACACCCTTAAATTGCACAGAATGCAAACAAGACAAAAAAACAGGCAATGTGAACTGAGGTCTAAGATGGTAGACATGCAAGAAATAGGAGCATGTTCACACTAGCAAAAAAGAAACAAAACCTACAAAAGACAAAAGACAAAAATATATCTCATACCCTACCATCATTATATATAAATGTAAAGCAAAGTTGCATAATAAATATAGGGTACTTAGTGAACTATTTTTGATCAAAAAAAGTATACAAGCCGTCCCACCAGCGGCAAGGTGACCCTAAATTGGGACGGTACCTATACTGCCTATATTAAAAACCTTACTGTATATCAAAGTTGAAGTAATGCATATAAAAGGGTAGACAAATAGGACCGGGTCCCAACTCCAGACCACCCAGGCCCGTGGTAAGCTACATATATACCAGTCAGCTCAACAAAGGGGATGCCACACCCTTAAATTGCACAGAATGCAAACAAGACAAAAAACCAGGCAATGTGAACTGAGGTCTAAGATGGTAGACATGCAAGAAATAGGAGCATGTTCACACTAGCAAAAAAGAAACAAAACCTACAAAAGACAAAAGACAAAAATATATCTCATACCCTACCATCATTATATATAAATGTAAAGCAAAGTTGCATAATAAATATAGGGTACTTAGTGAACTATTTTTGTTCAAAAAAAGTATACAAGCCGTCCCACCAGCGGCAAGGTGACCCTAAATTGGGACGGTACCTATACTGCCTATATTAAAAACCTTACTGTATATCAAAGTTGAAGTAATGCATATAAAAGGGTAGACAAATAGGACCGGGTCCCAACTCCAGACCACCCAGGCCCGTGGTAAGCTACATATATACCAGTCAGCTCAACAAAGGGGATGCCACACCCTTAAATTGCACAGAATGCAAACAAGACAAAAAACCAGGCAATGTGAACTGAGGTCTAAGATGGTAGACATGCAAGAAATAGGAGCATGTTCACACTAGCAAAAAAGAAACAAAACCTACAAAAGACAAAAGACAAAAATATATCTCATACCCTACCATCATTATATATAAATGTAAAGCAAAGTTGCATAATAAATATAGGGTACTTAGTGAACTATTTTTGATCAAAAAAAGTATACAAGCCGTCCCACCAGCGGCAAGGTGACCCTAAATTGGGACGGTACCTATACTGCCTATATTAAAAACCTTACTGTATATCAAAGTTGAAGTAATGCATATAAAAGGGTAGACAAATAGGACCGGGTTCCAACTCCAGACCACCCAGGCCCGTGGTAAGCTACATATATACCAGTCAGCTCAACAAAGGGGATGCCACACCCTTAAATTGCACAGAATGCAAACAAGACAAAAAACCAGGCAATGTGAACTGAGGTCTAAGATGGTAGACATGCAAGAAATAGGAGCATGTTCACACTAGCAAAAAAGAAACAAAACCTACAAAAGACAAAAGACAAAAATATATCTCATACCCTACCATCATTATATATAAATGTAAAGCAAAGTTGCATAATAAATATAGGGTACTTAGTGAACTATTTTTGATCAAAAAAAGTATACAAGCCGTCCCACCAGCGGCAAGGTGACCCTAAATTGGGACGGTACCTATACTGCCTATATTAAAAACCTTACTGTATATCAAAGTTGAAGTAATGCATATAAAAGGGTAGACAAATAGGACCGGGTCCCAACTCCAGACCACCCAGGCCCGTGGTAAGCTACATATATACCAGTCAGCTCAACAAAGGGGATGCCACACCCTTAAATTGCACAGAATGCAAACAAGACAAAAAACCAGGCAATGTGAACTGAGGTCTAAGATGGTAGACATGCAAGAAATAGGAGCATGTTCACACTAGCAAAAAAGAAACAAAACCTACAAAAGACAAAAGACAAAAATATATCTCATACCCTACCATCATTATATATAAATGTAAAGCAAAGTTGCATAATAAATATAGGGTACTTAGTGAACTATTTTTGATCAAAAAAAGTATACAAGCCGTCCCACCAGCGGCAAGGTGACCCTAAATTGGGACGGTACCTATACTGCCTATATTAAAAACCTTACTGTATATCAAAGTTGAAGTAATGCATATAAAAGGGTAGACAAATAGGACCGGGTCCCAACTCCAGACCACCCAGGCCCGTGGTAAGCTACATATATACCAGTCAGCTCAACAAAGGGGATGCCACACCCTTAAATTGCACAGAATGCAAACAAGACAAAAAACCAGGCAATGTGAACTGAGGTCTAAGATGGTAGACATGCAAGAAATAGGAGCATGTTCACACTAGCAAAAAAGAAACAAAACCTACAAAAGACAAAAGACAAAAATATATCTCATACCCTACCATCATTATATATAAATGTAAAGCAAAGTTGCATAATAAATATAGGGTACTTAGTGAACTATTTTTGATCAAAAAAAGTATACAAGCCGTCCCACCAGCGGCAAGGTGACCCTAAATTGGGACGGTACCTATACTGCCTATATTAAAAACCTTACTGTATATCAAAGTTGAAGTAATGCATATAAAAGGGTAGACAAATAGGACCGGGTCCCAACTCCAGACCACCCAGGCCCGTGGTAAGCTACATATATACCAGTCAGCTCAACAAAGGGGATGCCACACCCTTAAATTGCACAGAGTGCAAACAAGACAAAAAACCAGGCAATGTGAACTGAGGTCTAAGATGGTAGACATGCAAGAAATAGGAGCATGTTCACACTAGCAAAAAAGAAACAAAACCTACAAAAGACAAAAGACAAAAATATATCTCATACCCTACCATCATTATATATAAATGTAAAGCAAAGTTGCATAATAAATATAGGGTACTTAGTGAACTATTTTTGATCAAAAAAAGTATACAAGCCGTCCCACCAGCGGCAAGGTGACCCTAAATTGGGACGGTACCTATACTGCCTATATTAAAAACCTTACTGTATATCAAAGTTGAAGTAATGCATATAAAAGGGTAGACAAATAGGACCGGGTCCCAACTCCAGACCACCCAGGCCCGTGGTAAGCTACATATATACCAGTCAGCTCAACAAAGGGGATGCCACACCCTTAAATTGCACAGAATGCAAACAAGACAAAAAACCAGGCAATGTGAACTGAGGTCTAAGATGGTAGACATGCAAGAAATAGGAGCATGTT
The DNA here is from genome assembly GCF_046119375.1 of Phyllobates terribilis. Lineage (NCBI taxonomy): Eukaryota > Metazoa > Chordata > Amphibia > Anura > Dendrobatidae > Phyllobates > Phyllobates terribilis. The sequence continues at coordinate 869,666,705 of NW_027362762.1, forward strand.
CACACTAGCAAAAAAGAAACAAAACCTACAAAAGACAAAAGACAAAAATATATCTCATACCCTACCATCATTATATATAAATGTAAAGCAAAGTTGCATAATAAATATAGGGTACTTAGTGAACTATTTTTGATCAAAAAAAGTATACAAGCCGTCCCACCAGCGGCAAGGTGACCCTAAATTGGGACGGTACCTATACTGCCTATATTAAAAACCTTACTGTATATCAAAGTTGAAGTAATGCATATAAAAGGGTAGACAAATAGGACCGGGTCCCAACTCCAGACCACCCAGGCCCGTGGTAAGCTACATATATACCAGTCAGCTCAACAAAGGGGATGCCACACCCTTAAATTGCACAGAATGCAAACAAGACAAAAAACCAGGCAATGTGAACTGAGGTCTAAGATGGTAGACATGCAAGAAATAGGAGCATGTTCACACTAGCAAAAAAGAAACAAAACCTACAAAAGACAAAAGACAAAAATATATCTCATACCCTACCATCATTATATATAAATGTAAAGCAAAGTTGCATAATAAATATAGGGTACTTAGTGAACTATTTTTGATCAAAAAAAGTATACAAGCCGTCCCACCAGCGGCAAGGTGACCCTAAATTGGGACGGTACCTATACTGCCTATATTAAAAACCTTACTGTATATCAAAGTTGAAGTAATGCATATAAAAGGGTAGACAAATAGGACCGGGTCCCAACTCCAGACCACCCAGGCCCGTGGTAAGCTACATATATACCAGTCAGCTCAACAAAGGGGATGCCACACCCTTAAATTGCACAGAATGCAAACAAGACAAAAAACCAGGCAATGTGAACTGAGGTCTAAGATGGTAGACATGCAAGAAATAGGAGCATGTTCACACTAGCAAAAAAGAAACAAAACCTACAAAAGACAAAAGACAAAAATATATCTCATACCCTACCATCATTATATATAAATGTAAAGCAAAGTTGCATAATAAATATAGGGTACTTAGTGAACTATTTTTGATCAAAAAAAGTATACAAGCCGTCCCACCAGCGGCAAGGTGACCCTAAATTGGGACGGTACCTATACTGCCTATATTAAAAACCTTACTGTATATCAAAGTTGAAGTAATGCATATAAAAGGGTAGACAAATAGGACCGGGTCCCAACTCCAGACCACCCAGGCCCGTGGTAAGCTACATATATACCAGTCAGCTCAACAAAGGGGATGCCACACCCTTAAATTGCACAGAATGCAAACAAGACAAAAAAACAGGCAATGTGAACTGAGGTCTAAGATGGTAGACATGCAAGAAATAGGAGCATGTTCACACTAGCAAAAAAGAAACAAAACCTACAAAAGACAAAAGACAAAAATATATCTCATACCCTACCATCATTATATATAAATGTAAAGCAAAGTTGCATAATAAATATAGGGTACTTAGTGAACTATTTTTGATCAAAAAAAGTATACAAGCCGTCCCACCAGCGGCAAGGTGACCCTAAATTGGGACGGTACCTATACTGCCTATATTAAAAACCTTACTGTATATCAAAGTTGAAGTAATGCATATAAAAGGGTAGACAAATAGGACCGGGTCCCAACTCCAGACCACCCAGGCCCGTGGTAAGCTACATATATACCAGTCAGCTCAACAAAGGGGATGCCACACCCTTAAATTGCACAGAATGCAAACAAGACAAAAAACCAGGCAATGTGAACTGAGGTCTAAGATGGTAGACATGCAAGAAATAGGAGCATGTTCACACTAGCAAAAAAGAAACAAAACCTACAAAAGACAAAAGACAAAAATATATCTCATACCCTACCATCATTATATATAAATGTAAAGCAAAGTTGCATAATAAATATAGGGTACTTAGTGAACTATTTTTGATCAAAAAAAGTATACAAGCCGTCCCACCAGCGGCAAGGTGACCCTAAATTGGGACGGTACCTATACTGCCTATATTAAAAACCTTACTGTATATCAAAGTTGAAGTAATGCATATAAAAGGGTAGACAAATAGGACCGGGTCCCAACTCCAGACCACCCAGGCCCGTGGTAAGCTACATATATACCAGTCAGCTCAACAAAGGGGATGCCACACCCTTAAATTGCACAGAATGCAAACAAGACAAAAAACCAGGCAATGTGAACTGAGGTCTAAGATGGTAGACATGCAAGAAATAGGAGCATGTTCACACTAGCAAAAAAGAAACAAAACCTACAAAAGACAAAATTTAAGGGTGTGGCATCCCCTTTGTTGAGCTGACTGGTATATATGTAGCTTACCACGGGCCTGGGTGGTCTGGAGTTGGGACCCGGTCCTATTTGTCTACCCTTTTTTATGCATTACTTCAACTTTGATATACAGTAAGGTTTTTAATATAGGCAGTATAGGTACCGTCCCAATTTAGGGTCACCTTGCCGCTGGTGGGACGGCTTGTATACTTTTTTTGATCAAAAATAGTTCACTAAGTACCCTATATTTATTATGCAACTTTGCTTTACATTTATATATAATGATGGTAGGGTATGAGATATATTTTTGTCTTTTGTCTTTTGTAGGTATTGCATTAACCTAAGCGTAGTGATCCAACAGTTGTTGCCCCAACAGGAGGTGGCTCGAGTTTGTATAATGCCGGAGGATCTCACTAGAGCTGGTACTATAGGATTGACACCTGTAAAAGGAGAACCATGGACCCTAGAGGTGTCACTCAACAGTCAAGAGAATGGAAGAGAACCACTGGCTGGACTCCATCTCTTAGAAAAGATGTAGGCTAACCTTACCGAGTTTTCCGCAAGCCAAATCAGACAGGTTGAGCAACTACTACAGTTGTACCAGGGGGTGTTTGCACAGCTTAAAGATGACTTTGGGTGCACCCAGGACATTCAGCACGAAATACCTACAGGAAATACTGTTCCCATTCGAGAGATTGGCAGATCCCACCTCAAATGTATCAGGAGGCGAAAGAACTGGTAGCTCACATGTTGTGGAATGGTGTGATCCCCGAGATTCAGAGTCCCTATCGTGTTTGTTCAGAAGAAGGATGGCACATTGAGGTTTTGTGTAGACTACCGGAGGCTTAATGCATGTACTGTGCGGGACTCCTATCCATTATCCAGAATCGAATTCTCTCTCTGCACTAGGAAGCGCTAAATTCTTCTCTTCCCTCGACCTAGCTAGTGGCTATTGGCAAGTCTTTGTTCTCCCTATGGGCCTGTTCAAATTCAACCGGATGCCCTTCAGGCTGACAAATGGGCCAGGGACCTTCTAAGGACTGATGGAAAGATGCTTTGGGGAATCTTAACTTTGAAGCCACTTTGATAGACCTAGATGATATAATTATCTATTCTGCTATGTTTGAAGATCACCTCCGCCGACTGGAAATAGTGTTAGAGCGACTTCAGAGGCACGGACTAAAAATCAAACTGCGCAAGTGTCACCTATTCAAGCGGGAAATTGAATATCTGGGGCACACCGTGTCCAGTACTGGAGCGCACCCCAATGCAGAGAAAGTAGCTGCAGTACAGAAGTGGCCCACACCTACCGACCTGAGAGAACTTAGGGCATTTCTGGGGCTCGCTGGATACTACCGCAAATTCATAAAAGACTTCGCTAAGATTGCAGTACTGCTCAATGAGTTGCTGAGAGGAACGGCGGGGGGAGCCAAGCGACAACCTATTCAGTGGGGCCCACGACAAGAAGAAGTGCTCCGAGCATTGAAGGTGGCACTAACGGATGCCCCAATTCTGGCCTACCCTGATTTTTCACAGCCTTTCATGTTGTACACTGACGGGAGCTTGTACGGGCTGGGAGCAGTGTTGGCACAAATACAAGAAGGAAGAGAGTGGGTGATCGCGTATGCCAGCTGGTCACTACGGGATAGAGAGAAGAACCCAGACAACTACAGTTCATTCAAACTGGAGTTATTGGCATTGATATGGGCCATGACCAGGAAATTTGCAGAGTACTTGTAAGGGTCAGAAGTACAAGTGCGAACAGACAACAACCCCTTGGCCCACTTAGAGAATGCGAAGCTGGACGCGTTAGAACAGCGGTGGGTCGCAAGGATGTCTAAGTACCAGTACAAGATCACCTATTGGTCTGAGGCCCTGAACACCCATGCAGATCCCCTGTCTCGAGTCACCTATGCAGGGCCGAAAAGAGACATAGAAGAAGAGTTTGAAGGTGACGAGATCCCGGATTTCAGCCAGTTTGCCGCTGCTGTAATAAACGCCAAGAGTCCGGAGATGAGCCCAAAACCCACCCAAATTCTAGGCCGCTCAAGAGACGAGTGGGTACATCTGCAGCAGTCCGGCCCAGAACTGGCGAAGCTGAGAAAATGTGTCGCCCTTGGTCAAAGACCCGACCAGGAGGCCAGGGCTACTTCACTCCCAACTACCCTGCAAATCTTGGGCCAGTGGGAGAGGCTTTTCCTGAAAGGTGGCTTTCTGTGCTGAAGGATTCAATTACCTCGAGAGTTCGATGTTACCTGGTAAGTAATGGTTCCAGAAGAGCTAGTAGTGCAGCTAGCCAAGGAAGCTCATGAGAGGGTTGCTCACTTTGGTGTGGACCTTTCGGTGGTTAAACCGGCTGGTGTATTGGCCCCAACTGCGGTAAGAAGTTGTTGGAGTTTGCCAAAAATGCCGCCAGTGTGAGCTAAGTAAGCCCTCGGATCAGAGAACCCCCCCGTTCAGACCATCTGAACTTCTGCGCCCTTGGAGGTCCTGATGATTGACTGCCTGATGATCGAAACTTTGTACAATGGCTACGGTTATTGCTTGGTGATGACCGACCATTTAACCAAGTTCGCAGTGGTGACCCCTACTTGAGACGAGATGGCAGAATCTGCAGCTAAGGATATTTGCCAGGATTTCATTCAAATATATGGGTTCCCGAAGCCAATACACTCTGACCAGGGAGCCTGATTTCAGAGGCGAGAGATGAATGACCTGTATCGTATCTATGGAACTGATAAATCCCATACGACGCCATATCACCCCAAGGGAAACGGAGCCTGCGAGCACTTCAAGCGAACTCTGTTGCAAATGTTGCGAACTCTGGAAGAAGATAAAATGATGAAGTGGCACGAATTTGTGTCTGAGCTGGTGTGGGTGTATAATAATCGAGTTCATGTGACTACTGGCTACACCCCTTACATGTTGCTGTTTGGGAGGAATGGATGAGAAATCACTGAACTAGAGCTGGACTCAGCAAACTCCTGCTCGGGCAGCAGCCCAGGTACCTGGATTCAGGAGCACCGACGCCAACTTCACTCAGTCCGAAGATTGGTTGAGCAGAGGATCTGGGAAGTGGAACATTCGAGTCGGACACCGACCTCAGGTCGACCACTCCAGCCTGGGGACCGTGTGCTAGTGTGGGCCAAACGACTCGGGAGTAAGCTGGATCACCATTGGTAGGAGATACCCTATCGAGTGGTGAAGAAGGTCCACCCAGATAACCCGGTCTACGAAGTCAGACCCGAGGGGGATGATGCCGCATCTAGAGTGTTGCAATATGCTGTGGCCCTGTTCCTCCGAAGTTGAGGACTATAACGGGGCTGAGTTTACAAGCAAAGTGACTGAAGCGCCACTAACAGGGGCCTTAGTGGATGAAGAAGGATGGGCTACAGTACCGTTGAGTTTGCCATATCTGACAATGCCACTCAAGAGTGGGACAGAGAATGAGTCGGAAGGCAATCTACAATCCCCAGTGATTGATTCTTCAGGGACTCCAAAATCACCTCTGCTAGAGGAGCTCCACAGAACTGAGCAGACTAATGCCGGAATCCCTCCTAACCGGTATGCCCAAGAAGAGTTTATCTGGTCTCAGATTCAACAGAAAACAGAAAAGAGTGCTCACCTCTTGTCTGAACTTACACTGCTTGAAAGGAGTCGTCAATCCCGCAAGAAGTCCACTCGCCCGAGGACTGGCGAGCAAAAAGGGGGGTGGAATTTAGTAGAAGGCAATAAACTATCTGAACTGTTGCAGGATGTGCCAGTGATAAGAAGAGATTGCCATCTGCTGGCCAACCGAAATCAAGCGGAACCAAGAGTTCAAGGGGGAACAAATTCAGATGCCGGACCTGGTCAGGTGTCCACCAGGAAGGATTTCCTGGATATAAAAGTTCAGCGCGCCAAGCCACAAGTAGATTTGGCTAAAGACTGCAGAGTGGAGCAGATGTGCTCCAAAGGTACCGCAGAGCCCAGCACGACAGGCCTCAGCCGGAGGCCTGTGTCGCACAAGAGCCGGACACTGCCTGGTAAGCTCCGGACTCCTCAGAAGTGCCTCGAGTTCTGCGCATGTTGATGAGAGTCAGGACCTGCGTTCTGCACTGAGTAAATTCCTGGAACCTTACGTCACCTTTCAAGAGGCGAGGTCTTCTGGATCCCCTTACCCCAAACGTGAGAGACTACTGTCGACGGTCAAGCTGAGAAAAGCTGAGAGAAGAATGCGACAGGATAGACACACCAGCAGTAACTGAGGAACCACGCAAGTGAACAGGGCCGTCACTTTCAACTTTCACCTACGGTACCGGGGACAGTTGGGATTAGGACTTCAGGTTGGGAGGGGGCCGATTGGTGCATGGGAGGCTAAACGGAATCGGACAGACTTTATCAGGAAGAGACTTGAGGCCTAGCGGGAAGAACTGGTGACCCGCCGCTAGGGCCATATAAAGAGAACTGACGTGGTGACTCGCACAACTGGGTGCATCACATTCTTGCAAAGAACTTTACTGTTATTCATTAAAAAGATTTCCGATTGTTATTTCAAGATACTGTTTATTATTATCCTTGTTACTAATCCACTTTCTGAATAGTTGTTATACATATAAAGTGGTTATATCAACCCCTGACTGTTCCTGCCTTGTGTCTCTGTGTGTTGCATTCCGGCACCTGTGTTATACTATGGGACCAAGCCTTTTTTACTTATGCCAGTGCTTCTTTGACAAAATACTTTCATGAGGTGGTCAAACTGCCAGGAACTCACTGATCTTAAGTATTAGCCAGTTCCCTGAGGATTCTGGGTCTAGTTATCTCCTTCAAAACAGCATGTTCAATGCGACGTGTATCCTTAAAGTCTTAATAATGAGGAAAGTACAGCTCATTATAGGGACCTCTATGGCATTTCCATGGGATATACTCTAAATGTTGCATAGATGCTAATCCCATGTCTTTGACCTGCATCAACCTCAAGAACCAATCAACCTCGGTGCCTAGTCACGTCTCGCATGCTTTTGCCAGTGGAGAGGTGGCACCTTCTAACTGACAGAAGTGCACACCAGGCTAGGTTCTTGAGATGCATGTCCCAACATTGGCAAATCTTGGCATATACAGGTACTTCTCACAAAATTAGAATATCATCAACATTTTTATTTATTTCAGTTCTTCAATACAAAAAGTGAAACTCATATATTATATAGAGTCATTAGAAACAGAGTGATCTATTTCAAGTGTTTATTTCTGTTAATGTTGATGATTATGGCTTACAGCCAATGAAAACACAACAGTGATTATCTCATTAAATTAGAATACCTTATAACACCAGCTTGAAAAATGATTTTAAAATCCGAAATGTTGTCCTACTGAAATGTATGTTCAGTAAATGCACTTAATACATGATTGGGGCTCCTTTTGCATCAATTACTGCATCAATGCGGCGTGGCATGGAGGGGATCAGCCTGTGGTCCTGCTGAGGTGTTATGGAAGCACAAGTTGCTTTGATAGCAGCCTTCAGCTCGTCTGCATTGTTGGGTCTGGTGTCTTTCATCTTCCTCTTGACAATACCACACAGATTCTCTATGGGATTAAGGTCAGGCGAGTTTGCTAGCCAATCAAGCACAGTGATACTTTTGTTTTTAAACAAGGTATTGGTACTTTTGGCAGTGTGGACAGGTGCCAAGTCCTGCTGCAGAATGAAATTTCCATCTACAAAAAGCTTGTCGGCAGAGGGAAGCATGAAGTGCTCTAAAATTTTCCTGGTAAACGGCTGCGCTGACTTTAGTCTTGATAAAACACAGTGGACCTACACCAGCAGATGACATGGCTCCCCAAACCATCACTGATTGTGGAAACTTCACCCTAGACCTCAAGCAGCTTGGATTGTGTGCCTCTCCACTCTTCCTCCACCAGACTCTGGGACCTTGATTTCCAAATGAAATGCAAAATTTACTTTCATCTGAAAACAACACCTTGGACCACTGAGCAACAGTCCAGGTGTTTTTCTCAGTGGCCCAGGTAAGACGCTTCTGGCGTTGTCTATTGGTCATGAGTAGCTTGACACAAGGAATACGACACTTGTAGCCCATGTCCTGGATACGTCTGTGTGTGGTGGCTCTTGAAGCAATGACTCCAGCAGCAGTCCATTCCTTGCGAATCTCCCCCAAATTTTTGAATGGTCTTTTCTTAACAATAGAAACATAGAATCATAGAATGGTAGAGTTGGAAGGGACCTCCTGGGTCATCTGGTCCAACCCCCTGCTCAAAGCAGGATTCACTAAATCATCTCAGACAGATGTCTGTCCAGCCTCTGTTTGAAGACGTCCATTGAAGGAGAACTCACCACCTCTCGTGGCAGCCTGTTCCACTCATTGATCACCCTAACTGTCAAAAAGTTTTTTCTAATATCTAATCTGTGTCTCTTCCCATTCAGTTTCATCCCATTGCTTCTAGTCTTTCCTTGTGCAAATGAGAATAAAGATGATCCTTCTACAATATGACAGCCCTTGAGATATTTGTAGACAGCTATTAAGTCTCCTCTAAGTCTTCTTTTTTGCAAGCTAAACATTCCCAAATCCTGTAACCGTTCCTCATAGGACATGGTTTGCAGACCAGTCACCATTCTGGTCGCTCTTCTCTGAACTTGCTCCAGTTTGTCAATGTCTTTTTTAAAATGTGGTGCCCAAAACTGGACACAGTATTCCAGATGAGGTCTGACCAAAGAGGAGTAAAGTGCGATAATGACTTCACGTGATCTAGACTGTATGCTTCTGTTAATACATCTCAGAATTGTATTTGCCTTTTTTGCTGCTGCATCGCACTGTTGACTCATGTTCAGTCTATGATCTATTAGTATGCCTAAGTCTTTTTCACATGTACTGTTGCTTAGCTCTATTCCTCCCATTCTGTATATGCTTTTTTCATTTTTATTGCCCAGATGTAGAACTTTGCATTTTTCCCTGTTAAAAAACATTCTATTAGCTGCTGCCCACTGCTCCAGTTTATTTAGGTCTTTTTGAAGCCTCTCTCTCTCTTCTCTAGTGTTAGCTATCCCTCCTAGCTTTGTGTCATCAGCAAATTTAATCAGTTTACCCTCAATTCCTTCATCTAAAACATTGATAAAGATGTTGAACAATACAGGTCCCAGGACAGAGCCCTGTGGTACCCCACTTGAGACATTCATCCAACTGGATGTGAAGCCATTTACGGCCACTCTTTGAGTCTGATCACTAAGCCAGTTATGAATCCACCTAACAGTTGCCTTGTCCATTCCATACTTTGCCATTTTTTCCAAAAGGATGGTGTGAGACACTTTGTCAAATGCTTTGCTGAAGTCAAGATATACTATATCTACAGCATTTCCCTGATCCACCCAGTCAGTGATTCTGTCATAGAAGGAAATTAAGTTAATCTGACATGACTTGTTAGTTACAAACCCATGCTGACTCTGGTTAATCACTTCATTCTTATCCAGATACTTACATACATGTAAGTACCTGGATAACCAAGGCTGCGGTTATCCTGGTTGCTTGTGCACCTTTTTCTACCACACTTTTTCTTTCCACTCAACTTTCCATTGATATGCTTGGATACAGCACTCTGTGAACAGCCAGCTTCTTTAGCAATGACCTTTTGTGGCTTACCCTCCTTGTGGAATGTGTCAATGACTGTCTTCTGGACATCTGGACATCTGTCAAGTCAGCAGTCTTCCCCATGATTGTGGAGCCTACTGAAACAGACTAAGGGACCTTTTTATACACATTGGAAGCCTTTGCAGGTGGTTTTTGTTAATTATTCTAATGACATTTGTGTTTTCATTGGCTGTAAGCCATAATCATCAACATTAACAGAAATAAACACTTGACATAGATCACTCTGTTTGTAATGACACTATATAATATATGAGTTTAACTTTTTGTATTAAAGAACTGAAATAAATACAATTTTTGATGGTATTCTAATTTTGTGAGAAGCACCTGTATGTTTCAGATAGAAATAGGCATTTAAAACAGCTACTACTATAATCCAGAAAACCTTAGAAACATATTGTAACATACCTGGCGGCGTCCTTGCATAGTGGTCCATCTCCCACTGTGCAAGAGCGCGCACTTGATCTCCAGTCCAGTCTGCTAGCCTGGCTTCCCTCCATGCTATCTGCTTGCCTCTGTGTCTGCTGCGTAAGGGTGGCGCCCGATCACTTCCTGCTTTTTGTACCTGCTGCAGGCACACCCCTTGTGCGTCCTCAGCCTATTGCTGTCTGTCATCTGGTATTTAACCCAGCTGCTCCAATGAATCCCGGTCTGAGCATTGTGTTTCATTTAGTGTGCTCTCTCACTCTGAATGTGCCAGGTCCCTTTCTGTGTTTGCTTGCTTGCCTTTCTTGTAGGCTGTATTACCAGTCCTGTCTGAACACGCTCCTTGCCTGTTTGTTCCGCCTTCTAGGGGCCGCATACCTAGACCCGCTCCCGTATCTTGTCTGTCCTGTCTGAACACGCTCCTAGCCTGTTCCTCCCGCCTTCTAGGGGCTGCATACCTAGACCCGCTCCTGTATCTTGCTACTGTGTCTGTTCTTGTCTGTATACTCTTCTAGCCTGTTTCCTGAGTTTCTCTATGTCCATACCTTTCCTTTTTCTGCAGAGTCTGAACTCGTACCTAACTCCTGCTCGTTGTCACTGTACTCCCGTTTGTGGTCCACTCGCTACTTCACTGCAAGTACCCTGTGGGTATCTGGTTCTGCCTTTCCCTTCCTGTCTGTTCCGTGTGAACAGAGCCCTGTCCCCCCTGCTCTGCCTTGCTCACCGCTCCGGCGGTTCTAGCCTGCTCTGCCTTTGCTCACCGCTCCGGCGGTTCTAGCCTGCTCTGCCTTTGCTCACCACTCCAGCGGTTCTAGCCTGCTCTGCCTTTGCTCACCGCTCCGGCGGTTCTAGCCTGCTCTGCCTTTGCTCACCGCTCCGGCGGTTCTAGCCTGCTCTGCCTTTGCTCACCACTCCTGGCGGCCTTGTCCTGCTCTACTCTTGCTCACCGCTCCAGGTGGCCTTGTCCTGCTCTACTCTTGCTCACCGCTCCAGGCGGCCTCGTCCTGCTCTACTCCTGCTCACCGCTCCAGGCGGCCTCGTCCTGCTCTACTCCTGCTCACCGCTCCAGGCGGCCTCGTCCTGCTCTACTCTTGATCACCGCTCCAGGCGGCCTCGTCCTGCTCTACTCTTGCTCACCGCTCCAGGCGGCCTTGTCTTGCTCTACTCTCGCTCACCGCTCTAGGCGGTCTCGTCTTGCCCTGCTCTCGCTCACCTCTCTGGGTGGCCTCACTCTGCTGTGTTTGTCCGCCACATCTGTGGTTCTGTTCCTGAGTCCCAGTGTGTACTGGGTCCTATCCCGCCTGTGTTCCAACCTGCTAGTGCCTCCCTGTCTGCACTCTAGCCGTGCTTGCCTGTACCCCCCTGCCTGCATACCCGCCTGCCTGCATACCAGTCGTGCCTGCCTATACCCACCAGTCTGTGTGCCAGCCTAACCTGTCTGTTCCTGTATTCCCCTGTGTGGGTCAACAGCCGTGTCCGGGGTCTGTCCTGGAGTAGCACCTGGTCCCTCTGCTCGGTTCCTCCTTGGTGCACTGGCGTCGTATGCCGTCGTGCGACCCTGGTCGGATCGGGTGAATACCTAGTTACGCCCCTCCAGGCATTCACTCTCCAGCACGGTCCAGTGGAATCACACGCACACGCCGCTCAGCCCGGGCGTGTGCATTACAGCATGCTCAGGCCATGGTTCCCGTTGAGCCCCACGGCCTTCGCTCTCTGAGACGTTTTCCAGCAAATACCTGCATTAAAAATAAATAAAAAAAAAAAAAAAATTTCTTTAGCTGAGTTACAGGCGAAGTATGCACCCGTCCAGATGGATCTTTCTGCACTCGTTCCTGCGGATCCGCCGCTGTACTTTGAGGATCCAAAACAAAGTCGTGCATTTGTGGAGCAATGCATGCTACACTTCAAGGCCTACCCTCTCTATTTTCCTTCCGATTGGGCTAAAGTGGCCTTTATGATTGACTACCTAGAGGGTGATGCCTTGAAATGGGTCACCCCCCTATGGGAAGCATGGGATCCTGTCGTCCTTGACCTGCAGGCCTTCCTGGTGGCCTTTCATATGGTCTTCGAGGACCCTAACCCTGAAGCCCCTGCTGAAGCTTCACTTCCCAATATCCCGGAGCAGCCCCGACGGGTAATGTGTGTGGGTAGCGCACTAGTCCTCCTGCCCGAAGAGACTACTGCCCACCCTTAATCCACACAGGATGACTACGCTCTCCGGAATACTTCTCACGACCTCAAGAGGCAGTCCAGACGTGCTAGGCGTAGAGGCAAGCCGTCACGCCTGGGTCTGTCCTCCCAAAGACTTCCTGATCCCAACCTTGAAGTCCCTGCTGAAGCTTCATTTCCCTGTATCCCGGAGCAGCCCCTACGGGTAATATGCGTGGGTAGCGCACCAGTTCTCCTGCCCGAAGAGACTTCTGCCCACCTAGAATCCTCCGGGATACCACCTGATGACAAATGGAGAGAGACTTCCCTACACCCGGTACCCGATACTTCGTCCGCTCCGTCCTGTGAGCCTGACAATGGGTACCTCAAAGTGGTAGTTAACCCCGAGTCTCTACACCCCTCCGACCAGGCGGAGGACCTCCAGTTGTCTCCAGAACCCTTCGGGGTGCTACCTGGTAGCGAATGGACAGAGTCTTCCCTATACTCTGTACCTGATACCTCGCCCGCTTCGTCCAGTGAGTCCGACCTAGTGTACTCCGAAGCAGAGGTTATCCCCGAGTCTCTACACCCCTCCGACCAGGCGGAGGACCTCCAGTTGTCTCCTGAACCCTTCGGGGTGCTACCTGATAGCGAATGGACAGGAACTCTCCTATACTGGGTACCTGATACCTCGCCCGCTTCTTCCAGCGAGTCCGACCTAGTGTACTCCGAAGCAGAGGTTATCCCCGAGTCTCTACACCCCTCCGACCAGGCGGAGGACCTCCAGTTGTCTCCTGAACCCTTCGGGGTGCTACCTGATAGCGAATGGACAGGAACTCTCCTATACTGGGTACCTGATACCTCGCCCGCTTCTTCCAGCGAGTCCAACCTAGTGTACTCCGAAGCAGAGGTTACCCCCGAGTCTCTGCACTCTTCCGACTCAGCGGAGGACCCCCAGTTGTTTCCTGAATCCTCCGGGGTACCACCTAATAACAAAGAGGCAGTGACTTTTCTACACCTTGTACCTGATACCTCGCCCATTTCATCCTGTGAGCTTGACAAGATGTACCCCGAAGCAGAGGTTACCCCCGAGTCTCTGCACCCCTCCAACCCAGCGGAAGGCTTCCAGTGGTCTCCTGAACCCTCTGGGGTGCTACCTGATAATAAGTGGAGAGAGACTTCCTTGTGTGCTATTCCTGGTACTCCACCCATTTCGTCTGTTGCTGAGGATGGCTGGATAGGAGGTAGCATCCTAGCTACCCAGAGGAGACCAGTTTTTCTGGTGCACAGTGGAAGTGATGTCCTTGAAGTAAAGGATTGGCCCTCGAATTCCCTGCGGAACATTCTGGCAGGCCTGAAGAAGAGGGGGCGTAAGGGGGGGTACTGTAACATACCTGGCGGCGTCCTTGCATAGTGGTCCATCTCCCACTGTGCAAGAGCGCGCACTTGATCTCCAGTCCAGTCTGCTAGCCTGGCTTCCCTCCATGCTGTCTGCTTGCCTCTGTGTCTGCTGCTTAAGAGCGGCGCCCGATCACTTCCTGCTTTTTGTACCTGCTGCAGGCACACCCCTTGTGCGTCCTCAGCCTATTGCTGTCTGTCATCTGGTATTTAACCCAGCTGCTCCAATGAATCCGGGCCTGAGCATTGTGTTTAATTCAGTGTGCTCTCTCACTCTGAATGTGCCAGGTCCCTTTCTGTGTTTGCTTGCTTGCCTTTCTTGTAGGCTGTATTACCAGTCCTGTCTGAACACGCTCCTTGCCTGTTCGTTCCGCATTCTAGGGGCCGCATACCTAGACCCGCTCCCGTATCTTGTCTGTCCTGTCTGAACACGCTCTTAGCCTGTTCCTCCCGCCTTCTAGGGGCTGCATACCTAGACCCGCTCCTGTATCTTGCTACTGTGTCTGTTCTTGTCTGTATACTCTTCTAGCCTGTTTCCTGAGTTTCTCTATGTCCGTACCTTTCCTTTTTCTGCAGAGTCTGAACTCGTACCTAACTCCTGCTCGTTGTCACTGTACTCCCGTTTGTGAGTTTGTGGTCCACTCGCTACTTCACTGCAAGTACCCTGTGGGTATCTGGTTCTGCCTTTCCCTTCCTGTCTGTTCCGTGTGAACAGAGCCCTGTCCCCCCTGCTCTACCTTGCTCACCGCTCCGGCGGTTCTAGCATGCTCTGCGTTTGCTCACCGCTCCGGTGGTTCTAGCCTGCTCTGCCTTTGCTCACCGCTCCGGCGGTTCTAGCCTGCTCTGCCTTTGCTCACCGCTCTGGCGGTTCTAGCCTGCTCTGCCTTTGCTCACCGCTCCGGCGGTTCTAGCCTGCTCTGCCTTTGCTCACCGCTCCTGGCGGCCTTGTCCTGCTCTACTCTTGCTCACCGCTGCAGGCGGCCTCGTCCTGCTCTACTCTTGCTCACCACTCCAGGCGGCCTCGTCCTGCTCTATTCTTGCTCACCGCTCCAGGCGGCCTCGTCCTGATCTACTCTCGCTCACCGCTCTAGGCGGTCTCGTCTTGCCCTGCTCTCGCTCACCTCTCTGGGCGGCCTCACTCTGCTGTGTTTGTCCGCCACATCTGTGGTTCTGTTCCTGAGTTCCAGTGTGTACTGGGTCCTATCCTGGCTGTGTTCCAATCTGCTAGTGCCTCCCTGACTGCACTCTAGCCGTGCTTGCCTGTAACCCCCTGCCTGCATACCCGCCTGCCTGCATACCAGTGGTGCCTGCCTATACCCACCAGTCTGTGTGCCAGCCTAACCTGTCTGTTCCTGTATTCCCCTGTGTGGGTCAACAGCCGTGTCCGGGGTCTGTCCTGGAGTAGCACCTGGTCCCTCTGCTCGGTTCCTCCTTGGTGCACTGGCGTCGTATGCCGTCGTGCGACCCTGGTCGGATCGGGTGAATACCTAGTTACGCCCCTCCAGGCATTCACTCTCCGGCACGGTCCAGTGGAATCACACGCACACGCCGCCCAGCCCGGGCGTGTGCATTACACATATTCTTAAATAATTATGAAACTAGAAATATGTGTTTTTGGGGACAGAGATTTTCCTGGACTTACTATTATTGATCTCCTTAAAACATATTACCGTCATGCTCTTCCCAGCCTGAAATGAAACAAGAGAAAACAATAGGCTTCATTCATCTGCCATACAATTTAGGTTGTGTCCCTTTAGTAGGCTAGTGGATAGGCAATAAATCATTGGATGAATTGGAAGATTCCTATTCTGCCTTTTAAAATATTCTGCACACAAAAGTCAAAAAAATCTGGAATACGTATTCTGAGCCATGACATGAAGGTGGGAGTAAATGTCAGCTCAGTAAAGTGGACATGAGCTAAAATTACCTGAAATTGTGCAGTCCAATTGCTTGGTGAAATAAATAAGGAAAAATCCATGATGGGTTCAGCTAGTACTCAACTGATGGTAGTGGGAAATATTACTTTACTCATTGTGTGCCACCTCATTAGTGTTGTACCTGTAATTGGCTATGAAATATAACTTGCATTTGTATTATTGTTTCCCTCCACATGGAGTAGCCATGGGCAGGCACGTAAGAAACGAAATGTTATTTGCTTCGGGAAAATTAAGTCTTCACATCTGATAAACCCGCATCTTCACAGCAGAGAATTCCTCTGGCATTTTGCCTGTCTATATCAATATGCTATCACTGAATAAAGAACACTGGATGACGTCTCCTACTGAGCACAGCAATTCATCTTCTTAGCAGCTTCACTTAAAACGAATATGATGTACTGTATAATTATACGGAGTATCTCCAGACTGGTTTAACTCACCAATGTCCTCTTGTCTTATGGAGAATCTATTTTAATTCAGGTTCCAGAGGAACGTCAAGTCAGTTCAGGACTGATGTCAACACCAGTTAATTTCCAGCCTCCCCTTTATGCCCAGGAGATTGCTGCTCACTAGTCGTACTAATGAACATGGAAGGGGAAGGAGGACTGGGGTGCTGTGCTCTGTACATGGCAAAAGGGAAGAAGTTTCCTTTTACTGTGTTCTTTGTATCTTTAGTAAATAATGAAATACCTGTGTACTACAGAGGCTAGAAGATTAAGAGTATTTTATAGTCATCAATGTCTAACAGCTCCAAGGGCAAGATGAACTTTTCTACAAATATTCATCCATGTGTTTCTAAGGTTAGGTAGTGGGAAGAGTCATTTATTTTTGTTACATACAACTTTATCTGCTCTAGAGGCACAGGAGCTTAATGGCACTTCCACAAGGTGAAGATTTTGTAACATTCAACAACACAGAATATATTTGTACATTTGGACCTGTGTGGTGGCTCTATGTGTGGACATTCACTCTGATGCCAACATTTGCTCAAAAATACATTTCTGTAGCAGTCTTGTAAGGAATGGGAATTTGCAACCACTCTCACTACTGCTCAGCATGTGGTCGTTGTTCAATGTCCATGTAACTTTCTCCATCTGCACACTAGTCCTATTGTTGCCCCTCGTTATTTGCTCCACTACCTCAGAAAATCACCTGTCAGTCCTTTTCACCATCCCTTGAAGTCAACTTCTCTAGGATCTCAGCCAGTCCAGCAACTAATCTCTCCAAGCTTTCCCCACTTTGCAGGAATCTCTGTCCTTCAACCTCAGCTTCTCTGTTAGCTTCCTAGGGTAGAGGGGTCATAGTACAATTCCACAGTTATATACCCAAGTAGCTCTCACCAAAACAAACTCCCACTTATAAAGCTATCAGCCTCCACACCAGAATGTACGATGCAACTACAGCATACATGCATTATTTTGCAACAAAATTCCTCCTTGGAAAAATTTGGCAAAGACATTTTTAGCTGCCATGTAGATGAAATAAAACGGGAGGTCAAAATCTGACACCACCAAAGGAAGCCACTTTCTGGACCTATCTTGAGTGTAAAACAAGTGTTACACGCACACCGCTAGGTTTAGATAGGGACGAGACAGGTTACATGAATTCTTTGGAATCTTGGGGGAACCGTTACTCAGGGCAACCATAGACCATGTGCTGCAGCTTCTCTCAGCCACACAGGGGTATTGACCCTCAGGCACAGATGCGTAGGTTGTTTCACTTGTTGACCAGACACACTTGACAAGAGTCCTCATAAATGGTAGAACAGTAGCATTTAATAAGAAGCCGCACAGCCAGTGCAAGTTAAGTCTTAGGAGCAACAGGCTCCAGTGACAAACAGTACAGTTTCCTTAGCAGCATAGCAGTTCACAATTTTCCCAGTAGTACAGGAAAGCACAGTTCTAATGCAAAGGCACATTAATAAACACAGTATTTTTTACAGCACAGTGAGATGGAGGAGGGGGAGTTTGCTGAGGGAGATGATCCCCATGACTCCATTTCTTCCAGTCCTAATCTTTCTGCCTGACAATACTCTGCACTGTTAGTTCAGGAACTCTACCTGACCTGTGCTTAGCTTCACTCCTGACTTGAGTCCTTTTCACTTGCAGAGGCGCTTCAGTGACATACAGAATACACACACACCACCTTTCTCTTTGGCTCCAGCCAGACAGCAAACAACTTCCCCACAATCCCCCTGGGGCTCTGCTAAAACACTCCCCTTCTCCTGTGACTGTGTTAACCCCTCTAGTTGCTGGATGCTTCTGGAGCACAACTCTTCCTGTCCCATGTGCTTTTGTTACTTCTAATAGATGCTGAATGCTTTTAAAGCAACAGCACTACTTCTGCATGTCACACTCTGCAACAGCACTACTTCTGCATGTCACACAAGGACAATATTAAAGCAAGTTCTTGCCCATAAATATGAACCAGTTATCGGGAGCCTGACAGCACAAAATGACTATTCAATCTAAGGACAGACGGACAGTGCACCCTTAGCTTGGTGTAGCTCAGTACAGCTTCCCATCTTCTTGTTTTCCATTTATCTCTGTCTTTCTCTGTCTCATGTAAAACCAGAGCTGTTAATTAGTGGTGCTGTTTCTTTATTTTTGCCTATATTGACTACATTGGACATCTGAAAGCTATTACAATATACAGTCCATTGGTGATGCAGTTCTGCAGTTACATAACTATACAAACCATCCATTTTCCTTTCTTTGGTCAATAAAATTGCTATTTTAGCCTTGGAGGCTCATTAGAAATCAGCCACATTTTATCAGAAGAATAGTGCTGTATGCAAAGTCATTCATTCCATAAAAATGACAGTCACTGCTATGGACCCCATTACACATCATGGGGGTCCAATGGGTTCCGATGGTATTGGCCATACACTGGATCTGGTGCTGCTGAGTTGTGGTTTTAATTCTTAAAAATGGAAATTGCTCATACAATACTTATAACACTTAGAAAACATTTAGAATAAGATAGCATATGTCTTTTTCCTGGGTATCATAATTTCTGAGATAAAAAAAAACAAAACAGTAAAGCACTTTTGCAGAAATTTGAATCATCTGGATATTCCCAAAGCATCACAAAGTTATGCTGGGGAATAGTCTTGTGAATAATTTAGGTAGGTTTAGCCTCTATTTCAGGAATGGAGAGAGTTTGATGGAAATGAATTGTAAATGAATGCAAACCAATATGATCAATCAGAGCTGATTTCACTCCTCTATTAGTCAATACAGATGGTGTTTTAATAGAAACTGAGAATGTTTATTCTTCGAGCCGGGATCTTGAGCCGTCTGTGCAGATGTTCTTCGATTAAATTTGTTGGACATGATAGCTCAGGGAGGGAAAATCCATTTCAGATACACTGTAAATCAAGGATGTTTATAATTTCCAAGAATGTTTAAAGCTTTTCCTTTCACATAATTGTGAAATGTGATAAAAATGAATTCTTGTAAAGTACTATTCTATGTGAGTTCCAATTTAATAAAATAGCTTCTTTGCTGAATTGTCAGTGGAAGGGGGAGTTGAAAATACACGTCACACAAAGGATTTATACACACACTGGCTAATATATACTGTTATACATTACTATAGAGACATAATTGCACCATTTAGTAATTTTCTCTCTATTACCTATTGCTAGAATACACTAATACTTTGATCTGTGAAGGTCAATTTTAGAAGTCCACATTGGCTACTTTGTATCTCAGCACCATTACGAAAAGATCTTTGACCTGTGATTACAGTATAGCTACCGTTTTACAAGACAGCAGACCCCTGGACGAAGCATTTGCTTGCGAAACGCACGTTGGGTATGCTGGATCCCTGGTATGGTGCACTACAGGTAACGTTACCGCTATTCCCCTTATCATTGTATGTTTAATTTCTTTATGGTTTGGAATCTTATATGCAGGTCTGGTGTCCCTTTTCATTATATAAGTGACTGTTATCTATTTTATGTGATCTGTATGTGCTAAATTATGATATATTGACACTATGTCCGTATTTTGAATATAGGGGTATTCTCTTTGTAGTATATTTACAGTGTGCCATATATTTATTTTACCAGGTGTACCCACCTTTTCTTCATCTGTACCCCCCATCTTGTGATATTCTTTGTTATACTGATTGAATAATTTTTATGATTCATAAATAAAGATATTTTTAGCCGTTATTAAGAAATTCCTTTTTTTAGTGATGCTGTATGTTTGTGCTTCTTTTCTGGCTATTTTGATTATGTATTGAGGAATTTTTTGAGGTTAAAACATCTGCAGTAGTCTGAGACACAACCCCTGACTCCTTATTGGTTCAGACTTCTTGTCTTTCATTCCTCCAGCAGTCATGCCTCCTCAGGTTGGCTGCTGTGTGTAAATACATAAAGTCTATCACGAGAACACCAGAAATCAGGCCACAGAGAGCTGATTTCTACTGCAATAAGAACAGGAAGATTATAAAGGACTGGCTACAAAACCACTAGTGAGAAAAATTAGATTATCAGATAATTGCCATTATGGCTGATTTAGACAGGCGAATAATTAAGGAACAAACATTTGTAGAAGTACTCATTTCCGAATGTTGACCCATCTAACCAGGGCTGTAGAGTCAGAGTCATGGAGTCAGAGTCCATTTTTGTGGAGTCGGAGTTGGTGTCGGTATAAAATGGACTGACTTCGACTCCTAAAATATATAATAATTTGGGTACAGTAGTACAATGAAGGATTTGCTGTAAACATTTTTATAAGAATTTGGGAAAGTTGTGAAATGTCCTATAAATGTCTGTTCTGTTCCTAATCTAAGGATCTCGGCTTTTAGTTGATATGAATCTGTGCTGCACTTTATGTACACGCTCAGTAGTGAGGCAGTGCTGCTCTTTATGTATATGCTCAGTAGTGAGGCAGTGCTGCACTTTATGTACATGCTCAGTAGTGAGGCAGTGCTGCTCTTTATGTACATGCTCAGTAGTGAGGCAGTGCTGCTCTTTATGTACATGCTCAGTAGTGAGGCAGTGCTGCTCTTTATGTACATGCTCAGTAGTGAGGCAGTGCTGCTCTTTATGTACATGCTCAGTAGTGAGGCAGGGCTGCACTTTATGTACATGCTCAGTAGTGAGGCAGTGCTGCACTTTATGTACACGCTCAGTAGTGAGGCAGTGCTGCTCTTTATGTACATGCTGAGTAGTTTTTTCTCAGTTGTTTTACACACACTGCTATTATTTTGCACATAACTGTAAGATAAATAATAGATTATAATTAACTATTATATATATTATTGTTTCTATATCCTCTTCTTGAGGAAGGCTCAGTATTGTGTTTGGAGTTGAAACATAGCATACAAACACTAAGGGGATGTGCACACCATCCTTTCTGGCAGCGTTTTGAACACTATGTTGCGTTCAAAGCACTGCAGGCAGGTGAATCCGCATGTATTCATTGAACACATGCGGATTCACCGCAGCCTATACATTACACTGATAAATTTCTCTGCAAGAGAAATTGACATGCTGCGGTGTGTGAAGACTAGTGTTGAGCGAGCACTAAAATGCTCGGGTGCTCGAAGCTCGGGCCGAGCTCGCCGTGATACTCGGATGCTCGACCCGAGCAACGAGCCCAATGTTAGTCTATGGGAGACTCGAGCATTTTTGCGGTGGCACCCCCGGCAGTCTTTTAAAAGCCTAACAAGTGCCCAAAACGATAGTGACAGTGCTCAAATGACATGGGGACAGCATGGGGATCGCCCCAGGAAGCATTTCTGACCCCCAGGTCACTGCTGTCAACAACGTGGTCAGAGGTATTAAGCCACTTTTACAGGCTCACAATAAAACGAAAGTGAAACTTTTTTCCTGTGAAATATGTTAAGGAACATCCTTTCCAGGGAAAAGACTTGTGTATAAGTTAAAATAAATGACCAAAAACAAAAATACTCCTCCACACCTTCGGCTATGTTCACAAGTAGCATTTTTTATGCGTTTTTGCACTTTGTATTGCTTTCAACTATGACAAATGCATTCACCGGGAAATGTCATTTTAACATTTTACAACCTTATCTGGCCATGTGCTGTGTGACACATGCATAAAGTGCTGAAAAGACATGGGAACAGCATGGGGAAGACCCCTGGAAGCATCTCTGACTCCCAGGTCACTGTCTAAAAGTGTGCTCATCATAAGTGATCCTTGCCGCATCAGAAGATGCAGACTTGCAACTATCCCCATGCAAGTTCTAGTCCCAGGGCAGTGTTCAATTGTACCTCCCCCATTCCTTGCAATACAAGCGCAAGTATGCAGCCTGCCACCCACCCACCGCCAGGCTGCAATACCATACTGCTTGCTTGCTTGAACTTGAAATTGGGCCTTTTAGGCATGTGGAGGCGGAATCTGGCCACCACGTCATGGCTGTGTTGGCGGCCTGGAATCCATACTCAGTCCCCAGCCGCCCGGCGGCCGGGTGTCCATACTCAGTCCCCAGCCGCCCCGCGGCCGAGTGTCCACACGGTCCCCAGCCGCCTGGGGGCAGTCGGGTGTCCATAAACGGTCCCCAGCCGCCCCCATTTCTCCTTGGAACATCCCCCCACACACTTTTCTTAGCCCGGCCTGCTTTAGGCAGCATTGGACGAGCCCACCAGAGAACCAGACTCCTCCGGTGGGCCCTGACTTCTCCATCGGTGGAGTTGAGAGTGCCAAGGTGAGGAGCATGATGATGATGACAGAAGTTAGCATCTGCTATGTTTTCTTTTAATGCAAGTGTAAGTGTGCAGCCTGCCACCCACCCACCCCCAGACTGCAATTCATACTGCTAGCTTGCACTTCAAATGGGGCCTTTTAGTTTAGAGGAGGCCGAAGCTGGCCACTACCTCATGGCTGCTTCGGCAGCGAGGTATCCATACTCAGTCTCCAGCCGCCCCTATTTGTCATGGTGTGCCTTATACATAAGATTAAGAGCGTATACCAAAACATTACCTGTGCCCTCCCCAGTGCATTTAGTGGGAAGGAGAGCCTATTCCGCTGTAGTGTGTGCTTGCCAAACCCCTGTTCATGGTACATGCGAAGATGCCTCCCACCTTGCACCTGTCGTTGCAGACTTGCAACTATCCCCATTCAAGTCCTTGTCCCAGGGCAGTGTTCAATTGTACCTCTCCCATTCCTTGCAATGCAAGCGCAAGTATGCAGCCTGCCACCCACCCACCCCCAGGCTGCAATACCATACTGCTTGCTTGCTTGCACTTTAAATTAGGCCTTTTAGGCATGTGGAGGCGGAATCTGGCCACCACGCCATGGCTGTGTCGGTGGCCTGGTATCCATACTCAGTCCCCAGCCGCCTGGTGGCCGGGTGTCCCCGCTTGCTCCCCAGCCTCCAGGGGGTGGCCGGGTGTCCATACTCGGTCCCCAGCCACCCCTATTTGTACCGGTAACCTTTCCCACACTTTTCTTAGCCTGGCCTGCTTTAGGGCAGCATTGGCCGAGCCCACCGGACTATCAGACTCCTCCGGTGGGCCCTGGCTTCTCCATCAGGGGAGTTGAGAGTGCCAAGGTGAGGAGCATGATGAGGATGATAGAAGTTAGCATCTGCTTTGTTTTGTTGTAATGCAAGCGCATGTATGTAGTAGCGGCTAGGCCTGAGGAGGTCAGCGTTTTGGCGCATATCCTACCGCCTCCGAGGATTGCTGGATGTTTACTATCCAAGTTCTATGACTCCCGTTAAAACAAAGCTTCAGGTGATAAATGATGGATGAGGTAGTGGCAAAGGAGAAAGAGCAGGAGGAACAGGGACCATTCACATCAATATCAGGCCAGTCAACCAGATATGTCTTGTAGGATATGTTTCTATAACAAAAGGAGCGGTTCGGCTACACAGTTATAGGGCATACAGTGAGTGCAATGCCTACCAAAAATTTCGAGGCACTCCAATGCCCCTTGGAAATGACATGGAGGTCAGAGGGCGTTAACTAAACCTTTTTTTCCATTTATCGCAACTGGGTCTCCTGTGCACTGTTGGCCTAAGCAGTGAATGGAATGCTTTCCAAAAATTATGAGGTACTGCAATGCCCCTTACAAGAGCCATGTGTGGCACCCCAGGGGTCTGGTCACCACAGTAATAGAGATTACGTCGGAGAGCAAGTGGGAGGTTTCCTGGTCAGGATCCCTTAAACATGCAACATCCTCCTGCCCCAGTCCTGGGAGGGGAGAATTCTGCCCTTATAAACTGGATCTGGGGTGGGGTTGAGTGAGTCAGAGAACAGAGAACAGTCAGAGTTAGAGTGAGAGCAAGGGAAAGTAACAGCAAGGAGCTCTGTAGGAGCTAGGAGCTAAAGACGAGGGGCTGGAAGCTGAGCAGAGCTCGCCCTGGCAGAAGACAATAGGAACCGGACACAGGAGTCCGAAGCTGTGAGGACTTATATATCCAGCAGCAGAAACCAGCCGGCAGGGGATTTCAGGTCTTCTGGCCATAGAAGCCCGGAGGCTCAGTCACAAGCAAGGGACCAGCACCGCCGTCATGGAGCGGAGGCTAACAGAAGGCCCCAAGTCACCAGCCATACGGGTGAGCACTACACGGTACACTCAGGGACGTAGGCTACTTCTACCCGCTTACAGCAAGGTAGCCAGGAAGAGTGCAGACAGACGGGGAGGCCTACAACTCCACCTGGCCAGGGGAACTCCTGCTTGCTCACAGACTGACCAGGCCTCTTATGCTAGCCAGTACTCCTGGGAGGGTCTACCTTATAATCATCAGTAAAGACCCTGAACTGCACTGCAAAGACTCTGAGTCATTCCTGCTGCGCTCGTGCTCCATCACCCCCATCATCCACACTCACTGCCCTGAGGCTATACTCCTCCCGAGGGGAGTTATCCCATTTTATGCTGCGCACACAACACCAGCCTCAGCGGTCTGCCTCGCAGCGGTGGTACTCCCTGACCGCAATCCACGGGTGGCGCAGTCGGACAATTAACCTCAAAACCTAAGAAAGATTGCCACTGGTTTGACCAGCCTGAGCCACGGGACCGGGTCACCACCACGGAGACTACAGACCCCAGAGACCCGGCACCGGGTATCCCACACACGTGTACACACGGCCCAGGGGGCGCGTCACATGCAGTACAGCATATTACAAACATAAGTCCCATTATTGGGGAGTGGGTGTCCCATAGTATTTGCTTATGCCTTGCAAGCAAAAGCTGCCAAAAATTAGGACGGAGCAACTTGCAATGCCCCTTACAAGAGCCATGCAGTACAGCATATTACAAACATAAGTCCCATTATTGGGGAGTGGGTCTCCCATAGTATTTGCTTATGCTTTCCCAGCAAAAGCTGCCAAAAATTAGGATGGAGCAACTTGCAATGCCCCTTACAAGAGCCATGCAGCACAGCATATTACAAACATAAGTCCCATTATTGGGGAGTGGGTCTCCCATAGTATTTGCTTATGCTTTCACAGCAAAAGCTGCCAAAAATTAGGAGGGAGCAACTTACAATGCCCCTTACAAGAGCCATGCAGTACAGCATATTACAAGCATAAGTCCCATTATTGGGGAGTGGGTCTCCCATAGTATTTGCTTATGCTTTCCCAGCAAAAGCTGCCAAAAATTAGGACGGAGCAACTTGCAATGCCCCTTACAAGAGCCATGCAGTACAGCATATTACAAGCATAAGTCCCATTATTGGGGAGTGGGTGTCCCATGGTATTTGCTTATGCTTTCCCAGCAAAAGCTGCCAAAAATTAGGACGGAGGAACTTGCAATGCTGGCACCCTGGTGGTATAGTGGTGGTGGAGGTTGAGGATAAGGAGAAGAAGATTAAACAGCCGAAACGAGGAAGCGTATACCCATGTGTGGGTGTGAAGCGGTGCATGTGAATACACCTCCCGAAATAACACAGTGGATTTGACTATGTTACTCTGCTGTCATTTGGTGGTGATGAGAAGTCTGGCCCAATCCAGCCCTTGTTCATTTTGATAAGGGTCAGCTTGTCAGCATTGTCAGTTGACAGGCGAGTGCGCTTATCAGTTATAATTACCCCAGCGGCACTAAAAACACACTCCGATAACACGCTAGCGGCAGGGCAGGCCAGGACCTCCAAGGCGTACAGAGCGAGTTCATTCCAAATGTCCAGCTTGGATACCCAATAATTAAAAGGCACAGAGGAATCACGGAGGACGCTGGTACGATCGGCAAGGTACTCCCTCACCATCTTTTGAAACTTTCCACTCCTTGTGAGAGTACCCCGCGCCTCAGGGCCTGTAAGCTGGGTGGGTGTCAGAAAACTGTCCCAGAACGTTGACAGTGTTCCCCTGCCTCTGATGGATTGGAGTTGCATCTCTCTCGCCTGTACGCCTTGGTTTGGTAACGAACTGTGACCTCTGCCGCTAGCGTGTTCAGATGGGAATTTTTTTAAGAGTTCTGCAGCAAGGACCTTCTGGTATTGCCCCATTTTTGTAGACCTCTCCACCTCAGGAATAAGAGAGTGAAAGTTCTCCTTGTAGCGGGGGTCTACAAGTGTCACCAACCAGTAATGACTGTCACCCAACATTTTGACAACGCGAGGGTCACGGTTAAGGCAGCGTAACATAAAGTCAGCCATGCGTGCCAGACTGGTAACGGGCAAGATTTCCGTGTCCTCACCAAGATGACGACTGACCATGCTCTCCTCCTCCTCCTCCTCTTCCTCCTTCCCCCTGTCCTCAGGCCACCCACGCTGAACCGACGGTATGACACTTGTACAGGTACTACCGTCTACAACGCATGATAGCAGCTCCTGTTCTTCCTCCTCCTCCTCCTCCTTCTCCTCTCCCTCATTGTCCCCCAATGCACGTTGGAATGAGATGAGGCTGGGCTGTGTGTAATCGCCCGCTACGGCTTCTTGATCCATCTCATCATACTCTGGCTGCAATGCCTCCTCTTTAATTCTCTGCAGAGAGCGTTGCAAAAGACAGACAAGTGGGATGCTGACACTAATGATGGCGTCATCGCCACTCACCATCTTGGTGGCCTCCTCAAAGTTTGTCAGGATGGTACATATGTCAGACATCCAGGTCCACTCCTGAGGTCTTATGTGTGGAGTCTGACCTGAATATCGACGGCCTTGTTGCAGCTGGTACGCCACAACTGCTCTCTTCTGCTCACAAATCCTTTGCAACATGTGGAGGGTAGAGTTCCAACGTGTGGGGACATCACACACCAGTCGGTGTGCCGGAAGCTGCAAACGCTGCTGCAACACAGCAAGGGCGGCGGAAGCTGTAGCCGACTTGCGAAAATGAGCTGACAGGCGGCGTACTTTCACGAGCAGATCTGGCAACTCGGGGTACGATTTAAGAAACCGCTGAACCACGAGGTTAAGCACATGAGCCAGGCATGGTACGTGTGTGATCTCACCTCGCCTCAGAGCCGCCACCAGGTTACGGCCATTGTCACACACGACCATGCCGGGATGTAGGTTCAGCGGTCTCAGCCACAGATCAGCAGTGTGAGGTTTATCACCTAAGCTTATGAGTTTCAGCACAGCCTGTTGCCGCTTGGCGGAGGCAGTACTGCAATGGTTCCAGCTTGTAACTGATGTGGTGATATCTGAGATGGAGGCTGAACATGAGGAGGAGGAGGAAGAGGAGGATGCGCAGGAGCTGTACACTGTGGGGGCAACTCTGACTGACATAGGGCCCGCAATCCTCGGTGTGGGGAGGATGTGTTCCATCCCAAGGTCCGACTGGGTCCCGGCTTCCACTATGTTTACCCAGTGTGCCGTCAGAGAGATGTACCGTCCCTGGCCACAAGCACTTGTCCACGTGTCCGTTGTCAGGTGGACTCTCCCAGTAACTGCGTTGTTGAGGGCACGGCAGATGCTTTGGGACACGTGCTTGTGTAGTGCGGGGATGGCACACCGGGCAAAATAGTGTCGGCTGGGGACCGAGTACCGAGGGACGGCCACCGCCATAAGATTGCGGAAGGATTCCGTCTCCACCAGCCTAAAAGGCAGCATTTCCAATGCAAGCAGTCGTGAAATGTGCAAATTTAGGACTGTGGCCTGTGGGGCGTTAGCTGCGAATTTCTGCTTTCGTTCAAAGGTCTGGGATATGGACAATTGAACGCTGCAGTGGGACGTGGACGTTGATGCTGTTTCTTGAGAAACTGCCATAACAAGTGAAGACTGAGAGGAGGGGGCATCTTTACATGCAGTATGGACAGGGGATTGCCTTGCACACACAACAGGGGGTTCTATTGCACGCACAACAGTGGAAGAAGCAGTGGTGACACCCGCTGACACTGGTCGTGGACCCTGGGTTTCGCCCCACAAAGTCGGGTGCTTTGCTGCCATGTGCCTGATCATGCTGGTGGTGGTCAGGCTGGTAGTTTTGTCACCTCTGCTGATGCTGGCATGGCAGGTGGAACATATGGCCTTTTTGGGGTTATCAGCAGAGTCTTTAAAAAAATTCCAGACTCTGGAAGACCTACCGCTTGTACTGGCAACGACCCTCGTGTTGGTGTTACGGGGAACGGTTGCCTGCCTTCTGTCTGCGGCCACCACACTGCTTCTTCCTGCCTGTTGGGGTACTCTGCCTCCCTCCCCCTGTGTGCTGCTGGCCTCACTCTGCATGTCCTCCTTCCACGTTGGGTCAGTTACTAGATCATCCACCACCTCCTCCTCTTCCACTTGCGCACCACGATCCTCCTCCTCACTTCCTGGCAATTGTGTCTCGTCATCGTCCACCTCTTGTGACAGATTGCCAACGTTGACTTCCAGTGGTCGTGGCTGTTCAAATATTTGGGCATCGCAACATGGGATCTCCTCTTCCACCACTTCAACCGTATCAGGCGAGGGGCCCAAATATGGAAATGGACCAGTGAACAGCTCTTCAGAGTGTCCAAGTCTGGGATCACTTACTGTCTGACGACACTCGGCATGGTGGGAGGAAGGAGCATCAGGGTGAGGAGGAGTATGCGGTCGAGACTCACGGCTACTAAGAGTTGACCGTGTGGAAGACAGACCAAAGGTGGTGGTGCCCAGGTAACTGGAAGTATTGTCTGCTATCCAATTAATAACCTGTTCACACTGATCAGTTCTCAATACTGGTGTTGTTCTGTGCTTCCCTAGTAATTCGGTCAAGAAGTGGGAGCGAGAAGATGTGGCTGTTGGTTGTGGCATATTTTCACCTTGGCCACGGCCCCGTCCTCTGCACGAACCATCACCAGAACGTCCACTTCCACGTCCCTTGCCACGCGCTTAGCCCATTGTAAATGAAGTAAAATAGCTTACACTTGCACTATCAATGGAAAAAGGGTAATAAAGAGTAGATTAGAACCGTGGAAGAGGAAAACCACAGTTATTGTTTACTGGGGTATACCACACTTTTTTAAATAGAGATATTTGCGGCTGAACAGTGAGCGACACACTCAAACTGCTTTTTTTTTAGATACCAAAGGCCCAAAACTGGATAGTACAGCGATTTGACCCGTGGAACTGCGAAACCACACTGGGATGTCGGGCCTACACAAGACTATTTTCAACAGATATATTTTTGTGTCACAACAGTCAGGAGACACTACTGTTTTTCTTTACGGAAAAAACTACCAAAACCTGAATAATAGAGATTTTTTACCGTGGAACAGCAAAACCACAGTTATAATTTACTGGTGTATACCAGGCTTTTTAAAATATATATATATTTGCGGCTGAACAGTGAGCGACACACTCAAACTGTTTTTTTTAGATACAAATGGCCCAAAAGTGGATAATACAGAGGTTTGTACCGTGGAACTGCAAAACCACACTTGTATTTCTCGGGCCTACACCAGACTATTTTCAACAGATATATTTGTGTCTGAAAAATCAGGGAGACACTATTTTTTTTTTTTTACAGCAAAAAATGCAAAAAGCAGGATAATAGAGATTTTTTACCGTGGAACAGCGAAAGCACACTTCTGTCTCTCTGGCCTACACCAGACTATTTTCAACAGATATATTTGTGTCTGAAAAATCAGGGAGACACTATTATTATTTTTATACAGCAAAAAATGCCAAAAACAGGATAATAGAGATGTTTTACCGTGGAACATCAAAACCACAGTAATAATTTACTGGTGTATACCAGGCTTTTTAAAATATATATATATTTGCGGCTGAACAGTGAGCGACACACTCAAACTGTTATTTTTAGATACAAATGGCCCAAAAGTGGATAATACAGAGGTTTGTACTGTGGAACTGCAAAACCACACTTGTATTTCTCGGGCCTACACCAGACTATTTTCAACAGATATATTTGTGTCTGAAAAATCAGGGAGACACTATTTTTTTTTTTTTTACAGCAAAAAATGCAAAAAGCAGGATAATAGAGATTTTTTACCGTGGAACAGCAAAAGCACACTTCTGTCTCTCTGGCCTACACCAGACTATTTTCAACAGATATATTTGTGTCTGAAAAATCAGGGAGACACTTATTATTTTTATACAGCAAAAAATGCCAAAAACAGGATAATAGAGATGTTTTACCATGGAACATCAAAACCACAGTAATAATTTACTGGTGTATACCAGGCTTTTTAAAATATATATATATTTGCGGCTGAACAGTGAGCGACACACTCAAACTGTTTTTTTTAGATACAAATGGCCCATAGAACTGCAAAACCACACTTCTATTTCTCTGGCCTACACCAGACTATTTTCAACAGATATATTTGTGTCTGAAAAATCAGAGGCACACTTTTTTTTTTTGGGGGGGGGAGGGGGCACCAAAAGGTTAATAAGATGGGTATTTGTACATTGTGAAGGAGGAAAAAAAAGAGGATTTAGATTAAAAAAAAAGATTTTTCCTGGCCCCCGGGACCTGGAGCTAAGTCCAGCAATTTCAGCAACAGGAGCAGCACACAGGACTGTAATGCAGCGTTTGCTGGTATAACCACTGCGTCTCCTATACAGCCTGCCTGCCTGCCTGCCTGATATACCTGGGATGGATATTAGTCCTGAGAAGGACTGTTTGTTTGATCTGGCAGCCTTTACAGACCCTACACTAACTATTTTGCAGGATATATCTCTCCCTAAATCAGCAGCGCTGTCCCTACACTGTCTGATCTGGAGCGACTGTGTCCAAGATGGCGGCGCCCGGTTTTAAATACTCGAGGTGACGCTGTGCGGCCAGCCAATCACTGTAATGCCCACAAACAACATGGCTGCGGCATTACAGTGACTGGCTGGCAATCCCTGCATGTTCATTGGCTCTGTAAAGAGCGCCAAACATGCAGGGCGGAGACCCGAGCTCCCGCCCGAGTAACCCGGAAATGCTCGGTGCTCGCCGAACATCCCGAGTAGCGTGATGCTCGGGCGAGTACCGAGCAGTGTCGAGCATGTTCGCTCAACACTAGTGAAGACACGACGCATGTCCGACTCCGCAGGTGAGCCGCAGGTGCACGGAGACGCATAGTGGGCATGGGATTTCTTGAATATAAGACTGCCGCCTCTTTTTCCTTGGACTATGCTATTTTCAGTGATGGACACAGATAGGAAAGGTCCCTGTGCTAGAACAACATATGGGCCCTTTGCTGTACAATTGTTCTATCTATGAAAAAAGCTTCTTGCTGATCTGGAGGTGGTAGTGGTCCCCTTACCTCTTTGAAGTCTGTGCAGCTGCACAGGCTGCAACGATGATATGTCCGCCCCTGACTATTTTGGGCATTTGGGTAATCATCCTGAGGCTTGCACCTACATTTTATTCAAAAGTGCTGTTTTAATTCTATTTTGTATCTAGCCACGAACTGGTTATAATTTCCACTAAATTCTGCTGTGAAATGTAATAGATCTGTAAGACTGTGGTTGGCCATGTCCTTCTTGTTAAGTTTCAGAAAATTTTTGCAAGTCTTGGGGTGGGATGTTTAACACCAAAAATACGTTGATCACCCAGTCGGTCATCTGACTACCAAACTATGGACTTTGTAACCGGTTTTTAGGCATGGCATGCTATGTTTTTACCCTCAGTACTAAATGTATATTCTTTTTCTAATAAAGAAAAGGTTTTACCCCATGAAGCTTGACATTCGTCCTCTGCTGTTTCCATTGAGTCCTAACAAAGGCTCCGGGATCCCATGGACATAGATAATGGTGAGTTGGTCCTTTTCTTCCGTGGGGATAAAAATGCAGTTTTGTTGGATCAGAACCTGATTACCAAGAACAAGTAACATGAGTCTCCTTGACATGATTTGATATGCCATGACGGCTCTGAAACATCTAAATCAGTGGGATTGTTCCTATTTTTTATACTCCCTATATCTATTTTGTCATTGATATGTGGTATATCAATAAACAGGTTGTTACTAATAGATAAATTATCTCTTTTCTGTGTCGGGCGGTTCTTTTCTGATATGGGTCGCTATTGTCAGGTCCGACCACTATCAGTGTTAGTTCTTACTGCCTGGTTCTGGAGTTGAAGGTGTAGTCTGTGGTTGGAGTTGGCGATTTGGAGATTTGTTCAGGACATTGTTGCTTGGAGTTTTGTTTGTGTGCACATCCCCATACTCTTCTATTTGTTTTCTCCTTCCTTTAACTCCCCTGTGTTCCACTCTGTTGTTTGGTGAGTGTATTTTGTATGATTGTTATTTTCATTTATCCCTGTCCATCTTCATTTGTTTGTCTTGTTAGTGTTCAGCTTTCCACCTCCCTGAGGGAGTGAGGGGACAGATAAGGGTTAATTTAGGAGCTTAGTAAGGCATGTGAACCTGGCATCTCCACCTTCAGGAGTAATCCAGGGAACAGGGATAGACAAGGGCGCCCCTAGTTCTAGGGACCCGGTTAGCATCCACAGTCCCACGTGTCATTTTCTTCTTATCTATAGGTTGTTTTGTTTCCCTCATTCACATTTTTGTTATTGGTAATTTTAAGAATTTAGAGACTGGAATTGCAATGATTTTATTACACTTTTATTAAAAGTTATGTTTGAATAACACACACCTTTTTGCTATTATTATTTATTTACCCATCAATAAAAATATTGATGACACTGATGGTAAAAACAGACACATGGGCACAATGTTTCATACACTGATTGGCACAGGCACCATTTTTTCACGTACGTATTTGAACACAGACGTGTGAATGAGACCTTAGCAATATTTTTAAATGCATCTTATTTCAGATGCTTCACTTTCATAGACTCTTTCATACAAATAGGAGCTTACTAAATACATACTGAATCTCTGCTATTTCAGTCCCTTACATTTCAAGTTCATTTAGGTTGATGAATTTATTCATTTGGCATGAGCACTTTCCTCTGTGAAGTCAACTCATATCTTTATTCAGAAATGACATGTGCTGATCCTGCTCAGAGTGGTCTATGCAGTTCTTGGAATCATTGAATGAAATACTCAATAAAGGCAATTAGTTCTTGACATGTGCTCAGAGAAATCTTGCACGGTAACATTTATTCAGCAGGATAGCGTCAGGTATCGATTCAGTTCTTTCCCATAGTTTGAACATTCATAAACCTGAGCAGTTAGCTCATAGTTAATGGAATTCAATTTCCCTCAATGTTCTGCCAAATATAATAAAACACTAAATTGTTTTCCATCATCAGTGATATCCGTCTTGTTGTTCATTGATTTATTGTGCAGAAAAGATTGTTTTGAACCCTGATTTAATTATACATTTTAAATAATTAAAAAATAATAAAATTCTGCCTGCCAGTAGCCACAACAAGAAGAAGCTCAGCAGTTGACTGCATAAGCTATATACCCTGAACTCACTAATGACACAGTATGCATTAAGTTAGTATAAACTCATCAGGGGCAGTACAAGCAACTACGAGATCCTACTACTGATGGGCGAGCACTAAAATGCTCGGGTGCTCGTTGCTCACGTCGAGCACATTGGAATACTCGGGTGCTCGACCCGAGCAACGAGCCCAATGTAAGTCTATGTGAAACTCGAGCATTTTTCAGGCGGCTCCCCCTGGCGGTCTGCAGAGGGCCTAAAAATTGCCCAAATCGATGGGAACTGTGCTCAAATGACATGGGAACAGCACGGGGAAGACCCCTGGAAGCATCTCTGACTCCAAGATCACTGCTGTCAACAACGTTGTCAGAGGTATTATGCCACTTTTACGGACTCACAATAAAACATACAAAAACAAAAACAAAATTGATTTTCCTAGGAAATATGTTAAGGAACATCCTTTCCAGGGTAATGACTATAAGGCAAGATAAATAACCAAAAACAAAAATATTCCTCCACACCTTGAGCTATGTTCACACGTAGCATTTTTGATGCATTTTTGCACTTTTGCTTTGCTTTCAACTGTGACAAATGCATTTACCGGGAAATGTCATTTTGACATTTTACAACCTTATCTGGCCATGTGGTGTGTAACACATCATCAGACACATCCTGTTTCATTTATGAAGGAGGGACTCTGAAAGTCACAAAGCCTATTTTTATAGGGCTATCAGGTGGCCTTTACTATTCTTAAAGGGCCAGCAGTCGGCCCTCACTATTCTTAGAGAGCCATCAGCCGGCTATGTTTTGTTGTTCCCATTACTAAAGAGTGGGTCTCCTATACTGTTATTCTGTATGCAGTGAGTGTCAGAGCTGCCCAAAATTTAGACGCACCCCAATACCCCTTTGAAAATTTGGACGCACCCCAATACCACTTTTGAAGAGACTTAGAGGAGGGCCTCCTGAAAACAATGTTCCCAATATTAGATAATGGGTCTCCCATACTGTTTGCCTATGCAGTGAATGCAAGGGCTGCCAAAAAGTGGGAGGCACTCCAATGCCCCTTGGAAGAGACGTAGAGGGCCTCATGAAAAAATGTTCCCAATATTAGGAAGTGGGGTTCCCATAGTGTTGGCCTATGCAGTGAATGCAAGGCCTGCCAAAAATTTGGAGGCATTCCAATACCCCTTGGAAGAGATGTAGAGGGCCTCATGAAAAAATGTTCCCATTATTAGGAAGTGGGTTTCCCATAGTGTTTGCCTATGCCATGAATGCAAGGACTGCCAAAAATTTGGAGGCACTCCAATGCCCCTTGGAAGAGACGTAGAGGGCCTCATGAAAAAATGTTCCCATTATTAGGAAGTGGGTCTCCCATAGTGTTGGCCTATGCAGTGAATGCAAGGGCTGCCAAAAATTTGGAGGCACTCCAATGCCCCTTGGAAGAAACGTAGAGGGCCTCATGGAAACAATGTTCTCATTATTAGGAAGTGGGTCTCCCATAGTGTTGGCCTATGCAGTGAATGCAAGGGCTGCCAAAAATGGGAGGCACTCCAATGCCCCTTGAAAAAGACGTGGAGGAGGGCCTCATAAAAAAAATGTTCCCATTAGAAAGAAGCGGGTCTCCTATACTTGTAATGCCCATTCACTAAGTGTATGGGCTGACAAACTTTTACCCCTGGAGGGTATAGATGAACATACTGTATAAAAAATTTTTTTTACGGGCATCATAAACACCCTATAAAAATATTGTGTGAGTGTTGCATCACGGACCATGGTCACCCTGGTGATATGGTGGTGGAGGATGAGGATGAGGAGAAGGAGGAGGACAAGAGCAAATAGCCAAAATCAGGAAGCGTATACTCATGTGTGGGTGTGAAAAGGTGCATGGGAATACACCTGCCAAAAAAAGACACTGGATTTGAGTTTATGTTACGCTGCTATCATTCGGTTGGTGATGAGAAGTCTGGCCCAATCCAGCCCTTGTTCATTTTTATAAGAGTCAGCCTGTCA
The DNA here is from genome assembly GCF_046119375.1 of Phyllobates terribilis. Taxonomy (NCBI): domain Eukaryota; kingdom Metazoa; phylum Chordata; class Amphibia; order Anura; family Dendrobatidae; genus Phyllobates; species Phyllobates terribilis. The sequence goes on from NW_027362762.1 coordinate 869,702,180, forward strand.
GCATTTTCAGCTGACAGGCGGATGTGCTTATCAGTTATAATTCCACCAGCGGCACTAAAAACCCGCTCTGATAAAGCGCTAGCGGCAGAGCAGGCTAGAACCTCCAAGGCGTAGAGAATGAGTTCATTCCACGTGTCCAGCTTGGATACCCAATAATTATAAGGCACAGAGGAATCACGGAGGATGTTGGTACGGTCGGCAAGGTACTCCCTCAGCATCTTCCCAAACTTTGCACTCCTTGTGAGAGCACCCCGTGCCTCAGGGCCTATGCAATGGGAGGGGATGAGAAAACTCTCCCAGAACTTTGACAGTGTTCCCCTGCCTCTGCTGGATTGGAGTTGTGTCTCTCTCGCCTGTACTCCTTGGTTGTCCAACGAACTGTGACCTCTGCCGCCAGCGTTTTCAGATGGGAATTTTTTTAATAGTTCCGCAACAAGGGCCTTCTGGTACTGCCCCATTTTTGTAGACCTGCCCGCCTCAGGAATAAGAGATAGAAAATTCTCCTTGTAGCATGGGTCTAGAAGTGTCACCAACCAGTAATGACTGTCACCCAAAATTTTGAGAATGCGAGGGTCACGGGAAAGGCAGCGTAACATAAACTCAGCCATGCGTGCCAGACTGCTAACAGGCAAGACTTCCGTGTCCTCACCAATAGGACGACTGACCATGCTCTCCTCCTCCTCCTCCCTGTCCTCAGGCCATCCACGCTGAACAGACAGTATGACAGTTGTGCAGGTAGTACAGTCTATAGCGCATGAAACTAGCTCCTGTTACACCTCCTCCTCATCCTCTTCCTCATTGTCACCCAATCCACATTGGGATGAGATGTGGCTGGGCTGTGTGTAATCACCCTGTATGGTTCCTTGCTCCATCTCATCGTCCTCCACCTGCAATGCATCCTCTTTGATTGTGAGCAGAGAGCGTTTCAGAAGACAGAGAAGCGGGATGGTGACGCTAATTATTGCGTCATCGCCGCTCACCATCTTGATGGCGTGCTCAAAGTTTTGGAGGATGGTACATATGTCTGACATCCATGTCCACTCCTGAGGTCTTATGTGTGGAGTCTGAACTGAATATCGACAGCCTTGTTGATGCTGCTAGTCAACAACTGCCCTCTTCTGCTCACAAATCGATTCCAATATCTGCAGTGTAGAGTTCCAACGTGTGGAGACATCACACACCAGTCCATGAGCCGGAAGCTGCAAACGCTGCTGAAGCACGGCAAGGGTGGTGGAAGCTGTAGCTGACCGTGTAATGCCGGGATGGCACACCGGGAGAAATAGTGGCTGCTGGGGACCGAGTACCGAGGGACGGCTGCCGCCATCAGGTTGCGGAAAGCTTCCGACTCCACGAGCCTAAAAGGCAACATTTCGAGCGCAATCAGTTGCGAAATGTGGGAATTTAATAATGTGGCCTGTGGGGCATTGGCTGTATTTGCATTTACGTTCCAAGGACTGGGGTATGGACAACTGAAAGCTGCACTGGGACAAGGCCATGCTTGCTTATGATGCTAGTTGAGAGTGATCAACGACAGGTGCAGGGCAGGAGGCATCTTCGCATGCACTATGAACAGGAGATTGGCTTGCACGTACAACAGTGGAAGAAGTACTGGTGTCACCCGCAGACACTGTTCCTGGACCCTGGGGTTCGGCCCACAAAGTTGGGTGCTTTGCTGCCATGTGCCTGATCATGCTGGTGGTGGTCAGGCTGGTAGTTTTGCTACCCCTGCTGATGCTGGCCTGGCAGGTGGTGCAAATGGCCTTTTTGAGGTTATCGGCAGAGTCTTTAAAAAACAACCAGACTTGGGAAGACCTAACAGTTGTACTGGCAACTTCCGTTGTGTTGGTGTTACAAGGAGTGGTTGCCCGCCTTCTGTCTGCAGCCACCACACTACTTCTTCCTGCCTGTTGGGGTGCTCTGCCTCCCTCCTCCTGTGTGCTGCTGTCCTCACTCTGCATGTCCACCTGCCAGGTTGGGTCAGTTACTACATCATCCACCACCTCATCTTCCACTTCCGCACCCTGGTCCTCCTCCGGACTTTCTGGCAATTGTGTCTCATCATCGTCCACCTCTTGTGACACTTTCCCACCGTCGCCTTCGTATGACCGCGGCTGCTCAAATATTTGGGCATCGCTACAGGCGATCTGCTCTTGCTCCGCTTCAAGTGGACCAGGCAAGAGACCCGAATCTATAAATGGATAAGTGAACAGCTCTTCGGAGTGTCCAAGTGTGGGATCAGCTGTCTCCGGGCACTCGGTATGGTGGGAGGAAGGAGGATCAGGATGAGGAATATGCGGTCCAGACTCACGGCTACTGAGACTTGACCGTGTGGAAGAAAGAGTGGTGATGGTGGTGGTTAAGTGACTGGAAGCATTATCTGCTATCCAACCAATAACCTTTTCACACTGCTCTGTGTTCAATAGTGGTGTTCTGCGGTCCCCTATTAATTGGGACAGGAAGGTCGAGCTAGAAGATGTGGGTGTTTGTTGTGGCACAATTTCAGCTAGCCCATGTCCTCGGCATCTGCCTGCACCATCTCCTTCACATCCAGTTCCCTGTTCCTTGCCACATGCCTTGCCCGTTTTAAATGGAGGACAATATCTTCCACCCTCACTACAAATGGCTGAATTTGGAGCGAACTTATATGTGATCTGTGTGACGGACAAACCACAATTTTAAATAGCTGGCCTGTAGGTAACTATTTTTAACAGCAAACTGGTGTCAATAACTTCGCTGACACACTGAAACAAAATTTTAATGGAGGCCAGAAATGGCAGAATTTTCAGCAAAATTATATTTGATCCGTGTGACGGACCACCCACAGTTTTAAATAGCTGGCCTGTAGGTAACTATATTTAACAGCGCCGACCTTGTGTCAATAAGTTTGCTGACACACTGAAACAAAATTTAAATGGAGGCTACAAAAGACAATATTTTCAGCGCAATTATATGTGATCCGTGTGACGGACAAACCAGTTTTAAATAGCTGGCCTGTAGGTACTTATTTTTAACAGCGCCGACCTTGTGTCAATAAGTTTGCTGACACACTGCAACAAAATTTCAATGGAGGCCAGAAATGGCAATATTTTCAGCGTAATTATATGTGATCCGTGTGAAGGACAAACCATAGTTTTAAATAGCTGGATTTTTAGCGCTGTAATATGGAAAGGATCTGGCTGTATTCTGCAGTGCCAACAAGAAAATGGCGCAGAAAAATGGTGTTCTCTGTATTGCTTTTTAAGCAAATAATCAGGATTAAAATAAAAAAAAAAATTATTCCTGGCCCCTGATACCTGGGGTTATTTCTAAAAATATCTGTAAAAGCACCAGCAAACAGAACTGGAGTGGACCCTCTTGCTATGTGCACTGCAGTCTTCTATATACCCTGCCCACCTGCCTAGCACTGATACCTCTGCAGCTGGATTACACTGTGTGCAGAATTATTAGGCAAGTTGTATTTTAGAGGATTATTTTTATTATTGATCAACAACTATGTTCTCAATCAACCCAAAAGACTCATAAATATCCAAGCTTAATATTTTTGGAAGTTGGAGTGTTTTTTTTTAGATTTAGTAACATAGTAACATAGTTTTTAAGGTTGAAGAAAGACTAAGTCCATCTAGTTCAGCCCATAGCCTAACATGTTGATCCAGAGGAAAGCAAAAAACCCCATGTGGAAAACACTAAGCTCCACATTGGGGAAAAAATTCCTTCCCGACTCCATACGACAATCAGACTAGTTCCCTGGATCAACGCCCTATCAAGGAATCTAGTATATATAACCTGTAATATTATACTTTTCAAGAAAGGTATCCATACCCTTCTTAAATTTTAATAGTGAATCACTCATTACAACATCCTGCGGCAGAGAGTTCCATAGTCTCACTGCTCTTACAGTAAAGAATCCCCGTCTGTGATTATGATTAAACCTTCTTTCCTCCAGACGTAGAAGATGCCCCCTTGTCCCCGTCTCTGGCCTCAGAGTAAAAAGATCAGTAGAAAGGTCTTTGTACTGTCCCCTCATTTGGCTATCTAAGGAGGATATCTGTTTGTGCAGGTGACTATTACTGTGCAGAATTATTATGCAACTTAATAGAAACCAAATATAATCCCATCTCACTTGTTTATTTTCACCAGGCAAACCAATATCAGTGCAGAAAATTTAGAAATAAACATTTCTGACATGCAAAAACAAAAAACAAAAAAATTAGTGATCAATATAGCCGCCTTTCTTTATGACGACACTCAACAGCCTTCCATCCATAGATTCTGTCAGTTGCTTGATCTGTTTTCGATCAACATTGCGTGTAGCAGCCACCACAGCCTCCCAGACACTGTTCCGAGAGGTGTACTGTTTTCCCTCCCTGTAGATCTCACATTTTATGATGGACCACAGGTTCTCTATGGAGTTCAGATCAGGTGAACAAGGGGGCCATATCATTATTTTTTCTTATTTTAGACCTTTACTGGCCAGCCACGCTGTGGAGTAGTTGGATACATGTGATGGAGCATTGTCCTGCATAAAAATCATGTTTTTCTTGAACGATACTGACTTCTTCCTGTACCACTGCTTGAAGAAGTTGTCTTCCAGAAACTGGCAGTAGGTCTGGGAGTTGAGCTTCACTCCTTCCTCAACCCGAAAAGGTCCCACAAGTTCATCTTTTATGATACCAGCCCATACCAGTACCCCACCTCACCTTGCTGGCGTCTGAGTCGGAGTGGAGCTCTCTGCCCTTTACTGATCCAGCCTCTGGCCCATCCATCTGGCCCATCAAGAGTCACTCTCATTTCATCAGTTCATAAAACCTTTGAAAAATCAGTCTTAAGATATTTCTTGGCCCATTCTTGACGTTTTATCTTATGTTTCTTGTTCAAAGGTGGTCGTTTTTTAGCCTTCCTTACCTTGGCCATGTCCCTGAGTATCGCCGACCTTGTGCTTTTTGATACTCCAGTAACATTGCAGCTCTGAAATATGGCAAAACTGGTGGTGAATGGCATCTTGGCAGCTTCACGCTTGATTTTCCTCAATTCATGGGCAATTATTTTGCGCCTTTTTTGGCCAACACGCTTCTTGCGACCCTGTTGGCTATTTGCCATGAAACGCTTGATTGGTCAGTGATCACGCTTCAAAAGTTTGGAAATTTCAAGACTGCTGCATCCCTTTGCAAGACATCTCACAATTTTGGACTTTTCAGAGCCCGTCAAATCCCTCTTCTGACCCATTTTGCCAAAGGAAAGGAAGTTGCCTAATAATTAAGCACACCTTATATAGGGTGTTGATGTCATTAGTCAACACCCCTCCTCATTACAGAGATGCACATCACCAGATTTACTTAATTGGTAGTTGGCTCTCAAGCCTATGCAGCTTGGAGTAGGACAATATGTATAAAAAGTATCATGTGATCAAAATACTCATTTGCCTAATAATTCTGCACACAGTGTAGTCCTCAGAAGGACTGTTAGCTGAGATGGATATGAGAATTTTGTAGAATACCTACACTAACTAATAAACAACCAAATCTCTCCCTAGCTCAGCAGCACCTCTCTCTACACTGCCTGATTCCGGAGCAGACTGTGACAAGCATGGCGGTGCCAGGTCTGATATAGACCTGATGACGCTGTGCGGCCAGCCAATCACAGTAATGCCATAACCAACATGGCTGCGGCATTACAGTGTGTGGCAGACAATCCTTGCATGTTGATTGGTGCTCTAAAGGGCACCAAACAGGTTGGGATGGGACCGGAGCTCCCGCTGAGCAACTCTGGAAATACTCGGCAGGCGCCGAGCATCTCAAGCAGTGAGTTGCTGGGGCGAGCACCGAGCAGTAGGGAGCATGCTCGCTCATCACTAGATCCTACTAAAACTTAAAGACCTTTCACCAAATTTTCCATGTTGAACTGGACATACCATGTAATAGTGGCTGTAGAGCGGAATAAAAGTTCTTTTTTTTAAGTTTGCCTCTTCGTTGTGGACATATTAGCAATCAAAGGATTTGGCACCTAATGAGTTAACTTTTTTTACGCCCAAGTGGATGTTGTCAGAGAGCTTTCACTGGGTACCTGTACTTCTCCCCCCTGAATGATGCTGACCAATCATAACCAGACAGCAGCACTCAAAGGAAAGAAGAACACTCCAGTGGGGGGAGTCGGATGACAGCTGTTGTTCCTGATCGGCTGCAGCCATTACGTTCTGTATAAACTGAAAGAAACAACCGCTAGCTCTTTATTCAGACACATTTTTAAGCTGTATCAAAATAATGGATAACCTCTCTAATAAGTACGGTAAGTTGAGATAAGCTGTGTAGCCATGGTACAGGTTTCATGCTATACTGCTGTGGATGTGGCCATTAGGGTACGCTCACACTAGCATCGATTCTCTCTTGCGAGAGAACTGGGCTGAGTGTCATCTGTGATCCAATTCTCTTGCATAAGAGAATCGCAGTACAGGTGTGGAGAAGATGGACAACTTAATTTCTCCATCTTCTCCATTGATTTCTGTGAGCATAATGGGGATAATGGCTAACATACTTGCATACAGTCGTAGTGTGGGCCCCTAGAGTCAATTTCCGCCTGTTGGCCCCAGACACCAGTACTACCCTGGGAGTGCTGGTTACAGGGCCAACCTGGTTAGGATGTTTAGTGCCCCCCTCACAATGTTCATGCAGAGGGTCTTACCAGGCACATTATGAGGCATATCAAAAAAGACTAACAAGAACATTATGTGCATTACTTTCTGTTATGGTTTATAGATGGTTTTTAAATGACCCAAACACAAGGTAAATTTCAGTGCACTTTCTTACCAAATAGTTTTATTGGTTGTGGGAATATGCTACAAAAGCTTGTATGGTTGTTCTGAATTTATCTGTATGACAGCTTTAAATGTCTGCATGATATTGCAAACTGATAATACTGTTTTTGTTTTTTCAGGAAAATCAAAGTTCATTCAACAAATGTAGCCAGAGATATGTCACAGAATAAAATTATTATCAAGTGAAAGTAATAAACATCTTTAAACATATGAGCAAATTTAGAAGAAACCTAATGCAGATCCATCATAGTAACGGGAAATACACTCTACAGTAACATGAAACAACAAAAAGGAGGATCTGAGAGCCACCTCAGATCTATTCGAGTGTATAAAATACTTTCCAAGCTATGGTAAAATATATTTTTTATTCAAAACCTTTACCCCCCAAGGCTGTTTGCACGTTAATGACCAGGCCAATTTTTACAATTCTGATCAGTGTCACTTTATGAGGTAATAACTCTGGAATGCTTCAATGGATCCCGCTGATTCTGAGAATGTTTTTTCATGACATATTGTACTTCATAGTAGTGATAAAATTTCTTCGATATGACTTGCATTTATTTGTAAAAAAAAAATGGAAATTTGTCAAAAAAAATTTAAAATTTAGCAATTTTCAAACTTTGAATTCTTATGCCCTTAAATCAGAGAGATATGGCACACAAAATAATTAATAAATACCATTTCCCAGATGTCTACTTTACATCAGCACAATTTTTGAAACAATTTTTTTTTGTTATGAAGTTAGAAAGGTTAAAAATTGACCAGCAATTTCTCATTTTTCCAACAAAATTTACAAAACCATTTTTTTTAGGGACGACATCACATTTGAAGTGACTTTGAGGGGTCTATATGGCAGAAAATACCCAAATGTGACACCATTCTAAAAACTGCCACCCCTCAAGATACTCAAAACCATATTCAATAAGTTTATTAACCCTTCTGGTGCTTCACAGGAATTTTTGGAATCTGTAAGAAAAAAATTAACATTTTACTTTTTTTCACAAAAATTTAACTTTAGACCCACATTCTTTTATTTTTTCAAGGGTAGCAGAAAAAAATGGACCTCAAAATTTGTTGTGCAATTTCAACTGAGCATGCCAATACCCCATATGTGAGGGAAAACCACTGTTTGGGTGCAAAGCAGTGCTCGGAAGGGAAGGAGCACCATTTGACTTTTTGAATGCAAAATTTTCTGGAATAATTAGCGGACGCCATGTTGCATTTGGAGAGTCCCACAAGTGACACCACTTTGGAAACTGAACCCGTCAGGGAACTTATGTAGATGTGTGGTGAGCACCTTGAACCCCCAGGTGCTTTACAGAAGTTTATAACATTGAGCCATGAAAATAAAAATTCTACATCTTTGCCACAAAAATGTTTTTTAGCCCCTAATTTTTCATAAGCGTAACAGGATAAATTGCACCATCCAATTTGATGTTCAATTTCTCCTGAGTATGTCGATACCCAATATGTGGAGGAAAACTACCGTTTGGGCACACAGCAGGGCTTGGAAGGGAAGGAGCGTAATTTGACTGCAAAATTTGCTTGAATAATTAGCGGACTCCATGTTGCATTTGGAGAGCCCCTGATGTGCCTAAGCAGTGGTAACCCCCCACAAGTGACACCATTTTGCAAACTAGACCCCTTAGGGAACTTATCAAGTTGTGTTGCGTGCACCTTGAACCCCCAGGTGCTTCACAGAAGTTTTAAACATTGAGCTGTGAAAATAAAAATTTCACATTTTTCCCCACAAAAATGCTAGTTTAGCACCAATTTTTTAATTTTCAAAAGGGTAAAAGGAGAAAATGGAAGCCAAAATTTATTGTGCAATTTCTCGTGAGTATGGAGATACTTCATATGTGGGGGGAAAACTGCTGTTTGGGTGCACGTCAGAGCTCAGAAAAGAAGGAGTGGCGGTTTGGAACACAGACTTTGATGGAATGGTCTGCGGGTGTCATGTCGAATTTGGAGAGCTCCTGATGTGCCTAAACAGTGGAAAACTCACACAAGTGACCCCATTTTGGAAATTAGACCCCTCAAGGAATTTATCTAGATGTGTGGTGAGCATCTTGAATCCACAGGTGCTTCACAGAATTTTACAACGTTGATCTGTGAAAATGAAAAAAGGGTGCAGTGAGCATGTTGACACCAAATGTGCCTCACAGAATTTTACATCATTGGACGGTGAACAAAGAATAATTACATTTTCACCACCAAAGTTCTGTTTTCACACTGGGAAATGGGTAAAAATGGCACCAAAATTTGTCGCACAATTTCTGCTGAATGTAAAAATACCCCATATGTGGCTGTACAGTACTGCTTAGCCACACAGCGAGACTAGGGAGGGACAGAGCGCTATTTGACTCCTGGAGCAAAGATTTTTCTAGAAATATACAGACACTCTGAGTCTTAGAAGAGCAGAATCCCACCACAAGTCACCCCATTTTGGAAATTATACCCCTCGGGGAATTTATTTACAGGTGTGGTGAGGATTTTAGCTACATCAGTGTTTTCCAGAAACAAGCAGCAGTGGATGCCGCTGAGTGAAAATTGCAAACTGCCGTTGTAGTGACTAGTGTTGAGCCACCCCCGTAGTGTTCGAGTTCGGTTCGGTTCGTCAAACACCCTTGTGTTCGCCGAACTGTTCGTCGAACACCTTCGAACACCGTTAAAACCAATGGCAGGCAAACAAAAACACATAGAAACACATAGAAAACACCTTCAAAGGTGTCCAAAAGCTGACAAACTGCTCAGAAGACATAACTAACACATGGAAAAATGACAAGTACATATAGTCATGCGAAAAGAAAAGAGGTGGAGGAGTAAAAGGAGGGGGAGACACAGATATAGGCATGTCATGCCCTTCTAAAATCCAAAAAGTGAGAAGCCGACACGGCCAGTCCGTTCCTGCCCGTGCCACCTCCGTGTCGCCGGGTTTGTGCCAGAGCCGCGGTGGACCCTGACGGCCAGCCCCCCTCTCCCAATACTGGTGCCTGTCCGCTGGTAGGTCGAGCGAGCCCCCCTGTGGTGGAGGCAGCTCTAAGCTTTTTAATTTAAATTGTCTCTCTAATTTGAATGAATACACTTTAAATCCTTTTACAAGTATCTATTGAAGGGCAAGTCTCATGCCAGCAGCTGCGTAATTCCAGCTCCAGTAGCGTCCACTAAAGCTGCTGCAGTTAAAAAGCTTTTATAAGGATCGAGCTCGGCTGTCCACCGCAAGGCGTCCTACCGCCAGTCCCAGCCCCTATGCCTTGGGGTGCCTCCTGATGCTCTTCACTGAGTATCCCGTGGTCCCGAAGCATTTCCGTTGAAAAAATTAAGTGTCCAAACTACAGGTGGTGTAGCTTGCTTAACAGCCGGGATAATCCGCTGACTAGCAGACACTGCTACTAGGCACAAAGTATTTCCTGGGCTAAATGCAGTTAAAAATTTGTAATTAGATACTCTCGTTGGATGCTGAGAAAGCATTCCATAGAGTCTCCTGGCACGCCATATATTATTCTCTTAAAAAGCTTGGGGTAGGGGTCTAGGGGACCCTTTTATAGCCAAAATCACGGCCCTGTATCGCAATACATCACCTAGGCTGAAGATAAATGGAACTGTAGCACCCCGAGGGCTTGGTTGCTACAGAGGTATTGCACCTCACCCAGAGGTGTGATATCTCATTCTCAGGTAAGGATGGAGTGTGGATCAGGACCCGACACCTGCATGCATTACACCACATTGCCGTGGGGCAGGGCGACCAATATGCCCCTGAGATGGGCACGACAGTACTTTTCCCTGGCTGGAGTGGGGGGAGGGAACACTGAGAAAGGGGAACCCTGTAGTGCAGGAGCAGGGAGGAAGCAGTTCCTGGGTGCATTGAGAAGGGAGTATAAAAGGTGGGCACCATCTTAGTTCAGTGCAGAGAAGTCTGAGCAGAAGTGACAGGGAGCAGGGGCTCTGCATGAGCTCTGCTCCGGAGGCGGGCCTAGTAACAGAGGCCCAGGCCTGGAAGAGGGAGAAGGAAGGAAGAGGAGCGGAGAAGGCTCCAGGAACGAGGAACGAAGGGATCCCAGGGGTGTGGACGGGCGAGTCGCCACCGCACGCCCGAATCCACCTGCGTGGAGGGGTCAGGCCAAAGGGGGAGACCGGTCCCCGAAACTAGTGGAGGCGGGAAACGACCCTCAGCTAGAAACCGGAGGCTGTGACATTTTATGTGGCGCAGCCCTTCGCTACACCCACTAGGAGGGCAGCACATAGGGTCAGGGAAACTGGTGCCAAGTTTACCAAGAGGAGGCCCGAGGCAGCCGTACAGAAGGGTTGGTAAGAAAGGCCAGACAAAGGACACACAAAGGGGGTCCTGTGAAGCGCTCCAAAGTTATCTGGGAGTTGTCTGAGCCCCTCACCTGGTGAGCACAGTACGACGTGGGCAGCCGTTACCTGCAGAAGTGGTCTGGATAATAAGAACTGTGAGTAAAGGCCCTGGACTGCATCACTGACTCCGTGTCATTACTGCTGCTGCCCTGCACCATCACCCCCATCCTCCGCATACACTGCCCTGAGGTTATACTCCTCCCGTGGGGAGTTATGCTACGCTCTGCTGCACCCACAACACCAGCCTCACTCTGACCGCAATCCACGGGTGGCGTAGTTGGACATTTAAACATCAAAACCACATAAATAGTTCCGCCACAGGTTTGACCGCCCTGAGCCACGGAACCGGGTCGCCGCCACGGAGACTACAACCACCAGCATCCACCAAAAAGGGTCCGGCTCCGGATGTCCCAAGGCCCAGGGGGCGCGTCAGAACATTTTCATCACCTTTCATAATCACCAATGGGACAAGGCAGGGATGTCCTCTGTCCCCTCTCTTATACATCCTAGTGACGGAGCACCTGCTCTCATCAATTCGCCATAACCCCAATATTAGGTGGATTGAGGTGGGAGGCACCGAGTACAAGTGCTCTCTATTTGCTGATGATGTCCTAGTATATATCACTCAATCACATATATCCATCCCTGCTGTTATGGCTGAAATAGATCACTTTGTTACATGGTCAAATTTTAAAATCAATACAGCGAAGTCTGAGGCCATCGATGTCTCCCTCCCCAAATCCATACAGGATTCCATCCAGTCCAACTCTCCCTTTGCCTGGCCCTCACAGGGTATCAAATTCTTAGGAATTCCTATTCATAGAGACCTCTCCCGTCTATGTTATCTTAATTTTGGGCCCTTTATTGAACAACTCCATACAGACCACGGTTGGCAAGTTAGAACTGTAAGATTCACAACGTGAACCACTGGTGTTTTGTGGAAAACACTGTGTTCCAAATTATTATGCAAAAAGTGTTTAGGAGTGATAAGGGAAGAATTTGTTTGTTTGTCAGTTAAACTCATTGATGGTGATGTGTGTCAGGGCTCTTTATATCACGGTAAGCAATTGCAGACACCTGTGCTAATTAGTTTGGCAGGTGTGTCCAATGAACGGCAAGACTACTTAAGAAGGCTGTCCCACATTATTAAGCAGCCTACATTTTCTGCCAAAATGGGAAAGAAAAAGGATGTGTCGGCTGCTGAGAAGCAACAAATTGTGGAGTGTTTAGGTCAAGGCATGACTACAATCAACATTGTGCGATGATCAGGATGAAGTGTCTTGGCAATCAAGAAGTATGTAGCTGATTCACAATACACACGTGTGCGTGCTGATAAGGGCAAATTGAGGACTCTTTCCTACAGGCAATTACGTCAGGTTAAAAGAGCAGCAGCAAAAAAGCCTTGTCATAGCAGCAGACAAGTTTTTGAAGCTGCTGGTGCCTCCAACGTCCCCCGAACAACAAGATGCAGGGTCCTTCAGAGGTTTGCAGCTGTGCGTACGCCATCCTGTCGACCTCCTCTATCCACTGCACACAAGCAGAAATGGCTCCAGTGGGCCAAACAATACATGAAGACTGACTTCAAAACTGTTTTGTTCACGGATGAGTGCCGTGCAACGCTCGATGGTCCAGATGGATGGAGTGGAGGATGGCTGGTTGATGGACACCCCACGCAAACACGGCTACAGCGCCAACAAGGAGGAGGTGGAGTAATGTTTTGGGCTGGAATCATGGGGAGAGAGATTGTCGGTCCCTTTAGGATCCCTGAAGGGGTAAAGATGAACTCCATAATGTATGTGGAGTTTCTCAAACAGCACTTCCTGCCATGGTTCAAGAAGAAGAACCGTGTATTCCACAGCAACATCATTTTCATGCATGATAATGCACCGTCTCATGCTGCACATAACACATCTGCATCTCTGACTGATATGGGCATAAAAGGAGACAAACTTATGGTGTGACCCCCATGCTCCCCTGACCTCTACCCCATTCAGAACCTCTGGAACATCATCAAAAGGAGTGTCTATGATGGCGGGAGGCAGTTCACATCTAAGCAACAGCTCTGGGAGGGTATTCTGTCCTCATGCAAAACAATTGAAGCAGAAACCATCCAAAACCTGACAAATTCAATGGATGAGAGAGTTCAGAAGCTCCTTTCGAACAAGGGGTCCTATGTGCAAATGTAACATAACCTAGAATAAAGTTTTGAGTTGAAAACTGTTTGATTTCAGTTTCTAATAACCTGCTAATGCTTATAATTTCAAAAATGACCATTTTTTTGGTCTTTATTAAAATGAAAAGGTTGATCGAAGAGTGTGGGGGATCTAAGAGTATGGCAACCCAGTAGTCAGGATTACTTCGAATTCTGACAATCTGAGGGTCATGTTGCAGGTAGTGCAGCAAGAAGGCACTTATGTGTCTTGCGCATCTCGGAGCCCCAAAATTATTTTCCAGGCTAGATGCAGCTAAAAATTATTATTAATTTTAAATCTGGTGGAGCTTAGTATAGATGGCCTAATAGAATCAGTACTGCACACTGCTACAAAGCCCAAATTATTTTCCAGCCAAGATACAGATAAACATGATTAGTAATTTGAAAGCTTAAAACGGTTGGTGAGGTGATTTTAACCAATCATCAAGCTTTTACTCTCCCCAGGATGACACAGGGGTAGAAAAGTCGTTTAGGATCCATGATTTGTTCATCTTTATGAACGTGAGTCTGTCTACATTATCAGTGGAGAGCCGCGTGCACTTATCTGTCAGCACACCACCAGCAGCGCTGAACACACGTTCAGACAGAACGCTGGCTGCGGGGCATGACAAGATCTCCAAGGCGTAAATGGCGAGCTCCGGCCATTTATCCAGATTGGAAGCCCAAAAAGAGCAAGGGTCCAGTGACACAGTCATGGCTTCAATGTTTACTTGGAGATACTCCTGTACCATCGTCTCTAGGCGTTGACTATGTGTCAGACTTCTTGTCTCCTGTGGCCTTGCAAAGGATGGGCTAAAAAAGTGGTGAAATGATTCCGCAAAATTGATGTTACCAGCAGATACTGTGCTGAACACTCGACGGTCCCACGGTTGGCAAGTTGGAACTGTGAGATTCACTACGTGCACCACTGGTGTATTGTGGAAAAGCACATGTAAGATTCTGCAACAGTCTCTGCTGATACTCCTGCATGCGTGCATCCCTTTCTATGCCAGGAATAATTTCTGCAAATTTACTTTTGTACCGGGGATCTAACAGTGTGGCAACCCAGTAGTCAGGATTATTTCTAATTCTCACAATTCGAGGGTCATGTTGCAGGTAGTGCAGCAAGAAGGCACTCATGTGTCTTGCGCATCCAGGAGCACCAAGTCCCTGTTGTGTTGGTGGCGAGGTAACAATCATGCTTCCTTCCTCTGTCCTCTCCCCCCAACCTCGCACAACAGAAATGTGATCAAGGTCTCCCTCATCTGATGAGTCTTCCATCAGTTCGTCCTCCACTTCTTACTGGGCTCCTGCACCTTCCTCACTAGTTTGGCTGCTACCATGCGCCCTGGTATAACCATCTCCCCCACCCTCACATGTCTGCCGCCTTGGTGCTGCCGACCGTCTGGACCTTGCAGATGTTAGCCCTTCCGCATACAACTCCTCCTCCTCTACTTCCTCCACCTCCTCTTGTGCCACCACCTGACTCCGAATTCTGTTTAACATGTGCTCCAGCATGTAAATCTCCGGAACAGTCATGCTGATAATGGCATCGTCAGCACTAAACATCTTCGTCGCCATTTCAAAACTGTGCAGAAGGGTGCATAGGTCCCTGATCTGAGACCACTCCTCCAGCGTGATTTGCCCCACCTCTGGATCTCGTTGGCCCAGGCTATACGTCAGAACGTATTGCACCAGGGCTTGTCGGTGCTGCCACAGTCGCTGCAACATGTGCAGAGTTGAATTCCACCGGGTAGGCACATCGCATTTTAGCCGGTGAAGTGGCAGGCCCAACGACTTCTGTAGAGATGTAAGTCGCTGAGCTGCGGGATGCGAAAGGCGGAAGTGAGCACACAGCGACCGTGCCCTCTGCAAAAGGCCATCTAGTCCGGGATAGTGGGCTAAAAATTGTTGGACAACCAGGTTCAACACGTGAGCCATACAAGGCACGTGTTTGACATTGCCCCGGCGAAGGGCCGCACCCAGGTTTGCAGCATTGTCGCACACGGCCTTCCCTGGTTTCAGGTCCAGTGGAGACAACCATTCATGAAATTGGTTCTCCAGAGCTAACCACAACTCCTCAGCTGTGTGACTCACATTTCCCAGACATTTCAAAGTAAAAACCGCCTGATGACGTTGAGCCCTACTGCCAGCATAGTAAGGAGGTGTGCAGGATCCCTTCTGCGCAGTTAGAAAGCTTGTGGCAAGACCAGACAGGCTTTGGGTGCAGGTGGAGGACCGAGAGGAGGTTGAGGAGGCAGAAGCAGTGGAGGAACTTTGAGATAAAGAGGATTGACGCACAACTCATGGGGACGGCAAGACTTGGACAGCAGCCCCTTGTCCTGCTGTCACCATAGTTACCCAGTGCCCAGTCAGCGACATGTAACGCCCCTGTCCATGCCTACTCGTCCAAGTGTCTGTGGTGAAATGCACCCTGTCACACACAGAGTTTCTCAAAGAAGCGGTGATGTTGTGTGCGACATGCTGGTGGAGCGCAGGCACACCTTTCTTTGAGAAGTAGTGCCGACTGGGCATCTGGTACTGGGGCACTGCGACGGACATAAGGTCTCGAAAATCCTCTGTGTCCACCAGGCGGAAAGGCAGCATTTCTGTAGCCAAGAGCTTGCAGATGGTGAAATTCAACCTCTTAGCTTTCTCATGGCTAGGAGGAAATGGTCTTTTACTTGTCCACATGTGAGGGACCAAGGGCTGGCTGTTGTGCTTAGACGGGGTTGATAAGGGTGTCCCCAGCAAACTGCCGGTCTGTGAGGAAGATGCAGGCGGACATGTTAGGTTGCCTTGATCCAAAGGTGGTGCTATCGATGTCGGACAGCGCTCAACACCAGCTGGTGTTACCACCTCCAAAGAAAATGATGACCTGCCAATCACGCTGGCTGTTGCAGGTAAAGAGGTGGCAGGTCTGCGTCCCAAAACAGGTGTGACTGCTGTCCCCCCAGTCACAGAGGATGAAGAGGCCGCAGATGCACAAGATGGGGCAGATGGTGGTTGGCCCGGCCGGCTAGGCCGCATTGTAGCACAGTGAGCTTCCCACTGCAACTTATGCTTCATGTCCATGTGCCGGTTCATGCATGAAGTACTCAAACTGTATTTTTTGGCCTCTACTTAGCTTTTGTTGACAAATGTTACAGATAACACGAGTTGGGTCATCTTTATCGATCTGAAAAAATGCCCAGGCTATGCAAGGCTTAGCACTCATGCGACCTGAAGAGCCACCACGACTTGTGGTCAGAGGCAGAGTTGTGTTTGAGGATGCAGTTGTTGACGTGCTTCCAGTACTACGTCTCTGTCCAGGAAGGCGCAACCTGACCTCGTCGTCACTAGCATCCTCCTCCACCTCCTCTGCTGACCTCTGCTCCACCTCCTCTGGCTGACTGTGGGTTGACAGTAAGTGGGATCTCCAACCTCATCATCATCACCCTGTGTGTTATCACACCCTCACAGAGCCAACCTGTTCCTGCCCTGACAAAAAACTAAAGTTGTCGCTCCAATCAGGTATTTGAGTCTCATCATCGTCTTCCTCATTGTCTCCACCAACAGGAGTTACAGTTTGGGAATGAGGGTCTACATTATGTTCAGAACCTTCTGCGTCTGGTCCTGGATCCGACTCATAAAAATTCTGGGCATCAGTGCAGATCATTTCCTCGTCTGGATTCACAGAAGCGCTGGAGCCGACCTCTGATTCCCAGGCTATAGTATGAGTAAACAGCTCTGCAGACTCAACCATCTGTTCTACCTCATACTCAGACGGGCAGCTGGAGATTTGGGAGCTGTGAGGAAGCAAGTGCGATTGGGGTGACACCTCTGAGGACTGGAGTATTTGTGATGTTGAAGTTGATGTGGAGGAGAGCCCACTTAAAGGAGCACTTGATATCCGTTGAAGCACCTGCTGTTTTTGTGCCTCATCTGGAATTTGTAGCGATTGGCGTGGCCGTAAGAAAGGGATCTTATCACATTGTCCGCTAAAAGATGTAGACATTTTAGTTTGGCTGGAAGATGGTCTTTCTTCTGCAGATGTTACTGTTGCTTTAACACCTACCCCACGGACAAAACTTTTTTCCCCTTCCCAACACGCCTATTGCCCTTTCCACCAGCAGCAGGCCTTTTTCCACTCATTTTGGTGGTTAACTAATTCACAACTCTGGAGTTGTTTGCACAAGAAAACAACGGATGGGAACCGAGCAGAGCTGAGTGGCCAAACTGTGGTATTAGGCCAAAACTATCATCTGGGTTAGATGCATATATATATTTTTTCAGAGCTAGATGCAGAAAAAAATTATATTCAATTTGCAACCTGATGGAGGTCAGTATAGATGGACTAATAAACCAAGTCCCACACACTGCTAGAAGGCCAAATATTTTTTCAGAGCTAGATGCAGAAAAAAATTATATTCAATTTGCAACCTGATGGAGGTCAGTATAGATGGACTAATAGACCAAGTCCCACACACTGCTAGAAGCCCAAATATTTTTTCAGAGCTAGATGCAGATAAAAATTATATTCAATTTGCAACCTGATGGAGGTCAGTATAGATGGACTAATAGACCAAGTCCCACACACTGCTAGAAGCCCAAATATTTTTTCAGACCTAGATGCAGAAAAAAATTATATTCAATTTGCAACCTGATGGAGGTCAGTATAGATGGACTAATAGAACAAGTCCCACACACTGCTAGAAGCCCAAATATTTTTTCAGAGCTAGATGCAGAAAAAAATTATATTCAATTTGCAACTTGATGGAGGTCAGTATAGATGGACTAATAAACCAAGTCCCACACACTGCTAGAAGCCCAAATATTTTTTCAGAGCTAGATGCAGAAAAAAATTATATTCAATTTGCAACCTGATGGAGGTCAGTATAGATGGACTAATAGACCAAGTCCCACACACTGCTAGAAGGCCAAATATTTTTTCAGAGCTAGATGCAGATAAAAATTATTTTTAATTTGCAACCTGATGGAGGTCAGTATAGATGGACTAATAGAACAAGTCCCACACACTGCTAGAAGGGCAAATATTTTTTCAGAGCTAGATGCAGATAAAAATTATTTTTAATTTGCAACCTGATGGAGGTCAGTATAGATGGACTAATAGAGCAAATCCCACACACTGCTAGAAGGGCAAATATTTTTTCAGAGCTAGATGCAGACAAAAAATTATTTTAAATTTGCAACCTGATGGAGGTCAGTATAGATGGACTAATAGAACAAGTCCCACACACTGCTAGAAGGCCAAATATTTTTTCAGAGCTAGATGCAGATAAAAATTATTTTTAATTTGCAACCTGATGGAGGTCAGTATAGATGGACTAATAGACCAAGTCCCACACACTGCTAGAAACCCAAATATTTTTTCAGAGCTAGATGCATAAAAAAATTATATTCAATTTGCAACCTGATGGAGGTCAGTATAGATGGACTAATAGAACAAGTCCCACACACTGCTAGAAGCCCAAATATTTTTTCAGAGCTAGATGCAGAAAAAAATTATATTCAATTTGCAACTTGATGGAGGTCAGTATAGATGGACTAATAAACCAAGTCCCACACACTGCTAGAAGCCCAAATATTTTTTCAGAGCTAGATGTAGAAAAAAATTATATTCAATTTGCAACCTGATGGAGGTCAGTATAGATGGACTAATAGATCAAGTCCTACACACTGCTAGAAGGCCAAATATTTTTTCACAGCTAGATGCAGAAAAAAATTATATTCAATTTGCAACCTGATGGAGGTCAGTATAGATGGACTAATAGACCAAGTCCCACACACTGCTAGAAGCCCAAATATTTTTTCAGAGCTAGATGCAGATAAAAATTATATTCAATTTACAACCTGATGGAGGTCAGTATAGATGGACTAATAGAACAAGTCCCACACACTGCTAGAAGCCCAAATATTTTTTCAGAGCTAGATGCAGATAAAAATGATATTCAATTTGCAACCTGATGGAGGTCAGTATAGATGGACTAATAGAACAAGTCCCACACACTGCTAGAAGCCCAAATATTTTTTCAGAGCTAGATGCAGATAAAAATTATTTTTAATTTGCAACCTGATGGAGGTCAGTATAGATGGACTAATAGAACAAGTCCCACACACTGCTAGAAGCCCAAATATTTTTTCAGAGCTAGATGCAGAAAAAAATTATATTCAATTTGCAACCTGATGGAGGTCAGTATAGATGGACTAATAGACCAAGTCCCACACATTGCTAGAAGCCCAAATATTTTTTCAGAGCTAGATGCAGAAAAAAATGATATTCAATTTGCAACCTGATGGAGGTCAGTATAGATGGACTAATAGAACAAGTCCCACACACTGCTAGAAGCCCAAATATTTTTTCAGCGCTAGATGCAGATAAAAATTATTATTAATTTGCAACCTGATGGAGGTCAGTATAGATGGACTAATAGAACAAGTCCCACACACTGCTAGAAGCCCAAATATTTTTTCAGAGCTAGATGCAGAAAAAAATTATATTCAATTTGCAACCTGATGGAGGTCAGTATAGATGGACTAATAGACCAAGTCCCACACACTGCTAGAAGTCCAAATATTTTTTCAGAGCTAGATGCAGATAAAAATTATTTTTAATTTGCAACCTGATGGACGTCAGTATAGATGGACTAATAGAACAAGTCCCACACACTGCTAGAAGGGCAAATATTTTTTCAGAGCTAGATGCAGATAAAAATTATTTTTAATTTGCAACCTGATGGAGGTCAGTATAGATGGACTAATAGAACAAGTCCCACACACTGCTAGAAGGGCAAATATTTTTTCAGAGCTAGATGCAGACAAAAAATTATTTTTAATTTTTCAACCTGATGGAGGTCAGTATAGATGGACTAATAGAACAAGTCCCACACACAGCTAGAAGGCCAAATATTTTTTCAGAGCTAGATGCAGACAAAAAATTATTTTTAATTTGCAACCTAATGGAGGTCAGTATAGATGGACTAATAGAACAATTCCCACACACTGCTAGAAGGCCAAATATTTTTTTAGAGCTAGATGCAGATAAAAATTATTTTTAATTTTCAAACTGATGGAGGTCAGTATAGATGGACTAATAGATCAAGTCCCACAAACTGCTAGAAGCCCAAATATTTATTCAGAGCTAGATGCAGAAAAAAATTATATTCAATTTGCAACCTGATGGAGGTCAGTATAGATGGACTAATAGACCAAGTCCCACACACTGCTAGAAGCCCAAATATTTTTTCAGAGCTAGATGTAGAAAAAAATTATATTCAATTTGCAACCTGATGGAGGTCATTATAGATGAACTAATAGACCAAGTCCCACACACTGCTAGAAGGCCAAATATTTTTTCAGAGCTAGATGCAGAAAAAAATTATATTCAATTTGCAACCTGATGGAGGTCAGTATAGATGGCCTAATAGACCAAGTCCCACACACTGCTAGAAGCCCAAATATTTTTTCAGAGCTAGATGCAGATAAAAATTATATTCAATTTGCAACCTGATGGAGGTCAGTATAGATGGACTAATAGAACAAGTCCCACACACTGCTAGATGGGCAAATATTTTTTCAGAGCTAGATGCAGATAAAAATTATTTTTAATTTGCAACCTGACGGAGGTCAGTATAGATGGACTAATAGAACAAATCCCACACACTGCTAGAAGGGCAAATATTTTTTCAGAGCTAGATGCAGACAAAAAAATATTTTTAATTTGCAACCTGATGGAGGTCAGTATAGATGGACTAATAGAACAAGTCCCACACACTGCTAGAAGGCCAAACATTTTTTCAGAGTTAGATGCAGATAAAAATTATTTTTAATTTGCAACCTGATGGAGGTCAGTATAGATGGACTAATAGAACAAGTCCCACACACTGCTAGAAGGGCAAATATTTTTTCAGAGCTAGATGCAGACTAAAAATTATTTTTAATTTTTCAACCTGATGGAGGTCAGTATAGATGGACTAATAGAACAAGTCCCACACGCTGCTAGATGGGCAAATATTTTTTCAGAGCTAGATGCAGATAAAATTTATTTTTAATTTACAACCTGATGGAGGTCAGTATAGATGGATTAATAGAACAAATCCCACACACTGCTAGAAGGGCAAATATTTTTTCAGAGCTAGATGCAGACAAAAAAATATTTTTAATTTGCAACCTGATGGAGGTCAGTATAGATGGACTAATAGAACAAGTCCCACACACTGCTAGAAGGCCAAACTGTTAGAACCTTGCTGTTAGGTTTTTTTCCTTTGCTGGTCACATGACCTTGTTGGCCTATTTAATCCTGCTCCGCCCTTCTGGCTTTGCTGGACTTCATTGTATAACTACTTTCTAGCTAGCCTGTGCTCTGTATCTAACTCTGTTAGTTTGCTTGGTCTACGGACCTCTATGTTCTATCTATTTTGTTTGTTCGTCTGTCTGCTACTATTTCTGTTAGGAGGTGTCCCATATTCCTCCCAGTCCTTAGTACTTGTAGGGATTCCCTCCCCACATCTATAGGTCTTCGTACAGACTAGATTAGGACTTTAGCAGGTCTGATCGCAGGATCAGGTTCCCTGTTACATCTTAGGGATTCAGCTGAGTCTTATAGTAGGGACAGATCTCCTCTCTTTCCTTAGCTTTGGTAGCAGAACATAACAGTAAGTCCAGCCTGCAAATTCTCTAAGGAAAGATTTTTTTTTTTTTTTGTTCCATCATGGTGTCGGTTCAGGATTTGGCTAAACACCTGCAGGGACTCTCTCTGGAGGTGGCCGAGCTCCGTCAGCACGTGAGTAACTGTCCTGGAGCACATTTCTTGGAGCCTAAGGTATGTTTGCCGGATTTATTTTTTGGTGAACATCGAGAATTTTTTTCATTTAAAAATGCTTGCTTATTGTATTTTCGTTTGAGACCCAAGTCCTCTGGGGATGAATCCCAGCGCGTAGGGTTCATAATGTCACTTTTGCGCAAAGAGCCTCAGGAGTGGGCCTTTTCTTTGCAACCTAGTGATACATGCTTCAGATCAGTGGATAGTTTTTTTTCTGCTTTAGGACTATTATATGATGATCCTGACCGTGTGGCATCAGCTGAGACTGAGTTGAGACGTTTAAAACAAGGATCAGGTAATGTCGAAAAATATTGTACTCATTTTCGTCGTTGGTCCACTCAAACAGGGTGGAACGATTCTGCTCTGAAAAGTCTATTTCTTGCTGGGCTCAGTGAAAGGGTTAAAGACCTGCTAATTGCTTATCCTACACCTGAGGATTTGCAACAGGCTATGCAATTAGCTATACGGGTGGATAGAAGACTGCGTGCTAGGGTTAATGAGAGCAAATCCTCTGCTATGTCAGTTTCTGGTTATGATAATGTGTGTACTAACAGTGGTGAACCGATGGAGATTGGATCGGTGGCACCTCGCTCTCAAGAAAAAGACCGTCGTTTTTCGCAAGGCTTGTGTTTCTATTGCGGAAAATCTGGTCATTTGATTAAAGGCTGTGAGCTTCGTATGAAGAAAGAAAAAAAAATGGTCAGTCACGCCCGTATTGCCTGTTTAAATTCCAAGGGTATATTTTTAGCTGCTTCCACGATTGCTCAGGAAAAATTAATGGAATTTCGGGTGTTTGTTGATTGCGGGTCTACACTGAATGTAATTGATGGGGGATTCTTGGAAAGACTCAATTTAAAACCTGAACCTTTGTCATCCCCCATTGCTGTGGTTTCTGTGGATGGCTCCCCTTTGAAGAATATTACTCTCAAGGTCAGTGAATTTCCTCTCACTATTAATGGTGTTCACCATGAGAAATTGGATTTGGTAGTGTTGAATAACTTGCCTTCTCCAGTAATATTGGGTTTGCCCTGGTTAAAATTTCACAATCCTGTACTGGATTGGTCTACCAGTGAAATTAAATCCTGGAGCCATAAATGTTATGACAAGTGTTGTAACGGGTGTATTGCAGCTTTGGATAGGGGAGAATTGCCTGTTCCTATTCAGGATTTTTGGAGAGTTTTTTCTGAGAAGGAATCGCAGGTTTTGCCTCCCCATAGAGACTATGATTGTTCTATTGAATTTGTCCCTGGAGCGACTCTTCCTAAAAGTCGTTTATTTAACCTTACTATTCCTGAGAGAAAGGCTTTGGAGGAATACATACAGACAAGTTTGGCCGCCGGTCACATTAGGCCCTCTAAGTCTCCTGTGGCGGTTGGATTTTTTTTTGTAAAAAAAAAGGACGGCGGTTTACGTCCTTGTCTGGATTTTCGTGAGATCAACAAAATTACGGTACGCAATCCTTACCCACTGCCATTGATTCCTGATCTGTTTAACCAGTTATTGGGGGCCAAGTGGTTCTCTAAAATTGACCTTAAGGGGGCATACAATCTGTTGCGCATGAAGGAGGGTGATGAATGGAAGACTGCTTTTAACACTCCTGTGGGTCATTTTGAGAATCTGGTTATGCCTTTTGGTCTTACTAATGCTCCTGCATTTTTTCAGAATCTGATTAATGACATCCTTAGACCTTTGATCGGTAAAAATGTGGTTGTGTATTTGGATGACATTTTGATTTATTCGCCAGATCTGGAGTCTCATTGGCGGAGCGTGCGTGAGGTATTACAGTTATTAATGGACAATTCGCTTTTTGCTAAGCTGGAGAAATGTGAGTTCGCTGTACAGAGAATTAGTTTTTTGGGCTACATTATCTCCAGCAAAGGTTTTGAGATGGATCCGGTTAAGGTTCAGGCTGTGCAGGAATGGCCTAGGCCTATTGGTTTGAAATCGACACAGAGGTTTTTGGGTTTCGCCAATTACTACAGAAAATTCATAAAAAATTTTTCTAGTATTGTCAAACCTCTGACTGATCTCACCAGGAAAGGTGCTGATGCAGTTCAGTGGTCTTCTGAGGCCATTGAAGCTTTTGTGTATCTCAAGGAGAGGTTCACCTCTGCTCCCATCCTTATGCAGCCTGATGTTACTAGGCCGTTTTTGGTTGAGGTTGATGCTTCCTCTGTGGGGGTTGGCGCAGTATTGTCTCAGGATAACGGGGATGGATTACATCCCTGTGCCTTTTTTTCAAAAAAATTTTCGGAGACTGAACTGAATTACGATATTGGTAATCGGGAATTATTGGCTATTAAACTCGCATTTGAACACTGGCGCCACTTCTTGGAAGGTGCGGAATTTCCCGTTCAGGTTCTTACGGATCATAAAAATCTGATATATCTTGATGCTGCCAAGCGCCTGAATGCCCGTCAGGCTAGGTGGGCACTGTTTTTCTCGCGGTTTAATTTCTCCGTTACTTACATCCCTGGTACTAAGAATGTTAAGGCGGATGCCTTGTCTCGCAGTTTTTCTCCCATAGTCGGTGCTGAGAAAGAGGAAAACATTTTACAAGAAGGTGTTGTGATAGCTGCTTTAGACTCCGTTTTGGAAGATGAGATTCTTAAAGCTCAGGAGAATGCCCCATCTTACACTCCTCATGGGAGGTTGTTTGTGCCTGAGACCTTTAGGAGAGATTTGTTTGTTGAGTGTCACGAATCTCGGTTGGCAGGTCATCCCGGAATCTCTGAGACCAAGAGACTGGTGGGTCGCAGTTTTTGGTGGCCTGGATGGCAGAAGGAAGTCATTAAGTGGGTGCGCCAATGTACTATATGTGCTAGATCTAAGTCCTCACATACTCCTGCTGAGGGGTTGCTTTGTCCTTTGGAGGTCCCCAGTGCTCCTTGGACACATTTGGCTATGGACTTTATAACTGACCTTCCCCCCTCTGAGGGTTTTACTGTCATCTGGGTGATCGTGGACCGTTTTAGCAAGATGTGTCACTTGGTTCCCTTCGTCAAACTGCCCTGCGCTAAAACTCTCGCTAAGGCCTTTGTCAAGGAAATTGTCAGACTTCATGGCGTTCCTACTGACATTGTTTCTGATAGGGGTCCTCAGTTCGTGGCTCGTTTTTGGCGTGCCTTTTGTGACAGGTTCGGAATTCATTTGTCGTTTTCGTCCGGATATCATCCTGAATCTAATGGCCAGACAGAAAGGAAAAACCAGGATGTTGAGCAGTTCTTGCGTTGTTTTGTGGCAGACAATCAAGAGGGGTGGTCTGAGTTTCTGCCACTTGCCGAATTTGCTCTGAACAATCATACATCTTCTTCTGCTGGTTGTTCGCCTTTTTTTTGTTGTTCTGGGAGACATCCGTCGTTTGGGTCGTTCTCCAAGTTGGGATCTGCCGTGCCTGAGGAGGAGAATTTTTCCGGTGATTTGGAAAGAGTTTGGACGGATGTGCGTGGTAATCTTCAGGAGGCCAACAGAAAATCTAAAGACTACTTTGATAGGAAACGACAGGAGGTTTTGTTCGCTGTTGGTGACATGGTTTGGTTGTCCTCTAGGAATCTGCGGTTGAGGATTCCTTCTAAGAAATTGGGTCCCAAGTTTGTAGGGCCCTTTAAGGTGTTTCAGGTTGTCAACCAATCTGCTGTTAGGTTGGAGGTTCCTACCTCCTGGAGAATTAATCCGGTCTTTCATGTCTCTCTGTTAAAAAAAGCTGTTGTGTCGGATGGTGACGCCTCTGCCTCTGTTCCTCCGGTGGTGGAGGACGGGGAATATGAAATTTCTCGCATCCTTGACTCTAGACGGTATAGAGGTAGTTTGCAGTATCTTGTGGCCTGGAAAGGTTTCGGACCCGAGGATAACTCTTGGGTGAGGTCAGATGATGTTTCCGCGTCCAGACTTATCAGAGCGTTTCACAGGAGATTTCCTGATAAGCCTGGTCCTAGGGGATCCGGAGGATCCTCTTAGAAGGGGGGGTACTGTTAGAACCTTGCTGTTAGGTTTTTTTTCCTTTGCTGGTCACATGACCTTGTTGGCCTATTTAATCCCGCTCCGCCCTTCTGGCTTTGCTGGACTTCATTGTATAACTACTTTCTAGCTAGCCTGTGCTCTGTATCTAACTCTGTTAGTTTGCTTGGTCTACGGACCTCTATGTTCTATCTATTTTGTTTGTTCGTCTGTCTGCTACTATTTCTGTTAGGAGGTGTCCCATATTCCTCCCAGTCCTTAGTACTTGTAGGGATTCCCTCCCCACATCTATAGGTCTTCGTACAGACTAGATTAGGACTTTAGCAGGTCTGATCGCAGGATCAGGTTCCCTGTTACATCGTAGGGATTCAGCTGAGTCTTATAGTAGGGACAGATCTCCTCTCTTTCCTTAGCTTTGGTAGCAGAACATAACACAAACATTTTTTCAGAGGTAGATGCAGATAAAAATTATTTTTAATTTGCAACCTGATGGAGGTCAGTATAGATGGACTAATAGAACAAGTCCCACACACTGCTAGAAGGGCAAATATTTTTTCAGAGCTAGATGCAGACAAAAAATTATTTTTAATTTTTCAACCTGATGAAGGTCAGTATAGATGGACTAATAGAACAAGTCCCACACACTGCTAGATGGGCAAATATTTTTTCAGAGCTAGATGCAGATAAAAATTATTTTTAATTTGCAACCTGACGGAGGTCAGTATAGATGGACTAATAGCACAAATCCCACACACTGCTAGAAGGGCAAATATTTTTTCAGAGCTAGATGCAGACAAAAAAATATTTTTAATTTGCAACCTGATGGAGGTCAGTATAGATGGACTAATAGAACAAGTCCCACACACTGCTAGAAGGCCAAACATTTGTTCAGAGCTAGATGCAGATAAAAATTATTTTTAATTTGCAACCTGATGGAGGTCAGTATAGATGGACTAATAGAACAAGTCCCACACACTGCTAGAAGGACAAATATTTTTTCAGAGCTAGATGCAGACTAAAAATTATTTTTAATTTTTCAACCTGATGGAGGTCAGTATAGATGGACTAATAGAACAAGTCCCACACACTGCTAGATGGGCAAATATTTTTTCAGAGCTAGATGCAGATAAAAATTATTTTTAATTTACAACCTGATGGAGGTCAGTATAGATGGACTAATAGAACAAATCCCACACACTGCTAGAAGGGCAAATATTTTTTCAGAGCTAGATGCAGACAACAAAATATTTTTAATTTGCAACCTGATGGAGGTCAGTATAGATGGACTAATAGAACAAGTCCCACACACTGCTAGAAGGCCAAACATTTTTTCAGAGCTAGATGCAGATAAAAATTATTTTTAATTTGCAACCTGATGGAGGTCAGTATAGATGGACTAATAGAACAAGTCCCACACACTGCTAGAAGGGCAAATATTTTTTCAGAGCTAGATGCAGACAAAAAATTATTTTTAATTTTTCAACCTGATGGAGGTCAGTATAGATGGACTAATACAACAAGTCCCACACACTGCTAGATGGGCAAATATTTTTTCAGAGCTAGATGCAGATAAAAATTATTTTTAATTTGCAACCTGATGGAGGTCAGTATAGATGGACTAATAGAACAAATCCCACACACTGCTAGAAGGGCAAATATTTTTTCAGAGCTAGATGCAGAGAAAAAAATATTTTTAATTTGCAACCTGATGGAGGTTAGTATAGATGGACTAATAGAACAAGTCCCACACACTGCTAGAAGGCCAAACAGTTTTTCAGAGCTAGATGCAGATAAAAATTATTTTTAAATTGCAACCTGATGGAGGTCAGTATAGATGGACTAATAGAACAAGTCCCACATACTGCTAGAAGGCCAAATATTTTTTCAGAGCTAGATGCAGAAAAAAATTATATTCAATTTGCAACCTGATGGAGGTCAGTATAGATGGACTAATAAACCAAGTCCCACACACTGCTAGAAGGCCAAATATTTTTTCAGAGCTAGATGCAGAAAAAAATTATAATCAATTTGCAACCTGATGGAGGTCAGTATAGATGGACTAATAGACCAAGTCCCACACACTGCTAGAAGGCCAAATATTTTTTCAGAGCTAGATGCAGAAAAAAATTATATTAAATTTGCGACCTGATGGAGGTCAGTATAGATGGACGAATAGAAGAAGTCCCACACACTGCTAGAAGCCCAAATATTTTTTCAGAGCTAGATGCAGATAAAAATTATATTCAATTTGCAACCTGATGGAGGTCAGTATAGATGGACTAATAGAACAAGTCCCACGCACTGCTAGAAGGACAAATATTTTTTCAGAGCTAGATGCAGAAAAAAATTATATTCAATTTGCAACCTGATGGAGGTCAGTATAGTTGGACTAATAGAACAAGTCCCACACACTGCTAGAAGCCCAAATATTTTTTCAGAGCTAGATGCAGAAAAAAATTATATTCAATTTGCAACCTGATGGAGGTCAGTATAGATGGACTAATAGACCAAGTCCCACACACTGCTAGAAGCCCAAATATTTTTTCAGAGCTAGATGCAGATAAAAATTATTTTTAATTTGCAACCTGATGGAGGTCAGTATAGATGGACTAATAGAAAAAGTCCCACACACTGCTAGAAGGGCAAATATTTTTTCAGAGCTAGATGCAGATAAAAATTATTTTTAATTTGCAACCTGATGGAGGTCAGTATAGATGGACTAATAGAACAAGTCCCACACACTGCTAGAAGGGCAAATATTTTTTCAGAGCTAGATGCAGATAAAAATTATTTTTAATTTGCAACCTGATGGAGGTCGGTATAGGTGGACTAATAGAACAAATCCCACACACTGCTAGAAGGGCAAATATTTTTTCAGAGCTAGATGTAGACAAAAAATTATTTTTAATTTGCAACCTGATGGAGGTCAGTATAGATGGACTAGTAGAACAAGTCCCACACACTGCTAGAAGGCCAAATATTTTTTCAGAGCTAGATGCAGATAAAAATTATTTTTAATTTGCAACCTGATGGAGGTCAGTATAGATGGACTAATAGAACAAGTCCCACTTAATACTAGAAGGCCAAATATTTTTCAGAGCTTGATGCAGAAAAAAATTATATTCAATTTGCAACCTGATGGAGGTCAGTATACATGGACTAATAGAACAAGTCTCACACCCTGCTAGAAGGCCAAATATTTTTTCAGAGCTAGATGCAGATAAAAATTATTTTTAATTTTCAACCTGATGGAAGTCAGTATAGATGGACTAATAGACCAAGTCCCACACACTGCTAGAAGCCCAAATATTTTTTCAGAGCTAGATGCAGAAAAAAATTATATTCAATTTGCAACCTGATGGAGGTCAGTATAGATGGACTAATAGACCAAGTCCCACACACTGCTAGAAGCCCAAATATTTTTTCAGAGCTCGATGCAGATAAAAATTATATTCAATTTGCAACCTGATGGAGGTCAGTATAGATGGACTAATAGAACAAGTCCCACACACTGCTAGAAGCCCAAATATTTTTTCAGAGCTAGATGCAGATAAAAATTATATTCAATTTGCAACCTGATGGAGGTCAGTATAGATGGACTAATAGAACAAGTCCCACACACTGCTAGAAGCCCAAATATTTTTTCAGAGCTAGATGCAGATAAAAATTATATTCAATTTGCAACCTGATGGAGGTCAGTATAGATGGACTAATAGAACAAGTCCCACACACTGCTAGAAGCCCAAATATTTTTTCAGAGCTAGATGCAGATAAAAATTATTTTTAATTTGCAACCTGATGGAGGTCAGTATAGATGGACTAATAGAACAAGTCCCACACACTGCTAGAAGGCCAAATATTTTTTCAGAGCTAGATGTAGACAAAAAATTATTTTTAATTTGCAACCTGATGGAGGTCAGTATAGATGGACTAGTAGAACAAGTCCCACACACTGCTAGAAGGCCAAATATTTTTTCAGAGCTAGATGCAGATAAAAATTATTTTTAATTTGCAACCTGATGGAGGTCAGTATAGATGGACTAATAGAACAAGTCCCACTTAATGCTAGAAGGCCAAATATTTTTCAGAGCTAGAGGCAGAAAAAAATTATATTCAATTTGCAACCTGATGGAGGTCAGTATACATGGACTAATAGAACAAGTCTCACACCCTGCTAGAAGGCCAAATATTTTTTCAGAGCTAGATGCAGATAAAAATTATTTTTAATTTTCAACCTGATGGAGGTCAGTATAGATGGACTAATAGACCAAGTCCCCCACACTGCTAGAAGCCCAAATATTTTTTCAGAGCTCGATGCAGATAAAAATTATATTCAATTTGCAACCTGATGGAGGTCAGTATAGATGGACTAATAGAAAAAGTCCCACACACTGCTAGAAGGGCAAATATTTTTTCAGAGCTAGATGCAGATAAAAATTATTTTTAATTTGCAACCTGATGGAGGTCAGTATAGATGGACTAATAGAACAAGTCCCACACACTGCTAGAAGGGCAAATATTTTTTCAGAGCTAGATGCAGATAAAAATTATTTTTAATTTGCAACCTGATGGAGGTCGGTATAGGTGGACTAATAGAACAAATCCCACACACTGCTAGAAGGGCAAATATTTTTTCAGAGCTAGATGTAGACAAAAAATTATTTTTAATTTGCAACCTGATGGAGGTCAGTATAGATGGACTAGTAGAACAAGTCCCACACACTGCTAGAAGGCCAAATATTTTTTCAGAGCTAGATGCAGATAAAAATTATTTTTAATTTGCAACCTGATGGAGGTCAGTATAGATGGACTAATAGAACAAGTCCCACTTAATGCTAGAAGGACAAATATTTTTCAGAGCTTGATGCAGAAAAAAATTATATTCAATTTGCAACCTGATGGAGGTCAGTATACATGGACTAATAGAACAAGTCTCACACCCTGCTAGAAGGCCAAATATTTTTTCAGAGCTAGATGCAGATAAAAATTATTTTTAATTTTCAACCTGATGGAGGTCAGTATAGATGGACTAATAGACCAAGTCCCACACACTGCTAGAAGCCCAAATATTTTTTCAGAGCTAGATGCAGAAAAAAATTATATTCAATTTGCAACCTGATGGAGTTCAGTATAGATGGACTAATAGACCAAGTCCCACACACTGCTAGAAGCCCAAATATTTTTTCAGAGCTCGATGCAGATAAAAATTATATTCAATTTGCAACCTGATGGAGGTCAGTATAGATGGACTAATAGAACAAGTCCCACACACTGCTAGAAGCCCAAATATTTTTTCAGAGCTAGATGCAGATAAAAATTATATTCAATTTGCAACCTGATGGAGGTCAGTATAGATGGACTAATAGAACAAGTCCCACACACTGCTAGAAGCCCAAATATTTTTTCAGAGCTAGATGCAGATAAAAATTGTATTCAATTTGCAACCTGATGGAGGTCAGTATAGATGGACTAATAGAACAAGTTCCACACACTGCTAGAAGCCCAAATATTTTTTCAGAGCTAGATGCAGATAAAAATTATTTTTAATTTGCAACCTGATGGAGGTCAGTATAGATGGACTAATAGAACAAGTCCCACACACTGCTAGAAGGCCAAATATTTTTTCAGAGCTAGATGTAGACAAAAAATTATTTTTAATTTGCAACCTGATGGAGGTCAGTATAGATGGACTAGTAGAACAAGTCCCACACACTGCTAGAAGGCCAAATATTTTTTCAGAGCTAGATGCAGATAAAAATTATTTTTAATTTGCAACCTGATGGAGGTCAGTATAGATGGACTAATAGAACAAGTCCCACTTAATGCTAGAAGGCCAAATATTTTTCAGAGCTAGAGGCAGAAAAAAATTATATTCAATTTGCAACCTGATGGAGGTCAGTATACATGGACTAATAGAACAAGTCTCACACCCTGCTAGAAGGCCAAATATTTTTTCAGAGCTAGATGCAGATAAAAATTATTTTTAATTTTCAACCTGATGGAGGTCAGTATAGATGGACTAATAGACCAAGTCCCACACACTGCTAGAAGCCCAAATATTTTTTCAGAGCTAGATGCAGATAAAAATTATATTCAATTTGCAACCTGATGGAGGTCAGTATAGATGGACTAATAGAACAATTCCCACACACTGCTAGAAGCCCAAATATTTTTTCAGAGCTAGATGCAGATAAAAATTATATTCAATTTGCAACCTGATGGAGGTCAGTATAGATGGACTAATAGAACAAGTCCCACACACTGCTAGAAGCCTAAATATTTTTTCAGAGCTAGATGCAGAAAAAAATTATATTCAATTTGCAACCTGATGGAGGTCAGTATAGATGGACTAATAGAACAAGTCCCACACACTGCTGGAAGCCCAAATATTTTTTCAGAGCTAGATGCAGATAAAAATTATTTTTAATTTGCAACCTGATGGAGGTCAGTATAGATGGACTAATAGAACAAGTCCCACACACTGCTAGAAGGCCAAATATTTTTTCAGAGCTAGATGCAGAAAAAAATTATATTCAATTTCAACCTGATGGAGGTCAGTATCGATGGACTAATAGACCAAGTCCCACACAGTGCTAGAAGCCCAAATATTTTTTCAGAGATAGATGCAGAAAAAAATTATATTCAATTTGCAACCTGATGGAGGTCAGTATAGATGGACTAATAGAACAAGTCCCACACACTGCTAGAAGGCCAAATATTTTTTCAGAGCTAGATGCAGAAAAAAATTATATTCAATTTGCAACCTGATGGAGGTCAGTATAGATGGACTAATAGACCAAGTCCCACACACTGCTGGAAGCCCAAATATTTTTTCAGCGCTAGATGCAGAAAAAAATTATATTCAATTTGCAACCTGATGGAGGTCAGTATAGATGGACTAATAGAACAAGTTCCACACACTGCTAGAAGCCCAAATATTTTTTCAGAGCTAGATGCAGATAAAAATTATTTTTAATTTGCAACCTGATGGAGCTCAGTATAGATGAACTAATAGAACAAGTCCCACTTAATGCTAGAAGGCCAAATATTTTTCAGAGCTTGATGCAGAAAAAAATTATATTCAATTTGCAACCTGATGGAGGTTAGTATACATGGACTAATAGAACAAGTCTCACACCCTGCTAGAAGGCCAAATATTTTTTCAGAGCTAGATGCAGATAAAAATTATTTTTAATTTTCAACCTGATGGAGGTCAGTATAGATGGACTAATAGACCAAGTCCCACACACTGCTAGAAGCCCAAATATTTTTTCAGAGCTAGATGCAGAAAAAAATTATATTCAATTTGCAACCTGATGGAGGTCAGTATAGATGGACTAATAGACCAAGTCCCACACACTGCTAGAAGCCCAAATATTTTTTCAGAGCTAGATGCAGATAAAAATTATATTCAATTTGCAACCTGATGGAGGTCAGTATAGATGGACTAATAGAACAAGTCCCACACACTGCTAGAAGCCCAAATATTTTTTCAGAGCTAGATGCAGATAAAAATTATATTCAATTTGCAACCTGATGGAGGTCAGTATAGATGGACTAATAGAACAAGTCCCACACACTGCTAGAAGCCCAAATATTTTTTCAGAGCTAGATGCAGAAAAAAATTATATTCAATTTGCAACCTGATGGAGGTCAGTATAGATGGACTAATAGAACAAGTCCCACACACTGCTAGAAGGCCAAATATTTTTTCAGAGCTAGATGCAGAAAAAAATTATATTCAATTTGCAACCTGATGGAGGTCAGTATCGATGGACTAATAGACCAAGTCCCACACAGTGCTAGAAGCCCAAATATTTTTTCAGAGATAGATGCAGAAAAAAATTATATTCAATTTGCAACCTGATGGAGGTCAGTATAGATGGACTAATAGAACAAGTCCCACACACTGCTAGAAGGCCAAATATTTTTTCAGAGCTAGATGCAGAAAAAAATTATATTCAATTTGCAACCTGATGGAGGTCAGTATAGATGGACTAATAGACCAAGTCCCACACACTGCTGGAAGCCCAAATATTTTTTCAGCGCTAGATGCAGAAAAAAATTATATTCAATTTGCAACCTGATGGAGGTCAGTATAGATGGACTAATAGAACAAGTTCCACACACTGCTAGAAGCCCAAATATTTTTTCAGAGCTAGATGCAGATAAAAATTATTTTTTATTTGCAACCTGATGGAGCTCAGTATAGATGGACTAATAGAACAAGTCCCACTTAATGCTAGAAGGCCAAATATTTTTCAGAGCTTGATGCAGAAAAAAATTATATTCAATTTGCAACCTGATGGAGGTCAGTATACATGGACTAATAGAACAAGTCTCACACCCTGCTAGAAGGCCAAATATTTTTTCAGAGCTAGATGCAGATAAAAATTATTTTTAATTTTCAACCTGATGGAGGTCAGTATAGATGGACTAATAGACCAAGTCCCACACACTGCTAGAAGCCCAAATATTTTTTCAGTGCTAGATGCAGAAAAAAATTATATTCAATTTGCAACCTGATGGAGGTCAGTATAGATGGACAAATAGACCAAGTCCCACACACTGCTAGAAGCCCAAATATTTTTTCAGAGCTCGATGCACATAAAAATTATATTCAATTTGCAACCTGATGGAGGTCAGTATAGATGGACTAATAGAACAAGTCCCACACACTGCTAGAAGCCCAAATATTTTTTCAGAGCTAGATGCAGATAAAAATTATATTCAATTTGCAACCTGATGGAGGTCAGTATAGATGGACTAATAGAACAAGTCCCACACACTGCTAGAAGCCCAAATATTTTTTCAGAGCTAGATGCAGAAAAAAATTATATTCAATTTGCAACCTGATGGAGGTCAGTATAGATGGACTAATAGAACAAGTCCCACACACTGCTGGAAGCCCAAATATTTTTTCAGAGCTAGATGCAGATAAAAATTATTTTTAA
The DNA here is from genome assembly GCF_046119375.1 of Phyllobates terribilis. Classification (NCBI taxonomy): domain Eukaryota; kingdom Metazoa; phylum Chordata; class Amphibia; order Anura; family Dendrobatidae; genus Phyllobates; species Phyllobates terribilis. The sequence goes on from NW_027362762.1 coordinate 869,737,270, forward strand.
TTTGCAACCTGATGGAGGTCAGTATAGATGGACTAATAGAACAAGTCCCACACACTGCTAGAAGGCCAAATATTTTTTCAGAGCTAGATGCAGAAAAAAATTATATTCAATTTGCAACCTGATGGAGGTCAGTATAGATGGACTAATAGACCAAGTCCCACACAGTGCTAGAAGCCCAAATATTTTTTCAGAGATAGATGCAGAAAAAAATTATATTCAATTTGCAACCTGATGGAGGTCAGTATAGATGGACTAATAGAACAAGTCCCACACACTGCTAGAAGGCCAAATATTTTTTCAGAGCTAGATGCAGAAAAAAATTATATTCAATTTGAAACCTGATGGAGGTCAGTATAGATGGACTAATAGACCAAGTCCCACACACTGCTGGAAGCCCAAATATTTTTTCAGCGCTAGATGCAGAAAAAAATTATATTCAATTTGCAACCTGATGGAGGTCAGTATAGATGGACTAATAGAACAAGTTCCACACACTGCTAGAAGCCCAAATATTTTTTCAGAGCTAGATGCAGATAAAAATTATTTTTAATTTGCAACCTGATGGAGGTCAGTATAGATGGACTAATAGAACAAGTCCCACTTAATGCTAGAAGGCCAAATATTTTTCAGAGCTTGATGCAGAAAAAAATTATATTCAATTTGCAACCTGATGGAGGTCAGTATACATGGACTAATAGAACAAGTCTCACACCCTGCTAGAAGGCCAAATATTTTTTCAGAGCTAGATGCAGATAAAAATTATTTTTAATTTTCAACCTGATGGAGGTCAGTATAGATGGACTAATAGACCAAGCCCACACACTGCTAGAAGCCCAAATATTTTTTCAGAGCTAGATGCAGAAAAAAATTATATTCAATTTGCAACCTGATGGAGGTCAGTATAGATGGACTAATAGAACAAGTCCCACACACTGCTAGAAGCCCAAATATTTTTTCAGAGCTAGATGCAGATAAAAATTATATTCAATTTGCAACCTGATGGAGGTCAGTATAGATGGACTAATAGAACAAGTCCCACACACTGCTAGAAGCCCAAATATTTTTTCAGAGCTAGATGCAGATAAAAATTATTTTTAATTTGCAACCTGATGGAGGTCAGTATAGATGGACTAATAGAACAAGTCCCACACACTGCTAGAAGGCCAAATATTTTTTCAGAGCTAGATGTAGACAAAAAATTATTTTTAATTTGCAACCTGATGGAGGTCAGTATAGATGGACTAGTAGAACAAGTCCCACACACTGCTAGAAGGCCAAATATTTTTTCAGAGCTAGATGCAGATAAAAATTATTTTTAATTTGCAACCTGATGGAGGTCAGTATAGATGGACTAATAGAACAAGTCCCACTTAATGCTAGAAGGCCAAATATTTTTCAGAGCTAGAGGCAGAAAAAAATTATATTCAATTTGCAACCTGATGGAGGTCAGTATACATGGACTAATAGAACAAGTCTCACACCCTGCTAGAAGGCCAAATATTTTTTCAGAGCTAGATGCAGATAAAAATTATTTTTAATTTTCAACCTGATGGAGGTCAGTATAGATGGACTAATAGACCAAGTCCCACACACTGCTAGAAGCCCAAATATTTTTTCAGAGCTAGATGCAGAAAAAAATTATATTCAATTTGCAACCTGATGGAGGTCAGTATAGATGGACTAATAGACCAAGTCCCACACACTGCTGGAAGCCCAAATATTTTTTCAGAGCTAGATGCAGATAAAAATTATATTCAATTTGCAACCTGATGGAGGTCAGTATAGATGGACTAATAGAACAAGTCCCACACACTGCTAGAAGCCCAAATATTTTTTCAGAGCTAGATGCAGATAAAAATTATATTCAATTTGCAACCTGATGGAGGTCAGTATAGATGGACTAATAGAACAAGTCCCACACACTGCTAGAAGCCCAAATATTTTTTCAGAGCTAGATGCAGAAAAAAATTATATTCAATTTGCAACCTGATGGAGGTCAGTATAGATGGACTAATAGAACAAGTCCCACACACTGCTGGAAGCCCAAATATTTTTTCAGAGCTAGATGCAGATAAAAATTATTTTTAATTTGCAACCTGATGGAGGTCAGTATAGATGGACTAATAGAACAAGTCCCACACACTGCTAGAAGGCCAAATATTTTTTCAGAGCTAGATGCAGAAAAAAATTATATTCAATTTGCAACCTGATGGAGGTCAGTATCGATGGACTAATAGACCAAGTCCCACACAGTGCTAGAAGCCCAAATATTTTTTCAGAGATAGATGCAGAAAAAAATTATATTCAATTTGCAACCTGATGGAGGTCAGTATAGATGGACTAATAGAACAAGTCCCACACACTGCTAGAAGGCCAAATATTTTTTCAGAGCTAGATGCAGAAAAAAATTATATTCAATTTGCAACCTGATGGAGGTCAGTATAGATGGACTAATAGACCAAGTCCCACACACTGCTGGAAGCCCAAATATTTTTTCAGCGCTAGATGCAGAAAAAAATTATATTCAATTTGCAACCTGATGGAGGTCAGTATAGATGGACTAATAGAACAAGTTCCACACACTGCTAGAAGCCCAAATATTTTTTCAGAGCTAGATGCAGATAAAAATTATTTTTAATTTGCAACCTGATGGAGCTCAGTATAGATGGACTAATAGAACAAGTCCCACTTAATGCTAGAAGGCCAAATATTTTTCAGAGCTTGATGCAGAAAAAAATTATATTCAATTTGCAACCTGATGGAGGTCAGTATAGATGGACTAATAGACCAAGTCCCACACACTGCTAGAAGCCCAAATATTTTTTCAGAGCTCGATGCACATAAAAATTATATTCAATTTGCAACCTGATGGAGGTCAGTATACATGGACTAATAGAACAAGTCTCACACCCTGCTAGAAGGCCAAATATTTTTTCAGAGCTAGATGCAGATAAAAATTATTTTTAATTTTCAACCTGATGGAGGTCAGTATAGATGGACTAATAGACCAAGTCCCACACACTGCTAGAAGCCCAAATATTTTTTCAGAGCTAGATGCAGAAAAAAATTATATTCAATTTGCAACCTGATGGAGGTCAGTATAGATGGACTAATAGACCAAGTCCCACACACTGCTAGAAGCCCAAATATTTTTTCAGAGCTCGATGCACATAAAAATTATATTCAATTTGCAACCTGATGGAGGTCAGTATAGATGGACTAATAGAACAAGTCCCACACACTGCTAGAAGCCCAAATATTTTTTCAGAGCTAGATGCAGATAAAAATTATATTCAATTTGCAACCTGATGGAGGTCAGTATAGATGGACTAATAGAACAAGTCCCACACACTGCTAGAAGCCCAAATATTTTTTCAGAGCTAGATGCAGAAAAAAATTATATTCAATTTGCAACCTGATGGAGGTCAGTATAGATGGACTAATAGAACAAGTCCCACACACTGCTGGAAGCCCAAATATTTTTTCAGAGCTAGATGCAGATAAAAATTATTTTTAATTTGCAACCTGATGGAGGTCAGTATAGATGGACTAATAGAACAAGTCCCACACACTGCTAGAAGGCCAAATATTTTTTCAGAGCTAGATGCAGAAAAAAATTATATTCAATTTGCAACCTGATGGAGGTCAGTATCGATGGACTAATAGACCAAGTCCCACACAGTGCTAGAAGCCCAAATATTTTTTCAGAGATAGATGCAGAAAAAAATTATATTCAATTTGCAACCTGATGGAGGTCAGTATAGATGGACTAATAGAACAAGTCCCACACACTGCTAGAAGGCCAAATATTTTTTCAGAGCTAGATGCAGAAAAAAATTATATTCAATTTGCAACCTGATGGAGGTCAGTATAGATGGACTAATAGACCAAGTCCCACACACTGCTGGAAGCCCAAATATTTTTTCAGCGCTAGATGCAGAAAAAAATTATATTCAATTTGCAACCTGATGGAGGTCAGTATAGATGGACTAATAGAACAAGTTCCACACACTGCTAGAAGCCCAAATATTTTTTCAGAGCTAGATGCAGATAAAAATTATTTTTAATTTGCAACCTGATGGAGGTCAGTATAGATGGACTAATAGAACAAGTCCTACTTAATGCTAGAAGGCCAAATATTTTTCAGAGCTTGATGCAGAAAAAAATTATATTCAATTTGCAACCTGATGGAGGTCAGTATACATGGACTAATAGAACAAGTCTCACACCCTGCTAGAAGGCCAAATATTTTTTCAGAGCTAGATGCAGATAAAAATTATTTTTAATTTTCAACCTGATGGAGGTCAGTATAGATGGACTAATAGACCAAGCCCACACACTGCTAGAAGCCCAAATATTTTTTCAGAGCTAGATGCAGAAAAAAATTATATTCAATTTGCAACCTGATGGAGGTCAGTATAGATGGACTAATAGACCAAGTCCCACACACTGCTAGAAGCCCAAATATTTTTTCAGAGCTCGATGCACATAAAAATTATATTCAATTTGCAACCTGATGGAGGTCAGTATAGATGGACTAATAGAACAAGTCCCACACACTGCTAGAAGCCCAAATATTTTTTCAGAGCTAGATGCAGATAAAAATTATATTCAATTTGCAACCTGATGGAGGTCAGTATAGATGGACTAATAGAACAAGTCCCACACACTGCTAGAAGCCCAAATATTTTTTCAGAGCTAGATGCAGATAAAAATTATATTCAATTTGCAACCTGATGGAGGTCAGTATAGATGGACTAATAGAACAAGTCCCACACACTGCTAGAAGCCCAAATATTTTTTCAGAGCTAGATGCAGATAAAAATTATTTTTAATTTGCAACCTGATGGAGGTCAGTATAGATGGACTAATAGAACAAGTCCCACACACTGCTAGAAGGCCAAATATTTTTTCAGAGCTAGATGTAGACAAAAAATTATTTTTAATTTGCAACCTGATGGAGGTCAGTATAGATGGACTAGTAGAACAAGTCCCACACACTGCTAGAAGGCCAAATATTTTTTCAGAGCTAGATGCAGATAAAAATTATTTTTAATTTGCAACCTGATGGAGGTCAGTATAGATGGACTAATAGAACAAGTCCCACTTAATGCTAGAAGGCCAAATATTTTTCAGAGCTAGATGCAGAAAAAAATTATATTCAATTTGCAACCTGATGGAGGTCAGTATATATGGACTAATAGAACAAGTCTCACACCCTGCTAGAAGGCCAAATATTTTTTCAGAGCTAGATGCAGATAAAAATTATTTTTAATTTTCAACCTGATGGAGGTCAGTATAGATGGACTAATAGACCAAGTCCCACACACTGCTAGAAGCCCAAATATTTTTTCAGAGCTAGATGCAGAAAAAAATTATATTCAATTTGCAACCTGATGGAGGTCAGTATAGATGGACTAATAGACCAAGTCCCACACACTGCTAGAAGCCCAAATATTTTTTCAGAGCTAGATGCAGATGAAAATTATATTCAATTTGCAACCTGATGGAGGTCAGTATAGATGGACTAATAGAACAAGTCCCACACACTGCTAGAAGCCCAAATATTTTTTCAGAGCTAGATGCAGATAAAAATTATATTCAATTTGCAACCTGATGGAGGTCAGTATAGATGGACTAATAGAACAAGTCCCACACACTGCTAGAAGCCCAAATATTTTTTCAGAGCTAGATGCAGAAAAAAATTATATTCAATTTGCAACCTGATGGAGGTCAGTATAGATGGACTAATAGAACAAGTCCCACACACTGCTGGAAGCCCAAATATTTTTTCAGAGCTAGATGCAGATAAAAATTATTTTTAATTTGCAACCTGATGGAGGTCAGTATAGATGGACTAATAGAACAAGTCCCACACACTGCTAGAAGGCCAAATATTTTTTCAGAGCTAGATGCAGAAAAAAATTATATTCAATTTGCAACCTGATGGAGGTCAGTATCGATGGACTAATAGACCAAGTCCCACACAGTGCTAGAAGCCCAAATATTTTTTCAGCGCTAGATGCAGAAAAAAATTATATTCAATTTGCAACCTGATGGAGGTCAGTATAGATGGACTAATAGAACAAGTTCCACACACTGCTAGAAGCCCAAATATTTTTTCAGAGCTAGATGCAGATAAAAATTATTATTAATTTGCAACCTGATGGAGGTCAGTATAGATGGACTAATAGAACAAGTTCCACACACTGCTAGAAGCCCAAATATTTTTTCAGAGCTAGATGCAGATAAAAATTATTAATTTGCAACCTGATGGAGGTCAGTATAGATGGACTAATAGACCAAGTCCCACACACTGCTAGAAGCCCAAATATTTTTTCAGAGCTAGATGCAGAAAAAAATTATATTCAATTTGCAACCTGATGGAGGTCAGTATAGATGGACTAATAGACCAAGTCCCACACACTGCTAGAAGCCCAAATATTTTTTCAGAGCTCGATGCACATAAAAATTATATTCAATTTGCAACCTGATGGAGGTCAGTATAGATGGACTAATAGAACAAGTTCCACACACTGCTAGAAGCCCAAATATTTTTTCAGAGCTAGATGCAGATAAAAATTATTATTAATTTGCAACCTGATGGAGGTCAGTATAGATGGACTAATAGAACAAGTTCCACACACTGCTAGAAGCCCAAATATTTTTTCAGAGCTAGATGCAGATAAAAATTATTAATTTGCAACCTGATGGAGGTCAGTATAGATGGACTAATAGACCAAGTCCCACACACTGCTAGAAGCCCAAATATTTTTTCAGAGCTAGATGCAGAAAAAAATTATATTCAATTTGCAACCTGATGGAGGTCAGTATAGATGGACTAATAGACCAAGTCCCACACACTGCTAGAAGCCCAAATATTTTTTCAGAGCTCGATGCACATAAAAATTATATTCAATTTGCAACCTGATGGAGGTCAGTATAGATGGACTAATAGAACAAGTCCCACACACTGCTAGAAGCCCAAATATTTTTTCAGAGCTAGATGCAGATAAAAATTATATTCAATTTGCAACCTGATGGAGGTCAGTATAGATGGACTAATAGAACAAGTCCCACACACTGCTAGAAGCCCAAATATTTTTTCAGAGCTAGATGCAGAAAAAAATTATATTCAATTTGCAACCTGATGGAGGTCAGTATAGATGGACTAATAGAACAAGTCCCACACACTGCTGGAAGCCCAAATATTTTTTCAGAGCTAGATGCAGATAAAAATTATTTTTAATTTGCAACCTGATGGAGGTCAGTATAGATGGACTAATAGAACAAGTCCCACACACTGCTAGAAGGCCAAATATTTTTTCAGAGCTAGATGCAGAAAAAAATTATATTCAATTTGCAACCTGATGGAGGTCAGTATCGATGGACTAATAGACCAAGTCCCACACAGTGCTAGAAGCCCAAATATTTTTTCAGAGATAGATGCAGAAAAAAATTATATTCAATTTGCAACCTGATGGAGTTCAGTATAGATGGACTAATAGAACAAGTCCCACACACTGCTAGAAGGCCAAATATTTTTTCAGAGCTAGATGCAGAAAAAAATTATATTCAATTTGCAACCTGATGGAGTTCAGTATAGATGGACTAATAGAACAAGTCCCACACACTGCTAGAAGCCCAAATATTTTTTCAGAGCTAGATGCAGATAAAAATTATTTTTAATTTGCAACCTGATGGAGGTCAGTATAGATGGACTAATAGAACAAGTCCCACTTAGTGCTAGAAGGCCAAATATTTTTCAGAGCTTGATGCAGAAAAAAATTATATTCAATTTGCAACCTGATGGAGGTCAGTATACATGGACTAATAGAACAAGTCTCACACCCTGCTAGAAGGCCAAATATTTTTTCAGAGCTAGATGCAGATAAAAATTATTTTTAATTTTCAACCTGATGGAGGTCAGTATAGATGGACTAATAGACCAAGCCCACACACTGCTAGAAGCCCAAATATTTTTTCAGAGCTAGATGCAGAAAAAAATTATATTCAATTTGCAACCTGATGGAGGTCAGTATAGATGGACTAATAGACCAAGTCCCACACACTGCTAGAAGCCCAAATATTTTTTCAGAGCTCGATCCACAAAAAAATTATATTCAATTTGCAACCTGATGGAGGTCAGTATAGATGGACTAATAGAACAAGTCCCACACACTGCTAGAAGCCCAAATATTTTTTCAGAGCTAGATGCAGATAAAAATTATATTCAATTTACAACCTGATGGAGGTCAGTATAGATGGACTAATAGAACAAGTCCCACACACTGCTAGAAGCCCAAATATTTTTTCAGAGCTAGATGCAGATAAAAATTATATTCAATTTGCAACCTGATGGAGGTCAGTATAGATGGAGTAATAGAACAAGTCCCACACACTGCTAGAAGCCCAAATATTTTTTCAGAGCTAGATGCAGATAAAAATTATTTTTAATTTGCAACCTGATGGAGGTCAGTATAGATGGACTAATAGAACAAGTCCCACACACTGCTAGAAGGCCAAATATTTTTTCAGAGCTAGATGTAGACAAAAAATTATTTTTAATTTGCAACCTGATGGAGGTCAGTATAGATGGACTAGTAGAACAAGTCCCACACACTGCTAGAAGGCCAAATATTTTTTCAGAGCTAGATGCAGATAAAAATTATTTTTAATTTGCAACCTGATGGAGGTCAGTATAGATGGACTAATAGAACAAGTCCCACTTAATGCTAGAAGGCCAAATATTTTTCAGAGCTAGATGCAGAAAAAAATTATATTCAATTTGCAACCTGATGGAGGTCAGTATATATGGACTAATAGAACAAGTCTCACACCCTGCTAGAAGGCCAAATATTTTTTCAGAGCTAGATGCAGATAAAAATTATTTTTAATTTTCAACCTGATGGAGGTCAGTATAGATGGACTAATAGACCAAGTCCCACACACTGCTAGAAGCCCAAATATTTTTTCAGAGCTAGATGCAGAAAAAAATTATATTCAATTTGCAACCTGATGGAGGTCAGTATAGATGGACTAATAGACCAAGTCCCACACACTGCTAGAAGCCCAAATATTTTTTCAGAGCTAGATGCAGATGAAAATTATATTCAATTTGCAACCTGATGGAGGTCAGTATAGATGGACTAATAGAACAAGTCCCACACACTGCTAGAAGCCCAAATATTTTTTCAGAGCTAGATGCAGATAAAAATTATATTCAATTTGCAACCTGATGGAGGTCAGTATAGATGGACTAATAGAACAAGTCCCACACACTGCTAGAAGCCCAAATATTTTTTCAGAGCTAGATGCAGAAAAAAATTATATTCAATTTGCAACCTGATGGAGGTCAGTATAGATGGACTAATAGAACAAGTCCCACACACTGCTGGAAGCCCAAATATTTTTTCAGAGCTAGATGCAGATAAAAATTATTTTTAATTTGCAACCTGATGGAGGTCAGTATAGATGGACTAATAGAACAAGTCCCACACACTGCTAGAAGGCCAAATATTTTTTCAGAGCTAGATGCAGAAAAAAATTATATTCAATTTGCAACCTGATGGAGGTCAGTATCGATGGACTAATAGACCAAGTCCCACACAGTGCTAGAAGCCCAAATATTTTTTCAGCGCTAGATGCAGAAAAAAATTATATTCAATTTGCAACCTGATGGAGGTCAGTATAGATGGACTAATAGAACAAGTTCCACACACTGCTAGAAGCCCAAATATTTTTTCAGAGCTAGATGCAGATAAAAATTATTATTAATTTGCAACCTGATGGAGGTCAGTATAGATGGACTAATAGAACAAGTTCCACACACTGCTAGAAGCCCAAATATTTTTTCAGAGCTAGATGCAGATAAAAATTATTAATTTGCAACCTGATGGAGGTCAGTATAGATGGACGAATAGACCAAGTCCCACACACTGCTAGAAGGCCAAATATTTTTTCAGAGCTAGATGCAGATAAAAATTATTTTTAATTTGCAACCTGATGGAGGTCAGTATAGATGGACTAATAGAACAAGTCCCACACACTGCTAGAAGGGCAAATATTTTTTCAGAGCTAGATGCAGACAAAAAATTATTTTTAATTTGCAACCTGATGGAGGTCAGTATAGATGGACTAATAGAACAAGTCCCACACACTGCTAGAAGGCCAAATATTTTTTCAGAGCTAGATGCAGATAAAAATTATTTTTAATTTGTAACCTGATGGAGGTCAGTATAGATGGACTAATAGAACAAGTCCCACACACTGCTAGAAGGGCAAATATTTTTTCAGAGCTAGATGCAGATAAAAAAAATTTTTAATTTGCAACCTGATGGAGGTCAGTATAGATGGACTAATAGAACAAGTCCCACACACAGCTAGAAGGGCAAATATTTTTTCAGAGCTAGATGCAGACAAAAAATTATTTTTAATTTTTCAACCTGATGGAGGTCAGTATAGATGAACTAATAGACCAAGTCCCACACACTGCTAGAATGCCAAATATTTTTTCAGAGCTAGATGCAGAAAAAAATTATATTCAATTTGCAACCTGATGGAGGGCAGTATCGATGGACTAATAGACCAAGTCCCACACACTGCTAGAAGTCCAAATATTTTTTCAGAGCTAGATGCAGATAAAAATTATATTCAATTTGCAACCTGATGGAGGTCGGTATAGATGGACTAATAGAACAAGTCCCACGCACTGCTAGAAGGCCAAATATTTTTTCAGAGCTAGATGCAGAAAAAAATTATATTCAATTTGCAACCTGATGGAGGTCAGTATCGATGGACTAATAGACCAAGTCCCACACACTGCTAGAAGCCCAAATATTTTTTCAGAGCTAGATGCAGATAAAAATTATATTCAATTTGCAACCTGATGGAGGTCGGTATAGATGGACTAATAGAACAAGTCCCACGCACTGCTAGAAGGCCAAATATTTTTTCAGAGCTAGATGCAGAAAAAAATTATATTCAATTTGCAACCTGATGGAGGTCAGTATAGATGGACTAATAGACCAAGTCCCACACACTGCTAGAAGTCCAAATATTTTTTCAGAGCTAGATGCAGATAAAAATTATATTCAATTTGCAACCTGATGGAGGTCAGTATAGATGGACTAATAGAACAAGTCCCACACACTGCTAGAAGCCCAAATATTTTTTCAGAGCTAGATGCAGATAAAAATTATATTAAATTTGCGACCTGATGGAGGTCAGTATAGATGGACTAATAGAACAAGTCCCACACACTGCTAGAAGCCCAAATATTTTTTCAGAGCTAGATGCAGAGAAAAATTATATTCAATTTGCAACCTGATGGAGGTCAGTATAGATGGACTAATAGAACAAGTCCCACGCACTGCTAGAAGGTCAAATATTTTTTCAGAGCTAGATGCAGAAAAAAATTATATTCAATTTGCAACCTGATGGAGGTCAGTATCGATGGACTAATAGACCAAGTAGCACACACTGCTAGAAGCCCAAATATTTTTTCAGAGCTAGATGCAGAAAAAAATTATATTCAATTTACAACCTGATGGAGGTCAGTATAGATGGACTAATAGACCAAGTCCCACACACTGCTAGAAGCCCAAATATTTCTTCAGAGCTAGATGCAGAAAAAAATTATATTCAATTTGCAACCTGATGGAGGTCAGTATAGATGGACTAATAGAACAAGTCCCACACACTGCTAGAAGCCCAAATATTTTTTCAGAGCTAGATGCAGATAAAAATTATTATTAATTTGCAACCTGATGGAGGTCAGTATAGATGGACTAATAGAACAAGTCCCACACACTGCTAGAAGGGCAAATATTTTTTCAGAGCTAGATGCAGACAAAAAATTATTTTTAATTTGCAACCTGATGGAGGTCAGTATAGATGGACTAATAGAACAAGTCCCACACACTGCTAGAAGGCCAAATATTTTTTCAGAGCTAGATGCAGATAAAAATTATTTTTAATTTGCAACCTGATGGAGGTCAGTATAGATGGACTAATAGAACAAGTCCCACACACTGCTAGAAGGGCAAATATTTTTTCAGAGCTAAATGCAGATAAAAATTATTTTTAATTTGCAACCTGATGGAGGTGAGTGTAGATGGACTAATAGAACAAGTCCCACACACTGCTAGAAGGGCAAATATTTTTTCAGAGCTAGATGCAGATAAAAATTATTTTTAATTTGCAACCTGATGGAGGTCAGTATAGGTGGACTAATAGAACAAATCCCACACACTGCTAGAAGGGCAAATATTTTTTCAGAGCTAGATGTAGACAAAAAATTATTTTTAATTTGCAACCTGATGGAGGTCAGTATAGATGGACTAGTAGAACAAGTCCCACACACTGCTAGAAGGCCAAATATTTTTTCAGAGCTAGATGCAGATAAAAATTATTTTTAATTTTCAACCTGATGGAGGTCAGTATAGATGGACTAATAGACCAAGTCCCACACACTGCTGGAAGCCCAAATATTTTTTCAGAGCTAGATGCAGAAAAAAATTATATTCAATTTGCAACCTGATGGAGGTCAGTATAGATGGACTAATAGACCAAGTCCCACACACTGCTAGAAGCCCAAATATTTTTTCAGAGCTAGATGCAGATAAAAATTATATTCAATTTGCAACCTGATGGAGGTCAGTATAGATGGACTAATAGAACAAGTCCCACACACTGCTAGAAGCCCAAATATTTTTTCAGAGCTAGATGCAGATAAAAATTATATTCAATTTGCAACCTGATGGAGGTCAGTATAGATGGACTAATAGAACAAGTCCCACACACTGCTAGAAGGGCAAATATTTTGTTCAGAGCTAGATGCAGACAAAAAATTATTTTTAATTTGCATCCTGATGGAGGTCAGTATAGATGGACTAATAGAACAAGTCCCTCACACTGCTAGAAGGCCAAATATTTTTTCAGAGCTAGATGCAGATAAAAATTATTTTTAATTTGCAACCTGATGGAGGTCAGTATAGATGGACTAATAGAACAAGTCCCACACACTGCTAGAAGGGCAAATATTTTTTCAGAGCTAGATGCAGATAAAAATTATTTTTAATTTGCAACCTGATGGAGGTCAGTATAGATGGACTAATAGAACAAGTCCCACACACTGCTAGAAGGGCAAATATTTTTTCAGAGCTAGATGCAGATAAAAATTATTTTTAATTTGCAACCTGATGGAGGTCAGTATAGATTGTAACATACCTGGCGGCGTCCTTGCATAGTGGTCCATCTCCCACTGTGCAAGAGCGCGCACTTGATCTCCTGTCCAGAATGTCTCTCTGGCTTCCCTCCATTCTGTCTGTTTGTGTCTGTTTCTGCTGCTTAAGGGCGGCGCCCGATCACTTCCTGCTTTTTGTACCTGCTGCAGGCACACCTCTTGTGCGTCCTCAGCCTATTGCTGTCTGTCACCTGGTATATAGCTCAGCTGCGCCCATCTATCCCTGCCTGAGCATAGTGTTTCTTTCAGTGTGTGCTTGCACTCTGAAGGTGCCAGGTCCCGTTCTGTGTTCTCTTGTCTGCCTATCCTGGAGGCTGTATTTCCAGGCCTGTCTGAACACGCTCCTAGCCTGTTCCTCCTGCCTTCTAGGGGCCGATTACCTAGACCTGTTCCTGTATCTTGTCTGACCTGTCTGTACACGCTCCTTGCCTGTTCGTCCTGCCTCTCTGGGGGCCGTATTCCCAGACCCGCTCCTGTATCCCGCTGCAGTGTCGGTCTCCTCCGTACACTCAGTTCCAGTCTGAACTCTCTCCTATCCTTTACCTGTTTTGCCTCTATGTCCGTTCCCTTCCTTTTTCTGCAGAGTCTGAACTCGTACCTAACTCCTGCTTGTTGTCTCTGTACTCCCGTTTGTGAGTTTGTGGTCCACTCGCTACTTCACTGCAAGTACCCTGTGGGTGTCTGGCTCTGCCTTTCCCTTCCTGTCTGTTCCGTGTGAACAGAGCCCTGTCCCCCCTACTCAGCCTAGCCTGCTCTGACTCCTTTGCTCACCGCTCCGGCGGTTCTAGCCTGCTCTGACTCCTTTGCTTACCGCTCCGGCGGTTCTAGCCTGCTCTGACTCCTTGCTCACTGCTCTGGCAGTCCTGTCCTGCCCTGCTTCTGCCCGCTGCTCCGGCAGTCCTGTCCTGCCCTGCTTCTGCCCGCTGCTCCGGCAGTCCTGTCCTGCCCTGCTTCTGCCCGCTGCTCCGGCAGTCCTGTCCTGCCCTGCTTCTGCCCGCTGCTCCGGCAGTCCTGTCCTGCCCTGCTTCTGCCCGCTGCTCCGGCAGTCCTGTCCTGCCCTGCTTCTGCCCGCTGCTCCGGCAGTCCTGTCCTGCCCTGCTTGTGCTCGCTGCTCCTGCAGCCCCGTCCTGCTCTGTTCTTGCCCACCGCTTCGGGCGTTCCCTCTCTGCTGTGGTTGTCTACCGCATCTGCGGTTCTGTGACCCAGTCTGTACTGGGTCTTAACCTTTCTGTGCTCCAGCCCGTCCTTTCGGCCAGTACCTCCCTGCCTGCATACTCGCCTGTATCCACCCATCTGCATACCTGCCGTGTTTGCTTATATCCACCAGTCTGTGCCAGCCTAACCTGCCTGTTCCTGAGTCCCAGTGTGTACTGGGTCCTATCCCGCCTGTGTTCCTACCTGCTAGTGCCTCCCTGTCTGCACTCTAGCTGCGCTTGCCTTTACCCGCCTGCCTGCATACCAGTCGTGCCTGCCTATACCCTCCAGTCTGTGCGCCAGCCTAACCAGCCTGATCCAGTAATCCCTGTGTGGGTCAACCCCCGTGTCCGGAGTTTGACCTGGAGTAGCACCTGGTCCCTCTGCCCGGTTTCTCCCTGGTGCACTGGCGTCGTATGCCGTCGTGCTATCTTGGTCGGATCGGCCAGATACTTAGTCACGCCCCTCCAGGCACTCTCCGGTTCATGGTCCAGTGGAATCACTACAATCACACGCACACGCCGCTCAGCCCGGGCGTGTGCATAACAGCATGCTCAGGCCATGGTTCCCGTTGAGCCCCACGGCCTTCGCTCTCTGAGAAGTTTTCCAGCGAATACATGCATTAAAATAAATAAATAAATATTTTTTTTTTCCTTTAGCTGAGTTCCAGGCGAATTACGCACCCGTCCAGATGGATCTATCTGCTCTCGTTCCCGCGGATCCGCTACGTTATTATGGGGATCCTAGACAAAGTCGTGCATTTGTGGAGCAATGCATGCTACACTTCAAGTTCTACCCTCTATGTTTTCCCACCGATCGGGTTAAGGTGGCATTCATTATGTCTTACCTGGCGGGTGATGCCTTGGAATGGATCAACCCCCTATATGAAACACAGGATCCGATCCTCCTGGACCTAATGGCCTTCCTGGTGGCCTTTCTAATGGTCTTCGATGATCCTAACCCGGAGGCTCCTGCTGAAGCGTCACTTCCCAATATCCCGGAGCAGCCCCAATGGGTAATGTGTGTGGGTAGCGCAATAGTCCTCCAGCCCAATGAGACTACTGCCCACCCAGAATCCTCACAGGGTGACTACGCTTTCCAGAATACTTCTCCCAACCTCAAGAGGCAGTCCAGACGTGCTAGACGTAGAGGCAAGCCGTCACGCCAGGGTCTGTCCTCCCTGAGACCTCCTGACCCCAACCTTGAAGTCCCTACTGAAGCTTCATCTCCCTGTATCCCGGAGAAGCCCCAACGGGTAATGTGCGTGGGTAGTGCACCAGTTCTCTTGCCCGAAGAGACTTCTGCCCATCCAGACTCCACACAGGAGAACTTCCTGCACCCGGCATCAGATGCTTCACCCACTTTAACCGGTGTGCATGTCCAAGGATGCTCCAAAGCTGTGGTTACCTCAGAGTCTGTGCACCTCTACTACCTGGCAGAGGACCCCCTGTTGCCTCCTGAATCCTCCGGGATACCACTCGATGACAAATGGAGAGAGAATTCTCTACACCCGGTACTCGATACTTTGTCCGCTTCGTCCTGTGAGCCTGACAATGGGTACCCCAAAGTGGTAGTTACCCCCGAGTCTCTACACCCCTCCGACCAGGCGGAGGACCTCCAGTTGTCTCCTGAACCCTTCGGGGTGCTACCTGGTAGCGAAAGGACAGAGACTCTCCTATACTCTGTACCTGATACCTCGCTCGCTTCGTCCAGTGAGTCCAACCTAGTGTACTCCGAAGCAGAGGTTACTCCCGAGTCTCTACACCCCTCCGACCAGGCGGAGGACCTCCAGTTGTATCCTGAACCCTTCGGGGTGCTACCTGGTAGCGAAAGGACAGAGACTCTCCTATACTCTGTACCTGATACCTCGCTCGCTTCGTCCAGTGAGTCCAACCTAGTGTACTCTGAAGCAGTGGTTACTCCCGAGTCTCTACACTCCTCTGACCAGGTGGAAGACCTCCAGTTGTCCCCAGAACCCTTCGGGGTGCCACCTGGTGGTAAATGGACAGAGACTTTCCTATATCCTGGATCTGATACCTCGCTTGCTTCGTCCAGTGAGTCCGACCTAGTGTACTCTGAAGCAGAGGTTACCCGTGAGTCTCTACACCCCTCTGACCAGGCGGAGGACCGCCAGTTGTCTCCAGAACCCTTCGGGGTGCCACCTGGTGGAGAATGGACAGAGACTTTCCTATACTCGGTACCCGATACCTCGCCTGCTTCGTCCAGTGAGTCCGACCTAGTGTACTCTGAAGCAGATGTTTTCTCTGAGCCTCTGCACTCTTCTGACCCGGCGGAGGACCTCCAGTTGTTTCCTGAATCCTCCGGGGTACCACCAGAAAACAAAGAGACAGTGACTTTTCCTCATTATGTACCTGATAACCCGTCTATTTCTTCCTGTGAGCTTGACAAGATGTACCTCGAAGCAGAGATTACCCCCAAGTCTCTGTCCCCCTCCAACCCGGTGGAGGACTTCCGGTTGTCTCCTGTACCCTCTGGGGTGCCACCTGAAAATATGTGGAGAGAGACTTCCCTGTGTGCTGTTCCTGGTACTCCACCCGTTTCGTCTGTTGCTAAGGGTGGCTGGATGGGAGGTAGCATCCTAGCTACCCAGAGGAGACCAGTTTTTCCGGTGGACAGTGGAAGTGATCTCTTCGAAGTGAAGAATTGGCCCTCGAATTCCCTGCGGAAGATTCTGGCAGGCCTGAAGAAGAGGGGGCGTAAGGGGGGAGGTACTGTAACATACCTGGCGGCGTCCTTGCATAGTGGTCCATCTCCCACTGTGCAAGAGCGCGCACTTGATCTCCTGTCCAGAATGTCTCTCTGGCTTCCCTCCATGCTGTCTGTTTGTGTCTGTTTCTGCTGCTTAAGGGCGGCGCCCGATCACTTCCTGCTTTTTGTACCTGCTGCAGGCACACCTCTTGTGCGTCCTCAGCCTATTGCTGTCTGTCACCTGGTATATAGCTCAGCTGCGCCCATCTATCCCTGCCTGAGCATAGTGTTTCTTTCAGTGTGTGCTTGCACTCTGAAGGTGCCAGGTCCCGTTCTGTGTTCTCTTGTCTGCCTATCCTGGAGGCTGTATTTCCAGGCCTGTCTGAACACGCTCCTAGCCTGTTCCTCCTGCCTTCTAGGGGCCGATTACCTAGACCTGTTCCTGTATCTTGTCTGACCTGTCTGTACACGCTCCTTGCCTGTTCGTCCTGCCTCACTGGGGGCCGTATTCCCAGACCCGCTCCTGTATCCCGCTGCAGTGTCGGTCTCCTCCGTACACTCAGTTCCAGTCTGAACTCTCTCCTATCCTTTACCTGTTTTGCCTCTATGTCCGTTCCCTTCCTTTTTCTGCAGAGTCTGAACTCGTACCTAACTCCTGCTTGTTGTCTCTGTACTCCCGTTTGTGAGTTTGTGGTCCACTCGCTACTTCACTGCAAGTACCCTGTGGGTGTCTGGCTCTGCCTTTCCCTTCCTGTCTGTTCCGTGTGAACAGAGCCCTGTCCCCCCTACTCAGCCTAGCCTGCTCTGACTCCTTTGCTCACCGCTCCGGCGGTTCTAGCCTGCTCTGACTCCTTTGCTTACCGCTCCGGCGGTTCTAGCCTGCTCTGACTCCTTGCTCACTGCTCTGGCAGTCCTGTCCTGCCCTGCTTCTGCCCGCTGCTCCGGCAGTCCTGTCCTGCCCTGCTTCTGCCCGCTGCTCCGGCAGTCCTGTCCTGCCCTGCTTCTGCCCGCTGCTCCGGCAGTCCTGTCCTGCCCTGCTTCTGCCCGCTGCTCCGGCAGTCCTGTCCTGCTCTGCTTCTGCCCGCTGCTCCGGCAGTCCTGTCCTGCCCTGCTTCTGCCCGCTGCTCCGGCAGTCCTGTCCTGCCCTGCTTCTGCCCGCTGCTCCGGCAGTCCTGTCCTGCCCTGCTTCTGCCCGCTGCTCCGGCAGTCCTGTCCTGCCCTGCTTGTGCTCGCTGCTCCTGCAGCCCCGTCCTGCTCTGTTCTTGCCCACCGCTTCGGGCGTTCCCTCTCTGCTGTGGTTGTCTACCGCATCTGCGGTTCTGTGACCCAGTCTGTACTGGGTCTTAACCTTTCTGTGCTCCAGCCCGTCCTTTCGGCCAGTACCTCCCTGCCTGCATACTCGCCTGTATCCACCCATCTGCATACCTGCCGTGTTTGCTTATATCCACCAGTCTGTGCCAGCCTAACCTGCCTGTTCCTGAGTCCCAGTGTGTACTGGGTCCTATGCCGCCTGTGTTCCTACCTGCTAGTGCCTCCCTGTCTGCACTCTAGCTGCGCTTGCCTTTACCCGCCTGCCTGCATACCAGTCGTGCCTGCCTATACCCTCCAGTCTGTGCGCCAGCCTAACCAGCCTGATCCAGTAATCCCTGTGTGGGTCAACCCCCGTGTCCGGAGTTTGACCTGGAGTAGCACCTGGTCCCTCTGCCCGGTTTCTCCCTGGTGCACTGGCGTCGTATGCCGTCGTGCCATCTTGGTCGGATCGGCCAGATACTTAGTCACGCCCCTGCAGGCACTCTCCGGTTCATGGTCCAGTGGAATCACTACAATCACACGCACACGCCGCTCAGCCCGGGCGTGTGCATAACAGCGATGGACTAATAGAACAAGTCCCACTTAATGCTAGAAGGCCAAATATTTTTCAGAGCTAGATGTAGAAAAAAATTATATTCAATTTGCAACCTGATGGAGGTCAGTATACATCGACTAATAGAACAAGTCTCACACCCTGCTAGAAGGCCAAATATTTTTTCAGAGCTAGATGCAGATAAAAATTATTTTTAATTTTCAACCTGATGGAGGTCAGTATAGATGGACTAATAGACCAAGTCCCACACACTGCTAGAAGCCCAAATATTTTTTCAGAGCTAGATGCAGATAAAAATTATTTTTAATTTGCAACCTGATGGAGGTCAGTATAGATGGACTAATAGAACAAGTCCCACACACTGCTAGAAGGCCAAATATTTTTTCAGAGCTAGATGCAGAAAAAAATTATATTCAATTTGCAACCTGATGGAGGTCAGTATCGATGGACTAATAGACCAAGTCCCACACACTGCTAGAAGCCCAAATATTTTTTCAGAGCTAGATGCAGAAAAAAATTATATTCAATTTGCAACCTGATGGAGGTCAGTATAGATGGACTAATAGAACAAGTCCCACACACTGCTAGAAGGCCAAATATTTTTTCAGAGCTAGATGCAGGAAAAAATTATATTCAATTTGCAACCTGATGGAGGTCAGTATAGATGGACTAATAGACCAAGTCCCACACACTGCTGGAAGCCCAAATATTTTTTCAGCGCTAGATGCAGAAAAAAATTATATTCAATTTGCAACCTGATGGAGGTCAGTATAGATGGACTAATAGAACAAGTTCCACACACTGCTAGAAGCCCAAATATTTTTTCAGAGCTAGATGCAGATAAAAATTATTATTAATTTGCAACCTGATGGAGGTCAGTATAGATGGACTAATAGACCAAGTCCCACACACTGCTAGAAGGCCAAATATTTTTTCAGAGCTAGATGCAGATAAAAATTATTTTTAATTTGCAACCTGATGGAGGTCAGTATAGATGGACTAATAGAACAAGTCCCACACACTGCTAGAAGGGCAAATATTTTTTCAGAGCTAGATGCAGACAAAAAATTATTTTTAATTTGCAACCTGATGGAGGTCAGTATAGATGGACTAATAGAACAAGTCCCACACACTGCTAGAAGGCCAAATATTTTTTCAGAGCTAGATGCAGATAAAAATTATTTTTAATTTGCAACCTGATGGAGGTCAGTATAGATGGACTAATAGAACAAGTCCCACACACTGTTAGAAGGGCAAATATTTTTTCAGAGCTAGATGCAGATAAAAAAAAATTTTAATTTGTAACCTGATGGAGGTCTGTATAGATGGACTAATAGAACAAGTCCCACACACAGCTAGAAGGGCAAATATTTTTTCAGAGCTAGATGCAGACAAAAAAATATTTTTAATTTTTCAACCTGATGGAGGTCAGTATAGATGAACTAATAGACCAAGTCCCACACACTGCTAGAAAGCCAAATATTTTTTCAGAGCTAGATGCAGAAAAAAATTATATTCAATTTGCAACCTGATGGAGGTCAGTATCGATGGACTAATAGACCAAGTCCCACACACTGCTAGAAGCCCAAATATTTTTTCAGAGCTAGATGCAGAAAAAATTTATATTCAATTTGCAACCTGATGGAGGTCAGTATCGATGGACTAATAGACCAAGTCCCACACACTGCTAGAAGCCCAAATATTTTTTCAGAGCTAGATGCAGATAAAAATTATATTCAATTTGCAACCTGATGGAGGTCGGTATAGATGGACTAATAGAACAAGTCCCACGCACTGCTAGAAGGCCAAATATTTTTTCAGAGCTAGATGCAGAAAAAAATTATATTCAATTTGCACCCTGATGGAGGTCAGTATCGATGGACTAATAGACCAAGTCCCACACACTGCTAGAAGCCCAAATATTTTTTCAGAGCTAGATGCAGAAAAAAATTATATTCAATTTGCAACCTGATGGAGGTCAGTATAGATGGACTAATAGACCAAGTCCCACACACTGCTAGAAGCCCAAATATTTTTTCAGAGCTAGATGCAGAAAAAAATTATATTCAATTTGCAACCTGATGGAGGTCAGTATAGATGGACTAATAGAACAAGTCCCACACACTGCTAGAAGCCCAAATATTTTTTCAGAGCTAGATGCAGATAAAAATTATTATTAATTTGCAACCTGATGGAGGTCAGTATAGATGGACTAATAGAAGAAGTCCCACACACTGCTAGAAGCCCAAATATTT
Organism: Phyllobates terribilis; assembly: GCF_046119375.1. NCBI lineage: Eukaryota > Metazoa > Chordata > Amphibia > Anura > Dendrobatidae > Phyllobates > Phyllobates terribilis. Next base: position 869,758,538 of record NW_027362762.1, read on the forward strand.
TTTCAGAGCTAGATGCAGAAAAAATTATATTCAATTTGCAACCTGATGGAGGTCAGTATAGATGGACTAATAGACCAAGTCCCACACACTGCTAGAAGGCCAAATATTTTTTCAGAGCTAGATGCAGATAAAAATTATTTTTAATTTGCAACCTGATGGAGGTCAGTATAGATGGACTAATAGAACAAGTCCCACACACTGCTAGAAGGGCAAATATTTTTTCAGAGCTAGATGCAGACAAAAAATTATTTTTAATTTGCAACCTGATGGAGGTCAGTATAGATGGACTAATAGAACAAGTCCCACACACTGCTAGAAGCCCAAATATTTTTTCAGAGCTAGATGCAGATAAAAATTATATTCAATTTGCAACCTGATGGAGGTCAGTATAGATGGACTAATAGAACAAGTCCCATACACTGCTAGAAGCCCAAATATTTTTTCAGAGCTAGATGCAAGTCCCACACACTGCTAGAAGGCCAAATATTTTTTCAGAGCTAGATGCAGATAAAAATTATTTTTAATTTGCAACCTGATGGAGGTCAGTATAGATGGACTAATAGAACAAGTCCCACATACTGCTAGAAGGCCAAATATTTTTCAGAGCTAGATGCAGAAAAAAATTATATTCAATTTGCAACCTGATGGAGGTCAGTATAGATGGACTAATAGAACAAGTCTCACACACTGCTAGAAGGCCAAATATTTTTTCAGAGCTAGATGCAGATAAAAATTATTTTTAATTTTCAACCTGATGGAGATCAGTATAGATGGACTAATAGACCAAGTCCCACACACTGCTAGAAGCCCAAATATTTTTTCAGAGCTAGATGCAGAAAAAAATTATATTCAATTTGCAACCTGATGGAGGTCAGTATCGATGGACTAATAGACCAAGTCCCACACACTGCTAGAAGCCCAAATATTTTTTCAGAGCTAGATGCAGATAAAAATTATATTAAATTTGCGACCTGATGGAGGTCAGTATAGATGGACTAATAGAACAAGTCCCACACACTGCTAGAAGCCCAAATATTTTTTCAGAGCTAGATGAAGATAAAAATTATATTCAATTTGCAACCTGATGGAGGTCAGTATAGATGGACTAATAGACCAAGTCCCACACACTGCTAGAAGGCCAAATATTTTTTCAGAGCTAGATGCAGATAAAAATTATTTTTAATTTGCAACCTGATGGAGGTCAGTATAGATGGACTAATAGAACAAGTCCCACACACTGCTAGAAGGGCAAATATTTTTTCAGAGCTAGATGCAGACAAAAAATTATTTTTAATTTGCAACCTGATGGAGGTCAGTATAGATGGACTAATAGAACAAGTCCCACACACTGCTAGAAGGCCAAATATTTTTTCAGAGCTAGATGCAGATAAAAATTATTTTTAATTTGCAACCTGATGGAGGTCAGTATAGATGGACTAATAGAACAAGTCCCACACACTGCTACAAGGGCAAATATTTTTTCAGAGCTGGATGCAGATAAAAATTATTTTTAATTTGCAACCTGATGGAGGTCAGTATAGGTGGACTAATAGAACAAATCCCACACACTGCTAGAAGGGCAAATATTTTTTCAGAGCTAGATGCAGACAAAAAATTATTTTTAATTTGCAACCTGATGGACTAGTAGAACAAGTCCCACACACTGCTAGAAGGCCAAATATTTTTTCAGAGCTAGATGCAGATAAAAATTATTTTTAATTTGCAACCTGATGGAGGTCAGTATAGATGGACTAATAGAACAAGTCGCACATACTGCTAGAAGGCCAAATATTTTTCAGAGCTAGATGCAGAAAAAAATTATATTCAATTTGCAACCTGATGGAGGTCAGTATAGATGGACTAATAGAACAAGTCTCACACAGTGCTAGAAGGCCAAATATTTTTTCAGAGCTAGATGCAGATAAAAATTATTTTTAATTTTCAACCTGATGGAGGTCAGTATAGATGGACTAATAGACCAAGTCCCACACACTGCTAGAAGCCCAAATATTTTTTCAGAGCTAGATGCAGAAAAAAATTATATTCAATTTGCAACCTGATGGAGGTCAGTATAGATGGACTAATAGACCAAGTCCCACACACTGCTAGAAGCCCAAATTTTTTTTCAGAGCTAGATGCAGATAAAAATTATATTCAATTTGCAACCTGATGGAGGTCAGTATAGATGGACTAATAGAACAAGTCCCACACACTGCTAGAAGCCCAAATATTTTTTCAGAGCTAGATGCAGATAAAAATTATATTCAGTTTGCAACCTGATGGAGGTCAGTATAGATGGACTAATAGAACAAGTCCCACACACTGCTAGAAGGCCAAATATTTTTTCAGAGCTAGATGCAGAAAAAAATTATATTTAATTTGCAACCTGATGGAGGTCAGTATCGATGGACTAATAGACCAAGTCCCACACACTGCTAGAAGCCCAAATATTTTTTCAGAGCCAGATGCAGAAAAAAATTATATTCAATTTTTAACCTGATGGAGGTCAGTATAGATGGACTAATCGACCAAGTCCCACACACTGCTGGAAGCCCAAATATTTTTTCAGCGCTAGATGCAGAAAAAAATTATATTCAATTTGCAACCTGATGGAGGTCAGTATAGATGGACTAATAGAACAAGTTCCACACACTGCTAGAAGCCCAAATATTTTTTCAGAGCTAGATGCAGATAAAAATTATTATTAAATTGCAACCTGATGGAGGTCAGTATAGATGGACTAATAGACCAAGTCCCACACACTGCTAGAAGGCCAAATATTTTTTCAGAGCTAGATGCAGATAAAAATTATTTTTAATTTCCAACCTGATGTAGGTCAGTATAGATGGACTAATAGAACAAGTCCCACACACTGCTAGAAGGGCAAATATTTTTTCAGAGCTGGATGCAGACAAAAAATTATTTTTAATTTGCAACCTGATGGAGGTCAGTATAGATGGACTAATAGAACAAGTCCCACACACTGCTAGAAGGCCAAATATTTTTTCAGAGCTAGATGCAGATAAACATTATTTTTAATTTGCAACCTGATGGAGGTCAGTATAGATGGACTAATAGAAGAAGTCCCACACACTGCTAGAAGGGCAAATATTTTTTCAGTGCTAGATGCAGATAAAAATTATTTTTAATTTGCAACCTGATGGAGGTCAGTATAGATGGACTAATAGAACAAGTCCCACACACTGCGAGAAGGGAAAATATTTTTTCAGAGCTAGATGCAGATAAAAATTATTTTTAATTTGCAACCTGATGGAGGTCAGTATAGGTGGACTAATAGAACAAGTCCCACACACTGCTAGAAGGGCAAATATTTTTTCAGAGCTAGATGCAGACAAAAAATTATTTTTAATTTGCAACCTGATGGACGTCAGTATATATGGACTAGTAGAACAAGTCCCACACACTGCTAGAAGGCGAAATATTTTTTCAGAGCTAGATGAAGACAAAAATTATTTTTAATTTGCATCCTGATGGAGGTCAGTATAGATGGACTAATAGAACAAATCCCACACACTGCTAGAAGGCCAAATATTTTTTCAGAGCTAGATGCAGACAAAAAATTATTTTTAATTTGCAACCTGATGGAGGTCAGTATTGATGGACTAATAGAACAAGTCCCACACACTGCTAGAAGGGCAAATATTTTTTCAGAGCTAGATGCAGATAAAAAAAAATTTTAATTTGCAACCTGATGGAGGTCAGTATAGATGGACTAATAGAACAAGTCCCACACACAGCTAGAAGGGCAAATATTTTTTCAGAGCTAGATGCAGACAAAAAATTATTTTTAATTTTTCAACCTGATGGAGGTCAGTATAGATGGACTAATAGAACAAGTCCCACACACTGCTAGAAGGCCAAATATTTTTTCAGAGCTAGGTGCAGATAAAAATTATTTTTAATTTGCAACCTGATGGAGGTCAGTATAGATGGACTAATAGAACAAGTCCCACACACTGCTAGAAGGGCAAATATTTTTTCAGAGCTAGATGCAGATAAAAATTATTTTTAATTTGCAACCTGATGAAGGTCAGTATAGATGGACTAATAGAACAAATCCCACACACTGCTAGAAGGGCAAATATTTTTTCAGAGCTAGATGCAGACAAAAAATTTTTTTTAATTTGCAACCTGATGGAGGTCAGTATAGATGGACTAATAGAACAAGTCCCACACACTGCTAGAAGGCCAAATATTTTTTCAGAGCTAGATGCAGATAAAAATTATTTTTAATTTGCAACCTGATGGAGGTCAGTATAGATGGACTAATAGAACAAGTCCCACACACTGCTAGAAGGGCAAATATTTTTTCAGAGCTGGATGCAGATAAAAATTATTTTTAATTTGCAACCTGATGGAGGTCAGTATAGGTGGACTAATAGAACAAATCCCACACACTGCTAGAAGGGCAAATATTTTTTCAGAGCTAGATGCAGACAAAAAATTATTTTTAATTTGCAACCTGATGGACTAGTAGAACAAGTCCCACACACTGCTAGAAGGCCAAATATTTTTTCAGAGCTAGATGCAGATAAAAATTATTTTTAATTTGCAACCTGATGGAGGTCAGTATAGATGGACTAATAGAACAAGTCGCACATACTGCTAGAAGGCCAAATATTTTTCAGAGCTAGATGCAGAAAAAAATTATATTCAATTTGCAACCTGATGGAGGTCAGTATAGATGGACTAATAGAACAAGTCTCACACAGTGCTAGAAGGCCAAATATTTTTTCAGAGCTAGATGCAGATAAAAATTATTTTTAATTTTCAACCTGATGGAGGTCAGTATAGATGGACTAATAGACCAAGTCCCACACACTGCTAGAAGCCCAAATATTTTTTCAGAGCTAGATGCAGAAAAAAATTATATTCAATTTGCAACCTGATGGAGGTCAGTATAGATGGACTAATAGACCAAGTCCCACACACTGCTAGAAGCCCAAATTTTTTTTCAGAGCTAGATGCAGATAAAAATTATATTCAATTTGCAACCTGATGGAGGTCAGTATAGATGGACTAATAGAACAAGTCCCACACACTGCTAGAAGCCCAAATATTTTTTCAGAGCTAGATGCAGATAAAAATTATATTCAGTTTGCAACCTGATGGAGGTCAGTATAGATGGACTAATAGAACAAGTCCCACACACTGCTAGAAGCCCAAATATTTTTTCAGAGCTAGATGCAGATAAAAATTATATTCAATTTGCAACCTGATGGAGGTCAGTATACATGGACTAATAGAACAAGTCCCACACACTGCTAGAAGCCCAAATATTTTTTCAGAGCTAGATGCAGATAAAAATTATTTTTAATTTGCAACCTGATGGAGGTCAGTATAGATGGACTAATAGAACAAGTCCCACACACTGCTAGAAGGCCAAATATTTTTTCAGAGCTAGATGCAGAAAAAAATTATATTTAATTTGCAACCTGATGGAGGTCAGTATCGATGGACTAATAGACCAAGTCCCACACACTGCTAGAAGCCCAAATATTTTTTCAGAGCTAGATGCAGAAAAAAATTATATTCAATTTTTAACCTGATGAAGGTCAGTATAGATGGACTAATCGACCAAGTCCCACACACTGCTGGAAGCCCAAATATTTTTTCAGCGCTAGATGCAGAAAAAAATTATATTCAATTTGCAACCTGATGGAGGTCAGTATAGATGGACTAATAGAACAAGTTCCACACACTGCTAGAAGCCCAAATATTTTTTCAGAGCTAGATGCAGATAAAAATTATTATTAAATTGCAACCTGATGGAGGTCAGTATAGATGGACTAATAGACCAAGTCCCACACACTGCTAGAAGGCCAAATATTTTTTCAGAGCTAGATGCAGATAAAAATTATTTTTAATTTCCAACCTGATGTAGGTCAGTATAGATGGACTAATAGAACAAGTCCCACACACTGCTAGAAGGGCAAATATTTTTTCAGAGCTGGATGCAGACAAAAAATTATTTTTAATTTGCAACCTGATGGAGGTCAGTATAGATGGACTAATAGAACAAGTCCCACACACTGCTAGAAGGCCAAATATTTTTTCAGAGCTAGATGCAGATAAACATTATTTTTAATTTGCAACCTGATGGAGGTCAGTATAGATGGACTAATAGAAGAAGTCCCACACACTGCTAGAAGGGCAAATATTTTTTCAGTGCTAGATGCAGATAAAAATTATTTTTAATTTGCAACCTGATGGAGGTCAGTATAGATGGACTAATAGAACAAGTCCCACACACTGCGAGAAGGGAAAATATTTTTTCAGAGCTAGATGCAGATAAAAATTATTTTTAATTTGCAACCTGATGGAGGTCAGTATAGGTGGACTAATAGAACAAGTCCCACACACTGCTAGAAGGGCAAATATTTTTTCAGAGCTAGATGCAGACAAAAAATTATTTTTAATTTGCAACCTGATGGACGTCAGTATATATGGACTAGTAGAACAAGTCCCACACACTGCTAGAAGGCGAAATATTTTTTCAGAGCTAGATGAAGACAAAAATTATTTTTAATTTGCATCCTGATGGAGGTCAGTATAGATGGACTAATAGAACAAATCCCACACACTGCTAGAAGGCCAAATATTTTTTCAGAGCTAGATGCAGACAAAAAATTATTTTTAATTTGCAACCTGATGGAGGTCAGTATTGATGGACTAATAGAACAAGTCCCACACACTGCTAGAAGGGCAAATATTTTTTCAGAGCTAGATGCAGATAAAAAAAAAAATTAATTTGCAACCTGATGGAGGTCAGTATAGATGGACTAATAGAACAAGTCCCACACACAGCTAGAAGGGCAAATATTTTTTCAGAGCTAGATGCAGACAAAAAATTATTTTTAATTTTTCAACCTGATGGAGGTCAGTATAGATGGACTAATAGAACAAGTCCCACACACTGCTAGAAGGCCAAATATTTTTTCAGAGCTAGGTGCAGATAAAAATTATTTTTAATTTGCAACCTGATGGAGGTCAGTATAGATGGACTAATAGAACAAGTCCCACACACTGCTAGAAGGGCAAATATTTTTTCAGAGCTAGATGCAGATAAAAATTATTTTTAATTTGCAACCTGATGAAGGTCAGTATAGATGGACTAATAGAACAAATCCCACACACTGCTAGAAGGGCAAATATTTTTTCAGAGCTAGATGCAGACAAAAAATTATTTTTAATTTGCAACCTGATGGAGGTCAGTATAGATGGACTAATAGAACAAGTCCCACACACTGCTAGAAGGCCAAATATTTTTTCAGAGCTAGATGCAGATAAAAATTATTTTTAATTTGCAACCTGATGGAGGTCAGTATAGATGGACTAATAGAACAAGTCCCACATACTGCTAGAAGGCCAAATATTTTTCAGAGCCAGATGCAGAAAAAAATTATATTCAGTTTGCAACCTGATGGAGGTCAGTATAGATGGACTAATAGAACAAGTCCCACACACTGCTAGAAGGCCAAATATTTTTTTAGAGATAGATGCAGATAAAAATTATTTTTAATTTTCAACCTGATGGAGGTCAGTATAGATGGACTAATAGACCAAGTCCCACACACTGCTAGAAGCCCAAATATTTTTTCAGAGCTAGATGCAGAAAAAAATTATATTCAATTTGCAACCTGATGGAGGTCAGTATAGATGGACTAATAGACCAAGTCCCACACACTGCTAGAAGCCCAAATATTTTTTCAGAGCTAGATGCAGAAAAAAATTATATTCAATTTGCAACCTGATGGAGGTCAGTATAGATCGACTAATAGACCAAGTCCCACACACTGCTAGAAGCCCAAATATTTTTTCAGAGCTAGATGCAGATAAAAATTATTTTTAATTTGTAACCTGATGGAGGTCAGTATAGATGGATTAATAGAACAAGTCCCACACACTGCTAGAAGGCCAAATATTTTTTCAAAGCTAGATGCAGAATAAAATTATATTCAATTTGCAATCTGATGGAGGTCAGTATCGATGGACTAATAGACCAAGTCCCACACACTGCTAGAAGCCCAAATATTTTTTCAGAGCTAGATGCAGAAAAAAATTATCTTCAATTTGCAACCTGATGGAGGTCAGTATATATGGACTAATAGAACAAGTCCCACACACTGCTAGAAGGCCAAATTTTTTTTAGAGCTACATGCAGATAAAAATTATTTTTAATTTTCAACCTGATGGAGGTCAGTATAGATGGACTAATAGACCAAGTCCCACACACTGCTAGAAGCCCAAATATTTTTTCAGAGCTAGATGCAGAAAAAAATTATATTCAATTTGCAACCTGATGGAGGTCAGTATAGATGGACTAATAGACCAAGTCCCACACACTGCTAGAAGCCCAAATATTTTTTCAGAGCTAGATGCAGAAAAAAATTATATTCAATTTGCAACCTGATGGAGGTCAGTATAGATGGACTAATAGACCAAGTCCCACACACTGCTAGAAGCCCAAATATTTTTTCAGAGCTAGATGCAGATAAAAATTATATTCAATTTGCAACCTGATGGAGGTCAGCATAGATGGACTAATAGAACAAGTCCCACACACTGCTAGAAGCCCAAATATTTTTTCAGAGCTAGATGCAGAAAAAAATTATATTCAGTTTGCAACCTGATGGAGGTCAGTATAGATGGACTAATAGACCAAGTCCCACACACTGCTAGAAGCCCAAATATTTTTTCAGAGCTAGATGCAGATAAAAATTATATTCAATTTGCAACCTGATGGAGGTCAGTATAGATGGACTAATAGAACAAGTCCCACACACTGCTAGAAGCCCAAATATTTTTTCAGAGGTAGATGCAGATAAAAATTATATTCAATTTGCAACCTGATGGAGGTCAGTATAGATGGACTAATAGAACAAGTCCCACACACTGCTAGAAGCCCAAATATTTTTTCAGAGGTAGATGCAGATAAAAATTATATTCAATTTGCAACCTGATGGAGGTCAGTATAGATGGACTAATAGAACAAGTCCCACACACTGCTAGAAGCCCAAATATTTTTTCAGAGCTAGATGCAGATAAAAATTATTTTTAATTTGTAACCTGATGGAGGTCAGTATAGATGGATTAATAGAACAAGTCCCACACACTGCTAGAAGCCCAAATATTTTTTCAGAGCTAGATGCAGAAAAAAATTATATTCAATTTGCAACCTGATGGAGGTCAGTATCGATGGACTAATAGAACAAGTCCCACACACTGCTAGAAGCCCAAATATTTTTTCAGAGCTAGATGCAGAAAAAAATTATATTCAATTTGCAACCTGATGGAGGTCAGTATAGATGGACTAATAAACCAAGTCCCACACACTGCTAGAAGCCCAAATATTTTTTCAGAGCTAGATGCAGAAAAAAATTATATTCAATTTGCAACCTGATGGAGGTCAGTATAGATGGACTAATAGAACAAGTCCCACACACTGCTAGAAGCCCAAATATTTTTTCAGAGCTAGATGCAGATAAAAATTATTATTAATTTGCAACCTGATGGAGGTCAGTATAGATGGACTAATAGAACAAGTCCCACACACTGCTAGAAGCCCAAATATTTTTTCAGAGCTAGATGCAGATAAAAATTATTATTAATTTGCAACCTGATGGAGGTCAGTATAGATGGACTAATAGAACAAGTCCCACACACTGCTAGAAGGCCAAATATTTTTTCAGAGCTAGATGCAGAAAAAAATTATATTCAATTTGCAACCTGATGGAGGTCAGTATAGATGGACTAATAGACCAAGTCCCACACACTGCTAGAAGCCCAAATATTTTTTCAGAGCTAGATGCAGAAAAAAATTATATTCAATTTGCAACCTGATGGAGGTCAGTATAGATGGACTAATAGACCAAGTCCCACACACTGCTAGAAGCCCAAATATTTTTTCAGAGCTAGATGCAGAAAAAAATTATATTCAATTTGCAAACTGATGGAGGTCAGTATAGATGGACTAATAGAATGATGCTATGCCCAAAAGGTTTTACTTCACTAGGTGCAGTAAAAAAATTGGTATTCTATACACAGGTGGTGTAGCTTGCAACACAGATAGGCTACTCCACTGACTAACACACTCTGCAATAGGCCAAAAAGGATTAGCTTTGCTAGATTTAGCCAAATGCTGTGAAAAAAACTTGTACAGCACTGGCACAGACCTGCCTGGCAAAAACTGATAGGAACTGATGTAACTTAGTCCTGAAAAGGACTGCAATTACAATTAGTCTTTACTCCCAACCTATCTATTTAAGAACACAGACCTGCCTGATAAAAATCGTAGGAAATGCTGTAACCTAGTCCCTAAAATGACTGCAATCACAACTATTCCCTACTCCCAAGCTATCTGTAGATTTGTGCGAAAATTGGCTTGAAATTAACAAGGTATAGCGCACACAGCAACAGCGGTGCCGTCTAACACGCAGCTGCAGCAGTGAGAAAATGGTGGCGACGAGGAAAATGGCTGGGTCTTATAGGGCAAGGACATGTGACATACACTGCCAATGACACATGCCCTTGCTTGTATGAAAAAAAGCAGTTCGCTCCGTGTGTGCTCTGCTGATAGGCTGACAGATTGCACCCCCCCACTGCGGGAAAGAGAAAAAAAAAATGGAGATCTTCATTATTCCTGCAGAGATCCATCCCCTGCCCCTCCCCCCGCCCCGCTGTACACTCAAACTGCATATTAACATTAATTTTCAGCATTACTGAGAAAAAATGCAATTATGATTTCGGTGCACGAACAGTTATCGAACATAACCTCGAACAGCCGAATTTTTTTCAAATCGTTCGTGTTCGCCGAACGGCTCGAACACCGCCCAAAACAGCTTGAATTTGAGATTGGCGAACAGTTCGAGTCGAACAACGCTCATCTCTAGTAGTGACCAGTACGTTGTAGTGACCAGTACGTTGTAGTGACAAGTATGTTATGCCCAGCTCATGCTTCTGGAGACATGCACATGTAAATTAGGCAAGCTCTCATGGTTACAAAATTGCCAAATATGTGGATGCTAACTGTGGTTTAGGCACACTGTGGGGCTCAGAAGGGGGGGGGGGGGCATTTGGATTTGGGAGCACACAATTTGCTGAATTTCTTTTGGGGGGCAAGGGTCATTTTGCTTTTCCAGAGCCTTTGTGCTTCTACTAACATGGAAGCCCCCTATATTTCCATTAACAGATGATGGACCTGAGTGGGGTCTTGTTTTTTTTTTGTGTTTGAGTTGAAGCTTTTATTGTGATCCAAAATGTTATGTAAAATGTTCTCATTTATCTATGCTAAGCACTGTTATCGGGGTTTCCATTTAAATCTCCGAGGGACGTAATTCAGATGAAACTCCCGAGGGATCCATTCACTATAATGAGGCAGCAGAGTTACCCTGGACTCTGTATCTCCTCTGTTCAATGGTGTAGTTTTTTTCAAAGGTTCACAAAACTGTGGCCGACGGCACTTTTATGCATGCCTAATAAAAAGACAGACATCGTGGGATCACAGGCCAGACGGCGTCCACGGTGCCTCCATCTGCCTCATTACAGGGAATCTTTCGCCGGGGTTTCCATCGGAATCACGTATTTCAGAGATTTACACAGAAACCCCGGTGTAAGCGCTCAGGGTAGAGTGCAGGATAAATGTGAGTCGAGCCTTACTGCGATCTTTGGGAGGCAGAATGAACAAATCAGCATCAGGTGAAGAATTGGTTGTATTTATTTTTTACGCCATTCCTCATACGGTATAAGTGAAAAGACGACTTTATTCTGTGGGCCAGTGCGATTACAGCGATACCAGATCTATATCGGGTTTTCATGTTTGGCTGCTGTCACACACAAAAGACGCTTTTTTTCTGCAAAAAGCATCGCCATATTTTGTGAACTATAGTTTTTCCATGTACATAGCCATTTGTGCTCGTATGTCCAGATGTAACCAGAGACATACTCTAAAAAATATATATAGAGGTGTGAAAAAGTGTTTGCCCCCTTCCTGATTTTTTATTCTTTAGCATGTTTGTCACACTGTTTCAGATCACAAAATAAAATTAAATATTACACAAAGATAACACAAATAAGCACAAAATGCAGTTTTTAAATGAAGGTCTTTATTATTAAGGGAAAAAGAAATCCAAACCTAGAGGGCCCTGTGTGAAAAAGTGATTGCCCCTAAACCTAGTAACTGGTTGGGCCATCATTAGCAGCAACAACTGCAATCAAGCATTTGCGATAACTGGCAATGAGTCTTTTACAGCGCTCTGGAGTAATTTTGGCTCTCTCATCTTTGCAAAATTGTTGTAATTCAGCCACATTGGAGAGTTTCCGAGCATGAACCACCTCTTTAAGGTCATGCCACAGCATCTCAATTGGATTAAGGTCAGGACTTTGATTAGGCCACTCCAAATTATAAAAAAGCACAGAGGCACACTGTAAGGGCCAAGACATAAATTGGCCAATTCATGTATGCCCATCAACCATGACACCTTGTCATGGTTGATGGGCGTACATGAATAGGCCAATTTCTGTGCTAAGAGCCTTCATTTTTTTGTAAATACATTTTATTTAGCAATGATGCGGTTTAGCCCTATGTTCTCAGTGTTTGCATGTGTCTTGGCCCTTACAGTGTGCTTTCTTATTATATGTTATGCAGTCATTGCAGCGTGCACCTGTTTACACTATATGGAGGTGCTGGTCAGGTTTGTTGTTTTCTTGTAGCCCACTCCAAAGTCTTAATTTTACTTTTCTTAAACCATTTAGAAGTGGACTTGCTGGTGTGTTTTGGATCATTGTCCTCCTGCATAATCCTAGTGCGCTTCAGCTTGAGGTCACAAATAGATGGCAGGACATTCTCCTTCAGGATTTTTTGGTAGGCAGCAGAATTCATGGTTCCATTTACCCCAGCAAGTCTTCCAGGTTCTGAAGCAGCAAAGCAGCCCCAGAACATCACACTACCACCACCACCATATTTTACTGTTGGTATGATGTTCCTTTTCTGAAATACTTTGTTACTTCTACGCCAGATTTCCAAAAAGTTCAACTTTTGACTTGTCAGTACACAGAGTATTCTCCCAAAAGGCTTGGTGATCATCAAGATGTTTTCTGACAAAATTGAGATGAGCCTTTATGTTGTTTTTGCTCAGCAGTGGTTTTCGTCTCTAAACTCTGCCATGCATGCCATTTTTGCCCAGTCTCTTTCTTATGGTAGAGTCATGAATACTGACCTTAACTGAGGCAAGTGAGGCCTGCAATTCTTTGGATTTTGTTGTGGGGTCTTTTGTGACCTCTTGGATGTGTCGTTGCTGCACTCTTGGGGTAATTTTGGTCGGCCGGCCGCGCCTGGGAAGGTTCACCACTGTTCCATGTTTTCGCCATTTGTAGATAATGGCTTTCACTGGAATCCCAAAGCTTTAAAAACAGTTTCATTTGTTCCTGAATTTCTTTGGATTGCAGCATAATGTCTAGCTGACGATCTTTTGGTCTACTTCACTTTGTCAGGCAGCTTCTATTTAAGTGATTTCTTGATGGAGAACAGGTGTGGCAGTAATCAGGCCTGTGTGTGGCTAGGGAAATAGAACTCAGTTTCCCAAAGATGTGATAAACCACAGTTAATTTATGTTTTAAGTGGGAAGGGGCAATCACTTTTTCACACAGGGCCCTGTAGGTTTGGATTTCTTTTTCCCTTAATAATAAAGACCATAATTTAAAAACTGCATTTTGCTTTTACTTGCATTATCTTTGTCTAATATTTAAATTTGTTTTGTAATCTGAAACATGTACATGTGACAAACATGCAAAAGAATAAGAAATCAGAAATTTCACACCACTGTATTGAACCGGTCATACATTTTTTATTTTCTGATTTATCTTGCTTATTTATGTTTTTTGCGTTTCATGTATTTTAATATGTTTAAATAAAAATGATATTTTACTATATTTTGGAAAGTATTTTTTTTCTCTATAATAGGTCTGAGGTGGTTCTCAGTTCCTCCTTTTTGTTGTTTCATATTTAAACATATGACTGTAACTTTAATGAAGGATTTTCAGGTTCAAGTTATTTTTCAAAAAAGAAGCAGAATTATATGTCTTTTGTTTCATTGTTCTCAAGGAGTATATGATGTTTTATAACAATGTTTGATGGGAACTTGTCAGGACTGATAACATTATTACCCTTCAGATATACAGTGCATTGTGAAAGTATTTGGCCCCCTTGAACTTTTCTACCTTTTGCCACATTTCTGGCTTCAAACATAAAGATATAAAATTGTATTTTTTTTTGGGAAGAATCAACAACAAATCGTGAAGTGGAACAAAATTTATTTGATATTTTAAACTTTTTTCAATTCAAAACTGAAAAGTGAGGCGTGCAATATTATTCGGCCCCTTTACTTTCAGTGCAGCAAACTCACTCCAGAAGTTCAGTGAGGATCTCTGAATGCTCCAATGTTGTCCTAAATGACTGGTAATGATAAATAGAATCCACCTGTGTGTAATCAAGTCTCCATATAAATGCATCTGCTCTGTGATAGTCTCAGGGTTCTGTTTCAAGTGCAGAGAGCATCATGAAGACCAAGGAACACATCAGGCAGGTCCGAGATACTGTTGTGGCGAAGTTTAAAGTTGGATTTGGATACAAAAAGATTTCCCAAGTTTTAAACATCTCAAGGAGCACTGTGCAAGCGATCATATTGAAATGTAAGTAGTATCAGACCACTGCAAATCTACCCAGACCCGGCCGTCCCTCTAAACTTTCATCTCGAACAAGGAGAAGACAGATCAGAGATGCAGCCAAAAGGTTCATGATCACTCTAGATCAGGGGTCTCAAACTCAGCTGGGCATATGGGCCGCACACGGAAAAACATTTAATTTGGGGGGCCGCATTATTTGCATGACAAAGTGACATTTTTAGTGATACCATTTTATTTTCTATACACCTTTTGAACTGGTCCTCATCTTGCAGACATGGTCACCCATCCAGGTCCCCCATACTGCAGACATGGTCTCCCATCCAGGTCCCCCATACTGCAGACATGGTCTCCCATCCAGGTCCCCCATACTGTAGACATGGTCTCCCATCCAGGTCCCCCATACTGTAGACATGGTCTCCCATCCAGGTCCCCCATACTGTAGACATGGTCTCCCATCCAGGTCCCCCATACTGTAGACATGGTCTCCCATCCAGGTCCCCCATACTGTAGACATGGTCTCCCATCCAGGTCCCCCATATTGCAGACATGGTCTCCCATCCAGGTCCCCCATATTGCAGACATGACCCCCCATCCAGGTCCCCCATATTGCAGACATGGTCCCCTATATTGCAGACAAGGTCCCCCATATTGAAAACATGGTCCCCCATATTGCAGACATGGTCCCCAATATTGCAGACATGGTCCCCCATTCAGGTCCCCCATATTGCAGACATGGTCCCCATATTGCAGACATGGTCTCCCATCCAGGTCCCCCATATTGCAGACATGGTGCCCCCATATTGCAGACATGGTGCCCCCATATTGCAGACATGGTGCTCCATATTGCAGACATGGTCTCCCATCCAGGTCCCCCATATTGCAGACATGGTCTCCCATCCAGGTCCCCCATACTGCAGACATGGTCTCCCATCCAGGTCCCCCATACTGCAGACATGGTCTCCCATCCAGGTCCCCCATACTGTAGACATGGTCTCCCATCCAGGTCCCCCATACTGTAGACATGGTCTCCCATCCAGGTCCCCCATACTGTAGACATGGTCTCCCATCCAGGTCCCCCATACTGTAGACATGGTATCCCATCCAGGTCCCCCATACTGTAGACATGGTATCCCATCCAGGTCCCCCATACTGTAGACATGGTCTCCCATCCAGGTCCCCCATATTGCAGACATGGTCCCCCATCCAGGTCCCCCATATTACAAACATGGTCCCCCATATTGCAGACATGGTCCCCCATCCAGGTCCCCCATATTGCAGACATGGTGCCCCCATATTGCAGACATGGTGCCCCCATATTGCAGACATGGTGCCCCATATTGCAGACATGGTGCCCCATATTGCAGACATGGTCTCCCATCCAGGTCCCCCATATTGCAGACGTGGTCTCCCATCCAGGTCTTCCATATTGCAGACGTGGTCCCCATCCAGGTCCCCATATTGCAGACATGGTGCCCCATATTGCAGACATGGTCTCCCATCCAGGCCCCCCTTATTACAGACATGTCCCCCATCCAGGCTCCCCCCATACTGCGGTCTGGGCCCCCGTCCCCCCCCCATACTGCGGTCAGGGCCCCCGTCCCCCCCCCATACTGCGGTCAGGGTCCAAGTCCCCCCCCATACTGCGGTCAGGGTCCAAGTCCCCCCCCATACTGCGGTCAGGGTCCCCGTCCCCCCCCATACTGCGGTCAGTGCCCCCCTGTGCTGTATTTCACATGACAGAGAAAAAAAAAAAAGATTCTCACCTGTCCTCCGTTCCCTCGGCGTCCTTTATGCAAATGTGGCCCGGAGGCACAGACCCCGTAACAATCGCGGCTCTCTCCAGCAGCCGCCGACATCAGCGCTGTAGTCCAGTGTATAGCCGTGCAGAGACCGGCTCTCTGCACAGCAATACCAATGTCAGCCGCTGGCCTATCAGAGGCCAGCAGCCGACATCTGCGCATGGCAGTGACGTCATACGCCGCTGCGCTGGGACTCAGATGTCAGCTGCTGGCCTCTGATAGGCCGGCAGCTGACACTGGTATTGCTGTGCAGAGAGCCGTTCTCTGCGCGGCAATACACTGGACTACAGCGCTGATGTCGGCGGCTGCTGGAGAGAGCCGCAATCGTTACGGGATCTGTGCCTGCGGGCCGCAAGAAGCAGCCGGAGGGGCCGCATGCGGCCCGCGGGCCGCGTGTTTGAGACCCCTGCTCTAGATGAACTGTAGAGATCTACAGCTGAGGTGGGAGAATCAGTCCATAGGACAACAATCAGTTGTATACTGCACAAATCTGACCTTTAAGGAAGAGTGGCAAGAAGAAAGCCATTTCTCAAAGATATCCATAAAAGTCTCGTTTGAAGTTTGCCACAAGCCACCTGGGAGACACACCAAACATGTGGAATAAGGTGCTCTGGTCAGATGAAACCAAAATCGAACTTTTTGGCCACAATATGTTTGGCGTAGAAGCAACACAGCTCATCGCCCTCAAAACACCATCCTCACTGTCAAACATGGTGGTGGCAGCATCATGGTTTGGGCCTGTTTTTTTTCAGCAGGGACAGGAAAGATGGTTAAAATTGATGGGAAGATGGACGGAGCCAAATACAGGACCATTCTGGAAGAAACCTGTTGGAGTCTGCAAAAGACCTGAGACTGGGACGGAGATTTATCTTCCAACAAGACAATGATCCCAAGCATAAAGCAAAATCTACAATGGAATTGTTCAAAAATAAACGTATCCAGGTGTTGGAATGGCCAAGTCAAAGTCCAGACCTGAATCCAATCGAGAATCTGTGGAAAGAGCTGAAAACTGCTGTTCACAAACGCCCTCCATCCAGCCTCACTGAGCTCAAGCTGTTTTGCAAGGAAGAATGGGCAAGAATTTCAGCCTCTCGATGTGCAAAACTCATAGAGACATACCCCAAGAGACTTGCAGCTGTAATCGCAGCAAAAGGTGGCGCTACAAAAAATTAACTCAAGGGGGCCGAATAATATTGCATGCCCCACTTTTCAGTTTTGAATTTGTAAAAAAAGTTTAAAATATCCAATAAATTTCGTTCCACTTCACGATTGTGTCCCACTTGTTGTTGATTCTTCCCCAAAAAATTTAATTTTATATCTTTTTGTTTGAAGCCAGAAATGTGGCAAAAGGTAGAAAAGTTCAAGGGGGCCAAATACTTTCACAATGCACTATAGGTTTAATCTGCAGGTTAACAGCATTATGAAGGTGCCCGGCCACAGTACTGTAAGTGCGGCAACCGGTGAAAAAAGCTGCAGAGCTGACTCTCAGTCCATGCCAGGGCGTACTTACAAACTCCATTTCACTATTTGTCTTTCTATTGTGCAACTCATTTTTAAACTTCTTCAAGTCCTTTGATAATCGGGCACTTGTTAGGCTGCGCGCCCACTCTCCTTAATAGCAGCACTTTGGACACGGCTCACCTGCGCTGCGTCCAAAACACTGCATTGTATAGTAGAAGCACAGCGCTGCGTATTTTTGCTGAGTCTGAGTCAACGTCTTACAGTTCCAGCAAAGTGGATGGATTTATAGAAATCTCATGCCCCATGTGCTTTTTTTACTCAGTGTAAACTGACCTGCAGTGTGTGCTTCAAATCCACAACATGTCAATTTCTCTTGCGAGTTACAAGTTTTATGAGAAGTTTTTTCCCATAGACTTGTGTTAGATGCAGAAAATTCACATGTAAAACACGCAAGTGCGGTTTTAACGCGTTTCTGCAGCAGAAATGCATCAACAACGCATGTAACACGCTCAAGACTATATCAATAAAGTTTGGTCAAAGTCATATATCAGGAAGTATCACAAACAAAGAAGCTTTATTTAAAACATGACACAAAAAAAAAAAAAAACGCAGCGCCAAAAACGAGATAAAAACGCACTCAAAAAATGCAATGAAAAAGTGCTCATCATGGGAACGTAGCCTAATAAAATCATTTAAGGCTGTATGCACACGATACATTTTATCTGCATTTTTTCAGTGTCACAATACCTGAAGAGTTTCTTGACGACAGCAAAGTGAATGAGAATCCTGAAGTCTCATGCACACTCTGCTTATTTGTGACTTGCAGATTTAGATCTGCAGTATGTCAATTCTTTCAGCGTTTATGCTGCAGATTTCACCCATACTAATGAGTCAGGAAAAATTGGCACCAAAAACGCAAGTAAAAAAACACAGCAAAAACACACGTTTTTGCCACTGCATTTTTCCTAACAAGAAATGCAGATATTATGCAGAAATTTTTTACGCTTTTTTTTTTTTTTAATCAAAAACTGTTTACTAAGTACCTTATGTTATTTATATGCACTATTGCTTTTTTTTACAGCAGGGTATATGTCCATTTTGTTTCTGGCCAGTGTGAATGACGCGCCCCTGGGCCTGTGTCGCGCAGCGTTGCGCACGCGGGAGCTTACCCGGAGCCGGATCTGTTGAGGGTTGTAGTCTCGTGGCGGTGATCCGGTCCGTGCCCAGGGAGTCAGACTAAGTGGCGCTGTATCAGCGGTAGATGTTGGACGACTACGCCACCCGTTGAGTACAGCTAAGGAGCTGCTGCTGCAGGGCAGACCGCTGAGGCCGGTGGTAGGATTGTGCAGCGTGATAGTATAACCCCCAACGGGAGGGGTATGGCCTCAGGGCAGCCGACGTGGATGATGGAGGTAGCAGGAACCACTCGGAGACGGTACGGTGTAGTTCAGGGTCTTTACTGGTGACAAAGATAGACCCTCCCGGAATACTGGCTAGTGATTGGGGCCTGGTCAGTCCTTGAGCAGATGGGATCTCCCCTGGCCAGGCGGAGTTGTAGGCCTCCCAAACTAACGATACTCTTCTGGCTACCTTGCTAGAGGCGGGTATAAGTAGCCCACGTCCCTGAGTGTACCGTGTGGTGCTCACCCGTATGGCCGGTGACTCGGGGCCTTCTAGTAGCTTCCGCTCCACGATGGCGGTGCTGGTCCCACGCGTGTGACCGTGCCTTCGGGTTTCTGGGACAGAGGACCTGCAATCCCCTGCCGGTCGGTTTCTGCTGCTGGATAGGAGTTAGTCCCCACAGCCTCGGACTCCGGGTCCGGTGATAACTTCTCAGGGCGAGCTCTGCAGCTGCCAGCCCCTGACTCCTTGTAGCACTGCTCCCACAGAGCTCCTGTTGTTTCTTCCTATGCTGCTTCTCTTCTCTACTTCTTCTCTACTCACTAACCCTGCCTCAGCCCTAGGTTTATCTAGGGGAAGTTCTTCCCCTCCCAGGACTGGGCAGGAGGTGTGGCATGCATAGGATCCCTGACCAAGAGACCTCCCACCTGCTCTCAGACGTAATATCTCTATCACTGTGGCAACCAGACCCCTGGGGTGTCACATTCCCCCCTAGTGAAATTTAGTACTCCGGGACTAAACATATTTTTAGAAAAACATAACAAGGTATAAACAATAATAATACAATAAGAAAAACACATAAAGATGGTTACGGCGTGTCCGCAACCGGGTGCAGTTTTGAAGAAAACAAAGGTGTCCATATCACCAAAACAGGGAGACGTAACCAGGTAGGGGTCTGTCCTGCCCCGAGTCCTTATCAGTCTTTTAGTCCATCCTGGGTTACGCTCCAACTAATTGTACAAGGATTCCCGGTAAATCCACCAAGGACTCCTAAAAATAACTAGAAACACATAATTATTTACAAGCAACAAGAAAAACAGGTAACCACAAATAAAACAATTTATACATTTCAAATCCTCCAACGTGCAGGTAACTGGCCTCTAGTGGCCCTAGTGGACCTACGGAGCTGACTGTCTAGCCCTGAACTACAGGGTGTAGGAGCTGTCAAGGGTAAACTGGGCAGCTGTCTACCGGCTCTTTGGCTCACTAGGGGTACGGCAGGCTCACTATAAGCAGAGGGTTGATCCTCCTGTTCTGCTTGTGTGGAGTCTTCTGCCTCCTGGACCGGCTGTTCTTCCAGCTCTACCTGTTGCTCCGTAGGTGCTTGGGATGCTGGTTGGAGGAAGGTGAGTACGGGTACCACAACTGCGCCATTGACTTGAGTCCAAGACCGAGGGAAGTCTCCGAGCACAGTACTAACCATGTCTTCCCTTTCCTCTACGGGTCGAGGGTCTTCTTGTTCCTCTTCAGGGTTCCGTAGCTGTTCGGGACACTTCTTCAGGTGATCCCGGGATACAATGGCTGTTGTTTCCCCTCCGTCTTTACTGATGGTACAGACCTTTGGGTTGTCGTGGCTTGAGGGCAGTACGATGTACGGGTCCTTCTCCCACTGGTCGTCCAACTTGTGGAGCCGCCTTTTCCTCTTCAAGACCTGCTCTCCGGGTACCAGGGGAACAGCGGGAGCATACTGGTTGTAAGTTTTCTCTTGTCTTTCCCTAGCTTGACAGAGACTTCGCTCCACGCTCTCCTGTACTTTCCGGTACTGCTGCTGCCTCTCTGTGTCCCAGTCTGCTTCTGGTGAAGTGTCCTCGGGTGTCAGGACTCCCATCTCCAGGTCAACAGGTAGCTTACCAGGCCTTGCCCTCATCAGGTAAGCCGGGGTACAGTTGGTGGAACCTACCGGGATGTGGTTGTATAGGTCCACCAGATCGGGCAGCTTCTCAGGCCACAGACTGCGTTCTTCCAGGGGCAACGTTTTCAGAAGATCCATTACCACCTGGTTCATTTTCTCACAAAGTCCATTAGTTTGCGGATGATAGGGTGTCGTCCTTATCTTCCGGCAGCCATACAGATTGCAGAATTCCTGGAAGACCTCCGCTTCAAAGGCAGGTCCCTGGTCCGTCAGCACTTGGTCCGGGTACCCGTGTGGACGGCAGAAGTGCTGCTGGAAGGCTCTAGCTGCTGTTCGAGCTGTTAAGTCCTTGACGGGGACGACAACCAAGAACCGGGAGTAGTGATCCACGATGGTTAGTGCGTAAACGTAGCCACTTCTGCTTGGGGTCAGTTTTACATGATCCAAGGCTACCAGTTCCAACGGCTGCCGGGTGACGATGGACTGCAGGGGAGTCTTCTGGCTGGCACGGTCCTTCCTTCATAGGTTGCACGGGCCACAGTCTCTGCACCACCTCTCGATGGTTCCCCTCATGCCTACCCAGTGGAACCGCCCGCGCAGCAGGAACTCCAGCTTCTTCCATCCGAAGTGTCCAGCCCCGTCGTGGTATGCCTCCATCACCATGGCTGCGTCTCTCCGTGGCACCACTACTTGCCAGATTAGTTCATGCGTCCGGGAGTTAACCATTCTGCGGCACAACTTCCCCTTGTAAAGGAACAGTCGACTCTTCTCAGCCCACAGTTGCTTGGCTTCCTCCGGAGCGTCTGGGTCAAGGCGAGCCTCTGGCCGAGTCAGCATCTCCTTCACCAGTCGGACGGCAGGGTCACTGTCTTGCGTTTCCTCCCATTTGTAGTGAGGCAAGGGGTTAAACGTAGCGGCTTGCTTACTCCTTACCCGATGGGAATACTGGATAGTCCCATGACGGTGGAACGCGGGGAGTTCAACTTCTTCCAGTCCCTCTGGATCTTCTCCTACGTCCGGTAGGTTTGGCATCCTGGACAGGGCGTCCGCATTGGTATTGGAGCGTCCTGCCCGGTATTTGATTGTGAACTCGTAGTTGGACAGACGGGCCATCCATCTCTGCTCTAGGGCACCGAGTCTTGCCGTGTCCAGGTGTGTCAACGGGTTGTTATCCGTGTACACGGTGAACCGGGAAGAAGCGAGGTAGTGCTTAAAGCGTTCGGTGACTGCCCACACCACTGCCAGGAACTCTAGCTTAAATGAGCTGTAATTCTCAGGGTTTCTCTCGGTGGGTCGCAGTTTTCGGCTGGCGTAAGCGATTACTCGTTCTTTCCCCTGCTGGATCTGGGACAGCACGGCTCCTAGCCCGATGTTACTTGCGTCGGTGTAGAGGATAAAGGGCTGGCTGTAATCAGGGTACGCCAGGATTTCATCCCCCGTGAGGGCCATCTTCAGCTGGCGGAAGGACTCTTCTTCTAACTTCTCCCATCTGAAGGGTGGCTTCTGGTTCTTGGCCTTCCGGGACTGGCCTATCAGGAGGTCCTGCATAGGAGCTGCCTTTTTGGTGAAACCGGGGATGAATCTGCGGTAATAGCCTACCAACCCGAGGAACTGCCGCACTTCCTTTACACTGGAGGGACTTGGCCATTCCTTAATTGCGGTGATCTTGTCAGGGTCGGGAGCCACTCCATCAGCGCTCACCACGTGTCCCAGGTACTGCACCTTTGGTTTCAGGAGGTGACACTTGGAGGGTTTCACCTTTAGGCCGTAGCTTGCCAGAGCTTCGAACACTTCCGCCAGGTGTTTCAGGTGGTCCTCATACGTCTTGGAATATACGATGACATCGTCCAGGTACAACAAGACCGTCTCGAAGTTTCTGTGGCCCAGACAGCACTCCATTAATCGTTGGAAGGTTCCTGGTGCGTTGCAGAGTCCGAACGGCATGCAGGTAAACTCGCTAAGTCCCATCGGGGTGGTGAATGCAGTCTTCTCCCGGTCCGCCTCTGCTACAGGAACCTGCCAGTACCCACTAGTGAGATCCAAGGTAGAGAAGAAGTTAGCAGATCTTAAAGCAGCCAAAGACTCCTCTATCCTTGGTAAGGGGTACGCATCCTTGTGTGTGATACGGTTGATTTTCCGGTAATCTACACACATCCTCATGGTGTTGTCTTTCTTTTTGACTAAGACTAGTGGAGCTGCCCAGGGGCTACAGCTATCCCTGATCACCCCAGCCTCCTTCA
This sequence comes from Phyllobates terribilis, assembly GCF_046119375.1. NCBI lineage: Eukaryota > Metazoa > Chordata > Amphibia > Anura > Dendrobatidae > Phyllobates > Phyllobates terribilis. The sequence continues at coordinate 869,781,994 of NW_027362762.1, forward strand.
TGTCTCTAAGCATCCCCTTGGCGTGTTGGTAGTGTGCAGGGGGTACGGGTCGATACCTCTCTTTTATGGGAGGATGGTCTCCCGTGGGGATGTGGTGTTCTACCCCCTTGACTCGCCCGAAGTCTAACGGGTGTTTACTAAACACTCTCTCGTACTCTTGAACCACCCGATAGACTCCCTGTTTCTGGTGTGAGGGAGTGGAGTCAGTACCCAAATGTAGTTGCTGACACCAGTCCTCCATTGTTTTCTTAGAGCCGTTACCTTCCTCCGGGGAAGATGGAGGCAAGGGTTCTACGGACTGTATGGAATCTTGATTGATGGTATACAATTTGGCTAGCGTGGCATACCGGGGCAGGTACACTTCCCTCTTCCCGATATTTATTATGCGAACGGGCACCCTCCCATGGCGTACATTGACCACCCCCCGTGCTGTCAAAATGGTGGGCCTACTGTCTGAGTAAACTGGTTCTACCATTGCCTGGTAATCTCTACCTCTCAGACCAATAGCTGCCCGGCACCAAATTATCATTTCACTTTTCGGGGGCATGGCAATAGGGAAAGGGTCACACATTCGCACGCTACCAATCTCACCACCGGAGAGTTCTAGCTGTTGCCGTCGCATCAGTGCCCGGATCTCTTTCTGGAGCACTCGCTGCTGGCCGGAGCTGGCGTTCTTGGCAACCTGCTGTAAAAGGAAAATCACCTCTGCAAGACAATTTTCAATTACATTAGTTCCTAGAGTTATCTTTGGGTGACTCTCGTGTTTGTCAATGTCTACAATGATCAGTCCCTGTGCTGCCAATTCGACTCTACCGATTTTAATGGTCACCTCTTTAAATCCAATCTGTGGCACGGGCTGACCATTGCTGGCGATGATACTCAAGTCGTCGTCAGGGTAGCGGGTGATATCCGAGTCATTCCAGTACTGCTTGAAGAGCACGTACGGGATGGTGGTGACCTGTGACCCGGTGTCCAGTAGGGCACTCATAGGAATGCCATCCAGTACCACGGGTAAGACTGGACGTCCTCCCACATATTTGTCGCGCCAGTTCGATGGGCCTGGTGATCTTTTTCCTGGGGGTTGGCCCTCTACCCCAGGTTGTGCCAGTTTAAAGGACAGTACCTTGCCATATGTCCGGGTTGATTGCAGCGGCGGCAGATGGGTCGTCCGTCCTCGTTGTATCGGTCGCTGGGTCTTCCTCTGGCCGGTGGGGTCCTCCTTGGTCGACACCACGGGATGTCCTCCGGTCCGGATGCCAGCTGGATCTTCCCTGGAGTGGAAACCTGTAAAGACTGCACAGTTCGGGTTAGCGCAGCAACGCTTTTAGCTAGCTCTTGGACCTGATGGTGCAGGTCTGGAGCCGGGTCATTGTTCAAAGCCTGCGCATCAGCTCCCACAGGCCCTGCCGACAAGGGCGCCGCCTCCTGGTGGTAAGTGGTAGTGGGGCGTCTGTGGGTCACAACGCCACCTGGTGCCGGTTCTCGAAGCACCCGGATGGCTCTGTCCTTGAACTGTGCAAATCCCAGATGAGGGTCCTGTAAGGCCATTTCCCGCAACTGGGTTCGGTGGGCATTGCAATATAAACCCTCTATAAATTGTTCAGTCAACAGCCTATCCTCGTCTCCCACGCCGTCAGGGTCGGTCTGCTTAATGGCTCTCAGGGCCTCTTGTAGGTTCAGGGCATAGTCCCTTATACTCTCATGTGCCCGCTGTTTGCACCCGTAGAATCTAAGCTTGATCTCGGCTGAGGTGCGGGTATCAAAGGTGTCCCTCAGCCGGGTTAGTATCCCTGCGACAGTCCTCCCCCCAGGTGGCCAGGACTTTACCTCCCTTTGGGCTGCCCCGGTTAATTGGGCCACCAGGATGCTCACTTTTTGCTCCTCTGTGAGGGGGTACACCTGGAAGAGGCTATCCAGCTTTTCTCTAAAGTCATGCAGGGTATGTGACTCCCCTGAGTACTGGGGTAGCCAGGCTGCCCCCGGGATATAGGGCATGGTGAAAGGCATGACCGCAACAGCGGTGGCGCTGGCGGGGGTTGAAGCGGTGAAGCTCTCCTCCGTATCCGACATCCTTCTCCCCCCTAGTGGACCGTGGCCTACCTTGCGATGATCCTCTTCCGTAGGCCGCGGCTCCGCAGTGGATCGTCAGGGTTGAGGACCTTCCGTCGCGCTCCTGTGACGTCGGCGTCTGCTGGGCTCCTTCCAGGACCTTACGCAACGTCCGGACGTGAGGCGGGGCTTCAGTTCTCGCGCGCTTTCGGAGTCCACGCCCCTCTTCTTCTCGCGCGGCGTCCTCAAGATGGCGTCCAATGGCGGGAAAACTCCACGTGTGGCGGGAAGAAGGCTGAAGATGGCGCCGGATGGCGGGAAAACTCCACCGATGGCGGGAAGGAAGCGGAAGATGGTGCCGGATGGCGGGAATCTTCACCACAGGTAAGTTTGAACAGTCTTTTTCAGGCACGCAGTACCCGGTGGTTGCGGGCACGAGATCCTGCCGACTACGCCAAAAGTTGACGCGCCCCTGGGCCTGTGTCGCGCAGCGTTGCGCACGCGGGAGCTTACCCGGAGCCGGATCTGTTGAGGGTTGTAGTCTCATGGCGGTGATCCGGTCCGTGCCCAGGGAGTCAGACTAAGTGGCGCTGTATCAGCGGTAGATGTTGGACGACTACGCCACCCGTTGAGTACAGCTAAGGAGCTGCTGCTGCAGGGCAGACCGCTGAGGCCGGTGGTAGGATTGTGCAGCGTGATAGTATAACCCCCAACGGGAGGGGTATGGCCTCAGGGCAGCCGACGTGGATGATGGAGGTAGCAGGAACCACTCGGAGACGGTACGGTGTAGTTCAGGGTCTTTACTGGTGACAAAGATAGACCCTCCCGGAGTACTGGCTAGTCATAGAATCATAGAATGGTAGAGTTGGAAGGGACCTCCTGGGTCATCTGGTCCAACCCCCTGCTCAAAGCAGGATTCACTAGATCATCTCAGACAGATGTCTGTCCAGCCTCTGTTTGAAGACGTCCATTGAAGGGGAACTCACCACCTCTCGTGGCAGCCTGTTCCACTCATTAATCACCCTAACTGTCAAAAAGTTTTTTTAGTGATTGGGGCCTGGTCAGTCCTTGAGCAGATGGGATCTCCCCTGGCCAGGCGGAGTTGTAGGCCTCCCAAACTAACAATACTCTTCTGGCTACCTTGCTAGAGGCGGGTATAAGTAGCCCACGTCCCTGAGTGTACCGTGTGGTGCTCACCCGTATGGCCGGTGACTCGGGGCCTTCTAGTAGCTTCCGCTCCACGATGGCGGTGCTGGTCCCACGCGTGTGACCGTGCCTTCGGGTTTCTGGGCCAGAGGACCTGCAATCCCCTGCCGGTCGGTTTCTGCTGCTGGATAGGAGTTAGTCCCCACAGCCTCGGACTCCGGGTCCGGTGATAACTTCTCAGTCAGGGCGAGCTCTGCAGCTGCCAGCCCCTGACTCCTTGTAGCACTGCTCCCACAGAGCTCCTGTTGTTTCTTCCTATGCTGCTTCTCTTCTCTACTTCTTCTCTACTCACTAACCCTGCCTCAGCCCTAGGTTTATCTAGGGGAAGTTCTTCCCCTCCCAGGACTGGGCAGGAGGTGTGGCATGCATAGGATCCCTGACCAAGAGACCTCCCACCTGCTCTCAGACGTAATATCTCTATCACTGTGGCAACCAGACCCCTGGGGTGTCACATGAACATGCTCCTACACTTTTCATGTATACCATCTTATACTCCAGTTCATTTCTTTTGCTTTTATTTTTTTCATTTTGCAGGGGAACAGCTGCTACATCCCCAAAACCTTAGGCTGCACGGTTTTCCAATTGAAAGATACACTTCCATGGAAAATCTTTTTTACATTTTTAATTAACATAGACAATCTCTTTAATGAAAAAAAAAGTTGTTCTCTTATGATATGGTCTTGATATAAAAAAGGAAAAAAATTGAAACTATACTATTCCATCAAAGTTGGTAATTGTGACAAATATCACTTTGGCTAAATAAAATAAAAAAATATATATATAAATAATAATACGCAAATTGTACGTTGCACACCAGCTGTGGCTACATGTTGTTATATTTCTACCCGGGGTACAGCGAAGAGGTGTTTCTAAATTTGGTCAACCCCTTTTCAGCTTTCAAGCACCAAAGAGTGAAAATGAATAGAAGGAGGACCAGTTAGATCTCTCTATGGAAGTCATATCTATTAGCTATTAGCGCCATAGGTACCACAATGGCGCTAATAGCTAATAGATATGACTTCCCTGTAGCAGTGCCTGAAAACAATGGGCATCCGACTTTTGGTCTCTCTCTCTCTCGCTCATCTCTAATTATAACACTATTATTGTTGAGTTCCCTGGCGGGATTAAAAGATGCTTCAAGAATAATATTCCTGAATGCTTCCTTGGCCATTGTGAGTAATGTTCCTACACCTCTTAATGCCTTACATTGTGATATTTCTCCTCCCCTCTTATCCAACGTTGCAATGCCTTGTCTTTTTTTGGGGTAAAGTCATGCAATTTTAAGAAAAAAAATACCAATCCTTTGAATGAAATGGTGGCATTTGCTGAATGCCAAGCAAAATCAGGGTATTCAAGCTGCATACCAGGGGAGATTGACTGTGAAAGATATTTTTGTTTCCTGGTGCATAATGTTGTTATGATTAAGTTAAATTGAAAGAAAGTCAAGGAACTGGTAGAAAAATTAATATATCCAGATAGAGGAACAAACACTGCACGCTCCACGAAGAAGCTACTATGGCAACATTAAATCAACCATATTGTTTGCTGGCCTCACAACACGTATTCCTTTCCTAGGGGCCTGTAAGGAGCGTTATATATGATTAATGTTAATGTCATGATCTATTTTTCAACCTCCCCTATATTGAGATAGTAATTTCTTTGCCATGTAATTGGGGAACACTTTTCATTAGTAATTTAGGACAGATCAAATTTGTTTGGTATTTACGACCTGACATGAACCCACAAAAGTTTTCTTCAGTTTTTTTTTAATGAATTGAGTAGACTATGTTTCATTGATGCCTCTGGGATAATGTGTTACTATTCTGAGCATCCGTCCAGTTGGACAGCCACATTAGATATGATGTCCGGGATTGTACTAGTGTGATCCCACCGGGAGTCAGGATGACAGATGTTGCTTGTTCTTTACCCATGCCTTACAGCTAAAGATCTTGGCCAGCACAAAGTGTTGTAATGGCATCAACTCTCCCAACACAGGGTACTTAGCATTTGGGGCTAATATCCCGCTTTCCTTCTTCTGTAGTAATGCCTCTGCTTAACTTTCAGGTTACAATAGTAGTCTAGTGAATGGAGTGGGGGGTCGTAGCCGGTGACATCACTTATCAGCGTCTGAGACAATTTGTTTCATCCACAGTAGATTTCTTCTTAAAGAGCTTGTCTGTCTTTGGGTCTTTGGGGCCATTTTTTTTCTTAAATGCATGTATTTGGGGCTAAAAATCATTTTTGCAATTCAGTTTCATTAAAAATATTGCACCGTTTGGATTTTACAGACTTTTTGTTTCCATGGACATTCAACTTTGATGTGTTCTGTGGTCACAAATCAACAGAGCAGGCCATAAAAATACAGATAAGATAGTTACAAACTCTCCCATCAGCTCATCAGACTGAGCTCACTGATAGATTCTCAGATACATCATTCTGCAGCCAGCAAAAGACAGTGCAACACAGAGGCCATAGAAAGCAAACAGTGAAACATAGTGATGAGCGAGTGTGCTTGTCACTGCTCGGTACTAACCCGAGCATCTCACTGCTCGAGATGCTAAGCGAATTTTTCCGGAATGCTCAGGCGGGAGCTTGGGTCCCCTCCGAGCATGTCTGGTGCTCTTTAGACAGACAATTAACATGCAGGGTTTGCTTGCCACTCACTGTAATGCCGTAGCCATGTTGGTTGTTTCATTATAGTGATTGGCTGGCCGCACAGCGTCATCAGCTCTATATATACCTGGTGACCCTATGCTCATCACAGTATACCCCGGAATCAGGCAGAGTAGGGAAATCTGCTGCCGAGTGAGGGACAGAATTGGTGGTTGTTTTAGACAGGTATTCCACAGCTATATATTCATCTAAACTAACAGTTCTTCTATTAAGGACTAATCCAGCTGCATATATTACTGGTGATAGCAGGAGTTAGGCAGGCAGGGTTTGTGGACAGTGTATACAGTACAATAGGGTCCATTGCACGTTCTGTCTGCTGCTGCTGTTACAGATATCCATAGCCCAACATATCAGGGCTTTTCTTTGCTCTTAAGCCTTATTATTTACTGAAAAAGCAATACAGTGCTCCATTTTACTGCTCCATTTGCTTGCTAGCAGAATACAGACAGATTTTTTTGATTTTATTCACATTGCAGTATTGTGTAATCAGAGAAACTTTTCCATCATCACACGTGATCCCATATTACTGCGGTAATAATCATGACATTTTTTTGGCACATGCCAAATATTCCACTCCATTTAAAGTCAGTCAGCTGTGTTTTGTTGAACCTATTCACACTTGGTCGCTGACCAATACCATATCTATGAGGTCACTTCCTAAATTCCTAAAACTGTGGTCATCAGACATGATCCCATATTACTGCGGTAATAATACAGGCATTTTGTGGAGCGTGTCAAATATATTCCATTTAAAGTCAGCCAGCTGTATGTTGTTGAACCAATTAACACTTGGTCGCTGACCAATACTATACTACAAGGCCACAGCCTAAAACCGTGGTCGTCACATGTGATCGCATATTACTGCAGTAATAATACAGACATTTTATGGAGCGGGCCAAATATTACACTAAATTTAATATGGTAAAGGCACGTAGCAAGGGACGAGGAAGTGGACGTGATGGTGATGGTGCACACAGAGGCTGAGGACATGGGCAAGATGCAACTGTGCCTGCTGAGGGAGCACAACACACACCCACATCATGTCAAACTACCTTCCTGTCCCAATTACTAGGGGGCCACGGAACACCACTCTTGAAGCCAGAGTAGTGTGAAAAGGTCGTTGGTTGGACAGCAGATAATGCTTCCAGTCAGTTTGCCGCCACCACCACCACCCTGTCTTCGACATGGTCAGGTCTCAGTAGCCGTGAATTAGGACCACATATTTCACACCTTGATCATCCTTCCTCCCACCATGCCGAGTGCCTGGAGACAAGTGATCCCACACTTGAACACTCCGAAGAGCTGTTCACTTTTCCATTTATAGATTCGGGCCTCTCGCCTGGCCAGCTTCAAGCAGGGCAAGAGGAGATCGCATTTAACGATGCCCAAACATTTGAGCAGCCACGGTCACATGAAGGCGATGGTGGGAAAGTGCAATTACTGTTGCAACAGATGATTGTTGATGATGATGATGAGACACAATTGCCAGCAAGTCAGGAGGAGGCCCAGGGTGCGTACGTGGCAGACGAGGTGGTGGACAATGAACTCACTGACCCAACCTGGTAAGGTGACATGCATAGCGAGAACAGCAGCACACAGGGGGAGGGAGCAGTAGCACCACAACCGGCAGGAACAAGCAGTGGGGTGGTCACAGACACAAGGCGGGCAACTGTTCCCCAGAACACCAACACAACAGAAGTTACAAGTCCAACTGTTAGGTCTTCCAGAGTCTGGCTCTTTTTTAAAGACTGTCCAGATAACCCCAAAACGGCCATTTGAAACATCTGCAAGGCCAGCATCAGCAGGGCCTGCAAAACTACCAGCCTGACCACCACCAGCATGCTCAGACACATGACAGCAAAGCACCCGACTAGGTGGGCCAAACGCCAGGGTCCAGAAACAGTTTCTGCCGGTGACACCACTGCCTGTTCCACTGTTGTGCGTGCACGCCAATCCCCTGTCCATGGCGCAGGTAAAGATGCCTCCTGCCCTGCACCTGTCGTTGCACACTTGCAACAATCACCGTCACCGTCCTCATCCTTGTCCCAGTGCAGCGTTCAGTTGTCCCTACCCCAGTCCTTTGAATGCAGGGGCAAATACGCAGCCAACGGCCCCTAGGCCACACTACTAAACTCACACATTTCTCAAATGCTTGCACTTGAAATGTTGCCTTTTAGGCCCATGGAGACACAATCCTTCTGCAACCTGATGGCGGCGGCCGTCCTTCGGTACTCTGTCCCAAGCCGCCACTATTTCTCCTGGTGTGCCATTCCTGCATTGCACAAGCTTGTGTCCCAGAACATTAGCCGTGCCCTCAACAACGCAATTACTGGGAAGGACAAGTGCATGTTCTGGGAGACGGTACATCTCGCTGACGGCACACTGGGTTAATATAGTGGAAGCCGGGATCCAGTCGGACCCTGGGATGGAACACATCCTCCCGAAGCCGAGGATTGTGGGTCCTTGGTCAATCAGGGTTGCTCCCACATTTTACAGCTCCTGTACCTCCGCCTCCATCTCCGAAATAACCTCATCAGTCGGAAGCTGGAAGCAATGCAGCACTGCCTCGGCAAAGCGGCAACTGGCACTGCTGAAGCTAATATGCTTAGGTGACAAACCACATACCTCTGAAGAGTTGTTGACAGCTGTAAAAGAGCAGGCAGATTTGTGGCTTTCACCGCTGAACCTACAGCCAGGCATGGTCGTGTGTGACAATGGCCAGAACCTGGTGGCAACTCTGAAGCTAGGCAACCTCACACACGTACCATGCCTGACTCATATGCTCAACTTAGTGGTTCAGCGGTTTCTCAAAACCTACCCGAATCTGCGAGATCTGCTTGTGAAAGTACGCCGCGTGTGTGCCTATTTTCGAAAGTCACCTACAGCTTCCGCCGCCCTTGCCATGCTTCAGCAGCATTTGCAGTTTCCAGCTCACCAACTGGTGTGCGATGTCACCACGCATTGGAACTCAACGTTGCAGATGTTGGGAAGGATTTGTTAGCAGCAGAGGGCAGTTGTTGAGTAGCAGCTTTAACACGCCTGTCGGCATACAGGTCAGCCTCCGCATATAAGAACTGATGAGTGGGCATGGATGTTAGACATCTGTGCCGTCCTCCAAAACATTGAGGACTCCACCAAGATGGTGAGCGGCGATGAAGTCATAATTAGCGTCACCATCCTGCTTCTCGGTCTTCTGAAACGCTTGCTGCTCACAATTAAACAGGAGGCATTGCAGGCGCAGCACGATGAGATGGAGCAAGGAACCATACAGTGTGATGCCACACAGCCCAGCCTCATCTCATTCCAATGCAGATTGGGTGCTAATGAGGAAGAGGAGAAAGAGGAGGAACAGGAGGTGGTTTCCTGCACTACAGACGGTAATAACCAGACACCATTCATACCGTCTGTTCAGCGTGGATGGCCTGAGGAAAGGGAGAATGAGGAGGAGAATGAGGAGGAGAGCATTGACAGTTGTCCTCTTAGTCAGGACAGGGAAGACTTGGCTGTTACCCATCTGGCACACATGGCTGGCTTTATGTTCCTCTGCCTTTCCCGTGACCCTTGCGTTGTACGCATTTTGGTCAACAGGAATTACTGGTCGGTCACACTTCTAGACCCATGCTACAAAGAGAACTTTCTATCTCTCCTTCCCGCAGCGGAGAGGTCTAGTAAAATGTTGCAGTACCAGAAGTCCTTTGTTGCAGAATTATTAAAAAAATTCCCATCTGAAAACACTGGTGGCATAGGTCACAGTTGCTTGGACAACCAAGGAGTACAGGCGAGGGAGACACAAATACGACACAGCAGACGTAAGGGAACACTGTCAAAGGTGTGGGACAGTTTTCTCAGACCCTCCCAGCGCACAGGCCCTGATTCGTGGGGTACTCTGACAAGGACAGGAAAGTTTTGGAAGATGCTGAAGGAGTACCTTGCCAACCGTACCAACGTCCTCCGTGATTCCTCAGTACCTTATAATTATTGGGTATCCAAGCTGGACATGTGGCAAGAACTGGCTCTCTACGCCTTGGAGGTCCTTGCCCGCCCTGTCGCTAGCGTTTTGTCAGAGCAGGTTTTTAGTTCCACCGGGAGTATTATAACTGATAGGCGCATCCGCCTGTCAACTGAAAATGCTGACAGGCTGACTCTTATCAAAATGAACAAGGGCTGGATTGGGCCAGACTTCTCATCACCACCGGATGATAACAGCGGAACATAAAGTCAAATCCAGTGGCTTTTTGTGGTAGGTCTATTCCCATACACCTCTTCTATTTTCTGTTGTCCTCCTCTTTCTCCTTCTCCTCATCCTCCACCACCATATCGCCAGGGTGATCATGATGCAACACCCACATAATTTTTTGTAAGGGTGTTTATGATGCCGAAAGAAATTTTTTAGAGGCCTACCTTTAATATTCTGTATGTTATACGGTCTGTTCATGTATACTCCCCAGGGGTAAATGTTTTTTAGACCATGCAGTAAGTGCATGGGCATTACCAGTGTAGAAGACCCACTCATTAACAATGGTAACAATTTTTTTTAATGAGAATCTCCTCTACGTCTCTTCAAAAGGGTATTGGAGTGCGTCCAATTTTTGGGCAGCCCTTGCAGTCACTGCATTGGCATTACCACTATAGGAGACCCACTCCTTTATAATGGGAACATTTATTTTATTGAGGCCCTCCTCTATGTTTCTTCAAAGGTTTATTGGCATTTTTCCAAATTTTGGGCTGGCCTTGCAGTTACTGCATACACAATAACAGTATAGGATACCCGCTCCTTTATAATGGGAACATTTTTTTAAATGAGGCCCTCCTCTATGTGTCTTCAAAGGGATATTGGGTTTTTTCAAAATTTTGGGCAGGCCTTGGAGTCTCTGTATATGCAATAACAGTATAGGGAACCCGCTCCTTAATAATAGGAACAACAAAGCACAGTCAGCTGATGGCCCTCTAACAATAGTGAGGGCCGACTGCTGGCCCTTTAAAAATAGTGAGGGCCAACTGATGGCCCTATAAAAATAGGCTTTGTGACTTCCAAAGTCCCTCCTTCATAAATGAAACAGGGTGTGTCTGTTCATGTCTCACACACCACATGACCAGATAAGGTACTAAATGTTAAAATGACATTTACCGGTGAATGTATTTTTCAGTGTTGAAAGTAATGCAAAAGTGCAAAAACACATCAAAAACACTACATGTGAACATAGCCCAAGGTGTGGAGGAATATTTTTGTTTTTGGTTATTTATTTTGCCTTATATACAAGTCAATACCCTGGAAAGAATGTCCCTTAACATTTTTTTCCAGGAAAATCCATTTTGGCTTCGTTTTTGTATGTTTTATTGTGAGTCCATAAAAGTGGTGTAATACTCTGACAACATTGTCCACAGCAGTGACCTGGGAGTTAGAGATGCTTCCAGGGGTCTTCTCCATGCTGTTTCCATGTAATTTCAGCACTGTTCCCATCGATTTGGGCTATTTTTAGGCCCACTGCAGACCTCCGGAAAATGCTGGAGGTTCCCATAGACTTACATTGGACTCCAGAGTTGCAATTATGTGAGAAAGGCATGTAATTACTGAAACATACAGTCAGGTAGGGGGACAGGTCCTTTTTATTTGAAATCAGGGAATGAGTGTAACTTTCAGAGTATTTTATATAAATTATGGCACAATAGAGGATTCTTGTGTAAATGTGTAAACTATAATCCGCAAATTATGTCTTTGGCCACAATGATCAAAGGTATGTGTGGAGAAAAAAGGGCACAGAACTGCAGGAAAAAAAACATCTCGCCAACCATTAAGCATGGGGGTGGATCAAGCATGCTTTGGGGTTGTGTTGCAGCCAATGGCACGCGGAACATTTCATGGGTAGAGGGGAGAATAGATTCAATGAAATTTCAACAAATTCCTGATGCAAAAGTAGCACCCCAAGGGCTCGGCTGCTACAGGGGTATTGCACCTCAAACCAGAGGTGTGATATTCCACTCCCGGGTAAGGATGGATTGTGGACCAGGACTCGGTAGGCTGTATGCACCACACACACCCCATTTCCGAGGGACAGCTCAACGGTGCTCCCACTAGATAGAAGTGCAGGCACGACAGCATCTGTCCCTGGCTGGAGTGGGGAGGGGGAGGAAAACCCAGTGGTGTAGGAGCAGATAGGGGTGGGTCTCTGGGCAAAGGTAGGAGCCCATTGGTTGCTAGTCACCTGGGCTCACACATAGAGGGAGGTATATAAGGTGGGCACCATCTTAGAACAGTGTTCAGTCCGGGGAGTCTGTTCAGAGAGGAGTTCAGTCAGAGAGGGCTGACAGGGAGCTGTGGCTCAGTCTGGGCCCAGCTCCACGAGGCAGGCCTGGAGTGGAGGCCAAAAACAGCAGAGAGAACAGGAACAGAAGAGAAAGGAAACAAGGAACAGCACATTAAGAGAGGCCCAGAGACACGAGAGAAGAAGGAACCCCATAGGCCCAGGAGATTGCGGGTGACGGGTTGGCAGAACAGGGTACCGGATTCCAAATTGGTGGAGGCGACTAATCCTCAGCCAAAGACCGGCGGTCGTGACTATATCTCGGTGCGACCCCTCACTACACCTACCAGGAAGGCACACCACATAGGGTCAGGGACGCAGAGATCAGCGTACCAAGAGAAGGCCCGAGGCAGCCGGACAAACGTAGAGTCACTGGTGGTGCACGGCCAGAGAAGGGAAGAGAAGGGAGCCCTGTGCCACGCTCTGGAATTGCCTGGGAGTTGGTCGAGCCCCTTGCCTGGTGGACGCAGCACGGCTTGGGCAGTCACTGCTGGTACCGAGGTGACTAGGACCAGTAAAGAACTGTGAGTAAGGCATTGGAAACTGCAACCACACGTCTCTGTGCTTCTTCGCCGCACCAGCACTACCAGTGCTGGGACGCTCGTGCACCATCACTCCCATCATCCACACTAACTGCCCTGAGGCTATACTTCTCCCGTGGGGAGTCATTCCATTCTTAGCTGCACACATAACACCGGCCTCAGCGGTCTGCCTTGCAGCGGCGGCCCCCACTAACCGCAATCCACGGGTGGCGTAGTCGGACTATTATTTCACTAATAAGATTGCCACTGAATTGACCACCCTGGGCACGGACCGGGTCAGCGCCACGGAGACTACAACCCCCAGCGATCCGGCTCCGGGTATTCCCTGCACAACACAGGCCCAGGGGGCGTGTCACAAACATAACACCATCTGTAAAAAAGCAGAAGTTGAAAAGAGGATGGCTTCTACAAATGGATAATGATCTTAAACACACATCAAAATCCACAATAGTCTACCTCAAATGGCGCAAGCTAAAGGTTTTACAATGGCCCTCACAATCCTCTGATTTGAACATCATTGAAAATCTGTGGCTAGACCTCAAAATAGCAGTGCATGCAAGACAACCCAGGAATCTCACAGAACTGGAAGAATTTTCCAAGGAAGAATGGATGAAAATCCCTCAAACAAGAAGTGAAAGACTCTTGGCTGGCTTCAAAAAGTGTTTCCAAGCTGTAATACTTTCAAAAGGGGGTGCTGCTAGGTACTAACCATGCAGGGTGTCCAAACTTTTGCATCAGCCAATTTTCCTTTTTGTACAGCCAATTTTCCTTTTTGTACTTTTTAAAATGTAAAAAATACCTATATATATATATATATATATATATATATATATATATATATATATATATATATATATATATATTTTTTATGGCCTAAAATAAAAAGGAAATGTGTCATCTTCTTCAACTTGCTTAACTGTTCACAATAACAGTAATTTTGACCAGGGGTGCCCAATCTTTTACATGCCACTTTATATTAGTAATCTCAGAAAAATGTCATCAAAACATAGCTGTTCAAAACAAAGATGGAGTCACTGACATCCTATAGGCCGCAGGTCTAAAACGACCAGGAAATTACAGAACAGAGAGTGGTAGGGCAGGGAGATCACGTCTCTCTGCTCTACCACAGAGCTTAACTATATTGACATGCTGTGAATATAGGTAAATAGCATACATAAGACCAAGTAATAAGTGCCAACGAGAAGGTAGAGGAGCAGCTGAAAAGCATGATTGTTGTCAAAACCACAACTAAAAAGTGAGCTATTGAGCTATACTACTAGACTTCTGCCTAAAAGCTACAAACAATACACATGATTCTCCTTACCTAACGCTCGTGTGTTTTTCTGAAATTTTTCTAATATTGCGAATAGGAAAGGAGGTTATTTAGGTAAGTGCATGCACTGCTAGCAAGCGCTAAGCTTTTGAGGCTGCAAGCTCCATTGCTGGATCCCACGAGTATCAGTGTAGCTGCACTTCTTCCATGCTATAGGGGCAAAACAGCCTCCGCTAGCAGTACGGAAGAGCATTGTGTTCGAACCAGTGGTGTTACATGCCACTGATTTGAACTGTCAATCTTCAGGAGCTCCTCTGCCTCCAGGCTTCCTTGTTGCCAGGGGTGGTGCGCTCTTGAAGAATCAACATGAGAAAACCACTTTAACATAGTTTGTTGTATGTTTTGTGTGTATCAGCCGCTTCCCATTGATAAAATGTTTTGCACATTAGTACATGAAAATATAGCGACAGTAACTGCTAAATATTCATACTTTTGTGTGGATAGGATTTACATATTTTACTGAAATTAGTAAACATTTCCCTTCTTTAGGTGTATAAATAGCCACATTGCTTCATCTGTATTGGATTCTGTGCTGCTCGGCAGTGACATCGGCAGTGACAGGTGAATGGCAATTAATTCTCTAGAACAGTGGTCCCCAACCTTTTTTGCACCAGGGACCGGCTTGAAGCAAGATCATTTTTCCATGGCCCAGCAAGGAGGGGGTGGGGTGGGCGGGGCTTTGGTCATATGGGGGCGGGGTAATGGAGGGATTTGGAGTTTAGTGCATACTTATCATATAGTGTAGACCAGGTCCCCGCCAGGAGCTATGCCAGGAGCCCCACATAATGTGCTGTGCCAGGAGCCGCATCACTGAGGCCCCATCACGCTCTGCAGCAGGACAGGGCAGCTGTCCTGACAGCTGCTGTTCAGCTGCATTTACTTCATCCCAGGGGCGGACACAGACTGTAGTGGGCCCCTGTGCAAGAAATGTTTGGGGGCCCCCCCCGCCCTTCATAAGGCAACAAAGTTATGTAAACATAACCCCCCCATGTGCATCTCTCACCCCCCCATGTGCAGCTCACCCCCGTGCATCTCTCATCCCCCTCCGTGCATCTCTCATCCCCCTCCGTGCATCTCTCATCCCCCTCCGTGCATCTCTCATCCACCCCCCGTGCATCTCTCATCCCCTCCGTGCATCTCTCATCCCCTCCGTGCATCTCTCATCCCCCCCGTGCATCTCTCACCCCCCCGTGCATCTCTCATCCACCCCCCGTGCATCTCTCATCCACCCCCCGTGCATCTCTCATCCCCCCCGTGCATCTCTCACCCCCCCGTGCATCTCTCATCCACCCCCCGTGCATCTCTCATCCCCCCCGTGCATCTCTCACCCCCCCGTGCATCTCTCATCTCTCCCCTCCCTCCCATGTGCATCTCTCATCTGTCCCCTCCCCCATGTGCATCTCTCATCTCTCCCCTCCCTCCCATGTGCATCTCTCATCTCTCCCCTCCCCCCCATGTGGATCTCTCATCTCTCCCCTCCCCCATGTGCATCTCTCATCTCTCCCCTCCCCCCCATGTGGATCTCTCATCTCTCCCCTCCCCCATGTGCATCTCTCATCTCTCCCCTCCCCCCCATGTGGATCTCTCATCTCTCCCCTCCCCATGTGCATCTCTCATCTCTCCCCTCCCCCCATGTGCATCTCCCATTCCCCCCACTCCTAGTTAATTGTATTTAAAAAAAAATAAAACTTGTTATACTTACCCCCATGCGATCCCTGCAGAATCCTGGCGCTCGTCCAAATCGCTGACACCAGGTTCTCCTGACTTCCGGCCATGTGACGGCGCCGTCACATGACCGGAAGTCAGGGGAATCATGAAGGTGCTGCCGCAGCAGCGCAGCGCTAAGATGTCCTGGACCCGGCGCTTAGCATGCGGCCGGGGGCCCCATGAGGAGAGAGACGCACAAGAGGGGGGCTCCGAGGGGGCTCCTACCGGCCGGGCCCCATACTGGAGTCAGGGCAGTCATGCCCTGATGGCGGCCCTGCTGGAGGCTGGAGGGGCCCCCTCTCCCCGCGGACCGGCTGAAAAACCCCAACGGCCCGGTCCTGGTCCGCGGACCGGCGGTTGGGGACCTCTGCTCTAGAATACATCTCAAGACAACGTGAAGAAACCGGTGGATGAGAAATATCAGCAAGTGACGATTCCAAACTGTATAAGGGAATCAAACTGAGAATTACATGGACTCAGGGAATAATAACATACTGATTTTAAAGCTGGCTCAAAATATGAAAGTGTGGATATATAATGGTCTATGCACTGTTGTAAGTTTGGCTTATATATGGGGAAAATAAGTATTTGATACACTGCCGATTTTGCAAGTTTTACCACCTACAAAGAATGGAAAGGTCTGTAATTTTTATCGCAGGTACACTTAAACTGTGAGAGACAGAATCTAAAAAAAATACAGAAAATCACATTGTATGATTTTTACATAATTAATGTGCATTTTATTGCATGAAATAAGTATTTGATCACCTACCAACCAGCAAGAATTCTGGCTCACACAGACCTGTTCTTTTTCTTTAAGAAGCCCTCCTACTGTGCACTCATTACCTGTATTAATTGCACCTGTTTGAACTCATTACCGGGATAAAAGACACCTGTCCACACACTTAATCAATCACACTCCAACCTCTCCACCATGGCCAATACCAAAGAGCTGTCTAAGGGCACCAGGGACTAAATTGTAGACCTGCATAAGGCTGAGATGGGCTGCAGGACAAAAGGCAAGCAACTTGGTGAAAAGACAACAACTGTTGGCACAATTATTAGAAAATGGAAGAATCTTCCTCGGTCTGGGGCTCCATGCAAGATCTCGCCTCGTGAGGTAAGGATGATTCTGAGAAAGGTCAGGAATCAGCCCTGAACTTCACAGGAGGACCTGGTCAATGACCTGAAGAGAGCTGGGACCACAGTCTCAAACATTACCTTTAGCAACACACTACGCCATCATGGATTAAAATCCTGCAGGGAACGCAAGGTCCCCCTGCTCATGCCAGCACATGTCCAGGCCTGTTTTTTGCCAATGATCCAGAGGAGGCATGGGAGAAGGTCATGTGGTAAGATGAGACCAAAATAGAACTTTTTCATATCAACTCAACTCGCTGTGTTTGGAGGAAGAAGAAGGATGAGTACAACCCTAAAAACACCATCCTAACTGTGAAGTATGGTGGGGGCAACATCATACTTTGGGAGTGATTTTCTGCAAAGGAGGCAGGATGACTGCACCGCATTTAAGGGAGAATGAATAGGCTCATGTATCGCAAGATTTTGGCCAACAACCTCCTTCCCTCAGTAACAGCATTGAAGATGGGTCACCACTGGGTCTTCCAGCATGACAATAACCAAAGACACACAACCAAGTAAACTAAAGAGTGGCTCTGTAAGAAGCATTTCAAGGTCCTGGAGTGGCCTACCCAGACCTGAACCCAATAGAAAATATTTGGAGTGAGCTGAAACTCAATGTTGCCCAGCGACAGTCCCGAAACCTGAAAGATCTGGAGAAGATCTGTATGGAGGAGTGGGCCCAAATCCCTGCTGCAGTGTGTGCAAACTTGGTGAAGAACTACAGGAAATGTCTGACCTCTGTAATTGCAAACAAAGGTTTCTGTACCAAATATTAAGTTCTGTCTTTCTATTGTATCAAATACTTATTTCATGCAATAAAATGCACTTAATTATGTAAAAATAATACAATGTGATTTTTTGTATTTTTTTTAGATTCTGTCTCTTATAGTTGAAGTATACCTACTTTCTAAAGGCATTTTTTTGCCTAATTTCAAACTAATGGAATATTTTTGATTTTAGATATTTGGCCGAATATAGTCACTGGCACAATAAACTGTACTGCTCCTGTAAAATATTGGAAAAGTGTGGAACTGTGAATATGATATGCTTGTCATGTTACCATCATTGATATACTGTTTGTTACTTCTCTATATTAAAGGAGTTTCATGAGTGTTAGCATCAGCATATACAGCCCCAATTTAATGTACTGAAACTAATAGGGCACATTTAGGCTACGTTCCCACGATGAGTTTTTGATGTTGCGAAATTTTTGCGGCATTTTTGCACTCAAGTAAATTAGCTTACTTGCCTTTTTCCATTGCTTATTTTAGTGTGTTTTTTTACAGGCATTATTATTACTTTTTGATGCTGTGCTTTTGGTCTCTTATTGGTATGTTATGTTGCAAATAAAGCCGCTTTGTTATGGAAATTTTCTGGTATTTGGCTTTGACAAAATTGATTGGTACAGTCATTTGCGGATTCTATACGTTCTTGATGAGTTTCTGCAGCGGAAACGTAGTAAAAACGCACATTTGTTTTTTACCTGTAGATTTTCCGCATCTAATGCAAATCTATGGAAAAATCTTCACATAAGACTCAGCATAACTGCAAGAGAAATTAACATTAGAATTTTCAACTGGTGCCAACACATGATGTGTATAATTAATTGCAGATAGCTAACAGCACCTGAGGATTAAGTATTAAAAGGGCATAATCACAGATAATACATATCCACACAAGAAAAGAGCAACGAACAAAAGACCCAATTCCATAGAATATATAAAAAATAGAATCTTTATTAAGTAAATAGATTAAAATTAATGTGCAGGTAGATGGGACAAACATACATGAAAATAGACAACGCTCACCTCTGTGGGACCCCAACAGTACTAAATATCTATATACACTGTGTTCCAAATTATTATGCAAATAATATTTTCTCAGATTTTCCCAAATTACCTATATGAATTGCAGTCATTGTAATTTTCCAGTCAAATAACTATTAGAGTACAATTGAAAGGTTTTTGTACAAACTGCCTATGATAACAGTATATTTTTAAAAAAATAAAAAACTCAAACTGCACTCAAAATGCATGTTCCAAATTATTATGCACAGCAGAGTTTTCAACCTTTTCATTTTAATAAAGAACAAAAAAATGGTCATTTTTGAAATTATAAGCATTAGCGGGTTATTACAAACTGAAATCAAACAGTTTTCAACTCAAAACTTTATTCTAGGTGATGTTACATTTGCACATAGGACCCCTTGTTCGAAAGGAGCTTCTGAACTCTCTCGTCCATTGAATTTGTCAGGTTTTGGATGGTTTCTGCTTCAATTGTTTTGCATGAGGACAGGATACCCTCCCAGAGCTGTTGCTTAGATGTGAACTGCCTCCCGCCATCATAGACACTCCTTTTGATGATGCTCCAGAGGTTCTCAGTGGGGTTGAGGTCAGGGGAGCATGGGTGCCACACCATAAGTTTGTCCCCTTTTATGCCCATAGCAGCCAGAGATGCAGATGTGTTATGTGCAGAATGAGACGGGGCATTATCATTCATGAAATGATCTCGATGGTCCAGATGGATGGAGTGGAGGATGGCTGGTTGATGGACACCCCATGCAAACACGGCTACGGCGCTAACAAGGAGGAGGTGGAGTAATGTTTTGGGCTGGAATCATGGGGAGAGAGATTGTCGGCCCTTTTAGGATCCCTGAAGGGGTAAAGATGAACTCCATAATGTATGTTGAGTTTCTCAAACAGCACTTCCTTCCATGGTTCAAGAAGAAGAACCGTGCATTCCCAGCAAGATCATTTTCATGCATGATAATGCCCCGTCTCATGCTACACATAACACATCTGCATCTCTGGCTGCTATGGGCATAAAAGGGGACAAACTTATGGTGTGGCACCCATGCTCCCCTGACCTCAACCCCATTGAGAACCTCTGGTGCATCATCGAAAGGAGTGTCTATGATGGCGGGAGGCAGTTCACATCTAAGCAACAGCTCTGGGAGGGTATTCTGTCCTCATGCAAAACAATTGAAGCAGAAACCATCCAAAACCTGACAAATTCAATGGACGAGAGAGTTCAGAAGCTCCTTTCGAACAAGCGGTCCTATGTGCAAATGTAACATCACCTAGAATAAAGTTTTGAGTTGAAAACTGTTTGATTTCAGTTTGTGTGGACCGCGCTACTGTCACATGGGCCCATGTGGCTTCACACAGGTCCTTGCAGGAAGACGCCGAAAGCCGGAGGGCACACATCAGGACCATGGCGCGCAGGTCCTAACCGCACGATACAAATAATCACCAATGATTTATGGAACAGGTGGTGTAAATGGTCATATTGAAATTTATATCACAATTCACCCCATATCAAACGGGCGTAGATTATTGCTATCCCAACAAAATTAACAACATGTCAACTTCACTAGCAGATACCAAACATAATATAACAATAGACAAAAAGAAAAAAAAAATAATACAATAATACAAGAAAAAAATTTTATGATCTGCAACATGAACTAAGGAAAGATAGGGGAAGGCTGTCCCTACAGTAAGACTAAGCTGAATCCCTATGATGTAGTGGGCTGCCTGTTCCTAGTGACGCGCACCCTGGGCCGTGGGGTACTCGGTGCCGGGCAGGTCGTTGCTAGGGGAGATGTCACAGTGGCGGTGATCCGGTCCGTGACGCAGGGCGGTCAATCAAAAGGGGATATTTACAGGGGATTTATAGTTTTTATATACAGTTTGTGACGCCACCTGTGGTATGCGGCTAAAGGGGAGCCGCCGCTGCGGAGCAGGTCCTCTGGAGCTGGTGTGAAAGCAGCAGAGTTGGTTTAGCTCTCCACAGGAAGAGCTAGCTCCAGGGCAGTGTAGATGTTAAATATGTTGCTGTGTAGTGCAGGGGGTGATGGCGCAGCAATAACTTCACAGAGACAGTGGGGTGCAGTCCTCAGAGTTTACTCACAGTTGTTAAGTTCCTCAGGTTGCACTTTCCGGATTACAGCCTCCCACGTCGCGCTGCGTTCACCAGGCAGGGGTTCAGCAAACTCCCAGGTGTTTCAAGAGTGCCTGATAGGACCCCGTTCTATATGCCCTTCTAAGCCGTCTTCCTGCGCTGGCCCTCACCCTTCTTGCCCTGCGCCTCGCCAAACAATGTCCCAAGCCGGTATCCTCGGATCTTTCTGGGCAACCTGGAGTTCCCTGTATCCTATGTGGTTACCTTTTTGGAGACTTGAGTGCGGATGTGGCAACTGCACCCTGAAAGTACAGAAGCCTCCAGTTTCCAGTTGAACTTTGTAATTCTCACTGATTAGGGGCCAGTCCCCTCTGAGGCTCAATCCCTACACTGCCTGGCAGATTCGGGCGTACGGGTGGCCTCCAGCCCTGCCCGTACCCCTGGGATCCCTTCTTCATTCCTGGAGCCTTTTTCCTGCTCCTCTCCTCCTCAGTCTGTCCTGGGCCTCTCTGGCTAGGCCCTCCTCCTCCTGAGCAGAGCTCCTGCAGAGCTCCTTCTCCCTCTACTTCTCCTCCCACACTGAACTGTCCTTTCAAGATGGCTTCTCTATTTATATCACTTCTTCCAATGCTCCCCTGATTTACTTCCTCCACCCACACCCACTACATGGCTCCCCCTACTTTGGTTCCCCCCACTCCAACCAGGGACAGGGCTCAGCAGGGAAGCGACGCATCTTGCCCCTCCGGCTGGTCTGGAGTAGTGTAGTGTTGGATGCAGGTGTTAGGGTCCCAGGCTGCACTCTATTCGTACCTGAGAGTGAGATACCACACCTCTGGGTGAGATGCAGTACCTCCGTGGCGACTGAACCCTCAGGGGCACCACACTAGCGAACAAACCTGCCTTAGTCCTCGGCTAGTCTGAACGAAGACAAATAGCATTAAGGGAGGGGTCCCTAAAAGAATTAAGGACTGGGACAAAAATGGGACACCTCCTAAACAGAGAAGTTGTTGCAGAACACAAAAAGACAAACTGACAAAAGGTACTAGAGGTCCCAGAAGGACCAAGCACACTGACAGAGAAAGGCACCAAAGCACCAGGCTAGAGAAACAGTCAAACACTGAAGTCCAGCACAGCCAAAAGGGCGGAGCTGGAATATAAAGGCAGATTGTCATGTGGCCGCAAAACACAAGATGGAGAAAAACAAACAGGAGGGTTCTAACAAAAATCATGTCTTGACTAAACATTAGTCTTGAGCGAACATGCTCGACACTGCTCGGTACTCGCCCGAGCATCACGCTACTCGGGATGTTCAGCGAGCACTGAGCATTTCCGGGTTACTCGGGCGGGAGCTCGGGTCTCCGCCCTGCATTTTTGGCGCTATTTACAGAGCCAATGAACATGCAGGGATTGCCAGCCAGTCACTGTAATGCCGCAGCCATGTTGTTTGTGGGCATTACAGTGATTGGCTGGCCGCACAGCGTCACCTCGAGTATTTAAAACCGGGCGCCGCCATCTTGGACACAGACGGCTGGGATCAGACAGTGTAGGGACAGCGCTGCTGATTTAGGGAGAGATATATACTGCGAAATAGTTAGTGTAGGGTCTGTAAAGGCTGCCCGATCAAACAAACAGTCCTTCTCAGAACTAATATCCATCCCAGATATCAGGCAGGCAGGCAGGCAGGCTGTATAGGAGATGCAGTGGTTATACCAGCAAACGCTGCATTACAGTCCTGTGTGCTCCTGTTGCTGAAATTGCTGGACTTAGCTCCAGGTCTCGGGGGCCAGGAAAAATCCTTTTTTTTTCATCTGAATCCTCTTTTTTTTTTCCTCCTTCACACTGTAAAAATACCCATCTTATTAACCTTTTGGTGTCCCCCCCCCCCCCAAAAAAAAAAAAAAAAAAAGGGTGTCTGTGACAGTTCAGACACAAATATATATTTTTTAAAAGAGTCTGGTGTAGGCCAGAGAAATAGAAGTGTGGTTATGCAGTTCCACGGTTCAAACCTCTGCATTATCCACTTTTGGGCCATTTTTACCTAAAAAAAACAGTTTGAGTGTGTCGCTCACTGTTCAGCCGCAAATATATCTATTTAAAATTGTCTGGTATACCCCAGTAAACAATAACTGTGGTTTTGCCATTCCATGGTAAAAAAATCTTTATTATTCAGCTTTTGGTATTTTTCCGTAAAGAAAAACAGTAATAGTTTCGCCCTGATTGTTCAGACTGTTTAAAAGAGTCGGCTGTAGGCCAGAGAAAGAGAGCTGTGGTTTTCTTCTTCCATGGTTCTAATCTACTTTTTATTACCCTTTTTCCATTGATAGTGCGAGTGTAAGCTATTTTACTTCCTTTACAATGGGCAAGATGCGTAGCAAGGGACGTGGAACTGGACGTTCTGGTGATGGAGCGTGCAGAGGACGGGGCCAACAGCCACATCTTCCCGCTCCCACTTCTTGACCGAATTACTAGGGAAGCACAGAACAACACCAGTATTGCGAACAGATCAGTGTGAACAGGTTATTAATTGGATAGCAAATATTTGAACAGCCACGGCCACAGGAAGTCGACGCTGGTAATTTGTCACAAGAAGTAGACGATGATGAGACACAACTGCCAGGAAGTGAGGAGGAGGATCATGGTGCGCAAGTGGAAGAGGAGGAGGTGGTGGATGATCTAGTAACTGACCCAACGTGGCAGGAGGACATGCAGAGCGAGGCCAGCAGCACACAGGGTGAGGGAGGCAGAGTACCCCAACAGGCAGGAAGAAGCAGTGTGGTGGCCGCACACAGAAGGCAGGCAACAGTTCCCCATATCCCAACACAAGGGACGTTGCCAGTACATCCTGTAGGTCTTCCAGAGTCTGGAATTTTTTTAAAGACCCTGATGATAACCCCAAAAAGGCCATTTGTATCACCTGCCATGCCAGCATCAGCAGGGGTGACAAAACTACCAGCCTGACCACCACCAGCATGATCAGGCACATGGCAGCAAAGCACCCGACTTTGTGGGGCAAACCCCAGGGTCCACGACCAGTGTCAGCGGGTGACACCACTGCTTCTTCCGCTGTTGTGCATGCAATAGAACCCCCTGTTGTGTGTGCAAGGCAATCCCCTGTCCATACTGCATGCAAAGATGCCCCCTCCTCTCAGTCTTCACTTGTTATGGCAGTTTCTCCAGAAACATCATCAACGTCCATGTCCACGTCCCACCGCAGCGTTCAATTGTCCATATCCCAGACCTTTGAACAAAAGCGGAAATTCGCAGCCAACGCCCCACAGACCACAGTCCTATATTAGCACATTTCACGACTGCTTGCGTTGGAAATGCTGCCTTTTAGGCTGGTGGAGATGGAATCCTTCCACAATCTTATGGCGGTGGCCGTCCCTCGTCCCTCGGTACTCGGTCCCCAGCCGAAACTATTTTGCCCGGTGTGCCATCCCCGCACTACACAAGCACGTGTCCCAAAACATCTGCCGTGCCCTCAACAACGCAGTTACTGAGAGAGTCCACCTGACAACGGACACGTGGACAAGTGCTTGTGGCCAGGGACGGTACATCTCCCTGACAGCACACTGGGTAAACATAGTGGAAGCCGGGACCCAGTCGGACCTTGGGACGGAACACATCCTCCCCACACCGAGGACTGTGGGCCCTATGTCAGTCAGAGTTGCCCCCACAGTGTACAGCTCCTGCGCATCATCCTCCTCCTCCTCCTCATGTTCAGCCTCCATCTCAGATATCACCACATCAGTTACAAGCTGGAAGCACTGCAGTACTGCCTCCGCCAAGCGGCAACAGGCTATGCTGAAACTCATAAGCTTAGGTGATAAACCTCACACTGCTTGTGAGTTGTGGACAGCTGTGAAAGAGCAGGCAGATCTGTGGCTGAGACCGCTGAACCTACATCCAGGCATGGTCGTGTGTGACAATGGCCGTAACCTTGTGGCGGCTCTGAGGCGAGGCGAGATCACACACGTACCATGCCTGGCTCATGTGCTTAACCTCGTGGTTCAGCAGTTTCTTAAATCATACCCCGAGTTGCCAGATCTGCTCGTCAAAGTACGCCGCCTGTCAGCTCATTTTCGCAAGTCGGCTACAGCTTCCGCCTCCCTTGCTGTGTTGCAGCAGCGTTTGCAGCTTCCTTCACACCGACTGGTGTGTGATGTCCCCACACGTTGGAACTCTACCCTCCACATGTTGCAAAGGATTTGTGAGCAGAAGAGAGCAGTTGTGGAGTACCAGCTGCAACAAGGCCGTCGATATTCAGGTCAGACTCCACACATAAGACGTCAGGAGGGGACCTGGATGTCTGACATATGTACCATCTTGACAAACTTTGAGGAGTCCACCAAAATGGTGAGTAGCAATGACGCCATCATTAGCGTCAGCATTCCACTTGTCTGTCTTTTGCAACGCTCTCTGCAGAGAATTAAAGAGGAGGCATTGCAGCCAGAGTATGATGAGATGGATCAAGAAGCCGTAGCGGTCGATTACAAAGCCCAGCCTCATCTCATCCCATCGTGCATTGGGGGACAATGAGGGAGAGGAGGAGGAGGAGCAAGAACAGGAGCTTGTATCATGCGCTGTAGACTGTAGTACCTGTACAACTGTCATACCATCGGTTTAGCATGGGTGGCCTGAGGACAGGGGGGAGGAGGAGGAGGAGAGCATGGTCAGTCGTCATCTTGGTGAGGACATGGAAGTCTTGCCCATTACCAGTCTGGCACGCATGGCTGACTTTATATTACGCTGCCTTAACCGTGACCCTCGCGTTGTCAAAATGTTGGGTGACAGTCATTACTGGTTGGTGACACTTTTAGACCCCCGCTACAAGGAGAACTTTCACTCTCTTATTCCTGAGGTGGAGAGGTCTACAAAAATGGGGCAGTACCAGAAGGCCCTTGCTGCAGAACTGTTAAAAAAATTCCCATCTGAACACGCTAGCGGCAGAGGTCACAGTTCGTTGCCCAACCAAGGCGTACATGCGAGAGAGACGCAACTCCAATCCAGCAGAGGCAGGGGGAACACTGTCAACGTTCTGGGACAGTTTTCTCAGACCCTCCCTTTCGGACAGACCCTGAGGCGCGGGGTACTCTCATAAGGAGTGGAAAGTTTCAAAAGATGGTGAGGGAGTACCTTGCCGACCGTACCAGCGTCCTCCGTGATTCCTCTGTGCCTTTTAATTATTGGGTATCCAAGCTGGACATTTGGAATGAACTCGCTCTGTACGCCTTGGAGGTCCTGGCCTGCCCTGCCGCTAGCGTGTTATCGGAGCGTGTTTTTAGTGCCGCTGGGGGAATTATAACTGATAAGCGCACTCGCCTGTCAACTGACAATGCTGACAAGCTGACCCTTATCAAAATGAACAAGGGCTGGATTGGGCCAGACTTCTCATCACCACCAAATGACAGCAGAGTAACATAAAGTCAAATCCACTGTGTTATTTCGGGAGGTGTATTCACATGCACCGCTTCACATGCACACATGGGTATACGCTTCCTCATTTCGGCTGTTTTATGTTCTTCTCCTTATCCTCAGCCTCCACCACCACTATACCACCAGGGTGACCGTGGTCCGTGTTGCCATTATTGAAAGTTCCTCCGTCCTTATTTTTGTCAGCTTTTGCTTGGAAGGCATAAGCAAAGACTATGGGAGACCCACTCCCCAATAATGGGAATAATGTTTTTAAAATGCTGTACTGTATGGCTCCTGTAAGGGGCATTCAAACCGTCTTGTTAAGCTACTTCGACCTCCACCACTTTTCCAAGGGGCATTCAAACCGTCTTGTTAAGCTACTGTGACCTCCACCACTTTTCCAAGGGGCATTAAAACCGTCTTGTTAAGCTACTGCGACCTACACGTCTCTTCCGAGGGGCATTAAAACTGTCTTGTTAAGCTACTGTGACCTCCACCACTTTTCCAAGGGGCATTAAAACCGTCTTGTTAAGCTACTGTGTCCTCCACCACTTTTCTAAGGGGCATTAAAACTGTCTTGTTAAGCTACTGCAACCTCCACGACTCTTCCAACGGGCATTGCATTTCCTCCTAATTTTAGTCAGCTTTTGCTTTTCAATGCATAGGCGAAAACTAAGGGAGATCCACTCCCCAATAATGGGTAGAAGGTTTTTAGTACGCTGCAATCCACCTCTGTTTCAAGGGGCATTGCAGTTCCTCAAAGTTTTTGGAAAGCCTTCCATTCACTGCTTAGGCCAACAGTGCACAGGAGACCCAGTTGCTATAAATGGAAAAAATGGTTTAGTTAAGGCCCTCTGACCTCCATGTCACTTTCAAGGGGCATTGGCATGCCTCTAAATTTTTGGTAGGCATTGCACTCACTGTATGCCCTATAACTGTGTAGCCGAACCGCTCCTTTTGGTACAGAAACATATCCTAAAAGACGTGTGGTTGACTGGCCTGATATTGATGTGAATGGTCCCTGTTCCTCTCTATCATCATCATCATCATGCTCCTCACCTTGGCACTCTCAACTCCCCTGATGGAGAAGCCAGGGCCCACCAGAGGAGTCTGGTTCTCTGTTGGGCTCGTCCAATGCTGCCCTAAAGCAGGCCAGGCTAAGAAAAGTGTGTGGGAAGGTGACAGGAGAAATAGGGGCGGCTGGGGACCGTTTATGGACACCCGGCCGCCGGGCGGCTGGGGACTGAGTATGGATACCAGGCCGCCGAAGCAGCCATGAGGTAGTGGCCAGCTTCGGCCTCCTCCAAACTAAAAGGCCCCATTTCAAGTGCAAGCTAGCAGTATGGCATTGCAGCCTGGGGGTGGGTGGGTGGCAGGCTGCACACTTACGCTTGCATTAAATGAAAACAAATCAGATGCTAACTTCTATCGTCATCATCATGCTCCTCACCTTGGCACTCTCAACTCCCCTGATGGAGAAGCCAGGGTGCACCGGAGGAGTCTGGTTCTCTGGTGGGCTCGTCCAATGCTGCCCTAAAGCAGGCCATGCTAAGAAAAGTGTGTGGGAAGGTGACAGGAGAAATAGGGGTGGCTGGGGACTGTGTGTGGACACCCGGCCGCGGGGCGGCTGGGGACCGAGTATGGACACCCGGCCACCCCCTGGCGGGGACCAAGCGTGGACACCTGGCCGCCAGGCGGCTGGGGACTGAGTATGGATACCTCGCTGCCGAAGCAGCCATGAGGTAGTAGCCAGCTTCGGCCTCCTCCAAACTAAAAGGCCCCATTTCAAGTGAAAGCTAGCAGTATGGTATTGCAGCCTGCGGGTGGGTGGGTGGTTGGCTGCATATTTGCGCTTGTGACTCGCCCCCTGAGCCGTGGGGCACTCGGATTCGGGCAGTAGGGGAAAGATGGGGGTAGTAGTGGCGACCCGGTTCCGTGGCTCAGGGTTGTCAGACCAGTGGCAGTCTTTTAGGTGTTTTAGAAAATGTCCGACTGCGCCACCCGTGGATTGCGGTTATTAGGAACCGCCGCTGCAGGGCAGACCGCTAGGGCTGATGGTGGGCGCAGCTGAGGTGGTGTGAATCCCTACGGGAAGAGTGCGGCCCCAGGGCAGTGTAGTGGATGGTGGGAGTGATGGTGGTGAGAGTCCCAATACCGGTAGTGCTGGAGGCGCGAAGGAGCACACAGACAACAAGTTACAGTCCAGGGTCTTTACTCACAGTTCATGTGCTCCGGGTCACTTCGGCAGCGGTAGTGACCGCCCGAGCCGTGCTGCGTCCACCAGGTGTGGGGCTCGGTCAACTCCCAGGCAGTTCAGAAGTATGGCTCAGGACCCCCTTTTGTCCTTTCTCTGGCCTGCCTCACCAGTGACCCACTTTTGTCCAGCTGCCGCGGACCTGTGCGGTTAAACGTGGGCCCCGTCCTCCGCTGTCCTATATGGTGCCTTCCTAGCAGGTTTGATGAGGTGTCGCACCAATAAATGATCACGACGACCGGTCTTTGGCTGAGGGTAGTTTCTCCTCCACCAACTTGGGATCCGGTACCCTTAATCTGCCTGACCCTTCACCCTGGATTCTCGTGGGTTCTTAGGGTCCCTTCCACCTTCTTGTTCCTGAGCCCTTCTGTTTCTCTGTCTCTTCTTCTCCTTTTCTGTTCCTTCCTGTTCCTTTCTGTTCCTTTCTCTTGGAGCTGGGATGAGACGCAATCTCAGCTCCCCTTCACCTCCTCCTCGGCCTCTCACTAGGCCCTCCTGGAGTAGAGCTCCTACAGAGCCTCTACTCCCTGTCTTCTCCTCACTGGACAGAACAAACTTTTTTTTTCCTAGAACTAAGATGGTGCCCACCTTTTATACCTCCCTCTGACCATGAGCCCAGGTGACCAGCAACCAATGGGCTCCTACCTACGCTCAGGAACCAACCCCTATCTGCCCCTACAGCACTGGGTGTTCCACCCCCCTCCCCACTCCAGTCAGGGACATAGTCGGTGGTGCCTGCACTTCTGTCTAGTGGGAGCACCGTTGAGCTGTCCCTCGGAAATGGGGTGTGTGTGCTGTATGCAGCTAACTGAGCCCTGGTCCATACTCCATCCTTACCCGGGAGTGGAATATCACACCTCTGGCAGAGGTGCAATACCCCTGTAGCGGCCGAACCCTCGGGGCGCTACATTTGCATTGCAAGGAATGGGGGAAGTACAATTGAACACTGCCCTGGGACAAGGACTTGCACGGGGATAGTTGCAAGTCTGCATCTTCTGATGCGGAAAGGATCACTTCTGATGGGCATATTTTTAGGCAGTGACCTGGGAGTCAGAGATGCTTCCAGGGGTCTTCCCCATGCTGTTCCCATGTCTTTTCAGCACAGTATGCATGTGTCACACAGCACACGGCCAGATAAGGTTGTAAAATGTTAAAATGACATTTCCCAGTGAATGCATTTGTCATGGTTGAAAGCAATACAAAAGTGCAAAAACGCATGAAAAGTGCAAAAACGCATGAAAAATGCTACTTGTGAATATAGCCCAAGGTGTAGAGGAGTACTTTTGTTTTTGGTTATTTATTTTACCTTATACACAAGTCTTTACCCTGGAAAGGAAATTCCTTAGCATATTTCACAGGAAAGCAGCTTCAGTTTCGTTTTTGAACGTTTTATTGTGAGCCCGTAAAAGTGGCTTAATACCTCTGACCACGTTGTTGACAGCAGTGACCTGGGGGTCAGAAATGCTTCCAGGGGCAATCCCCATGCTGCCCCCATGTCTTTTGAGCACTGTCACTATCGTTTTGGGCACTTTTTAGGCTTTCTACAGACTGCCGGGGGTGCCGCTGCAAAAATGCTCGGGTCTCCCATAGACTAACATTGGGCTCGTTGCTCGGGTCGAGCACCCGAGTATCACGGTGAGCTCGGGCCGAGCTCCGAGCACCCGAGCATTTTAGTGCTCGCTCAACACTACTAAACATGCTTTCACAAAATATACAAAGCAAATACAAAAAGGAAATAAGGAAGTGACCAAAATTACAAAAAATACAAGCAATAATGACCAAAAAATTAAAAATTCATAAGTGACAATTCATCTACAAGGAAAGTAGACATGTATACAGTATTAACCAAAACCATAATGTTACAGAGACTCTACTACAGAGACGAACCTCTTCACTAGTGTTGAGCCACCCCCGTAGTGTTCGGGTTCGGTTCGGTTCGTCGAACACCGGGATGTTCGACGAACTGTTCGTCGAACTGTTCGTCGAACACCTTAGAACACCGTCGAACACCGTTAAAACCAATGGCAGGCAAACAAAAACACATAGAAACACATAGAAAACACCTTCAAAGGTGTCCAAAAGCTGACAAACTGCTCAGAAGACGCTCTCTTTAAAAAAGCCGGCCGGCAATTCAGCAGCGGCATACACCGGTACCCGACAATTTAGACAAGAAGGAATAGAGCATCACACATAGATTAGATAGATAGAAACATGTCAGTCACATATATATGAAGTACAGTGACAGTGTTGCTTACTGTACTTGTCATTTAGTGTAAAGGATTTATTTAAAAAAATAATAGTGTTTTCATGCACCGTCTCTTTAAAAAAGCCGGCCGGCAATTCAGCAGCGGTACCCGACAATTTATAACAGAAAGAATAGAGCTTCACACATAGATAGATATAAACATGTCAATCACATATATAATAAGTACAGTGACAGTGTTGGTTACTGTACTTGTCATTTAGTGTAAAGGATTTATTTAAAAAAATATTAGTGTTTTCATGCACCGTCTCTTTAAAAAAGCCGGCCGGCAATTCAGCATCTGTACCCGACAATTTAGAATAGAAGGAATAGAGAATCATACATAGATTAGATAGATAGAAACATGTCAGTCACATATATATGAAGTACAGTGATAGTGTTGATTACTGTACTTGTCATTTAGTGTTAAAATAAAGGATTTATTAAAAAAAAAATTGGCGTGGGGGTCCCCGTAATTTTAGGCTCTAGCGGAGGTTAAGCAGACGGCTGGGGCAGATGTTTGAAGCCTGGGAAGGGGGTAATACCCACGGAGCTTCCCAGGCTGCTAATATCAGCCCCCAGCTGAATACCTAGCCTTTACTAGCTATTAAAATGGGGGACCCCCCCAAAAAAATGACGTGGGGTCCCCCCTATTTTAATAGCTAGCAAAGGCTAGGCAGACAGCTGGGGGCTGATATTAATAGCCCAGGAAGGGTACCATGAATATTGGCCCCCTCCCAGACTAGAAACACCAGCCGTCAGCCACCCCAGAAATGGCGCATCCATAGGATGCGCCAATTCTGGCACTTAGCCTCGCTCTTCCCACTGCCTTGTAGCGGTGGCAGTGGGGTAATAGGGCTGGGGTTGATGTCAGCTTATAATGCCAGCTGACATCAAGCCCAGGTTAGTAATGGAGAGGCGTCTATAAGACACCCCCATTACTAACCCCATAGTCAAAGTTAAAAAAAACCCACAAACACCCAGAATAAAGTCCTTTAATTGAAATAAGCACACAATTCTTTATTGTTCTAAATTAAACTATACTTACCATCACGCCCATTCCAGCTGAAGCCAACGATCTCCTGCAATAAAAGAAAAATAATAAACCAACCTCATCCTTACCTTTCCATGGTTCCCACGACAGCTTCAGCTCTGCTACATCGAGATGACAAGCTGGACCGCAGCAGAAAGCTGCCATCCAGCCTGTCATCCCGCAGACACTGAGAAGCGCAGGCATGCTTGTGCTCCTCAGTGTCTCTCTGTGACGGCATCCAGATGAGCCGACAATGAACTCGGCTCACCTCATGCACGTCACTGACAGCGTGGGAGAATTCTCACGCTGAAGCGCTGAGTGCAGGCAAATTTTCCCACGCTGTCAGTGACGTGCATGAGGCTGATATTTAAATTTGGCGCACAAATCGGTGATTGGTCGCGGGCAGCGTCCACGACCAATCAGCACGGTAGTGTTTAACTTTGGCGGCAAGATCAGTGATTGGTCGCGCGCCAAGACCGCGACCAATAACCGATTTGGGCGCCACATTTAAATATCGGCCGCGACCAATCAGCACAGCGTTGTTTAAATGTGGAGCCAAGATCGGTGATTGGTTGCGGCCAATATTTAAATTTGGCGCCCAAATCGGTGATTGGTCGCGGGCAGCGCCAGCGACCAATCAGCGATTTTTAACACAAATGTTCGGATCTTTGTAACACCATGCGGATACTGTGGGGACATCAGCGGCTAGGGTGTGAAGGGAGGACCGGGGAGTTGCGCTGCGGGTCGGGATACTTCTGCTGCGAGCAGTCGCTCATCTCCCGGCTTCTCGCAACGGAAGTATCCGACCAGGCAGCGGCGCTCCCCGGTCCTCACCAATACGATTAGCTGATTGGTCGCGCTCTCCGCACGCGACCAATCAGTGATCTTGGCGCTAAAGTTAAACACCACTCTGCTGATTGGTCGCAGACGCTGCCCGCGACCAATCACCGATTTGGGCGCCACATTTAAATAGCGGCCGCGACCAATCAGCGAGCTTGGCGCCAAATTTAAACAACGCTCTGCTGATTGGTCGCGGACGCCAGACGCGTCCAATCAGTGAGATTGGCGCCAAATTTAAACAACGCTCTGCTGATTGGTCGCGGAGTCCAGCCGCGACCAATCAGCGAGATTGGCGCCAAATTTAAACCCCGCTCTGCTAATTGGTCGCGGATGCCGGCCGCGACTAATCAGCATTATTGGCGCCAAATTTAAACACCGCTCTGCTGATTGATCGCGGTCGCCGTCCGCGACCAATCAGTAGTATTGGCGCCAAATTTAAACCCTGCTCGGCTGATTGGTCACGGTTGCCGGCCGCGACCAATCAGCAGTATTGGCACCAAATTTAAACCCCGCTCTGCTGATTGGTCACAGTTGCCTTCCGCGACCAATCAGCGATTTTGACGCCAAATTTAAACACCGCTCTGCTGATTGGTCGCGGCCAGCGATTGTGACCAATCAGCATTATTGGTGCCAAATTTAAACCCCGCTCTGCTGATTGGTCGCGACCGCCGGCCGCGACTAATCAACATTGTTGCCGCCAAATTTTAACACCGCTCTGCTGAATGGTCGAGGTCGTGACCAATCACCATTATTGGCGCCAAATTTAAACACCGCTTTGCTGATTGGTCGCGACCACAACCTATCAGCATTATTGGCGCAAAATTTAAACCCCACTCTGCTGATTATTCGCGACCGCCGGCCATGACCAATCAGTGATATAGTCGCCAAATTTCAACACCGCTTTGCTGATTGGTCGCGGTTGCTGGCCGCGACCAGTCAGCGATTTTGGCGCCAAATTTAAACACCGCTCTGCTGATTGCGCCGGGTCTGCCACATACATATTCTAGAATACCCGATGCGTTAGAATCGGGCCACCATCTACTTTCATGAAATAATTTAAAAAAAAATTGACGTGGGGCTTCGCACTATATTTGTGTCCAGCCAGGTACAGCAGGCAGGAACGGGCTGCCCCCAACCACCAGCTGCCTATTTGTACCTGGCCGGACACAACAATATAGGGAAGCCCTTTTTTTCTTAATTATTTCATGAATTTCATGAAATAATTAAAAAAAAAAATACGTGGGGCTTCGCCCTATTTTTGTGTCCAGCCAGGTACAACTAGGCAGCTGGGGGCTGGAATCTGCAGCGCAGGGAGGCCCAAGCTTTCTGGGTCCCCCCAGCTGCAAATTGCAGTCCGCAGCCGCCCCGGAAAATGGCGCATTCATAGAAGCGCCATCTTCTGGCGCTGTACCCAACTCATCCAGGGCCCTGGTGCGGTGGCTCACTGGGTAATAAAGGGGTTAGGGCCAGCTTGGCATTATCTGCTGGCCCTAAGCCCGAAATTCATGGGGTCACGCCAATATTAGACATGACCACTATGAATTTCTAGTAAAGTATTTAAAAAAATCACAACACCCAGAAAAAAGTCCTTTAATTGAAATAAACACACAATTCTTTATTGTTCTAAATTAAACCATACTTACCGTCACGCCCATTCCAGCTGAAGCCAACGATCTCCTGCAATAAAAGTAAAATAATAAAGCAACCTCATCCTTACCTTTCCATGGTTCCCACGATGGCTCCAGCTCTGCTACATCGAGATGACAGGCTGGACCGCAGCAGAACGCTGCCATCCAGCCTGTCATCCCGCAGATACTGAGAAGCGCAGGCTTGCTTGCGCTCCTCAGTGTCTGGCTGTGACGGCATCCAGATGAGCCGAGGTCATGTCCAATGAACTCAGCTCACCTCATGTACGTCACTGACAGCGTGGAAGAATTCTCCTGCACTCAGCGCTTCAGCGTGAGAATTCTCCCACGCTGTCAGTGACGTACATGAGGTCAGCTGAGTTCAATGGACATGAATGAGCTCACCTCATGCACGTCACTGACAGCGTGGGAAAATTCTCCTGCACTCAGCGCTTCAGCGTGAGAATTTTCCCACGCTGTCAGTGACGTGCATGAGGTGAGCTCATTCATGTCCAATGAACTCGGCTCACCTCATGCACGTCACTGACAGCGTGGGAAAATTCTCACGCTGAAGCACTGAGTGCAGGAGAATTCTCCCACGCTGTCAGTGACGTGCATGAGGTGAGCTGAGTTCATTGTCGGCTCATCTGGATGCCGTCACAGCGAGACACTGAGGAGCGCAAGCATGCCTGCGCTTCTCAGTGTCCGCGGGATGACAGGCTGGATGGCAGCGTTCTGCTGCGGTCCAGCCTGTCATCTCGATGTAGCAGAGCTGAAGTCATCATGGGAACCATGGAAAGGTAAGGATGAGGTTGCTTTATTATTTTACTTTTATTGCAGGAGATCATTGGCTTCAGCTGGAATGGGCGTGGTGGTAAGTATGGTTTAATTTAGAACAATAAAGGATTGTGTCTTTATTTCAATTAAAGGACTTTATTCTGGGTGTTTGTGTTTTCTTTTAACTTTGACTATGGGGTTAGTAATGGGGGTGTCTTATAGACGCCTCTCCATTACTAACCTGGGCTTGATGTCAGCTGGCATTATAAGCTGACATCAACCCCAGCCCTATTACCCCACTGCCACCGCTACAGGGCAGTGGGAAGAGCGAGGCTAAGTGCCAGAATTGGCGCATCCTATGGATGCGCCATTTCTGGGGCGGATGACGGCTGGTGTTTCTAGCCTGGGAGGGGGCCAATATTCATGGTACCCTTCCTGGGCTATTAATATCAGCCCCCAGCTGTCTGCCTAGCCTTTGCTAGCTATTAAAATAGGGGGGACCCCACGTCATTTTTTTGGGGGGGTCCCCCATTTTAATAGCTAGTAAAGGCTAGGTATTCCGCTGGGGGCTGATATTAGTAGCCTGGGAAGCTCCGTGGGTATTACCCCCTTCCCAGGCTTCAAACATCTGCCCCAGCCGTCTGCTTAACCTCCGCTAGAGCCTAAAATTATGGGGAACCCCACGCCAATTTTTTTTTAAATAAATCCTTTATTTTAACACTAAATGACAAGTACAGTAATCAACACTATCACTGTACTTCTTATATATGTGACTGACATGTTTATATCTATCTAATCTATGTGTGATGCTCTATTCCTTCTATTCTAAATTGTCGGGTACAGATGCTGAATTGCCGGCCGGCTTTTTTAAAGAGACAGTGCATGAAAACACTATTATTTTTTTTAATAAATCCTTTACACTAAATGACAAGTACAGTAAGCAACACTGTCACTGTACTTCATATCTATGTGACTGACATGTTTCTATCTATCTAATCTATGTGTGATTCTCTATTCTTTCTATTCCAAATTGTCGGGTACCGCTGCTGAATTGCCGGCCGGCTTTTTTAAAGAGACGGTGCATGAAAACACTATTATTTTTTTTGATAAATCCTTTACACTAAATGACAAGTACAGTAAGCAACACTGTCACTGTACTTCATATATATGTGGCTGACATGTTTCTATCTATCTAATCTATGTGTGAAGCTCTATTCTTTCGGTTCTAAATTGTCGGGTACCGGTGTATGCCGCTGCTGAATTGCCGGCTTTTCATGTTTCACTGTGAGCACTGTTCCCATCGATTTGGGCAATCACTGTAATGCCACAACCACCATGGCTGTGGCATTACAGTGAGTGGCAGACAATCCCTCCATGATTGTTGCTCTAAATAGCGCCAGACATGCAGGACACGCTTTTGGTACACGAACAGTTATCGAACATAACCTCGAACAGCCGAATTTTTTGCAAATCGTTCGGGTTCGTCGAACAACTCGAACACCGCCCAAAACAGCTCGAATTTGAGATTGGCGAACAGTTCTAGTCGAACACCGCTCATCTCTACTCTTCACATAGACTATGGGATGCAATATCAAGGTCCATTGTTTACAATATAGTATTAATTTTGAAGTAATTAAAATAATTAAATTCACTATATATATCATATTATATTGCATATTTGCATAAATTCACTTATGAAGACCTCTGCAGGATATTAATACATATATTAAGTCGTCAATGGACCCATTTAATACTTGACCAATTTATTCCAGGTATAATGATGACTATCCATAAGATGGAAACTGTGCCTAAATACATAACGTGAAGTAGATGCCAACAAGTGACCCTGGACCACTTCATCTAGGGAACGACACACACCAGCAGAATGGACCGCACATGCAAGAGGAAGACTAACACAAGGTTAAGTGGAAGTGAAAAACAATGAACAATAAAAATAAGTTAAAACATAATAATAAAAACAACTTGCATATATATAGCAGTACATGGGCAATCAAAGAAAAGGGGCAAAACTTACATTTTCATTTAGGCCTTTCGAGTGCACAGTACCCAGAGTCCAGATCCATCTGGACTCCAGTCTGGCCAGACGCTGACTCAAATTGCCACCCCGAATGCAAATTTTCAGCAGGTCAATCCCTCTAACTTTCAATAGGGAGCTGTCACATCCATGGAACATCTTAAAATGTCGTGGTATGGTCCTGAGCGTGGAAGTGTCCAGGTGGTTGGTTGCCGCTATTATGTCCAATATGTGTTCCCTAATCTAAGTTGGCGACATGGACATGTAGCATAGTAAAGTACATATCGCGAAGCATAGGTAATGTGAGTGCGGATGTCATAGGATTTGGAGCCAGATGAATTAGTAAATGTATTAGCGACACACCGACCA
Organism: Phyllobates terribilis; assembly: GCF_046119375.1. NCBI lineage: Eukaryota > Metazoa > Chordata > Amphibia > Anura > Dendrobatidae > Phyllobates > Phyllobates terribilis. Next base: position 869,819,439 of record NW_027362762.1, read on the forward strand.
CATGATACACTGCCAGGTCGGTGCTTCATCTGCCTTATTTGGCTTTGACAAAATTGATTGGTACAGCCATGTGTGGATTATATGCATTCTTGATGAGTTTCTGTAGTGGAAACGTAGTAAAGATGCACGTGTGTTTTTTACCAGCAGATATTCCACATCTAATGCAAGTATATGGAGAAATATTCACATAAGCGTAACTGCAAGAGAAAATAACATGTTATTGAATCAAAATACGCTGAGTAAAAAAGAAGCACAGTGGGCATGAGGTTTGTATAAATCCCATCCACTTTACTGAAGTTGTAGGACGCTGCATTTTAGACGCAACATCAAAAAGACACCAAGAACTTATTGTGGGAACACAGCCTTAAACATACTAGATTTGCTGTATATTAGTCGATATCCTCTTGTGATACTTCCCCAGTAACTTTTTTGGGGATTTGTTTTATTTAATGGTTTGTCTGTTGTTTAGCTCCACTCCATTATAGTACCGCTATGATCAGGGACTCCAGATTCTGTGCATTATCCAATGTGATTTATGAGATCATCTGAAATGTAATGTTATTAGTGTTTCGGGCTGTGTTACCCCCCCCCCCCCCATATTTTATAATTCTGCTCGGCTTGCTTTGACAAGATGCTCCATTTAAAGCATTAGTAGCACCACTGCATCGCTGAAATAAGAAGAAAAATAATGGTGCAGTGGTGCTACTAAACTTAGTTCCCTGACCCTAACCTTATACTTACCAGCCATCGTCTTCAGCTCTTTTCGGCGCTGCGCCAGTCCCGGTCCACCATCTTGTGACCGCCACTTCTGGCTGACTGGAAGTCTGAGGTAACGGTCACAAGCTCTCTGTGTAAGTCTATGAGAGTCTCGTTCTGGCCTTCTTCTGGCTCTCATAGACTTACATTGAGTTGTGATTTTTGTCTTGCCCAGAAAACACTGGAGCAATCCGGCAGGTCACAACCTGCAGAAGATGAGCGGAGTGGTGCCAATAACAGAAGAAGATGGCAGCTGTTGAGTATAATACTAGGTGCAGGGAACTTAGATTAGTGGCACCACTTCAGCGGTAAAATAAAAAAAACGTTGGAGTAGTGCTTTACGTAACAGCCCACCACTAATTAAAGGAGTATTCCAACTAGAAGAAGTGGTGGTCTGACAACTCAACCATTCATTCTCTATGGAACTGCCAAAGGTAGCTAATAATAGTACTGCTATTTTCAGTAGTCCCATAGAGAGTGTGGATAGGTGATCACTTCTTACCTTAGAACATGTGCAGATTTCCATTACTTCAATTTTTTTTTTTTATAGAAACTGGATTCTGAATTATTTTTATTCCCTCAATCTTTGCGCAAATCTGGTTGACATATCTGAAAAAAAAACTGTATTGTACATGACTTGGGTTTTGCATAGTCTGCATATTACATGACACTTTTGTGGATGAATTAAAAATCCAAATAATCCAAACTGTCCTATTATTGCATGTGCCAAACCCATGACAGTCATCAAACCTCAAAACACGAATCCATTTTCATGTGTGTTTCAAGCAATATTTCTTGTGAAACCATTTGTCAGAATCTTCTCGTGTTGACCTGCTCATTCTCGACACCCACAGCTGCGCTGTCACCAATAATTAATCTCCCTGAATGACCTGACACATTAACCAATTGTTATCATCTCCAGGGACACGAAGGACATCGATGGAAAGAATGAGAATCTCTGATGACTGCAAGTATTTAATGCAGACCGTACCTCGTAGCGCTGCGTGAAGAGAAGCTCATGGGTTAAGTTTCGTTCGGTTATGATGTATTTTTATGCTTTTGCTTTTAATACTTTTTTTCCCAACAACCGAGAATTGTAATATCTATTTAGGAAGCAGAACAGGACTGTGAACATTAAAAGGTAATAGAGGTTGATGTTGATGAAAGGAAACCAGGAGCGTACAACAATTTAGCGGTTACTATGCAGAATAGGATAAATATAGCTTGTATCTCCAGGGCGACATATTGTGAGAGTCTCAGAGGAACCAACTTGCAGCATCCATTTAAAGGTCTGACTACGGTATGATCGTGGACTGCACTAAATTACTAGCCAGGGCTTAGTAGTGAAGTCATGGTCTTGCATGCTTGGCATATAAATGGGGCTACAGCTGAGTGCAGACACATCGAGGTGCCAAAACACGTTACTTAGTAGTTAAAAAATAAAATCTTCTATTCTTATGGTGATATAAAATTCAAGCGCCACTCATCATCCCTCCCTTATATCATACATCGCACTCATTTGTGCTGAATGCCAGGTGGTCAGGGCATTATTGGACATTGAAAAGTCACATACTTTCAAATGATTCAGAGATGTAGCACCTTAAGGGCTCATTCACACGTCCGTCATCTTTTCGTTTATGGGTTCTACCTGTGTTTTTCACGGATAGCCCTCGTACCTAGCAGTGAATGCGACCGTTCTCATGTCCGTGAGATGGTCCATTCATGGACATTGTGGTCTGCTCAAAATCGTGGAGACATGCCCGATATTCTTTTCACGTACGAGAAAAACTGAGACTTGGATCAAACTCTGAAAAAACTCTAAGGAAACTCTAACCAAAATCACTGATGAAACTCAGTCATATGAATGAGGCCTTCTTAGTAATTTTCTATGGTGTTGAGTCCCAAAATGCAAAAAGTATCGATGAATCTTAGGGAATGTTCTTACAGACTATTTTTAGGTGGACAAATCCAAAGTGGGCTTTAAGAGAAATTCACGTCATGAATGCTTGTAGTTTTTCAGACCTGACGTGGTTCTTTTGATTCTTTTATGTAGTTTTGATTCAATTTTTGAAGAGGTTTAAAGAACTTTTTTTCTCCCCACACAAAACCACATCCCAGTAGTGACAGATCACTTTGTGAAGTTTCAAAACCTTATTGGAATAAGACTGACAAAAAACTCGATGTATTGATTTCATTTTTATATACTCAAGGAGTTTTTTAAGTGATTTTGAGTGTGGATTTGGAAGCAGAGCCGCTTTAAAATCCACTCCAAAAACTTTGTCTGAACATTCTCTAAGAGTATGTGAACATAAAGTCTTTTAGATGCCAGCATACCCACTGAGATTTCCAAGGCTAAGATGCTTCAGGAAAATGTCAACATCTTCTTGAGAAACGTCTTTGTTGGCGTTCCCTCTGTCATTTTTGATCAGTCAACTGTAAATAGTGAGCGGAGAATGAACATGCTACTTCTTTGAACAGCTTTCCGGCTTTTGAAGTTTGAAGTCGTTCAAAGAAGAGACAAAAGATAAAATGTGTGCACAGCAAATCATTTTTACATTGCTGTACAATATGTTTATTTTTGTAGCATTTCTTAGTGCTTTTTCAGGCAGGTTCCAGGTGAAATCTGCCTGGAAAGGAATTTGTATGCACACTTTAAGGCCACGTTGACATGTTCAGTATTTGGTCAGTATTTTACATCAGTATTTGTAAGCCAAAATCAGGTGTGGAACAGTCAGAGAATAAGTATAATAGAAATAAGTGCACTCCTGATTTTGGCTTACAAATACTGATGTAAAATACTGACCAAATACTGAACATGGCCTTAGGGGTGTGCTCTCACTGAAATTTTTTAGTAGCTTTTGGGACAAAAACTGAACGGAAACTCTCTAAATCCTCCTCAAAAACTCAAAAATTTGTAATTTCTATTTAGTGTTTATGCTCCAAAAAACTCAGCAAAGAAAAACCTCAGTATGAAACCACCCCTAGGGAATGTGCACACGGTGTCTGAAGTGACTTTTGTGACCTTTCTTTGGACGCCGTCTGTTTTCTACTTTCTAAGTATAAAAGAGAGGCGGCTCCCAAGGAGACGCTGCCTGAAGAAAGGACTGGCTATTTCTTTTAGCCGTTTCACGACTTTTGAAGCCTGAAGCGGTTAAAGAAGTGATCATAGATGGAACATGTGCACACAAATTCCGTTTAAACATTGCTGCGCGTCATGTTCATTCCTAGCAGCATTTTTTAGCAGTTTTTCTGGTGGGTTCGATGCGCACGTTGTGTGCACGTATCCTTACATTCCAGAGTGCATTTGCCATAGTTTAAAAATCACCATGTAACAGGCTACTTTTCAGCACACGAGCCTATACTGTTTCTCTGCTTAGGAAGATAATACTTGGACTTATTAACTTTTTTTGTAGTAGTAGTAGTAGTGGTGGTGATTTGTCATGTAGAAAGCTGACACGGATCTGAAGGATGAACTCACTATTACTCACGTACACTCCCTTGTCACAAAGGAATTGTCATTCCCATTTAGTCTTTGAGCACAACGTCAAGATAGATTTATGATGTAAGGTACAATGCTACAGTATCTCTGCTTCTTTATTTTCTGTCATAGAGTCCCTAATAAGATACAAACAGCCTCATTTATCAAAACCGTCTTAAAGAAAAAAAAAATGGCTGTGTTGCCCATAGCAACCAATCAGAGATCAGTTATTATTTCTTAAACAGCTGAGGTAAAATGAAAGCTTCGCTCTGATTGATGCTCATAGCAACAAACACATTTTTTCTTTTAGAAACTTTTCATAAATCTGCCTCAAATATATTAAAATTAGGAATTTATGGAAAACACATGCAATTTTATGTGTAGTTATCATCAAGAACTTAAAAGAAAATCAGAATACTAGTCAGGAATGTTACCTGTAATCTGCATACTTTGGGGCTTTTTCTTCTTTCTGAAGGATTTTATATACTGTATAAATATTAACTATTTTGATTGAATAGTAAAAACTACAGTATACGAAAATACCAATTTGCGCAAAGAATTTGACATTTTGGGTTTTCGTTTAATGGCCTAAATCTGACAACAAAATAGTTAAATATGTGCTAATGCTAGTAACAACTTGTCAAAGAAAAGAGCAAAGGGCAAATCAGGTAACAGGGACGTGAACCCATTTTAGTTGAAAATCTATAGCAGGACAGGTTACATTTTCTGACCAGTCTTTGTATTAATGGCTGCAATTCGCACTTTGCTTTTTTATTTATTTTTTTTGTTGTATGAAAAATGAATACTATCTCCAGAAAGTAAAACTATAAATTACACATGTTTTTGATGCGAGTTTCGATACATTTTTTAAGCATTTTTGGTGCTAAGAAGTTTTGATCTCGATTACAAAAATACTGCAATAATAACGCTGAAAGAATTGACATGCTGCATTAAAAAAAATAAAAATGCACCACGGGTGCAAGGAAATAAAAAAGCATGGTGTGAAAGATTTTAGAAAACGAATTAATTTTGCAGAAAACAATACATATAACACATTTGAACAAACCCTTAGGGTATGTGAGCACGATCAGTATTTGCTTGCAGAAATTTCTCTCTTGGCATCAAAAGCACTGCAGAAATTCCACATGTTTTTGATGCATTTTTTGCATTTTCATGCGTTTTTGTGCATTTTTGCCATGCATTTTTCAGGGCAAAGAATGGACATGCTGCTTATTTAAACGCGCAAGAAATCCTCTCAGGAAAAATCCTGATCAGGTGCACAGATCTTCCAAATTCTCATAGAAAATGCTGGGATAAGGTTTGCAATGCGTTTTTGTGGCCAATGCCGTGCGGATTTACCGTATCAAAAACGCACCGTTTGCACATGCTCTAAGGGTAAATCTTTTTCTAGCAGTCAAAAATGTTAGTCTTTCAAGCGTATAATGCTTCTGGATAGTGTTGAGAGAGTAAGTTCTATTATCTCTTTCGGCGAGTATGCTCAGGCCGAGCTCCGAGTACTTATAGCTGCTCGGTTACATGTGAGGAATGTCTATTTCTTACACATTCCTCACATGTAATAAAGCGGTCAAACAGTTGCAAATCATGCACACGGGAGCAATTCAACCTTATCACCGAGCAGCTGTAACTACTCAGTGTTCGCCCGAGCATACTCGGACAGAACATTCTCGCTCAACCCTACTTACATAGTTACATAGTTACATAGTTTATAAGGCCGAAAAAAGACAAGCGTTCATCCAGTTCAGCCTATTTCTTGTGCACTACAGCTATTCCGCAGCGTTGATCCAGGGGAAGGCAAAAAAAAAAACATGCGGTATAGGCCAATTTACATCATTGAGGAAAAATTCACTTCCCGACACCAATCTGGCAGTCAGATTAAATCCCTGGATTAATTAACTATCACTAAGCATAAGATGTAATTTTATTGTTCTCAAGAAAGGCGTCCAGGCCTCTCTTGAACTCATTAAGTGAGTTGGACATCACCACTTCCTCTCCCAGAGAGTTCCAGAGTCTCACGGCTCTGACCGTAAAGAATCCCCTTCTATGCTGGTGCAGGAACCTCCTTTCCTCCAGATGCATAGTGTGCCCCCTCGTCTTTGTCACCATCCTTGGTATAAACAGGTCATGGGAGAGATCTCTGTACTGCCCCCTGATGTATTTATACATGTTTATGAGGTCTCCCCTAAGCCTTCTCTTTTCCAACGTAAATAGGCCTAATTTTGACAACCTCTCTGGGTATTCTAGTCCCTCCATTCCCTTTATTACCTTAGTCGCCCTCCTTTGTACCCTCTCTAGCTCCAATATGTCTTTCCTGAGCACCGGAGCCCAGAACTGTGCACAATATTCTAAGTGCGGCCTTACCAGCGCTTTATACAGAGGAAGAACAATGTTCTCATCATATGACCCTATTCCTCTCCTGATGCATGCCATGACTCTATTTGCCTTCGCAGCTGCTGCCTGACACTGGGCACTCCAATTTAATTTGCTATTAACCAAGATGCCCAGGTCCTTCTCCATGTCATATTTCCCCAACGGTTTCCCATTTAATATGTATGGGTGACTGCTGTTTTTCTTTCCCATGTGCATGACCTTACATTTATCGGCATTTAACCCCATCTGCCATTTTTTGGCCCATCTCCCCAATTTATCTAAATCCTCCTGTAGCTGTGCCCCATCCTCATCTGTATTAACTACTTTACAAAGTTTAGTATCATCAGCAAATATTGCTATTTTACTATGCAACCCTTCCACTAGATCATTAATAAATATATTAAATAATATAGGGCCCAAGACAGACCCTTGAGGCACCCCGCTAGTAACCCTGACACACCCTGAGCTTATTCCATTGATAACCACCCTCTGCTTTCTATCACTCAGCCAGCTATTTACCCACTTGCACACATTATCCCCCAGACCAAGCATTCTCATTTTATATACCAACCTTTTGTGTGGCACGGTATCAAACGTTTTGGAGAAGTCAAGGTATACAACATCCACTGACTCTCCCCGGTCCAGCTGTGAGCTCACCTCCTCGTAGAAGGCCATCAGGTTTGTTTGGCAGGAGCGATCCCTCATGAATCCATGTTGATATGGAGTTAGACAGTTATTATCATTAAGATATTCTACAATAGCATCTCTAAGAAATCCTTCAAACAATTTACCCACAACAGACGTTAAGCTTACTGGTCTATAGTTCCCAGGGTCACTTTTAGACCCCTTTTTGAATATTGGTACCACATTTCCTTGGAGCCAGTCTAGTGGGACAGTCCCTGTCCATAAAGAGTGCTTGAATATAAGATAAAGCGGTCTGTCTATCACATTACTTAATTCTTTTAGTACCCGGGGGTGTATGCCATCTGGGCCTGGTGACTTGTCTATTTTGATATTATTTAGGCGTTTCTGAACTTCCTCCTGGGTTAGATGGGTGATATTTAGCGGAGGGTTTACTTTATCACTCTGCATTTCCTCCGATAAATTGTTTTCTTTTGTGAAAACAGTGGAGAAGAAGCTATTGAGTAGGTTTGCTTTACCCTCATCACCCTCTATGATTTTACCCAGGTTATTTTTCAATGGGCCAACTCCATCAGTTTTAATCCTTTTACTGTTTATATAGTTAAAGAACAGTTTGGGATTCGTTTTACTTTCCTTGGCAATTAGTCTCTCTGTCTCCTCTTTTGCTATTCTTATTTGTTTCTTACAGATTTAGTTTTTTTCCCTATAAGATATTAGCGCTTCCTCGCTGCCTTCTTGTTTAAGTTTACTGAAAGCCCTTTTTTTGTTTTTCATTGCCCTCTTCACTTCCTTATTTAGCCACATTGGCTTCCTCCTATTCCTAGCCCTTTTATTCCCATAAGGTATGTACCTTCTACAGTGACTATGTAGGACTGTTTTGAAAATTTCCCATTTTCTATCCGTGCTCTTTTACTGAAGATAGTATCCCAGTCTATAAGGTGAAGGGCATCTCTTAGCTGATCAAACTTTGCCCTCCTGAAGTTCAGTGTTTTTGTGACTCCCTTGCTGGGCACCCTACTGAAGAACATGTGGAATTGTATAATGTTGTGGTCACTATTTCCCAGGTGCCCCCCGACCTGCACCTCAGTTATTCTGTCTGGCCTGTTAGTTAATATTAAGTCTAAAAGGGCCGTCCCTCTAGTTGGTTCCTGCACAAGTTGTGACAAATAATTGTCTTTGATAATTGACAGAAACCTGTTTCCTTTCTGAGATCTACAGCTTTCGGTTTCCCAGTCTATATCGGGGTAGTTGAAGTCCCCCATAATAATCACCTCTTTATTTTTTGCTACTTCGTCTATTTGTCTCATTAATAGACTTTCCGTGGCTTCTGCTATATTTGGTGGTTTATAACAGACTCCTATGATAATTTTATTATTGTTTTTTGCCCCATGTATCTCCACCCATAAGGACTCGGCCTCATTTCCCTCCCATACATCCTCCCGTATTGTAGGCTTTAGACACTTCTTTACATATAGACAGACTCCACCCCCTTTCCGATTTCTTCAATCCCTTCTAAACAGACTGTAACCCTGTAAGTTAACTGCCCAGTCATAGCTTTCATCTAACCATGTCTCGGTTATTCCCACTATGTCATAGTTACCTGTAGATATTTCTGCTTCCAGTTCATCCATCTTGTTTGTCAGGCTTCTGGCATTTGCTAGCACGCAGTTTACACGATTTTGTTTTGTTCCAATCTTCACCCTGTGGATTGTATTAGAAATTTTCTTACCTCCCTTCCAAGTATCTTGTCTTGGACCTTCTTTGTCGCACTTCATATCTTTCATTAGTATGTTCTCTGGTTGCATGTTCGTGTCCGGCGTTTTTCTTCCCATCCCCTCTTCTTCTAGTTTAACGCCCTCCTGATGAGTGTTGCGAGTCTCCTGGCGAATGTGTGTTTCCCTAGTTTGTTGAGGTGTAGTCCGTCTCTGGCAAGGAGTCCGTCATAGAGGTAATTCACACCGTGGTCCAGGAATCCAAATCCTTGTTGTCTGCACCATCGTCTCAGCCAGTTGTTCACATCAAGGATCCTGTTCCATCTCCTGACGCCATGCCCGTCTACTGGAAGGATAGAAGAAAAAACTACCTGCGCATCCAGTTCTTTTACTTTCTTCCCCAATGCTTCAAAGTCCTTGCAGATTGTTGGTAGGTCCTTCTTTGCCGTGTCATTGGTGCCAACATGTATCAGAAGAAATGGGTGGACATCCTTGGAACTGATGAGCTTCGGTATCCTATCGGTAACATCCTTGATCTTCGCCCCTGGGAGGCAGCATACTTCTCTTGCGGTTATGTCCGGTCTGCAGATAGCTGCTTCTGTTCCTCTCAGTAGTGAGTCTCCCACCACCACCACTCTTCTTCCCTTCTTGGCTGTCCTTTTTCTTGTCGCTTCTGGGTGTTTCCGGGTGCTCTTTTCTTTTTTGCTTGCTGGTAGTGCCTCATCCTTAGGTGTGCCATCTTCGTCCTCCACAAGTCCTTGGAATCTGTTTCTCAGTTGTGTGGCTGGTGGTGTCTCCATGGTCTTCTTGCTTCTTTTGGTCACTTGCCTCCACTTGTCTGCCTCTGGAGGTTCTCTGACGCTTCCTTCACTTTCCGTGACCAGTAGTGACGCTTCTGTTCTGTCCAGGAAGTCTTCATTTTCCTTGATGAGTTTTAATGTCGCAATTCTTTCTTCCAGTCCCCGCACCTTTTCTTCTAAAAGAGCCAGTAGTCTACACTTCTGGCAGGTGAAGTTGGTTTCAGCTTCTGGTCGATCTGTGAACATGTAGCACATGTTGCAGCTCACCATGTAGGTTGTCACATCTGCCATGCTGCTCCTTGTCCCTGCTGACTTGATGTCTGTCTTCTTTCTTGTGATACCCTAGGATAAACAAATGAAACAAATTTGCGCGCCGTACGGCGCGCGGTTTGGCGATGCTGTACCCAACGATCTTCTAGCTGAAGGAGACTCTTCGCTCTTCCCAGAAGGCACCTGGAATATGCAAATTGTCCTCTTCAAGCTTCAATCCCTGGTTTGGCGATGCTTTCCAAGCAGCTGGTCCCGGCTGTACCCAACGATCTTCTAGCTGAAGGAGACTCTTCGCTTTTCCCAGAAGGCACCTGGAATATGCAAATTGTCCTCTTCAAGCTTCAATCCCTGGTTTGGCGATGCTTTCCAAGAAGCTGGTCCCGGCTGTACCCAACGATCTTGTAGCTGAAGGAGACTCTTCGCTTTTCCCAGAAGGCACCTGGAATATGCAAATTGTCCTCTTCAAGCTTCAATCCCTGGTTTTCTGGACTTCTGGAATCATTCTGGAATCATTCTGGAATACTTCTGGAATCATTCCATTTTTCTGGCTTCTTTTTCTGAACGGAGGTGACTTCCTCCTGTGATGATACACGTTGAGTTCTCAGTCCCATATGATGCTTTTCCCATGAGACAATTTACCTGGGTGACTCTGCACATAGCACTTTATTGCACATAGTTATTACTTACGTTTTCATTTTTTTATATTACATTATTCATTATCTGTACACCTACATTGCACCATTCTTCTTTGCTGAGTACTACTTGACATCACTTTAGGGATAGTGTCCATTTATACCTATTTCAGATATCTACTACATTTAAATGGCTCTAAAAGTTATCATGGCTGTCGTACAGGTTGTCCCCCAGTGCCAATTTTTGGCATAGGAAACAGATTCTGGCACAATGTTCACATTTTTAAAAGCTTTTATTTGCCCTGTCTATGTTGCTGTGTTTATTGCTTAATAAAGGAAGTGCATTCGATCTTTTGTATGTGTCTTTTCTCTTCTTGTAATTTGCATTTCTCTTACACATATATTGGTTAGCACTCCATTAATATACAGGTGATGTCTGCTCCATTTTTACTTTTTGGTATTCTTCTGAACTTTGTTAGCGTATTTTAGTAATTTACTGAAATGTTTTTTCAATGTTTTTTTCCCATCAGTTTTTTATTGTAATGTTTTTTCAGCATTTCTGAGCATCTTTTTATCTGCGTTTTTCTGACGTTTTTTGAAATCCATTAATCGATGAGTGCAAAACTAGTGTTTTTGTGTCAATAAAACAAAACGCTCAAAAAGACATACAGGCATTTTCTGATTATTTTTTTAGCCTTCCTATAGACTTCTATTGTATAATATGGAGCGTCTTTCTAGAGGAAAATACCTGCAGAATGGACGTCACCTACTTTAAACTATTGACGCTTTTGAAATCCTAAAGCATTTAAAAGATGCTCAAATGCCTGAATATATGAACAGCAATAGAAATCAATAGAAAAATTATTTTGAGTGTTTTGGAAGTGCAATTTACAGCGTTTTTAGGAAAAACATCAGAAAAGATGCAGTGTCCCCTTACCTCTAGTGCTTAGATAGACTTGTGTTTTTTTGTGACTGAATTGATGACCTATCGGATAGGTCATCAATATCAGACTGGTGGAGTCTGACTCCTAGAATGAGCTTAATGAAGGGGCAATGACGCAACGGTACTAGTACAGCTCAGTACATTGTGTAGTGACCATGAATAGTACCGCAATTAGTTTATCAGTGGAGGTGCCAGGTGTTGGACCCCTACCATTTGATATTGATGACCTTTGCAAAGGAGAGGTCATCAATATTTCAGTGCTGAAAAAAAACCTTTAAGCCACTGAGAAAAAATGTATTGCAAAAAAAAAAAAACATGTCCATAAAGTATTCAATCCAAAACGCAACTGTAAAAAGTGTTAACTTTTCAAGCAGGTGTCAACTTCACAAGAAAGAATCAGTTACAAGTGGTCTGAAGAGATCCCAGCAGACATCAGTCCTGCTAGAGAAAAGTAATAGAATATTGCAGTTTAGAGTTAGATTCTCAGTGATTAGACAGGATTAGACCTGTCCTTTTATTTTCTACGTGTCATTTTTTGGGGGGGTTCTCAACCTCTCTTCAGGTCATCTTCAAATAAATGTACAGTACATTCAGACATCTTTGCAAGAATTTAGACAAGACACACATGTAATGATCCTGTTGTGATGGCAGAATAAAAGTTGTGACTCAAAAATGGATGAAAGCATTTCAGGTAGTTATACGTTGAGAGACAGGATGTGTTAAACTTCTTTTTAAGTATAGAGAGCGGGCGAAGGCCGCCCGAAGAATGAGCATGTCATTTCTTTTACTGGCTTAAGGGTTTCTGATTTCTGAAGCAGTTGAAAAAGTGCCGGAAAACAGAATATGTGCACAGCTATTTAATTTTGACATTGCTGCGCACTATATTTATTTTATCTTGACAGAATCTGCCTGAAAAAGATGCCTTGTACACATACCCAGAGAGTAGGGTCACACAACAGTTTTCTCCACATCCAAGAAAAACAGTCAGATTATTCTGATCAGATTCTCATCAGAGTTTGATAAGTTTTTTTCTGACATGGATAGAGAAAAAAACAGGTTCTTCCCCTTCTCCATTCTGTCAGTCTGTGAAAATTGGACCGCACTCAATGTCATCTGTAGGAGGTCTGATTTTTTTTGAATTGGCAGATCAAAATTGAACATGTCTCCGATTTTTTCCGCAGACCACTTGGTCCAAGGAAAAAAATCAGATGTGCACAGCCCCCAAATATCCTTGAAAACCACAGATAGCACTCATCCGAAAAAAATGGTTATGTGCATGAGCCCTTAGGGTGGTTACACATACATTTTTGAATAAATACCATTGAGGTTTTGCAGTTTTTTTTAGCTAAATCCAAAAGTAGATGCACAAGAAGGAGAAAGGAGAGGTAGTCATCCTTTCTTTGTGTTGTATCAGTCCTTTGAATCTCGGCCTTGCTTTGGCTCAAAAAACTGCAGTGGTGTTTTCCTAAAAAATTCTATGTGTAACACCACTCTAAGGAATATTTGATATAAGTATTAATCAGTAGAGATTTATTTAGCTTTCAGTCACTGCCCAGCCCAAAATGGATCAAATGTTATGGTTTATAGGATGTCTTATGTTACCATTAGTGATGAGCGCACGTACTCGTTACTCGAGTTTCCCTAGGGTGCTTGAGTATGCAACGAATATCGCGGGTGCTTGAGTGACATGTTCGCTTCCCCGCGGCCGCATGTATCGTGGCTGTTAGACAGTCACAAAACATGCGGGGATTGCCCGTGTATGTCAGTTTGTCATAAAATAGCATTGTATATTCCTGGGTATCAATAGCAGTTTCCACTCATGGAGCCTATTCTTCCAACAGTTTGTACCAATTCATTACTAAATATATCATTTTATGATCAAAGCTCTATTTTTCTGTTAGAGAACGCTGGATTCTCTGCATAACCAGCCATGATTGGTTGTACAATGACTTAAAAAGTTAATATTAATGTTGGGTTTTCCAGGGATGTCATATGGGAATAAAAAATGCATCATATGCATCCAACATGTTAAAACCTTTATATCTGTATTACACTATGACATGGTGAGGATTAGAAGAACATTTATAATTTGGTTCCGTCAGGTGGTTCATATGCGTGCTAGAGGTTCCCTTTAAAATACATGAAGAAGTGAACTATTTGTAATAAAATAACTTACTTTTATGTCATCAGTGTACAATACCAATCTTTTTAGTTTATGTTTCAAGTATTTTTTGTACATACAATAAATGAAAAGCTTGTAACTTAACAAACAGTTTGAAGCAGGGGTCTCAAACTTAGAAAAATCCTGTTGGGGTGCCCATATTGTTGAATTTAGGATGGAGCTACATGGCACGACAGAGTTTGCATGTGTGACATGCAGGTAATACCTGTGAAAACTCTCAAAGGAACTGTAATTATGGTCATATGTGACATGCAGAAGTAGTGCTTTTGCAGAGTGTGACATGTAGAAGTAGTGCTGGTGCTTTAAAAGTATCCAGCAACTAGAGGGGTTAACACAGTCACAGGAGAAGGGGAGTGTTTTAGCAGAGCCACAGGGGGATTGTGGGGAAGTTGTTTACTGTCTGACTGGAGCTGAAGAGAAAGGTGAAGTGTGTGTTCTTCATCTGACAGAAGCGCCCCTGCAAGTGAAAAGGATTCAAGTCAGGAGTGAAGCTAAGCACAAGTCAGGTAGAGTTCCTGAACTAGCAGTGCAGAGTATTGTCAGACATAAAGATAAGGACTGGAAGACATGGTGTCACAGGGATCATCTCCCTAAGCAAACCCTCCTCCCCTCCTCCGTCTCACTGTGCTGTAAAGAATGCTGTGTTCATTAATGTGCCTTTGCATTAGAACTGTGCTATCCTGTGTAACATCCCTGGCAGCGTGCTTTCATGGTGCACCACCTCCCACCATGCAAGACCGCAATCTTACCTGTCAGTCCATGCTGCACTCTTTGCTCCAGTACCTGCTCTGTCCATGTCTCTTGTCTGATTGCTTAGGGCGTCGGTGCGGCTTTCTGCTTGTTTCTTATAGCTACTGTGTGCACAGTCCTAATGAGTCCCCAGCCTATTGCTGTGAGTCACTGGATACTTAAACCCCCTCCACCCAGTAGGAGGTGCCTGAGCAACACTTTCACTCAGTTTGTCTTTTGAAACTGAGTTGCCAGGTCCTGTCCTGTATCTAGTCTGTTCTGCCACCCTGGGGGTTGAGTACCCAGGGCCGCTACCTGTATCTCTGACTACTAGTCTGTTTCTGCCACCCTGGGGGCTGCGTTCCCAGGCTCATTCCTGTATTTTGTTCCCGGTTCAGTTCCTGTCTGAACAGTGTCCTAGCCCGTTACTTGTTTCTCTCTATGTCCGTACCTTCCCTTTTCCTGCAGTGTCTGAACCTGCACCTAACTCCAACTTGTTGTCTCTGTACTTCTGTCTGTGAGTTTTTTGTCCACTCGCTACTTCATTGTAAGTACCTTGTGTGTATCTGGTTCTGCTTGTCCCCTTTCCCTGCCTCCGTATCTACCTCCTGTGTTCTAACCATCTTCCTGTATTTTCCAGTCTGTTCCATGTGAACAGAGCCCTGTCCTGTCTGCCTTCACCTTCTGTTCTGCTCTGCTTGTTCACCGCACCTGCGGATTTGCTCCTCTCTGCTTGTTCACCGCACCTGCGGTTTTGCTCCGCTCTGCTTGTTCACTGCACCTGCGGTTTTGCTCCGCTCTGCTTGTTCACCGCTCCTGCGGTTTTGCTCCGCTCTGCTTGTTCACCGCTCCTGCGATTTTGCTGTGCTCTGCTTGTTCACCGCACCTGCGGTTTTGCTCCGCTCTGCTTGTTCACCGTTCCTGCGGCTCTGTTCCTGTATCCCAGTCTGTACTGGTCCCTATCCAGCCTGCATTCATACCTGCCAGTATCTACCTGTCTGCATTCCAGCCGTGCCTGTCAGCACCCGCCTGTCTGCATACCAGCCGTGCCTGCCAGTACCCACCTGCCTTCATACCAGCCGTGCCTGCTAAGTACCCACCTGCTGTCATACCAGCCGTGCCTGCCAGTACCCACCTGTCTGCATACCAGCTAACCTGCCTGTTCCTGCATTCCCCGGTGTGGGTCAACAGCTGTGACCAGGGTCTGACCTGGAGTAGTACCTGGTCCCTCTGATCGGTTCCTCCCTGGTTCCCGGAGTCGACTGAGCCGCCGTACGACCTTGGTTGGATCGGGTTGATACTTAGTTACACCCCTCCAGGCACTCCTCGGTTCATGGTACAGTGGGATCAGTAATCACGCTCACGCCAGTCAGTCCGGGCGCGAGCGTAACATCCTGTACTACTGGGAAGACTGTGAACTGCTGTGCTGCTAAGGAAACTGTACTGTTTGTCACTGGAGCCTGTTGCTCATAAGACTTAACTTGCTCTGGCTGTGCGGCTTCTTATTAAATGCTACTGTTCTACCGTTTATGAGGACTCTTGTCAAGTGTGTCTGGTCATCAAGTGAAACAACCTACGTGTCTGTGCCTGAGGGTCAATACCCCTGTGTGCCTGAGAGAAGCTGCAGCACATGGTCTATGGTTGCCCTGAGTAACGGTTCCCCCAGGATTCCAAAGAATTCATGTAACCTGTCTCGCCCCTATCTGAACCTAGCGGCATGCGCGTAACATTGGAGGCCCATACGGGAAATTCTGAGCTGGAATTAGCGTATACAGGGAGAAGAGGAAAAGTGTCTGGAAAAACACAGCAGCACAGCACCTCAACTCAACTCTGCTACACCAGTTAAAGGGGACCAGCCCTAAAGAAAAACTCACTAGCCGCAATGGATATGGAAATACAAATGGACAGAATTAGTGAGCTGCTTCTTCAGTTAACCTGTGAAGAATTGAGAACAGTAGCAGAGCATATAAAGATGTCAGTAGAACAGATTTCCAAAGCACAAAACCCAAGGCTACTGTTAGCTGCCATTAATACAAAAATGGATGAGCTGGGGGAGAAAGAAGCTGAAGACATCATGGGGACATTCCTCCAGGAACTAAAACAGTTTCTAACCAAGTTGAAGTTGAAGGATGGAGGGGTGGCACCAATTACCAAAAGCGGGAATCTCTGTCCACAGACTGAACTACAGGAATTGGAAGTACAATTCAAAGCCCTAACAACAGCCCTGCAGGAATCTACCAAACCCTCTGAACAGGTGATAGACTCAGACAGGAACTTTAACCTGCTCGGGTTAGATAAATCAGGGAGACAGTCCTCTCTAACACCACAAATCACCATAAGGAAAGATTTCAAGATCCTGGGACAGATTGGAGAGTGTGAACAGAAAGAGAAACTGTCTTATATGAACTTGTTGCACCAGATCGATGCAGGATTACAGAAAGGCTACAATCCAGATGAGATCGTTGAGGGGGTGGTGAAAGCGATCAGCCCAGGACTGAACCTCCGTAGTATGCTAGAAATGAAGAGTCAACTGACCATACCACAGCTGAAGATGATTTTAAAAGGGCACTATAAAGAAGAGAGTACTTCAGAATTGTTCCACCGACTCATTAACGACTCAGAAAAATAATGAATCACCCCAAAGTTTCCTGTTCAGAGCAATTGAACTGAAGGATAGACTGTTGTTTGCATCCAGAGATGTAGAAGCGGAAGAGAAGTTTGATGCTGGACTAGTCCAGAAGAAGTTCTTGAGATCATTGGGAACGGGGTTAATCAGCAAAGACATCAAGTTGCAGCTGAAACAGTACCTAGAAGATCCTGGCATTCTGGACAAAGATCTAATTGAAAAAAATGAATGAGGCAGCTAGTTTGAAGTCAGAGAGCGAACAGAAGTTAAAGAAAGGCTCTGCTCCTAAAATCACCAAAATGAGTCAGCTGAAGTTGGAGACCCCCAGTGGCCAGTCCGAAGATCATGATAGAGACCCTCCAGTGCAGCCTCCGAGAGGGAACCTTAAATCACCATCAAAAGAGAACCGCCAGCGCTGACTGGGAGGAAGTAATAGGAGAACTGCGAGCCGAGTTGATTAAGGTGAAAAAGTTGATTCGTTCCAGGCCAGAACCTGTATCCCTCAGACCCAGGAGTGGGTTCCAAAACAGAAGAAACCCGGATTGTGAAGTGTGCCGTTCATCAAATCAGAGTACCGTGTGTGTCCACTGTCTAAGATGTGGTGAGGAAGGACATTATGCCAAGGAATGCCAATGCTCACTGACGTTTGGGTTAAAAGACAGGAGGTTACCAGTGCAGGGCGATTGGTATCCGCGACACGGAGGAGGCCCCTGAAGCAAATCCAAATCTCACCAAACCCCAGAATGGCGCATGAGGTAAACGGCTGCATCAGTACTATCCCCAAGTGTGTTCCCGTCTACAACAGCTGCAAGAAAGACAGGGGCATCAGTTACTTAATGCCCAGTGCAGAGGTCAAAAGATGTACTCCTGGGAAGAGAATTTCTCGGTCAGTAAAGATAGCCTCATCAACCTAATCAGTGAAAGGAGCTTTATACAGTGCCAGCTAGATGGACTCCAGGTAAAAGCACTGTGGGACACAGGAGCCCAGGCGAGCCTTTTAAATGAAGAATGGATAAGGCGCTACCTGCCACATACCTGCCTTCGGTCGCTAAAAGAACTCTTAGGACCAGTGGAACTCCACGGCAAAGCTATCAACCAGACCGAAATCCCTTTCATAGGCTGCATGGAAGTGACTTTCCATATGAGGGCCACGAAGAGCAGCAACACCATTGAGCTTTTGGTACCTTTTCTCGTGACCAGTGATCAGAACGTGGCAGAGGATCCTATCCTCGGTTATAATGTAATCAGTGAGGTCATTACGAAACACAAGGCAGAAACGTTGGTGGTGAATGTAATTGCCACATCACTTGCCATACCCAATGCTGTGGCAGAAAATGTGATTCATAGAGTAAAGAAAGCACAGAATACAATGGACCTAAAAGAAGTCAAGGTGGGCTGGCGCCCAGCCATCATCCCTGCAAACCAAATGGTGGGGGTGAGGCGTAGAGTCCAGGTAGAACCGGGAAGAAAGGTCCAGAAAAGACTGTTCGTGCCAAAAGACTCCTCAGAACTTCCAGAAGGCCTAGTTCAAGGTGAGACTGTGCTTACGATTCCTACTGGTGGAGTTGTTCGAGTGACCGCACCGGTGATGAATACTACGAAACACAAAATTAGACTGGATCCAAAGACTGTGTTAGGTTACATTGAAACCATTACAACAGTATATCCAGCCAGTGTGAGACCCGCCCAGGGGTCTACAGTGAATTCAGTCACCCCACCAAGGAGTTGCACAGGGGAAGAAATTGTACAACCCACCTCGGAGTCCTGTGATCCCCCAGTACCCCTGGAACGCTTGTGTACTGAAGATTAGAGATGAGCGTTGTTCTACTCGAACTGTTCGCCAATCTCAAATTCGAGCTGTTTTGGGCGGTGTTCGAGCCGTTCGGCGAACACGAACAATTTGAGAAAAATTCGGCTGTTCGAGGTTATGTTCGATAACTGTTCGTGCACCAAAATCATAACTGGATTTTTTCTCAGTAATGATGAAAATTAATGTTAATACGCAGTTTGAGTGTACAGCGGGGTGGGGGGAGGGGCAGGGGATGGATCTCTGCAGGAACAATGAAGATCTCCATTTTTTTTTCTCTTTCCCGCATTTACAGTGGGGAGGTGCAATCTGTCAGCCTATCAGCAGCGCACACACGGAGCGAAGTGCTTTTTTTCACACAAGCAAGGGCATGTGTCATTGGCAGTGTATGTCACATGTCCTTGCCCTATAAGACCAAGCCATTTTCCCCGTCGCCACCATTTTCTCACTGCTGCAGCTGCGTGTTAGACGGCACCGCTGTTGCTGTGTGCGCTATACCTTGTTAATTTCAAGCCAATTTTCGCACAAATATACAGATAGCTTGGGAGTAGGGAATAGTTGTGATTGCAGTCCTTTTAAGGACTAGGTTACAGCATTTCCTACGACTTTTATCAGGGAGGTCTGTGCTCTTAAATAGATCGGTTGTGGGAGTAAAGACTAATTGTAATTGCAGTCCTTTTCAGGACTAGGTTACATGAGTTCCTATCAGTTTTTGCCAGGCAGGTCTGTGCCAGTGCTGTGCAAGTTTTTTTCACAGCATTTGGCTGAATCTAGCAAAGCTAATCCTTTTTGGCCTATTGCAGAGTGTGTTAGTCAGTGGAGTAGCCTATCTGTGTTGCAAGATATACCACCTGTGTATAGAATACCAATTTTTTTACTGCACCTAGTGAAGTAAAATCTTTTGGGCATAGCATCATTCTATTAGTCCATCTATACTGACCTCCATCAGGTTGCAAATTAAAACTAATTTTTATCTGCATCTACAGTACCTCTGAAAAAATATTTGGGCTTCTAGCAGTGTGTGGGACTTGTTCTATTAGTCCATCTATACTGACCTCCATCAGGTTGCAAACTGAATATATTTTTTTCTGCATCTACCTCTGAAAAAATATTGGGCTTCTAGCTGTGTGTGGGTCTTGTTCTATTAATCCATCTATACTGACCTCCATCAGGTTGCAAACTGAATATATTTTTTTCTGCATCTACCTCTGAAAAAATATTTGGCCTTCTAGTAGTGTGTCGGACTTTCTCTATTAGTCCATCTATACTGACCTCCATCAGGTTGCAAATTAAAACTAATTTTTATCTGCATCTACAGTACCTCTGAAAAAATATTTGGGCTTCTAGCAGTGTGTGGGACTTGTTCTATTAGTCCATCTATACTGACCTCCATCAGGTTGCAAACTAAATATATTTTTTTCTGCATCTACCTCTGAAAAAATATTGGGCTTCTAGCTGTGTGTGGGTCTTGTTCTATTAATCCATCTATACTGACCTCCATCAGGTTGCAAACTGAATATATTTTTTTCTGCATCTACCTCTGAAAAAATATTTGGCCTTCTAGTAGTGTGTCGGACTTTCTCTATTAGTCCATCTATACTGACCTCCATCAGGTTGCAAATTAAAACTAATTTTTATCTGCATCTACAGTACCTCTGAAAAAATATTTGGGCTTCTAGCAGTGTGTGGGACTTGTTCTATTAGTCCATCTATACTGACCTCCATCAGGTTGCAAACTGAATATAGTTTTTTCTGCATCTACCTCTGAAAAAATATTGGGCTTCTAGCTGTGTGTGGGTCTTGTTCTATTAATCCATCTATACTGACCTCCATCAGGTTGCAAACTGAATATATTTTTTTCTGCATCTACCTCTGAAAAAATATTTGGCCTTCTAGTAGTGTGTCGGACTTTCTCTATTAGTCCATCTATACTGACCTCCATCAGGTTGCAAACTGAATATAATTTTTTTCTGCATCTAGCTCTGAAAAAATATTTGGCCTTCTAGTAGTGTGTCGGACTTTCTCTATTAGTCCATCTATACTGACCTCCATCAGGTTGCAAATTAAAACTAATTTTTATCTGCATCTACAGTACCTCTGAAAAAATATTTGGGCTTCTAGCAGTGTGTGGGACTTGTTCTATTAGTCCATCTATACTGACCTCCATCAGGTTGCAAACTGAATATATTTTTTTCTGCATCTACCTCTGAAAAAATATTGGGCTTCTAGCTGTGTGTGGGTCTTGTTCTATTAATCCATCTATACTGACCTCCATCAGGTTGCAAACTGAATATATTTTTTTCTGCATCTACCTCTGAAAAAATATTTGGCCTTCTAGTAGTGTGTCGGACTTTCTCTATTAGTCCATCTATACTGACCTCCATCAGGTTGCAAATTAAAACTAATTTTTATCTGCATCTACAGTACCTCTGAAAAAATATTTGGGCTTCTAGCAGTGTGTGGGACTTGTTCTATTAGTCCATCTATACTGACCTCCATCAGGTTGCAAACTGAATATATTTTTTTCTGCATCTACCTCTGAAAAAATATTGGGCTTCTAGCTGTGTGTGGGTCTTGTTCTATTAATCCATCTATACTGACCTCCATCAGGTTGCAAACTGAATATATTTTTTTCTGCATCTACCTCTGAAAAAATATTTGGCCTTCTAGTAGTGTGTCGGACTTTCTCTATTAGTCCATCTATACTGACCTCCATCAGGTTGCAAATTAAAACTAATTTTTATCTGCATCTACAGTACCTCTGAAAAAATATTTGGGCTTCTAGCAGTGTGTGGGACTTGTTCTATTAGTCCATCTATACTGACCTCCATCAGGTTGCAAACTAAATATATTTTTTTCTGCATCTACCTCTGAAAAAATATTGGGCTTCTAGCTGTGTGTGGGTCTTGTTCTATTAATCCATCTATACTGACCTCCATCAGGTTGCAAACTGAATATATTTTTTTCTGCATCTACCTCTGAAAAAATATTTGGCCTTCTAGTAGTGTGTCGGACTTTCTCTATTAGTCCATCTATACTGACCTCCATCAGGTTGCAAATTAAAACTAATTTTTATCTGCATCTACAGTACCTCTGAAAAAATATTTGGGCTTCTAGCAGTGTGTGGGACTTCTTCTATTAGTCCATCTATACTGACCTCCATCAGGTTGCAAACTGAATATAGTTTTTTCTGCATCTACCTCTGAAAAAATATTGGGCTTCTAGCTGTGTGTGGGTCTTGTTCTATTAATCCATCTATACTGACCTCCATCAGGTTGCAAACTGAATATATTTTTTTCTGCATCTACCTCTGAAAAAATATTTGGCCTTCTAGTAGTGTGTCGGACTTTCTCTATTAGTCCATCTATACTGACCTCCATCAGGTTGCAAACTGAATATAATTTTTTTCTGCATCTAGCTCTGAAAAAATATTTGGCCTTCTAGTAGTGTGTCGGACTTTCTCTATTAGTCCATCTATACTGACCTCCATCAGGTTGCAAATTAAAACTAATTTTTATCTGCATCTACAGTACCTCTGAAAAAATATTTGGGCTTCTAGCAGTGTGTGGGACTTGTTCTATTAGTCCATCTATACTGACCTCCATCAGGTTGCAAACTGAATATATTTTTTTCTGCATCTACCTCTGAAAAAATATTGGGCTTCTAGCTGTGTGTGGGTCTTGTTCTATTAATCCATCTATACTGACCTCCATCAGGTTGCAAACTGAATATATTTTTTTCTGCATCTACCTCTGAAAAAATATTTGGCCTTCTAGTAGTGTGTCGGACTTTCTCTATTAGTCCATCTATACTGACCTCCATCAGGTTGCAAATTAAAACTAATTTTTATCTGCATCTACAGTACCTCTGAAAAAATATTTGGGCTTCTAGCAGTGTGTGGGACTTGTTCTATTAGTCCATCTATACTGACCTCCATCAGGTTGCAAACTGAATATATTTTTTTCTGCATCTACCTCTGAAAAAATATTGGGCTTCT
Source organism: Phyllobates terribilis (assembly GCF_046119375.1). Classification (NCBI taxonomy): domain Eukaryota; kingdom Metazoa; phylum Chordata; class Amphibia; order Anura; family Dendrobatidae; genus Phyllobates; species Phyllobates terribilis. The sequence goes on from NW_027362762.1 coordinate 869,842,401, forward strand.
AGCTGTGTGTGGGTCTTGTTCTATTAATCCATCTATACTGACCTCCATCAGGTTGCAAACTGAATATATTTTTTTCTGCATCTACCTCTGAAAAAATATTTGGCCTTCTAGTAGTGTGTCGGACTTTCTCTATTAGTCCATCTATACTGACCTCCATCAGGTTGCAAATTAAAACTAATTTTTATCTGCATCTACAGTACCTCTGAAAAAATATTTGGGCTTCTAGCAGTGTGTGGGACTTGTTCTATTAGTCCATCTATACTGACCTCCATCAGGTTGCAAACTGAATATATTTTTTTCTGCATCTACCTCTGAAAAAATATTGGGCTTCTAGCTGTGTGTGGGTCTTGTTCTATTAATCCATCTATACTGACCTCCATCAGGTTGCAAACTGAATATATTTTTTTCTGCATCTACCTCTGAAAAAATATTTGGCCTTCTAGTAGTGTGTCGGACTTTCTCTATTAGTCCATCTATACTGACCTCCATCAGGTTGCAAATTAAAACTAATTTTTATCTGCATCTACAGTACCTCTGAAAAAATATTTGGGCTTCTAGCTGTGTGCGGGACTTGTTGTATTAGTCCATCTATACTGACCTCCATCAGGTTGCAAACTGAATATATTTTTTTCTGCATCTACCTCTGAAAAAATATTTGGCCTTCTAGTAGTGTGTCGGACTTTCTCTATTAGTCCATCTATACTGACCTCCATCAGGTTGCAAATTAAAACTAATTTTTATCTGCATCTACAGTACCTCTGAAAAAATATTTGGGCTTCTAGCAGTGTGTGGGACTTGTTCTATTAGTCCATCTATACTGACCTCCATCAGGTTGCAAACTGAATATATTTTTTTCTGCATCTACCTCTGAAAAAATATTGGGCTTCTAGCTGTGTGTGGGTCTTGTTCTATTAATCCATCTATACTGACCTCCATCAGGTTGCAAACTGAATATATTTTTTTCTGCATCTACCTCTGAAAAAATATTTGGCCTTCTAGTAGTGTGTCGGACTTTCTCTATTAGTCCATCTATACTGACCTCCATCAGGTTGCAAATTAAAACTAATTTTTATCTGCATCTACAGTACCTCTGAAAAAATATTTGGGCTTCTAGCAGTGTGTGGGACTTGTTCTATTAGTCCATCTATACTGACCTCCATCAGGTTGCAAACTGAATATATTTTTTTCTGCATCTACCTCTGAAAAAATATTTGGCCTTCTAGTAGTGTGTCGGACTTTCTCTATTAGTCCATCTATACTGACCTCCATCAGGTTGCAAATTAAAACTAATTTTTATCTGCATCTACAGTACCTCTGAAAAAATATTTGGGCTTCTAGCTGTGTGCGGGACTTGTTGTATTAGTCCATCTATACTGACCTCCATCAGGTTGCAAACTGAATATATTTTTTTCTGCATCTACCTCTGAAAAAATATTTGGCCTTCTAGTAGTGTGTCGGACTTTCTCTATTAGTCCATCTATACTGACCTCCATCAGGTTGCAAATTAAAACTAATTTTTATCTGCATCTACAGTACCTCTGAAAAAATATTTGGGCTTCTAGCAGTGTGTGGGACTTGTTCTATTAGTCCATCTATACTGACCTCCATCAGGTAGCAAACGGAATATATTTTTTTCTGCATCTACCTCTGAAAAAATATTGGGCTTCTAGCTGTGTGTGGGTCTTGTTCTATTAATCCATCTATACTGACCTCCATCAGGTTGCAAACTGAATATATTTTTTTCTGCATCTACCTCTGAAAAAATATTTGGCCTTCTAGTAGTGTGTCGGACTTTCTCTATTAGTCCATCTATACTGACCTCCATCAGGTTGCAAATTAAAACTAATTTTTATCTGCATCTACAGTACCTCTGAAAAAATATTTGGGCTTCTAGCAGTGTGTGGGACTTCTTCTATTAGTCCATCTATACTGACCTCCATCAGGTTGCAAACTGAATATAGTTTTTTCTGCATCTACCTCTGAAAAAATATTGGGCTTCTAGCTGTGTGTGGGTCTTGTTCTATTAATCCATCTATACTGACCTCCATCAGGTTGCAAACTGAATATATTTTTTTCTGCATCTACCTCTGAAAAAATATTTGGCCTTCTAGTAGTGTGTCGGACTTTCTCTATTAGTCCATCTATACTGACCTCCATCAGGTTGCAAATTCAAAATAATTTTTTTCTGCATCTAACCCAGCCAATAGTTTTGGCCTAATACCACAGTTTGGCCACTCAGCTCTGCTCGGTTACCATCCATTGTTTTTTTGTGCAAACAACTCCAGAGTTGTGAATTAGTTAACCACCAAAATGAGTGGAAAAAGGCCTGCTGCTGGTGGAAAGGGGAATAGGCGTGTTGGGAAGGGGAAAAAAGGTTGTGTCCGTGGGGTAGGTGTTAAAGCAACAGTAACATCTGCAGAAGAAAGACCATCTTCCAGCCAAACTAAGATGTCTACTTCTTTTAGCGGACAATGTGATAAGATCCCTTTCTTACGGCCACGTCAATCGCTACAAATTCCAGATGAGGCACAAAAACAGCAGGTGCTTCAACGGATATCAAGTGCTCCTTTAAGTGGGCTCTCCTCCACATCAACTTCAACATCACAAATACTCCAGTCCTCAAAGGTGTCACCCAAATCGCACTTGCTTCCTCACAGCTCCCAAATCTCCAGCTGCCCGTCTGAGTATGAGGTAGAACAGATGGTTGAGTCTGCAGAGCTGTTTACTCATACTATAGCCTGGGAATCAGAGGTCAACTCCAGCGCTTCTGTGAATCCAGACGAGGAAATGATCTGCACTGATGCCCAGAATCTTTATGAGTCGGATCCAGGACCAGACGCAGAAGGTTCTGACCATAATGTAGACCCTCATTCCCAAACTGTAACTCCTGTTGGTGGAGACAATGAGGAAGACGATGATAAGACTCAAATACCTGATTGGAGCGACAACTTTAGTTTTTTGTCAGGGCAGGAACAGGTTGGCTCTGAGGACGACGGGTGTGATAACGCACAGGGTGATGATGATGAGGTCGGAGATCCCACTTACTGTCAACCCACAGTCAGCCAAGAGATGAGGTCAGCAGAGGAGGTGGAGGAAGATGCTAGTGACGACGAGGTCAGGTTGCGCCTTCCTGGACAGAGACGTAGTACTGGAAGCACGTCAACAACTGCATCCTCAAACACAACTCTGCCTCTCACCACAAGTCGTGGTGGCTCTTCAGGTCGCATGGGTGCTAAGCCTTGCATAGCCTGGGCATTTTTTCAGATCGATAAAGATGACCCAACTCGTGTTATCTGTAACATTTGTCAGCAAAAGCTAAGTAGAGGCCAAAAAATACATAGTTTGAGTACTTCATGCATGAACCGGCACATGGACATGAAGCATAAGTTGCAGTGGGAAGCTCAGTGTGCTACAATGCGGCCTAGCCGGCCGGGCCAACCACCGTCTGCCATATCTTGTGCATCCGCGGCCTCTTCATCCTCTGTGACTGGGGGGACAGCAGTCACACCTGTTTTGGGGCGCAGACCTGCCACCTCTTTACCCGCAACAGCCAGCGTGATTGGCAGGTCATCATTTTCTTTGGAGGTGGTAACACCAGCTGGTGTTGAGCGCTGTCCGACATCGATAGCACCACCTTTGGATGAAGGCAACCTAACATGTCCGCCTGCATCTTCCTCACAGACCGGCAGTTTGCCGGGGACACCCTTATCAACCCCGTCTAAGCACAATAGCCAGCCCTCGGTCCCTCAGATGTGGACAAGTAAAAGACCATTTCCTCCTAGCCATGAGAAAGCTAAGAGGTTGAATTTCACCATCTGCAAGCTCTTGGCTACAGAAATGCTGCCTTTCCGCCTGGTGGACACAGAGGATTTTCGAGACCTTATGTCCGTCGCAGTGCCCCAGTACCAGATGCCCAGTCGGCACTACTTCTCAAAGAAAGGTGTGCCTGCGCTCCACCAGCATGTCGCACACAACATCACCGCTTCTTTGAGAAACTCTGTGTGTGACAGGGTGCATTTCACCACAGACACTTGGACGAGTAGGCATGGACAGGGGCGTTACATGTCGCTGACTGGGCACTGGGTAACTATGGTGACAGCAGGACAAGGGGCTGCTGTCCAAGTCTTGCCGTCCCCACGAGTTGTGCGTCAATCCTCTTTATGTCAAAGTTCCTCCACTGCTTCTGCCTCCTCAACCTCCTCTCGGTCTTCCACCTGCACCCAAAGCCTGTCTGGTCATGCCACAAGCTTTCTAACTGCGCAGAAGGGATCCTGCACACCTCCTTACTATGCTGGCAGTAGGGCTCAACGTCATCAGGCGGTTTTTACATTGAAATGTCTGGGAAATGTGAGTCACACAGCTGAGGAGTTGTGGTCAGCTCTGGAGAACCAATTTCATGAATGGTTGTCTCCACTGGACCTGAAACCAGGGAAGGCCATGTGCGACAATGCTGCAAACCTGGGTGCGGCCCTTCGCCGGGGCAATGTCACACACGTGCCTTGTATGGCTCACGTGTTGAACCTGGTTGTCCAGCAATTTTTAGCCCACTATCCCAGACTAGATGGCCTTCTGCAGAGGGCACGGTCGCTGTGTGCTCACTTCCGCCGTTCGCATCCCGCAGCTCAGCGACTTACATCTCTACAGAAGTCGTTGGGCCTGCCACTTCACCGGCTAAAATGCGATGTGCCTACCCGGTGGAATTCAACTCTGAACATGTTGCAGCGACTGTGGCAGCACCGACAAGCCCTGGTGCAATACGTTCTGACGTATAGCCTGGGCCAACGAGATTCAGAGGTGGGGCAAATCACGCTGGAGGAGTGGTCTCAGATCAGGGACCTATGCACCCTTCTGCACAGTTTTGAAATGGCGACGAAGATGTTTAGTGCTGACGATGCCATTATCAGCATGACTATTCCGGTGATTTACATGCTGGAGCACATGTTAAACAGAATTCGGAGTCAGGTGGTGGCACAAGAGGAGGTGGAGGAAGTAGAGGAGGAGGAGTTGTATGCGGAAGGGCTAACATCTGCAAGGTCCAGAAGGTCGGCAGCACCAAGGCGGCAGGCATGTGAGGGTGGGGGAGATGGTTTTACCAGGGCGCATGGTAGCAGCCAAACTAGTGAGGAAGGTGCAGGAGCCCAGGAAGAAGTGGAGGACGAACTGATGGAAGACTCATCAGATGAGGGAGACCTTGATCACATTTCTGTTGTGCGAGGTTGGGGGGAGAGGACAGAGGAAGGAAGCATGATTGTTACCTCACCACCAACACAACAGGGACTTGGTGCTCCTGGATGCGCAACACACATGAGTGCCTTCTTGCTGCACTACCTGCAACATGACCCTCGAATTGTGAGAATTAGAAATAATCCTGACTACTGGGTTGCCACACTGTTAGATCCCCGGTACAAAAGTAAATTTGCAGAAATTATTCCTGCCATAGAAAGGGATGCACGCATGCAGGAGTATCAGCAGAGACTGTTGCAGAATCTTACATGTGCTTTTCCACAAAATACCAGTGGTGCACGTAGTGAATCTCACAGTTCCAACTTGCCAACCGTGGGACCGTCAAGTGTTCAGCACTCAAACCGTAACAGAACCACAGTATCTGCTGGTAACATCAATTTTGCGGAATCATTTCACCACTTTTTTAGCCCATCCTTTGCAAGGCCACAGGAGACAAGAAGGCTGACACATAGTCAACGCCTAGAGACGATGGTACAGGAGTATCTCCAAGTAAACATTGAAGCCACGACTGTGTCACTGGACCCTTGCTCTTTTTGGGCTTCCAATCTGGATAAATGGCCGGAGCTAGCCACTTACGCCTTGGAGATCTTGTCATGCCCCGCAGCCAGCGTTCTGTCTGAACGTGTGTTCAGCGCTGCTGGTGGTGTGCTGACAGATAAGCGCACGCGGCTCTCCACTGATAATGTAGACAGACTCACGTTCATAAAGATGAACAAATCATGGATCCGAAACGACTTTTCTACCACTGTGTCATCCTGGGGAGAGTAAAAGCTTGATGATTGGTTAAAATCACCCTACCAAACGTTTTAAGCTTTCAAATTACTAATCATGTTTATCTGTATCTTGACTGGAAAATAATTTGGGCTTTGTAGCAGTGTGCAGCACTGATCCTATTAGGCCATCTATAATAAGCTCCACCAGATTTAAAATTAAAAATAATTTTTAGCTGCATCTAGCCCGGAAAATAATTTTGGGGCTCCGAGATGCGCAAGACACATAAGTGCCTTCTTGTTGCACTACCTGCAGCATGACCCTCATATTGTCAGAATTCGAAGTAATCATGACTACTGGGTTGCCACACTCTTAGATCCCCCAAACTTTTCGATCAACCTTTTCATTTTAATAAAGACCAAAAAAATGGTCATTTTTGAAATTATAAGCATTAGCAGGTTGTTAGAAACTGAAATCAAACAGTTTTCAACTCAAAACTTTATTCTAGGTGATGTTACATTTTCACATAGGACCCCTTGTTCGAAAGGAGCTTCTGAACTCTCTCGTCCATTGAATTTGTCAGGTTTTGGATGGTTTCTGCTTCAATTGTTTTGCATGAGGACAGAATACCCTCCCAGAGCTGTTGCTTAGATGTGAACTGCCTCCCGCCATCATAGACACTCCTTTTAATGATGCTCCAAAGGTTCTGAATGGGGTAGAGGTCAGGGGAGCATGGGGGTCACACCATAAGTTTGTCCCCTTTTATGCCCATATCAGCCAGAGATGCAGATGTTTTATGTGCAGCATGAGATGGTGCATTATCATGCAGAAAAATGATCTTGCTGTGAAATACACGGTTCTTCTTCTTGAACCATGGCAGGAAGTGCTGTTTGAGAAAATCCACATACATTATGGAGTTCATCTTTAGCGCCTTCAGGGATCCTAAAGGGGCCGACAATCTCTCTCCCCATGATTCCAGCCCAAAACATTACTCCACCTCCTCCTTGTTGGAGCTGTAGCCGTGTTTGCGTGGGGTGTCCATCAACCAGCCATCCTCCACTCCATCCATCTGGACCATCGAGCGCTGCACGGCACTCACCCGTGAACAAAACAGTTTTGAAATCAGTCTTCATGTAATGTTTGGCCCACTGGAGCCGTTTCTGCTTGTGTGAAGTGGATAGAGGAGGTCGACAGGATGGCGTATGCACAGCTGCAAACCTCTGAAGGACCCTGCATCTTGTTGTTCGGGGGACGTTGGAGGCACAAGCAGCTTCAAAAACTTGTCTGCTGCTATGACAAGTCTTTTTTGCCGCTGCTCTTTCAACCTGACGTAATTGCCTGTAGGAAAGAGTCCTCAATTTGCCCTTATCAGCACGCACACGTGTGTACTGTGAATCAGCTACATACTTCTTGATTGCCAAGACACTTCATCCTGATCATCGCACAATGTTGATTGTAGTCATGCCTTGACCTAAACACTCCACAATTTGTTGCTTCTCAGCAGCCGACACATCCTTTTTCTTTCCCATTTTGGAAGAAAATGTAGGCTGCTTAATAATGTGAGAGAGCCTTCTTAAGTAGTCTTGCCTTTCACTTCGCTGCATTGATTTTAAAATTTTACCATGTAACAAAGTGATCTATTTCAGCCATAACAGCATGGATGGATATATGTGATTGAGTGATATATACTAGGACATCATCAGCAAATAGAGAGCACTTGTACTCGGTGCCTCCCACCTCAATCCACCTAATATTGGGGTTATGGCGAATTGATGAGAGCAGGTGCTCCGTCACTAGGATGTATAAGAGAGGGGACAGAGGACATCCCTGCCTTGTCCCATTGGTGATTGTGAAAGGTGATGAAAATGTTCTGACGCACCCCCTGGGCCTTGGGACACCCGGAGCCGGACCCTTTTTGGTGGATGCTGGTGGTTGTAGTCTTCGTGGCGGCGACCCGGTTCCGTGGCTCAGGGCGGTCAAACCAGTGGCGGAACTATTTATGTGGTTTTGATGTTTAAATGTCCGACTACGCCACCCGTGGATTGCGGTCAGAGTGAACCGCCGCTACAGGGCAGACCGCTGAGGCTGGTGTTGTGGGTGCAGCAGAGCGTAGCATAACTCCCCACGGGAGGAGTATAGCCTCAGGGCAGTGTATGCGGAGGATGGGGGTGATGGTGCAGGGCAGCAGCAGTAACGACACGGAGTCAGTGATGCAGTCCAGGGCCTTTACTCACAGTTCTTATTATCCAGACCACGTCTGCAGGTAACGGCTGCCCACGTCGTACTGTGCTCACCAGGTGAGGGGCTCAGACAACTCCCAGATAACTTTGGAGCACTTCACAGTACCCCCTTTGTGTGTCCTTTGTCTGGCCTTTCTTACCAACACTTCTGTCCGGCTGCCTCGGGCCTCCTCTTGGTAAACTTGGCGCCAGTTTCCCTGACCCTATGTGGTGCCTTCCTAGCGGGTGTAGCGAGGGGCTGCGCCACATAAAATGTCAGAGCCTCCGGTTTCTAGCTGAGGGTCGTTTCCTGCCTCCACTAGTTCGGGGACCGGTCTCCCCCTTTGGCCTGACCCCTCCACGCAGGTGGATTCGGGCGTGCGGTGGCGACTCGCCCGTCCGCACCCCTGGGATCCCTTCATTCCTCGTTCCTGGAGCCTTCTCCGCTCCTCTTCCTTCCTTCTCCCTCTTCCAGGCCTGGGCCTCTGTTACTAGGCCCGCCTCCGGAGCAGAGCTCATGCAGAGCCCCTGCTCCCTGCCACTTCTGCTCAGACTTCTCTGCACTGAACTAAGATGGTGCCCACCTTTTATACTCCCTTCTCAATGCACCCAGGAACTGCTTCCTCCCTGCTCCTGCACTACAGGGTTCCCCTTCCTCAGTGTTCCCTCCCCCCACTCCAGCCAGGGACAGGGACTGTCGTGCCCATCTCAGTGGCATATTGGTCGCCCTGCCCCACGGCAATGTGGTGTAATGCATGCAGGTGTCGGGTCCTGATCCACACTCCATCCTTACCTGAGAGTGAGATATCACACCTCTGGGTGAGGTGCAATACGTCTGTAGCAACCGAGCCCTCAGGGTGCTACAGTTCCATTTATCTTCAGCCTAGGTGACGTATTGCGATACAGGGCCGTGATTTTGGCTATAAAAGGGTCCCCTAGACCCCTACCCCAAGCTTTTTAAGAGAATCATATATGGCGTGCCAGGAGACTCTATGGAATGCTTTCTCAGCATCCAACGAGAGTATCTAATTACAAATTTTTAACTGCATCTAGCCCAGGAAATACTTTGTGCCTAGTAGCAGTGTCTGCTAGTCAGCGGATTATCCCGGCTGTTAAGCAAGCTACACCACCTGTAGTTTAGACACTTAATTTTTTCAAAGGAAATGCTTCGGGACCATGGGATACTCAGTGAAGAGCATCAGGAGGCACCCCAAGGCATAGGGGCTGGGACTGGCAGTAGGATGCCTTGCGGTGGACAGCCGAGCTCGATCCTTATAAAAGCTTTTTAACTGCAGCAGCTTTAGTGGACGCTACTGGAGCTGGAATTACGCGGCTGCTGGCATGAGACTTGCCCTCCAATAGATCCTTGTAAATGGATTTAAAGTGTATTCATTCAAATTAGAGAGACAATTTAAATTAAAAAGCTTAGAGCTGCCTCCACCACAGGGGGGCTCGCTCGACCCACCAGCGGACAGGCACCAGTATTGGGAGAGGGGGGCTGGCCATCAGGGTTCACCGCGGCTCTGGCACAAACCCGGCGACACGGAGGTGGCACGGGCAGGAGCGGACTGGCCGTGTCGGCTTCTCACTTTTTGGATTTTAGAAGGGCATGACATGCCTATATCTGTGTCTCCCCCTCCTTTTACTCCTCCACCTCTTTTATTTTCGCATGACTATATGTACTTGTCACTTTTCCATGTGTTAGTTGTGTCTTCTGAGCAGTTTGTCAGCTTTTGGACACCTTTGAAGGTGTTTTCTATGTGTTTCTATGTGTTTTTGTTTGCCTGCCATTGGTTTTAACAGTGTTCGAAGGTGTTCGACGAACAGTTCGACGAACAGTTCGGCGAACACACGGGTGTTCGACGAACCGAACCGAACTCGAACACTACGGGGGTGGCTCAACACTACTGAAGATCGAGCAGTAGCAAAACAGATGCTGAGAGAAGAGTGTCATGCATTCTGCAAACATGACTCTGATATAGGCTGTATCCCATCGTTGCAGCTGAAAATCAATTTGAAAGACACGACCCCACTAACCAGAAGTTACATGTCTTTGCCGAAACCATTACACCGTGAAGTGAAAGAGTATTTACAAGACCTAATCAACAGAGGTTGAATTCAAAAGTCGAGGTTGTCTTATTCCTCTCCTATTGTTTGTGTTAGGAAGAAGGACAGTACGTTCAGACTCTGCTGTGATTACCGGGAACTAAACTGAAAATCAGTACCTGATCGGCACCCAATACCAAAGATCAAAGATATGCTGGATAGCCTGTCAGGAAGTACCTGGTTCTCTGTCCTCGATCAGGGTAAGGCATGCCACCAAGGGTTTGTCGAAGAGTCCAGTAGGCCCTTGACAGCATTCATCACATCATGGGGATTATATGAGTGGATCCACATACCGTTTTGGCTCAGTTCAGCTCCAGCAGAATTCCAGAGGAGCATGGATACATGTTTAGAAGGATTGAGGGACGATCTGCCAGCCGTACTTGGATGACAATGTGGTACACAGCAAAACCTTCGGGGAGCATGTTGAACATGTGAGGACCGTATTACAACATTATCAAAAACACGGAGTTAAGTTGACCCCAAAGAAGTGTGAACTGTTCAAAAGGCAGGTCCGATTTCTACGGAAAATTGTGTCCAGAGAAGGATATACCATGGACCCAGCAGAAATCACTCCGGTACTGGCCTTAAAATACAAGCTTCCCTCTACCGTCGGGGAGTTGAGGCAGATATTAGGATTCCTCTCCTACTATCGTATTTACATTCGGAACTTCTGGAGGATTTGTGCCCCAGTATACCTCCTCTTGGGGCGGATGACAGAGATGACAACACCCATGGAGAAAAAGAAGAACGCGGGTAGGATGGGGCTTAAAAGAAACAATGCCATTTCGTCCCAACAGCCCATTCTCTAGACAGCAGACCACCATGGAGTATTGGAAGAATTAGTAGACTACCTGGTAAAACCATTCATCTTGGGATATCCTGATTTCAATTTACCATTTGTTCTTCATTGTGACGCTTCTCAAGTTGGCCTGGGAGCTGCCCTTTATCAGCTTCAAGATGGAAAATTGAGTCATAGGTTACGGTTCTAGAACATTGACAGATGCCGAGAAGAATTACCATCTACATTCCGGAAAATTGGAGTTCCTGGCACTGAAATGGTTATCTGTGAACGATTTAGAGATTATCTCTACTGCAGCAAAGAGTTTGAGGTATACACTGACAACAACCCTTTGACCTATGTCCTTACTACAGCCAAACTGAATGCAACGGGTCAGAGATGGGTCGCTGAACTAGCTGACTTCAATTTCAGCATCAAGTACAGGCCAGGAAAATGGAATGCGGATGCTGACGGATTGTCAAGAATGCCACTAGAGTCTGAGTAGTTTATGCAAGAATGCTCGGAGGAAGTCAGTCTGGAAGCAATTGAGAGCACTACCCAAGCTGTACAAGCTTATCAGGAGGAAAACACACCATTGTGCTGTCCGTTGACGGTGGAAACCACCATGAAAGCGAGAGAACAAGATCTCCCCCAATCTATTCAAAAACTACCAAAGGGGAAAATCCGTAGAGCACAAAGGGCAGATCAGATAATTGGTAGAATACTACTTTATGTGGACCAAAATCGGTTTCAAAGTAAACGGGAAAGAGACAATGAGTCACAAGCAGTATCTGTTTTAATTAAAGAATAGACAAAGCTCTACCTCAGTGAAGACGGTATCCTGTATCGTAAAGGAGGACAAAACCGGCAGTTGTTACTACCCAGAGTATTCCGTAGGTTGGTCTTCAAAGAACACCATGAAAACTTGGGACACCTGGGAGTGGAAAGGACAACAAATTTGATCCATGAACGTTTTTTTCTGGCCGTACATGCAGAGAGATATTGAGAGGTACGTGACCAGGGAGTGTGGATGTCTGAAAGATAAACATCCCAACACATCAACCCGGCGACCTATGGACAACATCCAAACTACGTATCCGTTTGAGATGGTCTCAATAGACTTCTTACATCTCGAGATGTGCAAGGGTTGTTACGAACACATATTGGTGGTGATGGACCATTTTACCTGATTTGCTCAAGCATATGCCACCACCAATAAATCGGGTCGAACAGCAGCAGAGAAGATCTTCAATATATGCTACATCACTGTGTCATACAAGTAAATGGTGCAATGCCTAGTGCACTGCAACCTCATAGCCCCCATATACAGTACTATAGCCCCATTGGTCCTCTAATTACCACATGATGGTCACACAGCCCCTAACTTCAGTATGATAGCCACACAGCCCCCTATAAACAGCATCATGGCCCCACAGCTACGTCATATAAAGTATGATGGCTGCATAGGCCCAATATATACAGTATGATGGCCAGACAGCTCCTCTACACACAATATGATGTCCTCACAGCACCCTTACATATAATGTGATGGATGTATAACGCCTCCCATAGTGCTTACATCTTATCTCACACCCAGCCCTGTTGCTTGGAGCTTCTTTCCGACAGGTACAGGCAGTGTCAGGGGAGCATGCATGACGTGCATAGTGTGCTGCATGGACGCGTCTGCTATTCTGTGATGCGGCTGGTACGGCACCAGGCACATTTAAAGACACAGTGCTTGCCACCCAGACAAGCTCGCTGCAGGCTGTAAAAATTGCTTTGGGGCCGTGCACTGAGTGTTTGAGACTCTTGGACTGAAGGCATAGGGCCAATTAATTATTGCATTTGTGCCTATTATTGTCTAGTTTTCTTGCTTTTTTGTTTTGCTCAAAAAAACCTTCTTTTAAGTAGCTGCTATTTTGAAGTTTATTTTCTACTTGTTTTTTTTTCTTTGTTTGCCATTTTGGATGTGGTTTTAGTTCTACAGATTCTTATGGCTGATTCATTATTTTCAACGAGCTGCGTGCAACATTTTAACAGATCATATGATTTTTTTGCTGTAAAAAGGCGAAAAAAAGGTAAAAAACAAAAATAAAGAGCATTTTTAATTTTTCACTAAATTTATTCATCTGCATGTGTCACTTTGAAGAATTTGGCACTAAAAACGGCAACAAATAACACAAGAGAAAAAAAAGCTAACTTAACAACCCCATAAATGATGAATCAGGGCCATAGTGTGCAATCGGAAAACACCAAGGGAGGATTTCAAGTCCATTACTGCAGATGAAAGACATTGTTATAATGTTTGCTACATAAGGCTGCGTGCACACGATGCGTTTTTCATGCGCTTATGCTGCGGAATTTCCGCAGCGGAAACGCATCAAAAACGCATGGTAATCCGCACCCCATGGTCCCCAATGGCATTCCGCAATGTCAATGCACATGCTGCGGATTTTTTCGCAGCGTTTCTGAAGCGCAAATAAATCCGCAGCATGTTCATTAATATTGCGGAAGCGCAGCAGAAGCGCCGCCATTGACTTGCATTGAGACGCATAATATCCGCGTCTGTACATTTGTACAAGCGGATTTTATGCGTCTCTATGTGCGGATGGTACCCAGTCCTGGAGGAGAGGAGACTCTCATCCAGACCTGGGTACCATTGTACGTGTAAAAAAAAGAATAAAATAATAAATAAAGTTTATATTCACCTGTCCGGCGGCTTCTCTCTGCTTGCCGGCAGCGCTTCTCCTTCCAGGACCTGAGATGACGTCGCGGTCATGTGACCGCAGGCTGTCTCGCGATATGCCGGCAACCCGGAAGAAGCCAGGACGAGCGCTGCAGCACACGCCGGGGCATCGGGGGTGAGTATAGCTTTATTTTTTTTATTTTTACGGTCACACTGTATAAATCCATGCCGTTTGCATGGATTTATACAGTGTGACCTAGTTGTCAAGCACTTTCCAAGTGATTCTATCGCCTGGAAAGTGCTTGTCAGTCCGCATGCAGAAACACATGCGTTAACGCATGTGGATACGCATGTGAATCCGCATGTATTGCGCATGTATTCTGCAGGAAAAACGCATGCACAATCTGCGTGCGTTTTTTCTGCCAGGGAGATGCAGAAATGCTGCAGAAATGTTCTGCTTCATTTCTGCATTGTGGGCACATAGCCTCACTGATGATTTCTTGATACACTGATATCCCTCATTTTCTCCACCTTTTAGGTCCAGATGTGCAGCTAGCATAAACATTTATCTCTTTTTACAGTTGCTCCTTATGTGCTCAGACAGTCAAGCTGGCTACTGATCAGCAACTTGAACCTGTTCCAATCTAATTTTCTAACATGCCTTCATTTATTCAATAGCGAAAAATCTCATATTAAAAACTTGGATCCCAACCAAATGATCTGTGATCAGATTTTCAGAATAGCAGATGTAACAGCTGTTACTAACTAACAAGTAACATGAGGCCATGCAAACACAAGTGCTGAAGTGTTGGTAAAAAGGTTTTGGCTATGTTCACAAAAAGTTTTTTGAGGTGTGTTTTTGGAGCAGATCTGTTTCAAAATCCTCCTTAATAACCACATTGCAAACTCTTCCTATTAATTTCTATGGGAAATCCACTTTGCTGTTAATATAAGGTGTTTAATTGAACATTTGTAGTCTTCTAAGGCCTTACTCAGATGTCAGTGTTTTTCATGTCTACACAGGCAAATTGTCTCTTCAGAGAGGAAGAGGACTAGAACTTCAGTGCCACCTATTGGAAGTAGCAATCTTTTTAGGATTGCTACTTCCAATAGGTGGGACTATAGTTTTAGTCCTCTTCCTCTCTGAAGAGACAATTTGTTTATTTAATTTCCCAGAGGAGCATTGCAAGGCTTAAAAGTCTCCTCATCTTGGCATGCCAGGCCTGACATGTCACTCTCCGCAATGAGAAACTTTACTCCTTGGATCCTGTTCAGACGCCTCTCACCCAGCCAAACCAGATCTCACACTTTGCACTGATGAGGGGCAGTAACCTGAAACACCATGTCTGCAAATTGAGATTCTGGTTTGGTTTTTATCCTAAGTCATATGGCAAGGCTCGTTAAAGAGTCAATATTGACTATTAGGATTGCTACACCCAATAGGTGGCACTGTCACTAGACTTCTAGTCCTCTTCCTCTCTGAAGAGGCAATTTGCATATTTAATTTCCCAGAGGAGCATTGCAAGACTTAAAAGTCTCCTCACCTTGGCATGCCAGGCTTGACATGTCACTCTCCGCAAAGAGAAACATTACCCCTTGGATCATGTATACACACAAATGGTACTTATGTCATCAGTGTTTTGGATCTGAATGTCATCAGTGTTATTCACGGATAGATAAATAAATAAATTACAAAGCTTCTCCTATTCATTGTAATGTTAATCACTGACCGCATACAGACTGCAAATTATTTCCATCCTTATGTTGTTCATGATTTTCATGAACCCTTAGACGTGGATTGGCACTTTTTGTCCATGCTGATGAACAAAAGGACATGTGAATAGCAGCATAGACCTAATGGGTATGTGTTGCTTCCATGAAAAAAAGTGGATAGAGCACATACGTGCAACACAGACGTTGTGTGTCGATGATTCTGTGGCTATGTGTCGATGATGAGTTTTTATTGAGTTTTTGTCGCTGCGTCAAAAATGCAGCATCTTACAGCTCCAGCAAAGTGGAAGGAATTTATAGAGATCTCCTGCCCTCTGTGTTTTATTTTTATTCAGTGTAAACTGACTTGAGGTGCGTGTTTCAAATCCGCAGCATATCAATTTGTCTTGCGGGTATGCTGAGTTTTATGTAAAGTTTTGTCAAAGCCAAATACCAGGAAATATAAAAAAAACAGCTTTGTTTAACCTCTTCCGGACATAAGAAGTACAATTACATCATATGTCAGTTAATTGACTTTGATGTGGGCTCACAAGCTGAACCCCCATCTTTGCAGGCAGATGATGGCTGAATTATTCAGCCATCATCTGCCGCTAACAACCACGGGTGGAGCAGAGGTCCGCCCTGGACTGTTAACCTGTTAAATGCCACCGTCAATCCTTGACAACGGCATTTAATGAATGTTGGCTGGGGGTGCATAAATTTATGTGCCCATCGGCACTCCAGTGACATAATTGCAGTGCGCCCATGGGTAGCCATGATAGCAAGGGGTCTTCTTAAGATCCCCATGCCTGTCATTACGGTACTTCTGTGAATGCCAACATGTAACATGTGCTCATAGAAGACCGTGATTTTCGCTATACATAGCAGTACTGTAGTATTTGCTGTGTATAGTACAAGTGATCGGATGGTCACAGGTTCAAGTCCCTTAAGAGGACTAACAAATACAGTAGAAGGTGAAAAAAATGTTTTTAAAGATAAGACATTTTTTTTCAAATATAAAAGTTCAAATCACCTCCCTTTTGCCCCATTAAAAATAAAGCAAAGAGTTTGATAATCCTCTCCTTTGTTTCAATTGACATCTCTCGTTTGGAGCCATGATTCATGTCAGTCCACTTGGTGCAACAGCTCTCCAAGGTGTGATCACTCCTTTTTAGATGCACACTAACGAGCAGATCTAATTTGATGCAGGTGTTAGTTTTGGAAATGAAAATTTACAGGGTGATTCCATAATTTTTCCCTCAGAATTGAGTGATTCCATAATTTTTTCCCTCTGCTTGGTCTGAAAAAAATTACCCTTACTGAGTACCATATTTTTAATCTTGATTTCTTTTAGTGTTTCTTAAAGCCCTAAAGTTGCCATTTGAAATGACTTTAGTTTTGTGCCATGTCTGTGATCTGCTTTTTTTCAACAACAATAAACAACTGAATGAACATCCTCCGAGCCCGGTGATTCCATAATTTTTGCCAGGGGTTGTAGAAAGTGCTTTGTTTAAGAGAATAGATGGTTTTCCTAAATTAACAAACAAGCACTATTCAAAGTTTAGAGTTAACTGACTTGCTAATGGAGTTGTCTGTAGCAAAAGCAGAAGGGTATCTTGTGGGGTTGACATAGCGGGGAGCTAAAGGAAACAAATACTAACGGTCCAGCAATTACTTCTTCGTGTACAGAAGTTTGTGGAAATCTCATAGGAGGCAAGTCCTGCTCTAAAATTTCCCCAGTGAGAGTTTGCCCAGCAAACCAAAAACACCGAGCCAACAAAGTATATGCGATTTTAGACGATCAGAGTAACAAATTGTTAGCAAAGTCTGCCTTCTTTGATAGCCTTAAAGTCAGAAGACCCAGCGCCCCCTACTCTCTAAGAACTTGTGCCGGTATCGTCGAGACAGCTGGTAGGAGAGCAACAGGCTACATTGTCGAGTCTATAGATGGCAAAATGTGTCTAACCTTACCAACCATACTGGAATATAATCAGATTCCCGACAATAGGTCAGAGATACCTACGCCTCAAGTAGCATCGCATCATCCTCACTAGAGATGAACGTTGTTCTACTCGAACTGTTCGCCAATCTCAAATTCGAGCTGTTTTGGGCGGTGTTCGAGCCGTTCGGCGAACACGAACAATTTGAGAAAAATTCGGCTGTTCGAGGTTATGTTCGATAACTGTTCGTGCACCAAAATCATAACTGGATTTTTTCTCAGTAATGATGAAAATTAATGTTAATACGCAGTTTGAGTGTACAGCGGGGTGGGGGGAGGGGCAGGGGATGGATCACTGCAGGAACAATGAAGATCTCCATTTTTTTTTCTCTTTCCCGCATTTACAGTGGGGAGGTGCAATCTGTCAGCCTATCAGCAGCGCACACACGGAGCGAAGTGCTTTTTTTCACACAAGCAAGGGCATGTGTCATTGGCAGTGTATGTCACATGTCCTTGCCCTATAAGACCAAGCCATTTTCCCCGTCGCCACCATTTTCTCACTGCTGCAGCTGCGTGTTAGACGGCACCGCTGTTGCTGTGTGCGCTATACCTTGTTAATTTCAAGCCAATTTTCGCACAAATATACAGATAGCTTGGGAGTAGGGAATAGTTGTGATTGCAGTCCTTTTAAGGACTAGGTTACAGCATTTCCTACGACTTTTATCAGGGAGGTCTGTGCTCTTAAATAGATCGGTTGTGGGAGTAAAGACTAATTGTAATTGCAGTCCTTTTCAGGACTAGGTTACATGAGTTCCTATCAGTTTTTGCCAGGCAGGTCTGTGCCAGTGCTGTGCATGTTTTTTTCACAGCATTTGGCTGAATCTAGCAAAGCTAATCCTTTTTGGCCTATTGCAGAGTGTGTTAGTCAGTGGAGTAGCCTATCTGTGTTGCAAGATATACCACCTGTGTATAGAATACCAATTTTTTTACTGCACCTAGTGAAGTAAAATCTTTTGGGCATAGCATCATTCTATTACTCCATCTATACTGACCTCCATCAGGTTGCAAATTAAAACTAATTTTTATCTGCATCTACAGTACCTCTGAAAAAATATTTGGGCTTCTAGCAGTGTGTGGGACTTGTTCTATTAGTCCATCTATACTGACCTCCATCAGGTTGCAAACTGAATATATTTTTTTCTGCATCTACCTCTGAAAAAATATTGGGCTTCTAGCTGTGTGTGGGTCTTGCTCTATTAATCCATCTATACTGACCTCCATCAGGTTGCAAACTGAATATATTTTTTTCTGCATCTACCTCTGAAAAAATATTTGGCCTTCTAGTAGTGTGTCGGACTTTCTCTATTAGTCCATCTATACTGACCTCCATCAGGTTGCAAATTAAAACTAATTTTTATCTGCATCTACAGTACCTCTGAAAAAATATTTGGGCTTCTAGCAGTGTGTGGGACTTGTTCTATTAGTCCATCTATACTGACCTCCATCAGGTTGCAAACTGAATATAGTTTTTTCTGCATCTACCTCTGAAAAAATATTGGGCTTCTAGCTGTGTGTGGGTCTTGTTCTATTAATCCATCTATACTGACCTCCATCAGGTTGCAAACTGAATATATTTTTTTCTGCATCTACCTCTGAAAAAATATTTGGCCTTCTAGTAGTGTGTCGGACTTTCTCTATTAGTCCATCTATACTGACCTCCATCAGGTTGCAAACTGAATATAATTTTTTTCTGCATCTAGCTCTGAAAAAATATTTGGCCTTCTAGTAGTGTGTCGGACTTTCTCTATTAGTCCATCTATACTGACCTCCATCAGGTTGCAAATTAAAACTAATTTTTATCTGCATCTACAGTACCTCTGAAAAAATATTTGGGCTTCTAGCAGTGTGTGGGACTTGTTCTATTAGTCCATCTATACTGACCTCCATCAGGTTGCAAACTGAATATATTTTTTTCTGCATCTACCTCTGAAAAAATATTGGGCTTCTAGCTGTGTGTGGGTCTTGTTCTATTAATCCATCTATACTGACCTCCATCAGGTTGCAAACTGAATATATTTTTTTCTGCATCTACCTCTGAAAAAATATTTGGCCTTCTAGTAGTGTGTCGGACTTTCTCTATTAGTCCATCTATACTGACCTCCATCAGGTTGCAAATTAAAACTAATTTTTATCTGCATCTACAGTACCTCTGAAAAAATATTTGGGCTTCTAGCAGTGTGTGGGACTTGTTCTATTAGTCCATCTATACTGACCTCCATCAGGTTGCAAACTGAATATATTTTTTTCTGCATCTACCTCTGAAAAAATATTGGGCTTCTAGCTGTGTGTGGGTCTTGTTCTATTAATCCATCTATACTGACCTCCATCAGGTTGCAAACTGAATATATTTTTTTCTGCATCTACCTCTGAAAAAATATTTGGCCTTCTAGTAGTGTGTCGGACTTTCTCTATTAGTCCATCTATACTGACCTCCATCAGGTTGCAAATTAAAACTAATTTTTATCTGCATCTACAGTACCTCTGAAAAAATATTTGGGCTTCTAGCAGTGTGTGGGACTTGTTGTATTAGTCCATCTATACTGACCTCCATCAGGTTGCAAACTGAATATATTTTTTTCTGCATCTACCTCTGAAAAAATATTTGGCCTTCTAGCAGTGTGTCGGACTTTCTCTATTAGTCCATCTATACTGACCTCCATCAGGTTGCAAATTAAAACTAATTTTTATCTGCATCTACAGTACCTCTGAAAAAATATTTGGGCTTCTAGCAGTTTGTGGGACTTGTTCTATTAGTCCATCTATACTGACCTCCATCAGGTTGCAAACTGAATATATTTTTTTCTGCATCTACCTCTGAAAAAATATTGGGCTTCTAGCTGTGTGTGGGTCTTGTTCTATTAATCCATCTATACTGACCTCCATCAGGTTGCAAACTGAATATATTTTTTTCTGCATCTACCTCTGAAAAAATATTTGGCCTTCTAGTAGTGTGTCGGACTTTCTCTATTAGTCCATCTATACTGACCTCCATCAGGTTGCAAATTAAAACTAATTTTTATCTGCATCTACAGTACCTCTGAAAAAATATTTGGGCTTCTAGCAGTGTGTGGGACTTGTTCTATTAGTCCATCTATACTGACCTCCATCAGGTTGCAAACTGAATATAGTTTTTTCTGCATCTACCTCTGAAAAAATATTGGGCTTCTAGCTGTGTGTGGGTCTTGTTCTATTAATCCATCTATACTGACCTCCATCAGGTTGCAAACTGAATATATTTTTTTCTGCATCTACCTCTGAAAAAATATTTGGCCTTCTAGTAGTGTGTCGGACTTTCTCTATTAGTCCATCTATACTGACCTCCATCAGGTTGCAAATTAAAACTAATTTTTATCTGCATCTACAGTACCTCTGAAAAAATATTTGGGCTTCTAGCAGTGTGTGGGACTTGTTGTATTAGTCCATCTATACTGACCTCCATCAGGTTGCAAACTGAATATATTTTTTTCTGCATCTACCTCTGAAAAAATAATTGGCCTTCTAGCAGTGTGTCGGACTTTCTCTATTAGTCCATCTATACTGACCTCCATCAGGTTGCAAATTAAAACTAATTTTTATCTGCATCTACAGTACCTCTGAAAAAATATTTGGGCTTCTAGCAGTTTGTGGGACTTGTTCTATTAGTCCATCTATACTGACCTCCATCAGGTTGCAAACTGAATATATTTTTTTCTGCATCTACCTCTGAAAAAATATTGGGCTTCTAGCTGTGTGTGGGTCTTGTTCTATTAATCCATCTATACTGACCTCCATCAGGTTGCAAACTGAATATATTTTTTTCTGCATCTACCTCTGAAAAAATATTTGGCCTTCTAGTAGTGTGTCGGACTTTCTCTATTAGTCCATCTATACTGACCTCCATCAGGTTGCAAATTAAAACTAATTTTTATCTGCATCTACAGTACCTCTGAAAAAATATTTGGGCTTCTAGCAGTGTGTGGGACTTGTTCTATTAGTCCATCTATACTGACCTCCATCAGGTTGCAAACTGAATAAATTTTTTTCTGCATCTACCTCTGAAAAAATATTGGGCTTCTAGCTGTGTGTGGGTCTTGTTCTATTAATCCATCTATACTGACCTCCATCAGGTTGCAAACTGAATATATTTTTTTCTGCATCTACCTCTGAAAAAATATTGGGCTTCTAGCTGTGTGTGGGTCTTGTTCTATTAATCCATCTATACTGACCTCCATCAGGTTGCAAACTGAATATATTTTTTTCTGCATCTACCTCTGAAAAAATATTTGGCCTTCTAGTAGTGTGTCGGACTTTCTCTATTAGTCCATCTATACTGACCTCCATCAGGTTGCAAATTAAAACTAATTTTTATCTGCATCTACAGTACCTCTGAAAAAATATTTGGGCTTCTAGCAGTGTGTGGGACTTGTTCTATTAGTCCATCTATACTGACCTCCATCAGGTTGCAAACTGAATATATTTTTTTCTGCATCTACCTCTGAAAAAATATTGGGCTTCTAGCTGTGTGTGGGTCTTGTTCTATTAATCCATCTATACTGACCTCCATCAGGTTGCAAACTGAATATATTTTTTTCTGCATCTACCTCTGAAAAAATATTTGGCCTTCTAGTAGTGTGTCGGACTTTCTCTATTAGTCCATCTATACTGACCTCCATCAGGTTGCAAATTAAAACTAATTTTTATCTGCATCTACAGTACCTCTGAAAAAATATTTGGGCTTCTAGCAGTGTGTGGGACTTGTTCTATTAGTCCATCTATACTGACCTCCATCAGGTTGCAAACTGAATATAGTTTTTTCTGCATCTACCTCTGAAAAAATATTGGGCTTCTAGCTGTGTGTGGGTCTTGTTCTATTAATCCATCTATACTGACCTCCATCAGGTTGCAAACTGAATATATTTTTTTCTGCATCTACCTCTGAAAAAATATTTGGCCTTCTAGTAGTGTGTCGGACTTTCTCTATTAGTCCATCTATACTGACCTCCATCAGGTTGCAAATTAAAACTAATTTTTATCTGCATCTACAGTACCTCTGAAAAAATATTTGGGCTTCTAGCAGTGTGTGGGACTTGTTCTATTAGTCCATCTATACTGACCTCCATCAGGTTGCAAACTGAATATAGTTTTTTCTGCATCTACCTCTGAAAAAATATTGGGCTTCTAGCTGTGTGTGGGTCTTGTTCTATTAATCCATCTATACTGACCTCCATCAGGTTGCAAACTGAATATATTTTTTTCTGCATCTACCTCTGAAAAAATATTTGGCCTTCTAGTAGTGTGTCGGACTTTCTCTATTAGTCCATCTATACTGACCTCCATCAGGTTGCAAACTGAATATAATTTTTTTCTGCATCTAGCTCTGAAAAAATATTTGGCCTTCTAGTAGTGTGTCGGACTTTCTCTATTAGTCCATCTATACTGACCTCCATCAGGTTGCAAATTAAAACTAATTTTTATCTGCATCTACAGTACCTCTGAAAAAATATTTGGGCTTCTAGCAGTGTGTGGGACTTGTTCTATTAGTCCATCTATACTGACCTCCATCAGGTTGCAAACTGAATATATTTTTTTCTGCATCTACCTCTGAAAAAATATTGGGCTTCTAGCTGTGTGTGGGTCTTGTTCTATTAATCCATCTATACTGACCTCCATCAGGTTGCAAACTGAATATATTTTTTTCTGCATCTACCTCTGAAAAAATATTTGGCCTTCTAGTAGTGTGTCGGACTTTCTCTATTAGTCCATCTATACTGACCTCCATCAGGTTGCAAATTAAAACTAATTTTTATCTGCATCTACAGTACCTCTGAAAAAATATTTGGGCTTCTAGCAGTGTGTGGGACTTGTTGTATTAGTCCATCTATACTGACCTCCATCAGGTTGCAAACTGAATATATTTTTTTCTGCATCTACCTCTGAAAAAATATTTGGCCTTCTAGTAGTGTGTCGGACTTTCTCTATTAGTCCATCTATACTGACCTCCATCAGGTTGCAAATTAAAACTAATTTTTATCTGCATCTACAGTACCTCTGAAAAAATATTTGGGCTTCTAGCAGTGTGTGGGACTTGTTCTATTAGTCCATCTATACTGACCTCCATCAGGTTGCAAACTGAATATATTTTTTTCTGCATCTACCTCTGAAAAAATATTGGGCTTCTAGCTATGTGTGGGTCTTGTTCTATTAATCCATCTATACTGACCTCCATCAGGTTGCAAACTGAATATATTTTTTTCTGCATCTACCTCTGAAAAAATATTTGGCCTTCTAGTAGTGTGTCGGACTTTCTCTATTAGTCCATCTATACTGACCTCCATCAGGTTGCAAATTAAAACTAATTTTTATCTGCATCTACAGTACCTCTGAAAAAATATTTGGGCTTCTAGCAGTGTGTGGGACTTGTTCTATTAGTCCATCTATACTGACCTCCATCAGGTTGCAAACTGAATATATTTTTTTCTGCATCTACCTCTGAAAAAATATTGGGCTTCTAGCTGTGTGTGGGTCTTGTTCTATTAATCCATCTATACTGACCTCCATCAGGTTGCAAACTGAATATATTTTTTTCTGCATCTACCTCTGAAAAAATATTTGGCCTTCTAGTAGTGTGTCGGACTTTCTCTATCAGTCCATCTATACTGACCTCCATCAGGTTGCAAATTAAAACTAATTTTTATCTGCATCTACAGTACCTCTGAAAAAATATTTGGGCTTCTAGCAGTGTGTGGGACTTGTTCTATTAGTCCATCTATACTGACCTCCATCAGGTTGCAAACTGAATATATTTTTTTCTGCATCTACCTCTGAAAAAATATTGGGCTTCTAGCTGTGTGTGGGTCTTGTTCTATTAATCCATCTATACTGACCTCCATCAGGTTGCAAACTGAATATATTTTTTTCTGCATCTACCTCTGAAAAAATATTTGGCCTTCTAGTAGTGTGTCGGACTTTCTCTATTAGTCCATCTATACTGACCTCCATCAGGTTGCAAATTAAAACTAATTTTTATCTGCATCTACAGTACCTCTGAAAAAATATTTGGGCTTCTAGCAGTGTGTGGGACTTGTTGTATTAGTCCATCTATACTGACCTCCATCAGGTTGCAAACTGAATATATTTTTTTCTGCATCTACCTCTGAAAAAATATTTGGCCTTCTAGTAGTGTGTCGGACTTTCTCTATTAGTCCATCTATACTGACCTCCATCAGGTTGCAAATTAAAACTAATTTTTATCTGCATCTACAGTACCTCTGAAAAAATATTTGGGCTTCTAGCAGTGTGTGGGACTTGTTCTATTAGTCCATCTATACTGACCTCCATCAGGTTGCAAACTGAATATATTTTTTTCTGCATCTACCTCTGAAAAAATATTGGGCTTCTAGCTATGTGTGGGTCTTGTTCTATTAATCCATCTATACTGACCTCCATCAGGTTGCAAACTGAATATATTTTTTTCTGCATCTACCTCTGAAAAAATATTTGGCCTTCTAGTAGTGTGTCGGACTTTCTCTATTAGTCCATCTATACTGACCTCCATCAGGTTGCAAATTAAAACTAATTTTTATCTGCATCTACAGTACCTCTGAAAAAATATTTGGGCTTCTAGCAGTGTGTGGGACTTGTTCTATTAGTCCATCTATACTGACCTCCATCAGGTTGCAAACTGAATATATTTTTTTCTGCATCTACCTCTGAAAAAATATTGGGCTTCTAGCTGTGTGTGGGTCTTGTTCTATTAATCCATCTATACTGACCTCCATCAGGTTGCAAACTGAATATATTTTTTTCTGCATCTACCTCTGAAAAAATATTTGGCCTTCTAGTAGTGTGTCGGACTTTCTCTATCAGTCCATCTATACTGACCTCCATCAGGTTGCAAATTAAAACTAATTTTTATCTGCATCTACAGTACCTCTGAAAAAATATTTGGGCTTCTAGCAGTGTGTGGGACTTGTTCTATTAGTCCATCTATACTGACCTCCATCAGGTTGCAAACTGAATATATTTTTTTCTGCATCTACCTCTGAAAAAATATTGGGCTTCTAGCTGTGTGTGGGTCTTGTTCTATTAATCCATCTATACTGACCTCCATCAGGTTGCAAACTGAATATATTTTTTTCTGCATCTACCTCTGAAAAAATATTTGGCCTTCTAGTAGTGTGTCGGACTTTCTCTATTAGTCCATCTATACTGACCTCCATCAGGTTGCAAACTGAATATAATTTTTTTCTGCATCTAGCTCTGAAAAAATATTTGGCCTTCTAGTAGTGTGTCGGACTTTCTCTATTAGTCCATCTATACTGACCTCCATCAGGTTGCAAATTAAAACTAATTTTTATCTGCATCTACAGTACCTCTGAAAAAATATTTGGGCTTCTAGCAGTGTGTGGGACTTGTTCTATTAGTCCATCTATACTGACCTCCATCAGGTTGCAAACTGAATATATTTTTTTCTGCATCTACCTCTGAAAAAATATTGGGCTTCTAGCTGTGTGTGGGTCTTGTTCTATTAATCCATCTATACTGACCTCCATCAGGTTGCAAACTGAATATATTTTTTTCTGCATCTACCCCTGAAAAAATATTTGGCCTTCTAGTAGTGTGTCGGACTTTCTCTATTAGTCCATCTATACTGACCTCCATCAGGTTGCAAATTAAAACTAATTTTTATCTGCATCTACAGTACCTCTGAAAAAATATTTGGGCTTCTAGCAGTGTGTGGGACTTGTTCTATTAGTCCATCTATACTGACCTCCATCAGGTTGCAAACTGAATATATTTTTTTCTGCATCTACCTCTGAAAAAATATTGGGCTTCTAGCTGTGTGTGGGTCTTGTTCTATTAATCCATCTATACTGACCTCCATCAGGTTGCAAACTGAATATATTTTTTTCTGCATCTACCTCTGAAAAAATATTTGGCCTTCTAGTAGTGTGTCGGACTTTCTCTATTAGTCCATCTATACTGACCTCCATCAGGTTGCAAATTAAAACTAATTTTTATCTGCATCTACAGTACCTCTGAAAAAATATTTGGGCTTCTAGCAGTGTGTGGGACTTGTTGTATTAGTCCATCTATACTGACCTCCATCAGGTTGCAAACTGAATATATTTTTTTCTGCATCTACCTCTGAAAAAATATTTGGCCTTCTAGTAGTGTGTCGGACTTTCTCTATTAGTCCATCTATACTGACCTCCATCAGGTTGCAAATTAAAACTAATTTTTATCTGCATCTACAGTACCTCTGAAAAAATATTTGGGCTTCTAGCAGTGTGTGGGACTTGTTCTATTAGTCCATCTATACTGACCTCCATCAGGTTGCAAACTGAATATATTTTTTTCTGCATCTACCTCTGAAAAAATATTGGGCTTCTAGCTGTGTGTGGGTCTTGTTCTATTAATCCATCTATACTGACCTCCATCAGGTTGCAAACTGAATATATTTTTTTCTGCATCTACCTCTGAAAAAATATTTGGCCTTCTAGTAGTGTGTCGGACTTTCTCTATTAGTCCATCTATACTGACCTCCATCAGGTTGCAAATTAAAACTAATTTTTATCTGCATCTACAGTACCTCTGAAAAAATATTTGGGCTTCTAGCAGTGTGTGGGACTTGTTCTATTAGTCCATCTATACTGACCTCCATCAGGTTGCAAACTGAATATATTTTTTTCTGCATCTACCTCTGAAAAAATATTGGGCTTCTAGCTGTGTGTGGGTCTTGTTCTATTAATCCATCTATACTGACCTCCATCAGGTTGCAAACTGAATATATTTTTTTCTGCATCTACCTCTGAAAAAATATTTGGCCTTCTAGTAGTGTGTCGGACTTTCTCTATTAGTCCATCTATACTGACCTCCATCAGGTTGCAAATTAAAACTAATTTTTATCTGCATCTACAGTACCTCTGAAAAAATATTTGGGCTTCTAGCAGTGTGTGGGACTTGTTCTATTAGTCCATCTATACTGACCTCCATCAGGTTGCAAACTGAATATAGTTTTTTCTGCATCTACCTCTGAAAAAATATTGGGCTTCTAGCTGTGTGTGGGTCTTGTTCTATTAATCCATCTATACTGACCTCCATCAGGTTGCAAACTGAATATATTTTTTTCTGCATCTACCTCTGAAAAAATATTTGGCCTTCTAGTAGTGTGTCGGACTTTCTCTATTAGTCCATCTATACTGACCTCCATCAGGTTGCAAACTGAATATAATTTTTTTCTGCATCTAGCTCTGAAAAAATATTTGGCCTTCTAGTAGTGTGTCGGACTTTCTCTATTAGTCCATCTATACTGACCTCCATCAGGTTGCAAATTAAAACTAATTTTTATCTGCATCTACAGTACCTCTGAAAAAATATTTGGGCTTCTAGCAGTGTGTGGGACTTGTTCTATTAGTCCATCTATACTGACCTCCATCAGGTTGCAAACTGAATATATTTATTTCTGCATCTACCTCTGAAAAAATATTGGGCTTCTAGCTGTGTGTGGGTCTTGTTCTATTAATCCATCTATACTGACCTCCATCAGGTTGCAAACTGAATATATTTTTTTCTGCATCTACCTCTGAAAAAATATTTGGCCTTCTAGTAGTGTGTCGGACTTTCTCTATTAGTCCATCTATACTGACCTCCATCAGGTTGCAAATTAAAACTAATTTTTATCTGCATCTACAGTACCTCTGAAAAAATATTTGGGCTTCTAGCAGTGTGTGGGACTTGTTCTATTAGTCCATCTATACTGACCTCCATCAGGTTGCAAACTGAATATATTTTTTTCTGCATCTACCTCTGGAAAAATATTGGGCTTCTAGCTGTGTGTGGGTCTTGTTCTATTAATCCATCTATACTGACCTCCATCAGGTTGCAAACTGAATATATTTTTTTCTGCATCTACCTCTGAAAAAATATTTGGCCTTCTAGTAGTGTGTCGGACTTTCTCTATTAGTCCATCTATACTGACCTCCATCAGGTTGCAAATTAAAACTAATTTTTATCTGCATCTACAGTACCTCTGAAAAAATATTTGGGCTTCTAGCAGTGTGTGGGACTTGTTGTATTAGTCCATCTATACTGACCTCCATCAGGTTGCAAACTGAATATATTTTTTTCTGCATCTACCTCTGAAAAAATATTGGGCTTCTAGCTGTGTGTGGGTCTTGTTCTATTAATCCATCTATACTGACCTCCATCAGGTTGCAAACTGAATATATTTTTTTCTGCATCTACCTCTGAAAAAATATTTGGCCTTCTAGTAGTGTGTCGGACTTTCTCTATTAGTCCATCTATACTGACCTCCATCAGGTTGCAAATTAAAACTAATTTTTATCTGCATCTACAGTACCTCTGAAAAAATATTTGGGCTTCTAGCAGTGTGTGGGACTTGTTCTATTAGTCCATCTATACTGACCTCCATCAGGTTGCAAACTGAATATATTTTTTTCTGCATCTACCTCTGAAAAAATATTGGGCTTCTAGCGATGTGTGGGTCTTGTTCTATTAATCCATCTATACTGACCTCCATCAGGTTGCAAACTGAATATATTTTTTTCTGCATCTACCTCTGAAAAAATATTTGGCCTTCTAGTAGTGTGTCGGACTTTCTCTATTAGTCCATCTATACTGACCTCCATCAGGTTGCAAATTAAAACTAATTTTTATCTGCATCTACAGTACCTCTGAAAAAATATTTGGGCTTCTAGCAGTGTGTGGGACTTGTTCTATTAGTCCATCTATACTGACCTCCATCAGGTTGCAAACTGAATATAGTTTTTTCTGCATCTACCTCTGAAAAAATATTGGGCTTCTAGCTGTGTGTGGGTCTTGTTCTATTAATCCATCTATACTGACCTCCATCAGGTTGCAAACTGAATATATTTTTTTCTGCATCTACCTCTGAAAAAATATTTGGCCTTCTAGTAGTGTGTCGGACTTTCTCTATTAGTCCATCTATACTGACCTCCATCAGGTTGCAAACTGAATATAATTTTTTTCTGCATCTAGCTCTGAAAAAATATTTGGCCTTCTAGTAGTGTGTCGGACTTTCTCTATTAGTCCATCTATACTGACCTCCATCAGGTTGCAAATTAAAACTAATTTTTATCTGCATCTACAGTACCTCTGAAAAAATATTTGGGCTTCTAGCAGTGTGTGGGACTTGTTCTATTAGTCCATCTATACTGACCTCCATCAGGTTGCAAACTGAATATAGTTTTTTCTGCATCTACCTCTGAAAAAATATTGGGCTTCTAGCTGTGTGTGGGTCTTGTTCTATTAATCCATCTATACTGACCTCCATCAGGTTGCAAACTGAATATATTTTTTTCTGCATCTACCTCTGAAAAAATATTTGGCCTTCTAGTAGTGTGTCGGACTTTCTCTATTAGTCCATCTATACTGACCTCCATCAGGTTGCAAATTAAAACTAATTTTTATCTGCATCTACAGTACCCCTGAAAAAATATTTGGGCTTCTAGCAGTGTGTGGGACTTGTTCTATTAGTCCATCTATACTGACCTCCATCAGGTTGCAAACTGAATATATTTTTTTCTGCATCTACCTCTGAAAAAATATTGGGCTTCTAGCTGTGTGTGGGTCTTGTTCTATTAATCCATCTATACTGACCTCCATCAGGTTGCAAACTGAATATATTTTTTTCTGCATCTACCTCTGAAAAAATATTTGGCCTTCTAGTAGTGTGTCGGACTTTCTCTATTAGTCCATCTATACTGACCTCCATCAGGTTGCAAATTAAAACTAATTTTTATCTGCATCTACAGTACCTCTGAAAAAATATTTGGGCTTCTAGCAGTGTGTGGGACTTGTTGTATTAGTCCATCTATACTGACCTCCATCAGGTTGCAAACTGAATATATTTTTTTCTGCATCTACCTCTGAAAAAATATTTGGCCTTCTAGTAGTGTGTCGGACTTTCTCTATTAGTCCATCTATACTGACCTCCATCAGGTTGCAAATTAAAACTAATTTTTATCTGCATCTACAGTACCTCTGAAAAAATATTTGGGCTTCTAGCAGTGTGTGGGACTTGTTCTATTAGTCCATCTATACTGACCTCCATCAGGTTGCAAACTGAATATATTTTTTTCTGCATCTACCTCTGAAAAAATATTGGGCTTCTAGCTGTGTGTGGGTCTTGTTCTATTAATCCATCTATACTGACCTCCATCAGGTTGCAAACTGAATATATTTTTTTCTGCATCTACCTCTGAAAAAATATTTGGCCTTCTAGTAGTGTGTCGGACTTTCTCTATTAGTCCATCTATACTGACCTCCATCAGGTTGCAAATTAAAACTAATTTTTATCTGCATCTACAGTACCTCTGAAAAAATATTTGGGCTTCTAGCAGTGTGTGGGACTTGTTGTATTAGTCCATCTATACTGACCTCCATCAGGTTGCAAACTGAATATATTTTTTTCTGCATCTACCTCTGAAAAAATATTTGGCCTTCTAGTAGTGTGTCGGACTTTCTCTATTAGTCCATCTATACTGACCTCCATCAGGTTGCAAATTAAAACTAATTTTTATCTGCATCTACAGTACCTCTGAAAAAATATTTGGGCTTCTAGCAGTGTGTGGGACTTGTTCTATTAGTCCATCTATACTGACCTCCATCAGGTTGCAAACTGAATATATTTTTTTCTGCATCTACCTCTGAAAAAATATTGGGCTTCTAGCTGTGTGTGGGTCTTGTTCTATTAATCCATCTATACTGACCTCCATCAGGTTGCAAACTGAATATATTTTTTTCTGCATCTGCCTCTGAAAAAATATTTGGCCTTCTAGTAGTGTGTCGGACTTTCTCTATTAGTCCATCTATACTGACCTCCATCAGGTTGCAAATTAAAACTAATTTTTATCTGCATCTACAGTACCTCTGAAAAAATATTTGGGCTTCTAGCAGTGTGTGGGACTTGTTGTATTAGTCCATCTATACTGACCTCCATCAGGTTGCAAACTGAATATATTTTTTTCTGCATCTACCTCTGAAAAAATATTGGGCTTCTAGCTGTGTGTGGGTCTTGTTCTATTAATCCATCTATACTGACCTCCATCAGGTTGCAAACTGAATATATTTTTTTCTGCATCTACCTCTGAAAAAATATTTGGCCTTCTAGTAGTGTGTCGGACTTTCTCTATTAGTCCATCTATACTGACCTCCATCAGGTTGCAAATTAAAACTAATTTTTATCTGCATCTACAGTACCTCTGAAAAAATATTTGGGCTTCTAGCAGTGTGTGGGACTTGTTGTATTAGTCCATCTATACTGACCTCCATCAGGTTGCAAACTGAATATATTTTTTTCTGCATCTACCTCTGAAAAAATATTTGGCCTTCTAGTAGTGTGTCGGACTTTCTCTATTAGTCCATCTATACTGACCTCCATCAGGTTGCAAATTAAAACTAATTTTTATCTGCATCTACAGTACCTCTGAAAAAATATTTGGGCTTCTAGCTGTGTGTGGGACTTGTTGTATTAGTCCATCTATACTGACCTCCATCAGGTTGCAAACTGAATATATTTTTTTCTGCATCTACCTCTGAAAAAATATTTCCCCTTCTAGTAGTGTGTCGGACTTTCTCTATTAGTCCATCTATACTGACCTCCATCAGGTTGCAAATTAAAACTAATTTTTATCTGCATCTACAGTACCTCTGAAAAAATATTTGGGCTTCTAGCAGTGTGTGGGACTTGTTCTATTAGTCCATCTATACTGACCTCCATCAGGTTGCAAACTGAATATATTTTTTTCTGCATCTACCTCTGAAAAAATATTGGGCTTCTAGCTGTGTGTGGGTCTTGTTCTATTAATCCATCTATACTGACCTCCATCAGGTTGCAAACTGAATATATTTTTTTCTGCATCTACCTCTGAAAAAATATTTGGCCTTCTAGTAGTGTGTCGGACTTTCTCTATTAGTCCATCTATACTGACCTCCATCAGGTTGCAAATTCAAAATAATTTTTTTCTGCATCTAACCCAGCCAATAGTTTTGGCCTAATACCACAGTTTGGCCACTCAGCTCTGCTCGGTTACCATCCATTGTTTTTTTGTGCAAACAACTCCAGAGTTGTGAATTAGTTAACCACCAAAATGAGTGGAAAAAGGCCTGCTGCTGGTGGAAAGGGGAATAGGCGTGTTGGGAAGGGGAAAAAAGGTTGTGTCCGTGGGGTAGGTGTTAAAGCAACAGTAACATCTGCAGAAGAAAGACCATCTTCCAGCCAAACTAAAATGTCTACTTCTTTTAGCGGACAATGTGATAAGATCCCTTTCTTACGGCCACGCCAATCGCTACAAATTCCAGATGAGGCACAAAAACAGCAGGTGCTTCAACGGATATCAAGTGCTCCTTTAAGTGGGCTCTCCTCCACATCAACTTCAACATCACAAATACTCCAGTCCTCAAAGGTGTCACCCAAATCGCACTTGCTTCCTCACAGCTCCCAAATCTCCAGCTGCCCGTCTGAGTATGAGGTAGAACAGATGGTTGAGTCTGCAGAGCTGTTTACTCATACTATAGCCTGGGAATCAGAGGTCGACACCAGCGCTTCTGTGAATCCAGACGAGGAAATGATCTGCACTGATGCCCAGAATCTTTATGAGTCGGATCCAGGACCAGACGCAGAAGGTTCTGACCATAATGTAGACCCTCATTCCCAAACTGTAACTCCTGTTGGTGGAGACAATGAGGAAGACGATGATAAGACTCAAATACCTGATTGGAGCGACAACTTTAGTTTTTTGTCAGGGCAGGAACAGGTTGGCTCTGAGGACGACGGGTGTGATAACGCACAGGGTGATGATGATGAGGTCGGAGATCCCATTTACTGTCAACCCACAGTCAGCCAAGAGATGAGGTCAGCAGAGGAGGTGGAGGAAGATGCTAGTGATGACGAGGTCAGGTTGCGCCTTCCTGGACAGAGACGTAGTACTGGAAGCACGTCAACAACTGCATCCTCAAACACAACTCTGCCTCTCACCACAAGTCGTGGTGGCTCTTCAGGTCGCATGGGTGCTAAGCCTTGCATAGCCTGGGCATTTTTTCAGATCGATAAAGATGACCCAACTCGTGTTATCTGTAACATTTGTCAGCAAAAGCTAAGTAGAGGCCAAAAAATACATAGTTTGAGTACTTCATGCATGAACTGGCACATGGACATGAAGCATAAGTTGCAGTGGGAAGCTCAGTGTGCTACAATGCGGCCTAGCCGGCCAGGCCAACCACCGTCTGCCATATCTTGTGCATCCGCGGCCTCTTCATCCTCTGTGACTGGGGGGACAGCAGTCACACCTGTTTTGGGGCGCAGACCTGCCACCTCTTTACCCGCAACAGCCAGCGTGATTGTCAGGTCATCATTTTCTTTGGAGGTGGTAACACCAGCTGGTGTTGAGCGCTGTCCGACATCGATAGCACCACCTTTGGATGAAGGCAACCTAACATGTCCGCCTGCATCTTCCTCACAGACCGGCAGTTTGCCGGGGACACCCTTATCAACCCCGTCTAAGCACAATAGCCAGCCCTCGGTCCCTCAGATGTGGACAAGTAAAAGACCATTTCCTCCTAGCCATGAGAAAGCTAAGAGGTTGAATTTCACCATCTGCAAGCTCTTGGCTACAGAAATGCTGCCTTTCCGCCTGGTGGACACAGAGGATTTTCGAGACCTTATGTCCGTCGCAGTGCCCCAGTACCAGATGCCCAGTCGGCACTACTTCTCAAAGAAAGGTGTGCCTGCGCTCCACCAGCATGTCGCACACAACATCACCGCTTCTTTGAGAAACTCTGTGTGTGACAGGGTGCATTTCACCAGACACTTGGACGAGTAGGCATGAACAGGGGCGTTACATGTCGCTGACTGGGCACTGGGTAACTATGGTGACAGCAGGACAAGGGGCTGCTGTCCAAGTCTTGCCGTCCCCACGAGTTGTGCGTCAATCCTCTTTATGTCAAAGTTCCTCCACTGCTTCTGCCTCCTCAACCTCCTCTCGGTCTTCCACCTGCACCCAAAGCCTGTCTGGTCATGCCACAAGCTTTCTAACTGCACAGAAGGGATCCTGCACACCTCCTTACTATGCTGGCAGTAGGGCTCAACGTCATCAGGCGGTTTTTACATTGAAATGTCTGGGAAATGTGAGTCACACAGCTGAGGAGTTGTGGTCAGCTCTGGAGAACCAATTTCATGAATGGTTGTCTCCACTGGACCTGAAACCAGGGAAGGCCGTGTGCGACAATGCTGCAAACCTGGGTGCGGCCCTTCGCCGGGGCAATGTCACACACGTGCCTTGTATGGCTCACGTGTTGAACCTGGTTGTCCAGCAATTTTTAGCCCACTATCCCAGACTAGATGGCCTTCTGCAGAGGGCACGGTCGCTGTGTGCTCACTTCCGCCGTTCGCATCCCGCAGCTCAGCGACTTACATCTCTACAGAAGTCGTTGGGCCTGCCACTTCACCGGCTAAAATGCGATGTACCTACCCGGTGGAATTCAACTCTGCACATGTTGCAGCGACTGTGGCAGCACCGACAAGCCCTGGTGCAATACGTTCTGACGTATAGCCTGGGCCAACGAGATTCAGAGGTGGGGCAAATCACGCTGGAGGAGTGGTCTCAGATCAGGGACCTATGCACCCTTCTGCACAGTTTTGAAATGGCGACGAAGATGTTTAGTGCTGACGATGCCATTATCAGCATGACTATTCCGGTGATTTACATGCTGGAGCACATGTTAAACAGAATTCGGAGTCAGGTGGTGGCACAAGAGGAGGTGGAGGAAGTAGAGGAGGAGGAGTTGTATGCGGAAGGGCTAACATCTGCAAGGTCCAGAAGGTCGGCAGCACCAAGGCGGCAGGCATGTGAGGGTGGGGGAGATGGTTTTACCAGGGCGCATGGTAGCAGCCAAACTAGTGAGGAAGGTGCAGGAGCCCAGGAAGAAGTGGAGGACGAACTGATGGAAGACTCATCAGATGAGGGAGACCTTGATCACATTTCTGTTGTGCGAGGTTGGGGGGAGAGGACAGAGGAAGGAAGCATGATTGTTACCTCGCCACCAACACAACAGGGACTTGGTGCTCCTGGATGCGCAACACACATGAGTGCCTTCTTGCTGCACTACCTGCAACATGACCCTCGAATTGTGAGAATTAGAAATAATCCTGACTACTGGGTTGCCACACTGTTAGATCCCCGGTACAAAAGTAAATTTGCAGAAATTATTCCTGCCATAGAAAGGGATGCACGCATGCAGGAGTATCAGCAGAGACTGTTGCAGAATCTTACATGTGCTTTTCCACAAAATACCAGTGGTGCACGTAGTGAATCTCACAGTTCCAACTTGCCAACCGTGGGACCGTCAAGTGTTCAGCACTCAAACCGTAACAGAACCACAGTATCTGCTGGTAACATCAATTTTGCGAAATCATTTCACCACTTTTTTAGCCCATCCTTTGCAAGGCCACAGGAGACAAGAAGGCTGACACATAGTCAACGCCTAGAGACGATGGTACAGGAGTATCTCCAAGTAAACATTGAAGCCACGACTGTGTCACTGGACCCTTGCTCTTTTTGGGCTTCCAATCTGGATAAATGGCCGGAGCTAGCCACTTACGCCTTGGAGATCTTGTCATGCCCCGCAGCCAGCGTTCTGTCTGAACGTGTGTTCAGCGCTGCTGGTGGTGTGCTGACAGATAAGCGCACGCGGCTCTCCACTGATAATGTAGACAGACTCACGTTCATAAAGATGAACAACTCATGGATCCGAAACGACTTTTCTACCCCTGTGTCATCCTGGGGAGAGTAAAAGCTTGATGATTGGTTAAAATCACCCTACCAAACGTTTTAAGCTTTCAAATTACTAATCATGTTTATCTGTATCTTGACTGGAAAATAATTTGGGCTTTGTAGCAGTGTGCAGCACTGATCCTATTAGGCCATCTATAATAAGCTCCACCAGATTTAAAATTAAAAATAATTTTTAGCTGCATCTAGCCCGGAAAATAATTTTGGGGCTCCGAGATGCGCAAGACACATAAGTGCCTTCTTGCTGCACTACCTGCAGCATGACCCTCATATTGTCAGAATTCGAAGTAATCATGACTACTGGGTTGCCACACTCTTAGATCCCCCAAACTTTTCGATCAACCTTTTCATTTTAATAAAGACCAAAAAAATGGTCATTTTTGAAATTATAAGCATTAGCAGGTTGTTAGAAACTGAAATCAAACAGTTTTCAACTCAAAACTTTATTCTAGGTGATGTTACATTTTCACATAGGACCCCTTGTTCGAAAGGAGCTTCTGAACTCTCTCGTCCATTGAATTTGTCAGGTTTTGGATGGTTTCTGCTTCAATTGTTTTGCATGAGGACAGAATACCCTCCCAGAGCTGTTGCTTAGATGTGAACTGCCTCCCGCCATCATAGACACTCCTTTTAATGATGCTCCAAAGGTTCTGAATGGGGTAGAGGTCAGGGGAGCATGGGGGTCACACCATAAGTTTGTCCCCTTTTATGCCCATATCAGCCAGAGATGCAGATGTTTTATGTGCAGCATGAGATGGTGCATTATCATGCAGAAAAATGATCTTGCTGTGAAATACACGGTTCTTCTTCTTGAACCATGGCAGGAAGTGATGTTTGAGAAAATCCACATACATTATGGAGTTCATCTTTAGCGCCTTCAGGGATCCTAAAGGGGCCGACAATCTCTCTCCCCATGATTCCAGCCCAAAACATTACTCCACCTCCTCCTTGTTGGCGCTGTAGCCGTGTTTGCGTGGGGTGTCCATCAACCAGCCATCCTCCACTCCATCCATCTGGACCATCGAGCGCTGCACGGCACTCATCCGTGAACAAAACAGTTTTGAAATCAGTCTTCATGTAATGTTTGGCCCACTGGAGCCGTTTCTGCTTGTGTGAAGTGGATAGAGGAGGTCGACAGGATGGCGTATGCACAGCTGCAAACCTCTGAAGGACCCTGCATCTTGTTGTTCGGGGGACGTTGGAGGCACAAGCAGCTTCAAAAACTTGTCTGCTGCTATGACAAGGCTTTTTTGCCGCTGCTCTTTCAACCTGACGTAATTGCCTGTAGGAAAGAGTCCTCAATTTGCCCTTATCAGCACGCACACGTGTGTACTGTGAATCAGCTACATACTTCTTGATTGCCAAGACACTTCATCCTGATCATCGCACAATGTTGATTGTAGTCATGCCTTGACCTAAACACTCCACAATTTGTTGCTTCTCAGCAGCCGACACATCCTTTTTCTTTCCCATTTTGGCAGAAAATGTAGGCTGCTTAATAATGTGAGAGAGCCTTCTTAAGTAGTCTTGCCTTTCATTGGACACACCTGCCAAACTAATTAGCACAGGTGTCTGCAATTGCTTACAGTGATATAAAGAGCCCTGACACACATCACCATCAATGAGTTTAACTGACAAACAAACAAATTCTTCCCTTATCACTCCTAAACACTTTTTGCATAATAATTTGGAAAGCGGTGTACATGTGCTTTTCCACAAAACACCAGCGGTTCACGTAGTGAATCTTACAGTTCTAACTTGCCAACCGTGGTCTGTATGGAATTGTTCAATAAAGGGCCCAAAATTAAGATAACATAGATGGGAGAGGTCTCTATGAATAGGAATTCCTAAGTATTTGATACCCTGTGAGGGCCAGGCAAAGGGAAAGTTGGACTGGATGGAATCCTATATGGATTTGGGGAGGGAGACATGGAGGGCCTCAGACTTCGCTGCATTGATTTTAAAATTTTACCATGTAACAAAGTGATCTATTTCAGCCATAACAGCATGGATGGATATATGTGATTGAGTGATATATACTAGGACATCATCAGCAAATAGAGAGCACTTGTACTCGGTGCCTCCCACCTCAATCCACCTAATATTGGGGTTATGGCGAATTGATGAGAGCAGGTGCTCCGTCACTAGGATGTATAAGAGAGGGGACAGAGGACATCCCTGCCTTGTCCCATTGGTGATTGTGAAAGGTGATGAAAATGTTCTGACGCACCCCCTGGGCCTTGGGACACCCGGAGCCGGACCCTTTTTGGTGGATGCTGGTGGTTGTAGTCTTCGTGGCGGCGACCCGGTTCCGTGGCTCAGGGCGGTCAAACCAGTGGCGGAACTATTTATGTGGTTTTGATGTTTAAATGTCCGACTACGCCACCCGTGGATTGCGGTCAGAGTGAACCGCCGCTACAGGGCAGACCGCTGAGGCTGGTGTTGTGGGTGCAGCAGAGCGTAGCATAACTCCCCACGGGAGGAGTATAGCCTCAGGGCAGTGTATGCGGAGGATGGGGGTGATGGTGCAGGGCAGCAGCAGTAACGACACGGAGTCAGTGATGCAGTCCAGGGCCTTTACTCACAGTTCTTATTATCCAGACCACGTCTGCAGGTAACGGCTGCCCACGTCGTACTGTGCTCACCAGGTGAGGGGCTCAGACAACTCCCAGATAACTTTGGAGCACTTCACAGGACCCCCTTTGTGTGTCCTTTGTCTGGCCTTTCTTACCAACACTTCTGTCCGGCTGCCTCAGGCCTCCTCTTGGTAAACTTGGCGCCAGTTTCCCTGACCCTATGTGGTGCCTTCCTAGCGGGTGTAGCGAGGGGCTGCGCCACATAAAATGTCAGAGCCTCCGGTTTCTAGCTGAGGGTCGTTTCCTGCCTCCACTAGTTCGGGGACCGGTCTCCCCCTTTGGCCTGACCCCTCCACGCAGGTGGATTCGGGCGTGCGGTGGCGACTCGCCCGTCCGCACCCCTGGGATCCCTTCATTCCTCGTTCCTGGAGCCTTCTCCGCTCCTCTTCCTTCCTTCTCCCTCTTCCAGGCCTGGGCCTCTGTTACTAGGCCCGCCTCCGGAGCAGAGCTCATGCAGAGCCCCTGCTCCCTGCCACTTCTGCTCAGACTTCTCTGCACTGAACTAAGATGGTGCCCACCTTTTATACTCCCTTCTCAATGCACCCAGGAACTGCTTCCTCCCTGCTCCTGCACTACAGGGTTCCCCTTCCTCAGTGTTCCCTCCCCCCACTCCAGCCAGGGACAGGGACTGTCGTGCCCATCTCAGGGGCATATTGGTCGCCCTGCCCCACGGCAATGTGGTGTAATGCATGCAGGTGTCGGGTCCTGATCCACACTCCATCCTTACCTGAGAGTGAGATATCACACCTCTGGGTGAGGTGCAATACGTCTGTAGCAACCGAGCCCTCAGGGTGCTACAGTTCCATTTATCTTCAGCCTAGGTGACGTATTGCGATACAGGGCCGTGATTTTGGCTATAAAAGGGTCCCCTAGACCCCTACCCCAAGCTTTTTAAGAGAATCATATATGGCGTGCCAGGAGACTTTATGGAATGCTTTCTCAGCATCCAACGAGAGTATCTAATTACAAATTTTTAACTGCATCTAGCCCAGGAAATACTTTGTGCCTAGTAGCAGTGTCTGCTAGTCAGCGGATTATCCCGGCTGTTAAGCAAGCTACACCACCTGTAGTTTAGACACTTAATTTTTTCAAAGGAAATGCTTCGGGACCATGGGATACTCAGTGAAGAGCATCAGGAGGCACCCCAAGGCATAGGGGCTGGGACTGGCAGTAGGATGCCTTGCGGTGGACAGCCGAGCTCGATCCTTATAAAAGCTTTTTAACTGCAGCAGCTTTAGTGGACGCTACTGGAGCTGGAATTACGCG
This sequence comes from Phyllobates terribilis, assembly GCF_046119375.1. Lineage (NCBI taxonomy): Eukaryota > Metazoa > Chordata > Amphibia > Anura > Dendrobatidae > Phyllobates > Phyllobates terribilis. Next base: position 869,882,568 of record NW_027362762.1, read on the forward strand.
GCTGCTGGCATGAGACTTGCCCTCCAATAGATCCTTGTAAATGGATTTAAAGTGTATTCATTCAAATTAGAGAGACAATTTAAATTAAAAAGCTTAGAGCTGCCTCCACCACAGGGGGGCTCGCTCGACCCACCAGCGGACAGGCACCAGTATTGGGAGAGGGGGGCTGGCCATCAGGGTTCACCGCGGCTCTGGCACAAACCCGGCGACACGGAGGTGGCACGGGCAGGAGCGGACTGGCCGTGTCGGCTTCTCACTTTTTGGATTTTAGAAGGGCATGACATGCCTATATCTGTGTCTCCCCCTCCTTTTACTCCTCCACCTCTTTTATTTTCGCATGACTATATGTACTTGTCACTTTTCCATGTGTTAGTTGTGTCTTCTGAGCAGTTTGTCAGCTTTTGGACACCTTTGAAGGTGTTTTCTATGTGTTTCTATGTGTTTTTGTTTGCCTGCCATTGGTTTTAACGGTGTTCGAAGGTGTTCGATGAACAGTTCGACGAACAGTTCGGCGAACACACGGGTGTTCGACGAACCGAACCGAACTCGAACACTACGGGGGTGGCTCAACACTAATCCTCACTTGAAGCGTATACAACGCCTGATCCCCAACCTTGATCCAGAGGCTCAGATAGTCTTGCTCCTTGGGAGAAATATCCTATAAGTCCACAATGTTAGACAGCAGATCAATGGCCCTTACAACGCTCCTTATGCCCAGAGACTCGACCTCGGATGGGTCATTGTAGGAGAAGTCTGTTTAGGAAGTGCACACAAACCAACAACGGTCAACAGCATGCTTACCAGTACGCTTAGGAATGGACGCCAATCTCTCCTTCAACCATATGAAAATCAGTACTCCATAAAGGAACTGCCACACAGCACTTCAGCACCAAGTATCTTAGCGAGTCATGGCTACGATGATTGCATCTGGGATAGTGACCAATATCACCTTGGGTGCACAGTCTTCCGCAAGATGAAAGAAGACAATCGTACAGCAATGTCATTTGAAGATAGACTGTTCCTAGAGAGGAAGGAGCAAGGAATGGTGAAGGACAAAACTAAAAGCTGCATTGCACCTTTACCCTTCAAGTCTCAAAGACAACGCTTGCCTAACAGCAGAGAACAAGTTTACAAATGATTTGTCTCCCTCAGGCACAGCTTACGCAGTAAACCCGAGATGTCACAAATTCCGAAGATCGTAGATCTTCCGTATGACCGACTTAGCACAGATCCACTTTCACAAACGTCGGTCTAGATGTGTTTGGTCCTTGGTCTGTGGTTGTCCGACAAACCAGAGGAAGCCACACCAGTGGGAAACGATGGGCGATTATGTTCACTTGTCTATCCATTAGAGTCATCCACATAGAGGTAATCGAATCTATGGATACTTCATGCTTCATAAACACTCGCCGGCTTTCATTGCCATCAGAGAACCTGTCAAACATATCCGTTCTGACCGAGGCACAAACTTTGTTGGAGCAGCAAGAGAACGGCAACTGTCTTCCAACTTGGATGTGAATGACGTGAAAAAATACCTAAGTGTACAAGGATATACTTGGACCTTTAACCCGCCGCATTCTTCACAAATGGGAGGTGTATGGGAGAGAATGATAGGTGTTGCAAGGAGAATCCTCAACTCAATCTTCTTACAAGAGGGATCTACAAGACTGACGCACAAAAGTTTGATAACTTTCATGGCAGAAGTGTCAGACATCATAAATGCCAGACCATTAACTCCGATTTCCAGTGATCCTGATGACCCAACGGTTCTCACCCCAGCCATGTTGCTTACACAGAAAACTGAATATAATTGCTCTCCACCTGGAGAATTTAATGTTAAAGACCTTTACAGGAGTCATTGGAGACAAGTACAGAGTCTCGCCAATGCCTTTTGGTACAAGTGGAAGAAACAATACCTTCCTACCCTGTAACCGAGGAGGAAGTGGCAAACCAGCAAGAATAACCTCCAGCCCGGCGATGTAGTATTAATGAAGGACTGTCAGTCTCGAAGAAACAAATGGCTGTTAGTTCTCATTACCCAGACGTTCCCGTAAAGTTGAACTCAGAATAGGGAAACGGGGCGAGACCAAATTGTTTCTCAGACCAGTAGAGGAACTCGTTCAGCTGTACTCGTCCAATAAACACAATAGTGACATCGGTTGATGTCAAGCGGGGAGTGTTCTGTCCTAACAGAGAAATTGCAACCTGAAGGTCTTTACTCTGTTAATATAGTTACAGCAGGCATACTTCCTGTATGTGTTGAACTCTGTCTGTTGTTCCTGTTGTTTGGTAACAGCACCATCTGCTGGTGAATGTTATGTATACATTTTACTTTCATTTTGCATGTATTGTGGGAGATTTCTGAGGCATGCTGGGATTTGCAATGCATTCTGGTCTTATTATTGCACTGAGGGAAAACCAGCAGCCATTTCCCTCCTTCATTCCTCTGAGGAGAAACAACCTCACATGTTGCTCTGTCCTATGCTTCTTGCAAACAGCTTGTTCAAGCATAGTTGGTAAGTCATTGCTTATGTGTTTTGATGCAGTGATGTTAGAGGCATGTTAATGTATTAGATATGTAATCGCCACTTTGTATTGCTATCTCTTCTTATATATCGTATTGTAGAATATCGGTGTACATGTAATGTACAATTGCATGTTCTGAAAATACCCCTGTTATTACCCCCCTATAGTTTCACCCTTTCCTGTCTGTCTACAAGCGAATAAAGGAGGTTATAAGTTCAGTCTCTCTTTTTTAAAGAAGACAGGGGGCTTACCTACATGTCTCACTGCACATGGTGCTATCCTGTGAGGACAGTATACTGGGTCCTTCCGATACCTATCATGACACAAGGATGCTGTCAGGTAGGAGGCTATTCTTATGGGTTTCTTCCAACAGCCACAGATTACTGACAAGGCAGATGGACAGGTTTGTGCAAATCGATTTGCTCCAACTCTAACAGCCAATCAAGAGAAACTATCATTGCCTGTATAAAAGCAGAAGCTGGGCATGTAGCAACCATTCATTTTATGGTAAATCTGAATAGTGAAAGGACGTCTCAGTTCACAGTTTAGCCACAGAGGTAGGGAAAGAAAGCCAGACAACACTGAAGAAACAGTACACATAATGTGTGACAGCATGGCAATGAAGATTAGTATACGAGGAAAAGAGAATAATGTCATACACATTTTTTCAAGGCAATTGTATGCTTTGGAATACTTTTGATTCATAGTGAATTAATTTTATATGAATTCTAATTTCAAAGATTCACTCATCTCCACTTGCTATCTCCACTTGCTATCTTTACTTATCAAGGAGTTAATTTGTCATTGATTTCCCACCACTCCAATGATAAAGAAATAGATCTGATGACGCTGTCCTAGTCTATGTAAGAAAGCTCTGCAATTTTTGCCTGTATGATAAGCAGCCAAAATTGACAATAGTATACACTGTTCTGGTCATATTCATTAAAGGGTCCGTGACAAGTTTTATAGTTATCCTTATATCCTCATTCACATGCCTGAGTTTCATGTACATGTTTTATTTTATTTTTTTGGGGATAGAATTTGTAACTATTATAGATTATGAGCCTTTTTACAAGTACATTTTTTGGGGTCTGCAAAAATAAAAATCAGAAACCTTTCCAAGCTTGGATCGAATTGCAGACTAAACTCTCATTTAAATGAATGGGTCAGCGAAAAAACTGTTAGCACTTGGATGCCATCTTTGCTGCATTCATGTGCTGTCCGTTTTCCAATGACTAGTTCTAAGAGAAGCATGGGAAACATCTGTCAGTTCTGTTCTCATATTAAAAAAAATGTATGATACACAGATGTTAAAAACGGACAGATGGGCAGAAAAAAAAACAGATGAAAACTGGATCCACTGATGAAAATAGATACTATTAGAGAAAAAAAATTCAGCCTCATCCACAGCATAGGGAGTAACTTACAGATCGCTGGGGATCTGCAGAGCTCCATGTGAATGGAGCAGAGATGAAGCATACCCACATCTGCCCCATTCATTCTCTGTGGGGCTATGGGATAACTGTAAAACTTGACACAAACTCCTTTGTTCTACAAAAATAACAATATGAAAAGCTTCTATTTTCTACTTATTTTTGTTTTCCTTTGGCAATTTTTGTGATATCTCCGAAATCTGAAAAAGATCAGGACCCGGTGTAGGTCACACTCTGATGTAATTAGACTTACAAAAATGAATCATAGATTTTTGTATCATTCTTTCATTATCTAAATGCTGGAGGCAGACACAACAGCAAATATTGCAGCTTTAGAAATGAAACATAGAAAAGGTTAATTGCTTCATTAAGTCTTTGAGACTGTGCGGTGCGTGCAGTATTAAAAATTACCCAAGGACAAAATAACATCAGAGAGGATGGGATACTGTCAGAATCATACAAATCAATGCAAAGGTCAATACAAGCCACAATTCCATTTAACTTTTGCACATTCAATTGAAATCATGAGTAAAAGATGTAGACTGCTCTGTGCTATGTAGCAGGTCATTTTCATAGCAAACAGGAAATTAAGGCTTATACGGACAATTGCCAATGCACATACATATATCAGCCTGTAATTCACATGTATCTGTTGTGCAAATATTTTTATTGGTTTTATAAATTATTAACAAAACAAATACAATATACCTTATTAGGAAAGAAGGGAGAGGGTTTTGGAGGGAGGAAAGAAAACACATTTTTAATAGTGTGGATAAACACGGGGAAGGAAGTTGAGTAAAAGGAAGGAAGAAAAGAAAAGGAGTTGGAAATTCAATTACATAGTTACATATAGTTTATAAGGCCGAAAAAAGACAAGCGTCCATCCAGTTCAGCCTATTTCTTGTGCACTGCAGCTATTCCGCAGCGTTGATCCAGGGGAAGGCAAAAAAAACCCATGCGGTATAGGCCAATTTACATCATTGAGGAAAAATTCACTTCCTGACTCCAATCTGGCAGTCAGATTAAATCCCTGGATTAATTAACTATCACTAAGCATAAGATGTAATTTTATTGTTCTCAAGAAAGGCGTCCAGGCCTCTCTTGAACTCATCACAACTTCCTCTCCCAGAGAGTTCCAGAGTCTCACTGCTCTGACCGTAAAGAATCCCCTTCTATGCTGGTGCAGGAACCTCCTTTCCTCCAGACGCATAGTGTGCCCCCTCGTCTTTGTCACCATCCTTGGTATAAACAGGTCATGGGAGAGATCTCTGTACTGCCCCCTGATGTATTTATACATGTTTATGAGGTCTCCCCTAAGCCTTCTCTTTTCCAACGTAAATAGGCCTAATTTTGACAACCTCTCTGGGTATTCTAGTCCCTCCATTCCCTCTATTACCTTAGTCACCCTCCTTTGTACCCTCTCTAGCTCCAATATGTCTTTCCTGAGCACCGGAGCCCAGAACTGTGCACAATATTCTAAGTGCGGCCTTACCAGCACTTTATACAGAGGAAGAACAATGTTCTCATCATATGCCCCTATTCCTCTTCTGATGCATGCCATGACTCTATTTGCCTTCGCAGCTGCTGCCTGACACTGGGCACTCCAATTTAATTTGCTGTTAACCAAGACGCCCAGGTCCTTCTCCATGTCAGATTTCCCCAACGGTTTCCCATTTAATATGTATGGGTGACTGCTGTTTTTCTTTCCCATGTGCATGACCTTACATTTATCGGCATTGAACCCCATTTGCCATTTTTTGGCCCAACTCCCTAATTTATCTAAATCCTCCTGTAGCTGTGCCCTATCCTCATCTGTATTAACTACTTTACAAAGTTTAGTATCATCTGCAAATATTGCTATTTTACTATGCAACCCTTCCACTAGATCATTAATAAATATATTAAATAATATAGGGCCCAAGACAGACCCTTGAGGCACCCCGCTAGTAACCCTGACACACCCTGAGCTTACTCCATTGATAACCACCCTCTGCTTTCTATCACTCAGCCAGCTATTTACCCACTTGCACACATTATCCCCCAGACCAAGCATTCTCATTTTATATACCAACCTTTTGTGTGGCACGGTATCAAACGCTTTGGAGAAGTCAAGGTATACAACATCCACTGACTCTCCCCGGTCCAGCTGTGAGCTCACCTCCTCGTAGAAGGCCATCAGGTTTGTTTGGCAGGAGCGATCCCTCATGAATCCATGTTGATATGGAGTTAGACAGTTATTATCATTAAGATATTCTACAATAGCATCTCTAAGAAATCCTTCAAACAATTTACCCACAACAGACGTTAAGCTTACTGGTCTATAGTTCCCAGGGTCACTTTTAGACCCCTTTTTGAATATTGGTACCATATTTCCTTGGCGCCAGTCTAGTGGGACAGTCCCTGTCCATAAAGAGTGCTTGAATATAAGATAGAGCGGTCTGTCTATCACATTACTTAATTCTTTTAGTACCCGGGGGTGTATGCCATCTGGGCCTGGTGACTTGTCTATTTTGATATTATTTAGGAGTTTCTGAACTTCCTCCTGGGTTAGGTGGGTGATATTTAGCGGAGGGTTTACTTTATCACTCTGCATTTCCTCCGATAAATTGTTTTCTTTTGTGAAAACAGTGGAGAAGAAGCTATTGAGTAGGTTTGCTTTACCCTCATCGCCCTCTATGATTTTACCCAGGTTATTATTCAATGGGCCAACTCTATCAGTTTTAATCCTTTTACTGTTTATATAGTTAAAGAACAGTTTGGGATTCATTTTACTTTCCTTGGCAATTAGTCTCTCTGTCTCCTCTTTTGCTATTCTTATTTGTTTCTTACAGATTTTGTTTATTTCCCTATAAGATATTAGCGCTTCCTCGCTGCCTTCTTGTTTAAATTTACCGAAAGACCTTTTTTTGTTTTTCATTGCCCTCTTGACTTCCTTATTTAGCCACATTGGCTTCCTCCTATTCCTAGCCCTTTTATTCCCATAAGGTATGTATCTTCTACAGTGACTATGTAGGACTGTTTTGAAAATTTCCCATTTTCTATCCGTGCTCCTATTACTGAAGATACTATCCCAGTCTATAAGGTGAAGGGCATCTCTTAGCTGATCAAACTTTGCCCTCCTGAAGTTCAGTGTTTTTGTGACTCCCTTGCTGGGCACCCTACTGAAGCACATGTGGAATTGTATAATGTTGTGGTCACTATTTCCCAGGTGCCCCCCGACCTGCACCTCAGTTATTCTGTCTGGCCTGTTAGTTAATATTAAGTCTAAAAGGGCCGTCCCTCTAGTTGGTTACTGCACAAGTTGTGACAAATAATTGTCTTTGATAATTGACAGAAACCTGTTTCCTTTCTGAGATCTACAGCTTTCGGTTTCCCAGTCAATATCGGGGTAGTTGAAGTCCCCCATAATAATCACCTCGTTATTTTTTGCTACTTCGTCTATTTGTCTTATTAATAGACTTTCCGTGGCTTCTGCTATATTTGGTGGTTTATAACAGACTCCTATGATAATTTTATTATTGTTTTTTTGCCCCATGTATCTCCACCCATAAGGACTCGACCTCCTCATTTCCCTCCCATACATCCTCCCGTATTGTAGGCTTTAGACACTTCTTTACATATAGACAGACTCCACCCCCTTTCCGATTTCTTCGATCCCTTCTAAACAGACTGTAACCCTGTAAGTTAACTGCCCAGTCATAGCTTTCATCTAACCATGTCTCGGTTATTCCCACTATGTCATAGTTACCTGTAGATATTTCTGCTTCCAGTTCATCCATCTTGTTTGTCAGGCTCCTGGCATTTGCTAGAACGCAGTTTACACGATTTTGTTTTGTTCCAATCTTCTCCCTGTGGATTGTATTAGAAATTTTCTTACCTCCCATCCAAGTATCTTGTCTTGGACCTTCTTTGTCGCACTTCATATCTTTCATTAATATGTTCTCTGGTTTCATGTTCGTGTCCGGTGTTTTTCTTCCCATCCCCTCTTCATCTAGTTTAACGCCCTCCTGATGAGTGTTGCGAGTCTCCTGGCGAATGTGTGTTTCCCGGGTTTGTTGAGGTGTAGTCCGTCTCTGGCAAGGAGTCCGTCATAGAGGTAATTCACACCGTGGTCCAGGAATCCAAATCCTTGTTGTCTGCACCATCGTCTCAGCCAGTTGTTCACATCAAGGATCCTGTTCCATCTCCTGACGCCATGCCCGTCTACTGGAAGGATAGAAGAAAAAACTACCTGCGCATCCAACTCTTTTACTTTCTTCCCCAATTCTTCAAAGTCCTTGCAGATTGTCGGTAGGTCCTTCCTTGCCGTGTCATTGGTGCCAACATGTATCAGAAGAAATGGGTGGACATCCTTGGAACTGATGAGCTTCGGTATCCTATCGGTAACATCCTTGATCTTCGCACCTGGGAGGCAGCATACTTCTCTTGCGGTTATGTCTGGTCTGCAGATAGCTGCTTCTGTTCCTCTCAGTAGTGAGTCTCCCACCACCACCACTCTTCTTCCCTTCTTGGCTGTCCTTTTTCTTGTCGCTTCTGGGTGTTTCTGGGTGCTCTTTTCTTCTTTGCTTGCTGGTAGTGCCTCATCCTTAGGTGTGCCATCTTCGTCCTCCACAAGTCCTTGAAATCTATTTCTCAGTTGTGTGGTTGGTGGTGTCTCCATGGTCTTCTTGCTTCTTTTGGTCACTTGCCTCCACTTGTCTGCCTCTGGAGGTTCTCTGACACTTCCTTCACTTTCCGTGACCAGTAGTGACGCTTCTGTTCTGTCCAGGAAGTCTTCATATAAAAATAGGGAAGAAATGATAAGTGTCTTAAAAGTCTTAAAGTCTACATATACAGTGATGCGTAATCCATGCGATCTAATGCAAGTCAATGGCAGCGAAAACGCAGCACTTCCGCAAAATAATTGGTAGTGCTGTGTTTTTTTCCGCAATGATAATCCGCAGCGAAAATTTCCGCAGCATGTGCACAACACATGCGGATTATCATTGGGGAACATGGCAGGCCTTCTACCATGCGTTTTTTAAGCGTTTCTGAAGCGTTTTTGCCGCTGTGGAGACGCTTAAAAAACGCATCGTGGGCACACAGCCTAAAAGTGCCCATACCCTTTAGATAGTAGTTAAGCTCCCCTATATACAGCAGACTAATGTTGGCCAAATGCCTATCTAAACTATCAATATGGGCATACAGGTTATAGACAGCTGAGGATAGTGGTACCTGTATGCCTCATATCAGATGCCTTGTTGCTGATAAATCTTTTTTCATCTGTTTATGTAAATGACCTCTTCCAGGCCATTGGGAGGACGCTGCCTCTGTATCCGCACTTCATCTCCATATATCTCACCTCCCATCAGCGTCACTCTGTCCCTGTGACATCGGCTGCTTGAGAGGAAATCTTGGACATGCGCATTACTGTTCTCTTCTTTCCTCTGAAGTCTTCCTTCCTTCTATGGGCACAGGCATCAAGTGCCTTCTGCGCAGGTGCCTTTCCCAGCGTTCTCCGGCACTGTGTCTAATCATGCTGGAAACGCTGGGAAATTAACCTGGGCAGAAGACACTTGATGCCTGTGCCCATAGTAAAGCGGAAGACTGTGGGGGAAAGAAGAGAACAGTAATGTGCATGTGCGAGATTTCCTCTCAAGCAGCCGATGTCACAGGGACAGAGTGATGCTGATGGGAGGTGAGATATATGGAGATGAAGTGCGGAGGCAGCGTTATCTTCCAGGCAGTGTCCTCCCCAAAGCCTGGAAGAGGTCATTTACATAAAGTGATAAAAGATGATTTATCAGCAATAAGGTATCTGATATGAAACACACAGGTACCACTCTGATCAGCAGTCTATAACCTGTATGCCCGATTAATAGTTTAGATAGGTGAAATGTGGTGACAGATTCTCTTTAAACTTACTTAAATATCATTGTTCTTGACAGCAGATCATCCTGTGTAAACGTGCTGCCGAGAACATTTTTATTCTATGCGCACAGAGCGATCATGTTAAGGTTCGCTTTCTGCTCATGAAGGTACAGTTGGCCTGTCCAAACAGGTTAATAAACGACTGCCAATCGGCTTAAAAAAAGGGTCAATTTAAGCACCGTGTTGATCAGTGTAAATGCAGCCTCAGATCCAGGTACTTTATAGCTGATATCTCCTCTGATTGAAGTTTTTCTCATCCTTTTCTTCATCTGGCCCCGACACTATAGCTCATCTCCACAGACGTCCCTCTTGTTCAGTCTTCTGCAGCACATCCTGACACAGAGCCCTTATAAATAAAAAGTGTAATTATAATGCCACCTGAATAAAAATAGCTGCCCATGCTGTGCCCTAAATAAATAAAGATTTGCTCCTCACTGCCCAAAAAAGTGACACCCACTGCCCCTCTTATGATACATGACCTTCTCTCCTGTAAAATTTTGCCTCCATACCGTCGCACCTTATATATTTTAATGCCACCCAATCCCTCCCCCATGAACTATGGCCGCCACACTGTCCTTCCTTATGAACAATAACTGTCAAACTATCGTTCCTAATCAACTATGGCCTATACACTGTCTGCCCACCACAATGTACCTGCATTATAAAATATAGCCTCCAAACTGTCCCTATCTTCATTTCCCCTCCCCCCACTGTACTCCCTCCATACTGTTAAACATAATAGTTTACAGAAAAAACAGTCCCTTTTTCATAAGGGGGTAACACTCCATGAAAACTAAATATATTAACCTCTAGAAAATTGAAACCTTTTAGAGGATAAAGAAGTGTTTTTTTGCAAAAAAAAAATTCTAAAAATATTTGCTTTATTAATTTACAGTGGGTACGGAAAGTATTCAGACCCCTTGATCAGCCATTTGGTAAATTCTATAAAGTTAATTTTTTCTCATTACACTCTGCACCCCATCTTGACTGAAAAAAACAAATGTAGAAATTTTTGCAAATTTATTAAAAAGGGAAAACTGAAATATCACATGGTCATAAGTATTCAGACCATTTGCTGAGGCACTCATATTTAAGTCACATGCTGTCCATTTCCTTGTGATGCTCCTTGAGATGGTTCTACTCCTTCATTGGAGTCCAGCTGTGTTTAATTAAACTGATAGGACTTGATTTGGAAAGGCACACACCTGTCTATATAAGACCTCACAGCTCACAGTGCATGTCAGATCAAATGAGAATCATGAGCTCAAAGGAGCTGCCCAAGGAGCTCAGAGACAGAATTGTGGCATTGCACAGATCTGGCCAAGGTTACAAAAGAATTTCTGCATTACTCAAGGTTCCTAAGAGCACAGGGGCCTCCATAATCCTTAAATGGAAGAAGTTTGGGACCACCAGAAGTCTTCCTAGACCTGGCTGTCCAGCCAAACTGAGCAATCGTGGGAGAAGAGGCTTCCATAATCCTTAAATGGAAGAAGTTTGGGACCACCAGAAGTCTTCCTAGACCTGGCTGTCCAGCCAAACTGAGCAATCGTGGGAGAAGAGCCTCGATGAGAGAGGTAAAGAAGAACCCCAAGATCACTGTGGATGAGCTCCAAAGATGCAGTAGGGAGATGGGAGAAAGCTCCACAAAGTCAACTATCACTGCAGCCCTCCACTAGTCGGGCCTTTATGACAGAGTGGCCCGACGGAAGCCTCTCCTTAGTGCAAGACATGAAAGCCCGCATAGAGTTTGCTCAAAAACACATGAAGGACTCCCAAACTATGAGAAATAAGATTCCCTGGTCTTATGAGACGAAGATAGAACTTTTTGGTGATAATTCTAAGCTGTATGTGTGGAGAAAACCAGCACTGCTCATCATCACCTGCCCAATACAATCCCAACAGTGAAACATGGTGATGGCAGCATCATGCTCTGGGGGTGTTTTTCAGCTGCAGGGACAGGACAACTGGTTGCAATTGAAGGAAACATGAGTTCAGTGCTCTGGGCCTCAGACTTGGCCAAAGGTTCACCTTCCAACAAGACAATGACCCTAAGCACACAGCTAAAATAACAAAGGAGTGGCTTCAGAACAACTCTGTGACCATTCTTGACTGGCCCAGCCAGAGCCCTGACGTAAACCCAATTGAGCATCTTTGGAGAGACCTGAAAATGGCTCTCCACCAATGTTCATTCAACCTGATGGAACTGGAGGGGATCTGCAAGGAAGAATGGCAGAGGATCCCCAAATCCAGGTGTGAAAAACTTGTTGCATCATTCCCAAGAAGACTCGTGCTTTACTAGCTCAAAAGGGTGCTTCTACTCAATACTGAGCAAAGGGTCTGAATACTTATGACCATGTGATATTTCAGTTTTTCTTTTTTAATAAATTTGCAAAAATTTCTACATTTCTGTTTTTTTTCAGTCAAGATGGGGTGCAGTGTACTTTAATGAGAAAAAAAATGAACTTTTTAGAATTTACCAAATGGCTACAATGAAACTAAGAGTGAAAAATTTAAAGGGGTCTGAATACTTTGCGTTTCCACTGTATTTCAATAATAACGTACACAATATTTAATAAAAGGGTACCTCTAGTCCAAAGGGAACCAAGCTCAAAATTACCATTTGTATGCTGAATGCATATAACTACAGTAAGTGCACATTGTAACACAATATTTCCCAAATCCAAAAAGTGTACATTCAAAAGATAGCATGATGTTGAAAACATTGCACCCAGCAAATAAAATACATACTGGGGATGAAAAATGAATTTTCACTTATCATTATCATAAGTACCTATCCTGATTTGCAGCATATATAATGAAGATGCTCATATAAACAAAGTGTGTTCACAATATTCATCAAAAATAGAAAAAATGCATCAATCCAGCCAAATATAACTATACCAGTATAATCACGAAGATCGGGGTATGTGTATATTACCTGACCATTGCAAGTAGGAAATGCGAGTAGGAAATGCGTCCCTTCACCCCAACATGCATTTCACTTTTGCTTCTTCTGGGGGCATGAAGGAGTGTGTGCAGAGTGTGTGCAAAGAGAGAGACTGCCAGCCAGAAAGAGAGAGACAGCCAGAGAGGGAGAGAGACGGCCAGCCAGAAAGAGAGACAGCCAGCCAGAAAGAGAGACAGCCAGACAGAGAGAATCAACAAGAGAGAGACAGCCAGAGAGAGAGAGACAGCCAAAGGGAGACAGCCAGCCAGAGTCTCTCTGTCTTTGTCTGTCTGTCTCTCTTTGGCTGCCTCTCTCTCGCTTTGGCTGTGTCTCTCTCTGGCTGATTCTCTCTCTCTCTGGCTGGCTGTCTCTCTCTCTGGCTGGTTGTCTCTCTCCCTCTCTGGCTGGCTGTCTCTCTCCCTCTCTGGCTGGCTATCTCTGACTGGTGGTCTCCCTGTGTCTGGCTGTCTCTATGATGAGGAATATACTTGTGCTTCAGGGCGGGCCTGTGGGCAGGTCTTATCTTGGTGATCTGGCTTAGAGCACGAAGGAAAGACCCTGCCTACAGTCCCGCCCCGAAGCATGAGAATCTAATTAACTCAAATCTGTAAACACTGATTACACAAGAACCACAGGACAGATTTCTTCACCTCAGGTATCATTTTAATCATTGCAGCGGCCCCAACATGACAATGCCCGTAGTTTACTTAGCAAAATCCCGCTGACAGGTTCCCTTTAAGGCTATGTTCACATGGCATATTTTAAACACCAGCGCACCCTCCGAGTTTTATTAGGTGAAGCCGTATCAGGAAAGTTCCAGTGGTCATTTTCCTGAAGAGTCTTTGCTGGCGGTTTTGCCATGGTTCTTGTGCCAGCTCCGCAGTTAGTATTGCAAGGAGATAGATATGTTGCCCACATTCCCCCTTGAAGAAACAAGTTTATGGTTGTAATATGTTATGTGATGTATAATATGAATTGTCATGAGAGTTAAAGTTGTTAATAATATTGATAAAGTGTGCATTTTGACAGTAGTGTTAGTGAGAGTTAAAATTTGGGATTAGCCCAGAGTGGAAGGGGATAGGTTGCAGGGAAAGTGACAATTTCCTGGTAGTGAGGATAGATAGTGCATGGAGTACATAGCAAGTGGACCTAAGGTCCAATGTGAGCAGTGCCGCATTTTGGAGAGTCTGTCACGAAAGGTGTGGGAAAGACTTAAGTTCAACACAAAGGGGAGAGGGGAAGGGAGCTCAGACTTTAGGGAAAGGGGGAAATGGACACCTCCTAGGCTGATCAGATATCACCCTGTCTCCCCTCCCGTCCCTACATTGGTTCTTCACCAATCGCCGCACAGGAACCTACCCCTGTATTTCCCTAGTGCTTGGCCCTGGATACTGAAGGGGGGGGTGAGCACTAGTCGATCCCCACGGACAACTAAAGGCAACAAGGTAGACAGACACGGGGGAATAATAACTTAGCTTGAGCCGACTTCAGAGAGATCACATACACGTCCTCTTAGCACCAGAGAGGAAGTGAATAGAATGCATTCGCTCCAAGCTTTCACAAGGAAACATGGGAATATCACCGGCGCCGCCCTATAGCAGGCTGAAAGTATTTAAACAACTAGGCCAGTGTGTTAATTACAGCAGAAGGGAGGTAGCCGCTGGATCCTAGACCCACTTGCAGGGCGACTGTCTGTCACATCTGACACACCCGTGACAGTACCCCCCACTCTACGAGTGGCCTCCTTACACTCAGGACCGTGTTTCTCAGGATAAGAGGTGTGGAATGAACGAATCAACCTGGGAACATTCACCTCTGATGCTGAAACCCACATCCTCTCCTCTGGGCCATAACCCTTCCAGTGCACCAAGTATTGTAGAGAATGTTGGAGATGAGAATCTACAATCCTCATAATCTGAAGCTCCAGATTACCATGAACCATTACTGGGGGCAGCGGTAGAGGTGAGAGCTCAAGAGGTTCCACATATTTCTTGAGTAAGGACCTGTGAAAAACATTGTGGACCTTAAGGGCTTGAGGAAGTTCAAGACGAAACGCAGCTGGGTTAAATACGGCAGTTATTTTATAGGGACCAATAAACCTAGGTCCCAGCTTCTAGGAAGGGACTTTCAACTTAATATTCCTGGTAGACAACCACACAAAGTCATTCACATTCAGGTCCGGACCTGGCAAGCGTTTTCTGTCAGCCATGCGTTTATACCTGTCTCCCATGATCTTTAAATTCCTCAGCACTCCTCGCCACACCGAGGATAGTGACAAAGCAAAACGTTCCTCCTCAGGAACTGCCAAAGCTCCTCCCCCACTAAAGGTACCAAACTGTGGTTGGTAACCGTATGCACCAAACAACGGTGACTTGCCAGTGGATTCTTGAGGATGATTATTAATGGCAAATGCCAGCGGTAAGTAGGATGCCCAATCCTCCTGATTTTCAGAGACGAAACACCTGAGGTAGGTCTCCAAATTCTGATTGACATGCTCGGTCTGTCCATTCGACTGAGGGTGAAAGTCAGAGGAAAAGGACAGCTGTACCTCCCAGTCGAGAACAGAATGCTTTCCAGAACTTGGAAACAAACTGGGTCCCCTGATCTGACACCACATCCGAGGGAACCCCGTGAATCTTCACGATCTCATTTATGAACACCTGAGCAAGTGTCTTGGCATTTGGAAGTGCATTAATGCGACAAAGTGAACCATTTTACTGAATCTATCTACAACCATCAAAACCACCATTTTGCCTGCAGAAACCGGTAGGTCAGTAATAAAATCCATGGACAAGTGTGTCCATGGCTTACTAGGGATAGGTAGCGGAAGAAGAGTACCAAAAGGACAGGTATGCGGAACCTTAGAACGCGCACAAATACTACCAGCAGATACGTGTTTAAATCACATCCCGATGCAACCACGGCCACCAAAAACGACAAGAGAGGAGGTCCGCGGTTGTCTTACCACCTGCAAGGACAGAGTTATGATGTTCCTTAATTACTTTGCGGCACAGAATAGATGGTACAAATAACCTTCCTGGAGGGCAGGAGGCAGAAGCGTCCCCCTGAGATTCCAACACCTCACCCTCCAGGTCAGGATATAATGCCCAAATGACTACCCCCTTCTATAATATTGGGGCAGGGTTCTCAAGGTCACCGCCACCAGGGAAGCTCCGGGACAAAGCATCAGCCTTGACATTTTTGACCCCTGGACGAAAAGTGACAGCAAAATTGAACTTAGTAAAAAACAGGGACCATCTGGATTGCCTAGGGTTGAGATGTTTAGCTGACTGGAGATATGACAGGTTCTTATGGTCAGTAATAACAGTAATAGGATGGACAGCCCCTTCCAACCAATGTCGCCATTCTTCAAACGCCAATTTGATCACCAAAAGTTCCCTATTACCCAGGTCATAATTTCTCTCAGCCAAAGACTATTTTTTTAGAAAAGAAGGCACGTGGATGCCATTTACCAGGGGATGGACCCTGAGACAACACAGCCCCAACCCCCACATCTGACGCATCAACTTCCACAATAAAGGGTTGGGAAACATCGGGTTGACTGAGTATAGGAGCAGTGGCAAAATAATTCTTTAAGGAAGAAAAAGCCTGGAGGGGGCATCCGACCATTTGTAAAAATCAGACCCCTTCTTAGTCAAGTCAGTAAGGGGTTTCACAATTACTGAGTAATTTTGGATGAATTTCCGGTAAAAATTAGTAAAGCCCAGAAAACGTTGTAGAGCCTTCAGGTTCTCGGTACGGTTTCAATGAAGGACTGCACGGATCTTCTCTGGATCCGAAAACCCGAAGATGACAAGAAGTACCCCAAAAACTGCACCTTCTGAACGGCGAAAACACATTTTTCAAGTTTGTAATATAGTTTGTTATATATATAATATCTGGAGCACCTGTTTAACATGCCCCCGATGTGTCTCAAAATCATGTGAGTAAACCAAAATATTGTCCAGATAGACCATCACAAACCTCCCCACCAAATGATGGAAAATATAATTTATGAAATGCTGGAACACCGCAGGTGCATTGGTCAAACCGAAAGTCATAACCAGACTCTCGAAATGCCCTTCAGGTATATTGAATGCTGCTTTCCATTCATCCACTTCTCTGATTCTAACCAGATTGTAGGCTCCACTTAAATCTAACTTAGTGAATACCTTATCTCCTACAACCTGGCTGAACAAGTCTGGAATCAGAGGAAGGGGGTATGGATCTCGGATGGTAATTTGATTTAATTCTCAGATATCTAAACAAGGACGTAGACCGCCATCTTTTTTCTTCACGAAGAAGAACCCTGACGCAAAGGCGAAGATAAGGGCCTAATGTGTCTCTTCTCCAGACTTTCTGCAATGAAATCCTTCATGGCTTGTCCATCAGGGCCACAAAGATTATACAGTCTGGACTTCGGTAGTTTAGCTCCGGGGGTCAGGTTAATAGGACAGTCATATGCACGATGAAGAGGCAAATCCTGACACCCCTTCTCAGAAAAAACATCCTCAAAACCAGACAGAAAAGCAGGTAATATTTCTGTAGAGACTGAAGCAAGGGAAATATCTAAAGTTTTCATGGCAGCAATCTCCCCATTCAATAATCTCCCCGGCTTGCTAATCCACCAATGGATTATGTTTCACCAGCCAAGGAAGAGGTAGGAAGGGGTAGGAAGACTGTCCAGGACATAGAAAGGGATTATTTCACAATGAACCGACCCCACCCTCAGTTTTACATCATGTACAATCTGAGTAAGTGCTTTCTGTGCAAGTGGCGCCGAGACGTTGGCGAAGATGGGAATAGGCTTAGCTAAAGCACAGCAAGCAAGACCTTGAGTTTTCACAAACTCATCATCAACCATACTGACTCTGACTCCACTGTCAACAAACACAGAAATTTTCTCGGTTTTTCTCTCTAGCACCATCTCTGCTGTCAGGACAAACCTGGAACTGCAGGTTGGCGACAAATGCACTCCTTGCTTATCCAACTCCAGACTACCAAGAGTTAATTGAGTCTCCTTTTGTTTAGGAATTGAAGGACAGGTCCCAATAAAAAGCCCCTTTTTCCCACAAAAAAACATAAGCCTTTTTTTTTGCGAATCGCCCGGGAAATGTATGATGCAGAGGCACCCCCTAACTGCATGGGTTCCTCTACCTCCCCCAGTACTGGTTCACCGCCAGACCGCTCCTCCAGCAGAGGTACACAACCCCGACAAGAAAGCCCCGGAGAAGGTGGTCTCCCCCGTCTATCCTGAAGGCGTCTATCAAGACATGGCAGCCTCCAAGGACTGAGGAGTTTCATAAACTGCCAAAGCATCTTTCAACCTTTCAGACCCTCACAAAATTGGCTTCTAAGGGCTAAGTCATTCCATTTGGAATCCGTTGCCCATCTACGGAATTCAGAACTGTACGTCTCCAATGACCGGTTCACCTGCTGAAGGTGATGTAGCCTAGACTCAGCCAATGCGACTCGGTCAGGATCATCATAGATGAGGGCCAGAGCCCCCAAAAAAACCTCCACAGACTGGAGACAAACCGAATCCTGCGGTAAAGAAAAAGCCCAGGATTGTGGATCTCCCTGCAGGAGTGAGATCACGATTCCCACCCGTTGCTCCTCACTTCCGGAGGAGTAGGGTCGAAGCTTAAAGTACAATTTGCAGGCCTCTTTGAATACAAAAAAACTGTTCCTACCTCCTGAAAACCTGTCCGGGAGGGCAACCTTGGATTCAGGCTGGACAGGCCTAACTGCAGAGGCCCCCACATTAGCGACCTGTAGCTGCTGATGCTGTTGCTGAACCTCCCGGCGGAAGTCATTCACCTCCAGAGACAGACAGCGGAACTGCTCTGCGAGATCTGCAACAGAAACCATACCAAGGGGGGAAAAAAAAACATTCCCGAAAAAAAAACACACAAATAAACCCAAGTGTCAGTTTTTTGTTTTTTTTTCCTAAATGTGCACGGCCGGTGATAATGTCACGCAAGGTGTGGGAAAGACTAAGTGCAACACAAAGGGAAAAGGGGAAGGGAGCCCAGACTCAAGGGAAAGGGGGAAGTGGAGACCTCCTATGCTGATCTGATATCACCCTGTCTCCCCTACCGTCCCTATATTGGTTCTTCACCAATCGCCACATAGGAACCTACCCCTATATTTCCCTGTCACTTGGCCCTGGATAGGGAAAGTGGGGGATGAGCACTAGTCGATCCCCACTGACAATTAAAGACAACAAGGTATACAGACACAGGGGAAAAGATAACTTAGCTTGAGCCGACTTCAGAGAGATCACACACATGTCCTCTTAGCACCAGAGAGGAAGTGAATAGACTGCACTCACTCCAAGATTTCACAAGGAAACATGTGAATATCACTGGCGCCACCCTATAGCAGACTGAAAGTATTTAAACACCCAAGCCAGCATGTTAATTACAGCAGGAGGGAGGTAGCCGCTGGGACCTAGAGTGAGACAGCTTCTAAGAATGTGTCTATAGTGCCAAACGAAGAGATCTCCGGCAACCACTTACAGGGTGACTGTCAGTCACATCTGACACACACATGATAGTGTCCCTGAGGTGAGAGGAGACTGAAGGAAAGGGATAGCATGATCCAGAGCCGACATGACTGAGAGACAGAGTGATCTACTGGAGACAGAAGGACGCCTAGCTACAAGGCCCAGAGTTTATAACTCTTAAAAAAGTTGTCCACTACATGGACAACCCCTTCTCATACCCCATGCTTGGCTCTGATAAAATAAAAAAGCTTATACTCACCTCCTGTGAGATCAGCTGCAGCTCAGACTTCCTCATCATGTTCAATTCAACAGAAGGAGAAGACAATGACGCCGGTGCTGGTTGGGTGCCTGGCTCACGTGTCACAACAACTGCACGGGAGCCCCGGGACCACGAGTGCTGACACAACTAAACGCTGGCACAAGAGGTGAGTATAAACTTTTTTATTTTATCGGGGTCAAACATTAAGATCAAGAAGGGGTTGTCATAGTAGTGGACAACATCTTTAAAGGTAACGGGCCAAAACAAGACTGAGTACATGAGATGAGTAAAGTGTCTCAGGCGAGTGTTCCAGAGCATCAGAATTACTAGCCATACTCTCACCCTAAGGAGAAAGGAAACGCGGAACCACGGGACGAATGAATGACTCTTGCTAAGCAGAACTGTAGTATCAAGTTGGGTTGTGGTGAAGTAATGAGAAACAACAAATACAGAGGACCAATATGGAGAGAAAAGAGGATAGTTGAAGATAGAGAACAATAGAGAAACAAAGGAAGGAAACTGTGTGGAAAATGCTTTGAGTTGTAAAGGAAATGTTCATAAGACTATGTATCCGCTATCTCTTGTATGTGTTCCCTACAAAGTTCCCATTTAGTAAAAAGTTTATTTTTGAATGGTGGTCTACCTCATCGAACTGTGAAACATGTGGTCCTGGTAAATCAGCATCATCGGTTACATGCTCACTCACAGCATAAGTCCACACACCCAGCCAGGATCCCCACTTTCATGTAACGTGCGAGGTGCAAGAGACGAGTACCTTGCCCACGGCTACCACCTCGCAATATGTTACAATATCTTGTGTTTTATATTTCCAAGTATAGAAAGTGAGTGACTTCCAATCCCCCCGAAGAACTGATCATGTTACTTCATGTAAACACTTTGGAGTTTTCATAACAGAAGCAGTTAAATGATGCGACCAACATTAGGCAAAATGTGCACAGCAACGTCGTTTTGACATTGCTGTGCATTATGTTTATTTTATGTAGCTCTTTTTCAACACTTTTTAAGGTGGATTCTGGGCAGAATTCACCTAAAAAGAGTCTGTGTTCACATACCCTAAATTCCAAAGCTTTTGGTCTGGGCCTCAGATTTCTTCATATTTTCAATGAAAAATTTTCTTGGCCATTTATTTTCACCTATTACTTTATTTCTATCTTTGATTCTTTTTTTCTGTGCAGAATTTTTTTTCTATAACCTCACATCTAAATAAACTTTCTAACTGCTTCACTATGTAATGCCACGACCCCAATATCAGTATTTGGTCAGTATTTTTTCTCAGGAGTGGGAGTCAAAACCAGATGAGGAACAATCAGAGAAAAGGTATAATAGAAACAAGTGCATCAATTCTGCATTTATCACCCACTCCTGGTTTTGTTACCCACTCCTGAGAAAAAATACTGACTGAATACTGACCAAATACTGGTAGTGGGGATGTGGCCTTAGACTGAGAGTTTTGGGGGCTTCCATATGATTAGGCTACTCATCAGGATTAACCCTATGACTTTGGCTAAGGTTTTGATCTCAGACTCTTTGACCCTAATTTTGACTCAAATTTTTCATGACTTTGCCTGTAGCATCGGCGTCTCTGCCCCCTGCCAGGCAGAGACGCCGTCCCCCTTACCGCCGCGGTCCTGCTCCGACGTCTTCCGGCCTCCCTGCTGCTGCTGCTGGTACACGCAGCTTCCCTGGCTCTGTGCTTAGGGCGCGCGCACACGCTCTCCCTCCCTCTTAAGGGGGCTGCGCACCGTCCTAAAAACTCCCCGGCCAATGGCCGGAGGACTTTCTCTATAAAAGGCACCTCCTCCAATATGGAGGTGCCCGTGCAAGGTTGTTGCTCTGTTATACTTACTTTGCTTCAGCCCTCAGGTCCTCTGCAAGTCAGTCCTGTCCGCCAGTCTGTTCTTCAGTCCAGTCTGCCAGTCTGACTACTTTCCAGCCAGACAGTCTGCCTACAGTCCAGTCCGCCAGTCTGTCTATAGGCTCTGCCCGCCCGCTTACCTGGAAGCACCTGCTTGTTACCTGCTGTGCCCACCAGCCTGCTTACCTGGAAGCACCTGCCTGTTACCTGCTGTGCCCACCAGCCTGCTTACCTGGAAGCACCTGCCTGTTACCTGCTGTGCCCGCCAGCCTGCTTACCTGGAATCACCTGCCTGTTACCTGCCGTGCCCGCTTGCCTGCTTACCTGGAAGCACCTGCCTGTTACCTGTTGTGCCCGTCAGCTTGCCTACCCGGAGCACCCGTCTGGCTATCAGCCGAATCAGCTGCCTGTCTACCCGGAACATTCGTCAGCCTGCCGTGCTCATCCGCTATACCGGTCAGTTCCTGCCTTCTGACCCGTGGGAGTCACCTGCTCCCATACAAGGTCGGTCCCAGAGTGGCACCTGGTCCCTCTGCTCGGTCCCTTCCTGGTTCACAGAGTTGACTGAGCCGCCGTGCGACCTTGGTCAGGCCGAGTAGATACTTAGTCACGCCCCTCCTTGCACCGCAGCACAGAGGTTCCACCACCCGGATCCGTAACATTGCCCAAGGACTCCAATTCTGTCTTTGGTTCCCTCCCCCCTCCCCCCAGCTTATTTGGTATACTTTTTCAGCTCAAATCACTAGTCGTTGATAATTCTCTATATGGCAATCCCTGTAGTGAAGTCCAGATCCAGATCTAGAGATTAAAGGGTTAAAGGGTGAGAACCTGAGAGCTTTTTAAAGTCAGACAAACACAAAATTTAACTAAAGAAGCCTATTTTGAGCTGATGGAACCATGCACACTTTTTTTTTACCAGCATCATATCATACCCCAAGGTGGTGGAGACCCAAGGGCAAATGCTTGCATTGTCAACACTATAATACGGTCATGTTCATGGTAGATTACTGCAATTCTGTGATCATCTAATACCAGTAATAGCGCGGAGTGTCTGTTGGTCTCTCGCCAGATAGCCATGTTACTGCTCTAAACATGAAAGAGGTTTTTAGAGTGGAATACTAAATAATGAAAAATAATAGATAGACACAACATTTTGGAATAACACCAATTAGTAGGCAGTCTCAATAGGAGAACAGTTCTGAAGGTATACATGTAATGAATGGACTCGTGTTGACTCCAATGTTTG
Organism: Phyllobates terribilis; assembly: GCF_046119375.1. Classification (NCBI taxonomy): domain Eukaryota; kingdom Metazoa; phylum Chordata; class Amphibia; order Anura; family Dendrobatidae; genus Phyllobates; species Phyllobates terribilis. The sequence continues at coordinate 869,905,273 of NW_027362762.1, forward strand.
CTCCATTTATGCAGTATTTTATTCATGAGCAGTGAAAGAAACACAGCGTCGTTCTCTTGATTGTTTATGTCTTACTTCGGGAGCCTCACAATTCCCCAGACTGATTTCTATTCAAATGTCTTCATTAGAGTGATAAAAATACTCAAGAAAATTACATAATGGCTTTCAAAATAAAATCCATGTGGTAACAAAGAACTGGCTGTGGATAGTTGCCAGAAGTTCATAATTCATAATTATGGCAGTATGTGGGTTAATGTGCCTCTGGTAAGTCAATTAACACATGAAACAAATACAACATAACTAAATAATGAACATCTGAGTAGCTGCAGTTTAATGATTAAGGTTTAGGGTTTCATTTGTATTATACATGTAATAATTGCTCTGAATGTACCATGACTCTCATCATCCAGACATTGGGGATCACACTTCATTGTTCAAACTTGGACATATGAATCTTAACTTAATGACACATATCTATCTATTGAATGTACTGTAAATTGCTCTGTCTTTAGTTTTCTGCATGCCTATACTTCCTTCCATTATGACCATGGTTACTTGTCGCCCTGTCCTCATTATTATAATCACAAAAGTATATAGTTTACTACCCTATATAGAACATCACTATTGTTCTCACCTGACTGGATGTACATATTCTAATCTCATCCAAGTCATTACAATGTCTGTGTCTATATAGTCCTCTCCTCAGTAACAAAACTGAACTGGTCAGTGCCTTCCGCATAATCAACATACTCACCTTCTGCTGCTTTAAGCATGTTCATGAATGATGTGGGATGTTGTTCATTAAATGCTATATATATATATATATATATATATATATATATATATATATATATATATATATACACACACGTGGTCAAAATTGTTGGTACCCCTTGTTTAATGAAAGAAAAACCCACAATGGTCACAGAAATAACTTGAATCTGACAAAAGTAATGATAAATGAAAAATCTATGAAAATGAACAAATGAAAGTCAGTCATTGCTTTTCACCCCTGCTTCCACAGAATTAAAAAAAAATTAAACTCATGAAATAGGCCTGGACAGAAATGATGGTACCCCTGAAAATAATGTGACAAAAGTAACATGTTAAATCAAGTTGTGTCCACTAATTAGCATCACAGGTGTCTACAATCTTGTAATCAGTCAGTGGGCCTGTATATAGGGCTACAGATACTCACTGTGCTGTTTGGTGACATGGTGTGTACCACACTCAACATGGACCAGGGGAAGCAAAGGAAAGAGTTGTCTCAGGAGATTAGAAAGAAAATTATAGATAAGCATATTAAAGGTAAAGGTTATCAGACCATCTCCAAGCAGCTTGATGCTCCTGTGACTACAGTTGCACATATTCTTTAGAAATGTAAGATCCATGGGACAGTAGCCAACCTCCCTGGACGTGGCCACAGTTTGAATATTTATGTCAAATCAAAGAGACGGATAATACGAATGGTAACAAAAGAGCCCCGGATAACTTCTAAAGAAATTAATATGAACTTCAAGCTCAAGGAACATCAGTGTCAGATCGCACCATCTGTCGTTGTTTGATCCAAGCTGGACTTCATGGCAGACGACTAAGGAGAGCACCATTGTTGAAAAAAAATCATAAAACAGCCAGACTGGAATTTGCCAAACTACATGTTGACAAGCCACAACGCTTCTGGGAGAATGTTCTATGGACAGATGAGACAAAACTGGAAGTTTTTGGCAAGGCACATCAGCTCTATGTTCACAGACTGAAAAATTAAGCATATCAAGAAAAGAACACTGTCCCTACTATGAAACATGAAGGAGGCTCTGTTAAGTTCTGGGGCTGCTTTACTGCAGCTGAATCTGTGCAGGGTACAATGAAATCTCAAGACTATCAAGGGATTCTAGAGAGAAATGTGCTGCCCAGTGTCAGAAAGCTTGGTCTCAGTTGCAGGTCATGTGTCTTGCAACAGGATAATGACCCAAAACAGCTAAAAACACCCAAGAATGGCTAAGAGGAAAATATTGGACTATTCTGAAGTGGCCTTCTATGAGCCCTGAACTAAATTCTATTCAGCATCTTTGGAAAGAGCTGAAACATGCCGTCTGGAAAAGGCAACCTTCAAACACGAGACAACTAGAGCAGTTTGCTCATGAGGAGTGGGCCAAAATACCTGTCGAGAGGTGCAGAAGTCTCATTGACAGTTACAGGAATCGTTTGATTGCAGGGATTGCCTCAAAAGGTTGTTCAACAAAATATTAAGTTAATAGTACCGTCATTTCGGTCCAGGCCTATTTCATGAGTTTAATTTTTTTTAAAAATTCTGTGGAAGCAGAGTTGAAAAGAAATGACTGACTTTCATTTGTTCATTTTCATAGATTTTAATGTATTATTACTTTTGTCAGATTCAAGTTATTTCTGTGACCATTGTGGGTTTTTCTTTCATTAAACGAGGGGTACCAACAATTTTGACCACGTGTGTATATATATACACTGCTCAAAAAAATAAAGGGAACACTCAAATAACACATCCTAGATCTGAATGAATGAAATATTCTCATTGAATACTTTGTTCTGTACAAAGTTGAATGTGCTGACAACAAAATCACACAAAAATCATCAATGGAAATCAAATTTATTAACCAATGGAGGCCTGGATTTGGAGTCACCCCCAAAATTAAAGTGGAAAAACACACAACAGGCTGATCCTACTTTGATGTAATGTCCTTAAAACAAGTCAAAATGAGGCTCAGTATTGTGCGTGGCCTCTACGTGCCTGTATGACCTCCCTACAATGCCTGGGCATGCTCCTGATGAGGTTGCGGATGGTCTCCTGTGGGATCTCCTCCCAGACCTGGACTAAAGCATCCGCCAACTCCTGGACAGTCTGTGGTGCAACGTGACGTTGGTGGATGGAGCGAGACATAAAGTCACAAATGTGCTCAATCGGATTCAGGTCTGGGGAACGGCCGGGCCAGTCCATAGCTTCAATACCTTCATCTTGCAGGAACTGCTGACACACTCCAGCCACATGAGGTCTGGCATGTCCTGCATTAGGAGGAACCCACGGCCAACCGCACTAGCATATGGTCTCACAAGGGGTCTGAGGATCTCATCTCGGTACCTAATGGCAGTCAGGCTCTATCTGGCGAGCACATGGAGGGCTGTGCGGCCCTCCAAAGAAATGCCACCCCACACCATTACTGACCCACTGCCAAACCGGTCATGTTGAAGGATGTTGCAGGCAGCAGATCGCTCTCCACGGCGTCTCCAGACTCTGTCACGTCTGTCACATGTGCTCAGTGTGAACCTGCTTTCATCTGTGAAGAGCACAGGGGGCCAGTGGCGACTTTGCCAATCCTGGTGTTCTGTGGCAAATGCCAAGCATCCTGCACGGTGTTGGGCTGTGAGCACAACCCCCATCTGTGGACGTCGGGCCCTCATACCACCCTCATGGAGTCGGTTTCTAACCATTTGTGCAGACACATGCACATTTGTGGCCTGCTGGAGGTCATTTTGCAGGGCTCTGGCAGTGCTCCTCCTGTTCCTCTTTGCACAAAGGAGGAGGTAACAGTCCTGCTGCTGGGTTGTTGCCCTCCTATGGCTCCCTCCACATCTCCTGGTATCTGCTCCATGCTCTGGACACTGTGCTGACAGACACAGCTACCCTTCTTGCCACAGCTCGCACTGATGTGCCATCCTGGATGAACTGCATTACCTGAGCAACTTCTGTGGGTTGTACTGTAGACACCGCCTCATGCTACTGTACATCTAGGGGTGAGAGCAATGGCAAAATGAAAAAGTGACCAAAACAACAGCCAAAAAGGATGAGAACAGAGAAATGGTCTGTGGTCACCACCTGCAGAATCACTCCTTTATAGGGGGTGTCTTGCTAATTGCCTATCATTTCTACCAGTAGTCTGTTCCATTTGCACAACAGCAGGAGAAATTGATTCACAATCAGTGTTGCTTCATAACTGGACAGGTAGATTTCACAGAAGTGTTATTGACTTGGAGTTACATTGTGTTGCTTAAGTGTTCCCTTTATTTTTTTGAGCAGTGTATATATGTATAATATAACCCGGGATGCGTGTCTCTGTCTGAAGCCTTTACAGACTGCGCATGTGCGACGCGCAGTCTGGCTCCAGACAGAAGACCGCATCCAGTCGTTACAGGTAAGAGAAGTGTATGGCGCCGGAGATCGCGGTATGCGTAGACACTGAACGCATACCGCGATCTCCGGCACCATACTTAGATACTTACCTGACCGGGAGGAGCGTTGCCACGGCGCCTCTCTTTGCCGGAGACTGAGGCAGGAGTGAGGCGTCGGATCGGCGCATGCGCATAGCGCTATCCGGCGCCATTTTACTTAAGACACATTTGCAGTGTGTCTTCAGCAAAATGGCGCCAGACAGCGCGGTGCTCCGGCACCGCACTCCTCCCCCGGCCTCCGGCAGAACAGGACACCGCAGCTCTGGAGCACAGGGAAGAAAGGTGAGTATAAGTGTTTATTTTTTTGTATGTGTGTACAGCATGAAAGGGATGAGGGGGCCACACATACCAGGATTGTTGGATGAGGGGTACCACACATACCAGGATTGGGGGATGAGGGGTACCACACATACCAGGATAGGGGGGTGAGGGGACCATGCATACCAGGATTGAGGGGAGTGAGGGGTACCACACATAGCAGGATTGGGGTGTGAGGGGACCATGCATACCAGGATAGGGATCTGGGGGGACCATGCATACCAGGATAAGGGGTACCATGCATACCAGGATTGGGGGGTGAGGGGACCATACATACCAGGATTGGGGGGTGAGGGTACCATGCATACCAGGAATGGGGGGTGAGGGGACCATGCATACCAGGATTGGGGGGTGAGGGGTGCCATGCATACCAGAATAGGGATGAGGGGTACCATGCATACCAGGATAGGAATGCAGGGCACCATGAATACCAGGATGAGGGATGGGGTACCACGCATACCAGGATGAGGGGTACCATGCATACCAGGATAAGTATGAGGGGTGCCATGCATACTAGGATGAGGGATTGGGTGCCATGCATACCAGGTTTCTGGGATGAGGAGGCCATACATACCAGAATTGGGATGAGGGGTGCCATGCATACCAGCATGAGGGGTACCATGCATACCAGAATAGGGATGAGGGATGCCATGCATACCAGGATGAGGGGTACCATACATACCAGGATAGGGATGAGGGGTACCATGTATACCGGGATTGGGGATAAGGAGTGCCATGCATACCAGGATAGTGATGAGGAGTGCCATGCATGCCAGGATAGGGATGAGGAGTGCCATGCATACAAGGATGGGGGTGAGGGAGCCATACATACCAGGATTGGGGATGACGGAGCCATGCATACCGGGATTGTGGATGAGGGGTGCCATGCATACCGGGATTGGGGATGAGGGGTGCCATGCAAACCAGGATGAGTGATGGGGTACCATGCATACCAGGATTGGGATGAGTAGTACCACACATACCACACATACGAGGATAGGGATGAGGAGTACCACACATACCAGGATTGGGAGTGAGGGGTGCCATGTATACCAGGATTGGGGATGAGGGGTGCCATGCATACCAGGATTGGGGTTGAGGGGTGCCATGCCTTCCAGGATTGGGGTTGAGGGGTGCCATGCATACCAGGATTGGGGGAGAGGGGTGCCATGCATACCAAGATTGGGGATGAGGGGTGCCCTGCCTTCCAGGATTGGGGTTGAGGGGTGCCATGCATACCAGGATTGTGGGTGAGGGGTGCCATGCATACCAGGATTGGGGGTGAGGGGTGCCATGCATACCAGGATTGGGGGTGAGGGGACCATGCATACCAGGATTGGGAGGAGTGAGGGGTACCACACATAGCAGGATTGGGGGGTGAGGGGACCATGCATACCAGGATAGGGATCTGGGGGGACCATGTATACCAGGATGAGGGGTACCATGCATACCAGGATTGGGGGGTGAGGGGACCATACATACCAGGATTGGGGGGTCAGGGGTACCATGCATACCAGGATAGGAATGTGGGGCACCATGCATAACAGGATGAGGGATGGGGTGCCACGCATACCAGTACGAGGGGTTTCATGCATACTAGGATAAGTATGAGGGGTGCAATGCATACTAGGATGAGGGATTGGGTGCCATACATACCAGTTTTCTGGGATGAGGAGGCCATACATACCAGAATTGGGATGAAGGGTGCCATGCATACCAGGATGAGGGGTACCATACATACCAGAATAGGGATGAGTGGTGCCATGCATACCAGGATGAGGGGTACCATACATACCAGGATAGGGATGAGGGGTACCATGTATACCAGGATTGGGGATGAGGAGTGCCATGCATACCAGGATAGTGATGAGGAGTGCCATGCATACCAGGATAGGGATGAGGAGTGCCATGCATACAAGGATGGGGGTGAGGGAGCCATACATACCAGGATTGGGTATGACGGAGCCATGCATACCGGGATTGGGGATGAGGGGTGCCATGCATACCGGGATTGGGGATGAGGGGTGCCATGCATACCGGGATTGGGGGTGAGGGGCGCCATGCATACCGAGATTGGGGGTGCGGGGTGCCATGCATACCAGGATGAGGGATACCATACATACCAGGATAGGGATGAGGGATGGGGTACCATGCATACTAGGATAGGGATGAGGAGTACCACACATACGAGGATAGGGATGAGGAGTACCACACATACCAGGATTGGGGGTGAGGGGTGCCATGCATACCAGGATTGGGGATGAGGGGTGCTATGCATACCAGGATTGGGGTTGAGGGGTGCCATGCCTTCTAGGATTGGGGTTGAGGGGTGCCATGCATACCAGGATTGGGGGTGAGGGGTGCCATGCATACCAGGATTGGGGATGAGGGGTGCCATGCATTCCAGGATTGGGGTTGAGGGGTGCCATGCATACCAGGCTTGGGGATGAGGGGTGCCATGCATGCCAGGATACTGATGAGGGGTGCCATGCATACTAGGATAGGATGGTGGGGACAGGATGGGGGCAGCACAAATAGCATGAGGGGGGAAGCACATACCAGCATGGGAGACCATATATCAATAAAAATGCTCACCACCAGGGCGTAGAACGGGTTCAATAGCTAGTATATATATATATATATTTATATGTGTGCATATATACAGTAGTGTTCAAAATAATAGCAGTCCAATATGACTAACCAGATTAATCACTGTTTTTGGTATAAATTATATTTATATTTCCACATGTCAGACAATTTACCAGTTGGTGAAGTGGATTCTAAGAAAACCAACTGACTCAGTATTCATGATCTGCATGTTTTTGAGTCTGTGTATTTGAATAATTAATTGAAAGGGGGTGTGTTCAAAATAATACCAGTGTGGAGTTCAATTAGTGAGGTCAATCATACTGTGAAGAAACAGGTGTGAATCAGGTGGCCCTTATTTAAGGGTGAAGTCAGCACATGTTGTACATGCATTTATCCTTGAAAGCCTGAGAAATATGGGTCGTTTGAGACATTGTTCAGAAGAACAGCGTACTTTGATTAAAAAGTTGATTGGAGAGGGTAAAATTTATAAAGAAGTGCAGACAATGATAGGCTGTTCAGCTAAAATTATCTCCAATGCTTTAAAATGGAAAGCAAAACCAGAGAGACTTGAAAGAAAACAGAAGATTACCATTCGAATGGATCGAAGAATAGCCAGAATGGCAAAGGCTCAGCCAATTATCAGCTCCAGGATGATCAAAGACAGTCTCTAGTTACCTGTGAGTACTGTGACAGTTAGAAGATGCCTGTGTGAAGCTAATCTCTTAGCAAGAAGTCCCCACAAAGTCCCACTGTTAAAAAAAAGATATGTACTGAAGCGGATACAATTTTCCAAAGAACACATCAACTGGCCTAAAGAGAAATGGAGAAACATTTTGTGGACTGATGAAAGTAAAATTGTTCTTTTTGGGTCCAAGGGCTGGAGTCAGTTTGTTAGACGACCCCCAAACTCTGCATTCAAGCCACAGTACACTCTGAAGACAGTGAAGTATGGTGGTGCAAGCATCATGATATGGGCACGTTTCTCTTACTATGGTGCCGGACCTATTTACCACATACCAGGGATCATGGACCGGTTTGCATATATTAAAATACTTGCAGAGGTCATGTTGCCTTTGCTGAAGAGGATATGCCCTTGAAATGGGTGTTTCAACAAGACAACGACCCTAAACACACCAGTAAACAAATAAAATCTTGGTTCCAGTCCAACAAAATTGAGGTTATGGAGTGGCCAGTCCAATCCCCGGGCCTTAATCCGATAGAACACTTGTGGGGTGACACCAAAAATGCCGTTTCTGAGGCAAAGCCAACAAATGCCAAGTAATTCTGGGATGTAGACAAAGCATCCTGGGCTGAAATAACAGTTGACAGGTGCTAGAAGTTGGTTGACTCTATGCAACATAGATGTGAAGGAGTTCTAAAAAACTGTGGGTATACAACTAAATATTAGGTTAGTGATTCACAGGAATGCTAAATCCTCAAAAAAAATACATATTGTGAGTTTGTAAAGACAAATGTACACCCTGCTACTTTTTAGAACAGCCCAATTTTCATTTTTTGTTATTTTCTGTAAAGTAGTTAAAAATTATATACATTTCTCTTCATGTTTTGAATTAGAAAACAGTATGCAATGTTCTCAATGCATGGATATAAAAACTAGAATAAAGATTTTGTGCTTAGCTCATGTTTTTGAACATACTGCTATTATTTTGAACACTACTGTACAGTATACATTATATATACAGTTGTGCTCAGAAGTTTACATAACGCGGCAGAATTTTTCCTTTCTTGGCCTTGTTTCAGAGAATATGAATGATAACAAAAAACTTTTTCTCCACTCATGGTTATTGGTTGGGTGAAGCCATTTATTGTCAAACTACTGTGTTTTTTCTTTTTAAATCTTAATGACAACCAAAAACATCCAAATGACCCTGATCAAAAGTTCATATACCCCATTTCTTAATTATGTGTGTTGCCCCCTCTAACATCAATGACAGCTTGAAGTTTTTTGTGGTAGTTGTGGATGAGGTTCTTTAATTTCTCAGATGGTAAAGCTGGTCATTTTCTTGGCAAAAAGCCTCCAGTTCCTGTAAATTCCTGGGCTGGCAAGAACTGTGAGCTTGAGATCTCCCCAGAGTGGCTCAATGATATTGAGGTCAGGAGACTGACATGGCCACTCCAGAACCTTAACTTTGTTCTGCTGTAGCCAATGACAGGTCGACTTGGCCTTATGTTTTGGATTGTTGTCATGTTGGAACATCCAAGTAAGTCCCATGCACAGCTTCCTGGCTGATGAGTGCAAATTTGCCTCCAGTATTTGCTGATAACATGCTGCATTCATCTTTCCTTCAACTTTTACCAAGTTTCCGGTGCCTTTGTAGCTCACACATCCCCAAAACATCAGCGATGCATCTCCATGCTTTACTGTAGGAATGGTGTTCCTTTCATCATAGGCCTTGTTGACCTCTCTCCAAATATAACGTTTATGGTTGTGGCCAAAAAGTTAAATTTTGGTCTCATCACTCCAAATTACCTTGTACCAGAAGTTTTGAAGCTTGTTTCTGTGCTGCTTGGCATATTGTAGGCAAGACACTTTGTGGCATTTGCACAGTAATGGCTTTCTTCTGGCGACTCGACCATGCAGCCCATTTTTCTTCAAGTGCCTCCTTATTGTGCATCTTGAAACAGCCACACCGCTAGTTTTCAGAGAGTCCTGAATTTCAGCTGATGTTATTTGTGGGTTTGTCTTTGCATCCCAAACAATTTTCCTGGTAGTTGTGGCCGAAATCTTTGTTGGTCTACCTGACCGTGGTTTGGTTTTTACAGAGCCCCTGATTTTCCATTTGTTAATCACGGTTTGAACGCTGCTGACTGGCATTATCAATTCCTTGGATATTTTTTTGTGTCCTTTTCTTGTGCTATACAGTTCAACTACCTTTTCCCGTAGATCCGTTGACAATTCTTTTGCTTTCCCTATGACTTACAATCTAGAAACGTCAGTGGCTGGATGAAAGATGCAAGTCTGTCTGGATCCTAGAAACTCACTCAGCTTTTATGCACACACACTGATTACAAGCAAACATGTCACATGTGAGGATGTTTCCTTTAGAAGCCATTCAAACCCATTTGTGTCAAATTCTGTGCATGTTATCAGGCCAAAATAACCATGGTATGTGAACTTTTGATCAGGGTCATTTGGATGTTTTTGGTTGTCATTAAGATTTAAAAAGAGAAAACACAGTAGTTTGACAATAAATGGCTTCCATTTTCATTTCGTTGCAGTGTGTCGGCCAAGCTATTCACACTAGGTCTCTGTGCAGAATTGTGTTAGTAAACTACAGGCCTACTATTTTAAACCGTGGTTCTCTGTCAGATGTATCACATATAACTGCATTCCAAAATCAGCCATTTCTAGTGAATGTGGAAAATATTGTCCTCCATTTAAAATGGGCAAGGTGCGTGGCCAGAGACGGGGAAGTGGGTGTAATGATTATAGTGCATGAAAAGGCCGAGGCCGTGGCCGTGGGCAGGCTGAATCTGTGCCACAACAAACACCCACATCTTGTCGCTCGACCTTCCTGTTCCAATTACTAGGGGACCGCACAACACCACTATTGAGCACAGAGGAGTACAGGCGAGAGATACACAAATGCACTCCAGCAGAGGCAGGGGAACACTGTCAAAGTTCTGGGACAGTTTTTTCAGACCCTCCCATCGCACGGGCCTTGAGGCACGGGGTACTCTCACAAGGAGGGAGAGGTTTCGGAAGATGCTGAGGGAGTACCGTGCTGACTGTACCAACATCCTCCATGATACCTCTGTGCTATATAATTATTGGGTATCCGAGCTGGACCCGCGGCATGACCTGGCTCTCTATGCCTTGGAGGTCCTCGCCTGTCCTGCCGCTAGCGTTTTGTCAGAGCAGGTTTTTAGTGCCGCTGGTGGAATTATAACCGATAGGCGCATCCGCCTGTCAACTGAAAATGCTGACAGGCTGACTCTTATAAAAATGAACAAGGGGGGGTGTGGCCTGCAAGACAAGGTGGCAGCAGCTTAACTGCATAGCTCCAGCCAGCCAGGATTAAAACCAGCAAAAAGCAGCACACAGCATTGTCCTACAGCCTATTACCTAACACCCAGTGGCGGCAGAACACCCAGGGCCCATGATGACCAGGGGAAGGTCTCAAAAAAGAGGATCCCCGGCGAGACAACAACAAGAACAGTGAGTAAGATGGCACCTGCCTCTCCTGCAACTTTGTCACACTCCTCAGGGGGAGGGGAAGCAGAGAATGTGAAACACAGCAGCAGGGATAATGAGCCCACAGCACCAATGACAAGGGCAGATATGCAAGAATTTCTGGCTGCAATCCGCTCCTCCATGAGGGAAGATATGCAGGCAATGTTGCAGGAGATAAAAGGGGAGATTACTTCCATAGGGGATTGTACTTCCCACATTGAAAACAAGATGGAAGAATATGCCAGAACGATCAATGCCTTGGTAAATGAAAATGAGGCACTCAGGGAAGAGATGTCTCGAGTCACTGGTAAAGTTTATGACTTAGAAGATAGATCCAGACCTAACAATGTGAGGCTTAGGGGAATCCCTGAAGAAGTGCCAGATAAGGATCTCTCTGAGTTCATGCGACGCTTCCTGGTGGCTGTATTACCTGAGGTTGCCCCTAATGAATTAATGGTGGACAGGATTCACAGAACACCGAAGCCCAGACACGTAGATCCTATCCTGCCTAGAGATACCTTGGCACGCATTCATTTCTTCACTACGAAGGACATGTTCCTATACCAACTAAGGAAAACCCCCAGGCTGCCTGAGGAATTTCAAAATCTGCAGGTCTTTCCAGATCTTTCTGCGGCTACCCTGGCAAAGAGAAGAGAATTTGCCCATGTGTGCAGGGCATTGAGAGAGGCCGGCATACGGTATAGATGGGGATTCAACCCAGTAAAACTACTAATACTCAGTGACAGTGGCGTGGTAGCGTGTTTTACCCCTAAACAAGCGGAAGAGAAATTGGTTTCCAGGAAGATTGCCTATGCTCCTAGACAACCTGCTAAGGGCAAGAAAATTGCGCAGGAATGGGTATCGACCTGAAAGAGAGGCGAGGACACTATCCTGGCTGAGATGGAGCTGTTAGGCTATGTGCCCACGTTGCATTTATGAAGCAGAAAATTTCTGCTTCATTTCTGCAAGTCCTCTCCCGGAAAAACGCATGCGGAATTCCGCACGCGTTTATCGCGCATTTTTCGCGCGTTTATCACGCGTTTTCCACATGCGGAATTGCCTTGCGTTTTTTATGCATTGGACAAAGGCAATTCTGCTTGCTTAAACGCAAAATTAATTGACATGCTGCGGATTTTTGAACGCAGCATAAACGCTGCGGAAAAATCCGCAGCATGTGCATAGAACTTGCGGAATCCCATTGGGGACCATGGGGTGCGGGTTACCAAGCGTTTTACAAGCGTTTCAGCTGCGGAAATTCCGCATCAAAAACGCTTGAAAAACGCTACGTGGTCACACAGCCTTAGAGGATTGCTGACCTTTTTTTTCCCCTTTGTTCTTGTTGTTCGGCGGAAGCCGTCTGGTTGGTGATCCTCTGGACTGTGAGAAATCTTGTTGAGTGACAGCGAGATTTGAAAATCTCACGGTACCCGTGGTCAGATTTATGTCTGAAGAATTTACTTTTTTGACTGAAGTTTTCTCTATGTTTTTTTCTGCAGACTTTTTTCCGCTGTGTTTTTTCCTTCTTTTTACTGTTTTTTATTTGTTTTGTTTTTTCCAATTTAACTTGAGGTATATTTCCCCTATTGACGTAACTGCTGATCATTCTAAGAACATATGTGCTTTTTTCAGTGAATGGCTCATGAGGGGTGGTGTGGGGGAGTTGGGGTGGGGGAGGGGGAGAGAAAAATTGGATTTTTGCATGCGGCTCATAACAATTTCCTCCTTTATGTGTAACTATGAGTATACAATTTCTCTCGTTGAATGTGAAAGGGTTAAATTCACCTGACAAACGCTCTATGTTGTGGAGGGAGGTGAGGAAATCGAAGGCAGACATTGTGTGTCTGCAGGAGACGCATTTATTGGCAGCTGATAATCATAGATTGCATCAGGCACAATTCCCCCATATATTCTTTGCAAATGCCCAGACTAAGACAGCAGGAATCTGTATTATGATAAAAAATTCGGTGGCCTTCCAGAACATTCAGATGTGTGCAGACCCCATGGGTAGATACTTGGTGTTGGTGTGTACATTGAATGGGACCCCTCATACGATTTCAGCACTATATGCCCCAAATTCTGCCCAGCTCCCACTTGTGCGAAAAGTCCTCTCTACCATTTCAACACTTAAACAAGGGGAGGTTATTGTATGCGGGGATTTTAACATGCCAATGGATGGTACTTTAGACTGCTCATCTAGATCGGGTCACCCTCAGAGAGAATTGGGCAAGTTGGTCCATGAATTTGGTCTGCACGATTTTTGGAGATACTCTCATGCCAGTGAAAGGGACTATACTTTTCATTCTCTCCGACATGGGTCATATAGTAGGATTGACTTATTCCTAGTAGACAATAGAGCTCTCAATAGATGTATATCTGCGGAGGTTGGAACGGTTACATGGTCTGACCACGCACCGATCTACCTACGTGTACATCTTGCGCACCAATTCAACCCAACACCACACTGGCGACTAAACACCTCTTTATTATTGAATGACTCTATAGTGACAAAAGCAACAGCAGAATTGACATCTTGTTTTGAATTAAACGACAATGGCACAGTTTCTGACGAGACTTTATGGACAGCACACAAAGCGGTGATACGGGGAGTCGTCTTACAACAAGCGTCACAATTGAAAAGAAAGAGGGAGCAACATAGGAATGACCTCCTGACTGAGTTGAAAAAGCTAGAAATATTAAATAAAACCTCCCCCTCCCCGGCTACCACTGAAGCCATATATCAGCTCAGATTTAAACTGCGCTCTGATCTGCTGGCAGTATATGAATATAACCTCCGCAAGTTCCAACTTAGTCACTACGCCATGGGAGATAGGCCGGGAGCCGTTTTGGCCAGGCGGGTCAAGAAAAGGGCTGCAAAATCCAGAATAGATCATCTACGGGACTCGAAAGGGTTGATAGCCAGAAGTCCGAAGGACATAGCTGCAGTCTTTGCTGCATACTATAAATCTTTATATAACCTAAAAGATGATGTTGATACCCCACAGCCACAACAGTCAGATATTGATCAATATTTGAGTGATTTGAAGCTCCCGAAGGTTTCCCGGGAACAGTTACAAATATTGAATGCCCTCTTCACAGAAGTAGAACTGAAAGATGTTATTAATTCATCCAAATGTCACAAGACCCCTGGCCCAGACGGCATGGCTAATGAGTACTATCGTGGTTTCCAAAAAATTCTTACCCCATACCTTATCAGGTTATATAATACCTGGAGAGACTCGGGAAAGGTAGCAGTACCTAATTTGGAGGCTACGATCGTCACATTGCCTAAGCCTGGAAAGACCCCTGATTCTCCAGGTAATTTTAGACCAATAGCACTTTTGAATAGTGATGTAAAGATTTTTACCAAGCTCTTGGCTGTTAGACTAAATTGTGTCGTTCCTTCCCTGAAAAGCTAAAGATGGTACGAGGAGGATGTTGGATCTGATCAGAGTGGCAAAGTTGAGCGGCCTCCCCAGTGCACTCCTGTCGCTAGATGCTGAGAAAGCGTTTGATAGGGTGCACTGGGGATACCTTAAAAGTGTTTTGCTTAAATTTGAACTAAAACGACCTATTCTGTCTGCGATTAACGCATTGTACTCCACTCCTTCCGCTAAGGTTTTGACGTCTGGTTTCCTCTCTGAATCCTTCCCCATAACACATGGGACACGGCCGGGCTGCCCCTTATCTCCAGTCATATTTGCTTTATGTATGGAGCCCTTGGCTGAAAAGATTAGAAATAACTCAGAGATTTCGGGCATCTCGGTGGGGTTGTCCTCCCACAAAATCGGTCTTTATGCAGACGATGAGGTTATCCCGTGCACTGATCTGGACAGGTCCCTCTCTGCCATTATGTCCGATCTCAAAACGTTTACAAACATCTCGTATTATAAACTGAATGCAGCTAAGACGGTTGTCCTGCCGATTTTTGTTCCGTTGTCACTTAGGCAAAGACTGGAAGGGGCATACCCTTTTCAGTGGGCTCAGGAAGGAATGACGTATTTGGGTATCACCTTAACCCTTTCAAAACAATTGGTGGAAGTAAATTTTACTAGACTGATAAATACGGTGCGGGAGGAGCTGGCGGTATTACAAAACGTTGTTGCATCGTGGATAGCCAGGATAAATATTTTTAAAATGAAGGTCCTTCCAAAAATTTTATACTATTTTAGGTGTATCCCAATTAAAATCCCTTCTAAAATCATAAATACCCTTCAAAGACTGGCTAATAGTTACGTTTGGGACAATAGGAGACCGAGGGTGTCTGATAGACTTCTGTATTATCCATATAACATGGGAGGGATGGGCATGCCCAATCTCATAGCCTACTATAGAGCGGCGGTCTTGACGGGAATCAGGGACTGGTGGAACATGGACAGCGGCCACAAATGGTTGCAAATAGAGTCCTTACTTGCCCGAAACCATTCTACCAGATTGATATTGGAGACAGAAGTAGTGAAGCGAAGCACTCTGGTCGCCGTGTTACCAATATCGGAGGCTACTATGCATTGTTGGAGGAATTTGGCATCCAAACTGCTGTTACTCCCCAGGACTGAGATCTCTTTACGAGCTCTAGAATATCATATTCCATATATTAACCTTCAACGTTGGGTGACAGATGGAGTTCAATCACTAGCAGACCTGTTGAAGGACAATGTAATAATTCCTTCTGGCAAACTAGTTATGAGATTCCCGGACCTACGGCCCTTGTTTTACCAGTATTTGCAAATAAGGCATTTACTTCACTCTACACAGACATCCCCCTTTTTTATTCTACCTAAGGCTAAAAGAGCTATGAGTTATTTTCTCCACTCTAAGACCGGTTCTAAGGGGGTTTCTATACTTTATAGGGCTCTAAACGACCCAGATCTGGACGATAAATTGACGTATATGACTCGTTGGGAACGGGATCTAAGAATTTCGATGGACCCTCAGGACTGGCGGGATGGTTTGGATGAGGTCCAGTGAGTTTCGTCGTGTTTAAACCACCTAGAGCAGCTTAAAAAGACGCACATGAGATGGTACTACTACCCGGCACAGATGGTACACTTCGGGTCTGAATCATCATCTTTATGTTGGAGAGGATGCAATGGGGAAGGCTCGTTGGGCCACATGTGGTGGTTTTGTCCAAAACTTCAATCACTATGGGGGGCATTGGATAGTTTGATATGGGATGTACTGGGGACTCACCTGGAGATAACACCTAGTATGGGAATACTTCATATAGGATTAATGGATGTCCCCTGGGAAATTAGAGGAATTTTGTCACATATTCTGATCGCAGTTAGATCAGCTATCGCGGCTAAATGGAAAGGAGTGGGCATCCCTACGGTGGGGGAGATAGTGACCAGACTAAACACGAACTGTCAATATGAAAGGGCTCTGGCACACACACTCAAGGCAAAGAAGAAAACTGATAAAATATGGGAACCTTGGTTAAACAGCCCATTGTTTATACATGGGGAACGTTGAGGAAGCGGGATATTTTGTGCGCCGTTCTGAGTTTGGGTGACGCGTGGGACGATTCTGGGCCCCTCTCCCTACCTTGCACCTCCGATCTTGCAATAGAGAAAATATGAGCCATGCGACATTCACAGCACTTACAGATATAAATTATTTCTCACAACCATCTAATATATGGGGAATTTAATGTAATTAATCCATTCTTTTTTCTTTTGTTTTCTTTTATGTATATGTATTTTCCTTTTATTTTATTTTTATACTGTTAATTTTGTACATTTTGTAAGCCCAGAGGTTGGGGCACAGTTTTGGGCATCTGTTGGCCCTAGAGATTGTATGTTCTGATTTTTGTGCAAAATTCAATAAACACATTGTTTAAAAAAAAAAAAATGAACAAGGGTTGGATTGGGACAGACTTCTCAATACCACTGAATGATAGCAGCATAGCATAAACTCAAATACAGTGTCTTTTTTTTGGGAGGTCTAACTATTCCTATGCACCTCTGTCTTCACACCCAGACATGGGTATATTCTTCCTGATTTTGTATTCTTGCTCTTGTCCGCCTCCTTCTCCTCATCCTCCACCACCATACCACCACCATATCTACGTCTCTTGCAAGGGGCATTGGAGTTGCTCCAAATTTTTGGCAGCCATTGCTTCACTGCATAGGCAAACAATATGGGAGACCCACTTCCTAATCATGGGAACATTGTTTTCAGGAGGCTCTCTGACCTCTACATCTCTTGCAAGGAACATTGGAGGTCCTCCAAATTTTTGGCAGCTGTTGCATTCACTGCATAGGCAAACAGTATGGGAGACCCACTTCCTAATAATGGGAACATTGTTTGCAGGAGGTTCTCCGACCTCTACATCTCTTGCAAGGGGCATTGGAGTTTCTCCAAATTTTTGGCAGCCGTTGCATTCACTGCATGGGCAAACAATATGGGAGACCCACTTCCTAATAATGGAAACACTGTTTTTAGGAGGCCCTCTGACCTCTACGTCTCTTGCAAGGGGCATTGGAGTTTCTCCAAATTTTTGGCAGCCATTGCATTCACTGCATAAGCAAGAACAGTTTGGGAGACCCACTCCTTTCTAATGGGAACATTTCATTACTGTGGCCCAGCTCTATGTGTCTTTTGGCAGCCGTTGGACTCACTGCATACCCTATAACTGGATAGCAGACCCGCTCCTTTCTAATGGGAATATGTAGTTACTGAGGCCCAGCTCTATGTGTCTTTAAATTGGTACTGGGGTTTTTCCTAAATGTTGGCAGCCGTTGGACTCACTGTATACCCTATAACTGTATAGCAGACCTGCTCCTTTCTAATGGGAACATGTCGCTACTGAGGGCCAGCTCTATGTGTCTTTAAATTGTTATTGGGGTTTTTCCCAAATTTTGGCAGCCCTTGCAGTCACTGCATGGGCATTACCACTATAGGAGACCCACTCCTTTATAATAGGAACATTTTTTTTTACTGAGGCCCTCCTCTATGTCTCTTCAAAGGGGTATTGGGGAACATCCAAATTTTTGGCAGCCCTTGCAGTCACTGCATACCCAATAACAGTATAGGAGACACACTCTTTAATAATGCGAACAACAAAGCATAGCCGACTGCTGGCCCCTTAAGAATAGTAAGGGCCACCTGATGGCCCTATAAAAATAGTCTTTTTGACTTTCAGAGTCGATCCTTCATAAATGAAACAGGATGTGTCTGATTATGTCTCACACATCACATGGCAAGATGAGGTAGTAAAATGTTAAAATGACATTTACCAGTGAATGTATTTTTCACTGTTGAAAGCAATGCAAAAGTGCAAAAACGCATCAAAAATGCTACTTGTGAACATAGCCCAAGGTGTGGAGGAGCATTTTTGGTTTTGTATATTTATTTTGCCTTATACAGTGGGTACGGAAAGTATTCAGACCCCTTTAAATTTTTCACTCTTTGTTTCAACGCAGCCATTTGGTAAATTCTAAAAAGTTCATATTTTTTTCTCATTAAAGTACACGCTGCACCCCACCTTGACTGAAAAAAACAGAAATGTAGAAATTTTTGCAAATTTATTAAAAAAGAAAAACCGAAATATCACATGGTCATAAGTATTCAGACCCTTTGCTCAGACACTCATATTTAAGTCACATGCTGTCCATTTCCTGGTGATCCTCCTTGAGATGGTTCTACTCCTTCATTGGAGTCCAGCTGTGTTTAATTAAACCGATAGGACTTGATTTGGAAATGCACACACCTGTCTATATAAGACCTCACAGCTCACAGTGCATGTCAGATCAAATGAGAATCATGAGCTCAAAGGAACTGCCCAAGGAGCTCAGAGACAGAATTGTGGCAAGGCACAGAACTGGCCAAGGTTACAAAAGAATTTCTGCATTACTCAAGGTTCCTAAGTAGTGATGGGCGAGCACTAAAATGCTTGGGTGCTCGATACTCGGGCCAAGCAAATTGGAATGCTCGGATGCTCGACCCAAGCAACGAGCCCAATGTAAGTGTATGTGAAACTTGAGGATTTTTCAGGCAGCTCCCCCTGGCGGTCTGCAGAGACCTAAAAATTGCCCAAATCGATGGGAACAGTGCTCAAATGACAGGGGAACAGCATGGGGAAGACCCCTGGAAGCATTTCTGACTCCCAGGTCACTGCTGTGAACAATGTTGTCAGAGGTATTACGCCACTTTTACTGACTCACAATAGAACATACAAAAACAAAAACAAATGGATTTTCCTGGGAAATATGTTAAGGGACATCCTTTCCAGGGTAATGACTTGTATATAAGGCAAAATAAATAACCAAAACCAAAAATACTCCTCCACACCTTGGGCTATGTTCAAACATAGCGTTTTTGATGCGTTTTTGCACTTTTGCATTGTTTTCTACCGTGACAAATGCATTCACGGGAGATGTCATTTTAACATTTTACAACCTTATCTGGCCATGTGGTGTGTGAGACATGATCAGACACATCCTGTTTCATTTATGAAGGAGGGACTCTGAAAGTCACAAAGCTAATTTTATAGGGCCATCAGGCGGCCTTTACTATTCTTAAAGGGTCAGCAGTCGGCCCTCACTATTGCTAGAGAGCCATCAGCCGGCCATGCTTTGTTGTTCCCATTACTAAAGAGTGGGTCTCCTATACTGTTATTGCATATGCAGTGAGTGGCAGGGCTGCCCAAAATTTGGACGCACTCCAACACCCATTTGAAAATTTTGACGCACCCCCATACTACTTTGAAGAGACTTAGAGGAGGGCCTCCTGAAAACAATGTTCCCATTATTAGGAAGTGGGTCTCCCATACTGTTTTCCTATGCAGTGAATGCAAGGGCTGCCAAAAATTTGGACCTACTCCAATGCCCCTTGGAAGGGACGTAGAGGAGGGCCTCCTGAAAAAAATGTTCCCATTAGTAGGAAGTGGGTCTCCCATTGTATTTGCCTATGGGAATGCAAGGGTTGCCAAAAATTTGGAGGCACTCCAATGTCCCTTGGAAGAGACATGGAGGTCAGAGGGACTCCTGAAAACAATGTTCCCATTATTAGGAAGTGGGTCTCCCATTGTGTTTGCCTATGCAGTGAATGCAAGGGTTGGCAAAAATTTGGAGGCACTCCAATGCCCCGTGGTAGAGACGTGGAGATCAGAGGGTCTCCTGAAAACAATGTTCCCATTATTAGGAAGTGGGTCTCCCATAGTGTTTGCCTATGCAGTGAATGAAGGGTTGCCAAAAAATTTGGAGGCACTCCAATGCCCCTTGGATGAGACGTGGAGGTCAGAGGGCCTCCTGAATACAATGTTCCAATTATTAGGAAGTGGGTCTCCCATAGTTTTGGCCTATGCAGTGAATGCAAGGGCTACCAAAAATTTGGAGGCACTCCAATGCCCCTTGGAAGAGACGTAGAGGGCCTAATGAAAAAATGTTCCCATTATTAAGAAGTGGGTCTCCCATAGTGTTGGTTTATGCAGTGAATGCAAGGGCTGCCAAATATTGGGAGGCACTCCAATGCCCCTTGGAAGAGACGTAGAGGGCATCATGAAAAAATGTTCCCATTATTAGGAAGTGGGCCTCCCATAATGTTGGCCTATGCAGTGAATGCAAGGGCTAAAAAAAAATTGGGAGGCACTCCAATGCCCCTTGGAAGAGACGTAGAGGTCAGAGGGCCTCCTGCAAACAATGTTCCCATTATTAGAAAGTGGGTCTTCCATAGTGTTGGCCTATGCAGTGAATGCAAGGGCTGCCAAAAATTGGAAGGCACTCCAATGGCCCCTGGAAGAGACGTAGAGGGCCTCATGAAAAAAAATGTTCCCATTATTTACAAATGGGTCTCCTATTGTGTTTGCCTATGCAGTGAATGCAAGGGTTGCCAAAAATTTGGAGACACTCCAATGCCCATTGGAAGAGACGTGGAGGTCAGAGGGCCTCCTGAAAACAATGTTCCCATTATTAGGAAGTGGGTCTCCCATTGTGTTTGCCTATGCAGTGAATGCAAGGGTTGCCCAAAATTTGGAGGCACTCCAATGCCCCTTGGAAGAGACGTAGAAGGCCTCATGAAAAAATGTTCCCATTATTAGGAAGTGGGTCTCCCATAGTGTTGGCCTATGCAGTGAATGCAAAGACTGACAAAAATTGGGAGGCACTCCAATGCACCTTGGAAAAGACGTGGAGGAGGGCCTCATAAAAAATGTTCCCATTAGAAAGGAGTGGATCTCCTATACTTGTAATGCCCATGCACTAAGTGTATGGGTGACAAACATTTACCCCTGGGGGGGTATACATGGACATACTGTATAAAAAAAAAATTACGGGCATCATAAACACCCTTTAAAAAAATTATGTGGGTGTTGCATCACGGACCACGGTCACCCTGGTGATATGGTGGTGGAGGATGAGGATGAGGAGAAGGAGGAGGACAAGAGCAAATAGCCAAAATCAGGAAACGTATACCCATGTGTAGGTGTGAAAAGGTATATGGGAATACACCTCCCAAAAAAAGACACTGGATTTGAGTTTACGCTGCTATCATTCAGTGCTGTTGGGAAGATTGGCTCAATCCAGCCCTTTTTCATTTTTATAAGAGTCAGCATGTCAGCATTTTCAGTTGACAGGTGGATGCGCTTATCAGTTATAATTCCACCAGCGACACTAAAATCCCGCTCTAATAAAACGCTATTGGCAGGGCAGACCAGGACTTCCAAGGCGTAGAGAGCCAGTTCATTCCACATGTCCAGCTTGGATACCCAATAATTATAAGGCACAGAGGAATCACGGAGGACGTTGGTATGGTCGGCAAGGTTCTCCCTCAGCATCTTCCCAAACTTTGCACTCCTTGTGAAAGTACACCGCGCCTCATGGCCTGTGCAATGGGAGGGGCTTGGAAAACTCTCCCAGAACTATGACAGTGTTCCCCTGCCTCTGCTGGATTGGAGTTGTGTCTCTCTCGCCTGTACTCCTTGGTTGTCCAACGAACTGTGACCTCTGCCGCCAGCATTTTCAGATGGGAATTTTTTTAATAGCTCCGCAACAAGGGCCTTCTGGTACTTCCCCATTTTTGTAGACCTGTCCACCTCAGGAATAAGAGATATAAAGTTCTCCTTGTAGCGTGGGTCTAGAAGTGTCACCAACCAGTAATGACTGTCACCCAAAATGCGAGGGTCACGGGAAAGCCAGCGTAACATAAACTCAGCCACGCGTGCCAGACTGCTAACAAGCAAGACTTCCGTGTCCTCACCAAGAGGACAACTGACCTCCTCCTCCCTGTCCTCATGCCATCCACGCTGAACAGACGGAATGACTGTTGTGCAGGTAGTACCGTCTATAGCGCATGAAACTAGCTCCTGTGCCTTCTCCTCCTCCTCTTCCTCATTGTCACCCAATCCACATTGGGATGAGATGAGGCTGGGCTGTGTGTAATCACCCTGTATGGTTCCTTGCTCCATCTCATCATGCTTCGCCTGCAATGCATCCTCTTTGATTGTGAGCAGAAAGCGTTTCGGAAGACAGAGAAGCGGGATGGTGACGCTAATTATGGCGTCATCGCCGCTCACCATCTTGGTGGAGTCCTCAAAATTTTGGAGGACTGTACAGATGTCTGACATCCATGTCCACTCCTGAGGTCTTATGTGTGGAGTCTCAACTGAATACTGACGGCCTTGTTGATGCTTGTAGTCAACTGCCATCTTCTGCTCACAAATCCTTCCCAACATCAGCAGTGTAGAGTTCCAACGCGTGGGGACATCACACACCAGTCTGTGCAAACGCTGCTGAAGCAAGGCAGGGGCGGCGGAAGCTGTAGTTAACTTTTTAAAATGGGCACCCAGGCAGCGTACGTTGACAAGCAGATCCGGCAGCTCCGGGTAGGTTTTGAGAAACCGCTGAACCACGAGGTTAAGCACATGGGCCAGGCATGGTACATGTGTGAGCTCGCCTCGCCTCAGAGCCGCCACCAGGTTCCGGCCATTGTCACACACGACCATGCCTGGCTGTAGGTTCAGCAGTTTGAGCCACAGATCTGCCTGCTCTTTCAGAGCTGTCCACAACTCTTCAGCATTGTGCGGTTTGTCACCTAAGCATATTAGCTTCAGCATAGCCTGTTGCCGCTTGGCCGAGGCAGTGCTGCAGTGCTTCCAGCTTGTGACTGATGTGGTCATTTCGGAGATGGAGGCTGAAGAGGAGGAGGAGGCTGAGGAGGATGAGGTGCAGGAGCTGTAGACCGTGGGGGCAACCCTGATTGACCTAGGGCCCACAATCCTTGGCGTCGGGAGGATGTGTTCCGTCCCTAGGTCCGACTGGGTCCCGGCTTCCACTATGTTAACCCAGTGTGCCGTCAGCGAGATGTACCGTCCCTGCCCACAAGCACTTGTCCATGTGTCCGTGGTTAGGTGGACTTTACCGGTAACTGCGTTGTTGAGTGCACGGCTAATGTTTTGGGACACGTGCTTGTGTAATGTGGGGACGGCACACCGGGAGAAATATTGACGGCTGGGGACCAAGTACCAGGGGACGGCCGCCGCCATCAGGTTGTGGAATGTTTCCATCTCCACGAGCCTAAAAGGCAACATTTAGAGCGCTAGCAGTCGTGAAATGTGAGAATTTAGTAGTGTGGCCTGTGGGGCGTTGGCTGCATATTTGCGCTTGCGTTCCGAGGACTGGGGTATGGACAACTGAACGCTGCGCTGGGAAAAGGACATGGACGTGCTTCCTGATGCTGCTACTTGAGAGTGTGCAACGACAGGTGCAGGGCAGGAGGCATCTTCGCATGCACCATGGACAGGGGATTGGCTTGCATGCACAACAGCGGAAGAAGCAATGGTGCCACCCGCAGACACTGTTCCTGGACCCTGGGGTTCGGCCCACAAAGCCGGGTGCTTTGCTGACATGTGCCTGATCATGCTGGTGGTGGTCAGGCTGGTCGTTTTGCCACCCCTGCTGATGCTGGCCTGGCAGGTGGTACAAATGGCCTTTTTGGGGTTATCGGCAGAGTCTTTAAAAAACAACCAGACTCGGGAAGACCTATTAGTTGTACTGGCAACTTCCTTCGTGTTGGTGTTACGGGGAGCAGTTGCCTGCCTTCTGTCACCACACTGCTTCTTCCTGCCTGTTGGGGTGCTCTGCCTCCCTCCCCATGTGTGCTGCTGTCCTCGCTCTGCATGTCCTCCTGCCAGGTTGGGTCAGTTACTATATCATCCACCACCTCGTCTTCCACTTCCACACCCTGGTCCTCCTCCTGACTTTCTGGCAATTGTGTCTCATCATCGTCCACCTCTTGTGATACTTTCCCACCGTCGCCTTCGTATGACCGTGGCTGCTCAAATATTTGGGCATCGCTACACGTGATCTCCTCTTGCCCCGCTTCAAGTGGACCGGGCGAGAGGCCCGAATCTATAAATGGAAAAGTGAACAGCTCTTCAGAGTGTCCAAGTGTGGGATCAGTTGTCTCTGGGTACTCGGCATGGTGGGAGGAAGGAGGATCAGGGTGAGGAATATGCGGTCCAGACTCACGGCTACTGAGACTTGACCGTGTGGAAGACAGGGTGGTGGTGGTGGCTAAGTGACTGGAAGCATTATCCGCTATCCAACCAACAACCTTTTGACACTGCTCTGGGTTCAATAGTGGTGTGCTGCGGTCCCCTAGAAATTGGGACAGGAAGGTCAGGCGAGAAGATGTGGGTGTTTGTTGTGGAACAATTTCGGCTTGCCCATGGCCTTGTCCTTGGCCTCTGCATGCACCATTACCATCACGTCCAGTTCCCCGTCCCTTGCCATGTGCCTTGCCCATTTTAAATGGAGGACAGTATTTTCCACGCTCACTACAAATGACTGAGTTTGGAGCGAACTTATATGTGATCCGTGTGATCGAGAAAACAGAGTTTTAAATACCTGGCCTGTAGGTAAGTAGTTTGAACAGCAAGCTGCGGTGAATTGCATCCATGACACACTAAAGGAAATTTTTAATGGAGGCCAGAAATGGCAGTATTTTCTGACAACGTCTAAGTGATCCGTTTGACAGAGAAAACAGAGTTTTAAATAGCTGGATTTCTAGCGCTCTAATATGGAAAGGACCAGGCTCTATTCTGCAGTGCCAACAAGCAAATGGTGCAGAAAAAATGGTGTTCTCTGGATTGCTTTTTAAGCAAATAATGAGGATTAAGATCCAAACAAAAGTATTACTGGCCCCTGAGACCTGGGCCTTTGTATAGAAATATCTAACAGCAGCAGAAGGCAGAATTGGAATAGAGCCTCTTGTGCTATATGCACTGCAGTCTGCTATATACACTGCCTGCCTATACACCCTGCCTGCCTGATATTTCTGCAGATGGATTAGTCCTCAGAAGGACTGTTTGTTAAGATGGATATGTGTAATGTACGGTTTTTCTCTCTACACTACCTAATACACAAGCAAATCTCTCCCTGACGCAGCAGCACCTCTCCCAAAACAAGCAAATGGCGCTGAAAAACTGTGTTCTCTGGATTGCTTTTTAAGCAAATAATGAGGATTAAGATCCAAACAAATAATTGGAAAATAATTATGACATGGTAGGTGACTCGCCCCCTGGGCCGTGGGGCACTCGGAACCGGGCTTCAGGGCAATGCTGGGAGTAGTAGTGGTGACCCGGTTCCGTGGCTCAGGGTGGTCAGACCAGTGGTAGTCTGCTATGTGCTGTAGGTAATGTCCGACTACGCCACCCGTGGATTGCGGTCAGTGCGAACCGCTGCTGCAAGGCAGACCGCTGGGGCTGATGGTGTGTGCAGCTGAGGTAGTGTAACTCCCCACGGGAAGAGTGCAGCCCCAGGGCAATGTAGTGCATTGTGGGGGTGATGGTGCAGGGAGTCCCAGTACCGTTAGTGCTGGTGAAGCAAAAAGCACAAAGACAACGTGTTGCAGTCCAGGGTCTTTTACTCACAGTTCGTATATTCCCAGTCACTTCTGTCAGCAATGACCGCTCGAGCCGTGCTGCGTCCACCAGGTGAGGGGCTCGGTCAACCCCCAGGCAGTTCAGGAATATGGCACAGGACCCCTTCCATCCTTTCTCTGGCCTGCCCCACCAGTGACCAACTTTTGTCCAGCTACCGCGGATCTGCGCGGGTAAACGTGGGCCCCGTTCCCCGCTGTCCTATATGGTGCCTTCCTAGCAGGTTTGGTGAGGTGTCGCACCAATAAATGATCACGACCCCCGGTCTTTGGCTGAGGGTAGTTTCTCCTCCACCAACTTGGGATCCGGTACCCTTAATCTGCCTGACCCTTCACCCGGTATTCTCATGGGCTCTTAGGGTCCCTTCTGCCTTCTTGTTTCTGAGCCCTTCTACACTTTGGGTACTTCTCTTTTCTTTGCTGTTCCTTTCTGTTCCTTTCTGTTTCTGTTCCTTTCTGTTTCTGTTCCTTTCTTCTGGCTCCGGCCTTCACTCTAGGCCTGCCTCGTGGAGCTGGGCCCAGACTGAGCCACAGCTCCCTGTCAGCTCTCTCTGGCTGAACTCCTTCCCTTCTCCTGAACTCTCTGACCCAGAACTAAGATGGTGCCCACCTTATATACCCTCCCCTAGTGTGTGAGCTCAGGTGACCAGCAACCAATGAGCTCCTATCTATGCTCAGAAACCGTCCCCTTCTGCTCCTACATCACTGGGTTTTCCTCCCCCCTCCCCACTCCAGCCAGGGACATATTCTGTCGTGCCTGCATACTAATGGGAGCACCGTTGAGCTGTCCCCCGGAAATGGGGTGTGTGTGATGCATGCATACTCCATCCTTACCTGGGAGTGGAATACCACACCTCTGGTTGAGGTGCAATACCCCTGTAGCAACCGAACCCTCGGGGCGCTACATAGGGATATCTGAGACGTGGCTGGACGAGAGCCATGACTGGGCAGTTAATTTACAGGGCTATAGTCTGTTCAGAAATGACCGTACAAACAAGCGAGGGGGGGGGGTGTTTATATGTAAAATCATCCTTAAAACCTGTCTTGCGGGAGGATATATGTGAATCTAATGAAAATGTAGAGTCCCTGTGGGTGGAGATAAGGGGAGGGGGAAAAATAATAAATTACTGATAGGGGTTTGTTATAAGTCTCCAAAAATAATGGAAGTAGCGGAGAATATCCTCGTAAAGCAAATAGATGAAGCAGAGACTCGAGGAGAAGTCATTATTATGGGAGACTTCAACTACCCTGAAATACATTGGGGGACAGAAACATGTAGTTCAAGCAAAGGAAATAGGTTTTTGACTACTATGAGAGACAATTACCTTTCACAACTGGTTCAGGACCCAACAAGAAGGGGGGCACTGCTAGACCTAATATTAACCAATAGGCCAGACCGCATATTAAATATACGAGTTGGGGGTCACTTGGGTAATAGTGATCACAAAATAATACGTTTTCATGTAACCTTTAATAAGATGTGTAGTAGAGGGATTACAAGGACACTAAACTTCAGGAAGGCAAATTTCCAACGGTTAAGAGATGATCTTAGTGCAATAAAATGGGACGATATCCTGAGACATAAAGCTACACAAAGCAAATGGGAGACATTTATTAACATCCCGAATAGGACCTGTGCACAATATATACCCCTTGGGAATAAACATGCTAGAAATAGGAGGAAACCACTATGGCTAAATAGAGCTGTAAGGGGCGCAATAAGTGACAAAAAGAAAGGATTTAGAGAACTAAAGCAAGTAGGTAGTGATGAGGCATTAAATAAATATAGAAAATTAAGTAAATTATGTAAAAAACAAATCAAGGCAGCAAAGATTGAGGCAGAGAGAATCATTGCCAGAGAAAGTAAAAATAACCCCAAAATATTCTTTATCTACATAAATAGTAAAAAAATAAAAAATTATAGTGTTGGCCCCCTTAAAAATAGTCTGGGTGAAATGGTGGATGAGGATGAGGAAAAAGCCAATATGCTAAATGATTTTTTTTCAACCGTATTTACACAAGAAAAACGCATGACAGAAAACATGATTAGTGATAACAAAAATTCTCCAGTAAATGTCACTTGCTTAACCCAGCAGGAAGTACGGCGGCGTCTAAAGATCACTAAAGTTGACAAATCCCCAGGCCCAGATGGGATACACCCGCGAGTACTGCAGGAATTAAGTAACGTCATAGATAGACCATTATTTTTAATCTTTAAAGATTCCATAATAACAGGGTCTGTACCACAGGACTGGCGTATAGCAAATGTGGTGCCAATATTCAAAAAGGGGACAAAAACTGAACTTGGAAATTATAGGCCGGTAAGCTTAACCTCTACTGTGGGTAAAATCCTGGAGAGTTTCCTAAGAGATGCTATGATAGAGTATCTGAAGAAGAATAACCTTATGACCCAATATCAACATGGGTTTACGAGGGACCGTTCCTGTCAAACTAATCTGATCAGTTTTTATGAGGAGGCAAGTTCTGGACTGGACCAAGGAAATGCAGTGGATGTTGTGTATATGGACTTTTCAAAAGCTTTTGATACGGTTCCACACAAAAGGTTGATACATAAAATGAGAACAATGGGGATAAGGGAAAATATATGTATGTGGGTTAAGAATTGGCTCAGTGATAAGAAACAAAGGGTGGTTATTAATGGAAAACACTCAGACTGGGTCTCAGTTAACAGTGGGGTACCACAGGGGTCGGTATTGGGCCCCCTTCTTTTTAACATATTTATTAATGACCTTGTAGGGGGCATACAGAGTAATATTTCAATATTTGCAGATGACACTAAACTCTGCAGGGTAATCAATACAGAGGAGGACAATTTTATATTACAGGAGGATCTATGTAAACTAGAAGCTTGGGCTGATAAATGGCAAATGAGCTTTAATGGGGATAAATGTAAGGTAATGCACTTGGGCAGAGGAAATAAAATGTATATGTGACACCCCAGGGGTCTGGTTGCCACAGTAATAGAGATATTATGTCTGAGAGCAAGTGGGAGGTTTCTCTGGTCAGGAGCCCTAAGCATGCAACACGGCCCACCAAGACCTGGGAGGGGAGGAATCTGCCCTTATAAACTGGGTCTGGGGCGGGATTAGTGGAGTGAAGTCCCAGACAGAGATGCAGTCTGGTCTGGAGGACAGCAGACACAGGGAAAGTGACAACAGGAGCTCTGTAGGAGCAGGAGTGAGTGCCAGAGGCTGGAAGCTAGATAGCTCGCCTTGGCTGAAGACACTAACCCGGACACGGAGTCCGAGGCTGTGGGGACATCCAGGTCCAGCAGCAGAATCCAACCGGCAGGGGATTCCATGTCCTCTGGCCTTAGAAACCCGAAGGCACGGTCACAAGCAAGGGACCAGCACCGCCATCGTGAAGCGGAGGTTAACGGAAGGCCCCAATTCACCGGCCATACGGGTGAGCACCACACGGTATACTCAGGGACGTGGGCTATTTCTACCCGCATAGAGCAAGGTAGCCAGGAAAGAGTGCAGATAGTCGGGGAGGCCTACAACTCCACCTGGCCAGGGGAGATCCTGCTTGCTCACAGACTGACCAGGCCCCTACTGCTAACCAGTACTCCCGGGAGGGTCTGCTTTATACCATCAGTAAAGACCCTGAACTGCACCACACGTCTCTGTGATTCCTTGCCGCACCAGCACCATTACTACTGGGACGCTCACACCATCACTCCCATCATCCACATTAGCTGCCCTGAGGCAATACTTCTCCCGTGGGGAGTTATCCCATACTCGGCTGCGCAAACAACATCAGCCTCAGCGGTCGGCAGCGCAGCGGCGGTCCCCACTGACCGCAATCCACGGGTGGCGTAGTCGGACATTTGCTATTACATTAAGACTGCCACTGGTTTGACCGCCCTGGGCACGGATCGGGTCACCGCCACGGAGAACTACAACCCTCAGCATCCCAGCGATCCGGCTCCGGGTATCCCCCTGCACAGCACAGGCCCAGGGGGCGCGTCATATAATTATATGCTTAATTGTAAAACACTGGGCAAAACTGTAACTGAAAAAGACCTGGGTGTATTGGTGGACGACAAGCTCACGTTTAGTGGCCAGTGTCAGGCAGCTGCTGCAAAGGCAAATAAAATAATGGGATGTATTAAAAGAGGCGTAGATGCTCATGAGGAGAACATAATTTTACCTCTATACAAGTCATTAATGCGACCACACTTAGAATACTGTGTACAGTTCTGGTCTCCGGTGTATAAGAAAGACATAGCTGAACTAGAGCGGGTGCAGAGAAGAGCGACCAAGGTTATTAGAGGACTGGGGGGTCTGCAATACCAAGACAGGTTATTACACTTGGGGTTATTTACTGTGGAAAAAAGAAGGCTTAGGGGTGATCTTATTACTATGTACAAGTATATGAGGGGGCACTACAAAGACCTTTCTACTGATCTTTTTACTCTGAGGCCTGAGACGGGGACAAGGGGGCATCTTCTACGTCTGGAGGAAAGAAGGTTTAAACATAATCACAGACGGGGATTCTTTACTGTAAGAGCAGTGAGATATGGAACTCTCTGCCGCATGATGTTGTAATGAGTGATTCACTGTTAAAATTTAAGAAGGGCCTGGATGCCTTTCTTGAAAAGTTTAATATTACAGGTTATAAATACTAGATTCCTTGATAGGGCGTTGATCCAGGGAACTAGTCTGATTGTCATATGGAGTCGGGAAGGAATTTTTTTCCCCAATGTGGAGCATAGTGTTTGCCACATGTTTTTTTTTTGCCTTCCTCTGGATCAACATGTTAGGCTATGGGTTGAACTAGATGGACTTAGTCTTCCTTCAACCTTAAAAACTATGCTACTATGTAAAAGTATTCCTGGCCCCTGAGACCTGGGCCTTTGTATAGAAATATCTAACAGCAGCAGAAGGCAGAATTGGAATGGAGCCTCTTGTGCTATATGCACTGCAGCCTGCTATATACACCGCCTGCCTATACACCCTGCCTGTGACGCGCCCCCTGGGCCGTGGGGTACTCGGTGCCGGGCCGGTCGATGGTAGGGGAGATGTCACAGTGGCGGCGACCCGGTCCATGACCCAGGGCGGTCAATCAAAAGGGGAATATTATTTACAGGGGATTTATAGTTTTTATGAAATGTTCGTGACGCCACCTGTGGTATGCGGCTAAACGGAGCTGCCGCTGCGGAGCAGGTCCTCTGGAGCTGGTGTGAATGCAGCAGAGTTGGTTTAGCTCTCCACAAGTAGAGCTTAGCTCCAGGGCAGTGTAGATGTTGCTGTTATGGTGTAGTGCAGAGGATGGCGCAGATAATGATCACAGAGACAGTAAGGTGCAGTCCTCAGGGTTTACTCACGGTTTCTTAGACTTCCAGTTACCAGTACTAGAGTAACTTCCCACGGCGTCCTGTGCTTACTCAGGGAGGGGTTCAGCAAACTCCCAGGTCATAGTTTGTAAAGCCGAATAAAGACTTGCGTCCATCAAGTTCGACCTGTAAGTTCTGTAGTTGCTAAAGTTGATCCAGGGGAGGGCAAAAACCCCAAATGATTTAGCCAATCTTCACCTGAGGAAAAATTCCCTCCCGACTCTGAAACCAGCAGTCAGAATAAATCCCTGTATCAACCTACTATTTTATTCTATTTTTAAGTATATGCAGAAATCTGCCTGGTATCTAGAAAAGCATCCAGTCCCCGCTTGAACTGGTGTAGTGAATCCGACATTACCGTCTCCTCACTCAGTGAATTCCATATTCTCACTGCTCTTACCGTAAAGAACCCCTTCCTATGCTGGTGCTGAAACCTTTTCTCTTCCAGTCTTAGTGAGTGCCCTCTTGTTCCTGTAATATCCCTCCTTTTGAACAAATCCCGGGCAAGGTCTCTATACTGTCCCCTAACATATTTGTACACATTTATTATGTCCCCCCTCAACCTTCTCTTTTCCAGGCTGAATAGTCCTAGTTTTGCCAACCTCTCTGGGTATTGCAGTCCCTCCATTCCCTTTATTAATTTTGTTGCCCTCCTTTGTACCTTTTCAAGCTCATTTATATCCTTTCTATATATTGGGGCCCATAACTGAGCACAGTATTCCAAGTGTGGTCTGACCAGTGCTTTGTACAGTGGAAGAACAATGTTCTCATCCTTTGCAGCTATACCTCTTCTGATACATCCCATTACCCTGTTTGCCCTTACAGCAGCGGCCTGACTTTGGGCACTCCAATTTAGTTTGCTATCAATCAAGATGCCCAAGTCCTTCTCCATCTCTGAATTCCCCAATGATTTCCCATTCAGTGAGTACTGGGGACTTCCATTTTTCCTTCCCATATGTATGACCTTACATTTCTCCTCGTTAAACCTCATTTGCCATTTAATGCTCCACCTACCCAGCTTATCCAAATCCCTCTGAAGGTCTTCACTATCCTCTTTTGTATTAATTGTTTTACATAACTTTGTGTCATCTGCAAATATTGATATTTTACTGTTTATCCCGTTGACTATGTCGTTAATAAAGATATTAAATAACATTGGGCCTAGTACAGACCCCTGTGGTACCCCACTAGTGACGCTTACCCAATCTGAGTATATTCCATTTATAACCACCCTCTGCCTTCTATCCTTTAGCCAGTTAGCTACCCACTTGCAGACATTTTCCCCCAGCCCCATCATTCTCATTTTGTATACCAACCTATTATGTGGCACGCTATCGAACGCTTTTGAGAAGTCGAGATACACGACATCCACTGGTTCCCCCTGATCTACTCGAGAGCTAACCTCCTCGTAGAAGTCAATTAGGTTTGTTTGGCAGGAGCGATTCCTCATGAATCCATGTTGGTTCGGGGTTAATAGATTATTAGCGTCAAGATGCTCCATGATTGCCTCATTAATAAAGCCTTCAAAAATTTTGCCCACAACGGACGTCAGACTCACCGGCCGATAGTTTCCGGCGTCACTTTTCGCTCCCTTTTTGAATATTGGCACTACATTCGCCTGTCGCCAATCAAGTGGTACAGACCCAGTCTCAACAGAGTCCTTAAATATAAGATATAACGGTCTGTCTATCACATTACTTAGTTCCCTTAGTACCCGTGGGTGTATGCCATCAGGTCCTGGTGATTTGTTTATTTTAATGTTACTGAGGCGTTTCTGTACCCCAGCTTGGGTTAGATTTGTCATACTTAGTGGAGGATTAAGCTTGTCACTTCTCATTTCGCCTGTTAGTTCTTTTTCCTTTGTGAAAGTTGACGAAAAAAATGTATTTAATAGATTAGCTTTATCCTCATCTTTCTCTATGATTTTGCCTTCATCACTTTTTATCGGTCCAATATTATTCGATTTAATCCTTTTACTATTTATATACGTAAAGAACAGTTTGGGATTTGATCTACTTTCCCTAGCAATACGTCTCTCTGTTTCCTCCTTTGCTATTTTTATTTGTTTTTTGCAGGTTCTCGTTTTTTCCTTGTAACACATTAGTGCCTCCTTGCTGTTTTCCTGTTTTAATCTCTTGAGTGCCTCTTTTTTTCTATTTAACGCCCCTTTTACGTTCTTATTCAACCATATTGGTTTCCTCTTATTTCTGGCCCTTTTATTCCCATACGGTATATACCTCTCGCACTGAGTATTCAGAATTCTTTTGAAGGTTTCCCATTTACTATTCGTATTTCCTTGATTAAGAACTTTGTCCCAGTCTATAAGTTGAAGGTTTTCTTTCAGCTGATCAAACTTCGCCCTCCTAAAGTTTAATGTTTTAGTTGTTCCCTTATTGATAACCCTACTGAAGGGCATTTTGAAATTGATAATATTATGATCGCTATTACCTAGGTGCCCCCCTATCTGTACCTCAGTTAATCTATCAGGCCTATTAGTCAATATTAAGTCCAACACTGCCTTCCCTCTCGTTGGTTCCTGCACTAGTTGGGAGAGATAATTATCCTTGATATTTGTCAAGAACCTTTTTCCTTTCTGCGATCTACAGGTTTCTGTTTCCCAGTCAATATCCGGGTAGTTGAAGTCCCCCATTACAATCACCTCATTATGTTTTGCTACTTTGTCTATTTGTCCTAATAGCAGTTTCTCATTCTCCTCTGTTATATTGGGTGGCTTATAGCAGACCCCCAGTAATATTTTATTATTATTTTTTGCCCCCTCTATCTCTACCCACATGGACTCGACCCCCTCTTCTCCCTCTCCTATATCTTCCCTTAGTCTGGGCTTTAGACGTGACTTTACATATAAGCAGACTCCTCCGCCCTTCCCCTGTTTCCGGTCCCTTCTAAATAAACTATAATCTGTTAAATTTACCGCCCAGTCGTAGCTATCGTCTAGCCAAGTCTCTGTTATACCTACGATGTCATACCTCTCCTCCGATATAAGCGCCCGCAGCTCATCCGCCTTATTGGTCAGGCTTCTTGCGTTGGTCAGCATGCAAGATAAAACTTTGGGGTTATTTAGCATCCTATTCTTCTCTAACGATCTAACTGTACTATCCCCACCCCCCTCTCCACCCTCATTATATTCACTTCTCCCCTTCCCCCTTGCTTGCCTCACATCCCACCTATTTCCTTGGTTTCCCCCCCCCGTCTCTAGTTTAAAAACTCCTCCAACCTATTAGCCATCTTCTTCCCCAGCACCGCTGCACCCTCCCCATTGAGGTGCAGCCCGTCCCTACGGTAGAGCCTGTAGCCGACAGCGAAGTCGGCCCAGTTCTCCATGAACCCAAACCCTTCTGCCTTGCACCAACTCTTTAGCCACTTATTCACCTCCCTAACCTCCCGTTGGCGCTCCTGTGTGGCTCGCGGGATCGGTAGTATTTCTGAGAAAACTACCTTGGAGGTCCTTGCCCTAAGCTTCCTACCTAGATCCCTGAAATCATTTTTAAGGACCCTCCATCTACCACTCACTTTGTCATTGGTGCCAATGTGGACCATGACCGCTGGGTCTTCGCCAGCCCCACCCAGTAACCTGTCAACCCGATCCGCGATGTGCCGGACTCGAGCGCCAGGGAGGCAGCACACCGTTCGGCGATCCCGGTCTTTGTGACAGATTGCCCTGTCTGTCCCCCTAATAATAGAGTCACCCACTACCAGGACCTGTCTAGCCTGCCCTACACTTCCCCCCTCCCCCTCATTACTGGAGCATACACTCCCCCGGCGGTCAGAGGATCTGTCGTGCTCCAATAATGCCGGTTCTGAACCAGCCTTCCTATACTTCTTCCCTCTATCCCTTCTAACCGTTACCCAGCTCCCTGCCTGTTCAGCCTGCGCTTCCCCACTAAGCTCCACCCCCAGTGTTGACCCATTGAGTGTCTGCTCGGTGAGCAGCAAACTCCGTTCCATGTTGTCGATGCTCCTCAGTACCGCTATCTGAGCACTTAGATCCAGGATTTGGGCTTCCAAGTGCACGATATGCTCACATCTCTCGCAGCAGTATGGATCCCTGAGCGGTAGCTCAGGGAATGCATACATTGCGCAAGATGTACACTGCACGGCTCCGGCCAACATGGACGTCATTCTAAATATGGGGATACAGTCAGTATATATGTACAAGTACAAAACACAATTATTTATATATAGGTGTATGGACGGGGATCAATTAGGGATGTGCAAGTGTATCGATTAGATATCGGCACGGGATCAGTTAAGTATGGACTGGGGATCAATTAAGTATCAATTAAGTATGGACGGGGGATCAGCTGAGTGGGTCAGGTGGATTAATTAAGTGTGGACGGTGTGTCAATTAACTATGGACTGGGATCAATAAGTATGGACTGGGGATTCAATCAATTAATTATGGACAGGGGGTTTAATTAAATAGGATGGGGGGTAAAGCAAAAAAATAGGTATGGACGGTGGGTCAATTAACTAAGGACTGGGGATCAATAAGTATCAATAATATCAATAAATATGGACTGGGGAAATAATTAATTGTGGTCTGGGGAATCAATCAATTAATTATGGACAGGGGTTAATTAAATATGGTGGGGGATAAGGCAAATAGATAGGGACTGGGGATGAGTAAAAGTGGACAAGGGGAATCTATTAAATAGGACAAGGGGGATCAATCAATTATGGGCTGGGGGGGTCAATCATTTAAATGTGGTCAGGGGGATCACTTTAATATGGACGGGGGGTGGTCGGGGATCAATTAAATGAGGACGGGGGGGTCAATTTAATGTGGTCAGAGGGATCAGTTAAATATGGACGGGGGTGTTCAGGGGAATCAATTTAAATATGGACGGGGGGGTAATCAATTAAATATGGACTAGGGAATACAATACAATTACAATACAGATACAAATACAATACAGTACAGTACACACTTGGGTTCAGTAGGGCCGCTTATCGCGGCCTCCTGCCCCTCACTCACCTCCTCTAGGGACGCTGCACGCTATCACAGCGCGCTTGTCCCTCCGGTCGCCTCTTACCGGTCCTCCTGATCACCTCCTGGTAACCACCACCTGGCACCCTCCGCTGGCCGGCACTGCACGCTGCCACAGCGCTCTCTTGCGCTCGTCCCTCCGGTCGCCTCCTACTGGTCCTCCCGGTCCGCTCGGTCACCTCCGCCTGGCTCTCCTCCCTTCCCAGGAGCTCTCTCCACACACAGCACAACTCTTGCAGCACACGGCAGGCTCCGCCTCTCTCCGGAGTACGTAACGGGACCCCCTTCTGTGTATTCCTTCTGGCCATCTCCCTGCACCTCACACCTAGTGTCCCAATCCAGTGACCGCAGACCTTGCCGGGCGACGTCTTCTCTGACCCCTGGGTCCTCTATGGCCACCTTTCTGGTGATTAGATGTGGCTTGTGGCTGCAGTACCTGCAATACTGCAGCCTCCGGTTTCCTAGTTGAGGTTTAAAGAACTCTGCTAGTTTAGGGACCGGTCCCCTCTGTGCGACCTGATCCCTCCACCTCCTGGCAGGTTCGGGGGTACGGGTGGCCTCCAGTACTTCCCGTATCCCTGGGGTACCTTCCACGATCCTGGAGCCTTTCCTGCTCCTCTCTCTCTCTCTTCAGTCTTGGGCCTCTCTGGCTAGGCCTTCCTCCTGAGCAGAGCTCCTGCAGAGCTCCTGCTCCTTCTCCTCTCAGACTGTTTACACTCCCCAAGACAGCTTCTCTCTTTATACTATCCCTAACAAGTACTCCCCTGATTGTGCAGGTGTTAGGGTCCTGGGCAGTACTCCTTCCTTACCGGAGAGTGAGAATACCACACCTCTGGGTGAGATGCAGTACCTCTGTGGCGACTGAACCCGCAGGGGCGCCACACCTGCCTAATATCTCTGCAGATGGATTAGTCCTCAGAAGGACTGTTTGTTAAGATGGATATGTGTAATGACGCGCCCCTGGGCCTGCTGTGTCGCGCAGCGTCTCGCGCACGGGGGCTTACCCGGAACCGGATCAGATGAGGGTTGTAGTCTCCGAGTGGCGGGGACCCGGTCCGTGCCCAGGGAGTCAACTCAGTGTGTGGCAGTCTTGATAGATGTTATTTGAGTGTCGACTACGCCACCCGTTGATTTGCAGCTATGGAGCTGCCGCTGCAGGGCAGACCGCTGAGGCCGGTGTAGAATTGTGCAGCGTGATAGTATAACCCCCAACGGGAGGGGTATGGCCTCAGGGCAGCCGACGTGGAAGATGAGGGTAGCAGGAACCACTCAGAGACGGTGCGGTGTAATTCAGGGTCTTTACTGGTAACAACGATAGACCCTCCCGGAGTACTTGCTAGCGAACGGGGCCTGGTCAGTCCTTGAGCAGATGGGATCTCCCCTGGCCAGGCGGAGTTGTGGGCCTCCCAAACTGACTGTACTCTTCTGGCTACCTTGCTAGAAGCGGATATAAGTAGCCCACGTCCCTGAGTGTACCGTGTGGTGCTCACCCGTATGGCCGGTGACTCGGGGCCTTCTAATGGCTTCCGCTCCACGATGGCGGCGCTGGTCCCACGCGTGTGACCGTGCCTTCGGGTTTCTGGGCCTGAGGACCTGAAATCCCCTGCCGGTCGGCTTCTGCTGCTGGGTAAGAGTTAGTCCCCACAGCCTCGGACGCCGGGTCCGGTAAGAAAGCTTCTCAGTCAGGGCGAGCTCTGCAGCTGCCAGCCCCTGACTTGTAGTAGTATTGCTCCCACTGAGCTTCTGCTGTTTCTTCCTGTGACTGTTTCTTTTCTCTACTCTCCTTGACTGACTAACCCTGCTTCAGCCCCGGGTTTATATAGGGGAAGGTCTTCCCCTCCCAAGACTGGGCAGGAGGTGTGGCATGCACAGGATCCCTGACCAAAGGACCTCCCACCTGCTCTCAGACATAACATTACATTACTGTGGGAAACCAGACCCCTGGGGTGCCACATTCCCCCCTAGTGAAATTTAGTACTCCGGGACTAAACATATTTTAGAAAAACATAACAAGATATAACAACAATAATAGTACAATAAGAAGAAACACATAAAGGTGGTCACGGCATGTCCGTAACCGGGTGTAGTCTTTGAAGAAAAGCAAGGTGTCCATTTCACCAAAACAGGGAGACGTAACCAGGTAGGGGTTTGTCCTGCCCCGAGTCCTTAACAGTCTTTAGTCCGTCCTGGGTTACGCTCCAACTATGTACAAAGGATTCCCGGTAAATCCACCAAGGACTCCTACAAATAACTAGAAACACAAAATTATACACAAGCAACAATACACAGGTAAACATAAATAAAACAATTTATACACTTCAAATCCTCCAACGTGCGGGTAACTGGCCTCTAGTGGCCCTAGTGGACCTACGGAGCTGACTGTCTAGCCCTGAACTACAGGGTGTAGGAGCTGTCAAGGGTAAACTGGGCAGCTGTCTACCGGCTCTTTGGCTCACTAGGGATATGGCAGGCTCACTGCAAGCAGAGGGTTGATCCTCCTGGTCTGCGGGTGTGGGGTCTTCTGCCTCCTGGACCGGCTGTTCTTCCAGCTCTACCTGTTGCCCCGTAGGTGCTTGGGATGCTGGTTGGAGGAAGGTGAGTACGGGTACCACAACTGCACCATTGACTTGAGTCCAAGACCGAGGGAAGTCCCCGAGCACAGTACTAACCATATCTTCCCTTTCCTCTACGGGTCGATGGTCTTCTTGTTCCTCTTCAGGGTTCCTCAGTTGTTCGGGACACTTCTTCAGGTGGTCCCGGGATACAATGGCTGTAGTTTCCCCTCCGTCTTTACTGATGGTACAAACCTTCGGGTTCTCGTGGCTTGAGGGCAGTACGGTGTACGGGTCCTTCTCCCACTGGTCGTCCAACTTGTGGAGCCGTCTCTTCCTCTTCAAGACCTGCTCTCCGGGTACCAGGGGAACAGCGGGAGCATACTGGTTGTAAGTTTTCTCTTGTCTTTCCCTAGCCTGACAGAGACTTCGCTCCACGCTCTCCTGTACTCTCCGGTACTGCTGCTGCCTCTCTGTGTCCCAGTCTGCTTCTGGTGAAGTGTCCTCGGGTGTCAGGACTCCCATTTCCAGGTCAACAGGTAACTTACCAGGTCTTGCCCTCATTAGGTAAGCCGGGGTACAGTTGGTGGAACCTACCGGGATGTGGTTGTATAGGTCCACCAGATCGGGCAGCTTCTCAGGCCACAGACTGCGTTCTTCCAGGGGCAACATTTTCAGAAGATCCATTACCACCTGGTTCATTTTCTCACAAAGTCCATTAGTTTGCGGATGATAGGGTGTCGTCCTTATCTTCCGGCAGCCATACAGAGTGCAGAATTCTTGGAAGACCTCCGCTTCAAAGGCAGGTCCCTGGTCTGTCAACACTTGGTCCGGGTACCCGTGTGGACGGCAGAAATGCTGCTGGAAGGCTCTCGCTGCTGTTCGAGCTGTTAAGTCCTTGACGGGGACGACAACCAAGAACCGGGAGTAGTGATCCACGATGGTTAGTGCGTAGACGTAGCCACTTCTGCTTGGGGTCAGTTTTACATGATCCAAGGCTACCAG
This sequence comes from Phyllobates terribilis, assembly GCF_046119375.1. Classification (NCBI taxonomy): domain Eukaryota; kingdom Metazoa; phylum Chordata; class Amphibia; order Anura; family Dendrobatidae; genus Phyllobates; species Phyllobates terribilis. Next base: position 869,945,373 of record NW_027362762.1, read on the forward strand.
TTCCAACGGCTGCCGGGTGACGATGGACTGCAGGGGAGTCTTCTGGCTGGCACGATCCTTCCTTCTTAGGTTGCACGGGCCACAGTCTCTGCACCACTTCTCAATGGTTCCCCTCATGCCTACCCAGTGGAATCGCTCGCGCAGCAGGAACTCCAGCTTCTTCCACCCGAAGTGTCCAGCTCCGTCGTGGTATGCCTCCATCACCATGGCTGCGTCTCTTCGTGGCACCACTACTTGCCAGAGTAGTTCATGCGTCCGGGAGTTAACCATTCTGCGGCACAACTTCCCCTTGTAAAGGAACAGTCGACTCCTCTCTGCCCATAGTTGTTTGGCTTCCTCCGGAGCGTCTGGTTCAAGGCAAGCCTCCGGGCGAGTCAGCATCTCCTTCACCAGTCGGACGGCAGGGTCGCTGTCTTGCGTTTCCGCCCAGTTGTAGTGAGGTAAGGGGTTCAACGTAGCAGCCTGCTTACTCCTTACCCGGTGGGAGTACTGGATAGTCCCATGACGGTGGAACGCAGGGAGTTCAACTTCTTCCAGTCCCTCCGGATCTTCTCCTTCGTCCGGCAGGTTGGGCATCCTGGACAGGGCGTCCGCGTTGGTATTGGAGCATCCGGCCCGGTATTTGATTGTGAACTCGTAGTTGGACAGACGGGCCATCCACCTCTGCTCCAGGGCACCGAGTCTTGCCGTGTCCAGGTGTGTCAACGGGTTGTTATCCGTGTACACGGTGAACCGGGAAGAAGCGAGGTAATGCTTAAAGCGCTCGGTGACTGCCCATACTACGGCCAGGAACTCTAGCTTAAATGAGCTGTAATTCTCGGGATTCCTTTCGGTGGGTCGCAGCTTTCGGCTGGCATAGGCGATTACTCGTTCCTTCCCCTGCTGGATCTGGGACAGTACGGCTCCTAGCCCGATGTTACTGGCGTCGGTGTAGAGGATAAAGGGCTGGCTATAATCCGGGTACGCCAGGATTTCGTCCCCCGTGAGGGCCATCTTCAGCTGGCGGAAGGACTCTTCTTCCAGCTCCTCCCATTTGAAGGGCGGCTTCTGGTTCTTGGCCTTCCGGAACTGGCCTATCAGGAGGTCCTGCATAGGTGCTGCCTTTTTGGTGAAACCGGGAATAAACCTTCGGTAGTAGCCTACCAACCCGAGGAACTGCCGCACTTCTTTTACGCTGGAGGGGCTTGGCCATTCCTTAATTGCGGTGATCTTATCAGGGTCGGGAGCCACTCCGTCAGCGCTCACCACGTGTCCCAGGTACTGCACCTTTGGTTTCAGGAGGTGACACTTGGAGGGTTTCACCTTTAGGCCGTAACTCGCCAGAGCTTCGAACACTTCCGCCAGGTGTTTCAGGTGGTCCTCATACGTCTTGGAATATACGATGACATCGTCCAGGTACAACAGGACCGTCTCGAAGTTTCTGTGGCCCAGACAACACTCCATTAGTCGTTGGAAGGTTCCTGGTGCGTTGCAGAGTCCGAACGGCATGCAGGTGAACTCGCTAAGTCCCATCGGGGTGGTGAATGCGGTCTTCTCCCGGTCCGCCTCTGCTACAGGAACCTGCCAGTACCCGCTAGTGAGATCCAAGGTAGAGAAGAAGTTAGCAGATCTTAAAGCAGCCAATGACTCCTCTATCCTTGGTAAGGGGTACGCATCCTTGTGTGTGATACGGTTGATTTTCCGGTAATCTACACACATCCTCATGGTGTTGTCTTTTTTTCTGACTAAGACTAGTGGAGCTGCCCAGGGGCTACAGCTATCCCTGATCACCCCAGCCTCCTTCATGTCTCTAAGCATCCCCTTGGCGTGTTGGTAGTGTGCAGGGGGTACGGGTCGATACCTCTCTTTTATGGGAGGATGGTCTCCCGTGGGGATGTGGTGTTCTACCCCCTTGACTCGCCCGAAGTCTAACGGGTGTTTACTAAACACTCTCTCGTACTCTTGAACCACCCGATAGACTCCCTGTTTCTGATGTGAGGGAGTGGAGTCAGTACCCAAATGTAGTTGCTGACACCAGTCCTCCTTTGTTTTCTTAGAGCCGTTACCTTCCTCTGGGTGAGATGGAGGCAAGGGTTCCACAGATTGTATAGCATTTTGGTTAATGGTATATAATTTGGCTTAGCGTGGCATACCGGGGCAGGTACACTTCCCTCTTCCCGATATTGATTATGCGAACGGGCACCCTCCCATGGCGTACATTAACCACCCCCCGTGCTGTCAAGATGGTGGGCCTACTGTCTGAGTAAACTGGTTCTACCATTGCCTGGTAATCTCTACCTCTCAGACCAATAGCTGCCCGGCACCAAATCATCATTTCACTTTTTGGGGGCATGGCAATAGGAAAAGGGTCACACATTCTTACGCTACCAATCTCACCGCCGGAGAGTTCCACCTGTTGCCGTCGCATCAGTGCCCGGATCTCTTTCTGGAGCACCCGCTGCTCGCCGGAGCTGGCGTTCTTGGCAACCTGCTGTAAAAGGAAAATCACCTCTGCAAGACAATTTTCAATTACATTAGTTCCTAGAGTTATTTTTGGGTGACTCTCATGTTTGTCAATATCTACAATGATCAGTCCCTGTGCTGCCAGTTCGACTCTACCGATTTTGATGGTCACCTCTTTAAATCCGATCTGTGGCACGGGCTGACCATTGCTGGCGATGATACTCAAGTCGTCGTCAGGGTAGCGGGTAATATCCGAGTCATTCCAGTACTGCTTAAAGAGCACGTACGGGATAGTGGTGACCTGTGACCCGGTGTCCAGTAGGGCACTCATGGGAATGCCATCCAGTACCACAGGCAAGACTGGACGTCCTCCCACATATCTGTCGCGCCAGTTCTATGGGCCTGGTGATCTTTTTCCTGGGGGTTGGCCCTCTACCCCAGGTTGTGCCCGTTTAAAGAACAGTACCTTGCCATATGTCCGGGTTGATTGCAGCAGCGGCAGATGGGTCGTCCGTCTTCGCTGTATCGGTCACTGGGTCTTCCTCTGGCCGGTGGGGTCCTCCTTGGTCGACGCCACGGGATGTCCTCCGGTCCGGATGCCAGCTGGATCTTCCCTGGGGTGGAAACCTGTAAAGACTGCACAGTTCGGGTTAGCGCAGCAACGCTCTTAGCTAGCTCTTGGACCTGATGGTGTAGGTCTGGAGCCGGGTCATTGTCCAAAGCCTGCGCATCAGCTCCCACAGGCCCTGCCGACAAGGGCGCCGCCTCCTGGTGGTAAGTGCTAGCTGGGCGCCTGTGGGTCACAACGCCACCCGGTGCCGGTTCTCGGAGCACCCGGATGGCTCTGTCCTTGAACTGTGCAAAGCCCAGATGGGGATCCTGTAAGGCCATCGCCCTTAACTGGGTTCGGTGGGCATTACAATATAGTCCCTCTATAAATTGTTCGGTCAACAGCCTGTCCTCGTTTCCCACTCCATCAGGGTCGGTCTGCTTAATGGCCCTCAGGGCCTCTTGTAGGTTTAGTGCATAGTCCCTTATACTCTCATGCGCTCGCTGCTTGCACCCGTAGAATCTAAGCTTAATCTCGGCTGAGGTGCGGGTATCAAAGGTATCCTTCAGCCGGGTTAGTATCCCTGCGACAGTCTTCCTCCCAGGTGGCCAGGATTTTACTTCCCTTTTGGCTGCCCCGGTTAGTTGGGCCACGAGGATGTCAGTTTTTGCTCTTCTGTGAGGGGGTACACCTGGAAGAGGCTATCCAGCTTTTCTCTAAAGTCATGCAGGGTATGTGACTCCCCTGAGTACTGGGGTAGCCAAGCTGCTCCCGGGATATAGGGCATGGTGAAGGGCATAACTGCAGCAGCGGTGGCGCTGGCGGGGGTTGAGGCAATGAAGCTCTCCTCCGCATCCGACATCTTCCTCCCCCCTAGTGGACCGTGGCCTACCTTGCGATGATCCTGTTCCGTAGGCCGCGGCTCCGCAGTAGATCGTCAGGGTTGAGGACCTTCCGTCGCGCTCCGGTGACGTCGGCGTCTGCTGGGCTCCTTCCAGGACCTTACGCAACGTCCGGAAGTGAGGCGGGGCTTCAGTTCTCGCGCGCTTTCGGAGTCCACGCCCCTCTTCTTCCCGCGCGGCGTCCTCAAGATGGCGTCCAACGGCGGGAAAACTCCACGGATGGCGGGAAGAAGGCTGAAGATGGCGCCGGATGACGGGAATCTTCACAGATGGCGGGAAGAAGGCTGAAAATGGCGCCGGATGGCGGGAATCTTCACCGATGGCGGGAAAACTTCACGGATGGTAAGTTTTAAAAGTCTCTTTTTCAGGCACGCAGTACCCGGTGGTTGCGGGCACGAAATCCTGCCGACTACGCCAAAGTTGACGCGCCCCTGGGCCTGCTGTGTTGCGCAGCGTCTCGCGCACGGGGGCTTACCCGGAACCGGATCAGATGAGGGTTGTAGTCTCCGAGTGGCGGGGACCCGGTCCGTGCCCAGGGAGTCAACTCAGTGTGTGGCAGTCTTGATAGATGTTATTTGAGTGTCGACTACGCCACCCGTTGATTTTCAGCTATGGAGCTGCCGCTGCAGGGCAGACCGCTGAGGCCGGTGTAGAATTGTGCAGCGTGATAGTATAACCCCCAACGGGAGGGGTATGGCCTCAGGGCAGCCGACGTGGAAGATGAGGGTAGCAGGAACCACTCAGAGACGGTGCGGTGTAATTCAGGGTCTTTACTGGTAACAACGATAGACCCTCCCGGAGTACTTGCTAGCGAACGGGGCCTGGTCAGTCCTTGAGCAGATGGGATCTCCCCTGGCCAGGCGGAGTTGTAGGCCTCCCAAACTGACTGTACTCTTCTGGCTACCTTGCTAGAAGCGGATATAAGTAGCCCACGTCCCTGAGTGTACCGTGTGGTGCTCACCCGTATGGCCGGTGACTCGGGGCCTTCTAATGGCTTCCGCTCCACGATGGCGGCGCTGGTCCCACGCGTGTGACCGTGCCTTCGGGTTTCTGGGCCTGAGGACCTGAAATCCCCTGCCGGTCGGCTTCTGCTGCTGGGTAAGAGTTAGTCCCCACAGCCTCGGACGCCGGGTCCGGTAAGAAAGCTTCTCAGTCAGGGCGAGCTCTGCAGCTGCCAGCCCCTGACTTGTAGTAGTATTGCTCCCACTGAGCTTCTGCTGTTTCTTCCTGTGACTGTTTCTTTTCTCTACTCTCCTTGACTGACTAACCCTGCTTCAGCCCCGGGTTTATATAGGGGAAGGTCTTCCCCTCCCAAGACTGGGCAGGAGGTGTGGCATGCACAGGATCCCTGACCAAAGGACCTCCCACCTGCTCTCAGACATAACATTACATTACTGTGGGAAACCAGACCCCTGGGGTGCCACATGTAATGTACGGTTTTTCTCCCTACACTACCTAATACACAATCAAATCTGTCCCTGACACAGCAGCAACTATCCCTACACTGTCTGATCTGGAGTGGCTGTGATGAGCATGGCGGCGCCAGGTCTGATATAGACCTGATGACGCTGTGCGGCCAGCCAATCACTGTAATGCCCTCAACCAACATGGCTACGGCATTACAGTGCATAGCAGGCAATCCCTGCATGTTCATTGGCTCTCTAAAGAGCGCCAAACATGCAGGGAGGGGACCCGAGTTCCCGCCCGAGCAACCCGGAAATAGTGAGATGCTCGGGCGAGCACTGAGCAGTAGCGAGCATGCTCGCTCATCACTAGTCCCTATCATTCATGAGCCTACCTGAAAAAGCAAGCGCCAAAAGACATGAATAATATTGATTGGAGCTTGTTTAATGGTCTGAAGTCATCTTGTGTAAATGCACCCTATATGTTCTGTGGTAGATCGGCTCACTTGGTTGCACATATAGGTAGATACAGGAACACTGTCTCTTTAAATCTCCCGTGGTTTATTAAGAGCACTGCATAAACCACGGCAACTTTAGCAAAACAAACACGGCCTTCCCGGCCTAACAGGAAAAACAAACCATAACGTATGGCACAGTCCTTGTTGCTACGAGAAACCACCCGCTTCAGGAACAAACAACCCAAGGTTTAGCTTTACTTAATATGAACACCACAGCTCCAGAGAATGTGCCTCCAGGCCCTCCCCCACATCAAATGTTCTAAAAGGCTGGGAACTTATCCTCTGAATTCCTCCCTTTCTACAAGTGTTTAATCACCCTAGCACTAAGATGGCTCATTAACTCCTTTCTATGTTTTGTGTGCTGGAACACTTTTCTATGTTTATATTACTGGAGCTAACAATCTCAGTGCTACACATCTTCCCTCCAGTACTTTGCCAGTGATTTTGTCACAGTTCCTATGTGATGGCGCAATTTTTTTTAGCATTTAGGGCCCCACCATTAATTTTGCCCAAGACCACTCTATCTAAAACCAACCATGATACTCAGCTATCTCCGAAAGTTCAATAGAATGTAAAAGTTTGCCGGTTGGTATTTATGACAGATGGGAGTAAAGCTTTATTGTAGAAGTTCTAGGATTGGACATTTCCTGTAAATTCTGTTCAATGTGGGATACTTAATCTTCCTGCAGAAAGTTTGCCTAAATCCTGATCCTGTACTGCATGTGTAAAGCAAGTTCACTTTTGTGCTCAAGCAGACAACTAGAGGCCTTAGGGAAGGATTTCCTTAGCAATAAGTTGCTGAGGATACGTTCTTATTATTATGTATGCCTGGGAGGGAAGAGAATATTTGAGGTTGTATAAAGATTTATATGACAGTTCATTTAGATCTGCAGTAAGTTTATTCCTGTTTGCAGAGGTGTCAGCACCATCAGACTGCAGTAAAATCCTCCCGGAAATCTCACAAAAAAAAAGTTTTTGCTGTATTAATATAACAGGAAACAAGAGCAAGATGTATTTTCTATTCACGGGGAATCATTTCTATCTTCCAATTGTATCCAGAGTAATAACCCTTCTGTTGCGGCACTTAGCTGTAATATATCCTGCTAGAATATCCCTGTGATTGCTGCAGCTCTCTTGTAGCTGTCAACTGAACATTTCAAAGCGATGTTGAGAAAGAAACTCACAGGGAGCCTTCAAAAAAGTGTTAGTTAATGGAAATTCATTTTTTTCTTTCAGGTTCACTATTTTATTATCTTCATTTCAAGTACATTGAAAGACAAGAACAGAAGAACACTTGACAGTTCTGTTCTTGGTGCTGTACAGTAAAAACTTCACTAACAGTGGCCAGAAATGAGCCAAAGCCCAAAGATTCATAATGTGAATGCCAAACGAAACATAGGAAGACCTTTCATGAGTGTTTTCTGATTTGACGACTGGTAACGATAGTGCTGTCCAGACATAAGCGCATTTCACCTGGAAATAGTGCTGGCGAGCATTTAGAAAGTATTTACAGTATATGAACATATTCACTTAAAATGGAAATGATTCCTCATTTTGGGAGAATGGGGGAGACATAAAAATTTATCCTTTTTGCTATTATTTGCCAACTCTGTATGCAGAATTGGGGCGTACATCACAGATGTGGTCTAAAGAGAACCATTGAGTGCATAAAATCTGATGGAAAAGATAAATCAGGGGATAGGTTGGAGCTGAAACCAAAACCAACACAAACTAATTATTTGGGTTCCCCATTGCGAAACCTATGAAGCTCCAGCGACTCCAAACACAACTCCACTGATCAGTTTCATTGTGTCACGAATGCACCATAATGACAGAATCCTGAATAAGTCAAACTTATTAGCTTAAGCTTTCTTGCATTTCTTTCACTCTTATGGTTATATATTTTGCTTAGCTGACAAAAACAGCTAAAAAAAAAAAACAGCTTTCAGATAAGCCCTTTAGGTTCCTGTGCCACGTGTCAAAATTATGCTAAAACTTTCCCATTCCAAATTCCCATTGTGTAAAGTTAGACAACACTGTCTAAATATGCGTTAAATTATCAAGCATGAATCATTGTGATTTTCTGGATTTTAAGACTGTCTAAAAGATGGGTCATGGCTGGGTCTTCCAGCATGACAATGACCAGAAACACACAGCCAGGGCAACTAAGGAGTGGCTACGTAAGAAGCATTTCAAGGTCCTAGAGTGACCTTGCCAGTCGCCAGACCTGAACCCAATAGAAAATCTTTGGAGGGAGCTGAAGCTCAATGTTGAACAGCGACAGCCCCGAAACCCAAAAGATCTGGAGAAGATCTGTATGGGGGAGTGGGCCAAAATCTCTGCTGCAGTGTGTGCAAACTTGGTCAAGAACTACAGGAAAGGACTGACCTCTGTAATTGCAAACAAAGGTTTCTGTACCAAATATTAAGTTCTGTTTTTCTATTGTATCAAATACTTATTTCATGCAATAAAATGCAGTTTAATTACAGACCTCTCCATCCTTTGTAGGTGGGAAAACTTGCAAAATCGGCAGTGTATCAAATACTTATTTTCCCCACAGTATATGTAAATATTTGTATTTTTTTAATGGTTTGAGTCCCTTTTAAAGGAGTCAACAATATGATAGTAAAAAAAATATTTTTATTAGATAATTAATAAAACGCTGCCAATAGGCAGACCTATAAAATTGTTACAAAGTGGGGGAACAGCACAGAGGAAAGGAGTAGTGATGAGTGGTGTTGAGCGAGTATGTTCTATTAACCTTTTCGCCGAGTATGCTCGGGCCGAGCTCCGAGTAGTTACAGCTGCTCGGTGATGTGTTTGAATCGCTCCCGTGTGCATGATTTGCGACTGACAGCTTTATTACATGTGAGCAATGTCTATTTCTTACACATTCCTCACGTGTAATAAAGCTGTCAAACAGTCACAAATCATGCACACGGGAGCGATTCAAACATATCACCGAGCAGCTGTAAATACTCGGAGCTCGGCCCGAGCATACTCGGACAGAACATACTCGCTCAACGCTAGTGATGAGCGAACGTGCTCGCCACTACTCGGTACTTGCCTGAGCATCACTGTGTTCGACAAGCTCGGCGAGTATTTCCAGGTTGCTCGAGCGGGAGCTCGGGTCCCCGCCTTGCATGTTTGGCTCTCTTTAGAGAGCCAATGAACATGAAGGGATTGCTTGCCATGCACTGTAATGCCATAGTCATGTTGGTAGCAGGCATTACAGTGATTGGCTGGACACACAGCGTCATCAGGTCTATATAAGACCTGGCACCACTATGTTCGTCACAGTCTACCCTGGAAACAGGCAGAGTAGGGAGAGCTGCTGCTGAGTCAGGGAGAGATTTGCTTGTTTATAGATAGTATAGCTATTCCACAACATATATATATATATATATATATATATATATATCCATCTGAACTAACAGTCCTTTCTGAGGACTAATCCCGCTGCATATTTTCAGTGGTAAAGGTGATAGCAGGAGTTAGGCAGGCAGGCAGAGTATGTGACAGACTGCAGTGGATGATACTGCACAAGAGGGTCCATTGCATGTTCAACTTCTGACTGATCCTGCTGTGACAAATATTTGTAGACATAGCCCCAGTTATCAAGGGCCAGGGCTAATTTTTTTTATCTTAATCCTAGTTATTTGCCTAAAAAGCAACCCAGAGTGCATTTTCTGCTCCATTTGCTTGTTAGCACTGCAGAATACAGCCAGATCTTTTCCATATTACAGCGATAAAAATTCAGAAATTTAAACTGAACGTCGAAAATATCGGCCTCCATTTCCATTTTGTTGCAGTGTGTTGGTGAAGTTATTCACACAAGGTCTTTGTGAAGAATAGTATTAGTAAACTACAGGCCTGCTATTTAAAACTGTGCTACTCTGTCAGACGTATCACATATAACTGCGTTCCAAGATCAGCCATTTCTGGCTTACTTTTTCAATTTGTTGCAGTGTGTCGGTCAAGCTATTCACACTAGGTCTCTGTGAAGAATAGTATTAGTAAACTACAGGCCTGCTATTTAAAACCGTGGTTCTCTGTCAGATGTACCACATATAACTGCATTCCAAAATCAGCCATTTCTTACTTCCATTATCATTTCATTGCAGTTTGTCAGTCAAGCTATTCACACGAGGTCTCTGTGAAGATTAGTATTAGTAAACTGCAGGCCTGCTATTTAAAACCGTGGATCTCTGTCAGACGTATCACATATAACTGCGTTCCAAATCAGCCATTTCTAATGAACGTGGAAAATATTGTCCTCCATTTAAAATGGGCAAGGTGTGTGGCAAGGGATGGGTAAGTGAACGTGATGGTGATGGTGCATGCAGAGGCCGAGGCTGAGGCCGTAGGCAAGCTGAAATTGTGCCACAACAAACACCTACATCTTGTCGCTCGACCTTCCTGTCCCAATTACTAGGGGACCGCACAACACCATTATTGAACACAGAGTAGTGCCAAAAGGTTGTTGGTTGGATAACAGATAATGCTTCCAGTCACTTTGCCACAACCACCACCATCTTGTCTTCCACACGGTCAAAGTCTCAGTAGCCATGCGTCTGGACCGCATATTCCTCACCCTGATCCTCCTTTCTCTCACTATGTTAAGTGCCCGGAGACAACTGATCCCACACTTGGACACTCAGAAGAGCTGTTCACTTTTCCATTTGTAGATTCGGGCCTCTCGCCCGGCCAGCTTAAAGCGAGTCAAGAGGAGAACGCGTGTAGCGATGCCCAAATATTTGAGCAGCCACGGTCACACAAATGCAATGGTGGGAAATTGCAATTACTGTCGCAAGAGGTGGATGATGATGATGAGACACAATTGCCAGAAAGTCAGGAGGAGGACCAAGGTGCGGACAAGGTGGTGGATGATATAGTAACTGACCCAACCTGGCAGGGGGACATGCAGAGCGAGGACAGCAGCACACAGGGGGAGGGAGGCATAGCACCACAAGAGGCAGGAAGAAGCATTGTGGTGGCCGCAGATACAAGGCGGGAAAGTGTTTCCCGTAATGTTAGCACGGAAGTTGCCAGTACAACTGTTAGGTCTTCCAGAGTCTGGTTGATTTTTAAAGACTCTGCAGATAGCCCCAAAAAGGCCATTCGCACCACCTGCCAGGCCAGCATCAGAGGGGTAGCAAAACTAGCAGCCTGACCACCACCAGCATGATCAGGCACATGGCAGCAAAGCACCCGACTAAGTGGACCGAACCCCAGGGTCCAGAAACAGTCTTCGGGTAACACCACTGCTTCTTCCTCTGTTGTGCGTGCACACCAATCATCTGTCCATGGCGCATGCGAAGATGCCTCCCGCCCTGCACGCGTTGTTGCACACTCTCAACTAGCACCATCAGCAAGCATGTCCACGTCCCTACCCCAGTCCTTGTAACGCGAAGATGGAAGCTTTCTGCAACCTGATGGCGGTGGCCATCCCTCGGTACTCGGTCCCCAGCCGCCACTATTTTTCCCTATGTGCAGTCCCCACATTACACGAGCAAGCGTCCCACAACATTAGCCGTGCCCTCAACAACGCAGTTATTGGGAAAGTCCATCTAACCACGCACACGTGGACAAGTGCTTGTGGGCAGGGACAGTACATCCTGCTGACGGCACACTGAGTTAATATAGTGAAAGCCGGGACCCAGTCAGACCTTGGGATGGAACACGTCCTCCCATTGCCGAGGATTGCGGGCCCTGGATCAATCAGGGTTGCCCCCACATTCTACAACTTCTGCACCTCCTCCTCTTCAGCCTCCATCTCCAAAATGACCACATCAGTTAGAAGCTGGAAGCACTGCAGCACTGCCTCGACCAAGCGGCAACAGGCTGTGCTGAAGCTAATATGCTAATAGGTGACAAATCGCACAACGCTGAAGAGTTGTGGACAGCTCTGAAAGAGCAGGCAGATCTGTGGCTAACACCGCTGACCCTACAGCCAGGCATTGTCGTGTGTGACAATGGCTGGAACCTGTTGGCAGCTCTGAGGCGAGGCAAGCTTACACACGTACCATGCTTGGCCCATGTGCTTAACCTCGTGGTCTAGCGGTTTCTCAAAATCTACCCGGATCTGCTTGTAAAAGTACGCCACCTGTGTGCCCATTTTAGAAAGTCCGCTACAGCTTCCTCCGTCCTTGCCGTGCTTAAGCAGAGTTTGTAGCTTCCAGCTCACAGACTGGTGTGCGATATCCCCACGCATTGGAACTCTACATTGCAGATGTTGGGAAGGATTTGTGAGCAGAAGAGAGCAGTTGTTGACTACCAGCATCAACAAGGCCATCTGTATTCAGGTCAGACTCCACACATAAGACCTCAGGAGTGGACATGGATGTCAGACATCTGTACCATACTCCAAAACTTTGAGGACTCCACCAAGATGGTGAGCGGTGATGACACCATAAGTAGCGTCACCATCCCTCTTCTCTGTCTTCTGAAACGCTCTCTGCTCACAATTAAAGAGGATGCATTGCCGGCGGAGCACGATGAGATGGAGCAAGGAACCATGCAGGGTGATTCCACACAGCCCAGCCTCATCTCATACCAACGTGGTTTGGGTGACAATGAGGAAGAGGAGGAAGAGCAGGAGCTAGGTTCCTGCGCTATAGACTGTACTACCTGCACAACTGTCATACCGTCTGTTCAGCGTGGATGGCCTGAGGAAAGGGAGGAGGAGAAGCAGGAAGATGAGGAGGAGAGCATGTGTTAGAACCTTGCTGTTAGGTTTTTTTTCCTTTGCTGGTCACATGACCTTGTTGGCCTATTTAGTCCTGCTCCGCCCTTCTGGCTTTGCTGGACTTCATTGTATTTCTACTTTCTAGCTAGCCTGTGCTCTGTATCTAACTCTGTTAGTTTGCTTGGTCTACGGACCTCTATGTTCTATCTATTTTGTTTGTTCGTCTGTCTGCTACTATTTCTGTTAGGAGGTGTCCCATATTCCTCCCAGTCCTTAGTACTTGTAGGGATTCCCTCCCCACATCTATAGGTCTTCGTACAGACTAGATTAGGACTTTAGCAGGTCTGATCGCAGGATCAGGTTCCCTGTTACATCGTAGGGATTCAGCTGAGTCTCATAGTAGGGACAGATCTCCTCTCTTTCCTTAGCTTTGGTAGCAGAACATAACAGTAAGTCCAGCCAGCAAATTCTCTAAGGAAAGATTTTTCTGTTCCATCATGGTGTCGGTTCAGGATTTGGCTCATCGCCTGCAGGGACTCTCTCTGGAGGTGGCCGAGCTCCGTCAGCACGTGAGTAACTGTCCTGGAGCACATTTCTTGGAGCCTAAGGTATGTTTGCCGGATTTGTTTTTTGGTGAACACCGAGAATTTTTTTCATTTAAAAATGCTTGCTTATTGTATTTTCGTTTGAGACCTAAGTCCTCTGGGGATGAATCCCAGCGCGTAGGGTTCATAATGTCACTTTTGCGCAAAGAGCCTCAGGAGTGGGCCTTTTCTTTGCAACCTAGTGATTCATGCTTCAGATCAGTGGATAGTTTTTTTTCTGCTTTGGGACTATTATATGATGATCCTGACCGTGTCGCATCAGCTGAGACTGAGTTGAGACGTCTAAAACAAGGATCGGGTAATGTGGAAAAATATTGTACACATTTTCGTCGTTGGTCCACTCAAACAGGGTGGAACGATTCTGCTCTGAAAAGTCTATTTCTTGCTGGGCTCAGTGAAAGGGTTAAAGACCTGCTAATTGCTTATCCTACACCTGAAGATTTGCAACAGGCTATGCAATTAGCTATACGGGTGGATAGAAGACTGCGTGCTAGGGTTAATGAGAGCAAATCCTCTGCTATGTCAGTTTCTGGTTATGATAATGTGTGTACTAACAGTGGTGAACCGATGGAGATTGGATCGGTGGCACCTCGCTCTCAAGAAAAAGACCGTCGTTTTTCGCAGGGCTTGTGTTTCTACTGCGGAAAATCTGGTCATTTGATTAAAGGCTGTGAGCTTCGTATGAAGAAAGAAAAAAAAATGGTCAGTCACGCCCGTATTGCCTGTTTAAATTCCAAGGGTATATTTTTAGCTGCTTCCACGATTGCTCAGGAAAAATTAATGGAATTTCGGGTGTTTGTTGATTGCGGGTCTACACTGAATGTAATTGATGGGGGATTCGTGGAAAAACTCAATTTAAAACCTGAACCTTTGTCATCCCCCATTGCTGTGGTTTCTGTGGATGGCTCCCCTTTGAAGAATATTACTCTCAAGGTCAGTGAATTTCCTCTCACTATTAATGGTGTTCACCATGAGAAATTGGATTTGGTAGTGTTGAATAACTTGCCTTCTCCAGTAATATTGGGTTTGCCCTGGTTAAAATTTCACAATCCTGTACTGGATTGGTCTACCAGTGAAATTAAATCCTGGAGCCATAAATGTTATGACAAGTGTTGTAACGGGCGTATTGCAGCTTTGGATAGGGGAGAATTGCCTGTTCCTATTCAGGATTTTTGGAGAGTTTTTTCTGAGAAGGAATCGCAGGTTTTGCCTCCCCATAGAGACTATGATTGTTCTATTGAATTTGGAGCGACTCTTCCTAAGAGTCGTTTATTTAACCTTACTATTCCTGAGAGGAAGGCTTTGGAGGAATACATACAGACAAGCTTGGCCGCCGGTCACATTAGGCCCTCTAAGTCTCCTGTGGCGGTTGGATTTTTTTTTGTAAAAAAAAAGGACGGCGGTTTACGCCCTTGTCTGGATTTTCGTGAGATTAACAAAATTACGGTACGCAATCCTTACCCACTGCCATTGATTCCTGATCTGTTTAACCAGTTATTGGGGGCCAAGTGGTTCTCTAAAATTGACCTTAAGGGGGCATACAATCTGTTGCGCATGAAGGAGGGTGATGAATGGAAGACTGCTTTTAACACTCCTGTGGGTCATTTTGAGAATCTGGTTATGCCTTTTGGTCTCACTAATGCTCCTGCATTTTTTCAGAATCTGATTAATGACATCCTTAGACCTTTGATCGGTAAAAATGTGGTTGTGTATTTGGATGACATTTTGATTTATTCGCCAGATCTGGAGTCTCATTGGCGGAGCGTGCGTGAGGTATTACAGTTATTAATGGACAATTCGCTTTTTGCTAAGCTGGAGAAATGTGAGTTCGCTGTACAGAGAATTAGTTTTTTGGGCTACATTATCTCCAGCAAAGGTTTTGAGATGGATCCGGTTAAGGTTCAGGCTGTGCAGGAATGGCCTAGGCCTATTGGTTTGAAATCGATACAGAGGTTTTTGGGTTTCGCCAATTACTATAGAAAGTTCATAAAAAATTTTTCTAGTATTGTCAAACCTCTGACTGATCTCACCAGGAAAGGTGCTGATGCGGTTCAGTGGTCTTCTGAGGCCATTGAAGCTTTTGTGTATCTCAAGGAGAGGTTCACCTCTGCTCCCATCCTTATGCAGCCTGATGTTACTAGGCCGTTTTTGGTTGAGGTTGATGCTTCCTCTGTGGGGGTTGGCGCAGTATTGTCTCAGGATAACGGGGATGGATTACATCCCTGTGCCTTTTTTTCAAAAAAAATTTTCGGAGACTGAATTGAATTACGATATTGGTAATCGGGAATTATTGGCTATTAAACTCGCATTTGAACACTGGCGCCACTTCTTGGAAGGTGCGGAATTTCCCGTTCAGGTTCTTACGGATCATAAAAATCTGATATATCTTGATGCTGCCAAGCGCCTGAATGCCCGTCAGGCTAGGTGGGCACTGTTTTTCTCGCGGTTTAATTTCTCCGTTACTTACATCCCTGGTACTAAGAATGTTAAGGCGGATGCCTTGTCTCGCAGTTTTTCTCCCATAGTCGGTGCTGAGAAAGAGGAAAACATTTTACAAGAAGGTGTTGTGATAGCTGCTTTAGACTCCGTTTTGGAAGATGAGATTCTTAAAGCTCAGGAGAATGCCCCATCTAACACTCCTCATGGGAGGTTGTTTGTGCCTGAGACCTTTAGGAGAGATTTGTTTGTTGAGTGTTACGAATCTCGGTTGGCAGGTCATCCCGGAATCTCTGAGACCAAGAGACTGGTGGGTCGCAGTTTTTGGTGGCCTGGATGGCAGAAGGAAGTCATTAAGTGGGTGCGCCAATGTACTATATGTGCTAGATCTAAGTCCTCACATACTCCTGCTGCGGGGTTGCTTTGTCCTTTGGAGGTCCCCAGTGCTCCTTGGACACATTTGGCTATGGACTTTATAACTGACCTTCCCCCCTCTGAGGGTTTTACTGTCATCTGGGTGGTCGTGGACCGCTTTAGCAAGATGTGTCACTTGGTTCCCTTCGTCAAACTGCCCTGCGCTAAAACTCTCGCTAAGGCCTTTGTCAAGGAAATTGTCAGACTTCATGGCGTTCCTACTGACATTGTTTCTGATAGGGGTCCTCAGTTCGTGGCTCGTTTTTGGCGTGCCTTTTGTGACAGGTTGGGAATTCATTTGTCGTTTTCGTCCGGATATCATCCTGAATCTAATGGCCAGACAGAAAGGAAAAACCAGGATGTTGAGCAGTTCTTGCGTTGTTTTGTGGCAGACAATCAAGAGGGGTGGTCTGAGTTTCTGCCACTTGCCGAATTTGCTCTGAACAATCATACATCTTCTTCTGCTGGTTGTTCGCCTTTTTTTTTGTTGTTCTGGGAGACATCCGTCGTTTGGGTCGTTCTCCAAGTTGGGATCTGCCGTGCCTGAGGAGGAGAATTTTTCCGGTGATTTGGAAAGAGTTTGGACGGATGTGCGTGGTAATCTTCAGGAGGCCAACAGAAAATCTAAAGACTACTTTGATAGGAAACGACAGGAGGTTTTGTTCGCTGTTGGTGACATGGTTTGGTTGTCCTCTAGGAATCTGCGGTTGAGGATTCCTTCTAAGAAATTGGGTCCCAAGTTTGTAGGTCCCTTTAAGGTGCTTCAGGTTGTCAACCAATCTGCTGTTAGGTTGGAGGTTCCTACCTCCTGGAGAATTAATCCGGTCTTTCATGTCTCTCTGTTAAAAAAAGCTGTTGTGTCGGATGGTGACGCCTCTGCCTCTGTTCCTCCGGTGGTGGAGGACGGGGAATATGAGATTTCTCGCATCCTTGACTCTAGACGGTATAGAGGTAGTTTGCAGTATCTTGTGGCCTGGAAAGGTTTCGGACCCGAGGATAACTCTTGGGTGAGGTCAGATGATGTTTCCGCGTCCAGACTTATCAGAGCGTTTCACAGGAGATTTCCTGATAAGCCTGGCCCTAGGGGATCCGGAGGATCCTCTTAGAAGGGGGGGTACTGTTAGAACCTTGCTGTTAGGTTTTTTTTCCTTTGCTGGTCACATGACCTTGTTGGCCTATTTAGTCCTGCTCCGCCCTTCTGGCTTTGCTGGACTTCATTGTATTTCTACTTTCTAGCTAGCCTGTGCTCTGTATCTAACTCTGTTAGTTTGCTTGGTCTACGGACCTCTATGTTCTATCTATTTTGTTTGTTCGTCTGTCTGCTACTATTTCTGTTAGGAGGTGTCCCATATTCCTCCCAGTCCTTAGTACTTGTAGGGATTCCCTCCCCACATCTATAGGTCTTCGTACAGACTAGATTAGGACTTTAGCAGGTCTGATCGCAGGATCAGGTTCCCTGTTACATCGTAGGGATTCAGCTGAGTCTCATAGTAGGGACAGATCTCCTCTCTTTCCTTAGCTTTGGTAGCAGAACATAACAGCATGGTCAGTCGTCCTCTTGGTGAGGACACGGAAGTCTTGTCTGTTAGCAGTCTGGCACACATGGCTGAGTTTATGTTACACTGCTTTTCCCGTGACCCTCGTGTTGTCCAAATTTTGGGTGACAGTCATTACTGGTTGGTGACACTTCTAGACCCACGCTACAAGGAGAGCTTTATATCTCTTATTCCCATGCCGGACAGACCTAATAAAATGGGGCAGTACCAGAATGCCCTTGTTGCGGAATTATTAAAAAAAATTCCCATCTGAAAACGCTGAAGGTAGAGGTCACAGTTCGTTGGACAACCAAGGAGTACAGGTGAGAGAGACACAAATTCAATCCAGCAGAGGCAGGGGAACACTGTCAAAGTTCTGGGACAGTTTTCTCAGACCTTCCCATCGCACAGGCCCTAAGGCACAGGGTACAAGGAGGGAAAAGTTTCGGAAGATGCTGAGGGAGTACCTTCCTGACCATACCAACGTCCTCCATGAATCCTCTGTGCCTTATGGATATCCAAGCTGGACACATGGCATGAACTGACTCTCTACACCTTTGAGGTCCTGGCCTGCCCTGCCGCTAGCATTTTGTCAGAGTGGGTTTTTAATTGAAAATGCTGACAGGCTGACTCTTATAAAAATGACTTCTCAACACCACCGAATGATAGCAGCGTAACATAAACTGAAATCCAATGTCTTTTTTTTGGGAGGTCTAATTCTATTCCCATGCACCTCTGTCTTCACACCCAGAAATGGGTATACGCTTCCTGATTTTGTCTATTTGCTCTTGTCCTACTTCTTCTCCTCATCCTCCACCGCCATATCACCACCATATCTACCATATCACCATATCTACGTCTTTTGCAAGGGGCATTGGAGTTCCTCCAAATTTTTGGTAGCCGTTGCATTCACTGCATAGGCAAACAAAATGGGAGATCCACTTCCTAATATGGAAACATTGTTTTCAGGAGGCCCTCCAACTTCTACGTCTCTTGCAAGGGGCATTGGAGTTCCTCCAAATTTCTGGCAGCCGTTGCATTCACTGTATAGGTAAAAAGTATGGGAGACCCACTTCCTATTAATGGAAACATTGTTTTCAAGAGGCCCTCCGACCTCTACGTCTCTGTTAAGAGGCATTGGAGTTCCTCCAAATTTTTGGCAGCCGTTGCAGTCACTGCATATTCAAGAAAAGTATGGGAGACCCACTTTTTTTCTAATGAGAACATGTCATATGTAGTTACTGAGGCCCAGCTCTATGTGTCTTTAAATTGGTATTGGGGTTTTTCCTAAATTTTGGCAGCCATTGGAGTCACTGCATACCCTATAACTATAGAGCAGACTTGCTCCTTTCTAATGGGAACATGTCATTACTGTGGCCCAGCTCTATGTGTCTTTAAATTGGTATTGGGGTTTTTCCTAAATTTTGCCAGCCGTTGGACTCACTGTATACCCTATAACTGGATAGCAGACCCGCTCCTTTCTAATGGGAGCATGTCGTTACTGTGGCCCAGCTCTATGTGTCTTTAAATTGATATTGGGGTTTTTCCTAAATTTTGGCAGCCGTTGGATTCACTGCATACCCTATAACTAGATAGTAGACCCACTCCTTCCTAATGGGAACATGTCGTTACTGAGGCCCAGCTCTATGTGTCTTTAAATTGTTATTGGGGTTTTTCCCAAATTTTGGCAGCCCTTGCAGTCACTGCATGGGCATTACCACTATAGGAGACCCACTCCTTTGTAATGGGAATTTTTTTTTTTTACTGAGGCCCTCATCTATGTCTCTTCAAAGGGGTATTGGGGTGCGTCCAAATTTTTGGCAGCCCTTGCAGTCATTGCATACGCAATAACAGTATAGGAGATATACTCTTTAATAATGGGAACATCAAAGCATAGCCGACTGCTAGCCCTTTAAGAATAGTAAGGGCCGCCTGATGGCCCTATAAAAATAGTCTTTGTGACTTTCAGAGTTCCTCCTTCATAAATGAAACAACATGTGTCTGATCATGTCTCACACACCACATGGCAAGATAAGGTAGTAAAATGTTAAAATGACATTTACTGGTGAATGTATTTTTCACCATTGAAAGCAATGCAAAAGTACAAAAACCCATCAAAAAAGCTACGTGTGAAAATAGCCCAAGGTGTGGAGGAGCATTTTTGTTTATGGCTATTTATTTTGCCTTATATACAAGTCATTATCTGGAAAGGATGTTCCTTAACATTTTTCCCAGGAAAATCCATTTTGGTTTCGTTTTTGTATGTTTTATTGTGAGTCCGTAAAAGTGGCGTAATACCTCTGACAACATTGTTGACAGCAGTGACCTGGGAGTCAGAGAAGCTTCCAGGGGTCTTTCCCATGCTGTTCCCATGTCATTTGAGCACTGTTCCCATCGATTTGGGTAATTTTTAGGCCCTCTGCAGACTGCCGGGGGGGCCGTCGGAAAAATGCTTACATTGGGATCGTTATTCGGACTGAGCACTCGAGCATTCCAATTTGCTTGACCCGAGCAACGAGTACCCGAGCATTTTAGTGCTCGCTCATCACTGGAAAGGAGTCACAGGAAAGAATAAATGCCATGGGTACAATAAATCGGTGAGGATTACATAATTGTAAAGCA
This sequence comes from Phyllobates terribilis, assembly GCF_046119375.1. Taxonomy (NCBI): domain Eukaryota; kingdom Metazoa; phylum Chordata; class Amphibia; order Anura; family Dendrobatidae; genus Phyllobates; species Phyllobates terribilis. The sequence continues at coordinate 869,965,488 of NW_027362762.1, forward strand.
CAACATAATGGATACAGAGTATTGCATAAACGCGGTAAGAGATGTAGATATCCCAGATGGCACAGTATATAATGATGTCCCAAGTAAATAATGTAATAATACAAAATTCAAAAACAATGTGGCCAGAAAATAGTACATGAACTCTGGACTAATGTCATGGGTGTGTCAGAGGTGACAGACAGTCGCCCAGCAGTTGGTTGCAGGAGATCTCTACGTTTGGTATTACAGACATTTTCTTAGAGGTTGTCTCTAGGACCGAGCGGCTACCTCCCTCTGGCTAATTAACACCCTGCCTGGGTGTATAAATACCTGCAGTGTTTCAGAGGGAGGTGCCGGCAATATTCATTACTACTTGCACAGAAAGCATTTACTCATATTGTACATAATGTAAAACTGATGGTGGGGTCAGTTCATTGTGAAATAATCCCTTGTTATGTCCTGGACAATCTTCCCACACCAATTGTTTTATTGTTTTGGGTATTCCTTGGCTTGTTAAACATAATCTGTTGGTGGATTGGCAAGCTGGGGAGATTATTAAATGGGGAGATTACTGCCATGAGAACTGTTTAGATATTTCCCTTGCTACTGTCTCTACAGAAATATTATCTGCTTTTATTAGTGATGAGCGAGCACTAAAATGCTCGGGTGCTAAGATGCTCGGGTTGAGCACAATGGAATACTCGGGTGCTCATCCCGAGCAACGAGCCCAATGTAAGTCTATGGGAAACTCGAGCATTTTTCAGGTGGCTCCCCCCGGTGCCAAAATCGATGGGAACAGTGCTCAAATGACATGGCAACAGCATGGGGAAGACCCCTGGAAGCATTTCTGACTCCCAGGTCACTTCTGTCAGAGGTATTACGCCACTTTTATGGACTCACAATAAAACATACCAAAACGAAACCAAAATGGAATTTCCTGGGAAATATGTTAAGGAACATCCTTTCCAGGGTAATGACTTGTATATTAAGCAAAATAAATAACCAAAAACAAAAATGCTCCTCCACACCTTGGGCTATGTTCACACGTAGCATTTTTGATGCGTTTTTTCACTTTTGCATTGCTTTCAACCGTGACAAATGCATTCACTAAGAAATGTCATTTTAACATTTTATAACCTTATCTGGCCATGTGGTGTGTGAGATATCATCAGACACATTGTTTTTCATTTATGAAGAAGGGACTCTGAGAGTCACAAAGCCTATTTCTATAGGGCCATCAGGCGGCCTTTACTATTCTTAAAGGGCCAGTAGTCGGCCCTCACTATTCTTAGAGAGCCATCAGCCAACTATGTTTTATTGTTCCCATTACCAAAAGAGTGGGTCTCCTATACTGTTATTGCGTATGCAGTGAGTGCCAGGGCTGCCCAAAATTTGGACGCACCCCAATTCCACTTAGAGGAAGGCCTCCTGAAAACAATATTCCCATTATTAGGAAGTAGGTCTCCCATTGTGTTTGCCTATGCAGTGAATGCAAGGGTTGCCAAAAATTTGGAGGCACTCCAATGGCCCTTGAAAGAGATGTGGAGGTCAGAGGGCCTCCTGAAAACAATGTTCCCTCTATTTGGAAGTGGGTCTCCCATTGTGTTTGCCTATGCAGTGAATGCAAGGGTTGCCAAAAATTTGGAGGCACTCCAATGCCCCTTGGAAGAGACGTGGAGGAGGGCCTCATTAAAAAATATTCCCATTATTAGGAAGTGGGTCTCGCATAGTGTTGGCCTATGCAGTGAATGCAAGGGCTGCCAAAAATTGTGAGGCACTCCAATGCCCCTTGGAAGAGCCTCATAAAAAAATGTTCCCATTGGAAAGGAGCGGGTCTCCTATACTTGTAATGCCCATGCACTAAGTGTATGTATAAAAAAAATTTTTTACGGGCATCATAAACACCCTTTAAAAAAATTATGTGGGTGTTGCATCACGGACCATGGTTACCCTGGTGATATGGTGGTGGAGGATGAGGAGAAGGAGGAGAACAAGCGCAAATAACCAAAATCAGGAAGCTTATTACCCATGTCTGGGTGTGAAAAGGTGCATGGGAATACACCTCCCAAGAAAAGACACTAGATTGAGTTTATGTTACGCTGCTATCATTCGGTGGTGTTGAGAAGTCTGGCCCAATCCAGCCCTTGTTCATTTTTATAAGAGTCAGCCTGTCAGCATTTTCAGTTAACAGGCGGATGCGCTTATCAGTTATAATTCCACCAGCGGCACTAAAAACTCGCTCTGATAAAACGCTGGCGGCAGGGCAGGCCAGGACCTCCAAGGCATAGAGAGCCAGTTCATTCCACGTATCCAGCTTGGATACCCAATAATTATAAGGCACAGAGGAATCACGGAGGATGTTGGTACGGTCGGCAAGGTACTCCCTCAAACTTTGCACACCTTGTGATAGTACCCCGCGCCTCAGGGCCTGTGCGATGGGAGGGGCTGCGAAAACTCTCCCAGAACTTTGACAGTGTTCCCCTGCCTCTGCTGGATTGAAGTTGGGTCTCTCTCGCCTGTACTCCTTGGTTGTCCAACGAAGTGTGCCCTCTGCCGCCAGCGTTTTCAGATGGGAATTTTTTTAATAGTTCCGCAACAAGGGCCTTCTGGTACAGCCCCATTTTTGTAGACCTGTCCGCCTCAGGAATAAGAGATATAAAGTTCTCCTTGTAACGTGGGTCTAGAAGTGTCACCAACCAGTAATGACTGTCACCCAAAAACATAAACTCAGCCATGCGTGCCAGACTACTAACAGGCAAGACTTCTGTGTCCTCACCAAGAGGATGACTGAACATGCTCTCCTCCTCCTCCTCCTCTCTGTCCTCTGGACATCCATGCTGAACAGACGGTATGACAGCTGTGCAGGTAGTACTGTCTATAGCGCATGAAACTAGCTCCTGTCCTTCCTCCTCCTCCACTTCCTCATTGTCACCCAATCCACGTTGGGATGAGATGAGGCTGGTCTGCATACAGGAATCACCCTGTATGGTTCCTTGCTCCATCTCATCGTGTCTGCAATACATCCTCTCTGATTGTGAGCAGAGAGCGTTTCAGAAGACAGAGAAGCGGGATGGTGACGCTAATTATGGCGTCATCGCCGCTCACCATCTTGGTAGAGTCCGCAAAGTTTGGGAGGATGGTACATATGTCTGACATCCATGTCCACTCCTGAGGTCTTATGTGTGGAGTCTGAACTGAATACCGACGGCCTTGTTGATGCTGGTACTCAACAACTGCCCTCTCCTGCTCACAAATCCTTCCCAACATCTGCAGTGTAGAGTTCCAATGCGTGGGACATCACACACCAGTCTGTGAGCCGGAAGCGGCAAACGATGCTGAAACACGGCAAGGCCGGCGGAAGCTGTAGGTGACTTTGTAAAATGGGCACACAGGCGGTGTACTTTAACAAGCAGATCCGGCAGCTCCGGGTAGGATTTGAGAAACTGCTGAACCACGAGGTTAAGCACATGGGCCAGGCATGGTACGTATTTGAGCTCGCCTCGCCTCAGAGCTGCCACCAGGTTCCGGCCATTGTCACACATGACCATGCCTGGCTGTAGGTTCAGCGGTGTGAGCCACAGATCTGCCTGCTCTTTCACAGCTGTCCACAACTCTTCAGCATTGTGCGGTTTGTCACCTAAGCATATTAGCTTCAGCACAGACTGTGGCCGCTTGGCCGATGCAGTGCTGCAGTGCTTCCAGCTTGTGACTGATGTGGTCATTTCTGAGATAGAGGCTGAAGAGGAGGAGGAGGCTGAGGAGGATGAAGTTCAGGAGCTGTAGACCGTGGGGGCAACCCTGATTGACCTAGGGCCCGCAATCCTTGGCGTCGGGAGGACGTGTTCCGTCCCAAGGTCCGACTGGGTCCCGGCTTCCACTATGTTAACTTAGTGTGCCGTCAGCAAGATGTACCGTCCCTGTCCACAATCTCTTGTCCACATGTCCGTGGTTAGGTGGACTTTCCCGGTAACTGCGTTGTTGAGGGCACGACTAATGTTGTGGGACACGTGCTTGTGTAATGCGGGGACGGCACACCGGGAGAAATAGTGGTGGCTTCCCTCTCCACAAGCCTAAAAGGCAACATTTCGAGCGCAAGCAGTTGTGAAATGTGAGAATTTAGTAGTGTGGCCTGTGGGGCGTTGGCTGCGTATTTGCGCTTGCGTTCCAAGGTCTGGGGTATGGACAACTGAATGCTGCACTGGGACAAGGACGTTGACGTGCTTCCTGATGCTGCTACTTGAGAGTGTGCAACGACAGGTGCAGGGCAGGAGGCATCTTCGCATGCACCATGGACATGGGATTGGCTTGCATGCACGACAGCGGAAGAAGCAATGGTGCCATCTGCAGACACTGTTCCTGGACCCTGGGGTTCGGCCCACAAAGTCGGGTGCTTTGCTGCCATGTGCCTGATCATGCTGGTGGTGGTCAGGCTGGTCGTTTTGCTACCCCTGCCGATGCTGGCCTGGCAGGTGGTGCAAATGGCCTTTTGGGGTTATCGGCAGAGTCTTTAAAAAACAACCAGACTAGGGAAGACCTAATAGTTGTACTGGCAACTTCCTTCATGTTGGTGCTACAGGGAACGGTTGCCTTCCTTCTGTCTGCGGCCACCACACTGCTTCTTCCTGCCTGTTGGGGTGCTCTGCCTCCCTCCCCCTGTGTGCTGCTCTCCTCACTCTGCATGTTCTCCTGCCAGGTTGGGTCAGTCACTATATCATCCACCACCTCGTCTTCCACTTCCACACCCTGGTCCTCCTCCTGACTTTCTAAAGAGCGTCAAACATGCAGGGAGGGTGTAGTGAGCTGGCAGGCTCTGGCTGTTCTGTGATAATTGAGATAGAGCCTGTGACAGAAATGATAACGCAGGATGGTGTTGCCACCTTGTGGCCAGAGGTTGCACCTGCGCAGGATGTGATGACAGAGAAAAAGACTGAGTCTCCTGTGTCCCTCCCTGGAGAGTCACGTGAGCAAAGTGAAAGAAAAAAAAGCGCACGGAGAGCCTGAGGTAGTCTGTGAAAAGAACCAGGACGGTGTGCAGGTCCTCGTGTGTGCCGTAGAGGATACTCTCAACGTGGTTTCTGTTATCTGACACCTTATCCTCAGAGTTTTCCCCAGCTTCCGCACTGCTGAAGGATTCAGCTGTTACACTCCCCGCTACTGGAGTGTGAACCACATAAGGGAATCTACAAGAGGTACTACCCGAATCAGAGAGACTGTAAGCGGGACCTCTGGCGAGAGGCCGAAGTATTCCTTCCTTTCAGCGAAGTCTGCTGTTCCTGTTTTCTTCGGCTGGGACGCCTTCCTGCAAAGACAGACAGGCCTGCGATGGGGGACACATCCTTCTGGAGTAAAGGACTGGTAACGTGTGAGTAGGGACAGTGAGGGTCAGCTTATAAGTACACGTTATTGCTGTGAACATTTACGGTTGTCATTTATTGTGTTCTGCTGTGTTAAAAATGTATACAAGTAAAGATACGGTTATCAAGGTAGAGTCTGTGTGTGGGGATCTTGCTGGTCCAGATCATGGATATCAACGCGCGGCCTTGCCCGCGGTCACTTCAAGGGGACCAGAGCATCCGCCCGAGCATCTCGCAAGCGGTACTTGCGAGTATGCTCGCTCATCACTAGCTTTTATGTCTGGTTTTAAGGATGTTTTTTCTAAGAGGGGGTGTCAGGATTTGCCTCTTCATCGTGCTTATGACTGTCCTATTAACCTGACCTCCGGAGCTAAACTACTATTTCTTACACATTCCTCCCATGTATTAAAGTTGTCAAACAGTCGCAAATCATGCACACGGGAGCGATTCAAACATAACACCGAGCAGCTGTAACTACTCTGTGCTCGGCCCGAGCATACTCGCCAAAAGGGTTAACAGAACATACTCGCTCAACACTAATTATTACATTATTTACTTGGGACGTCATTATATACTGTGCCATCTGGGATATCTACATCTCTTACCGCGTTTATGCAATACTCTGTATCTATCATGTTGTGCTTTACAATTATGTAATCCTCACCGATTAATTGTACCCATGAAATTTATGCTTTCCTGTGACTCCTTTCCTGCGTGCTGTTCCCTTCCTTTTCAACAATTTTATTGGTCTGCCTATTAGCAGATTTTAATTAATGATCTAATAAAAATAATAATAATTTTACTATCATATTGGTGTTTTCTTAATTATTTTGTTTTACATATTTATGTCTATGAGATAACACCCATACTTATATTTATGTTGATATCCCTGTTTCCTAGATAGTTGGGGTATTTCTGAATGTTGTATTATCCCTTTTAAAGAAGTTGTCTCATTGTCTATCTTAAAGAAGTTGTCCACTACTTTATATGAACCCCCCAACGTATCCCCCCGGGGCCCAAAAGTGTCTTTGTAAATACCTTGCGGTGCCTTTCCAGCCTCTGAGCGGCGCTATCGGTGGCCGCTCACAGGCATCACGGGACCCATTACTGATGTCACGTTAAGTGAGGTGTGACATCAGTGACGCGCTCCCCGCACGGCGGATGCTGGGCTGTGGGCAGGGCTACCCCGTGCGTCACCCCCAGCATCCACCGCGCGCTTTCCCAGTGAATGAGGAGAGAAAGCGCGCGGTGGATGGCGGGTGTGAAGTGCTTGGTAACCCCGCCCACAGCCCAGCAGCCACCGGTGGATCGCAGAAGTGAGTACCCCCTGCTGCAACTTGACGTGACATCAGCGGATGTCAGAGTCGGCTGCAGCCGGGGGTCACGTGATGCCTGTGAGCGGCCAGTGATAGCGCCGCTCACAGGCAGAAAAGGCACCACAAGGAATTTAGAGAAACACTTATGGGCCCCGGGGGAATACATTGGAGGATATAAAGTAGTGGACAACCCCTTTAAGGAGTGCACAGCTCCCCAGTCTTCAGGCGTCTGGGTGTGCTCTTGATTGATTGACACATCAGACCACTGACATTGTACCTCTGGCCCAACTGTGCAACTGTGGACGCTTTGATGTTACAAGCAGGGGCATCTTTGCCTCTGAATAATCAGAGGAGCACAACAGCACTGAAGCTGGTCAGAGTCAGCGCTCCAGACAGCTAAACAGCAGTGCTTACAAGCTCTTTTTTAAAGACCTTGCAAGCACGCGTCTTGCTTAGGAGACCGTCCACCTCTCATAGAATACAGTGATGGTTGGTAAGCTAGACTGCGAACTAAGAGGAATTTTAATAATGTATGAATTGCAAAGTTGCTTATTACACTGTGCAATTTTAACCATTTAATATAATTAGAATTACCTTTTAAAAATAAGGAAGCACAGAAGTCACAGAATAGCAATTATTTATACAAGTATTCAATACTGTCAAAGCGATAGATTCATTGGACAGTTTAGGAGGTCATAAAAAAATGGTCATTAATTCCCTTATTACATACTCATAGACACATTGACACTGTAGTGCTGACGAAGGCTCAAAACATCAATAAAGGAATATACGACACTGGAGAGTTACTGGACAATTACTGTAGCTTTAATGAACCAAAAGTTAATACTCTGACACAAGGCTCCAAAAGACTGATTGCTACATAGACATTTCTTGTGAATTTACTATTCCTCCTTGGTCTCGGATCATTCTGTCATTGCTTCCAAAATAACCTCTGGGACTCGGCGCTCCACTAAAAACACAATTATTTAGCGATTAGATGGGGAATCTCTAGCAGTTTATAAAAAAACTGAGTTTTATGGTCATTTGTATCTGCTGACCGAGCAAATCTACAAATGACCAGAATGTGGCATCTTTTGGAATGAAAGGGATCAACGGTAACTTTTAAAATTATTTTTTAAGTATTTATTACAGAATAGAAGGTTTATAATTAAGCAGCAATTTGGAGTTGATATCGATATGCAGGTTTTATTAGAAGAATAAGTTGAGAAGTGGGAAATTATCCTAGATACCATATACTGTATGTACCCACATATCAAGGTAAGAACTAACAGGGTCACAAAAGGGCTGATAAAAATTTGGGGGAAGGCATACATGTCTGTGGCTTTTGGATAGCGTATCTTCATTATGACTCTCGATGCATTTACTCACAGTTAATGTGATGCCCACTCAGAATGTACCACTGCCACTGTCATGCACAAAGGTTATTGATCATGGGCACAATTGTTACATTTTTTAAAAAGTTTAATATAGCAATTTTTTATATATATATTTGTTGTTTCCTGCTGGTGAAGAAGGTTCCATGGAAAATATGATGCAACTGCCATATTCTGAAACTTTAAAGGGGTGTTCCCATCTCCAACATCCCATCCCAATATGTAGTAGGTGTAATAATAATAATATTAGCCAATACCCCTAATTAGAAACATAGTATAGTAATTTTGATTCGCTATGTCTCTTTCCTCATGTGCAGGCATTGCAGGACCTTAGGCTTCCATGATTACGACCACGAGCAATTAGCTGACTATCAGTGGACGTAACCATGGATACCTAAGGTCCTACAATGCCAGCGCATGAGGAAAGAGACATAGCCAATCAAAAATAATATACTACATTTCTAATTGGAGGTATTGGCTAATATTATTATTATTACACCTACTACATATTGGGATAAGACCTTGGAGATGGGAATAACTCTTTAAATCTAAGGTAGCACTGCTTTAATGGTAACAGTCCATTATGTCTGTGCCATCAATGATGGGTATAAAGGGAATACAGAGCAGACATCCTGCCTTCACACCACCATTCTAAACCCTTAATGTCTTTTCAGTGCCATAGGCTTCCATCATGTTGCACCAGTATGGTCCCATATAGGACCACTACTCTGGAGTCAGGCAATCACTGTCATCAGAACTCTGGGGGTGTCAATCACTGCATAACATGGGGAGCAACATTTATGTTACTATGGAACAAAAAACTATTCAAAAAAAATGAGTATATCTTATTCGCGCTTTAGCATCATAACAGAACAGAGAAGACCGCTAAAAAAGATATAATGTTTAATTTTTATGTAATCTTGCCCGAAATGGCGTGTTTACCTAACTTGGTAACCCCGGTTAATATGGTAAATACTACCTCTGCAAGGATTAATAACAGTGCTGGTTGAGGGGTATTTAGATACCTAGGCATCAATAAATGATCTACTAAGGGTTCAGACAGTTCATATAATGGCCACGTAATAGTAAAATATATTATATTTAACCCCTTAAGGACGGAGCCAATTATGTCCTTAATGACCAAGCTAAATATTAGAATTCTGACCACTGTCACTTCATGAGGTAATAACTCTGGAACGCTTCAACGAATCCCACTGATTAAGAGACTGTTTTTTGGTGACTTATTGTATTTCATGATAGTGGTAAAATTTCTTCAATATGACTTGCGTTTACTTGTGAAATAACGGAAATTTTGCGAAAATTTTGAAAATTTTGCAATTTTCAAACTTTGAAATCTTATGCCCTTTAATCAGAGAGTTATGTCACACAAAATAGTTAACAAATAACATTTCCTACATGTCTACTTTATATCAGCACAATTTTTGAAATAATATTCTTTTCGTTAGGAAGTTATAAGGGTAAAAAGTTAACCAGCAATTTCTCATTTTTCCAACAAAATTTACAAAAACATTTTTTTACGGACCACATCATATTTGAAGTAACTTTGAGGGGTCTATAATACCCAAAAGTGACACCATTCTAAAAACTGCACCCCTCAAGGTGCTCAAAACCACATTCAAGAAGTTTATTAACCCTTCACAGGAACTGAAGCAACGTGGAAGGAAAAAATGAACATGTAACTTTTTTTCACAAAATGTTTACTTCAGACCCAATTTTCTTATTTTCACAAGGGTAACAAGAGAAAATGGACCACAAAATTTGTTGTGCAATTTATCCTGTGCACGGTGATACCTCATATGTGGGGGAAAACTACTGTTTGGGTGTACTGCATAGCTCGGGAAGTAGTACTGTTTGACTTTTTGAATGCAAAATTGGCTGGAATTGAGAGCGGATACCATGTTGCGTTTGGAGAGCCTCTGATGTGCCTAAACACTAGAAACCCCCCACAGGTGACCCAGTTTTGGAAACTAGACCCCTCAAGGAATCTTGCAATTGCTCCTGAGTACGGAAATACCTCCTATGTAGGGGAAAACTATGAGTGATGTTAGGAACGCAGACTTTGATGGAATGGTCTGCGGGTGTCATGTCATGTTTGGAGAGCCCCTGATATGCCTAAACAGTGTAAAAAACCCTAACAAGTTACCCCATTTTGGAAACTACAAGGATTTTATCCAGGGGTATAGTGAGCATTTTCAACCCACAGGTACTACACAGAATTTAATAACATTAGGTCGTCATATTGAAAATGTTCATTTTTTTATACGAAAATGTAGTTTTAGCCCCAAATTAGTAATTTTTACAATGGGTAATAGGAGAAAATGGACCCCATAATTTGTTATGCTATTTCTCCCGAACGCGATGATGCCCCGTATGTCATCAGAAATTACTGTTAGGCCGTCAAGTCTGAGAAGGTAGGATCGCTATTTGGCTTTTGGCGCATAAATTTTAGAATAATAGTTTGTGGGCGACATTTACGGAGCCCCAAAAGGTGCCAGAATAGCAGAAAACCCCCAAAAGTGACCCCATTGTAGAAACGACACATCTCAATGAATTTATCTATGGCTGCAGTGACTATTATGTAACATCCACGCCAGGCTTTATTCTGGAGAATTGCAAATATGCCAGTTTAGCGCCCATACATTGTGCCCCCATAAAGTGTAGTGTCCCCATATATTGTAGTGCCCCCATTCATTTCTCCTGGTGACACACACCCCATAAATTGTTAAGTGCTCTCCCAATTACATTAATGCCAAACATGTGGCCTCTTAACACGGTTTAGGCACAGTGGGGCTCAGAAGGTGGAGGGCATTTGGATTTGGGAGCACAGAATTCACTGGATTTTATTTGAGGGGGTGGGAGCTGTCGCTTTTCCAGAATCTTTGTTCTATCAGTAACGTGGGACCCCCCATAGTTCCAGTGACAGATTACGGACCTGAGAGGGGGCTGATTTTGTGTGGGATAAATTAGGGGTTTTATTGGTAACATTTTGGGGTACATAATTTTTGATTGCTTCCAGAATAACACTGGATCGCCTTCTTGTGTTCTACGCTGAACACTTACGTCGGGATTTCCGTGTAAATTCCACAAAAATGTGATTCAGATGAAACCCCCAACGGAACCACCCACCATAATGAGGCAGATGGAGACATTTTGGAGTCTGTTTGATGTCTGCTCCAGTGGTCTCCATCTTTGTAGGTGAGCACAGATCTTTGGTTATCCACACTTGTGCGCTAAAAAAAAGCCTAAAATGATGGGACGCCACCGGAACAGAGACCAGTCCAAAGGGACTCCATCGGCCTCAGTGAGTGGCTCCATCTGGGTTTTTTGTCTGAATTGCAGTTTTGGTGAATTTACACAAAAACCCCAATGTAAGCACTCAGCGGAGAGCGCAGGATAAATGTGAGCTGAGTTTTATTCCGATTTTTTGGAGGCAGAATGACAACAGTTTAAAAATAGTCCTTATTTTTATTTTTGCGTCGTTCAGTGATTAGGCGGATTTATTTTTCGGTTTGGTGTGATTACATCGATACCAGATTTATATGGGTTTTTTTTAGGTTTTGCTGCTATTACACAGTCAAAATACTTTTTTTTATCAAAAGTAGTTATTTTCGTCGCCATATTCTGAGAGCTGTAAGTTTTTTATTTTGTATGAAAGTTTATTTTTTTGCGGGACAAAGTGCAGATTTTTTTGGTACCATTTTGGGGCACATAGTAATTTTTGATTCAGATTATTCAGACACAGAATAAACAAAAACCAGCAATTCAGTTATTGTTTTTATTTTTTATTTTTTGCGCCGTTCACCATGCAGTAAAAGTGATGAGACTGATTTGTCCGTCGGGTCGGTACGATTACAGCGATACCAGATTTATATATTTTTTCTATGATTTGCTATTTTTACACTCTAAAAGCAATTTTTTATTTGAATTTGATTTTGCATCATCATATTCTGAGAGCTGTAACTTTTTTATTTTCGCTGAATGAGCCATATTATGGCTTGTTTTTTGCGGGACAGTGGCATATTTATATAGATATTTTTTTTTTCTACATGCGACTTTTTGATCGCTTATTTGGGAGTCAGCATGATGCAAAAAGTGACATTTTTGGCGTGTTTTTTATTTATTTTTTTATTACGTTCGTCAAACAGAATAAATAATGTGACAGTTTTATACAGCGGGTCGTATGTGTACTTTTTCTGTTCATTTTTGTTTTATCACAAACGCTGCATTTTGAGTGGCGAAATGGATTTTAGTGATTTGAGTGCACTTTTTTTTGTGTGTGTTTTTTTACTTTTTTTATTACACTTTTTTTTTACTTTTTCACTAAGTCCCACTGTGGGATATGTGTAATTTTCACTTTGATCGCAGGTCTCATACACTGCAGTACTCCTGCCAATACTGCAGGGTGTCAGCTGTCATATTCAGCTGACACCTGTGGGAATCGCCGCCGCCAGGGGGGTGCTATTCACTTATGCCTTAGCGCCATGAAAGAGCGTCGCTGAGTACCCTTAACGACCACGGTAAAAATGCGTTACGGCTGTCGTCATTTGCACACTATATATTAATCACAGTTCATAACTTGTACAGTCATAACATGAAATTTAGTCCAAATATGAGGTAGTATGTTGTTTTTACCATAAGATCGTGCTTTAAAATGGTGCATGTCAAGGGTTCAATTGCACCCCTCCTTAGTCGCTGTATATACCCCCTCTGCATAAAAGACTAACGTACTGATTTATCAGTACGTTATCATGTTACGACTGTCCAAATTATGAACTGTGATTAATATATGCTGTGCAAATGCCTCTATTCTGTCTTAAATATAATATATTTTACTATTACATGGCCATTATATGAACTGTCTGAACCCTTAATAATTCATTTATTGCTGCCTAGGTATCTAAATACCCCTCAGCCAGCACTGTTATTAATCCTTGCAGAGGTAGTATTTACCTTATTCACCGGTGTTACCAAGTTAGGTAAACACACCATTCGGACCAGATTGCATAAAAATTAAACATGACATCTTTTTTAGCGGTCTTCTCTGTTCTGTTTTTAAGCTAAAACATGAATTAGGGCGGCACGGTGGCGCAGTGGTTAGCACTGAAGCCTTGCAGCGCTGGGGTCCTGGGTTCAAATCCCACCAAGGACAACATCTGCAAGGAGTTTGTATGTTCTCCCTGTGTTTGCGTGGGTTTCCTCCGGGTTCTCCTGTTTCCTCCCACACTCCAAAGACATACTGATAGGGAATCTAGACTGTGAGCCCCAATGGGGACAGCAACGATAATGTATGTAAAGCGCTGCAGAATATGTTAGCGCTATATAAAAATAAAGATCATTTATTTATTTAATAACATACTAATTTAGTTCTAATCTCAAATTTGTGGCTATTGTCCTATTTGCTGCTAGCTTATATTACATATACAAGTGCCACTATCCATCCACTTATACAAGCGCCACTATCCATCAACTTATATCTTAAAAACCTATTCCTGTAGTCAAGTAGTCAAGTCTTAGCATTGGAAGTAATAATAATAATAATAATAATTTTTATCTTTATAGCGCCAACATATTACGTAGTACTTTACAATTAAGTAGGGACATGTACAGACAATATAAACATTACAATGTATTATATTTCAACAGTTACAGGAGGAGTGAGGGCCCTGCTCACAAGCTTACAATCTATATGGAAATGGGGGGACACAATTGGTAGAACATTGTCATCAGCCAGGATCTGTCTAAGAGCTGTTACCGTGTGCTATTTGGTGCATGGAGGATGTGGAGACAGATGAATAGGCAGGGGCAGATTAAGATTAACATTTAGGAGGGAACAGTGGAGAGTTTAGGTTGGTGATTTGAGGTGATGTGCTTTAAAAACATCTGTTTAGACAAGCCTGTTTGAAGACATGAGAGCTAGATATCAGTCGGATAGTTTGGGGCAATGCATTCCAGAAAACTGCCGCAGCACGAGAGAAGTCTTGGAGACAGAGGTGTGAGGTTCGGATTAAGGAGGAAGTTAGTCTTAGATCAGTTGCAGAATGGAGGGCACAGGAGGGGTGATAGACATAAATGAAGGATGAGATATAGAGCGGTGCAGAACTGTGGAGAGCTTTGTGGGTGAGAGAGATGAGTTTGTATTGTATTCTGTGGTGAATGGGTAACCAGTGCAATGACTGGCACAGGGTAGAGGAGCCTGTGAAGCGGCCTGATAGAAATACCACCCTGGCTGCTGCATTCAGGACGGATTGGAGAGGAGAGAGTTTGTTTAGACGAGAGTTACAGTTTGATTAGAAGAGAGTTACAGTAGTCCAGACGAGAGTGAATAAGAGCGACAGCAAGAGTTTTTGCAGTATCAAAGGTGAGAAAAGGTCGGATTCTGGAGATGTTTTTAAGGTGCAGGTGACAAGAGAGAGTGAGTGATCGTATGTGGGGAATAAAGGAAAGTTGTGTGCCAAATATAACAGCGAGCTTTTTGCTTGGGAGTTATGGTGGCACCACCCAAGGAAATTGAAAAGTCAGGTATAGGTAGGTTAGAGGGAGGAAAAACAAGGAGTTCAGTTTTGGAGAGATTCAGTTTCAGATAGAGGGAGGACATGATGTTAGAGACAGCGGTCAGACAATCACTAGTATTTTGTATTAGAGTGGGGGTGATGTCAGGTGAAGAGATGTATAGTTGGGTGTCATCAGCATAGAGATGATACTGGAAACCAAATCTGCTGATGGTTTGTCCAATAGGGGCAGTATACAAAGAAAAGAGGAGGGGACCTAGGACTGATCCTTGTGGAACCCCGATAGTAAGGGGAAGATTAGAGGAAGAAGAGCTGGCAAAAGATACCATGAAGGAGTGGTCAGAGAGATAGGAGGAAAACCAGGAGAGAACGGTGTCCTTGAGGCCTATAGATCGGAGCATAGTGAGGAGGAGCTGGTGATCCACAGTGTGAAAAGTGGCAGAGAGATCCAGGAGAAACAGCAGGGAGTAGTAACCATTAGATTTAGCTGTTAGGAGATCATTGGAGACTTTAATGAGGGCAGTTTCAGTAGAGTGTGAGGAGCAGAAACCGGGTTGTAAAGGGTCGAGAAGAGAGTTATCTGAGAAATAGTGGATTAGAAGGGAGTGGACCAAGCGTTTCAGGAGTTTAGAGATGAAGGGAAGATTAGAGATGGGTCTGTAGTTAGCAGTGCAGTTCTGGTCCAGGGATGGCTTTTTAAGTAAAGGGGTTTTGAAGGCATGTTTGAATGAAGAGGTAAAGATACCCGAAGAAAGAGAGAGGTTAAATATTTAAGTTAGGTGGGTAGTGATAGCTGGGGAAAAGGACTCAAGGAGATGTGAGGGAATAGGGTCACTGTTGCAGGTTGTAGGGCGTGAAGAAGCGAGGAGTCTGGTCACTTCTTCTTCTGTGACCAGCTCGAAGATGGAAAGTGAACTTGAGGTGCGGGAGGGAAGGGAATTAATTTTTTGTAGGAAATAAGTGGTCAGATCATCAGCGCTTAGGTTGGTGACGGGGGTCTGTACTTTAGGGCTCAGGAGGGATTGGAAGGTTTCAAAGAGTCATTTAGGATTGCTGGCTAGAGATGTGATGTGAGTGGTAAAGCAGACTTGTTTAGCCAGATGGAGAGCAGAGTTATAAGTTTTGAGCATGAACTTATAGTGGATGAAGTCTTCTGCCGAAAGTCAATTTCTCAACAGACTCTCAGCGCACCTTGAGCAGCGCTGGAGAAAAGATGTTTGCATCGTGTGCCAGGGCTGCAGTCTATGCATGGTCACTCTGCGTGTAGCAGGTGCTGCTTCATCCAGGGCACTCTGCAAAAGTGTGACAATGCTGAGTCTGGACAGGAGAGGGAGAGGATGGGAGCTAAAGATGACTGTATATTGTTCATAAGCTGCTGGGTATTAATGGCACGTAGATTTCTGTGTGTATGGTAAGTGGGGGTGTCCCGGGTGAGGAGACCGTTCTTGACAGAAGAGGAAAGAAGGTTGTGGTCAGAGAGTGGTAGAGGGGAGTTAGTAAAGTCATGCAGCGAGCAGAGTCGTAAGAAGACCAGGTCCAGAGTATTCCCATCTTCATGTGTAGGAGAGTAAGTAAGCTGTGAGAGGCCGAATGAGGCGGTTAGAGAAAGAAGATGAGAGGCAGATGGGGAAAGCGGCTTATCAATGGGTATGTTAAAATCCCCCATGATGAGAGTGGGAATATCACAGGATAGGAAGTGTGGAAGCCAGGTGGCAAAGTGATCCAGAAACTGATGGGAGGGGCCTGGGGGGTAATACACAACCGCCACTCGCAGGGAGAAGGGTTTGAAGAGTCTAAAGGTGTGGACTTCGAAGGAAAGAAATGTAAGTGAGGGAACGGGGGGATGACCTGGAAAGCACATTGTGATGAAAGGAGCAAACCAACACCTCCAACCTGTCTATTCTCAGGTCTGGGGGTATATAAAAATTGTACCCTGTCATATGAGAGAACAGCTGTGGTGGTTGTGTCAGACTGCTGGATCCATGTTTCAGTGATATCTAGCAGGTTAAGGGAATTTGAAAGGAAAAAATCTTGAATGTAGAGGAGTTTATTGCAGGCTGAGCATGAGTTCCAAATGGCACAGTCAGGCTATGTGCCCACGATGCAGAAATGCTCCGGATTTTTCCTGAGCTTTTCTGCATCTCCCTGGCAGGGACATGCGGATGTGAAGCGTTCTTCACATGCATTTCCGCATGGGGGTTGACAAGCGCTTTCCAAGGGATTTTAGCATCACTTGGAAAGTGCTTGTCAACTTGGTCACACTATATAAATCCATGCAAACAGCATGGATTTATATAGTGTGACCGAAAGAATGGTTAAAAATAAAAAAATGAATATATACTTACCTTCCGATGGCCCCCGGTGTCTTGCTTCGCTCCGTCCTGGCTGCCAGCAGATCGCGGTACACTGTAGGACCTGCTGTCACATGACTATGACGTCAGCGCAGGTCCTTCAGTCCACCGCGATCTGCCGACAAGGGAGGACGAGCGCAGCGGGGGCCGTCAGAAGGTAAATATAACATTTATTTTTTATTTTATTCTTTTTTTCACAGGTTCTATGGTACCCGGGTCCGGAGGAGAGTCTCCTCTCCTCCAGACCCGGGTACCATCCGCACATTGAAACGCGTGGAATGCGCATCTACATATGCAGTGATGCGTAATCCATGCGTTTCAATGCAAGTCGATGGCGGCGGTAGTGCTGCGGTTTTTTCCGCAATGATAATCCGCAGCGGAAATTTCCGCAGCATGTGCACAGCACATGCGGATTATCATTGGGGACCATGGCAGGCCTTCTACCATGCGTTTTTAAGCATTTCTGCAGCGTTTTTGCCGCTGCGGAAACGCTTAAACGCATCGTGGGCACACAGCCTTAAAAGAGACAGGAGAAGGCAAGCAACGAATGTTTGTAAGATTGGCAGGGCTCCTATGTGCAGCAGGATGACAGTTATGTATACTAGTGTCTGGGGGCCCAGGGTTGGGAGAGATGTCACCAGCAACTAGGAGGAGGAGAAAGAAGAGAAACAGCAGGTGGTTCAATGATTTGCGTGAGCGTTTTGTGCATTGTATGGTGGTAGTGGACGGTTTGGAGTGATTGAGAAAAGTCAGTAAGGCCCCAGTGTTGTACATAGGAGATTGGAAGAGAGAGGGACTGATGTAGAGAGACTGTGTAGAATATGTCAAAAGGCGGTAGAGATGAAAGGAAACAGCAGTTAGGACACATTTGAAGCAAAGAGATATGGAAATTTGATGTTGTATTGCAACTGAACAAAGAGCATGTTTGTTTGAATATCTGGCATAGCTGACCAGTCTCCTGCTCTGTCCTTTTGCCATGTTTATCTGGCGAGACCCCTTGAATATTTTGGACATAGAATCAATTTCACAAGTGCCTCCCTCAGCACACGTGTTTTCTTTAATCCAGATCTGGATATATTGGAAGTGTGTGCTGGGATGTAGGACCAGTTTGCCTCTTGAATAAGCAATTAGCAAGAGACCGCAGCAGGCACTACTATGCAAGACATACAAACATCCACACTGGACAGACAGACCACAAATCATCAAGTGAAATGAAACATAAAAGAAGTACAGCAAGCACCTTAGTGAATAATCGATTCTGATCACTTCTGGGACATTTCCGGGATATTTCGGTTAGCCACTTCGGCAACTGCTACTTAGGATAACTGCTCAGAGACCAGGCCCTCTAGATTTATACCTCTTAACTAAATAAACATGAAAGAAGCCAGGTGTGAATAGAAGGGAGGAGGCACAGGGAGACAGGTAAGAATTAAACAAATGGGATAAATTAACAGACAGGAGATGAGAGAAGTTTGCTTCCAACACACCAGGGAATTGAATAGGAAAAGGACATGCCACCATAAAAGAGAGAGACACAGTTTTGAATGGGGTTCAGTCAATATGCAGACTATTGCAGGTTTGGACATACCTGTGAATGAAACAGATAGACTGTTAGATCAGAAGTGATGTAAAGTAAAATTTATGCAAAATTAATTAAATTCAAAATTATCAGGGGGTTTGTGAAGTTGTCTGACACACAGTAGTGTTGCTATATTGCAGTATTCCCTAGCCATAACAAAATAGAATTCCTATAATGCAACAATATCTGAAGAAGGAGTGTCACACAGAGAAATTGGGGAAGGAATGGACTAACACAGAGGAGAGCTTGGATTGGAGGGGTCTTGATGTACCAGACCACCTCTAAGCAGGAAGTAAATCTAAAAAGGGAGGAGTCTGATGTACCAGAAAACAAGAGATGGAAATGTCTGTCAGAAAGTACAGTTGAAGAGGGAGTGGTCTTACACAGGAAAGCTGAATAGGGAGTGGTCTGACACACAAGAATAGGAAGTGGTCTGACACACAAGAATAGGAAGTGGTCTGACACATAGGAAAACTACAGAAGGAGTGGTCTGACACATGAATGGAAGAGATAGAGTGGTCTGACACACAAGAGCTGAATAGGAAGTGGTCTGATATGTAGAAGAGCTACAGAGCGAGTGCTCTGACATACATGAGATCTACAGAGGGAGTGCTCTGACATGCAGGAGACCTACAGAGGGAGTGTTCTGACATACATGAGATTTACAGAGGGAGTGCTCTGACATACAGGACATCTACAGAGGGAGAGCTCTGACATACAGGAGATCTACAGAGGGAGGGCTCTGACATACACAAGATCTACAGAGGGAGTGCTCTGACATACATGAGATCTACAGAGGGAGAGCTCTGACACACATGAGATATACAGAGGGAGTGCTCTGACATACAGGACATCTACAGAGGGAGAGCTCTGACATACAGGAGATCTACAGAGGGAGTGCTCTGACACACATGAGATATACAGAGGGAGTGCTCTGACATACAGGACATCTACAGAGGGAGAGTTCTGACATACAGGAGATCTACAGAGGGAGTGCTCTGACATACATGAGATCTACAGAGGGAGAGCTCTGACACACATGAGATATACAGAGGGAGTGCTCTGACATACAGGACATCTACAGAGGGAGAGCTCTGACATACAGGAGATCTACAGAGGGAGTGTTCTGACATACATGAGATCTACAGAGGGAGTGCTCTGACACACATGACATATACAGAGGGAGTGCTCTGACATACAGGACATCTACAGAGGGAGAGCTCTGACATACAGGAGATCTACAGAGGGAGTGCTCTGACACACATGAGATATACAGAGGGAGTGCTCTGACATACAGGACATCTACAGAGGGAGAGCTCTGACATACAGGAGATCTACAGAGGGAGTGCTCTGACATACATGAGATCTACAGAGGGAGTGTTCTGACATACATGAGATCTACAGAGGGAGTGCTCTGACATACATGAGATCTACAGAGCGAGTGCTCTGACACACATGAGATATACAGAGGGAGTGCTCTGACATACAGGACATCTACAGAGGGAGTGCTCTGACATACACAAGATCTACAGAGGGAGTGTTCTGACATACATGAGATATACAGAGGGAGTGCTCTGACATACAGGACATCTACAGAGGGAGAGCTCTGACATACAGGAGATCTACAGAGGGAGTGCTCTGACATACACAAGATCTACAGAGGGAGTGTTCTGACATACATGAGATCTACAGAGGGAGTGCTGTGACATACATGAGATATACAGAGGGAGTGCTCTGACATACAGGACATCTACAGAGGGAGAGCTCTGACATACAGGAGATCTACAGAGGGAGTGCTCTGACATACAGGAGATCTACAGAGGGAGTGCTCTGACATACAGGAAGACTACAGAGGGAGTGCTCTCACATACAGGACATCTACAGAGGGAGAGCTCTGACATACAGGAGATCTACAGAGGGAGTGCTCTGACATACACGAGATCTACAGAGGGAGTGATCTGACATACAATAGAACTACAGAGAGATTGGTGTGACATACAGGAAGACTACAAAGGGAGTGCTATGACAAACAGGACATCTACAGAGGGAGTGCTCTGACATACGGGAGATCTACAGAGGGAGTGCTCTGACAAACACAAGATCTACAGAGGGAATGCCGTGACATACACAAGATCTACAGAGGGAGTGATCTGACATACAGGAGATCTACAGAGGGAGTGCTCTGACATACAGGAGATCTACAGAGGGAGTGCTCTGACATACAGGAGATCTACAGAGGGAGTGCTCTGACATACATGAAGACTACAGAGAGAGTGCTCTGACATACAGTAGAACTACAGAGAGATTGGTGTGACATACAGGAAGACTACAGAGGGAGTGCTATGACAAACAGGACATCTACAGAGGGAGTGCTCTGACATACAGGAGATCTACAGAGGGAGTGTTCTGACATACAGTAGATCTACAGAGAGAGTGTTCTGACATACAGGAAGACTACAGAGGGAGTGCTCTGACATACAGGACATCTACAGAGGGAGTGCTGTGACATACTGGAGATCTACAGAGGGAATGTTCTGACATACATGAAATCTACAGAGGGAGTGCTCTGACATATAGGAGATCTACAGAAGGAGTGCTCTGACATAAAGGAGATCTACAGAGGGAGTGCTCTGACATACAGGAGAACTGAGATATTGGTGTGACATACAGGAAGACTACAGAGGGAGTGCTCTGACATACAGGAGATCTACAGAGGGAGAGTTCTGACATACAGGAGATCTACAGAGGGAGTGCTCCTACATACAGGAGATCTACAGAGGGAGTGCTCTGACATACATGAGATATACAGAGGGAGTGCTCTGACATACAGGACATCAGGACATCTACACAGGGAGAGCTCTGACATACAGGAGATCTACAGAGGGAGTGCTCTGACATACAGGAGATCTACAGAGGGAGAGTTCTGACATACAGGAGATCTACAGAGGGAGTGTTCTGACATACAGGAAGACTACAGATGGAGTGCTCTGACATACAGGACATCTACAGAGGGAGTGCTCTGATATACAAAAGAACTACAGAGGAAGTGCTCTGACACACAGGAGATCTTCAGAGAGAGTGCTCTGACATACAGGAGATCTATAGAGAGATTGGTCTGACATACAGGAAGACTACAGAGGGAGTGCTCTGACATACAGGAGATCTACAGAGGGAGTGATCTGACATACAGTAGATCTACAGAGGGAGTGCTCTGACATACAGGAAGACTACAGATGGAGTGCTCTGACATACAGGACATCTACAGAGGGAGTGTTCTGACATACAGGAAATCTGCAGAGGGAGTGCTCTGACATACAGGAGATCTACAGAGGGAGTGCTCTGACATACAGTAGATCTACAGAGGGAGAGTTCTGACATACAGGAGATCTACAGAGGGAGTGTTCTGACATACAGGAAGACTACAGATGGAGTGCTCTGACATACAGGAGATCTACAGAGAGAGTGCTCTGACATACAGGAGATCTACAGAGAGAGTGCTTTGACATCCAGGAGATCTACAGAGGGAGTGCTCTGACATACAGGAGAACTACAGAGGGAGTGCTCTGACATACATGAAGACTACAGAGGGAGTGATCTGACATACAGTAGAACTACAGAGAGATTGGTGTGACATACAGGAAGACTGCAGAGGGAGTGCTGTGACAAACAGGACATCTACAGAGGGAGTGGTCTGACATACAGGACATCTACAGAGGGAGTGCTCTGACATACAGGAGATCTACAGAGGGAGTGCTCTGACATACAGGAGAACTACAGAAGGAGGGCTCTGACATACAGGAGATCTATAGAGAAATTGGTCTGACATACAGGAAGACTACAGAGGGAGTGCTCTGACATACAGGAGATCTACAGAGGGAGTGTTCTGACATACAGTAGATCTACAGAGGGAGTGTTCTGACATACAGGAAGACTACAGATGGAGTGCTCTGACATACAGGACATCTACAGAGGGAGTGCTCTGACATACAGGAAATCTACAGAGGGAGTGCTCTGACATACAGGAGATCTACAGAGGGAGTGCTCTGACATACAGGAGATCTACAGAGGGAGAGTTCTGACATACAGGAAGACTACAGAGGGAGTGCTCTGACAGACAGGAGATCTACAGAGGGAGTGCTCTGACATACAGTAGATCTACAGAGGGAGAGTTCTGACATACAGGAGATCTACAGAGGGAGTGTTCTGACATACAGGAAGACTACAGATGGAGTGCTCTGACATACAGGACATCTACAGAGGGAGTGCTCTGATATACAAAAGAACTACAGAGGAAGTGCTCTGACACACAGGAGATATTCAGAGAGAGTGCTCTGACATACAGGAGATCTACAGAGGGAGTGCTCTGACATACAGGAGAACTACAGAAGGAGGGCTCTGACATACAGGAGATCTACAGAGGGAGTGCTCTGACATACAGGAGAACTACAGAAGGAGGGCTCTGACATACAGGAGATCTATAGAGAGATTGGTCTGACATACAGGAAGACTACAGAGGGAGTGCTCTGACATACAGGAGATCTACAGAGGGAGTGTTCTGACATACAGTAGATCTACAGAGGGAGTGTTCTGACATACAGGAAGACTACAGATGGAGTGCTCTGACATACAGGACATCTACAGAGGGAGTGCTCTGACATACAGGAAATCTACAGAGGGAGTGCTCTGACATACAGGAGATCTACAGAGGGAGTGCTCTGACATACAGTAGATCTACAGAGGGAGAGTTCTGACATACAGGAGATCTACAGAGGGAGTGTTCTGACATACAGGAAGACTACAGATGGAGTGCTCTGACATACAGGACATCTACAGAGGGAGTGCTCTGATATACAAAAGAACTACAGAGGAAGTGCTCTGACACACAGGAGATATTCAGAGAGAGTGCTCTGACATACAGGAGATCTACAGAGGGAGTGCTCTGACATACAGGAGAACTACAGAAGCAGGGCTCTGACATACAGGAGATCTATAGAGAGATTGGTCTGACATACAGGAAGACTACAGAGGGAGTGCTCTGACATACAGGAGATCTACAGAGGGAGTGTTCTGACATACAGTAGATCTACAGAGGGAGTGTTCTGACATACAGGAAGACTACAGAGGAAGGGCTCTAACATACAGGACATCTACAGAGGGAGTGCTCTGATATACAAAAGAACTACAGAAGAAGTGCTCTGACACACAGGAGATCTTCAGAGAGAGTGCTCTGACATACAGGAGATCTACAGAGAGAGTGCTTTGACATCCAGGAGATCTACAGAGGGAGTGCTCTGACATACAGGAGAACTACAGAGGGAGTGCTCTGACATACATGAAGACTACAGAGGGAGTGATCTGACATACAGTAGAACTACAGAGAGATTGGTGTGACATACAGGAAGACTACAGAGGGAGTGCTGTGACAAACAGGACATCTACAGAGGGAGTGGTCTGACATACAGGAGATCTACAGAGGGAGTGCTCTGACATACAGGAGAACTACAGAAGGAGGGCTCTGACATACAGGAGATCTACAGAGGGAGTGCTCTGACATACAGGAGAACTACAGAAGGAGGGCTCTGACATACAGGAGATCTATAGAGAGATTGGTCTGACATACAGGAAGACTACAGAGGGAGTGCTCTGACATACAGGAGATCTACAGAGGGAGTGTTCTGACATACAGTAGATCTACAGAGGGAGTGTTCTGACATACAGGAAGACTACAGATGGAGTGCTCTGACATACAGGACATCTACAGAGGGAGTGCTCTGACATACAGGAAATCTACAGAGGGAGTGCTCTGACATACAGGAGATCTACAGAGGGAGTGCTCTGACATACAGTAGATCTACAGAGGGAGAGTTCTGACATACAGGAGATCTACAGAGGGAGTGTTCTGACATACAGGAAGACTACAGATGGAGTGCTCTGACATACAGGACATCTACAGAGGGAGTGCTCTGATATACAAAAGAACTACAGAGGAAGTGCTCTGACACACAGGAGATATTCAGAGAGAGTGCTCTGACATACAGGAGATCTACAGAGGGAGTGCTCTGACATACAGGAGAACTACAGAAGCAGGGCTCTGACATACAGGAGATCTATAGAGAGATTGGTCTGACATACAGGAAGACTACAGAGGGAGTGCTCTGACATACAGGAGATCTACAGAGGGAGTGTTCTGACATACAGTAGATCTACAGAGGGAGTGTTCTGACATACAGGAAGACTACAGAGGAAGGGCTCTAACATACAGGACATCTACAGAGGGAGTGCTCTGATATACAAAAGAACTACAGAAGAAGTGCTCTGACACACAGGAGATCTTCAGAGAGAGTGCTCTGACATACAGGAGATCTACAGAGAGAGTGCTTTGACATCCAGGAGATCTACAGAGGGAGTGCTCTGACATACAGGAGAACTACAGAGGGAGTGCTCTGACATACATGAAGACTACAGAGGGAGTGATCTGACATACAGTAGAACTACAGAGAGATTGGTGTGACATACAGGAAGACTACAGAGGGAGTGCTGTGACAAACAGGACATCTACAGAGGGAGTGGTCTGACATACAGGAGATCTACAGAGGGAGTGCTCTGACATACAGGAGATCTACAGAGGGAGTGTTCTGACATACAGTAGATCTACAGAGGGAGTGTTCTGACATACAGGAAGACTACAGAGGAAGTGCTCTAACATACAGGACATCTACAGAGGGAGTGCTCTGATATACAAAAGAACTACAGAAGAAGTGCTCTGACACACAGGAGATCTTCAGAGAGAGTGCTCTGACATACAGGAGATCTACAGAGTGAGTGCTTTGACATCCAGGAGATCTACAGAGGGAGTGCTCTGACATACAGGAGAACTACAGAGGGAGTGCTCTGACATACATGAAGACTACAGAGGGAGTGATCTGACATACAGTAGAACTACAGAGAGATTGGTGTGACATACAGGAAGACTACAGAGGGAGTGCTGTGACAAACAGGACATCTACAGAGGGAGTGGTCTGACATACAGGACATCTACAGAGGGAGTGCTCTGACATACAGGAGATCTACAGAGGGAGTGCTCTGACATACAGGAGAACTACAGATGGAGTGCTCTGACATACAGGAGAACTACAGAAGGAGTGATCTGACATACATGAGATCTACAGAGAGATTGGTCTGACATACAGGAAGACTACAGAGGGAGTGCT
The DNA here is from genome assembly GCF_046119375.1 of Phyllobates terribilis. Taxonomy (NCBI): domain Eukaryota; kingdom Metazoa; phylum Chordata; class Amphibia; order Anura; family Dendrobatidae; genus Phyllobates; species Phyllobates terribilis. The sequence goes on from NW_027362762.1 coordinate 869,991,202, forward strand.
CTGACATACAGGAGATCTACAGAGGGAGTGCTCTGACATACAGGAGATCTACAGAGGGAGTGCTCTGACATACAGGAGAACTACAGAAGGAGTGATCTGACATACATGAGATCTACAGAGAGATTGGTCTGACATACAGGAAGACTACAGAGGGAGTGCTCTGACATACAGGAGATGTACAGAGGGAGTGCTCTGACATACAGGACATCTACAGAGGGAGTGCTCTGACATACAGGACATCTACAGAGGGAATGTTCTGACAGAGTAGATCTACAGAGGGAGTGCTTTGACATACAGGAAGACTACAGAGGGAGTGCTCTGACATACAGGACATCTACAGAGGGAGTGCTCTGACATACAGGACATCTACAGAGGGAATGTTCTGACAGAGTAGATCTACAGAGGGAGTGCTCTGACATACAGGAGATCTACAGAGGGAGTGGTCTGACATACAGGAAGACTACAGAGGGAGTTCTCTGACATACAGGACATCTACTGAGGGAGTGCTCTGATATACAAAAGAACTACAGAGGAAGTGCTCTGACACACAGGAAATCTTCAGATAGAGTGCTCTGACATACAGGAAGACTACAGAGGGAGTGCTCCTACATACAGGAGATCTACAGAGGGAGTGTTCTGACATACATGAGATCTACAGAGGGAGTACTCTGACATACATGAGATATACAGAGGGAGTGCTCTGACATACCGGACATCTACAGAGGGAGAGCTCTGACATACAGGAGATCTATAGAGGGAGTGCTCTGACATACAGGAGTTCTACAGAGGGAGTGTTCTGACTTACATGAGATCTACAGAGGGAGTGCTCTGACACACATGAGATATACAGAGGGAGTGCTCTGATATACAGGAAGACTACAGATGGAGTGCTCTGACATACAGGACATCTTCAGAGAGAGTGCTCTGACATACAGGAGATCTACAGAGGGAGTGCTCTGACATACAGGAGAACTACAGAAGGAGGGCTCTGACATACAGGAGATCTATAGAGAGATTGGTTTGACATACAGGAAGACTACAGAGGGAGTGCTCTGACATACAGGAGATCTACAGAGGGAGTGTTCTGACATACAGGAGATCTACAGAGGGAGTGTTCTGACATACAGGAAGACTACAGATGGAGTGCTCTCACATACAGGACATCTACAGAGGGAGTGCTCTGACATACAGGAAATCTACAGAGGGAGTGCTCTGACATACAGGAGATCTACAGAGGGAGTGCTCTGACATACAGTAGATCTACAGAGGGAGAGTTCTGACATACAGGAGATCTACAGAGGGAGTGTTCTGACATACAGGACATCTACAGAGGGAGTGCTCTGACATACAGGAAGACTACAGAGGGAGTGCTCTGATATACAGGAAGACTACAGAGGGAGTGCTCTGACATACAGGAGATCTACAGAGGGAGTGCTCTGACATACAGGACATCTACAGAGGGAGTGCTCTGACATACAGGAAGACTACAGAGGGAGTGCTCTGATATACAGGAAGACTACAGATGGAGTGCTCTGACATACAGGACATCTCCAGAGGGAGTGCTCTGATATACAAAAGAACTACAGAGGAAGTGCTCTGACACACAGGAGATCTTCAGAGAGAGTGCTCTGACATACAGGAGATCTACAGAGGGATTGCTCTGACATACAGGAGAACTACAGAAGGAGGGCTCTGACATACAGGAGATCTATAGAGAGATTGGTCTGACATACAGGAAGACTACAGAGGGAGTGCTCTGACATACAGGAGATCTACATAGGGAGTGTTCTGACATACAGTAGATCTACAGAGGGAGTGTTCTGACATACAGTAGATCTACAGAGGGAGTGTTCTGACATACAGGAAGACTACAGAGGAAGGGCTCTAACATACAGGACATCTACAGAGGGAGTGCTCTGATATACAAAAGAACTACAGAGGAAGTGCTCTGACACACAGGAGATCTTCAGAGAGAGTGCTCTGACATACATGAGATCTACAGAGAGAGTGCTTTGACATCCCGGAGATCTACAGAGGGAGTGCTCTGACATACAGGAGAACTACAGAGGGAGTGCTCTGACATACATGAAGACTACAGAGGGAGTGCTCTGACATACAGGACATCTACAGAGGGAGTGCTCTGACATACAGTAGATCTACAGAGGGAGTGTTCTGACATACATAAGATCTACAGAGGGAGTGCTCTGACATACACAAGATCTACAGAGGGAGTGGTCTGACATACACAAGATCTACAGAGGGAGTGGTCTGACATACAGGAGATCTACAGAGGGAGTGCTCTGACATACAGGAGATCTACAGAGGGAGTGCTCTGACATACAGGAGATCTACAGAGGGAGTGCTCTGACATACAGGAGATCTACAGAGGGAGTGCTCTGACATACAGGAGATCTACAGAGGGAGTGCTCTGACATACAGGAGATCTACAGAGGGAGTGCTCTGACATATAGGAGAACTATCCCCCCCTACTCTGGAACTCTCTACCCCAACATATCAGAGTGTTGCCTACCATGGAAACCTTCAAAAGAAACCTGAAGACCCACCTCTTCTGACAAGCCTACAACCTGCAGTAACCCTCGCTCCACCATACTGCTGCACGACCAGCTCTACCCTCACCTACTGTATCGTCACCCATTGCTCGTCGATTGTGAACCCTCGCGGGCTGTGTCCTCGCTCCTCCTGTACTTGTTTTGTTAAGATTATGTAAGTGTTTTTGATATGTATACCCCCTTTTTTCACATGTAAAGCGCCATGGAATAAATGGCGCTATAATAATAAATAATAATAATAATAACTACAGAGCGAGTGGTCTGACATACAGGAGAACTACAGAGAGATTGATCTGACAAACAGGAAGACTACAGAGGGAGTACTCTCACACAGGAGTGGTACAGAGGGAGTGGTCTGTCATTGGAGTGGTAGAGAGGGAGTGGTTTGACACAGAAGAGCTGAATAGGGAGTGGTCTGACACAGGAAAGCTTAATAGAGAGTGGTCTGACACAGTAATGGTATAGAGGGAGTAGTCTGGCAGGAGTGGTATAGAGGGAGTGAACTTATACACAAGAGGAGCAGAATAGGGAGTGGCCTTACATGCCAGAGAACTAAAGAGGGAGTAATCTGACACAAAGTAGAGATGGATATGGAGTTGTCTGACTCAGAGAAGTGGTAGAGAGGATTTGGTCTGACACAGGAGATCTGGATATGTAGTGATTTAACAAACAGGAATCTTAGAGAGGAAGTTATCAGACAGGAGTGGTGGAGAGGGGAAGTCTGACACAATAGAGCTGGAGAGGGAGAGGTGTGAGGCACGGCAGTGTGGATGCTTCCAACTTACTGGTAACTCTTATGTAACAGAAAAGTTGAGAGAAGTTGTGAGAGATGTTGGAGAGTACAGGAATATTCGTTTTATTTATAACATTTTATTAATAATCATAGCGATATAGATTTGTGCTGCTTCAACCCAGAAGATCCCAATGGAGCTACAAATAATGGACAAGTACTCCAGTCCCACAAACTGAATAAAGAAAAAAAACATTGCACTACAATGTGGGGTATATTCAACACAGGCTGTGTCAGACTCGCCACCGTTTACATCTCATGAAAAATAAACTCAAATATAAAAACTAGGCATCTGTCTCTCTGTTAGTCCATGATTTATCTGCAATCGAATGTTCAGATGTTCACTCAGATGGATTGAAGTTCAATCATGTCACGAACGTTCACGCTAATTCAATAGCAGCCATCATAAAATAAACATAGTGCAGATCCACCAGTCTTGATATTAGAGCAGCAATTCATTTATTAATTTTCAGTTGCTTATCATTAATAGGGCTGTTATTTCCCCAATTTGAAAAATTGCACGGAATATCTAATATATTTTGCATTCTAAAATAAAAAATTATCCAAATTTCCCAAACTCCTTATCTTATTAATAGTTTATTTCAAAAATATTATTCAGGAATCATCTAATATAGAATTAATGAGAATTATTGCTGTTGTGCATCATTAATTTCTGGTTACCATTGGCCAAAATCCGTTCAACCCATATTTACCATCTGTGAATGATCGCCTGATTACACATTGTCTAATCTGATTTTTATTGTGTACAGCTACTGCTTTCCAAATCCACAAAAAGATGATTAAACTACTTTAAGCAACTTTGTTCCAGAGCTTCAGTTTCCATAACAACTCAGTTTCTTCCTTGCTATTGTGCTACATTGGGATTACAGTTTTACTGAAGCTAAAACAAAGAATTACAGCTAATATTCCCAAACCTCCGATCCGTTACCCAAAGGAAGACAATACAGAAGCAAACGATTTGTAAATGCCACACTTTAATTTAGACATATCTGTACAATAAATGTCCTTATTTGTTATATGTGTAAGAAATTATATATAATTGTTCATATTTTGTAAACGTTTCAAGAGTCTAAAGTTAGTAGGAAACATAACAGAGAAGCTGTTGGCTCTCCTGCTAACTGGGTGTAACTACTTGTCCAATCAGTGCTAGACTTTGTAATAACACTATAAAAAATCCTATGGACAGTGGTAATTGTAACTTAGAGAAATTGAAAAAAACAACTCACTATGCTACTGACGCGCCCCCTGGGACATATTCCTTTTTGAGGGGAATACCCGGCACCGGATCAGATGGGGGGTTGTAGTCTCCGAGCGGCTGTGACCCGGCCCCGTGCCCAGGGCGTCAAGCTCAGTGTTATGTGGCAGCTTTACAGATGTTACTAAAGTTCTTTTGTGTCGACTACGCCACCCGTTGTGATGCGGTCACTGTGGCCGCCGCTGCAGCAGGGTCCGCTGAGGCTGATGGTGGATGCGCAGCTTGGTGGGATAACCCCCAACGGGAGGGGTATAGCCTCAGAGGGGACAGGCGCAGAGGATGGGGGTTGTGGTGGTGCGGTGCAGCCGGCAATGAAGACAGACTCGGGTTATGCAGTTAAGGGTGTTTACTTACTGCAGATGTTGTACTGGTCACTCCAGCTGCTAGTGACCACCCGAGCCGTGCTGCGTCCACCAGGTCCTGGATCCAGCCAACCCCCAAACAAGTCCGGAGCGTGGCCCTGAGCTCTCCCTCTGTCCTTTCTTCAGCCGTCCCCACCAGGGATTCACCTAGGTCCAGCTCCCTCGGGCCTTCTTTTGGGACACCCTTGGCCCTGGATTCCCTGACCCTTCATGTGGTTTGCCTTCAGGGTGAATGTGGTGGGTGACCGTGGCAAAAGCTGCCCACGATCTCCGGTCTCTGGCTGGGGATTGTTTTGCCCCCACCAGCTTGGGTTCCGGTACCCTGATGCTGACTCCTCACCCGGTGTTCTAATTTGGGTTCTTGGGTCCCTTCAGTCTTCCCCCTCTGGGTCTTTCTCTGCTCCACTCTCTCTCTCTCCAGGGCTGCTGTTTCCTTCTCTCTGCTGACTTGTTCTCTGCATCAGACAGGCTCCTCTCCAACTGACTGACTCTCTGCTTCTGACCCTGATTCTAGTTGGTGCCCTCCTTATATATCCCTCTATGTGTGAGCTCAGGTGACCAGCACCCAATGAGCTCCTATCACTACCCAGACTGCTCCCCCTATCTGCCCCTACACTACATGGGATGTACCACCCCCCTCCCACTCCAGCCAGGAACAGGCTCGGTTGTACCTGCACATTTCTAAGTGGGAGTACCGTCGGCCTGCTCCTCTGAAATGGGATGTATGTAGTGCATGCAGTCTATCTGAGCTCAGTTCCACACTCCATCCTTACCCGGGAGTGGAATATCACACCTCTGGGTTGAGGTGCAATACCCCTGTAGCAGCCGAATCCTCAGGGTGCTACATTCCCCCCTGGTAAATCACAGCACGTCCTCGGGCTGTAAGACATAAATAACACCAAAAACATACAAAATTTTCATATAAACATATAAAACATATAAACATTATATATATATAAAACTTTTTTATATAAACATTCTCGTAGACTTCTCTTGTCTCTGGTTCCTCCTCCGGACACTGTGCAACGTGTGTCCGGGAAAAGTGCGACAGTCTCTTAGAAAAACTGATTTTCTATAAAACCGGTAGGGGGCGCTTTAGGAAGCGCAACTATTTACAGGGGAAAGTTGGCCGCTCTCAGTCCTCGGCCAGGTAGAGGAAAGGGAATGGCTGCTCACAGTCCTCAGCCTGTAGGATGAAGGGGTTAACGGGTAAACAGTTCACTGGTCCCAACGGGGACTATTTTAGCAGTAACGGTTCACTGTGCCCCGACAGGCAACTATATACAGTCTCTACTCCCGTCCTCAACGACGGCTCCCTCCTGCTCTTTCTTGATATGATGTTTCTTCAGACCCGTCCGGGTCCTCTGGCTCCTCCTCCCCGTACCGCAACTCTTCCTCCGTCAAGCGGTGTACGTGGAGGGCGTAAGGTCCTTTGGCACACTTGTGCCGGGTGAAGGTGACCTCGTCTCCGACGTAGAGGTCACGGCCTTTGTGACCTTCCGGCAGGTGGGACTCGACGTCTCTGCGAGTCACAAAAACGTCACCGCGGTTGTTACGGTCCCGAATAAAGCCCCACCCATGCTGCGGGTTGAACTTTATCACCGTCCCGATGGTGCGGGGACAGTGCGCTGCACGGGGGTTCCTCCTAGTCCGGCTCTTCTGCTCCGCGCTCCGGATTTGGGCCTGTTGTTCTCTGACCCGCCTCTCCTCCTGTTCTCTCTTAAACTCTGCTAGCTGCTGACGACAACACTCAGTACGCGCAGCGGCGACTGCCCGAGTTTCTCCGGTGAACCCCATCAAATCTTCTCCCGTGGGGTCCCACACGAATTGGGCTTCTTCTAAAGGAGGCGAGACCCGAGTCACGGGCTTCGGAGCCGGGATCAGGGGCTCACACAAGGGCCCTAGTCTCTGTTGCCGCCCCAGCTCATGGTATCCTTCGGGCCAGATGAAGGGCCGCCCGTCCGGCCATGTGAGCTGGCTGAAGAGGTCCTCCCCCAGGTGTGGCACCCTTGGTATTGCGGGCGCGGGCGCGGTGGTGGTGGCGCCCGGGTTGCCCAGGCCTTGCGGCCAGGCCTGGGGCACCTGGAAGGTGAAGGGCACCGTTAGGACGGCGGCGCCCTGGGCTACCTGGCCTTGCGGCCAGGCCGGAGGCTCCGCGGAGGTAGGGGGCGCTGTTGGTGGTGCGGCGCCCGGGGGTACTAGGCCTTGCGACCAGGCCGGAGGCTCTTCCTGCTTGGTCACGCTCCGGGTCGGTGCGTGTGACGTCACAGGGGTCGCGGCGGCGGCTTCCGGTCGGGGCCTAGTCCATGGCGGTGACCTGGCGGCTACGGGCACAGCAGGGGGACTTTCGGGCTCTGCGACGGGGAGCTGGGGCAGGTAAGCGGTGTCACGGCTTGGGGTATAGGCGTCCCCTTTACCTGCCTCCATGCGTTCGGCTCCCTCCTCGGCGCCGTCTCCGGCCTTGGGTCCTCCCGCGCCATCCTCAGAGGCGGTCTGCTTCCTCTTCCAGGGTAGCGTGCTCCGTTGACTGGTCTCTGCTTGCTGGGTCATCTCCCGGCTCCACTCCGCCAGTATCTCACGCTGTACCCGGGCCATCCTCCGTGCGAGGCCCTCCAGGGCAGTTTGTGCACACTCCCGGTCTCGGGGGAGCTGCGCTAAGATCTCCGCTAGACCTAGCGGGGTTGTGGACTCTAGCAGGCTCCTGACCATCGGGTCGGTGCTGCTCTGCTCTTCTTCCGGCAGGCTCCTGGCCAGCGGGCCGGTGCTGCTCTGCCCTCCTTCCTCGGTCTCTAGCAGACTCCTGGCCAGCGGGCCGGTGCTGTTCTGCTTTCTCTCCATCTCCGGGTGAGCTCCTCCGCTACTCCTCGTTAGACCTCTTGCCTCCGGGTGCGCTCGCTCCAGACTGCTCCAGGCGACACCCATCTTCGTTCTCTTCTTTCGTCTCCTCCCCCTTCGAGGGCGGTCCCGGGGCAACTCGGTGACTGTCAGTTCCAGGGGTAGTTCTTTCACGCTGACAGACACCTCCAGCATCACAGTCTCTGTTGGTGGGGGCGGTTTCCACTTTTGGCGCCATTTTCTGTCCTGGCCCACGATGGGAGGTGGCCTCTTGCCCTCCTTTGGCACGCCCATAATGGCGTCCGCTGCTCTTCCAAGGCGGGAAATCTGCGGTTTTGGCGGGAAGCGTCGCCCAGTGGCGGGAAACTCTGCAGATGGCGGGAACAAGTTGGAAATGGCGGACAATCGGCGGGAAACGACTGGTGATGGAGTCCGATGGCGTGGACCCTCCGGAACCGGCAGGAGACTTCTTTCTGAGGTAAACTTGCACTTTTCTTCAGGCACGCAGTACCCGGGTGTTGCGGGCACGTAATCCTGCCGACTACGCCAAAGTTGACGCGCCCCCTGGGACATATTCCTTTTTGAGGGGAATACCCGGCACCGGATCAGATGGGGGGTTGTAGTCTCCGAGCGGCTGTGACCCGGCCCCGTGCCCAGGGCGTCAAGCTCAGTGTTATGTGGCAGCTTTACAGATGTTACTAAAGTTCTTTTGTGTCGACTACGCCACCCGTTGTGATGCGGTCACTGTGGCCGCCGCTGCAGCAGGGTCCGCTGAGGCTGATGGTGGATGCGCAGCTTGGTGGGATAACCCCCAACGGGAGGGGTATAGCCTCAGAGGGGACAGGCGCAGAGGATGGGGGTTGTGGTGGTGCGGTGCAGCCGGCAATGAAGACAGACTCGGGTTATGCAGTTAAGGGTGTTTACTTACTGCAGATGTTGTACTGGTCACTCCAGCTGCTAGTGACCACCCGAGCCGTGCTGCGTCCACCAGGTCCTGGATCCAGCCAACCCCCAAACAAGTCCGGAGCGTGGCCCTGAGCTCTCCCTCTGTCCTTTCTTCAGCCGTCCCCACCAGGGATTCACCTAGGTCCAGCTCCCTCGGGCCTTCTTTTGGGACACCCTTGGCCCTGGATTCCCTGACCCTTCATGTGGTTTGCCTTCAGGGTGAATGTGGTGGGTGACCGTGGCAAAAGCTGCCCACGATCTCCGGTCTCTGGCTGGGGATTGTTTTGCCCCCACCAGCTTGGGTTCCGGTACCCTGATGCTGACTCCTCACCCGGTGTTCTAATTTGGGTTCTTGGGTCCCTTCAGTCTTCCCCCTCTGGGTCTTTCTCTGCTCCACTCTCTCTCTCTCCAGGGCTGCTGTTTCCTTCTCTCTGCTGACTTGTTCTCTGCATCAGACAGGCTCCTCTCCAACTGACTGACTCTCTGCTTCTGACCCTGATTCTAGTTGGTGCCCTCCTTATATATCCCTCTATGTGTGAGCTCAGGTGACCAGCACCCAATGAGCTCCTATCACTACCCAGACTGCTCCCCCTATCTGCCCCTACACTACATGGGATGTACCACCCCCCTCCCACTCCAGCCAGGAACAGGCTCGGTTGTACCTGCACATTTCTAAGTGGGAGTACCGTCGGCCTGCTCCTCTGAAATGGGATGTATGTAGTGCATGCAGTCTATCTGAGCTCAGTTCCACACTCCATCCTTACCCGGGAGTGGAATATCACACCTCTGGGTTGAGGTGCAATACCCCTGTAGCAGCCGAATCCTCAGGGTGCTACACTACAACATTGGGCAGAAATGGGAGAAAGCTAACTACCTATTACAGATGAAGGATAATGTGAACAGAATCCTTGGTTTCCAAATAATGAGTCCAGTAGAAAATCCACAGGGAGACGTTAGTGTTCACAAGAGGCTCAAGGCTACCTTGTACAAACTGGAAATAAAATAGCCTTTCTCTGACATAAACAAAATAACATAAGTATTGAACACATCATCAATTGTCTAAGTAAATATATTTCTAAAGGTGCTATACACATGCAATTCTCACCATCCAATCCATACAAAGGAATCAAACCATAGATATCTATAAAATACGTTACATGTAATAATGAGAAATGACACAGCAAAAAAGTATTGAACATATGAATAAAGAGAGGTGCAAAAAGCCATAGAAAGTCATGACACCATCTGAAATCTATCAGTAATTAGATTAGACTACTGACACTTAGGCTGTGTGCCCACGATGCATTTTTTAAGCGTTTCCGCAGCGGCAAAAACGCTGCAGAAACACTTAAAAAACGCTTGGTAGAAGGCCTGCCATGTTCCCCAGTGATAATCCGCATGTGCTGTGCACAAGCTGCGGAAATTTCCGCTGCGGATTATGATTGCGGAAAAAAACACAGCACTACCAATTATTTTGCGGAAGTGCTGCGTTTTCGCCATTGACTTGCATTAGAACGCGCCAATTCCGCAAGACTGCATCTGTACTTGCGTAATTGGCGCGTTCTAATGTGCGGATGGTACCCGCGTGTGGAGGACAGGAGACTCTCATCCACACCCAGGTACCATTAAAAGCTGTAAAAAAAAGAATAAAATAAAAAATAAAGATTATATTCACCTTCCGACGGCCCCCGGACTTCTTCTCTGTGCTTGCCGACAGATCGAGCAGGACTGAAGGACCTGCGGTGATGTCACAGTCATGTGACGGCAGGTCTTTTAGTACAGGGCATCGCGATCTGCCGGCAGCCAGCACAGGAGCGCAGCAAGACAGCGCCGGTCATCGGAAGGTAAGTATAGGTTTATTTTTTTATTTTTAACCATTCTCTCGGGTCACACTATATGGATTTATATAGTGTGACCTAGTTGTCAAGCACTTTCCAAGTGATGCTAAAATCGCTTGGAAAGCGCTTGTCAACCCGCATGCGGAAATGCCAGTGAAGAACGCTTCATTTCCGCATGTTCCTGGCATGAAAAACGCATGTACAATCCGCATGCGTTTTTTTCTGCCAGGGAGATGCAGAAACACGCAGGAAAAAATCCTGAGCATTTCTGCATCGTGGGCACATAGCCTTAGTGCAAAAAATATCAGCTGGTTCAACGGATGGCCTGAAAAAAGGTGTCTCATCACCAAGGTGCCACACAAGAAACATCTCATAATGGATAAAACCAGTGAACTGTCTCAAGGCCTTCGCAACCTTATTGTTGCAAAACATATAAATGGCATTGGATACAGAAAAATCTCTAAACTACTGAAGGTTCCAGTGAGCACTGTTGGGGCCATAGTCTGAAAGTGGAAATAATATAATTTCACCATAAATCGGCAATGTCCAGGTGCTCCCCGCAACATTTCAGACAGAGGAGTGAAAAGAATTATAAAAAGTGTTGTCCAAGAGCCAATGACCACCGGTGGAGAGCTACAGAAAGACCTGGACTCATCAGGTATAATTGTTTCAAAGAAAACAATAAGTAATACACAACCTCCATAGCCTGTATGCACACTCACCATGCAAGACTCCATTGCTGAACAAAAAGCATGTTCAACCGCATTTAAAGTTAGAGAAGCCTGTGAAATACTGGAAGAATATAGTCTGCTCAAATGAGATCAAAATTGAATTCTCTAGATGCCATAATACACATCCTGTTTAGAGGCCAAAAGGCACTGCATATCAAACCAAAAACACCATACCAACAGTGAAGTTTGGAGGTGGGAACATCATGTTGTGGGGCTATTTTTCAGCATGTGGCACTGGCAAACTTCATATAATGGAAGGCAGGATAAATGGACAAATGTACCCAGACATTCTTGATAACAATCTGCTACCATCTACGAGGATGATGAAGATGGAATGAGGGTGGACATATCAGCAAGACAATGATCCCAAACACACAGCTATGGAAAGTCTCAATTGGTTTCAGAGAAATATAAATAAAGCTGCTAGAATGGCCCAACCAATCACCTAACCTGGATCCAATAGAAAATTTATGGATGGAACCAAAGCTCAAAGTTCATAGAAGGAGCCAACAGAACCTTCAGGATCTGAAGAACATTTGTGTGGAAGAATGGGTCAAAATCACATCTGAGCAATGCATGCCACTAGTTTCTCCATACAGGAGGCATCTTCAAGATGACTTCACCAACAAAGACTTTTGTACGAAGTATTAATTAAATATTAGTAAGTTTCTCATTAGTACATATAACTTAATTTATGGATATCTATGGTTTGATTTCTTTACCTGTGTGGATTGGATGGGTTCTTACCGACATCTGTTGAGAATTGCATGTCAATAGTGTGACATGCAGAAGTAGTGCTGTTGCTTCAAAAGCATCCAGCAACTGTTACAAATAACACAAGCACAGGAGACAGGAATCGTTGTGCTTCAGGAGCATCCAGCAACTAGAGGGGTTAACACAGTCACAGGAGACAGGGAGTGTTTTAGGAGAGCCCCAGGGGGGATTGTGGGGAACTTGTTATTGTTGTCTGGCTGAAGCTGAAGAGAAAGGTGGTGGTGTGTTATCTGGATCTAGTAGGAGGTAACTGAACAGGATTCAGATCAGGAGAGAAACTAAACACAGGTCAGATAAACTCCCTGAACTAACAGTGCAGAGTGTTATCGGGGAGGAAGATAAGGACTGTAAGGAATTGTGTCACAGGGACCATCTCCATCATCAAACCCTCCCCCCCTCCATCTCCATGCAGGATAAAGAATGCTGTGTACTATTGTGTCCTTGTGAAGGAAAAGCCTGTGGTTGTGTATGCATAGAAATGTGCTGCTAAGAGATCTAATCTATGCTGAATTATGCTACTGAAGAGACTTTAATACTGTGCTTTGTGAAGAAACTACTGCATTGTTACTAGAGCTGGTTGCTGAAGAAACTCAGACTGTACTGTAATGAAGATTGTTGCTGTAATATTCCTGAATTGCACTGGCCGTGCTTCAGATTCAATTCCACTGTTAAACTGTTGAAAAAGTCTCTTGTCAGATGTGTCTGGTCAGCATTTGAATCTATCACGTGCCTGAGAGAAGCTGCAGCCTAGGGTCACCTTGAGTAATGGTTCCTCCAGGATTCCAAAGAATTCATGAAACCCTTCTCGCCCTATCTGAACCTAGCGGCGTGCGTGTAACAATTGCAGCTTTAGAACTATATTTTTACTTAGAAAATTGGTGATGTATTCAATACTTATTTCACCTGCTGTATACTATATATAAATAATTTTATACTCACACACACGTGAGTAACTAACATGTCTCTCCATTTGCAGACTGAATGAATGGAAGTAAAATAAGAACTGAGGCACTGATGCGTCTATGACCCATCTGCCGAGTCTGTGTTTGGTTTATGATATTGTGTAGGAGCTCAGGCAGAGGAAACTCGAGGTTCTCCTTCTCTCAGGGTGACTTCACCGTGCCCTTATGCATCTGTTACCATAGTTACAGTCCATCTATTAAGTGTACAACATGTGTGATGCTGACTTGCTCCACAGCACTATGGATGAAATAAAACATTCCTTTACGTTGTGCATGACTGACATCTCATATAACATGGTACAGTACAGTATCTGCTCTTTATAACTGCTACAATCAATAAAACTGAGCCTAAAACACACCCCGTGCAATGAGGAGTTGATATCACCAAATTACTGTATATGCTGTTACAGGAGTTAGGCTATGTGCCCACGATGCAGAAATGCTGCAGATTTTTTCCGCATATCCCTGGCAGGAAAAGCCCATGCGGATTTTACATGCGTTTTTCCCGCCAGGTAGAAGCATTTGTCAAGCGTTTTTGCATGCATTTCTGCATGCAGGTTATCAAGCGCTTTTCCAAGCGATTTTAGCATCACTTGGAAAAGTGCTGGACAAGTTGGTCACACTATATAAATCCATGCAACTGGCATGGATTTATATAGTGTGACCAAGTTAACAGTTAAAAACAAGAATAAAAATGGTAAAAAATAAAAAATAAACATTATACTTACCTTCCAATGGCCCTTGGTCTCCTGAACAGCTCGCGTTGGTGTAAAAGGACCTTTCATGACGTCATTTAGTCATGTGACAGGTCACGCGACCGCCGACGTCAGCGGTCCCGTGACCTGTCACATGACTAAATGACATCATGGAAGGTCCTTTTAGACCATCATGAGCCGCCGGGCAGCCAGGACGCACCACAGAGGAGACCGGGGGACATCGGAAGGTGAGTATAATGTTTATTTTTTATTTTAAATTCTCTTTTTTTTACAGGTACTATGGTACCCGGGTCTGGATGAGAGTCTCCTCTTCTCCAGACCCGGGTACCATCCGCACATTGAATCGCTTAATATCCGCATATGCACATGTAGTCATGTGGATATTAAGAAATTCAATGCAAGTCAATGGCGGCCATTACGCTGCATGTCTGAAAAAATAATGGACATGCTGTGTATTTTTCCCCAATGATAATACGCAGCTGAAATTTCCGCAGCATGTGCACAGCACATGCGGATTATCATTGGGGAACATGGGGCACGTATTACCAAGCGTTTTTTAAGCGTTTTCGCTGTGGAAATTCCGCGGCAAAAGCCCTTGAAAAACGCATAGTGGGCACACAGCCTTACAGTCCTGCTCATCGTTGTTGGCACCCGTGAAGTTTAAGTATATAATGTTGAAAATCTCCTGAAAAAAATGAATTAAGTGAAACTGTTTTTTTGTATAGAGCACTCGTGTTATAAATACAAAAGAGCTAATGATAAACAATCATTTAAAACAAAAAACAATGGGAGGGAAAACTAGAAAAACCTAAAGTTAGCTGTGTCCCTGGTATTGACACCCTTTACATTAATTTAGTATGGATACATATTTTGACTCGCATGTGAGTAAATCACAAAAGAGATTCACCTGTGATTAATTGTCGGTGCCCATATGACATGAATTAACCAATGAATGATGACTTCAATGTGTTAAAAAGCCACATGGTAGGCCCTGATCCTTTGTCATAATGGTAAAGATAAAGGAGCTGTCTGTGGACATCAGAACTGCTATTATTACCAAAAAGGGTATAAGGTGTGAGGTAGTGAGTGGGGTCATATTCGATGGACGGTATGTGTCTCCTAGGATGTGCATAGAGACATATTGAACCCGCTGAAGTGCATTGCTGTCACAGACACATCTGTCATTGCAGTGCAGAATAAAAGTAAGTTTGGACTTGATCAAGCTATTTGGCCAAGTTGGATTTAAGAAAACCCGGCATGGGCTTTTATTCTTAGAGTGAACTACAGGATGGAAGTGGGGCGGTCCACTCCCTCCAGCCCGGGTCTTACAAGTGGCTCTTGGCCACAGATTCCTTTTGAAAACCTGCAGCAAAGGTTTGGGTGTGTCAGTGTTAGGATTGCTAGGAGCATAGCAGGAAACTCTGCAAGCTTGTGTGAAGTGGAACACAGGCCTGTGAAGGCAACGTATCTGACGCACCCTAAGGCTATGTGCCCACGATGCAGAAATGCTCCGGATTTTTCCTGAGCGTTTCTGCATCTTCCTGGCAGAAAAAAACGCATGCGGATTGTACATGCGGATTGTACATGCGGATTGTACATGCATTTTCCTGCCAGGGACATGTGGAAGCGAAGCGTTCTTCACTTGCATTTCCGCATGCGGGTTGACAAGCGCTTTCCAAGCAGTTTTAGCATCACTTGGAAAGTGCTTGTCAACTTGGTCACACTGTATAAATCCATGCAAACGGCATGGATTTATATAGTGTGACCTTAAAGAATGGTTAAAAATTAAAAAATAAATCTATACTTACCTTCCGATGGCCCCCGCAGTCTTGCTTCGCTCCGTTCTCCCTTGTCGGCAGCTCGCGGTACACTGCACTGAAGGACCTGCCGTCACATGACTATGACATCAGCGCAGGTCCTTCAGTCCACCACGATCTGCCGGCAAGGGAGGACGAGCGCAGCGGGGGCCATCAGAAGGTAAGTATAATGTTTATTTTTTATTTTATTCTTTTTTTTACAGGTTCTTTGGTACCCGGGTCCAGAGGAGAGTCTCCTCTCCTCCAGACCCGGGTACCATCCGCACATTGAAACGCGTGGAATGCGCATCTACATATGCAGTGATGCGTAATCCATGTGCTTCAATGCAAGTCAATGGCGGCGAAAACGCAGCACTTCCGCAAAATAATTGGTAGTGCTGTGTTTTTTTCCGCAATGATAATCCGCAGCGGAAATTTCCGCAGCTTGTGCACAGCACATGCGGATTATCATTGGGGAACATGGCTGGCCTTCTACCATGCGTTTTTTAAGCGTTTCTGCAGCGTTTTTGGCTCTGCGGAAACGCTTAAAAACGCATCGTGGGCACACAGCCTAAGTGACAAGGCACGGCTGTCTCCCATGGCAGCAGGTTTACACGCACTGGCTGTGATCCGGAGGACAGCTTTTGCTTTTGAGTTGTGAGTTTCTGCAAAATAAAGCTGTTTAAGTTGGACTTTCCTTGGGTCACTGCCTTATTACCGCACAGTGTGCACACCGGCGCACTACAATATGGTGGAGAATGCGGGCAGTGTGAACTGAGGCATACCCCAACGCCAGCTGGTGTTTGTTATTAGGCCTGCCACATTGCAGCCCAGGCCCGCAGACAAAATGGAGGAACTGCTAAGGCAATTGGTCCTCACTCAGCGGCAACAGCAGGAGCAGTTCCAGCAACAGCGTACTAATGAACTGATTGTGCAGCAGATTACGGCTCTGCAAGAGACGCCAGCATCACCTACCCCGGAACGTCGTGAGGCCCAGGACAAGGTCCGTTCCGCATTAAGGAAACTGAGTCCGGAGGATGACGTGGAAGCCTTTCTCAGCGTCTATGAGTGCACAGCGGAGCGGGAGAACCTGCCCACTTCCCAGTGGGCTGAAGTGGTGGCTTTGTTCCTGATGGGCGACGCGCATAAGGCCTACTTTGACCTCAGTCGGGAGAATGCCCAGGACTATGGGAAGCTTAAAGGTGAGATCCTTTCCCGACTGGGGGTTAATACATATGTCAGAGCCCAACGGGTGTTTTCATGGACCTTTGTGGAGCTCCGACCCGCCAGGTCTCAGGCATATGACTTGATGCAGCTAGTTAAAAGGTGGCTCCAGCCTGAGACCTTGACTCCGTCCAAGATTGTAGAAAGGGTGGTGGTCGACCGGCTTGTGAGAACTCTGCCAGCCGCTATACAGCGTTGGGTGGGGCAAGGGGACCCGGGCACTCTGGACAAGGTGGTTAGCCTGATTGAGAGGTATACGGCCAGCCAGGACTTCATACAGGACTCTGCCCCACTGCGGCTGTCACGCCGGACCCTGCAAGCCCAGGAGCTTGGGAAAGGACCACGTCCCTCTGCTGGGGACAGCGAGAGCCGAGCCCATACTGACGGGGTGCCCCGGAGTGATGGTGGATGGAGACCAGTTACCCCTAAACTGGTCTCATTGACTAACAGTGCCACTGTGATGCCCCTGCGGGTTCAGTCGCCACAAAGGTACTGCATCTCACCCAGAGGTGTGGTATCTCACTCTCAGGTAAGGATGGAGTACTGCCCGGTACCCAAACACCTGCATCCAACACTAGACTACTCCAGACCAGCAGGAGGGGCAAGATGCATTCCTGGCTGAAGTGGGGGGAACCAAGAGGGGGGAACCATGTAGTGGGTGTGGGTGGAGGAAGCAGATTAGGGGAGCACTTGTGAAGGAGGATATAAAAAGGAGAAGCCATCTTGGGAGTTCAGTTCAGTCAGAGGAGGAGAGTGAAAGGAGCAGGAGCTCTGCAGGAGCTCTGCTCAGGAGGAGGGCCTAGTGAGAGAGGCCCAGGACAGACTGAAAAGAGGAGAGGAGCAGGAAGAAAGGCTCCAGTAAGAACAGAAAGGATCCCAGGGGCACGGGCAGTGCAGATGCCACCCGTGTGCCCGAACCCACCAGGAGTGGAAGGATCAGGCCATAGAGAGGGGACCGGCCCCTAAACTAGCAGAGTTCTTCAAGTCTCAACTAGATAACCGGAGGGTGCAGCATTTCAGCTGCTGCAGCCAAGAGCCACTTCTAACTCACCAAAAAGGTGGCCATAGAGGACCCAGGGGACAGAGAAAACTTCGCCCGACAAGGTCCGCGGTCACTGGCTTGGGACACTGCGTGTAAGGTGCAGGGAGACGGCCAGAAGGAACACACAGAACGGGGTCCCGCTAAGTACTCTGGAATTGCCTGAGGGTTTGCTGAACCCCTCCCTGAGTAAGCACAGGACGGCGTGGGAAGTTACCCAGGCCCTGGTAACTTGGAGTCTAAAAATCGTGAGTAAAACCCTGAAGGCTGCACCCCACTATCTCTGCGAATTATTACTGCGCCATCATCCACTGCACCACTCTACACACCTACTTCATCTATAACATCCCTGCAACGCCCTGGAGCTAAGCTCTACCTGTGAAGAGCTAAACCAACTCTGCTGCACTAACATCAGCTCCAGAGGACCTGCTCCGCAGCGGCGGCTCAATTTGGCCGCATACCACAGTTGGCGTCATGAACTTTATGTAAAAACTATAAATCCCCTGTAAATATCCCCTTTTATTGACCGCCCTGGGTCATGGACCAGGTCACCGCCACTGTGACATCTCCCCTAGCAACGACCGGCCCAGCTACCGAGTACCCCACGGCCCAGGGGGCACGTAACCACCACTATCAGGTGCTGGTTGTGCCAAGGGGCAGGACATGTGGCTGCCAACTGCCACATGACTGTTGAACCCATGGACTGTGGGTTTACTCGCCGGGTGTCCATGTATGTCCAGACTGTCTGCATCGTGAATGCAGACACGACGCGCAGTGAACCTCAACTGTGCCAGGTACACGTCAACGGGTACCCGACGGAGGGCCTTTTGGACTCGGGGAGCCTGGTGACACTTGTTCATGCGTCGTTGGTTGCCAAGGACAGTGCCAATGGTCGGAAAGTCGGGGATGTTTGCATACAATGGGACCTCCGAGAATACCCAACCGCGGAGGATACTTTTTCCACTCCATGTGGGGGGTGTGGTGAAGACTCTTCCCTATGGGACTGTGTTGAGAAGAGACTTGCCCCTGTTCTGGTCCCTGTGGGAGAACAAAATGAACCCTCCCAGGGTAAATGTCATTTCGGGCATGGAACCCGAAGGGGTCGCCAACCTAGGGACAGAGTGTAACCCCGATAGGTTTCCCCTATAGGTGTTGGCAGGAGAGGTCAAGGAGACCCCATCGATTCCAGGGCTGGAAGTGTCCCCTGGTACATTTGGGACAGCTCAGCTCCAGGATTCCACTCTAGCCCAGGCACAAGAAAGGGTGGTAGAAATAAATGGGATGCTTCAGCAACCGGGTGCAGAGGTGGCTTTCCCCAGCATGGCTGTCAACCAGGAATTATTATATAGGGTTGATAAAATCCGTGATGAAGTAGTGCTAGAGATGGCCCCCACACACCTGCTGGGTGGACACTTAGGCGTAAAGAAAACACAAGAACGTATTCTGCAGCGGTTCTTTTGGCCTGGGATTTATGCCGAGGTGCAGAGGTATTGTGAGTCATGTCCCGAGTGTCAACTTACCACACCCACTGCAAATTTCAAGAGTCCTTTAGTGCCTCTGCCCATTATAGAGGTACCATTTGAGCGGATTGCGATGGATCTGGTGGGGCCCATAGTAAAATCCGCCCATGGCCACCAACATATTTTGATAGTAGTAGATTTTGCCACCCGTTACCCAGAAGCAATACCACTTCGCCACACTTCGGCAAAACTTATCGCCCGCGAGCTGTATGCAATGTTCTGCCGCCTTGGGCTACCAAATGAGATCCTTACAGATCAGGGGACTCCTTTTATGTCCAAGGTGACAAGGGAGCTATGCAAGCTGCTCCGGATTAAACAGTTGAGCACATCGGTGTACCACTCACAGACCTATAGGTTGGTGGAGAGATTTAATAAGACACTTAAATCTATGCTAACAAAGGTGGTCTCCAAGGATGGGAGGGATTGAGACATGTTACTGCCCTACTTGACTTTCGCTGTCCGCAAGGTACCACAGGCTTCCACTGGCTTCTCACCCTTTGAGCTATTGTATGGCAGGCATCCTAGGGGGTTGCTGGACATAGCCAAGGAGACGTGGGAACAGGAGCCAACTCCGCATAGGAGTGTAATTGAGCACGTGGCAAGCATGCAGGATCGGATCACGGCGGTCATGCCTATAGTAACAGAGCATCTAATGGATGCCCAGGCAGCGCAGAGTCGCACATATAATAAAAGAACCACGGTCAGGTCTTTTAAAGAAGGGGATCCGGTGTTAGTGCCCACAGCAGAGAGTAAACTCATGGCCAAGTGGCAAGGGCCATATGAAGTACGGGAAAAGGTGGGGAGATGAATTACAGAGTGTACCAGCCCGGAAAGAGAAAACCGGAACAACTGTATCATGTGAACCTACTAAAAGCCTTGAAAGACCGGGAATGTTTGGTTATGGATGCCACTCCGGTCGTACCGTCGAGGAGCCCTCTGTCTCCGGCCAGGGACGTGACCAGGGGTGAGGTTAAGATAAGTGATGCTTTCACTAAACAGCAGCGATGGGAGGCTCGGAATCTGGTGCAGCAGAATACCGACGTATTCTCAGAACTGCCAGCCGGACCTCTGTGATCTGACATGACATTATCCCCAAGCCTCGGGTAAGGGTATGAATGAAACCATACCGTGTGCCAGAAGCCCAGAGGCGAGCCATCGCGGCTGAAGTAAAGGAAATGCTCCATTTAGGGGTCATCGAGAAATCCAGGAGTGAGTGGGCTAGCCCCATTGTGCCGATTCCGAAGCCAGACGGGTCATTACTAGTGATGGGCGAGCACTAAAATGCTCGGGTGCTTGATGCTCGTGTCGAGCACATTGGAATACTCGGGTGCTCGACCCGAGCAACGAGCCCAATGTAAGTCTATGAGAAACTCGAGCATTTTTCAGGCGGCTCCCCCTGGCGGTCTGCAGAGGGCCTAAAAATTGCCCAAATCGATGGGAGCAGTGCTCAAATGACATGGGAACAGCATGGGGAAGACCCCTGGAAGCATTTCTGACTCCCAGGTCACTTCTGTTAACAACATTGTCAGAGGTATTACGCCACTTTTACGGACTCACAATAAAACATACAAAAACAAAATCAAAATGGATTTTCCTGGGAAATATGTTAAGGAACATCCTTTCAAGGGTAATGACTTGTATATAAAGCAAAATAAATAACCAAAAACAAAAATGCTCCTCCACACCTTGGGCTATGTTCACACATAGCGTTTTTGATGCGTTTTTGCACTTTTGCATTGCTTTCAACCGTGACAAATGCATTCACCAGGAAATGTCATTTTAACATTTTACAACCTTATCTGGCCATGTGGTGTGTGAGATATCATCAGACACATCAGGTTTCATTTATGAAGGAGGGACTCTGAAAGTCACAAAGCCTATTTTTATAGTGCCATCCGGCGGCCTTTACTATTCTTAAAGGGCCAGCAGTCGGCCCTCACTATTATTAGAGAGCCATCAGCCGGCTATGTTTTATTGTTCAAATTACTAAAGAGTGGGTCTCCTATACTGTTATTGCGTATGCAGTGAGTGGCAGAGCTGCCCAAAATTTGGATGTACCCCAATACCACTTTGAAAATTTGGACTCACCCCAATATCCCTTTGAAGAGACTTAGAGGAGGGCCTCCTGAAAACAATGTTCCCATTATTAGGAAGTGGGTCTCCCATTGTGTTTGCCTTCGCAGTGAATGCAAGGGTTGCCAAAAATTTGGAGGCACTCCAATGCCCGTTGGAAGAGACATGGAGGTCAGAGGGCCTCCTGAAAACAATGTTCCCACTATTAGGAAGTGGGTCTCCCATTGTGTTTGCCTATGCAGTGAATGCAAGGGTTGCCAAAAATTTGAAGGCACTCCAATGTACCTTGGAAGAGACGTAGAGGAGGGCCTCCTGAAAAAAAATGTTCCCATTATTAGGAAGTGGGTCTCCCATTGTGTTTGCCTATGCAGTGAATGCAAGGGCTGCCAAAAATAGGGAGGCACTCCAATACCCCTTGGAAGAGACGTGGAGGAGGGCCTCATAAAAAATGTTCCCATTAGAAAGGAGCCTCCTATACTTGTAATGCCCATGCACTAAGTGTATGGGCTGACAAACATTTACCCCTGGGGGGTATACATGAACATAGTGTATAAATTTTTTTTTTTTACGGGCTTCATAAACACCCTTTAAATGATGTGGGTGTTGCATCACGGACCACATTCACCCTGGCGATATGGTAGTATGAGGATGAGAAGAAGTAGGAGGACTAGAGCAAATAGCCAAAATCAGGAAGCGTATACCCATCTGTGGGTGTAAAGAGGTGCATGGGAATACACCTCCCAAAAAAAGACACTGGATTTGAGTTTATGTTACTCTGCTATCATTCGGTGGTGTTGAGAAGTATGCGAGGGATGGTATGTGTCTCCTAGGATGTGCATAGAGGCATATTGAACCCGCTGGAGTGCATTGCTGTCACAGACACAGCTGTAATTGCAGTGCAGAATAAAAGTAAGTTTGGACTTGGTCAAGCTATTTGGCAGAGTTGGATTTAAGAAAACCCGGCATGGGCTTTTATTCTTGGAGTGAACTACAGGATCGAAGTGGGGCGGTCCACTCCCTCCAGCCCGGGTCTTACATGTGGCTCATGGCCACAGATTCCTTTTAAAAACCTGCAGCAAAGGTTTGAGTGTGTCAGTGTTAGGATTGCTAGCAGCATAGCAGGAAGCTCTGCAAGCTTGTGAAGCGGAACACAGGCCTGTGAAGGCAACATATCTGAAGCACCCTAAGCGACTGTCTGGCAACAAGTTTACACGGACTGTGTGGATATCCCGGCTGCGATCCGGAGGACAGCTTTTGCTTTTGAGTTGTGAGTTTTTGCTAAATAAAGCCGTTTAAGTTGGACTTTCCTTGGGTCGCTGCCTTATTACCGCACAGTGTGAACACTGCCGCACTAGAAAGGCCATCTCCAAAGACCTTGGTATCCAAGTTTCAACAGCGTGTAATGTTATTAAGAAGGTTGCCAAGCATGGAACCGTCAAGAACCTCCCTGAATGTGGGGTAAAGAGGAAAATTGACAAGAGATGTCTTCGAAGATTTGGTGCGAATGGTGGAAAAAACACTATGTGAAACATTCAAAGACCTGAAGGCCACCCTGGAACAGTCTGGGTTCAGGGTTTCAACAAGTACCATACGCCACACACTAAACCAAGCAGAGCTTTATGGGCGAAGGCCAAGAAAGAAACCATTGCTGAAGAAAAGACCTAAAAAGGAACAACGGATCTTTGTCAAAGAGTACCTTGACAAACCACAATCCTTCTGGGAAAATGTTCTGTGGACAGATGAAACAAAAATAGAGCTTTTTGTCAATGCAAAGCAACAGTTACAGACAGTGCAATGAAGCTTAAAAGGAAAATAACACCTTACCAACAGCTAATCATGGTGGAGGATCCATAATGCTGCGGGGTTGCTTTGCTGCGTCTGGTACTGGAGGCCTTGAGCATATCACAGGAATCATGAAATCAGAGAATTATCAAGAGATTTTAGAGCAAAATGTCCTACCCAGTGTAAAAAAAAATTGGTTTGAGTCGAAGATCATGGGTCCTCAAGCAAGACAATGACCTAAAGTACATAACCAAAAGTACACAGGAATGGTTGAAAAGAAAAAATGGACTGTTTTAAAATGGCCAGCAATGAGTCCTGACTAGTGTTGAGCGAATTTGTTCGGCATTTCAAATTCGGGTTTCGTGTTCGGGGTTCGCGTCAAAAAATCGGTTCGGCCCACGAACATCCCTGATTTGCCACGCTGTCACGCAGATAACATCAGCATCACTGTATATAAATGGAATTGCCATTTTTACAAGTATTTTTTAATAAAATTAAATGAGGTAACCGATTACAGCTTACATACAAAATTAAGTGTCTCCATGGCAGCAAACTACAAACAAACACTGAAGTCTATTCTGTGGGTATCTTCCATCACAATGCCTTTCTTAAAGTAGTTGTCCAATTTAAAAAAAGCTATGCGTTCAAATGTTCTTAAAGGGGTTGTCCACTACTATTTAAATTATGCCAAAGCGTTTTATGATGAAAAGCAGCTTCTTTGTAATTACCTCCCTCTGCCTTTTCTGCCTGTGAGCGGCGCTATCACTGGCCGCTCACAGGCATCACGGGGTCTCTCTTCCGCGTTCCACGATGGCTGCTGGGTTGTGGGTGCGGTTATCCCCGCGTGTCATACCCAGCATCCACCGCTCGCTCTCACTCTCACCATTCATTGGGAAAGCGTACGGTGGATGCTGGGTATGACGCGGTGAGGTAACCCCGCCCACAACCCAGCAGCCACCGCGAGGACCCCAGCGCTGAGTCACGCCTCAATAGACGGGACGTCAGCGGGGGGTCACGTGCTGCCTGGGAGCGGCCAGTGATAGCGCCGCTCACATGCAGAAAAGGCAGAGGGAGGTAATTATAAAGAAGTTGCTTTTCATCATAAAAACGCTTTGGCATATTTTAAATAGTAGTGTACAACCCCTTTAAATTAGCCTAAGGGTAATTCTACGTGAAAGTCTGGCAGCTCTTAAAGTGGCTTCCATGGACAGTCTGAAACGTGGACAAGGGACGGCCACAGGACGAGGGGTACAGCAGCAATCAGCAGACATGCACAAAGATTAGATAATAAGATATATGAACATTTACTAACCAGTTTATAAAAAAAGGAAAGGATGGTAGGTAAAAAGCGTATAGATAACAAATACAGCAGTTACTCTAAATAACACCGACTAAGTGTATACACAGGTACAGTTAACAGAATTAACAGTTATTTGACAGCAAAAATACATGTGATTAACCATTTCTATGCATATATCCATAAAATGACAGTATTGTGCCAGTACTTTAGTAATCGCCTACTCGGGGCAGTTTTTTTGAAGTGTCTCTTACAGAAGAGGCCCTTTCTCCTAACTAACTAGACCTCCATAAAGTTATTTATATATGCGCATATAAATTCGGTTGTAAATGGTACCTGTACGTCCTGAAATTTAAGTGTCCATGCTGGGCTGAGTCCAGAATAATCAGAAACGCTGACTTGAAGCTCTTAGAGAATGCCAATGTATCAAACGCAGGGTTTCTCTAAGTCCTTAGAAATAAGTACTCACGTGGCCTAGCCCCAGATGCTGTGTCCTTGGTTGTCCTCACCAAGTTGGCTCATGTCAAGCCTAACAACGTATCCCAGAGTCACCAAAAACAGATCCAGGGTCACACCGCTCTATCCAGACCTTTTTCCAACAATGCGTAGCTTCACTGTCTCCTTGAACTCCCCTAGCAAGTCACCAACTGCCAAAACCCTGCACTGCAACTCCTGCCTCTCCGCTGCCTTATACTGGCCAGATCATATATTACATCACAAATCTCCAACAATACAGTAAACTGTGATTAACCCTTTTAGGTCTGTGCGCAATCTGCTGAGGAACTCTGGTCTTGACTCTCTAACTCCTGTACCGGAATTTGGACTAACATCGGGGTCCTCTGGGTTACATCCACGAAGTGTCTGCTGGCCGGAGGTGTGAGCTGGCAAAGGAGAGATAAGTCGGTGAAAACAAAAGAGGGTAGGTTCGTGACAAAGTCAGAGATGAACAGAGCTGTGGTCAGAGCCAGGAGGAAAGAATCAGAGGTAGAATCAACAGGCAAATGGAGGGTTAAGTGGGATCAGGGTCAGCAACACATATCAAGTAAGCTAGGTCAGGTAGCAGGGTATCCGGAAAACAGATCAGGGTCAGTAAATACTTATGACTAGTAACTCCCAGCAAACTAAAGGGGTTAAATAGGATGTGGTCCTACTCCAAACTCATAGCAGGGAGATAATGCACCTGCTGATTAGCTACTGTGCAAGAAAAGATAGAGAGGAGGTATGACATAACACAAGTCCCAGTCATACCATTACACATAGCTGGACCGTACCTGCATCACCCAGCACTGTCCACAGCGTAAGAGTTAGAGAGTGCAGGAGCAGGTTCAGGAAATGTGTAACAATTAGTAAGTTATGGAATTTCCTAATATACTTCTTGTCTGAATTGTGTTCTGCTCTTCAGCTTCAAGCTTTGATCCCTGTTCCCAAAGGTCCTCTTTGGACCAGTGTAGTGTGGTTGGTTTTCACTAGAGTAAATGGGGCTATTTACATGTCTCTTTTCTTTGCAAACTTTGTGTGCTGATTAAAATTACCCACTTAATTCTATAGGTTTATGAAAAATCACTGACAGCAGTGTGCAATCCATGTGCTTTCAGTTTTTAACCCCTTTACCACCTTGGCTTTTTTGTTTTTTTTGCAATTTAATTTTTTGCTCCCCTTCTTGCCAGAGCCATAACTTTTTTATTTTTCCGTCAATATGGCGACATGAGGGCTTGTTTTTTGTGGGATGAGTTGTGCTTTTGACCGACATCATTGATTTTACCATATAGTGTACTGGAAAACTGGAAAAAAAATACTAAGTGTGGTGAAATTGCAAAAAAAGAACAAATCCACAATTGTTTTGCTTTTTTTTAACCATGTTCACTAAATGCTAAAACTGACCTGCCATTATGATTCTCCAAGTCATTACGAGTTCATAGATACCAAACATGTATAGGTTCTTTTTTATTTAAGTCATGAAAAAAAATCCAAAGTTTGTAAAAAAAAAAATAAAGTTGCCATTTTCTGAGACCTGTAGCGCCTCCATTTTTCGGGATCTGGGTGAGGGCTTATTTTTTGTGTGCAGAGTTGACATTTTTATTGATACCATTTTGGGGTAGATACAATGTTTTGATTGCCTGTTATTGTACAGTACAGACCAAAAGTTTGGACACACCTTCTTATTTAAAGATTTTTCTGTATTTTCATGACTTTGAAAATTGTACATTCACACTGAAGGCATCAAAACTATGAATTAACACATGTGGAATTATATACTTAACAAAAAAGTGTGAAACAACTGAAAATATGTCTTATATTCTAGGTTCTTCAAAGTAGCCACCTTTTGCTTTGATGACTGCTTTGTACACTCTTGGCATTCTCTTGATGAACTTCAAGAGGTAGTCACCGGAAATGGTCTTCCAACAATCTTGAAGGAGTTCCCAGAGATGCTTAGCACTTGTTGGCCCTTTTGCCTTCACTCTGCGGTCCAGCTCACCCCAAACCATCTCGATTGGGTTCAGGTTTGGTGACTGTGGAGGCCAGGTCATCTGGCGTAGCACCCCATCACTTTCCTTCTTGGTGAAATAGCCCTTACACAGCCTGGAGGTGTGTTTGGGGTCATTGTCCTGTTGAAAAATAAATGATGGTCCAACTAAACGCAAACCGCATGGAATAGCATGCCGCTGCAAGATGCTGTGGTAGCCATGCTGGTTCAGTATGCCTTCAATTTTGAATAAATCCGCAACAGTGTCACCAGCAAAGCACCCCCACACCATCACACCTCCTCCTCCATGCTTCACGGTGGGAACCAGGCATGTAGAGTCCATCCGTTCACCTTTTCTGCGTCGCACAAAGACACGGTGGTTGGAACCTAAGATCTCAAATTTGGACTCATCAGACCAAAGCACAGATTTCCACTGGTCTAATGTCCATTCCTTGTGTTCTTTAGCCCGAACAAGTCTCTTCTGCTTGTTGCCTGTCCTTAGCAGTGGTTTCCTATCAGCTATTTTACCATGAAGGCCTGCTGAACAAAGTCTCCTCTTAACAGTTGTTGTAGAGATGTGTCTGCTGCTAGAACTCTGTGTGGCATTGACCTGGTCTCTAATCTGAGCTGCTTTTTTCTGCTCTTGGCATTCTCTTGATGAGCTTCAAGAGGTAGTCACCGGAAATGGTTTTCACTTCACAGGTGTGCCCTGTCAGGTTTAATAAGTGGAAATAAACATGTGTATAACAAAGGAAATAAACATGTGTATAACAAAACATGTTGTGGTAGATGGCTTCACTTGGCTGCACATAAAGGTAGACACAGGAACACTGTTTCTTTAAATCTTCCGCTGGATTTATTAAGAGTACTGCATAAACCACGGCAATGTTAGTAAAATAACACGGCCTTCCCAGCCTAACAAGAAAACAAGGTGGTTTTAACTAGCTCTACCAGCCCATACATTGTAGGTTAAAAGCCCAAGCAAAGACATATTGTCCATACAGGCTTACAGCCCAAGAGTGGCATATCCAGTGGTAGTGTAGCGTAGTTTCCCATCATACGAAGGTGACCTTGTCGTGGTTGATGGGCACA
This sequence comes from Phyllobates terribilis, assembly GCF_046119375.1. Classification (NCBI taxonomy): domain Eukaryota; kingdom Metazoa; phylum Chordata; class Amphibia; order Anura; family Dendrobatidae; genus Phyllobates; species Phyllobates terribilis. Next base: position 870,019,288 of record NW_027362762.1, read on the forward strand.
CATAAATTGGCCAAATTATGCGCAAAAAACCTTCATTTTTCAAAGTGACATTAGTCTAGATACAATATTTCTTATATTTTCATGTATGGAGTGCCGAAGTTCTTTTTGCAATTGATATTACTCTTTTCTTCAGAGCACCCGAATAGACCAGTGAGCGACCCCTCTCTTTTTTCTATTAATCATTTTTGGGATCCCGCTCCTGGAGCATTGCAGCAGGTACGTGTTCACACTATTAGAAGTTTGACAGCCTTTTTTCTGACCATGTGTCCCTCCCATTCAGTCACAGGTGGTTTTAACTAGCTCTACCAGCCCATACATTGTAGGTTAAAAGCCCAAGCAAAGACATATTGTCCATACAGGCTTACAGCCCAAGAGTGGCATATCCAGTGGTAGCGTAGCGTAGTTTCCCATCATACGAAGGTGACCTTGTCGTGGTTGATGGGCACACATAAATTGGCCAAATTATGCGCAAAAAACCTTCATTTTTCAAAGTGACATTAGTCTAGATACAATATTTCTTATATTTTCATGTATGGAGTGCCGAAGTTCTTTTTGCAATTGATATTACTCTTTTCTTCAGAGCACCCGAATAGACCAGTGAGCGACCCCTCTCTTTTTTCTATTAATCATTTTTGGGATCCCGCTCCTGGAGCATTGCAGCAGGTACGTGTTCACACTATTAGAAGTTTGACAGCCTTTTTTCTGACCATGTGTCCCTCCCATTCAGTCACAGGTGGTTTTAACTAGCTCTACCAGCCCATACATTGTAGGTTAAAAGCCCAAGCAAAGACATATTGTCCATACAGGCTTACAGCCCAAGAGTGGCATATCCAGTGGTAGCGTAGCGTAGTTTCCCATCATACGAAGGTGACCTTGTCATGGTTGATGGGCACACATAAATTGGCCAAATTATGCGCAAAAAACCTTCATTTTTCAAAGTGACATTAGTCTAGATACAATATTTCTTATATTTTCATGTATGGAGTGCCGAAGTTCTTTTTGCAATTGATATTACTCTTTTCTTCAGAGCACCCGAATAGACCAGTGAGCGACCCCTCTCTTTTTTCTATTAATCATTTTTGGGATCCCGCTCCTGGAGCATTGCAGCAGGTACGTGTTCACACTATTAGAAGTTTGACAGCCTTTTTTCTGACCATGTGTCCCTCCCATTCAGTCACAGGTGGTTTTAACTAGCTCTACCAGCCCATACATTGTAGGTTAAAAGCCCAAGCAAAGACATATTGTCCATACAGGCTTACAGCCCAAGAGTGGCATATCCAGTGGTAGCGTAGCGTAGTTTCCCATCATACGAAGGTGACCTTGTCGTGGTTGATGGGCACACATAAATTGGCCAAATTATGCGCAAAAAACCTTCATTTTTCAAAGTGACATTAGTCTAGATACAATATTTCTTATATTTTCATGTATGGAGTGCCGAAGTTCTCTTTGCAATTGATATTACTCTTTTCTTCAGAGCACCCGAATAGACCAGTGAGCGACCCCTCTCTTTTTTCTATTAATCATTTTTGGGATCCCGCTCCTGGAGCATTGCAGCAGGTACGTGTTCACACTATTAGAAGTTTGACAGCCTTTTTTCTGACCATGTGTCCCTCCCATTCAGTCACAGGTGGTTTTAACTAGCTCTACCAGCCCATACATTGTAGGTTAAAAGCCCAAGCAAAGACATATTGTCCATACAGGCTTACAGCCCAAGAGTGGCATATCCAGTGGTAGCGTAGCGTAGTTTCCCATCATACGAAGGTGACCTTGTCGTGGTTGATGGGCACACATAAATTGGCCAAATTATGCGCAAAAAACCTTCATTTTTCAAAGTGACATTAGTCTAGATACAATATTTCTTATATTTTCATGTATGGAGTGCCGAAGTTCTTTTTGCAATTAACAAGAAAACAAAACATAACATATGGTATAGTCCTTGTTGCTACGGGAAACCACCCACTTCAGGAACAAGCAACCCAAAGTTTAGCTTTCCTTCACATGAAAATACAGCTCCAGAGCTTGTGCCTCCAGACCCACGCCATACCAAATGCTCTAAAAGGCTGGGAATTGATACTCTGAACTCATCCCTCTCTACAGATGTTTAATCACCCCAACACTAAACATGGCTGATTAACCCCTCTCTACACAATGACTGCCTTCTGGACAGCTGTCAAGTCAGCAGTCTTCCCCATGATTGGGGAGCCTACTGAAACAGACTAAGGGACCTTTTAAACAGGTGTTTTTTGTTAATTATTCTAATTTACTGAGATAATGACTTTTGTGTTTTCATTGGCGGTATGCCATAACCATCAACATTAACAGAAACAAACACTTGAAATAGATCACTCTGTTTTTGTTCTGACTCTATATAATTGTTACACGCACGCTGCTAGGTTCAGATAGGGAGAGACGGGTTTCATGAATTTGTTGGAATCCTGGGGGAACCGTTACTCAGGGCGACCATAGACCATGTGCTGCATCTTCTCTCCGGCACACGATAGATTCAGTTGCTGACCAGACACATCTAACAAGAGTCTTTTTCAACAGTTTAATAGTGGAATTTAATCTGAAGCATGGCCAGTGCAATTCAGGGATATTACAGCAACAATCTTCATTACAGTACAGTCTCATAAAGCAGGCAAAGTGCCATCAGTCTCTTCAGTAACATAATTCAGCACAGATTAGATCTCTTGGCAGCACACTTCTATGCATAAACAGCAGGCTTTTCCTTCACAAGGACTCACTAGTACACTGCATTCTTTATCCTGCATAGAGATGGAGGGGGGGAGGATTTTATGAGGGAGATGATCCCTGTGACACAATTCCTTCCAGTTCTTATCTTCCTGCCTGATAATACTCTGCACTGTTAGTTCAGGGAGTTTATCTGACCTGTGTTTAGTTTCTCTCCTGATCTGAATCCTATTCAGTTGCCTTCTGTAAGATACAGATAACACACCATCTTTCTCTAAGGCTCCAGCCAGAAAAGTAAACAACTTCCCCACAATCCCTCTGGGGCTCTGCTAACCACTCCCTGTCTCCTGTGACTGTGTTAATCCCTCTAGTTGTTGGATGCTTCTGAAGCACAACACTTCCAGTCTCTTGTGACTGTGTTAACTCTGAGGCTATGTGCCCACGATGCAGAAATGCTGCATATTTTTTACGCTTCTCCCTGGCAGGAAAAATGCATGCGGATTTTACATGCGTTTTTCCCGCCAGGTAGAAGCGTTTGTCAAGCGTTTTTGCATGCATTTCTGCATGCGGGTTATCAAGCGCTTTTCCAAGCGATTTTAGCATCACTTGGAAAAGTGCTTGACAACTTGGTCACACTATATAAATCCATGCAACCAGCATGGATTTATATACACTGTGTGCAGAATTATTAGGCAAGTTGTATTTTAGAGGATTATTTTTATTATTGATCAACAACTATGTTCTCAATCAACCCAAAAGACTCAAATATCCAAGCTTAATATTTTTGGAAGTTGGAGTGTTTTTTTTTTAGATTTGGCTATCTTAGGAGGATATCGGTTTGTGCAGGTAACTATTACTGTGCAGAATTATTAGGCAACTTAATAAAAACCAAATATAATCCCATCTCACTTGTTTATTTGCACCAGGTAAACCAATATCAGTGCACAAAATTTAGAAATAAATATTTCTGACATGCAAAAACAAAAAACAAAAAAATTAGTGATCAATATAACCACCTTTCTTTATGATGACACTCAACAGCCTTCCATCCATAGATTCTGTCAGTTGCTTGATCTGTTTTCGATCAACATTGCGTGCAGCAGCCACCACAGCCTCCCAGACACTGTTTTGAGTGGTGTACTGTTTTCCCTCCCTGTAGATCTCACGTTTTATGATGGACCACAGATTCTCTATGGGGTTCAGATCAGGTGAACAAGGGGGCCATGTCATTATTATTTCTTCTTTTAGACCTTTACTGGCCAGCCACGCTGTGGAGTAGTTGGATGCATGTGATGGAGCATTGTCTTGCATGAAAATCATGCTTTTCTTGAACGATACCGACTTCTTCCTGTACCACTGCTTGAAGAAGTTGTCTTCCAGAAACTGGCAGTAGGTCTGGGAGTTGAGCTTCACTCCATCCTCAACCCGAAAAGGTCCCACAAGTTCATCTTTGATTATGCCAGCCCATACCTGTACCCCACCTCCACCTTGCTGGCATCTGAGTCGGAGTGGAGCTCTCTGCCCTTGACTGATCCAGCCTCTGGCCCATCCATCTGGCCCATCAAGAGTCACTCTCATTTCATCAGTCCATAAAACCTTTGAAAAATCAGTCTTAAGATATTTCTTGGTCCATTCTTGACGTTTTATCTTATGTTTCTTGTTCAAAGGTGGTCGTTTTTCAGCCTTCCTTACCTTGGCCATGTCACTGAGTATCGCACACCTTGTGCTTTTTGATACTCCAGTAACGTTGCAGCTCTGAAATATGGCAAAACTAGTGGCGAATGGCATCTTGGCAGCTTCACGCTTGATTTTCCTCAATTCATGGGCAGTTATTTTGCGCCTTTTTTGGCCAGCATGCTTCTTGCGACCCTGTTGGCTATTTACCATGAAACGCTTGATTGTTCGGTGATCACGCTTCAAAAGTTTGGAAATTTCAAGACTGCTGCATCCCTCTGCAAGACATCTCACAATTTTGGACTTTTCAGAGCCCGTCAAATCTCTCTTCTGACCCATTTTGCCAAAGGAAAGGAAGTTGCCTAATAATTAAGCACACCTTATATAGGGTGTTGATGTCATTAGTCAACACCCCTCCTCATTACAGAGATGCACATCACCAGATTTACTTAATTGGTAGTTGGCTCTCAAGCCTATGCAACTTGGAGTAGGACAACATGTATAAAAAGTATCATGTGATCAAAATACTCATTTGCCTAATAATTCTGCACACAGTGTAGTGTGACCAAGAAATAGTTTTAAAAAAAGAATAAGAATGGTAAAAAATAACGATTATACGTACCTTCCGATGGCCCTGGGTATTTTCTCTGCTCCGTCCGCTCTCTCCGGTGTCTCGCGGTGGTGTGAAAGGACCTGCGATGACGTCATTGAGTCTTGTGACAGGTCACGCGACCGCCAACGTCAGCTGTCGCCTGACCTGTCACATGACTAAATGACATTATGGCAGGTCCTCACACCACCGCAAGCCGAACCAGATACCGGACGCATCGCTGAGGAGGCCGGGGGACATCAGAAGGTAAGTATAATCTTTAATTTTTATTTTAAATTTTTTTTTTACAGGTTCTATGGTACCTCTTCTCTAGCCCCGGGGTACCATATGCACATTGAAACGCTTTAATATCCGTGTGTGCAAATGTGCTGACATGGATATTAAGCGTTTCAATGCAAGTCAATGATGGCAATTACGCTGCGTGTCCACAAAATTAATGGACATGCTGCATATTTTTTCCGCAATGATAATCCGCAGTGGAAATTTCCGCAGCATGTGCACAGCACATGCGGATTATCATTGGGGACCATGGGGCACGTATTACCATGCGTTTTAGCGTTTTCGCTGCGGAAATTCCGCGGCAAAAACGCTTGAAAAATCCATAGTGGGCACACAGCCTTATAGTTGCTGGATGCTTTTGAAGCAACAGAACTATTTCTGCATGTCACATAATATATGAGTTTCACTTTTTGTATTGAAGAACTGAAATAAATTAACTTTTTGATGATATTCTAATTTTGTGAGAAGCACCTGTATCTTCCCCTCCAGTACTTTGCCAGTGACTTTGTCACAAAGTGTAATTGTAATAATTTTCTTGGTAAAATGTTTAATTTTCTGGAACAATTTCAAGGGTGCCAACACTTTCAGCAATGACTGTATATAGATAAGTTGTAAACTGGTGCTCAAAAAAGACACACGTTTTAACATTTTAGTAATTGGAAGCAATTGGAGCTATGGAGAGTTTGAAGTTCTAAGATCTCATGGTTCCTTTTAACTGGGGATCTAGCTATAATTCTTCAGCAATTGCAATCAGGGCAAACATTGGGGAAAACAGTGTTCGTAAATTAAAAAAGGGCATGGGTGGAAGCCAGTCTATAATTTAAGGGATACCATGAAGCAGTGTAGAAAAACATCTTAGTGATGAGCGCAAGTGCTCGTTACTTGAATTTGCCTAGGGTGCTCAGGTATGCCCGAGCATTGCGGGTATTCGAGTGACATGTTCAATTCCCCGAGGCCGCATGTTAGACAGCCACAAAAGATGCGGGGATTGCCCATGTTTGTCAGGCAATCCCCACATGTTTTGTGGCTAACAGCCGCAAAACATGCGGCCGCGTGGACTTGAACATGTCACTCGAGCACCCGCGATACTCTGTGCATACCCGAGCACCCTAAGCCATCTTGAGTAACGAGAACTTGCGCTCATCACTACTATTTAGCAGTAAATGATGTGGTCAGCTCATTGCTTCACTATGCCGACATATTTACTGTTCTTCTTAAAAGGGCATATGAATATCAGAGGAGTGTCCCATCACTGATACCCCCTCAGTTCGTCACTGTAGAGTGCAGAATGGTCCCCACCACTGTGCCTAATATATAGCACACACAAGGTATCTGAAGACCACAGCCACTGACTCATCTTTATGTTTTATGTTAGTCCTACTTAATAGCATATTTAGCATGGTGGGTATCTCTGATAGTCCAGTTTTGTACTTACTTCAGTGTAACCTTTATATATCAGTAATTTTGATCATCATTTTGTGAAGCACCTGGCTTTATATCTGAGCTCAGCTATATAATTTATATACAAGCCAAAGTGCTCTCCTGAATATGCAGTCTTAGCATTTAGTAATATCTTAAGCAATTTTAAAATCCCCAGTAGGTACCACCCACTGCTTCCCATCTAATTAAAGAGAGAATCAGCAGTAAGTGGAAATGACTGCCAGCTCTGTATTGTGCCAGAACTTGGATTCTAGCAGTTTAGAATTTTGCATTATTAAACATGTTTTCTAAAAATTGCAAAACAATAATTTACATTTAAAGTATCATTTCAAGTTACTTTTCAAAGCTAGAGATCATATTTGTTTATACCAGAGGAATAACACTTTTTCTTAGCAGAAAGTGAGCATTTTTTTCTTTCAGAGACTCAATATTTAACCATTAGTATTCTATGAGCTAAGCTCTAGAAGGGGCAAAAATAGCTGTTCTGATGCACCCTATACATTGTACACACTGACGCAAGAGGACATTCTACTTCCCTCTCTCGCTGCAGCACACTCAGTATCAACAACAACATGGAAGACAATCTACAGCAGTACTTAGAAGTGTAGCTGTGAACTCAGTCCAGGGATCAAATAAAATACTAGAAAGCAGCAGTGTTACTGCATTTCGAACCCTCTTTCTCTATACCAACCGCTTCCGTCTCCTCCTCACCTCTCCACAGGCTTCTATGTGTGCAATATGTAACTTGATCTCTCCTTATAGCAATTTCATCCTGTAATTCAGAGTGATCGATGCTGGTGGTAGAGGAAAAAGTGGACAAAAGTTTAGAAAAAGGCACCCATCTATCTATACACCTAAGTAGCAAAAATGGATGCAGCACATCCTTCAATAATATTTAAACAAATATTTATTCCATATCCAAGGTATGCAATGTTTCAGCTCTAGAACTAAGCCCCTCTCTCAAGTGTATTTTGCTACTTATATTTTACAGTCTGATTGCCAGTGGATCTGGAAGTTTGTACCCACCTTGGTAGATTGGTGCTGGTTTGCTGTTTTTCTTTTTCTCATTTTTATATCTACATCTATCACCCCAGATTTTTCCTACAATATTATGTATTTTTAAGTCACGTCACTTATGGGGGTGGCTTTGGTCTCTGCATGCCGGGTATTCTTCCTGCAAAGCGTGCTGACTAGAGATGGGTGAACCCGAACAGTAAAGTTTGGGGTCCATGCAGAACACCTACTGTTCGGGCACGGGTTTGGATGTTTCCCGCTCAGTCATCTGCGTGACAGTGTGGAAAACAGGGGCTCTGATTTGCGGTAAGATCATTACCGCCAGTCAGAGCGCTGAGGAATCACGCTGTCAGATGTTAGCTTCATCCCGCAGCTGTGACCCGCGGGTCACAGGTGTTGGCTAATGAAACTACTACCCCATCAGTCGACGCCTGCTGCCATTGTAAACAGCAAGCACAGGCACCGCTGATGGAAGTTGGAGCACAGGTGCCAGCTGATGACAAGTAAAAAAATATATATTCAGCTCTGGCTCAGGATAGCACACGTGCTGGGTCACGCGTGCAACAGACTTTAAGTGCAATAGCTTAAAGTGCTTTTAATAAGCAGTTATACAATGGCAGTTGGACAGGGCAGGAGACAGGTAAGGTGCAGAAGATATTCATACAAACATGCAGCTTCTTGGTAAGTTGTATTGCACTATGCATTGGTCATAGCAATCTGCTTCTTACTTGTTTTAATTTCTGCTTTCTCACATCTCGTCCACCCTTTAACACATTCTGTGCACTCACTCCATATCCACCCCTCCCTTCTCCCCTCTCCCATGTATAACTCTGAGGCTCTACTGACATTTCTCACCCACTCCAAACCATCCACCACCTCCATACAGCACTCAAAACGTTCATACAAATCGTTGCACCACCTGCTCTCTCTCTTCTCCTTCTCCTAGTCGCTGGCGACATCTCCCCCAACCCTGGGCCTCCCTCCACTAGCATACACCACTCTTCTCCAGCTGCATATGGAATCCCTGCTAATCTTATTAATATTCAGTGCATGCCCTCTCCTATCACTTTCCATTGTGCTCTCTGGAACGCACGGTCTGTGTGTAACAAACTAACTTAAATTCATGATTTTTTCCTCTCTAATTCCCTTAACCTTCTGGCTATTACAGAAACCTGGATCCAGCATTCAGACATCACCGCAGCTGCTGCTCTCTAATTTGGTGGGCTGAAATTTTCACATACCGCCAGACCTGAGAATACACTGTGTACAGAATTATTAGGAAAATGAGTATTTTGATCTCATGATACTTTTTATACATGCTGTCCTACTCCAAGCTGCATAGGCTTGAGAGCCAACTACCAATTAAGTAAATCTGGTGATGTGCATCTCTGTAATGAGGAGGGGTGTTGACTCATGACATCAACACCCTATATAAGGTGTGCTTAATTGTTAGGCAACTTCCTTTCCTTTGGCAAAATGAGTCAGAAGAGAGATTTGACGGGCTCTGAAAAGTCCAAAATTGTGAGATGTCTTGCAGAGGGATGCAGCAGTCTTGAAATTTCCAAACTTTTGAAGCGTAATCACCGAACAATCAAGCGTTTCATGGTAAATAGCCAACAGGGTCGCAAGAAGCATGCTGGCCAAAAAAGGCGCAAAATAACTGCCCATGAATTGAGGAAAATCAAGTGTGAAGCTGTCAAGATGCCATTCGCCACCAGTTTTGCCATATTTCAGAGCTGCAAAATTACTGGAGTATCAAAAAGCTCAAGCTGTGCGATACTCAGGGACATGGCCAAGGTAAGGACCACCTTTGAACAAGAAACATAAGATGAAACGTCAAGAATGGGCCAAGAAATATCTTAAGACTGATTTTTCAAAGGTTTTATGGACTGATGAAATGAGAGTGACTCTTGATGGGCCAGATGGATGGACCAGAGGCTGGATCAGTCAAGGGCAGAGAGCTCCACTCCGACTCAGACGCCAGCAAGGTGGAGGTGGGGTACTGGTATGGGCTGGTATCATCAAAGATGAACTTGTGGGACCTTTTCGGGTTGAGGATGGAGTGAAGCTCAACTCCCAGACCTACTGCCAGTTTCTGGAAGACAACTTCTTCAAGCAGTGGTACAGGAAGAAGTCGGTATCGTTCAAGAAAAACATGATTTTCATGCAGGACAATGCTCCATCACATGTATCCAACTACTCCACAGCGTGGCTGGCCAGTAAAGGTCTAAAAGAAGAAAAAATAATAATGACATGGCCCCCTTGTTCACCTGATCTGAACCCCATAGAGAACCTGTGGTCTATCATAAAATGTGAGATCTACAGGGAGGGAAAACAGTACACCTCTCGGAACAGTGTCTGGGAGGCTGTGGTGGCTGCAATGTTGATCGAAAACAGATCAAGCAACTGACAGAATCTATGGGTGGAAGGCTGTTGAGTGTCATCATAAAGAAAGGTGGCTATATTGATCACTAATTTTTTGGGTTTTTGTTTTTGCATGTCAGAAATGTTTATTTCTAAATTTTGTGCACTGATATTGGTTTACCTGGTGAAAATAAACAAGTGAGATGGGATTATATTTGGTTTTAATTAAGTTGACTAATAATTCTTCACAGTAATAGTTACCTGCACAAACAGATATCCTCCTAAGATAGCCAAATCTAAAAAAAAAACCACTCCAACTTCCAAAAATATTAAGCGTGGATAATTATGAGTCTTTTGGGTTGATTGAGAACATAGTTGTTGATCAATAATAAAAATAATCCTCCAAAATACAACTTGCCTAATAGTTCTGCACACAGTGTAGACAGGGTGGAGGTGTTGGTTTGCTCCTTTTACCACAATGTGCTTTCCAGGTCATCCCCCCAGTTCCCTCACTTATGTTTCCTTCCTTTGAAGTCCACACCGTCAGACTCTTCAAACCCTTCTCCCTGTAAGTGGCGATTGTGTATCGCCCTCCAGGCTCCTCCCGCCAGTTCATGGATCACTTTGCCACCTGGCTTCCTCACTTTCTATCCTGTGACATCCCCACCATCATCATGGGAGACTTTAATATCCCCATCAATGATCCCCTCTCCCAATCTGCCTCTTATCTACTTTCTCTAACCTCCTCATTCGGCCTCTCACAATTTACTAATTCTCCTACGCATGAAGATGGGAATACTCTGGACCTCGTTTTCTCCCGTCTCAGGTTACTGCATGACTTTACTAACTCCCCTCTCCTGCTCTCGGACCACAACCTTCTTTCCTTCTCTGTCAAGAACCGTCTCCTCACCCGGGACACCCCCACTTATCACACTTATAGGAATACACGTACCATTAATACCAAGCAGCTTATGGGCAATCTCCACACATCTTTAGCCCCCATCTCCTCCCTCTCTTGTCCAGACTTAGCATTGTCACACTACAATAATACACTGAAGAATGCCCTAGATGAAGCAGCACCTTCTACACGCAGAAAGACCTGACACAGACAACGGCAGCCCTGGCACACAATGCAAACACGTTTTCTTCAGCGTTACTCAAGGTGTGCTGAGCGTCAGTGTAGAAAATCTCTTTTAGCAGAAGACTTCATCCACTATAAATTCATGCTCAAAACCTATAACTCTGCCCTTCATCTGGCCAAACAATCCTACTTCACCACCCTCATCACTTCACTGTCCAACAATCCAAAACGACAACTTTTTGAAACCTTAAACTCCCTCCTGAGCCCTAAAGCACAGACCCCCACCACCAACCTCAGTGGGGAGGATCTGGCCACTTATTTCCTAGAAAAAAATCAACCACATCCATCAGGAAATCTCAGCCCAATCTCCCCAGTGCCTGGATCCCCTTCCCTGCCGCACTTCAAGCTCACTAGCCATCTTTGAGCCTGTTACAGAAGAAGTTACCCAGCTCCTCATTTCTTCTCGACCTACAACCTGCAACAGTGACCCCATTCCTTCACATCTCCTACAGTCTCTCTCACCAGTGGTCACCACTCACCTGACTAAAATATTTAACCTCTCTCTTTCCTCAGGTATCTTTCCCTCCTCATTTAAACATGTTATCATAACCCTGTTACTTAAAAAGCCATCCCTGGACCAGAGCTGCACTGCTAACTACAGACCTGTCTCTAACCTTCCTTTCCTCTCTAAACTCGTGGAACGCTTGGTCCACTCCCGTCTAATCCGCTATCTCTCAGATAACTCTCTCCTCAACCCTCTACAATTTGGTTTCCGCTCCTTACACTCCACTGAAACTGCCCTCACTAAAGTCTCTAATGATCTACTAACAGCCAAATCCAAAGGTCACTCCTCCCTGCTGATTCTCCTGGATCTCTCCGCCGCATTTGACACTGTGGATCACCAGCTCCTCCTCACTATGCTCCGCTCTATAGGCCTCAAGGAAACCGTTCTCTCCTGGTTCTCCTCCTACCTCTCTGACCGCTCCTTCACGGTATCTTTTGCCGGCTCCTCTTCCTCTCCTCGTCCCCTTACTATCGGGGTCCCGCGGAGCTCAGTCCTAGGCCCCCTCCTCTTCTCTCTATACACTGCCCCTATTGGACAAACAATCAGCAGATTTGGGTTCCAGTATCATCTCTATGCTGACGACACCCAACTATACACCTCTTCACCTGACATCACCCTACCCTAATATAAAACACCAAGGATTGTCTGTCTGCTGTCTCTAACATCATATCCTCCCTTTATCTTAAACTGAATCTCTCTAAAACTGAACTTCTTGTGTTTCTCCCATCTACTAACCCAACTCTACCCAACATCGAAATTACCTTGGAGGGTTCAATCATAACTCCCAAGCAGCATGTCCGCTGCCTTGGGGTCATATTCAACACTAACCTTTCTTTTACTCCCCATATCCGATCACTCACTTGCTTCTGCCACCTGCATCTTAAAAACATCTCCAGAATCCGACCTTTTCTCACCTTTGAAACTGCTAAAACTTACTGTTGCTCTTATTCACTCTCGTCTGGACTACTGCAACTCTCTTCTGATCGGTCTCCCTCTTACCAAACTTTCTCCTCTCCAATCCGTCCTGAATGCAGCAGCCAGGGTCGTGTTTCTGTCCCGCTGCTTCACCGATGCCTCCATCTTGTGCCAGTTATTTCACTGGTTGCCCATCCGCTACAGGATCCAATATAAACTCATCGCTCTCACCCACAAAGCTCTCCTCAGTTCTGCACCGCCTTATATCTCCTCTCTCATCTCTGTCTATCGCCCTACACGTGCCCTCCGTTCTACATATGACCTAAGACTAACATCCCCCATAATCCGAACCTCCATCTCCAAGACTTCTCTCGTGCTGCGCCAGTTCTCTGGAATGCACTACCCCAGGTGATCCGACTGATGCCTAGCCCCCATGTCTTCAAGCGCGCTTTAAAAACCCATCTCTTTAAACAAGCCGACCACCTTAAATACTCAGTAAATTAACTTTCCCCTGTTCCCTCCTTCTAAATATTATTCAGAATCTGTTCCCTACTCTTCATCTGTTTCCACACCCTCCATGCACAAGATAACAGCACTCGGTACTTGAGTATTGCACTTAAACATACTGGCTGATGACCGGATCTTACAGCTTTATATGAAAATCCCTATTTATTATAATTGCCAGACCTGAAATAACAAGCACTTTTCACCTATTGTGTTCCCCCATTTCCTTGTAGAATGTAAGCTTGCGAACAGGGACCTCACTCCCAATGTAACTGTTTAAACTGTCTTAAATTGTATTGAATTTATTGTCTGTACATGTCCCCGCTTAATTGTAAAGTACTGCGGAATTTGTTGGCGCTATATAAATAAAAAAATATTATTATTATTATAAATATTCAAAAACACAGTTATACTCACCTACATCTAAACCCCGATGCCCTTGCCCCCCTGTAAAAAATAAAAGTAAAAGAAAAAAAATAATAAACCACCATAATACTCACCTATTAACTGTAATCCAGGTAATGAGCTCTGGTAATTTCACTTACTGCACCGCCACTGCATGAGAAAGTTCTCGCGCAGCAGCGCCGTGAGGTCACCGGGGTTCATCAGCTGATGAACTCCTGTGACCTCTCTCACGGCAGCTCAGCGCTCTACACTGACAAAGATACGATTACACTCCTGTGTCAGTGTGTAGCCTGCTGTCCTGTAGAGAAGTCACATCTGCTAATGTGACTGTTCTATAAGTGAGATCATTGTGGTACAGTGTGGATTATTTCATCACGTCAGACAGGTGAGGGAAATTGTTGTTTTTTATTGTTCTTTTTTTCAAGGTGTCAATGGCTTCAAATGGATTGGGCGTTTGCTTTTCTATTTTCTGCTGTTGTTTTTTTTACAGGGGACAGTGGCTTTGGAGAATTGGGCATTAGGTGAGTATAACTGTGATTTTTATTTTTAAATAAATATGTAAAAAATGGTGTGGACTATTATTTAAAATAAAGGATTTTATTCTTGCCGTGTCTTTATTTAAAAACTTTTACTATGGGGTTAATAATGGGGGCGTCTTATACATGCCTCTCCATTACTAACCTGGGCTTCATGCCAGCTGCCAATACAAGCCTGACATGAACTCCAACCTTATTACCCCACTTGCCACCGCACCAGGGCAAGTGGGAAGAGCCGAGGCTAAGCACCAGATTTGGCACATCTTATTGATGCGCCATTTCTGGGGCAGCTGATCGCTGATGTTATTAGCCTTGGAGGGGGCTAGCATCCATTGCCCCTTCCCTAGCTATTAATATCAGCCTACAGCTGCCTTGTTAGCCTTTGCTGGTTAGAATTTATAGGTGAACCCTAAGTCAATTTTTATGGGGTCCCCCTGTAAACTATCTATCAGTCTATCTATCATTATCTATCTATTATATATCTGTCTATCATCTATTATCTATATATCAGTCTGTCTACTGAATCTATCTAGCAGTCTATTATCTATCATCTGTCTGTCTATCATTATCTAATTATCTAAGTCTATCTATTAGTCTGTATCTGTCTATCAGCTATCTATCATCTATTTATATATCTATCATCTATTAAATGTATCTATCAACCTATTTATCTCTCTATTATCTATCAATCTGATAGATAGATGATAGATAATAGATAGACTGATATATATATAGATAATTTTAGACAAACAGACAGATAAATAATAAATATATAATTAGATGGATAGATTAATAAATAATAGATGATAGATAATGATAGACTGATAGCTAGACAGACAGATAATAGATAGATCATTAGACAGATAATTAGATTGGTATATAATGATGATAGATAATATAGATGTATTGATTGACAGATAGACAGATGATAGACAGACAGATAAATAGATGATGGTTTACAGGGGGACCCCAGAAAAAAATTGATGTAGGGTCCCCCTATAAATTCTAACCAGCAAAAGCTAAACAGACAGCTATAGGCTGATATTAATAGCCTAGGAAGGGGCCATAGGCATCAATAAGATGCGCCAAAACTGGTGCTTAGCCTCCGCTCTTCCCACTTGCCCTGGTGCAGTGGCAAGTGGGGTAATAGGGTTGGGGTTCATGTCAGCTATGTATTAGCAGCTGACATGAAGCCCAGGCTACTACATTAGAGGCGTTTTTAAAACTAATCCCATAGTAAAAGTTTTTAACCACTTCGCACCAGAGCCTGTTTTTGCCTTCGTGACCGGGCCAATTTTTTCAATTCTGACCACTGTCACTTTATGAGGTAATTACTCTGGAACGCTTCAATGGATTCCCCTGATTCTGAGACTGTTTTTTTTGTGACATATTGTACTTCATGATAGTGGTAAAATTTCTTCGATATCACTTGTGTTTATTTGTGAAAAAATCGGAAATTTGGCAAAAATTTTGAAAATTTTGCAATTTTCAAACTTTGAATTTTCATGCCCTTAAATCAGAGAGATATGTTACACAAAATAGTTAATAAATAACATTTCGAACATGTCTACTTCACATTAGCACAATTTTGGAACCAAAATTTTTTTTTGTTAGGAAGCTATAAGGGTTAAAAGTTGACCAGCGATTTCTCATTTTTACAACAAAATTTACAAAAACATTTTTTTAGGGACCACATCTTATTTGAAGTGACTTTGACAGAAAATACCCAAAAGTGATACCATTCTAAAAACTGCACCCTTCAAGGTGCTCAAAACCACATTCAAGAAGTTTATTAACCCTTCAGGTGCTTCACAGGAATTTTTGGAATGTGGAAGAAAACAATGAACATTTAACTTTTTTTCACAAAACTGCTACTTTAACCTCAAATTTTTAATTTCCACAAGGGCAGCCAGAAAAAATGGACCCCAAAATATGTTGTGCAATTTCTCCTGAGCACGCTGATACCCCATATGTGGTGCAAAGCCACTGTTTGGGCGCACGGCATGGCTCGGAAGGTAAGGAGCGCCATTTGACTTTTGGAATGGAAATTTGGCTGGAATCGATAGCGGACGCCATGTTGCATTTGGAGAGCCCCTGGGGTGCCTAAACAGAGGAAACCCCCAACAAGTGACCCCATTTTGGAAACTAGACCCCTCAAGGAACTTATCTAGATGTGTGGTGAGCACCTTGAACCCCCAGGGGCTTCACAGAATTTTATAATGTTGAAGTGTGAAAATAAAAAAACACATTTTTAACACAAAACTGCTACTTTAGCCTCAAATTTTTAATTTTCACAAGGGCAGCCAGAAAAAATGGACTCCAAAATGTGTTGTGCAATTTCTCCTGAGCACGCTGATATCTGATATGTGGTGCAAAGCCACTGTTTGGGCGCACGGCATGGCTCGGAAGGTAAGGAGCATCATTTGACTTTTGGAATGGAAATTTGGCTGGAATCGATAGCGGACGCCATGTTGCATTTGGAGAGCCCCTGAGGTGCCTAAACAGAGGAAACCCCCAACAAGTGACCGAATTTTACAATCTACTCCTCTGTATAAATTAATCTAGTGGTGGGAAAATAAGTAGATAGGTAAATGGTCACTAAACCCATAGATGAATTCCCAGAGAGGTGTCATTTCCAAAATGACACTTTTCAGAGGCGCTAAGTACCAGAACTAAAGAATCCCCCCTGAAGTGACCCCATTTTGGAAATGACACCCCTCTGGGAATTCATCTATGGGTTTAGTGACCATTTTAACTCAATGGATGATTTCCAGAAGCAAGCACGCAATGGAAGGTTTAGATTCTGGAGAACACCCCCCTGGAAATTAAGTGAGCTCTACTCGAATGTGTCATTCACCAAATGAACCAAATGTTTAAATGACAAATTGGGATACATTTTTACAGTTTAGAAATGTGGTTCTGTGTGGAAGATTTTAAAGCAGTCAGTGACGCATAAGGCTGGCAATGATGGGCATTGTGGGCAATAGTAGCGGGTATCACGCCTCATTCCTCTCTTAGTACATACACGACATCTTTTCTGGGGGTTCCTTCTTGTTTCCGTTGCTGGAATAAGTGCAATAAAATGCCGCTCAGTGAGTCTTTTCACATCCTCAGATTCTAATGGATGAGCGGGGCTAACACTTTGAAAAACAAGATTTTCAATTACCTTTTCTTGATAGTCAAGAAAAGGATCTGAATTTCCTGCTTTTTTGTACAGCACAAAAGAATTGTATGTGGCCACCTGAAACAAATAAATAACCAACTTTTTATACCAGGTATAGGACTTTCTTGATGCATGGTATGGCTGTAGAACCTGGTCTGTTGTAGTCAATGACTGACACAGGTTTTTGCTTCGGAGTGGTGGATCCTAGTTCTACAGTGGCCCTTGTGGCATCTGTGTGGATCGAGCTGAGGACAAAAATATCCCTCTTATCCCTATATTTCAGGGCAAGCAGCTCCCCGTTGCGAACAGCCCCTGACTGCCCCTTTTGAAACTTTTGGTTGACCAATGGTTGTGGAAACCCCTGACGGTTTTTACGGATGGTCCCACAAGCCCCGATGTTGTGTTCAACCAGACTTTTAAATAGGGGTATGCTGGTGCCATAATTGTCCACATATAGATTGTAGCCTTTTTGAAAAAATGGACTTATCAGCTCCCAAACAATTTTTCCAGATGTCCCCAGATAAGTAGGGCATCCTGGTGGGTTTAGTTGGCTATCTTTCCCCTCATATATGTGAAAAGCGGATGTGTATCCGGTTGAACTTTCGCACATTTTATAGATCTTTATTCCAAACCTTGCCCTTTTAGATGGGATAAATTGCTTGAGGTGCAGTCTTCCTTTGAATTTTACAAGGGACTCATCTATAGAAATATTTTGTGTTGGGGTGTAGAGCCTTAAGAATTTTTCTGACAAATTTTCAATGATGGGTCTAATTTTATATAACCTGTCATGTTCTGGGGCATTTCTGGGCAGGCATTGACTATTGTCGTTAAAATGCCAAAACCGCATGAGCATTTCATAACGGGTCCTAGTAAGAACGACTGAAAACATAGGGGTGGCTTGAACAGGGTGGTTGGACCAGTAGGATCGAATGCGTTTTTTAACAAGCCCCATGGCAAATGTAAGTCCTAAAAATTTTTTTATTTCCGGGACATTAGTTGGTGTCCATAAATTTGCCCTAGCATAGTAACATCGGGGATTCTGGCTTAAGAATTGGGATGCGTATAAATTTGTTTGCACGACAATATGATCTAGCAAGCTGTCTGTAAAAAAACAAATTAAAATAATGAATTGGTCCAAAATCTTCCACCTCCACATTTATACCAGGAATGGCGTTGAAATCAGGGCTGAATGGAGCAGCCGAATCTGAAGCCTCCCATCTGGGAAATGCTAGATCATGTGGCAAAGCCCCTTGTACACTGGCGTGCGCCAATTCACTAGTAGCAGGGACAGCGCTTGTACTGGGCAGTGTTCCCTGATTTGGAGACGTTTCTCCAGTAGCTATTTGCCCCTATTGCTGTACTGGTCCTTGGGCTTGAGGATGGACCAGAATCACTGCTCATTTCTGAGCTCTCAGTGTCGCCGCTACTAAAGCCCTCAAAATCCACATCTCCATCTGAGATTGCACTGTCATCAGTGTCAGAACACAGCAGGGCATACACCTCCTCTGCGGTATAAGTCTGACGGGCCATTTTATTTTTATATTTTTTGACTGGACTGAACGGACCGGACTGAACGGATGGGACCAGACTGGACTGACCGGACTGGACTGACCGGACTGACTGACTGACAGGACTGACTGACAGGACTGACTGACAGGACTGACTGATCTGACAGAACTGACTGACTGACAGGACTGACTGATCTGACAGGACTGACTGACTGGACTGACTGATCTGACAGGACTGACTGACTGGACTGACTGATCTGACAGGACTGACTGACTGACAGGACTGACTGATCTGACAGGACTGACTAACCCTAGCCTTACTTTCTTTTTTGATTTTTTTTTTCACTTTTACAGTGGCAAGGCTGACAGCTCTTGTCACACTGTTTCTCCTCTGCTCTCTCACTGAGATCGGAGGAGAAACAATGTATTTATCAGCCAGATCGCCCGGGAAAGTTTGTTGCTAAAACAAACTTCCCTAGTGATCTCTCTGATTGGCTGGTGTGGCGCTGACATCATCGAGACCTGAGCCAATCAGGTCTCGATGATGTCAGTGGTCACAGCACCGGGATCCCCGCCGCTGCTAAGGTATGTGGGGGGTCCCGATCGCCGACCACCGGCTGTCACTATCTTTTAAATGCCGCGATCGCTATGGATCGCGGCATCTAGAAGATAGGAACAGGTTAACATCATGGGGCCTGATCCAATCAGGTCCCCATGATGCCACATGTCAGAGGTATCGCTCTGAACCGATACCGCAGCGCTTGTAGGACCCTGGGGGTCCTGAGCGCTGCGGGACCACCCACCGTTTTTAAACGTCGGCGCTGCACAGAGCCCAGGCAGCGCCGACGTTTATGTACAGTGGGTGGTCGGGAACCGGTTAAATAAAGACACGGCAAGAATAAAATCCTTTATTTTAAATAAAAATCCACACCATTTTTTACATATTTATTTGAAAATAAAAAACACAGTTATACTCACCTAACGCCCAATCCTCTGAAGACACTGTCCCTTGTAAAAAACAGAAAATAAAAAATCAACCTTAAACTCACCTAACGCCCATTCCATTGGAAGCCATTGTCCCATGTAGAAAAACAACAATAAAAAACAATATTCCTCACCTGTCCAATGTGATGAAATAATCCATACTGTCCCACAATGATCTCACTTGCAGAGCAGTAGCATCAGCAGATGTGACTGCTCTACAGGACAACAGGCTACACACTTACACTGTGTAATCGCTCCTGTGTCAGTGTATAGTGCTGAGCTGCTGTGAGAGGGATCACAGGAGTTCATCAGCTGATGAAGCCCGGTGACCTCACTTATGACACTGCTGCTGCGTGAGAATTTTATGGCGTAAAGGAGAGTATTATGGTGTTGTTGTTTTGTTTTTTTTACAGGGGACAAGGACATTGGGGATTAGGTGTAGGTGTGTATAACTGTGTTTTTTATTTTCATTTGAATATTTATTAATTTTAACTTTTTTTTTTTTTACTTGGAGCACAGGCGCCAGCTGATGACAACTCCCATCAACGGCGCCTGCACTCGCTGTTTACAGTGGCAGCAGGCATCAACTGATGGGGGTATTAGTCTCATTAGCAGATGACTGTGACCAGCGGTAAGATATTTTACCGCGGGTCACAGTCACAGCTGTGGGATCATGCTGACATCTGACAACATGATTTCGCAGTGCTCTGACTGGCGGTAACAATCTTACCGTCAATCAGAGCCCCTGTTTCCCACACTGTCATGCAGATGACAGTGTGGGAAACCACGGATGTTTGGGTCCCCCATTCATATGAATGGGGTACAGGTTGGAGTAGTGATCTGGTACGCGAACCTGAACTTTTAATAGCTGTTCGGCCAAACCTGGCAGACTCGAACATCCAGGGGTCCAACCATCGCTTGTTGTTTCTGATTAGAGCCGGCAAGAGAGCGCACTGTCACTGTGCATATGGAGCAGTAACAAGAATTTACTGAGCGTACATCAGAATTGACAATTGACACATGCTTTGTAGAGCAGAAACTAGCTCAGCCCCTGAGGTCACTGTTGATGCTTCATTTGAAAAATATTTAGATTTGACAGTCCTCAGTTGATACCTTTTAATGGCTAACTGAGAAGATGGCAACAGGTTGCAAGCTTTCGAGACTACTCAGGCCTCTTCATCAGGCTGGTATAACCCAAAATCTGAAGAGTCACATATTTATTCACAATAGGGCACAGAAATAATGCAATAGATGAGACAAGTGATGAAAAGCAGAACTATTACTATGGGAGAGATAAACATTTCTGGCTGTAAATATTTTAGCAGTTCATAGATAAGGACTGTGAAAGTTTTATTGTTTGGTGCAGTGTTGTGATGGCCCCACAAGTCTGATGGGCACATTCCTTAGTTGATGTAGAATGACATAAATCCATGCGACACATTCATTCCTGCTCTGAAGGTGTCAAAGGTCACCATTAGCTCTCTCTGAGATTTGAAGTTACCTTTTAATACCAGTAATTTCATGTCATTGATGCTGTGATCAAGGGAACAAAAATGCTTGGCCACAGGTAGTTCTATTCCTTTTTTTTTTTTTTACTAGGATTCTCAAATGAAACATTATCAAAAAGGAAGTAGTATGAAAAAAAAAGCAGTTCAATAGAGTAGAAAAGGAATGGTAGAAAATCTTTAATTAAAGTACATTAGAAAATACATTAGATTAAGATATTAAATAGATGGGAATTTACGATGAAAATTAATTTGTGTTTAAAGACCACCCATTTAAGCTATTTTTTTTTAGGAATTTATCGTTTATTTAGGAGTTATTCAAATCTTTTTGCTCAAGTTTAAATCAGGATTTTCACTGTTGTAGACAAATGTGGCTCTTTCATCAAAATTTGGATTTTTTTAAACTATTTTTTGGAAATAAATAATATGTTAGGGTCTTGAGATACTTTGCATATTTTTTGAATATGAAGTTACTTTCTTCTAAAACTGGAAAGCCGGCGTGCAGACATTTTCAATTCTGTCTGTGTTTGAAGGCCAAGTGACAAAAGAGTTTAAAGTGAAACAAAAATCAAAGAATATATTCTATATGTGCCCAGTAGGAGATGGCAGAGGAGAGGAATATATCTAAAAGTTGTGTGCCAAAACACTTTTTGGGATAGTTCACAAGAATAATCGATGAATAACATTTGCCCAGATGTCCGTTCTCAAGACGTTGCCTTCTTGTGAATAATTTATTAGAATGAAGATCTGTGTTGGGAACTGCTTTTATTCTTAAGAATACTAAGGGTAGTAAGGTAACAAGAGATAAGGTGTTCTTCCAAACAAATGTAGATGAAAGGGTAACTGAATTACTATGCAGAAATATGTCAGTAATGTTTTTATATGCAAGTAGGCATCTGTTCCAACTAGGAAAGAAGGATTCCGCACAAGCACAGAAGGGCTAGAACAGAACTATGGGACTAATTGGATAAATGTAGGATATCCCAAGCCTGTCCGGCCCTGCCGGCCACTGGTGTGTAGAAGAGATGATCTCACCCCTTATTGGAACAGTGGATGAGGAAACATCAGTCAAATTGGACATTCAGCCAACCAGTAGGAGGAAAGAAGGAGAGAGTGGGACCGGTTTTACCTACGCATGCGCACTATAGTACTTTGCTCTGCCCTTGGCAGTGCAGATACAAGTGCGCCTAAGCAGTAGTACGATGGGGGACACTATGTGGATGATGTAGGACGCGCCATCCACACGAAGCAGGGAAAGAGAGGAGGTGAAAGATCAAGAACAGAGATTCCCATCGGACCGGACCGCACCATCTGTGAATATAATAAAAGGTCTTTTTTATACTATGCATAGGGAATTTTGGGACATACATGCAGCATAATAGTATGCTGTAAAAGAGGGCTTAAAGATGCTGGCCGTAGTTTATATTGGGAAAACCTGGTGGCTGGTTACCTTTAAATACAGCGACTAAGACACTAAAATCATGTTTCTTTAAATTATTGGACGTACTTCCCTTTTATTAAACGGATAAAAGCATTTTTTTAATTCAAAAAGCAAAGTCAATTAGATTTGTGTTTTAATGATTAATTAAACTATAGCCGAAAGTCTCTCATTAAAGCTATGAAATAAGACAAAAACCTCCATATTAAAGATGATTATATAAAAGATCATTAATAAATGTCACAACTAAATTACTTTTTGATCTTATGTTATTTGAGACCAGAAGGCAAAGAAAACTGCAGCTAAAAAACATTCCTAAGTGTCACATGCAGAGTAAATGTACCAGAAGACTTGCGAAACAGCTCAGCTCGGGAAACCAGACAGTAAAGCCTGCTGTGAAGAGTAGACGTAGTAAAGGGTTTCATTAGGAGCTTGGCCACTACTTTTCTATTGCTGGCCTATCCTCAGAATAGGCCAGCAATATCTGATAGGTGGTGGGGCAAAACCCAGCACCTCCCTGATGATTAGCTGTTACCGTCACAGCTGCGGCCGGAAGTTCTTGGATGCTGCCAGAACACGGCAGGGCTGTCATTTCTCTAGAGGCAGCGGCCAGGTACTACAGATACACTCCCTATTCAAATGACAGCTGATCTATGGGGGTGATGGGTGTCGCACCCACACCACTAAGATACAGATGGCCTATCCTAAGCTTAGATCATCAATAAAAAAGTAGAGCTAAGTGTGAAAGGGTTATTCAGGTGGAATTTAGTTAATGAATTTGGGTGTACAGATACCTGCCGTTTATGCATGTGCCCCGCTAGGTATCTGTACATGTGATGTTATCGACTCTGTTCACCTCCCGATGCAGAAGTCAACGGCTACAGAATAAGACTTCAGCTCAAGCCTATTACACCCCCTACTCACTAGCTCTCATTGCCAAAATGTCATGGGCATGGCAGCCACAACCATGCGTCACCTGCTGGTCAATGAGGAACCATAATCAGTATACATTGCAAGTTTTTGAAAGACATGCTGAATGGAAATTTGTGGCCCTGTTCAGTTGGCAGCATGAATGCACTTCATTAAAGGGTCTCACACTGGTGTGTTGTGGACCCACTGCACCCCATGCTGAGTATACCCAGGAGGGGCGTAACTAAGCGACTACTTGGTCTTCACTAGAGTCTCTGATAGTGAAGTTAGGCTTGAGCTGCAAATAGCCACTAGGTATCATTCCAGGACAGCCCCAGGTACTGCAGCAGCTGACCCCAGGGGTCAGGGACACAGGCACGGACTCTGAGTGTCAAACAGGACAGGGCCATTGGTGGTATAGGTACTGGTTTAGACGGATCAGGTACAGGTTCAGACAGAATGACAAACACAAACAGGATGGGTTCAGGCACAGGATTAGGTTCTAGCAGGGCATATTCAGGATAACAGGACAGACTCAGGTACAGGCTAGCAGAACGGGTTCAGGAACAGGGACCTGACAACGAACTAGTGGGTACTGAAGTTTCTCAGGCACCTCCCTACAGGGGAAGGTGCCTTAAATACCTAATGCCTCCCAGCTATAGGCTGCGGGCATTTCTGGAGTGGGCGCACAACCCTTTTAAGAAGCGGAGAGGGCGCATGCCCTAAGCGCGTTGCCGGGGGACTTGCACGAGCCCTGGGAAAAGGAAACCATGGCAGAGGCCCAAGCAGAAGATGCCGCCGAGTGGCCGTGGGTATGTCGGCGTCCCTGCTGGGAGGAAGGAGGGGAACCATTCAGGGACACCGGCATTACAAAGAAGTCATATAATATTCCATTGAAGGTCTCATTTACATTTTATTTTTTGGTCTGGCTAAAACCATATCTGCTGGAGGCAGCCAATGCATACATGATCATAAAGAGTAAGCATCATTTTCATTTTTTCCCTTATAAATCAATAGTACAAGTGTAAAAAAGAAACTTTTAGATATGAGCAAATAAATTCACAGAACCCTGGTCCAGCAACCAGGTCAGTATTCCGTAACCTCTGGATTACTGCTGCTCCAATATGCCAGCAATCGTGGCTCAACTTTTGAAGAGTCGACCACGTGTGACATCATGTCTCGGCGTATATATGGCCATACATTCAGTGGGGAAAACTAGTATTTGATACCCTGCCGATTTTGCAAGTTTTGGAGAGTTCTGTAATATATATTGTAGGTACACTTCAACTGTGAGACACAGTATCTAAAAAAAATCCAGGAAATCATATTGTATGATTTTTAAATAATTAGCATTTTATTGCATGAAATAATAATAATCTTTTTATTTATATAGCGCCAATATATTCCGCAGCACTTTACAATTCAGACATTATTGGCACTGTCCCCATTGGGGCTCACAATCTACATTCCTTATCAGTATGTCTTTGGAGTGTGGGAGGAAACCAGAGAGCTCGGAGGAAAAGTACGCCAACATGGGGAGAACTTACAAACTCCTTGCAGATGTTGTCCTTGGTGGGACTTGAACCCAGGACCCAAGCGATGTAAGGCTGCAGTGCTAACCACTGAGCCACCGTGCAGTATTTGATACAATAGAAAAACAGAACTTAACCCCTTTCCGACGTGGTCAGTAATAGAACGCACAACGTCGGAAAGGCCGGTTCAGCAGGGGTTCGGCGGTGAGCTTGCACTGAACTGGGCACATGTCAGCTGATTCTTACAGTTGACATGTGCCTGCAACAGCTGCGGGTGGAATCGCGATCCATCCGTGACTGTTAACCAGTTAAATGCCGCTGTCAATCTTTGACAGCGGCATTTAACAGCACGCCACTTACCCCGCCCATCAGTGACCCCGTCACATGATCGCAGATCACTGATGGGTGGGCATGGCAACCTGGGGTCTGCAGCAGACCCCTGTGGTTGTTATGTAAAGATTTCCACATAGTGGTCGGCGCTCATAGCACATGAGCATTTCTACTGCATACAGGCAATCTACTCGTCGCCTGTATGCAGTAGATGCAATCAGAAAACTGCTGCTTCTAGTCTTCTATGGAGACTATTGAAGCATGCAGAAAGTGTAAAAATAAATGTTTTTAAAAATATAAAAAATATAAAAGTTTAAATCACCCCCTTTGTGCCCCATTCAAAATAAAAAAAAATAAAAAAATCCACATACACATATTTGGTATTGCCGCGTTCAGAATTGCCCGATCTATCAATATAAAAAAAGAATTAGTAGTGAGAAAAAAATTCCAAACGCCAGAATTGTTTTTTTGGTCGCCACAACATTGCAGTAAAATGCAATCATGGGCGATCAAAACATCGGATTTATCCCAAAATGGTATCAATAAAAACGTCAGCCCGGCGCGTAAAAAATAAGCCCTCACCCAGCCCCAGATCACGAAAAATGGAGACACTACGGGTCTCGGAAAATGGCACCATTTTTTTAGCAAACTTGGATTTTTTTTTTACCACTTAAATTAAAAAGGACCTATACATGTTTGGTGTCTACGAATTCGTAATGACCTGGAGAATAATAATGGCAGGTCAGTTTTAGCATTCAGTGAAACAACAACAAAAAAAACAACTGTGGAATTGCATTTTTTTTTTGCAATTTCACCGCACTTCGAATTTTTTTCCCGCTTTCCAGTACACGATTTGGTAAAACGAGTGATGGCATTTAAAAGTACAACTCGTCCTGCAAAAAATATGGCCATATTGAATGAAAAATAAAAAAGTTCTGGCTCTGGGAAGAAGGGGAGCAAAAACTAAAAATGCAAAAACGGAAATTGCTCCGGTCATGAAGGGGTTAATATTTGGTACTGAAACCTTTGTTTGCAACTACAGAGATCAGACGTTTCCTGTAGTTCTTGACCAAGTATTCACACACTGCAGCAGGGTTTTTGGTCCACTCTTCCATACAGATCTTCTCCAGATCTTTCTGGTTTTGGGGCGGTCGCTGGGCAACCTTGAGTTTCAGCTCCCTCCAAAGATTTTCTAGTGGGTTCAGGTCTGGAGACTGGCTAGGCCACTCACCCCCAAAGTATCAGGTTTCCCCCACCATGCTTCATGGCTGGGATGGTGTTCTTGGGGTTGTATTTGACGCGCCCCCTGGGCCTGTGTTGTGTAGCGTTGCGCATGCGGGGAATACCCGGAGCCGGATCTGTCGGGGTTAGTAGTCCTCGTGGCGGTGACCCGGTCCGTGCCCAGGGTGTCAAACTAAGTGGCGGAATTTAGCAGAAGATGTTATAGTGTTCGACTACGCCACCCGTTGAATGCGGTTATGAAGCCGCCGCTGCAGGGCAGACCGCTGAGGCCGGTGGTACAGTTGTGCAGCGTGGGTAGTATAACCCCCAACGGGAGGGGTATGGCCTCAGGGCAGCAGACGTGGATGATGGGGATAGCAGAATTGCACGCAGGCACCAGGAACCACTCAGAGACGGTGCGGTGTAGTTCAGGGTCTTTACTGGTGGCAAAGGTAGACCCTCCCGGGAGTACTGGCTAGCGATCGGGGCCTGGTCAGTCCGTGAGCAGATAGGATCTCCCCCGGCCAGGCGGAGTTGTAGGCCTCCCCAACTAATTGTACTCTTCCTGGCTACCTTGCTAGAAGCGGGTAAAAGTAGCCCACGTCCCTGAGTGTACCGTGTGGTGCTCACCCGTATGGCCGGTGACTCGGGGCCTTCTGGTAGCCTCCGCTCCACGACGGCGGTGCTGGTCCCTTGCGTGTGACCGTGCCTTCGGGTTTCTTGGCCAGAGGACCTGAAATCCCCTGCCGGACGGTTTCTGCTGCTGGGTATGGAACAGTCCCCACAGCCTCGGACTCCGTGTCCGGTGAGATCTCTTCAGTCAGGACGAGCTCTACAGCTTCCAGTCCTGGACCCCTTTTATCACTGCTCCCACAGAGCTCCTGATCTTGCTCTCCCTGCATCTGCTCCACTCCAGACCAGACTGTGTCTCTGTCTGGGACTCCTCTTCTTCTCTTTTTCTTTTTCTTTTTACCTAACCCCACCTCAGCCCCAGTTTATATAGGGGAAGTTCTTCCCCTCCCAGGACTGGGCAGGAGGTGTGGCATGCTTAGGGTTCCTGACCAGGAGACCTCCCACCTGCTCACAGACGTAATATTGCTATTACTGTGGTAACCAGAACCCTGGGGTTCCACATTCCCCCCTAGTAAAATTTAGTACTCCGGGACTAAACATATTTTTGAAAACATAACAGGGTATAAACAGGAACAATACAATAAGGAAAAACACGTTAGGGTGGTCACGGAGTGTCCGCAACCGGGTGCAATTTTTGAAGCAAAAAGGGTGTCCATTTCACCAAAGAACGGGGAGCCGTAACCAGGTAGGGGTCTGTCCTGCCCCGAGTCTTTAACAGTCTATAGTCCGTTCCTGGGTTACGCTCCAAACATATATACAACAGAGTTCCGGTTAATCCACAAAAGACACCTATAAAATAACTGGAAAAACATAATTATTTACAAGCAACAGTAAACAGGTAAATACCAATAAGACAGTCTGAACACTTTAGATCCTCCAACGTACGGGCAACTGGCCTCTATTGGCCCTAGTAGACCTACGGAGCTTACTGACCGGTCCTGAGCTACAGGGTGTAGGAGCTGTCAAAGGTAAGCTGGGCAGCTGTCTACGGACTCTTTGGCTCACTAGGGGCACGGCAGGCTCACTATAAGCAGAGGGTCGATTCTCCTGGTCTGCTTGTGTGGGGTCTTCTGCCTCCTGGACCGGCTGCTCTTCCAGCTCTACCTGTTTTTCCGTAGGCACTTGGGATGCTGGCTGGAGGAAGGTGAGGACGGGTACCACAACAGAGCCATTTACCTGTGTCCAAGACCGAGGGAAGTCTCCGAGTACAGTACTGACCATCTCTTCCCTTTCCTCTGCGGGTCGAGGGTTTTCTTGATCTTCTTCAGGGTTTCGTAGCTGCTCGGGACACTTCTTCAGGTGATCTCGGGAGACAATGGCTGTGGTTTCTCCTCCATCCTTACTGATTGTGCAGATTTTTGGGTTTTCATGGCTTGATGGCAGTACGGTGTACGGGTCCTTCTCCCACTGGTCGTCCAACTTGTGGAGCCGTCTTTTCCTCTTCAAGACCTGCTCTCCAGGTACCAGGGGAACAGCGGGAGCACACTGGTTGTAAGTCTTCTCCTGTCTTTCTCTTGCTTGACGGAGACTTCGCTCAACGCTCTCCTGTACTTTCCGGTACTGCTGCTGCCTCTCTGTGTCCCAGTCTGCTTCTGGTGAAGTGTCCTCGGGTGTCAGGACTCCCATATCCAGATCAACAGGCAGCTTACCAGGTCTTGCTCTCATTAGGTAAGCCGGGGTACAGTTGGTAGAACCTACAGGGATGTGGTTGTATAGGTCCACCAGATCAGGCAGTTTCTCAGGCCACAGACTGCGTTCTTCCAGGGGCAATGTTTTCAGAAGGTCTATCACCACCTGGTTCATCTTCTCGCAAAGTCCATTGGTTTGCGGATGATAGGGTGTTGTTCTTATCTTCCGGCAGCCATACAGAGTGCAGAACTCCTGGAAGACTTCCGCTTCAAAGGCAGGTCCTTGGTCCGTCAGCACCTGCTCTGGGTATCCGTGTGGACGACAGAAGTGCTGCTGGAAGGCTCTAGCTGCTGTTTGAGCCGTTAAGTCCTTGACGGGGACTACAACCAAGAACCGGGAGTAGTGATCCACGATGGTTAACGCATAGACGTAGCCACTTCTGCTGGGGGTCAGTTTTACATGGTCCAAGGCTACCAGTTCCAACGGCTGCCTGGTGACGATGGACTGCAGGGGAGTCTTCTGGCTGGCACGGTCCTTCCTTCTTAGGTTGCATGGGCCACAGTCTCTGCACCACCTCTCGATGGTCCCTCTCATGCCTACCCAGTGGAACCGCCCGCGCAGCAGGAACTCCAGCTTCTTCCATCCGAAGTGCCCAGCTCCGTCGTGGTATGCCTCCAGTACCATAGCCGCGTCTCTTCTTGGTACCACTACTTGCCAGATCAGTTCATGCGTCCGGGAGTTAACCATTCTGCGGCACAACTTCCCCTTGTAAAGAAACAGTCGACTCTTCTTAGCCCACAGTTGCTTGGTCTCCTCCGGAGCGTCTGGGTCAAGGCGGGCATCTGGCCGAGTCAGCATCTCCTTCACTAGTCGGACGGCGGGGTCACTGTCTTGTGTTTCCGCCCAGTTGTAATGAGGTAAGGGGTTGAACGTAGCGGATTGCTTACCCCTTACACGGTGGGAATACTGGGTAGTCCCATGACGGTGAAACGCGGGGAGTTCAACTTCTTCCAGTTCCTCTGGATCTTCCCCTACGTCCGGTAGGTTTGGCATTCTGGACAAGGCATCCGAATTGGTATTGGAGCGTCCTGCCCGGTATTTGATCGTGAACTCATAGTTGGACAGGCGGGCCATCCATCTCTGCTCCAGGGCACCGAGTCTTGCAGTGTCCAGGTGTGTCAACGGGTTGTTATCCGTGTACACGGTGAACCGCGAAGAGGTGAGGTAGTGCTTAAAGCGTTCGGTGACTGCCCACACCACTGCCAGGAACTCTAGCTTGAATGAGCTGTAATTCTCAGGGTTTCTTTCGGTGGGTCGCAGTTTTCGGCTGGCGTAAGCAATTACCCGTTCTCTCCCCTGCTGGATCTGGGACAGTACGGCTCCTAGCCCGATGTTACTTGCGTCGGTGTAGAGGATAAAGGGCTGGCTGTAATCAGGGTACGCCAGGATTTCATCCCCCGTGAGGGCCATCTTCAGCTGGCGGAAGGACTCTTCTTCCAGCTTCTCCCATCTGAAGGGTGGCTTCTGGTTCTTGGCCTTCCTGGACTGGCCTATCAGGAGGTCCTGCATAGGAGCTGCCTTTTTGGTGAAACCGGGAACGAATCTTCGGTAGTAGCCTACCAACCCGAGGAACTGCCGCACTTCCTTTACGCTGGAGGGTCTTGGCCATTCCTTAATCGCGGTGATCTTATCAGGGTCGGGAGCCACTCCGTCAGCACTCACCACGTGTCCCAGGTACTGCACTTTTGGTTTTAGCAGGTGACACTTCGACGGTTTCACCTTCAGACCGTAGTTTGCCAGGGCTTCGAACACTTCCGCCAGGTGTTTCAGGTGGTCCTCATAGGTTTTGGAATAAACTATAACATCGTCCAGGTACAGCAGGACCGTCTCAAAGTTCCGGTGTCCCAGACAGCATTCCATCAATCGTTGGAAGGTTCCTGGTGCGTTGCAGAGTCCGAACGGCATGCAGGTAAACTCGCTAAGTCCCATCGGGGTGGTGAATGCGGTCTTCTCCCGGTCCGCCTCTGCGACAGGAACCTGCCAGTACCCGCTAGTGAGATCCAAAGTGGAGAAGAAGTTAGCAGATTTTAAAGCAGCCAAAGACTCCTCTATCCTTGGTAAGGGGTACGCATCTTTGTGTGTGATACGGTTGATTTTCCGGTAATCTACACACATTCTCATGGTGTTGTCTTTTTTTTTTAACCAAGACTAGTGGAGCTGCCCAGGGGCTACAGCTATCCCTGATTACCCCAGCCTCCTTCATGTCTCTAAGCATCCCCTTGGCGTGTTGGTAGTGTGCAGGGGGTACGGGACGATACCTTTCCTTTATGGGAGGATGATCTCCCGTGGGGATGTGATGTTCCACTCCCTTTACTCGCCCGAAGTCCAGCGGGTGTTTACTGAACACTCTCTCGTATTCCTGGATCACCCGGTAGACTCCCTGCTTTTGGTGAGCAGGTGTGGAGTCAGTACCCAAATGCAGTTGCTGACACCAGTCCTCCATTTGTTGCTTAGAGCCGTTACCTTCCTCTGGATGAGATGGAGGCAAGGGTTCCACGGACTGTACAGAATTTTGGTTGATGGTATACAATTTGGCTAGCGTAGCATACCGGGGCAGGTACACTTCCCTCTTCCCGATATTTATTATGCGAACGGGCACCCTCCCATGGCGTACATCAACCACCCCCCGTGCCGTCAAAATGGTGGGCCTACTATCTGAGAAGACTGGTTCTACCATTGCCTGGTAATCTCTACCTCTCAGACCAATAGCTGCCCGGCACCAAATCATCATTTCACTTTTCGGGGGCATGGCAATAGGGAAAGGGTCACACATTCTCACGCTACCAATCTCACCACCGGAGAGTTCCACCTGTTGCCGTCGCATCAGTGCCCGGATCTCTTTTTGGAGCACTCGCTGCTGGCCGGAGCTGGCGTTCTTGGCAACCTGCTGTAAAATGAGAATCACCTCTGCAAGACAATTTTCAATCACATTAGTTCCTAGAGTTATCTTTGGGTGACTCTCGCGCTTGTCAATGTCTACAATGATCAGTCCCTGTGCTGCCAGTTCGACTTTACCGATTTTAATGGTCATCTCTTTAAATCCGATCTGTGGCACGGGCTGACCATTGCTGGCGATGATACTCAAGTCGTCGTCTGGGTAGCGGGTTATATCCGAGTCATTCCAGTACTGCTTGAAGAGCACGTACGGGATGGTGGTGACCTGTGACCCGGTGTCAAGTAGGGCACTCATAGGAATGCCATCCAGTACCACAGGCAAGACTGGACGTCCTCCCACGTATTTGTCACGCCAGTTCGATGGGCCTGGTGATCTTATTCCTAGGGGTTGGCCCTCTACCCCAGGTTGTGCCAGTTTAAAGGACAGTACCTTGCCATATGTCCGGGTTGATTGCAGCGGCGGCAGATGGGTTGTCCGTCCTCGTTGTATCGGTCGCTGGGTCTTCCTCTGGCCGGTGGGGTCCTCATTGGTCGGCGCCACGGGATATCCTCCGGTCCGGATGCCAGCTGGATCTTCCCTGGAGTAGAAACCTGTAAAGACTGCACAGTTCGGGTTAGTGCGGCAACGCTTTTAGTTAGCTCTTGGACCTGACGGTGCAGGTCTGTAGCCGGGTCATTGTTTAAAGCCTGCGCATCAGCTCCCACAGGCCCTGCCGACAAGGGCGCCGTCTCCTGACGGTAAATGGTAGCAGGGCGTTTGTGGGTCACAGCGCCACCTGGTGCCGGTTCTCGGAGCACCCGGATGGCTCTGTCCTTGAACTGTGCAAAGTCCAGATGAGGGTCCTGTAAGGCCATTGCTCGCAACTGGGTTCGGTGGGCATTGCAATGTAGACCCTCTATAAATTGTTCAGTCAACAACTTGTCTTCGTTTCCCACGCCGTCAGGGTCGGCCTGCTTAATGGCTCTCAGGGCCTCTTGTAGGTTTAGTGCATAGTCCCTTATATTCTCATGTGCTCGCTGCTTGCACCCGTAGAATCTAAGCTTGATCTCGGCTGAGGTACGGGTATCAAAGGTGTCCTTCAGCCGGGCTAGTATCTCTGCGACAGTCCTCCTCCTCCCAAGTGGCCAGGACTTTACCTCCCTTTGGGCTGCCCCTGTTAATTGAGCCACCAGGATGCTCACTTTTTGCTCTTCTGTGAGGGGGTACACCTGGAAGAGGCTATCCAGCCTTTCTCTGAAGTCATTTAGGGTATGGGACTCCCCTGAGTACTGGGGTAGCCAGGCTGCCCCCGGGATGTAGGGCATGGTGAAAGGCATGGCCGCAGCAGCGGTGGTGCTGGCGGTGGCTGTGGCAGTGAAGCTCTCCTCCGTATCCGACATCCTCCTCCCCCCCTAGTGGACCGTGGCCTACCTTGCGATGATCCTCTTCCGTAGGCCGCGGCTCCGCAGTGGATCGTCAGGGTTGAGGACCTTCCGTCGCGCTCCTGTGACGTCGGCGTCTGCTGGGCTCCTTCCAGGACCTTACGCAACGTCCGGACGTGAGGCGGGGCTTCAGTTCTCGCGCGCTTTCGGAGTCCACGCCCCTCTTCTTCCCGCGCGGCGTCCCCGAGATGGCATCCAATGGCGGGAAAACTCCACGGATGGCGGGAAGAAGGCAAAAGATGGCGTCGGATGGCGGGAATCTTCACCACAGGTAAGTTTAACAGTCTTTTTCAGGCACGCAGTACCCGGTGGTTGCGGGCACGAGATCCTGCCGACTACGCCAAAGTTGACGCGCCCCCTGGGCCTGTGTTGTGTAGCGTTGCGCACGCGGGGAATACCCGGAGCCGGATCTGTCGGGGTTAGCAGTCCTCGTGGCGGTGACCCGGTCCGTGCCCAGGTGTCAAACTAAGTGGCGGAATTTAGCAGAAGATGTTATAGTGTTCGACTACGCCACCCGTTGAATGCGGTTATGAAGCCGCCGCTGCAGGGCAGACCGCTGAGGCCGGTGGTACAGTTGTGCAGCGTGGGTAGTATAACCCCCAACGGGAGGGGTATGGCCTCAGGGCAGCAGACGTGGATGATGGGGATAGCAGAATTGCACGCAGGCACCAGGAACCACTCAGAGACGGTGCGGTGTAGTTCAGGGTCTTTACTGGTGGCAAAGGTAGACCCTCCCGGGAGTACTGGCTAGCGATCGGGGCCTGGTCAGTCCGTGAGCAGATAGGATCTCCCCCGGCCAGGCGGAGTTGTAGGCCTCCCCAACTAATTGTACTCTTCCTGGCTACCTTGCTAGAAGCGGGTAAAAGTAGCCCACGTCCCTGAGTGTACCGTGTGGTGCTCACCCGTATGGCCGGTGACTCGGGGCCTTCTGGTAGCCTCCGCTCCACGACGGCGGTGCTCGTCCCTTGCGTGTGACCGTGCCTTCGGGTTTCTTGGCCAGAGGACCTGAAATCCCCTGCCGGACGGTTTCTGCTGCTGGGTATGGAACAGTCCCCACAGCCTCGGACTCCGTGTCCGGTGAGATCTCTTCAGTCAGGACGAGCTCTACAGCTTCCAGTCCTGGACCCCTTTTATCACTGCTCCCACAGAGCTCCTGATCTTGCTCTCCCTGCATCTGCTCCACTCCAGACCAGACTGTGTCTCTGTCTAGGACTCCTCTTCTTCTCTTCTTTTTCTTTTTACCTAACCCCACCTCAGCCCCAGTTTATATAGGGGAAGTTCTTCCCCTCCCAGGACTGGGCAGGAGGTGTGGCATGCTTAGGGTTCCTGACCAGGAGACCTCCCACCTGCTCACAGACGTAATATTGCTATTACTGTGGTAACCAGAACCCTGGGGTGCCACATATTCATCCTTCTTCCTCCAAACATGGCAAGTGGAGTTGATACCAAAATGTTCTATTTTGGTATCATCTGACCACATGACCTTCTCCCATGCCTCCTCTGGATCATCCAGATGGTAATTGGCGAACTTCAAACAGGCCTGGGCATGTGCTGGCATGAGCAGAGGGACCTTTCGTGCCCTGCAGGATTTTAATCCATGACGGCATAGTGTGTTACTAAAGGTAATGTTTGAGACTATGGTCCCAGCGCTCTTCAGGTCATTGACCAGGTCCTCCTGTGTTATTCTGGGCTGATTCCTGACCTTTCTCAGAATCAACCTTACCCCACGAGGCGAGATCTTGCATGGAGTCCCAGACTGAGGAAGATCGACAGTCATCTTCTGTTTCTTCCATTTTCTAATAATTGTGTCAACAATTGTTGCCTTCTCACCAAGCTGCTTGCCTATTGTCCTGTAGCCCATCCCAGCCATGTGCAGGTCTACAATTTTGTCTCTGGTGTCCTTAGAGAGCTCTTTGGTCTTGGCCATGGGGGAGAGTTTGGAGTGTGTGGACAGGTGTCTTTTATACAGGTAACGAGGTCAAACAGGTGCAATTAATACAGGTAATGAGTGCAGAGTAAGAGGGCTTCTTAAAGAAAAACTGACAGATTTGTGAGAGCCAGAATTCTTGTTGGTTAGTAGGTGATCAAATACTTATTTCATACAATAAAATGCACATTAATTATGTAAATATTAGTGTTGAGCGAGCATGCTCAACACTGCTTGGTACTCGCCCGAGCATCTCACTACTCGGGATGTTCGGCGAGCACCGAGCATTTTTGGGTTACTCGGGTGGGAGCTCGGGTCTCCGCCCTGCATGTTTGGCGCTCTTTACAGAGCCAAAGAACATGCAGGGATTTCCAGCCAGTCACTGTAATGCCGCAGCAATGTTGGTTGTGGGCATCACAGTGATTGGCTGGCCGCACAGCGTCACCTCGAGTATTTAAAACCGGGCGCCGCCATCTTGGACACAGTCGCTCCGGATCAGAAAGTGTAGGGAGAGTGCTGCTGAGCTAGGGAGAGATTTATACTGCGAAATAGGTAGTGTAGGGTCTCTAAAGCCTGCAAAATCAAACAAACAGTCCTTCTGAGGACTAATATCCATCCCAGATATCAGGCAGGCAGGCTGTATAGGAGACGCAGTGGCTATACCAACAAACACTGCATTACAGTCCTGTGTGCTGCTGCTCAAATTGCTAGACTTAGCCCCAGGTCTCAGGGGCCAGGAAAAATCCTTTTTTTTTTTTAATCTAAATTCTCTTTTTTTTTTTTTCCCTCAGTCAGACTGTACAAATACCCGTCTTATTAACTTATTGGTATCCCCCCCCACCCCCCAAAAAAAAAAATTGAGTGTGTCTATGAGTGTTCAGACACAAATATATCTGTTTAAAAGAGTCTGGTTTCGGTCAGATAACTAGAACTGTGGTTTTCCTCTTCCACGGTTCAAATCTGGGTGTAATCCACATTTTTGCCTTTTTTTCCATGAAAAAAAACAGTTTGAGTGTCTCGCTGACTGTTCAGACACAAATATATCTGTTTTAAAGATTCTGGTGTAGGCCAGAGAACTAGAACTGTGATTTTCCTCTTCCACGGTTCAAATCTTTTTATTACCCTTTTGCCATTGATAGTGCGAGTGTAAGCTATTTTACTTCATTCACAATGGGCAAGGCGCGTGGCAAGGGAAGTGGAACTGGACGTTCTGGTGATGGTGCGTGCAGAGGATGGGCCGTGGCCAAGGTGAAAATGTGCCACAACCAACAGCCACATCTTCTCGCTCCCAGTTCTTCACCGAATTACTATGGAAGCAAACACCACCACTATTGCGAACTGATCAGTGTGAACAGGTTATTAATTGGATAGCAGATAATACTTCCAGTCACCTGGGCACCACCAGCTCCGGTCTGTCTTCCACACGGTCAAGTCTTAGTAGCCGTGTGTCTCGACCGCATACTCCTCCTCACCCTGATGCTCCTACCTCCCACCATGCAGAGTGTCGTCAGACAGCAACTGATCCCACAGTTGGACACTCTGAAGAGCTGTTCACTGGTCCATTTCCATATTTGGGCCCCTCGCCTGCTCCGCTTGAAGTCGTGGAAGAGGAGATCCTATGTAGCGATGCCCAAATATTTGAACAGCCACGGCCACAGGAAGGCGACGCTGGCAATTTGTCACAAGAGGTGGACTATGACGAGACACAATTGCCACGAAGTGAGGAGGAGGACCGTGGTGCGGAAGTGGAAGAGGAGGAGGTGGTGAATGATCTAGTAATTGACCCAACGTGGCAGCACACAGGGGGAGGGAGGCAGAGTACCCCAACAGGCAAGAAGAAGCAGTGTGGTGGCCGCAGACAGAAGGCGGGCAACCGTTCCCCGTAACACCAACACGAGGGACGTTGCCAGTACAACCGGTAGGTCTTCCAGAGTCTGGAATTTTTTTAAAGACTCTGCTGATAACCCCAAAAAGGCCATTTGTACCACCTGCCAGGCCAGCATCAGCAGGGGTGACAAAACTACCAACCTGACCACCACCAGCATGATCAGGCACATGTCAGCAAAGCACCCGACTTTGTGGGGCGAACCCCAGGGTCCACAACCAGTGTCAGAGGGTGTCACCACTGCTTCTTCCGCTGTTGTGCGTGTAAGAGAACCCCCTGTTGTGATTGCAAGGCAGTTTCTCAAGAAACATCATCAACGTCCACGTCCACGTCCCACCGCAGCATTCAATTGTCCATATCCCAGACCTTTGAATGAAAGCGCAAATTCGCAGCCAACGCCCCACAGGCCACAGTTCTAAATTCGCATATTTCACGACTGCTTGCGTTGGAAATGCTGCCTTTTAGGCTGGTGGAGACGGAATCCTTCCGCAACCTTATGGCGGTGGCCATCCCTCGGTACTCGGTCCCCAGCCGACACTATTTTGCCCGGTGTGCCATCCCCGCACTACACAAACACGTGTCCCAAAACATCTGCCATGCCCTCAACAATGCAGTTACTGGGAGAGTCCACCTGACAACGGACACGTGGACAAGTGCTTGTGGCCAGGGACGGTACATCTCCCTGACGGCACACTGGGTAAATATAGTGGAAGCCGGGACCCAGTCGGACCTTGGGACGGAACACATCCTCCCAACACCGAGGATTGCGGGCCCTATGTCAGTCAGAGTTGCCCCCACCGTGTACAACTCTTGCGCATCATCCTCCTCCTCCTCCTCATGTTCAGCCTCCATCTCAGATATCGCCACATCAGTTACAAGCTGGAAGCACTGCAGTACTGCCTCAGCCAAGCGGCAACAGGCTGTGCTGAAACTCATAAGCTTAGGTGATAAAACTCACACTGCTTGTGAGTTGTGGACAGCTGTGAAAGAGCAGGCAGATCTATGGCTGAGACCGCTGAACCTACATCCAGGCATGGCCGTAACCTGGTGGCAGCTCTGAGGCGAGGCGAGATCACACACGTACCATGCCTGGCTCATGTGCTTAACCTCGTGGTTCAGCAGTTTCTTAAATCGTACCCGAGTTGCCAGATCTGCTCATCAAAGTACGCTGCCTGACAGCTCATTTTCGCAAGTCGGCTACAGCTTCCGCTGCCCTTGCTGTGTTTGCAGCTTCTGGCACACCGACTGGTGTGTGATGTCCCCACGCGTTGGAACTCTACCCTCCACATGTTGCAAAGGATTTGTGAGCAGAAGAGAGCAGTTGTGGAGTACCAGCTGCAACAAGGCCATCGATATTCAGGTCAGACTCCACACATAAGACCTCAGGAGCGGACCTGGATGTCTGACATATGTACCATCCTGACAAACTTTGAGGAGTCCACCAAGATGGTGAATGGCGATGACGCCATCATTAGCGTCAGCATCCCACTTGTTTGTCTTTTGCAACGCTCTCTGCAGATAATTAAAGAGGAGGCATTGCAGCCAGAGTATGATGAGATGGATCAAGAAGCCGTAGCGGGCGATTACACACAGCCCAGCCTCATCTCATTCCAACGTGCATTGGGGGACAATGAGGGAGAGGAGGAGGAGGAGGAGGAAGAACAGGAGCTGGTATCATGCACTGTAGACGGTAGTACTTGTACAACTGTCATACCGTCGGTTCAGCGTCGGTGGCCTGAGGACAGGAGGGAGGAGGAGGAGGAGGAGAGCATGGTCAGTCGACATCTTGGTGACGACACGGAAGTATGGCCCATTACCAGTCTGGCACGCATGGCTGACTTTATGTTTCGCTGCCTTAACCGTGACCCTCGCGTTGTCAAAATGTTGGGTGACAGTCATTACTGGTTGGTGACACTTTTAGACCCCCGCTACAAGGAGAACTTTCACTCTCTTATTCCTGAGGTGGAGAGGTCTACAAAAATGGGGCAGTACCAGAAAACCCTTGCTGCAGAACTGTTAAAAAAAATTCCCATCTGAACACGCTAGCGGCAGAGGTCACAGTTCGTTGCCCAACCAAGGTGAACAGGCGAGAGAGACGCAACTCCAATCCAGCAGAGGCAGGGGAGAACTGTTAACGTTCTGGGGCAGTTTTCTGAGACCCGCCCTGCTAACAGGCCTTGAGGCACGGGTTACTCTCACAAGGAGTGGTGGAAAGTTTCAAAAGATGGTGAGGGAGTACCTTGCCGACCGTACCAGCGTCCTCCGTGATTACTCTGTGCCTTTTAATTATTGGGTATCCAAGCTGGACACTTGGAATGAACTCGCTCTGTACGCCTGGGAGGTCCTGGCCTGCCCTGCCGCTAGCGTGTTATCGGAGCGTGTTTTTAGTGCCGCTGGGAGAATTATAACTGATAAGCGCACTCGCCTGTCAACTGACAATGCTGACAAGCTGACCCTTATCAAAATGAACAAGGGCTGGATTGGGCCAGACTTCTCATCACCACCAAATGACAGCAGAGTAACATAAAGTCAAATCCACTGTGTTATTTCGGGAAGTGTATTCCCATGCACCGCTTCACACCCACACATGGGTATACGCTTCCTTATTTCGGCTGTTTTTGCTCTTCTCCTTATCCTCAGCCTCCACCACCACTATACCACCAGGGTGACCATGGTCCGTGTTGCCAGCATTGCAATTTCCTCCGTCCTAATTTTGGCAACTTTTGCTTGGAAGGCATAGGCAAAGACTATGGGAGACCCACTCCCCAATAATGGGAATAATGTTTTTAATATGCTGTACTGCATTGCTCTTGTAAGGGGCATTGCAAGTTCCTCCATCCTAATTTTTGCCAGCTTTTGCTTGGAAGGCATAGGCAAAGACTATGGGAGACCCATTCCCCAATAATGGGAATAATGTTTTTAATATGCTGTACTGCATGGCTTTTGTAAGGGGCATTGCAAGTTCCTCCGTCCTAATTTTTGGCAGCTTTTGCTTGGAAGGCATAGGCAAAGACTATGGGAGACCCACTCCCCAATAATGGGAATAATTTTTTAATATGCTGTACTGCATTGCTCTTGTAAGGGGCATTGCAAGTTCCTCCGTCCTAATTTTTGCCAGCTTTTGCTTGGAAGGCATAGGCAAAGACCATGGGAGACCCATTCCCCAATAATGGGAATAATGTTTTTAATATGCTGTACTGCATGGCTTTTGTAAGGGGCATTGCAAGTTCCTCCGTCCTAATTTTTGGCAGCTTTTGCTTGGAAGGCATAGGCAAAGACTATGGGAGACCCACTCCCCAATAATGGGAATATTGTTTTTACTATGCTGTACTGCATGGCTCTTGTAAGGGGCATTGCAAGTTCCTCCGTCCTAATTTTTGGCAGCTTTTGCTTGGAAGGCATAGGCAAAGACTATGGGAGACCCACTCCCCAATAATGGGAATAATGTTTTTAATATGCTGTACTGCATGGCTCTTGTAAGGGGCATTGCAAATTCCTCCGTCCTAATTTTTGGCAGCTTTTGCTTGGATGGCATAGGCAAAGACTATGGGAGACCCACTCCCCAATAATGGGAATAATGTTTTTAATATGCTGTACTGTATGGCTCTTGTAAGGGGCATTGCAAGTTCCTCCGTCCTAATTTTTGGCAGCTTTTGCTTGGAAGGCATAGGCAAAGACTATGGGAGACCCACTCCCCAATAATGGGAATAATGTTTTTAATATGCTGTACTGCATGGCTCTTGTAAGGGGCATTGCAAGTTCCTCCGTCCTAATTTTTGGCAGCTTTTGCTTGGAAGGCATAGGCAAAGACTATGGGAGACCCACTCCCCAATAATGGGAATAATGTTTTTAATATGCTGTACTGTATGGCTCTTGTAAGGGGCATTGCAAGTTCCTCCATCCTAATTTTTGGCAGCTTTTGCTTGGAAGGCATAGGCAAAGACTATGGGAGACCCACTCCCCAATAATGGGAATAATGTTTTTAATATGCTGTACTGCATGGCTCTTGTAAGGGGCATTGCAAGTTCCTCCGTCCTAATTTTTGGCAGCTTTTGCTTGGAAGGCATAGGCAAAGACTATGGGAGACCCACTCCCCAATAAT
Source organism: Phyllobates terribilis (assembly GCF_046119375.1). Lineage (NCBI taxonomy): Eukaryota > Metazoa > Chordata > Amphibia > Anura > Dendrobatidae > Phyllobates > Phyllobates terribilis. Next base: position 870,060,509 of record NW_027362762.1, read on the forward strand.
GGGAATAATGTTTTTAATATGCTGTACTGCATGGCTCTTGTAAGGGGCATTAAAATCATCTTGTTAAGCTACTGTGACCTCCACGTCTCTTCCAAGGGTCATTGATATTGTCTTTTTATTCTACTGCGACCTCCACCACTCTTCCAAGGGGCATTGATATTGTCTTTTTATTCCACTGCGTCCTCCACCACTCTTCCAAGGGGCATTGATATTGTCTTTTTATTCCACTGTAACCTCCACCACTCTTCCAAGGGGCATTGATATTGTCTTTTTATTTCACTGGGACCTCCACCAATCTTCCAAGGGGCATTGATATTGTCTTTTTATTCCACTGGGACCTCCACCACTCTTCCAAGGGGCATTAATATTGTCTTTTTATTCCACTGGGGCCTCCACATCTCTTCCAAAGGGCATTAAAACCGTCTTGTTAAACCACTCTGAGCTCCACGTCTCTTCTAAAGGGCATTAAAACCGTCTTGTTAAGCTACTCTAACCTGCACGTCTCTTCCAAGGGGCATTAAAACAGTCTTGTTAAACCACTCTGAACTCCACGTCTCTTCCAAGGGGCATTAAAACCGTCTTGTTAAGCTACTGTGACCTCCACATCTCTTCCAAGGGGCATTAAAACTGTCTTGTTAAACCACTCTAAACTCCACGTCTCTTCCAAGGGGCATTGATATTGTCTTTTTATTCCACTGCGATCTCCACCACTCTTCCAAGGGGCATTGATATAGTCTTTTTATTCCACTGGGACCTCCACCACTCTTCCAAGGGGCATTGATATTGTCTTTTTATTCTACTGTGACCTCCAGGTCTCTTCCAAGGGGCATTAAAACCGTCTTGTTAAACCACTCTGAACTCCACGTCTCTCCAAGGGGCATCAAAACCGTCTTGTTAAGCTACTGTGACCTCCACATCTCTTCCAAGGGGCATTAAAACCGTCTTGTTAAACCACTCTAAACTCCACGTCTCTTGCATTGAAATGTTGTTTTTAATTACCTCTAACCTCCACGACTCTTCCAATGGGCATTGCATTTCCTCCTAATTTTAGTCAGCTTTTGCTTTTCAATGCATAGGCGATCACTAAGGGAGACCCACTCCCCAATAATGGGTAGAAGGTTTTTAGTACGCTGTAATCCACGTCTGTTTCAAGGGGCATTGCAGTTCCTCTTAATTTTTGGAAAGCCTTCCATTCACTGCTTAGGCCAACAGTGTACAGGAGACCCAGTTGCTATAAATGGAAAAAACGGTTTAGTTAAGGCCCTCAGACCTCCATGTCACCTCCAATGGGCACTGGAGTGCCTCGAAATTTTTGGTAGGCATTGCACTCACTGTATGCCCTATAACTGTGTAGCCGAACTGCTCCTTTTGGTACAGAAACATATCCTACAAGACATGTGTGGTTGACTGGCCTGATATTGATGTGAATGGTCCCTGTTCTTCCTGCTCTTTCTCCTTTACCACCACCTCATCCATCATTTATCACTTGAAGCTTTGTTTTAACGGGAATCATAGAACTGGGATAGTAGCAGGAAAACATCCAGCAATCCTCGGAGGAGGTAGGATATGCGCCAAAACGCTGACCACCTCAGGCCTAGCCGCTACTACATACATGCGCTTGCATTCCAAGGAACAGAAAGCTAAGGAGATGGATGGCCTCATGATCATGAATTATTTACTCATTGTGTAGGAGGCCGACCACTGATGCTGTCTACTATCTGAATTTTGTATTGAAGCCTGATTGACCCAGGACCCGCAATCCTCTATGTCTGGAGGACGTGTTGCATCCCAGTGTCCAAATGTGTCCCGGCTTCCACAATATTAACCCAGTGTGAAGGCGTCAGTGAGATGGACCATCCCTGGCCACATTCACTTGTCCACGTGTTTGTGGTTAGGCTGTCCTTCCCACTAAATGCACTGGGGAGGGCACAGGTAATGTTTTGGTATGCGCGCTTGTGTATAAGGCGCACCGGGACAAATAGGGGCGGCTGGGGACCGAGTATGGACACCCGGGCTGCCCCCTGGCAGCTGGGGACCGAGTGTGGACACCCGGCCACTGGGCGGCTGGGGACTGAGTATGGATACCAGGCCGCCGACGCAGCCATGACATGTGGCCGGCGTCTGCCTCCACAAGCCTAAAAGGCCTCATTTCAAGTGCAAGCAAGCTAGCATTATGGTATTTCAGCCTGGGGGTGGGTGGGTGGCAGGCTGCACACTTACGCTTACATTCCAAGAAAACAAAGCAGATGCGAAGTTCTATCATCATCATCATGCTCCTCACCTTGGCACTCTCAACTCCCCTGATGGAGAAGCCAGGGCCCACCGGAGGAGTCTGGTTGTCTGGTGGGCTCGTCCAATGCCGCCCTAAAGTAGGCCAGGCTAATAAAAGTGTGGGGAAGGTTACCTGGACAAATAGGGGCGGCTGGGGACTGAGTATGGAGACCTCGCTGCTGAAGCAGCCATGAGGTAGTGGCCAGCTTCGGCCTCCTCCAAACTCAAAGGCCCCATTTCAAGTGCAAGTTAGCAGTATGGTATTGCAGCCTGGGGGTGGGTGGGTGGCAGGCTGCACACTTACGCTTGCATTCCAAGAAAACAAAGCAGATGCTAACTTCTATCATCATCATCATCATGCTCCTCACCTTGGCACTCTTAACTCCCTTGATGGAGAAGCCAGGGCCCACCGGAGGAGTCTGGTTGTCTGGTGGGCTCGTCCAATGCTGCCCTAAAGTAGGCCAGGCTAATAAAAGTGTGGGGAAGGTTACCGGGACAAATAGTGGCGGCTGGGGACTGAGTATGGAGACCTTGCTGCCGAAGCAGCCATGAGGTAGTGGCCAGCTTCGGACTCCTCCAAACTAAAAGGCTCCATTTCAAGGGCAACCTAGCAGTATAGCATTGCAGCCTGCGGGTGGATGGGTGGTTGGCTGCATACTTGCGCTTGCATTGCAAGGAATGGGGGAGGTACAATTGAACTCTGCCCTGGGACAAGGACTTGCATGGGGATAGTTGCAAGTCTGCATCTTCTGATGCGGAAAGGATCACTTCTGATGGGCACACTTTTAGGCAGTGACCTGGGTGTCAGATGCTTCCAGGGGTCTTCCCCATGCTGTTCCTATGTCTTTTCAGCACTGTATGCATGTGTCACACAGCACATGGCCAGATAAGGTTGTATAATGTTAAAATGACATTTCCCGGTGAATGCATTTGTCACGGTTGAAAGAAATACAAAAGTGCAAAAATGCATAAAAAATGCTACTTGTGAACATAGCCCAAGGTGTGGAGGAGTATTTTTGTTTTTGGTTATTTATTTTACCTTATACACAAGTCTTTACCCTGGAAAGGAAGTTCCTTTACATATTTCACAGGAAAACCGTTTCAGTTTCGTTTCTGAACGTTTTATTGTGAGCCCGTAAAAGTGGCTTAATACATCTGACCACGTTGTTGACAGCAGTGACCTGGGGGTCAGAAATGCTTCCCCCATGCTGTCCCCATGTCATTTGAGCACTGTCACTATCGTTTTGGGCACTTTTTAGGCTTTCTACAGACTGCCGGGGGTGCCGCCGCAAAAATGCTCGGGTCTCACATAGACTAACATTGGGCTCGTTGCTCGGGTCGAGCACCCGAGTATCACAGTGAGCTCGGCCCGAGCTTCGAGCACCCGAGCATTTTAGTGCTCGCTCAACACTAGTAAATATCATACAATGTGTTTTTCTGGATTTTTTTTTTTTAAGATTCTGTCTTTCACAGCTGAAGTGTACCTACGATAAAAATTACAGACCTCTACATTCTTTGTAGGTAGGAAAACTTGCAAAATCGGCAGTGTATCAAATACTTATTTTCCCCACTGTAAGCCAAACCCACCAATCTCATCAGGCAGGCGAGCACATTGTGGGGGCTCAATGGAGGTGACAGAGGGCCCCCCTCCTGTCTAAACAATGAGATTCCAGGGTCACAGTTCACTGGTGGCTCAGTGGTTAGCACTGTTGCTTTGCAGTGCTGGGGTCCTGAGTTCAAATCCCCCAAGGTCAACATCTGCAAGGAGTTTGTATGTTCTCCCCATGTTTACGTGGTTTTCCCACCGGGTACAGAATGAGCTCAGCGCATGAAACCGCTCCATACAAATTGTTCTAACTCCCTTCGGAGTAAAACATACCCGGCTCTGATACATGCGGCCCATGGTTCAGACATCATGAATTTCGCCTTTGTGATTTGGCTTACTTTAGTATTTTCTTAACCCTTTATTGTGTAATAAAAGGACCATGAACACTTATTTTCAATATCATTTTACTACATAATCTGAAATACATAATAAACACAATTATAATGTTATAAAACTCTAAACGTGTTTTACATATATTCATATAAATATATTAAGGCATGTACATAGGAAATCTTGCAATTAAATACATTATTGGCGTTAAAGAAAAAAAATACACTTTCTTAATTTTGGTGACAAACTATTAAATATATATATTTATATATAGCTTGTACAGGTTAATACATTCCTGCCAGTCCTGTACAATCACTCATCTTCTAGAAATCCGGGCTGAGGACCACCGAATTGGACGCTAGATTTGGATGGTCTTTTATCATAGTGTTTCCTAGAATCAGGACTCGATGTTGGAATCAATACTGTTGAATTGAATGCACACGGCAATGGCTCATTGTTTGCTAGGAAGAACTTGCTGCACATCACTCATTTTAATTGTCTCCTTGTAGGAAAACAGCATGGGTTTAATTAACTTCTTGATTTCTATAACAACCTGAATGGTTCTAAGAAAATACCAAAAATGCAGTAATGGAAAACAAAAAATGGAAAAAGTCAATTAAACATCAAAAGTGTCATAAAATTACATGTTTATATAATAAAAGGAGTGGAAGGTGAATGGTTATTCTCATTGCACTAATAAAGGAGATGACATTTACTGGAATGTGCCGGATGTGCATCAATAATAGCAAGTTACAGTCAGAATATAGTCACATGGAGTGGCAAGTACTTGTGCACATGGCTGGATTATAACTCGGTCTTACATGGAGACATAATAGGGATCCCATAAATGTACATGGGGTAGGGGGCCTGGCTGTTAAAATCAGAGTTTTTGTTCTGCAGGATTCCATATGAAACATATTACAGAGAAATTCCCCTTCAAAACCATTGTTTCCAGAGAAAAAAATATGGAAGGAGAAACCACAGAGCAGGTATGTCAAACTCAAAGACACAGAGGGCCAATAGGAAAAACTTGGAAAAAGTCGCGGGCCAACCAGTATACAGTATAATGGGCCCCGCATAGTCCTCCAAACAGAATAATGGCCCCACATAGTCCTCCATACAGAATAATGGCCCCACATAGTCCTCCATACAGAATAATGGGCCCCACATAGTCCTCCATACAGAATAATGGGCCCCACACAGTCCTCCATACAAAATAATGGCCCCACAAAGTCGTCCATACAGAATAATGGGCCCCACATAGTCGTCCATACATTATAATGGGCCCCACATAGTCCGCCATACAGAATAATGGCCCCACATAGTCCTCCATAGAGAATAATGGGTCCCACATAGTCTTCCATATAGAATAATGGGCCCCACAAAGTCCTCCATAGAGAATAATGGGTCCCACATAGTCTTCCATATAGAATAATGGGCCCCACAAAGTCCTCCATAAAGAATAATGGGCCCCACATAGTCTTCCATATTGAATAATGGGCCCCACATAGTCCTCCATACAGAATAATGGGCCCCACATAGTCCTCCATACAGAATAATGGGCCCCACATAGTCCTTCATACAGAATAATGGGCCCACATAGTCCTCCATACAGAATAATGGGCCCCACATAGTCCTCCATACAGAATAATGGGCCCCACATAGTCCTCCATACAGAATAATGGCCCCACATAGTCCTCCATACAGAATAATGGCCCCACATAGTCCTCCATACAGAATAATGGGCCTCACATAGTCCTCCATACAGAATAATGGGCCCCACATAGTCCTCCATACAGTATAATGGGCCCCACATAGTCCTCCATACAGAATAATGGGCCACACATAGTCCTTCATACAGAATAATGGGCCCACATCGTCCTTCATACAGAATAATGGACGCCACATAGTCCTCCATACAGTATAATGGGCCCCACATATTTCTCCATACAGAATAATGAGCCCTACATAGTCCTCCATACAGAATAATGGCCCCACATAGTCCTCCATACAGAATAATGGGCCTCACATAGTCCTCCATACAGAATAATGGGCCCCACATAGTCCTCCATACAGAATAATGGGCCCCACATAGTCCTCCATACAGTATAATGGGCCCCACATAGTCCTCCATACAGAATAATGGGCCCCACATAGTCCTCCATACAGTATAATGGGCCCCACATAGTCCTCCATACAGAATAATGGGCCACACATAGTCCTTCATACAGAATAATGGGCCCACATCGTCCTTCATACAGAATAATGGACGTCACATAGTCTTCCATACAGAATAATGGGCCCCACATATTTCTCCATACAGAATAATGAGCCCTACATAGTCCTCCATATAGAATAATGGCTCTACATAGGGGTGGCGGTTCTGGTGTCGTGGGCCAAATAAAACCACCATGCGGGCCAGATTTGGCTCACGGGCCAGAGTTTGACAAGTATGCTATAGAGGATGGCTCTTTAACTGTGCTGCTGAAGACACTAAATGAGGAAAATGGAGTCGGTGTTTAAAATTGCGGTTTTATTACTCAACGCGTTTCAAAGTTCACAGACTTCTACATCAGGGTAAAAACGCATGTGGTTTTGTCCTGATGATGAAGTCTGTGAACTTTGAAATGCGTTGACTAATTGAAACCGGAAGTTTCAACACATCGACTCCTGGGTCTCCTTTTTCATCATATAGTGTCTTCAGCAGCGCAGTTAAAGAGCCATCCTGTATGGTTTTTCCTTCCATTGCATGTATCCTGGATCTGCAGCAGCCGTTTTACTGACCTTTCTTTGGTGTTGTGGCGCACAACCCTGCCAGGTGACCACATCCCTGCAGTTATTGTTCTCATATACTATATCTGAGTAAGACTTTACTTTGCGCTATTGTCTTCCAGTTTTCTCCTATTAGAGAAAAAAATACGGCATTCATGGTCCAAGTATCGAGTGCGATGTCTGGAGTGGTCGCAGATCTCCTGACCTGACTCAACAGCATCACAAGCATATATGATGTTGAAGAGTTCAGACCAGGAGACCTGCAACCACCCCGGACATAAAGGTCTGTACTCAACCCGCGAAAGTGGCCTAAGGGATGTTTATGGGAATGTTACCATCTGCAATTTAGAGTCCGAGCACGGATATCGATGTCCAGAGTGGCCACGAGTTTCCTGATCCGAACTTAACAGTCTCATAAGCATATATACATGGCTGTTGAGTCGGGAGAGCTGCAGCCGATCCGGATATCACAGTCTATACTCAGACAGTTAAAGTCAGATATGGGAAACCTGCCTTAGGCCACGGCCCCATTATCAGTATTCGGTCAGTATTTTTTCTCAGGAGTGGGAGCCAAAACCAGGTGAGGAACAATCAGAGAAAAGGTATAATAGAAACAAGTCACCAATTCTGTATTTATCACCCACTCCTGGTTTTGGCTTCCACTCCTGAGAAAAAATACTGACCGAATACTGATAGTGGGGCATTGGCCTAATGTGGTAACAGGCAGAGCATGGTACCTGCAACTCCAAAATACAGTAACTAGCCACAGGGAACCCTGTATGCCACCATACAACCTCCTGCAAATGACTATGCCTCCTGCATGAGGTCTGAGAGTTCATTCAGATTTTTTTGTATACAAATCAGTGGCAAATCCACAGCAAAATCAGCATGTGTTTCCTCTGCAATTGGTGAAATCAATGCTCAAAATCCATGTCATATCCTAGAAATGAGAGGCAAAATGCAATTTGACAACTTATGCTCAAACATGGGGTTAATGGGGTCTTGAAAATTCCCATACACTAATATTTTACTGTAAATCATTGTGCATTTCACTGCAGAATCCTAAAGGCGGATCTGACAAAATATTTCACAATACAAACTGCACATATTATTAAACCCTTTAAACCTGATGAGGCTGGTATACTGACTTTCACAGTATGGCCGTATAATGCTTTTTTTTTTTTTTTAAATTTACTTTATGAATATTAAATCGTTCATTTCAATTTATCGATTAATGAATTGGCAAAAGTAAATACACCAGTCTCATTAGGTCTAAAAAATATAATTAATGATGGACGCAGATCGTATTGTGAAATCTGGTGATACATTTCCTTTTATGCCGTAGAATTAACACATACCATTTAGAAAAATACATTTTCACAGTAGTAAAACGATCATATTGATTAATAGTGCCTAAATAAGACGGCGCAAACTTACAATAGACAGCCTTAAAATGCTCCAGATTTATTATAGCGGTTAATGCCGTTTGTGGCGCATCTTCAGACTAGTCTCAGTTTACACCGCCTATTAGTGGTCTTACTTTGTGTCAGAAATGTTGGCGCATTTTCTCATGTTACACCTCGTCTTTTCCAACACCGACACCTTGATGGACAATGAGCAGAAAGAGTCCAGATCACATAATAAAAATGATTTTTTTTTGGCACAAACAGCGGTAGAATTTTGGCGCATTCAGTTTGATGATTCTGGATTTTGTAACTTTTTTTAATAAATATTAATTAGCAATCTGTAACTAAGAACATTGCAGAATAGAAGGTACAAAGCATTTTTGGTAATATTTGTTTTTGAAGAAGACATAAGACAGGTTTCGCTTTTCTCTCTTTTCCTTACATAGCAATAAAGCGAGCCACTAACAATACTGCAAGGCTAGTTCACATTGATCACTACTCAGTACATCACAAATGTGCCAAAGTAATGGGGGAATTCAGTTTCGAGACGTGGCAATCGGCCATTATCTTGTATAATACTTGCAGTCTGACATTATGCGTCACATCTAGCGTAAACGTTTTAATATGCACTTCTACTAATCAGCATAAACGGGTATCTTAAAGGGAAAATCAATCTAAAAAAAAATCTCCAAAAAGCTCTCTGCAAAACTCTCCAAAAAGCTCTCTGCAAAACTCTCCAAAAAGCTCTCTGCAAAACTCTCCAAACATTTTTATGGGGAGCCATAGGAAGTCCAACCTCATGGATCCCTCTAGTGCGGTCATCTGACGTCTCCAATAATGAAGGCGTTTTGTTAGATTTCCCAACTGTTCTGCTGTTCCCAGTGATGGCACTAGTGCCAATCAAGAGTGTTATGTAAGCTCCTTTGATACTAATAACTCATTATCTTTATATCTTAAACTTAACGGGAACTTGTCATGTTGGATAACGTGATTAACCTGCAGATATAGGGTTATTGTGCAGGTTAATAACGTTAGAAAGCTGCGGGCTACTGTACTGTAAGTGCCGCACCAAGGAGAAAATTAACTTTATTCCAACTAGGTGCCGCCGGCTTTCAGTCATACAAGCGCGGCTACATTCACTGCTCACATCATTATGGGTAGTGTTGAGCGAATTTGTTCGGCATTTCAAATTCGGGTTCGTGGTTGCGGCTTGTTCGCGCCAAAAAAATCGGAACCGCCCATGAACATCCCTGATTTGCCACGCTGTCACGCAGAAACATCTGGGATGTTCATGTGTGGAGCCGTTTTTTTGGCGCGAACAAGCCTGAACCCCGAACACAAACCCGAACAAATTCGCTCAACACTAATTATGAGCAGCAGCTGTAAGCCCGCTCTGCCACTTTAACTGACAGCTGGGTCTGCATTAATACACTGCTGAGCGAGCTGTCAATCAAAATGGGGGGGGGCGGGCTAACAGCTGCTGCTGATAGCGAGGTGAGCAATGACTATAGTCACGTCTGAATGACTGAAAGCTGGCGGCACCCAGGAGGAATAAAGTTTATTCTCTGCCCGGTGCAGCATTTCAGTACAGTAGTCAGGCACCTTTATAATACTATTTAACTGCAGATTAACCCTATATCTGCAGGATAGTAGCATTAGCAGACAACACAGGTTCCCTTTATGCTCACTTTTGAAAACTCATATACAATTAACAGAAAGACTTAGGTCGGCTTCCTACGTCGACTACTGAGGGTCTGTGTGCAGACTGCAATGTCTACACTGGTCATGGGTCTCTTAATCCAAATGCACTCTAATATAATTTCTATGAAACTTTTGAGTTTGGGTCAAGAGACCCACGGCCAGTCAGTACATTGGGGTTCACACACAGACTGTGAATTGTGGACTTAGGATGCCGGCCTTACCTGCATAAAAAGGTGAATGATTTTGAAAGTACACTGCATAACAGCTTGTTTTATAGTCCAGATCTGTATTCATAATAATACTGTCGCCTTCAGAGCTGAATTCTCCAAAAGTGGCTGCACAGTGTTGAAGTGCATTATGGGTAGTGCACTCTTTACCCCACACTGCATTATTTCAGAAATAGACTATACGATGATCAGAGAAAACTATAACCCTCCCCACTGCATTACAGGGTTGTTCTCATGATCAACCTTCAGGAGCGCACTGCTCCCCTGCCTCCCAACTTCCTCCTTGCCGGGGGCCGGTGAGCTCCTGAATGACTGAGTTTGGAGCAGTGGCTATTCTGAACAGCACTGGAGGAGAGTAGAGGCATTAAAGCTGGCCAGATCCAATGATCCAGCCATCTTCAGAGAGGGCTTGCTTGGCATTCTACAGCTGGCTAAGTACTGAGAAAAAGAATCTGCAAAAGTCAAATGAAGCCAAATTGAAATGCAACTACATTGCAAAAAAAGTATTTCAGTCAAAGAATCATGCATTTAAATTAAAAAAAAAAATTCCCCGAAAGGTGTCCATTCCAAAGCCAAGAAAGCATTCTACATGTCACTTATTCTTAGAAACCTCTTAAAGAGCAGCTCTGTCCTCCCCAACTGCTGACACCATTGCTTAGAAAAATCCTCAAAACCTTTGAAAAAGCATAAGTAAATAATCTGGACAAAACTCAAAGTGAGTTCTGCCCACTCTCTTGGTGCTCTACCAGCCCTGAAGACCTGACGTTGGCTCAGTTCCCAGAGCTCTACTGCTAATGCAGTTTCCAGTTCTCCTTACAGTGACACTGGGGGCAGAGCCGGAGTAGAACTGGACCACTCCTTGCTATCTGTATTAATTACATCTATAGGATGCTCATAACCTTGTGGATGGCATCTCCGGGCCTAACCCGGTGTCTGTAGATCAACCTGTCTGACTACACCTATAGGATGCTCAGAACCTTATGGATGGCATCTCCGGGCCCAACCCGGTGTCTGTAGATCAACCTGTCTAATTACATCTATAGGATGCTCAGAACCTTGTGGATGGCATCTCCGGGCCCAACTCGGTGTCTGTAGATCAACCTGTCTGATTACATCTATAGGATGCTCATAACCTTGCGGATGGCATCTCCGGGCCCAACCCAGTGTCTGTAGATCAACCTGTCTAATTACATCTATAGGATGCTCATAACCTTGTGGATGGCATCTCCGGGCCCAACCCGGTGTCTGTAGATCAACCTGTCTGATTACATCTATAGGATGCTCATAACCTTGTGGATGGCATCTCCGGGCCCAACCCGGTGTCTGTAGATCAACCTGTCTGATTACATCTATAGGATGCTCATAACCTTGTGGATGGCATCTCCGGGCCCAACCCGGTGTCTGTAGATCAACCTGTCTGATTACATCTATAGGATGCTCATAACCTTGTGGATGGCATCTCCGGGCCCAACCCGGTGTCTGTAGATCAACCTGTCTGATTACATCTATAGGATGCTCAGAACCTTGTGGATGGCATCTCCGGGCCCAACCCCGTGTCTGTAGATTAACCTGTCTGATTACATCTATAGGATGCTCATAACCTTGTGGATGGCATCTCCGGGCCCAACCCGGTGTCTGTAGATCAACCTGTCTGATTACATCTATAGGATGCTCAGAACCTTGTGGATGGCATCTCCGGGCCCAAACCGGTGTCTGTAGATCAACCTGTCTAGGAGGTACCATTATTACCATACACACCCAAAACTCTCAGGAGCAAAAATATTCCTCCAAAAAAAGAGGAATTCCAATGACTCACATGACTGTCCTTCCATTACAGACTTAGGTGGTGTTCATGTCACACTCAGCAAACGAGATTGGCTTATCATCCGCAAAGCCAAAGGCCCTGAATGACCCAATGGAAGACAATAGGCATTCGCTGTGTGATATGTGCCAGCATATCCTTTATTTTCTGCTTGCTTTACAGTTGGCCAGCACAAAAAACACAAACCACACTGTACAGAGGTAGCAGCCACCAACTTAAAGGGGTTTTCCCATGAACAAAGTTCATTTTAATCAATAAATCTTGGAATAATAATAAGTTCCACAACTGGATGAGATAAATAAAATGTTCCTGTGCTGAGATAATCTTATAAATGTGCCCCGGCTGTGTATTGTGTAATGGCTGTATCTGACTGTGCAGGGACATGGTCTGATCATAACACAGCCTTAGCGGACTGTTCGTTATAAACTACAGAATATAGAATTTAGAAATTGTCAGAAAGACAGGACCAAATAGCTTGTCGAGTGTTTTGGCAGAGAGCTTTACAAAAATTGATGTCTCCAAAAAAAAAAAAATCAATAAACCATAAGCCAATCCTTGGATTTGGTCTACCACCCTTTTAGTTTTGACTAGATGCATGAATATACCCTGAGATATCAGAAATTGGATACAGATGTATTATACGTGCTCCCCACCCTCTCCGCATTCTTGGTAAGTCTATTAGTTACATCATGGTTTAGTTTTGCTATGTGCCAAACGCTAAAGGCAACTTTGGTTCTGGCAGAAGATACCTCTTGCAGGAGTAGCATATTAAATATTTATTTAGCAGAGAAATCAGAAATTGTCCAGGGTTGAAAGGGTTATCTGCTGGTGTCCTTCAGAGAGTACATGATGGCGGAGGCCATGGCCACTAACACGGACAATAAGAAAGCTATCAGGTGCTGGTACCAGACGCAGTATCCGATCTGTTCTTCCAGTCTTCGGTTTGTTTCTAGGAGCTGATTTATCTGCAAAGAGAAGAAAACCGAAAATCCAATATTGTTACGTGCATCGTACAAGACTAATGATAATGATGTAGTAAATATCCGCCACGCTGGTGAAAAAGAAAAGAAAATGCAGCAGATTTCACTGGCTGAATGGAAGCCTGAAAAAGGACAATTGTTGGTTCTAGAAATAATTTGCTAAGGAAACAAGTGAATTCCAATATTCGCTGAAAGTCAGTTTTTGAATTCAGTATTTTAATAGCTCATTATTAATAGCCATTCTATAATATAGTAAGATCATGTGCTGTAAGAAAAGGAGCGCTCATGTCTCCTGACATATTTCAGTAAAATACTCACCATTTTTATGTATTTATTTCAGAAATCTGCTGGTGCCATTCCGGTTATTCAATATAAAGTGGGTGTTATCATTCCAATATACATAGTGTTAATACTAATTGGCCAGTATCAGAGTACATATGGACAATCCCCAGTATGGGGTATTTAAAGAGCTCCTGACTAAACCGCAGCCCGCGGTGAAACGTGCGTCGAGGTGCTTCTTGGGGTCCACATATATCAGGGTTAAAGGTAATTCCTAAACAGTCCATTTATACTATAAGTCCACTATATGGCTTGTTATTGTACTTATTTATACAACAGTATCTAGTAAAGTACATGGACATCTGGGCTGGGGCTGTATTATATCTTTATAAATGAAAATGCAGCTATGAAGCATCCATGTATGCCCAGCCTTGTATGTCCATAAATTTATAGAACTATACCCTACTAACCCTACTATAGGGACAATATATGTTATATATTTTTTGCCATATGTACATACTTCAAACAGTGGGAAATATTCTATGTAGCATATCATGTTAGGTATTCTGCACTATCACATAAGCTATACCCATGATATGCCTATATAAAAGTAGGACATTGATTTTTCTATTATAGATATACGGTACTCATTGCCATGTATAGAGTGGATTATTAAGTATATTTTATTGTTGCGCAATTATGTAGATACCGTGACATATATGAGTTTTCTTCCATTGTCTAATCTCTTTTTGTTACATTTATTATTGTTTTTGCTTATTTTTTTGTACAATATTTAATAAACTTTACTGACACAATTTCATATTTCGTATATGGTTCCTCTGTGGTCGGTGAAGGTTTTCAATTAATAAGGAGGGGTATGTATAATTTATGAGGATTAATTGATTTCTATTTAAAGAGGATCTGTCACAAGGCACAAAGTGGGGAGTTTTTGCTCTTATTTTATTCCCGCTGCTCCCCATGTTTTATTTCTTTCTTTTAATCCGTTATAAGATTCCAAAGTCTTTTTTATTTAGTGGTAATTTTTATAGGCTTTACCAAGGAGGCGTGGTTCAAAGGATCCTCTGTGGCATGTTTCAGGCTACTCAGCATCATTACCCTGTAAGCCAAACCCCCTTGGCAAAGATCATAAAAATTTGCATGTAATAAAAAGGCTTATATCTCTGGAAGCGTATGGCGAATATAAAAAATACAAAAAACTGAATACTCAGGGGAGCTGCGGGAATAAGATAAGAACTAAAACTGGAAACTTTTGACCTGGTAATAGGTCTTCTTTAAATACAAACTAAAACAGATATGTCCTCTTTACCGAAAGGTCTGTTTTAGTTCTAACACGCGTTTTCTTTCTCGTACATGAAAAACATGGTTTGGCTAGTGTGTCTGTTTTTACCTACAGTAATTTTCTTATATGCAAAAAATACATACTTTTTTTTGTAAAGCTTCTCCTACCCCCTGACGAAGCTGGGTGAAACGTGCGTTGAGGAGCAGGGCTACACACTTAACAGAGCTCCACATCATTACTATGTAAGCTTGCATCCTATACTCTTCTATTTGATACATATAGTGGGGGAAATAAGTATTTGATCCCTTGCTGTTTTTGTAAGTTTGCCCACTGACAACGACATGAACAGTCTATAATTTTAAGGGTACGTTAATTTTAACATTGATAGAATATTCCCCCCCAAAAAATCAAGAAAATTACATTGTAGAAATTAGATAATTTTTTTTGCATTTTGCAGTGAGAAATAAGTATTTGATCCCCTACAAACCATTATGAGTTCTGGCTGCTACAGACCAGTTAGACGCTCCTAATCAACTTGTTACCTGCATTAAAGACAGCTGTCTTACATAGTCACCTGTATAAAAGACTCCTGTCCACAGACTCAATCAGTCAAACTCTACAACATGGGCAAGACCAAAGAGCTTTCTAAGGATGTCAGGGACAAGATCATAGACCTGCACAAAGCTGGAATGGGCTACAAAACCATAAGTAAGAAGCTGGATAAGAAGGAGACAACTGTTGGTGCAATAGTAAGAAAATGGAAGAAATACAAAATGACTGTCAATCGACATCGATCTGGGGCACCATGCAAAATCTCACCTCGTGGGGTATACTTGATCATGAGGAAGGTGAGATCAGCCTAAAACTACACGGGGGGAACTTGTTAATGATCTCAAGGCAGCTGGGACCACAGCCACCAAGAAAACCATTGGTAACACATTACGCCTAAAGGTTTAAAATCCTGCAGTGCCCGCAAGGTCCCCCTGCTCAAGAAGGCACATGTGTCGGCCCACCTGAAGTTTGCCAATGAACACCTGGATGATTCTGTGAATTATTGGGAGAAGGTGCTGTGGTCAGATGAGACAAAAATTTAGGTCTTTGGCATTAACTCAACATTATACTTTGGGGATACTTTTCTGCAAAGGGGACATGACGACTGCACCGTACTGAAGGCAAGATGGATGGGGTCATGTATAGTGAGATTTTGGCCAACAACCTCCTTCCCTTAGTAAGAGCATTGAAAATGAGTCGTGGCTGGGTCTTCCAGCAAGACAATGACCCAAAAGATACAGCCAAAGCAACAAAGGAGTGGCTCAAAAAGAAGCACAGTAAGGTCATGGAGTGGCCTAGCCAGTCTCCAGACCTTAATCCCATAGAAAACTTAGGGAGGGAGTTGAAGCTCCGAGTTGCCAAGCGACAGCCTCAAAATCCTAATGATTTAGAGATGATCTGCAAAGAGGAGTGGACCAAAATTCCTCCCGACATGTGCGCAAACCTCATCATCAACTACAAAAAACGTCTGACTGCTGTGCTTGCCAACAAGGGTTTTGCCACCAAGTATTAAGTGTTGGTTGCCAGTGGGATCAAATACTTATTTCTCACTGCAAAATGCAAAAAAATTTATCTGATTTATACAATGTGATTTTCTTGATTTTTTTGGGATATTCTATCTCTCAATGTTAAAATTAACCTACCCTTAAAATTATAGACTGTTCATGTCTTTGTCAGTGGGCAAAGTTACAAAAACAGCAAGGGATCAAATACTTATTTCCCTCACTGTATGTTAACCACTAGGAAATGTACTGATAGATATGCGGGCACACTATGTATATGGGAGGTTTGTTGTTAGCCCTCCATTGAGTTATTCTGTTTTTTTAACAAAATCTGTTATGATAATTTATATTTAATGTAGATGTATTTGTGAGATATTTTATAGCACCATCTTTCTTTTGGTTTATCCCATTACGTGTTAAACACAGGCAGCACATGGATTGTAAGGTGTGCGGTCCAGAATTTTCACGGACCAATATATGTGTATGAGTAATTCTGATCAAAAATGGACAAAGCCGTGATTTTTTTTTCAGACAAACGGTCCACAACAATGGATACGAGCCCTGATGGAAGAGTGAAGACTGCAGTCGATCAGTGGCCACTGTCTGGCTGCAGTGGTCATGTGCCATAATCGCTCTTGGCGGTGCGTTGTCCTGTGTGTTGCCGAGAACAATGGAAGTCTATGCGCACTGGGTGATCTAGTGTAGATCTAATATAGATCGCTCAGTGCGCATTGCTTACTTTGGTTTGCCTGTGTGAACAGGCATTTAATTGACTGTGGATCGGTCCATGTAAACAGACCCTTACCTTCATCCTGCTGCTGCTATCTAATGTGTATGGCCAGCCTACCACCAATCCCACTTTATACCTCTGTCCAGGGTAACAAGGTGTAGGGGTTCTAGATCTGCAAACATGATGACGAATGTACCTGAATACTTCTGTGATTGAGGCTTCATAATGGTTAGCTAGCTGCGACCCTCGGTAATCGGACCATCTGACTATTGGACACTATTCTATAATCTCATTATATCTTACTTTGTAAAAATTTAATTATTTGTACATAATCCCATTTAGCAGACATCGTCACCTTAAAATGCAGATCTTCATTGGTTAATAATGGCCTATTCACTGTGTTTTCTTTAATTCCTAATGTGGCCGGCTTGTTGGCTTCTACAACGTGGCATCTTAATCTGGAAGATACAAAACAAGATGAAATTCAGAAATCTGAAGACAAAAATGTATACTAAATGGAACTTGTTATTGGGTTTTGGGCTCTTCTTTCAATTATTTTCTTTTATGCTCACTTATATAGCGCCATTAATTCCACAGAGCTTTACAGACATCATCATCACGGTCCCCATTGGGGCTCACAATCTAGATTCTCAAACAGTAGGGCTTTGGGGAGTGGGCGGAAACTAGAGAACCCGCAAACACGGAGAGAACATACAAACTCCTTGCAGATGTTGTCTTTGGTGGGATTTGAACCCAGGAAATCAGCGTTGCAAAGCAACAGTGCTAACCACTGAGCCACCATAGGCTCTTCATAAAAGCTGCCACCTATGCCGGCTGGAGCTGTAGTCTAAAGGCTGTCAATAGTAGCATAGCAAACAGAAAGGGCAACTAGCAAAACTACTTAAAGGGGTTATCCACTACTAGACCACAGCAGCCAATTAGTGGCCACTGATTGGTTGCTGGTCATAAATATTCCGTCAGAGAAGAGATTGACTGAGGCCGCTTACTGGCTGCAAAAGTCATGTGACACAACCATGTCATACGACTCACTGGGTATAGCAGCTCCGACATTGATGGAAAAGTCACTGGGGTCTCTGCACTTGAGTCAGGGGATCTCATAGGCATAAATGAGGCTGTTGAGTTTGTGTCAGGAGTGCCATGGGCAGCCTGCACTTGGATTGTGAAACACTGTTGGCAAGAGATAAGAGTGAAGCCAGCGCTGATTGGCTGCAGGGATTGTTATATTGTTATGTCACGCGATCCCTGGGAGAGCCAGTGTCAACACCACTGGAAGGGCACCAGCACAGGAGTTGAGCATAAGTGTCATTATTTTACGGGGGGAAACATAGGGATTCAGAAGGGGTTGTCAGAGTAGTAGACAACCCCTTTAAGACCTTTCATTAGCCAAATAGTGTAATATTTTTTGTGTGATTTTGGCAAATAGGAGAAGACATCGGTCCCTGTAATAAGCTGACCTTACATTTTCACTTGTATTATTTGTGAGATTTGCAGCCAGTGGAGGAGTTCGTAGCGGTATGTTCTGTACATAAAGGTGCTGAAAACAGAGGATGGAAGGGGACCCAGATGGAAGTCAGAGTAGTCTTTTTTACACTGCTGACAGTATTGCAGAGTTTTGATGAACTATCTAAACCCTTTTTAAGTTTTGTAATAATTTGGGGTTTTGTAATAATTCTATAGAATGTTAGGAAGTGTCGTAATCTTCATGAATTTGCAATTTGTCTAAACAGATGATCTGCGGGAATAAGATCTGTGGAGTAAGCAAGTCTAGATGTGTCGCTGACAACAACGATCAGTTTGAAAAAGCTGGTGAACTTGTCATGTGTCTCCCTTATGGTCTACAATTTCCATGACATTTCTAATATTAGAATCACTTTTGCTCATAGTTGAGGTTTTTGCAACAGATCAATACATATACAACTTCTTCTCTAAAGTCATCCTCACTATCTGCCTACAGCAGGGATGGGGAATCTTTTTTATGCCAAGGGCCATTTGGAGATTTATACCATTCTTCAGGGGCCGTACAAATTGCGTGATAATTCTGCCCACGAAGTACGTCCTCACGCTAGCACTGGTACCAGGACGTAATCTTTCATTGCACAGCGTTCAGTAGTGAACATTGCGTGTGCATGCTCACAAAGCAAGAAGTAGTTAATGGGCCGGTGGCTGTCAAAATATAGCTTCCGGCCCAAGCACTGTGGCCCCAGGGAATCCGCCCGGGGGTCGGACGAAAGGTCATCGAGAGCAATAAATGGCCCGCGGGCCTGAGGTTCCC
Source organism: Phyllobates terribilis (assembly GCF_046119375.1). Lineage (NCBI taxonomy): Eukaryota > Metazoa > Chordata > Amphibia > Anura > Dendrobatidae > Phyllobates > Phyllobates terribilis. The sequence continues at coordinate 870,079,779 of NW_027362762.1, forward strand.
CACCCCTGGTCTACAGGAACCCCTTGTGATCAGCTGGGGCAGGTTTATCTAGCTTGTAGAATCTTATGTGCAGGTCATACACATGTCTGGTCAACCACATAAAACAAGGACAGGCTAGGTACAGCAGACAGGAACCCTTAGAGACTTATATCCCCTTTATTATGTCTAAATGCTCTAACATGGCATGTGTGGACATGGGGTTAGCCTTTTAATTAGAGGAGAATCAAACTTTAACATAGGACATACTGGAAAAATATAGAAATATAGCTGTATCTCTAAAAAGAACCAACAAGACTTCAAATTTAGCTTGTGGTAAGTTACCGTACTAACTTAAAAGGGTTTTCTTGGTTAGAAGAGGCTGCTCACACTGCTGTCATCCATGTCTATCTAATCTATTCTAATACTGGAGAAACCAAGCATGCTGAGGTAAGAAGAGACTCCTCACATTGATGTCCACCCTGTCTACCTGATCTAATACTGGAGACATTAGGGGTGCTGAGACAAGAAAAGGCGGCTCACACTGCTGTCCATCTTGTCTTTCTGATCTAATACCGGAGATCCCAGGGATACTGAGGTAAGAAGAGTCGGTACTCACTGTTGTCCACCCTGTGTAACTGATCTAATACTGGAGATATCAGGGGTGCAGAAGTAAGAGGAGGATGTTCACTCCACGCTGCTGTCTGCCATGTCTTTCTGGATGTCTATACATGGTTTAAGTTCTTGGGTTAGCTGTGTCCCCAGTCATGGGACTCCTAACAATCTGTAAGTTTGCACTATTGAGTAACTTGTCAAGTCCAAAACCTTTAAAGCAAGCACCACTTCTGTTTTTTTTATTTTTTTTATTTCATCGCTGTACTGGTGCCGTTAATCTAAGTTCCCTAACTCTTATACTCACCAGCCACTGTCTTCAGTTCTTCCCGATGCCGCTGCAGTCCCAATAAGCCATCTTGTGACCGCAAAGTCCAAGTGACCAGAAGTCACAGGTAACGGACACAAGCTCTCAATGTAAGTCTATGAGAGCCTCATTCTTGCTCTTCTAGGCTTACATTGAATTGTGACTTCCGGCTCACCCAGCAAACACTGGAGTGATCCGGCAGGTCACAACCTGCAAAAAACCGACCGAAGTGGCGCCGATAAGAGATGAAAATGGTGGCTGGTAGGAACGATACTTGGTGCAGGGAACTTAAATTAATGGCACCGCTCCAGCAGTAAAATAAAAATAAACCAAAAAACTGGCGTGGTGCTTTAAAGGGAACCTCTCAACATGTTTTTACGTATGTAAGTAATAGTAAGGTTATACAGGCTTTAGTCCCACATTAAAAACTTTTTTTTTTGTAGAGATCCGATGTGCCAGTCATGAGAAATCTAGCATGGAAGCCATTCGCAGATCAGGCTGAAAGGGCTTTGGGGCGAGTCAGTGCACTTGCATTGCTCATTCCAAATGCATTGATAAGTCCCCGTCTCCCGTCCAGCCTGATCTGTGTATGGCTTCCACACAAGATTTCTCATGACTGGCACATCGGATCTCTACAAAAAAGGTATTATTTTTACTGGGGATAAGCGCCTATAAAGCCTCCCCTCTACGTATACATGTAAATACCAGCTGACAGGTTGTCTTTACAGGATTATGCTCCACTTGCCAAGTTACTACTTATCCAGAGGAAACTTGCTGATTGCTGGAACTCCCAACATTGGGAATCCACCAATCCCAAGTACAGACCCATATACTAGTGAATACAGCCCAACGGGCAATTTTGAACCTCATCCTGGAAGCCGAGCAATCAGCAAGTTATCACCTATACTTTGGATAGGTGATAACATAGATAGGAGATAACCTGATAAGAGATAAGTTGGGAATAACACTAATTTTTAAACATTATAATTCATCCTTGAAGTGTAATGTTTCAGCTTAATTAACTTATATCAAAACTTTTTGGGTAAGGAAAGTTTTATTTAAAAATCCTATTAATTCTGTTGTCTCATTCATTGCAGAAAGGGGTTCACCCTATTTTTTACAGCTTTGTACATAGAGAATACTCGAACTGTTGTCATTTTGTTGCTCCCGTAGACTTTGTTATAAGCTAAAAAACTATAAAACTGGCACTTTAGGGCCGTAATAAAGTTAACATTTCCAGCAGCCATATTGGGATAATATTAGATTACACCAGCTGGTAGAGGAAGCAGCTCTACGTTACTGCTATTCCCTAATATAATCATTATATCATCTTCAAAAGGTGAAGTTTTGGCTTGCAGCAAGAAAGGGAAAGCTTAGTAGATGGATGAATCCAGCAATGTGGAAGATATTGCAGCTAAAAGTGTAGCTTCAAAAACGAACAACATATTTTTAGGTAAAAAATGATGTGCCAACTAATTTAAAAATCTATCTTTTAAAGGGGTTTCCCCACGAAAGTTCATTTTAAAATGGATTTGAATCAATAGATCTTAGAATAATAATAACTTCCACAATTGGATGTGTTTACATAAAATGTTCCTGTGCTGAGATAATCTTATAAATGTGCCCCTGCTGTGTACTGTGTAATGGCTGTGTCTGACCGTGCAGGAACATAGTCTGATCATACCACATCTCCTGGGCAGGGGGGGACGCAAAAGAGTATACAGACACTACAGCCGGGGATCGCAGCTGATTTTTTTGTGACATAAAACATTTCCCTGCCTGTTTTTAAAAAATGTTTTACCTCAAAGATTTGCAGTAATGCTGTAATGTCTGTATACTCGTTTGTGTCCTCTCCTGCCCAGGAGCAGTGGTATGATCAGACACAGCCATTACACAGTACACAGCAGGGGCACATTTATATGATTATCTTGGCACAGGAACATTTTATTTAAACACATCCAATTGTTGAAATGATTATTATTCACATGAGTGACAGTTCTGATGCTGTGATATATATAGCTCCAAATTCCTCCACTTCCCTTCATGCAGGGCTGTGGAGTCGGTAAGCCAAACCTCCGACTCCAACTCCTCAATTTCCATGACACCGACTCCAACTCCGACTCCCTCATACACGGCTCATGTTTAAGTGATAAATCTACTGTAGCACAGATTCATCTCAGCTAAAAGTCTAGATCCTTAGATCAGGAATAGGACAGACATTTATAGGACTTTCATAACTTTCTCAAATTCTTATGAAAAAATATTCCCCGCAAACTGCATTGAACAACTGTACCCAATTTATTATATATTTTAGGAGTCGGAGTTGGTCCATTTTTTATTGACTCCACCAAAATGGACACCGACTCCGACTCCACAGCCCTGCCTTCATGAGTAGAGTTAAAAATCTGCTTTCCGCCACCACTAAGGGTTACTGAAGATAGATTCATGCAGTTTATAATAAAGGTGCTGGCTTATTTAAACAGCTAAGCCAGCCCCCTTTACTGTCTATTGGCTGTGATAGAGACTGAAGGATTACCATAAAAATTAAGCCAGTCAGCCAGCCCCATCACTGATGATTTACCAGCACAAGAAATACTCCTGTGTTGAGCATCAGCTGGAAGTAGAGCTTCCAGATCCTAAAACGAACACTCATATCGGACGATGGTAGAGTATTTCAAAATTCAATAACAGAAATAAAACAAAAAGCCGAAAATACAGAAAAAAAGAGTTGATAATATCTCATCTAGACGAGACATGTTAGAAGATTCAAATTCGGCCCTAAGCTCTGACATTAAAATACTTAAAACCAAAATAATTGAACAAGAGGATAGAAATAGGAGATGCAATCTTAATTTTAGAAGGATCCCAGAACAAGTCCCTCCTACAGAACAATCCTCCTACATAAAAAACATCCTAAAAAAAAATCTTCCCAGCTATCTCAAATCTTGAATTGGTTCTGGATAGTACACACAGACTTCAAAAATCGAAATCTATCCACAAAGATTTACCTAGAGATACCATTACGAAATTTCACTTCTTTGAGACCAAAGAAATGCTCCTCAAATATTTAAGAGACCACAAATCCTTTCCGCCACCATATGACACAGTCAGGGTTTTCCCAGATTTCTCTAGAGAAACTTTGGGCTTCAGAAAATCCCTGGGAGAGATAACTTTAACACTAAGACAAAATATCATCTCATATAAATGGGGCTTCCTTCTGAAATTACTGATTTTTCTTGGCGGGAAAACACATATCGTCATAAACCAGGAGGAAGGTCGTCTCTTTTTAAAGAACAATAATCTCCTGGGAGAGAAAGAAGACTTCACTTGACTTTATCCAGATATTCACTGAGGATTCTTCTTTCGTTTCTTCGGAAAGCCCGAATTTGTCCATGACTTCTCACATTTATAACTAATAGTTGTTTATCTTGTATAACACATATCCTTTTTACACCTGCAAAATTCCAGGTCTTCTGTGCAGAGCACGGCTGAACTTTTTTTTTCTCCCCCCCCCCAGTTAGGTGAAGGAGTGAGATATTGTATCTTTTTTCTTCCACTCCCACCTCTCAGTTTTCTGAGAAACAGTAAAGCTTGAACTTTTTTTTTTTCCTTTGTATTTAGATATGTCTGTTTTTTCGTTCCCCTCTATACTGCTTTATAAACACACAGATACAATTGTTGACATGGTGATACCTTGTTTAAAACTGATCATACTGGCTGCAATTTTAATTTTCTTTAGTTTATAATGGCGTTAAAATTTCTATCTTTGAACGTCAAGGCACTTAACAGTCCCTTGAAGCGATATTCCGCTTGGAAGGCGGCTGTACAATCAAAGGCAGACATTTAAAGAAAAAAAACCTCCTAAATTTAGCCATAGATCTTTTCCTTATTCCTTTAGATCTTCATCTTCAGTTAAAAAGGCTGGAGTTCTTACTGCAATAAGGGATACCATTACTTTCCAATTTATTGATGAAATAGTAGATCCAAATGGAAGATTCCATATTTTATTATGTGAACTGGAATCTGTAACATATACGATTGTCAACATTTATGCTCCTAACGTAGGACAAATAATATTCCTCAATAAATTGACGAAAAAGGTAAATAAAATCCAGAAAGGTATCCTCATCATTTTAGGTGATTTTAATATCATCCCAAACAAGCAACTTGACTCTACAGCTTCCACTAGGTGTAGTAGGCCTTCCTTAAATAATTGGTTAATAAAAGAACAATTGTATGATGTATTTCGTTGTTTTAACTCCTCCTCAAGAGAATTCTCCTTTTTTTCCAATTTCCATAAATCTTACGGATTGATTTAATACTCACTGACATATCATCAATTAAAAAATTTGTAGAAGCCTCCATAGGTCATATTACATGGTCCAAACATGCTCCAATAACATGCAAATTAGGGATGTCGTCATTAAAACGCCCCCCCCCCCCCCCCCCAAGAATGGAAAGGTAACTCCTTTTTCTTTTTTCTTTAATTGTCCTTTATATAAAAAGAAAATAGAAATTGCCTTGGAAAATTATTTTAAAGAAAATAATTCCCCCGAAATATCTCCTAACTCTTTATGGAATGCCCACAAGGCTGTCATTCGCGGAATTTTGATACAAACAAACTCTATTCACAAAACAAAGACTAAAGAACAAATAAAGGAAATTACTAAAAAAATCAACATAGATGAAAAAAATCAACAAAAAAACCCATCAACCCAAACACACACTAATCTATTAAAACTCAGATCAGAATTTAAAGCCCTTCTTTTAAAAGATTACGATAAAATGATTACATTTTCTCGGCAAAATTTTTATTTCTCTTATAATAAAATGTCCAAACTTACCGCAAACAGAGTGAAAAATCAACGTTTCAAAACAAGAATAAAATCCTCAAAAATAGAGGACCCAGACTGTTACTCTTCATCCCCCCAAACTATTGTAGATCAGTTTGGGAAATTTTATTCCAATCTATATAATCTAAAGGACGACACCAACAATTTACAACCTAATACAGAAGATATTAACAAATTCCTAGAAGAGGTCTCTCTACCTAAATTAAATCCAGAACAACTTAATTCTTTAAATGAGCCCTTCAATAAAGAAGAGATAATCTCTGCTATTACTAAACTCAAAGACAATAAACCCCCAGGCCCAGACGAAAACCCCAATGAATACTATAAAATATTCCATAAGTTTTTAACAAAACCTTTACTTTCCTTCTTTAATTTTAATTCCTGTGCTGGCTCTTTTCCGAGGGAATCCTTACTCGCAAATGTTACAGTTATCCCCAAACCAAATAGCAACTTAGAATTAACACAAAACTACCGTCCCATTTCCCTACTTAACGTAGATGTTAAATTATATGCAAAAATTATAGCAGATAGAATGAAAGACATTATTCCAGAATTAATTCATTCTGACCATGTAGGTTTCGTTAAAAATAGACAAGCCCCAGATAGCACCAGAAGAGTGATAAATCTACTATCTATGATCGAAAACGAAAAAAATCCCATCAATTTTATCATCAATAGATGCCGAAAAAGCGGTTGATCGCATAAATTGGAACTACATGATTTTAACACTTAAAAAATTTGGCTTTGAAGGCAACATGTTAAACTCTATCATAGCGCTCTACTCAAATCCTTCCGCCAAAACTATAGTTAATAATCACTACTCTAACTTATTTCCTTTAACAATAGGTACTCGTCAGGGTTGCCCCCTTTCACCGCTACTATTTACCCTATCAATAGAAACCCTTGCAGAACTAATCAGACTTAATAAAAACATCAAGGGAATCCCCTCGTGATTGAGGCAGCACAAGATAGGACTTTTAGCTGACGACATCCTCATAACCATTACGGATCCTTTACATTCTCTTCGTGAAATAACCAAAATAACTGAAAAGTTCTCATTTGTTTCTTATTATAACGTAAATGAAAGAAAATCAAAAATCCTCAGTTTTTACTTGGATGTGAATCTAAAAAACATCATTATAGGCGAGTTCCCTTTTTCTTGGGAGGAGTCCAAAATCATTTTTTTAGGTATAAGAATAACGAAATCTTTGAGTCATATAGTCGAGACAAACCTTTCGGAAATATTTAAAGAAATTCAGAACACGCTAAGAAATTTCGCTAAAACTGACTCATCTTGGCTAGGAAGAATAATAACATACAAAATGATGATTCTTCCTAGACTCCTATATATTTTTAGATCAATTCCTCTTCTTATACCCCACCACTGGATTCAAAAATTACACAAGCAATTAGCAGATTACATTTGGCATAACAAACCCCCAAGAGTAAATAAAAATCTTCTCTTCAAAAGTAAGGCGAACGGAGGTATAACTTTACCCAATATTTGTGCGTATTACGAGACTAATATCGTATTACAAAGCAAGAAATGGCTATTAAAAAACAACATACAAAATTGGGTCTCTTTAGAAGAATATTCAAACAGAAATATCCCTTTATCTTCCCTAATCCATTTATTAATCCCAAATCTATCATTACCATCTCATGCTCTTTTAAAATCCACCATTACACAATGGAAAAGACTTTACAAACTATCTCTAGACAAAATTTTTCCCTATCCCCCTGAAAAAGTTCCTTTAAATACTTTCAGTCTAATTATTCCAAAATTTCCAACTGGGAAATGGACTAAATTAGGAATTAAAGACTATTCTCATATTCTTACAGGCCCAAATAAAGACAGAATACTAAACTTTTATACTTTAAAAACTGTTTACGGTCTACCAGAAAAGGACATTTTCAACTTGATAGAACTAAGGAAACTTATAAGAAATAAAATATCACTACCTTTGGCCTTACCACGGACCATCATTACGTTATTAGACCAACCTTCTTTAGATAAAATATGGAATACGAAAAATATATATTCCCTATTCAACTCGGACCTTGAATTCTCCAAATCTAAACAAATCTTAAAATGGGAAGCTGACCTTCACAAGAAATTTTCCAAAAGTGACTGCCAACATACACTAAATTACACATATAAATTTTTTATTAATGCAAATATTCAAGAAAAATTTTTCACAATAATTTCCCGATGGCATTTGACTGAAACTCAAAGAAGCCTACCCAGACTATTCCGACCTATGTTGGAGAAAATGCAGGCGCAAATGCAACATAATGCATATTTTTTGGACCTGTCCAAAAATAAAAATATTATGGACAGAGATTTATGACTTTCTCTACATCTTGGGGAAGGAAAAACTACACATGACTCCACAATTATCTCTTTTATCTTTAGAGATAGATACTCTCCCCCCAAAATATCAAACATCTTTCAATATATATTTTTTCAGTAGCTAAACTTCTTATCACTGCTAAATGGAAAGCAGTTGACATACTTACCATAAACGATATTTTGGAAAAGGTCACTCATCATAATACCTTTGAACTTGCTTTTAACCTAAAAAACAACTCTATATTAAAATATCAATCTAAATGGTCACTATGGAATTCTCACTTTTCTTCCCATGCGAAATTACTGTAGCTACCCAAACGTTACACTGAAATTCTTCCAGTATGATCAAATGATTACATAATCTGATCTTCTATCCTTGTTATCAATAGTAAATTTTATACTATGATTCTTTATGTGTGAAATATAATCTCAGAAAACTAACTTCTTCTGTTTCCCCCTTTAATTTCTCTTGCCCTTCTTACCGCTATCTTCCCTATCCTATTTACCCTTCCCTATATCCCTCTCCTCCTCCCTTTACTCCAAGTTTTGTTTTCTCCCTTCCCATATCCCTCCTAACTTCTCCGTGTCCTTTATTGTCCTCATCCTAATATTATCTTCCTTTTTTCCCTTTCATAATTATAGCTTGGCTTAACTTTGAAGTAAGGTATTATGTTTTTGTTTAAAATAATAAGTCTCATTGTTTGTAACCTTATTATATATGTAAATTCCATATAATGTTGTTTATTTGAGGATTTGGATGATTGTTTCTCCTTCCCCAGAATGTTAAAACCCCTTAATAAAAATTATTGAAACAGAAACTACAGCACACAGCCTAATAAGAGACACAAATCTAGAATCAGGCTCACTGCCTCTACATTATGCTGCTCTCAAATTAAACAAAAAAAACCAGATTCCCTTTAATTGAGGTTTATGTGTAAAGTTTATATCTTCCTTAAAAAGATTTAGGGGACAACCAATCAATCAATAATTAAACCTTCTTCTGTAAGATGTTAAGCTCCTTCCTGGTAGTGGTAGTCAGCCAGAATTTGGCAATTTGAAGGAACTTTCCACTTTCAAACAGTATTCACCAAAAGACTGCAGTCATGTAAATAGCAAAGACAGATAGTAGTCACGCTTCCGGAGTTGAACTCTCCACCGCTGATCTGGTCTCTGTATTTTAGCTGCAGCGGTGACATCATGACTTATGCACCTGTTACCGCTGCAGCCAATCATTGAGCTCACTTCAACATCAGCATGACTGCAATCAGCTGGAGACTATTTTTTTTTTTAAAGTGGAATGCCCCTTTAGTTGAGGTTACGTTTAACTAATGGTTAGAAAACAATCACAAGAAGACTCTGGATATAGAAAAATGCACAAATGAGTAGCACACTTCACACATGAACAATACATTTTGTGATTTTGATAAAAAAAAAAAAAAAAGTGCTGCGGGCACAAAGATGCCAGTAGATGAAAGGTTATTGTGGCACAAAAAGGAGTTTAGAAGACGAATATAACATTTGCACCTAATGAATGAACCTTATCCAGTCCTAGCGCAGAGAATCATAGGTATTAGAACCTGCCTGAGAGATACATTTACACTTATTTTTTGCTGTAGAAATTTTACGCCATTGGAAATAAAACTGTATATTGGGCTACAAATACAACATTTTGCAAGACATAGTGCACAAAAGTGTAATTGGACATCCAGCTTTGAACATGTTCAATGGCTTTTGCTATTTTAAAAGGGTTGTCCCAACTTCTGAAATGGGTAAAATTGCAAAGTGCATTTAAAAGAAAGCAACTTCGTAATTTATTTTCATTTAAAAATCATGACAACGGAGGTTTTTTTTTTCAATGTTATAGTTTTTTACTCATTACCTAGGGTACCGGCCACCTCTGCATACTATGAGCAGTAGTTGGTCTCCTAGGCAACAAGACTGCTCTAAATCAGAGTTTCGCAAACTCCAGTCCTCACGGGCTTCAACAGATCATGTTTTCAAGATCTCATTAGTATTGCACCGATACGTAAATTTCTGGTGCCTTGATAATAATTCCATCACTTGTGTGATACTAAGGAAATCCTGAAATCATCATATGTTGAGATTTCAGAAATATTATTATTTTTATTAGTATTATTATTTATTTTTACAGTACTATTAATTCCAGGGTGCTGTACATATGCAAGGGGATTTATACACACACATTAATATATTGCTGATAATGGCAACGCTTGTGAAATTCAAAGTACTTCTAATTCTCAAGTGCACCTTCATTAATGCCTGGCCGCATGTCATTAAAAGGAAAGACGTGAACAGCAACACAAACAATAATACTTCAAAGAGACTCTGGACTTCAGTACAAGAATTAATTGCCAGAAAACACAGGGTTTTATGTAATGAGTAGAGATGAGCGGTGTTCGACTACAACTGTTCGCCAATCTCAAATTCGAGCTGTTTTGGGCGGTGTTCGAGTTGTTCGACGAACCCGAACGATTTGCAAAAAATTCGGCTGTTCGAGGTTATGTTCGATAACTGTTCGTGCACCAAAAGCGTGTCCTGCATGTCTGGCGCTATTTAGAGCAGTAATCATGCAGGGATTGTCTGCCACTCACTGTAATGCCACAGCCATGGAGGTTGTGGCATTACAGTGATTGCCCAAATCGATGGGAACAGTGCCAACAGTGAAACATGAAAAGCCGGCAATTCAGCAGCGGCATACACCGGTACCCGACAATTTAGAACAGAAAGAATAGAGCATCACACATAGATTAGATAGATATAAACATGTCAGCCACATATATACGAAGTACAGTGAAAGTGCTGCTTACTGTACTTGTCATTTAGCGTAAAGGATTTATCAAAAAAAATAATAGTGTTTTCATGCACCGTCTCTTTAAAAAAGCCGGCCGGCAATTCAGCATCTGTACCCAACAATTTAGAATAGAAGGAATAGAGAATCACACATAGATTAGATAGATAGAAACATGTCAGTCACATATATATGAAGTACAGTGATAGTGTTGGTTACTGTACTTGTCATTTAGTATTAAAATAAAGGATTTATTATTAAAAAAATTGGCGTGGGGTTCCCCTTAATTTTAGGCTCTAGCGGAGGTTAAGCAGACAGCTGGGGCAGATGTTTGAAGCCTGGGAAGGGGGTAATACCCACGGAGCTTCCCAGGCTACTAATATGAGCCCCCAGCTGAATACATAGCCTTTACTAGCTATTAAAATGGGGGACCCCCCAAAAAAAATGACGTGGGGTCCCCCCTAATTTAATAGCTAGCAAAGGCTAGGCAGACAGCTGGGGGCTGATATTAATAGCCCAGGAAGGGAGCCATGAATATTGGCCCCCTCCCAGGCTAGAAACACCAGCCGTCAGCCGCCCCAGAAATGGCGCATTCATAGGATGCGCCAATTCTGGCACTTAGCCTCGCTCTTCCACGCTGCCCTGGTGCGGTGGCAGGGGGTAATAGGGCTGGGGTTGATGTCAGCTTATAATGCCAGCTGACATCAAGCCCAGGTTAGTAATGGAGAGGCGTCTATAAGACACCCCCATTACTAACCCCATAGTCAAAGTTAAAAAAAACCCACAAACACCCAGAATAAAGTCCTTTAATTGAAATAAAGACACAATCCTTTATTGTTCTAAATTAAACCATACTTACCATCACGCCCATTCCAGCTGAAGCCAACGATCTCCTGCAATAAAAGAAAAATAATAAAGCAACATCATCCTTACCATGGTTCCCACGACAGCTTCAGCTCTGCTACATCGAGATGACAGGCTGGACCGCAGCAGAACGCTGCCATCCAGCCTGTCATCCCGCAGACACTGAGAAGCGCAGGCATGCTTGCGCTCTGCAGTGTCTGGCTGTGACGGCATAAAGATGAGACGAGTTCATGTCCAATGAACTCGGCGCACCTCATGCACGTCACTGACAGCGTGGGAAAATTCTCACGCTGAAGCGCTGAGTGCAGGAGAATTCTCCCGCGCTGTCAGTAACGTGCATAAGGTGAGCTCATGTCCAATGAACTCAGCTCACCTCCTGCACGTCACTGACAGCGTGGGAGAATTCTCCTGCACTCAGCGCTTCAGCGTGAGAATTCTCCCACGCTGAAGCGCTGAGTGCAGGAGAATTTTCCCACGCTGTCAGTGAATGAATGCGCCATTTCTGGGGCGGCTGACGGCTGGTGTTTCTAGCCTGGGAGGGGGCCAATATTCATGGCTCCCTTCCTGGGCTATTAATATCAGCCCCCAGCTGTCTGCCTAGCCTTTGCTAGCTATTAAATTAGGGGGGACCCCACGTCATTTTTTTGGGGGGGTCCCCCATTTTAATAGCTAGTAAAGGCTATGTATTCAGCTGGGGGCTCATATTAGTAGCCTGGGAAGCTCCGTGGGTATTACCCCCTTCCCAGGCTTCAAACATCTGCCCCAGCTGTCTGCTTAACCTCCGCTAGAGACTAAAATTAAGGGGAAACCCACGCCAATTTTTTTTAATAATAAATCCTTTATTTTAATACTATATGACAAGTACAGTAACCAACACTATCACTGTACTTCATATATATGTGACTGACATGTTTCTATCTATCTAATCTATGTGTGAAGCTCTATTCTGTCTGTTATAAATTGTCGGGTACAGATGCTGAATTGCCGGCCGGCTTTTTTAAAGAGACGGTGCATGAAAACACTATTATTTTTTTTAATAAATCCTTTACACTAAATGACAAGTACAGTAAGCAACACTGTCACTGTACTTCATATATATGTGACTGACATGTTTCTATCTATCTAATCTATGTGTGAGGCTCTATTCCTTCTTGTCTAAATTGTCGGGTACCGGTGTATGCCGCTGCTGAATTGCCGGCCGGCTTTTTTAAAGAAAGCGTCTTCTGAGCAGTTTGTCAGCTTTTGGACACCTTTGAAGGTGTTTTCTATGTGTTTCTATGTGTTTTTGTTTGCCTGCCATTGGTTTTAACGGTGTTCGACGGTGTTCTAAGGTGTTCGACGAACAGTTCCTCGAACATCCCGGTGTTCGACGAACCGAACCGAACCCGAACACTACGGGGGTGGCTCAACACTAGTAATGAACAACTACTCAACATTACCACTCTATTCATTATAATAAATAGGAACAAATTCTGAGAGAGAACTTAATTACCGTATATTCCGGCGTATAAGACGACCTGGTGTATAAGACGACCCCCCTACTTTCCTGTTAAAATATAGAGTTTAGGATATATTCACCGTATAAGACTACCCCTTTTCCAACGCATACCAAACACCGGTAAAAATTTAAAAAAAACAGATTTGAATTTAACATGGTCCTTTTTTAATTTAAATTCTTATGACATGCAGGTATATAGCAGGAAAACTGTCACTCATAAACATATTAAAATAAGGGGGACCCCACGTCATTTTTTGGGGGGGTCCCCCATTCTAATAGCTAGTAAAGGCTAGGTATTCAGCTGGGGGCTGATATTAGTAGCCTGGGAAGCTCCGTGGGTATTACCCCCTTCCCAGACTTCAAACATCTGCCCCAGCCGTCTGCTTAACCTCCGCTAGAGACTATAATGATGGTGGATCCCACGCCAATTTTCTTTTTAAAAAATCCTTTATTTTAACACTAAATGACAATTGAGGGGTTAATAAAGATGCAGTCCCTAAATTATTATTAATTTTGTAATTAATTTTTCCCAAAAATGTTGACGTGGGCTTCGCCATATTTTTGTGTCCAGCCAGGTACAGCAGGCAGGAACGGGCTGCCCCCAACCACCAGCTGCCTATTTGTACCTGGCCGGACACAACAATATAGGGAAGCCCCTTTTTTTTTTAATTATTTCATGAAATAATTTAAAAAAAAAAGACGTGGGGCTTCGCCCTATTTTTGTGTCCAGCCAGGTACAACTAGGCAGCTGGGGGCTGGAATCTGCAGCGCAGGGAGACCCAAGCTTTCTGGGCCACCCCCGCTGCAAATTGCAGTCCGCAGCCACCCCGGAAAATGGCGCGTTCATAGAAGCGCCATCTTCTGGCGCTGTACCCAACTCATCCAGGGCCCTGGTGCGGTGGCTCACTGGGTAATAAAGGGGTTAGGGCCAGCTTGGTATTATCGCTGGCCCTAAGCCCGAAATTCATGGGGTCACGCCAATATTAGACATGACCGCCATGAATTTCTAGTAAAGTAATTAAAAAAAACACAACACCCAGAATAAAGTCCTTTAATTGAAATAAAGACACAATTTTTTAATGTTCTAAATTAAACCATACTTACCATCACGCCCATTCCAGCTGAAGCCAACGATCTCCTGCAATAAAAGTAAAATAATAAAGCAACCTCATCCTTACCTTTCCATGGTTCCCAGGACCGGTCCAGCTCTGCTACATTCACATGACAGGCTGCACCGCAGCAGAACGCTGCCGTTCAGCTTGCCATGAGGCAGACACTGAGAAGCGCAGGCATGCTTGTGCTCCTCAGTGTCTGACTGTGACGGCATCCAGATGAGCCGAGATCATGTCCAATGAACTCGGCTCACCTCATGCACGTCACTGACAGCGTGGGAAAATTCTCCTGCTCCCCGCATGCGCAGTAGAAGTTTCCCACGCTGTCAGTGACGGACGTCCAGGAGGTGAGCTGAGTTCATTGTCGGCTCATCTGGATGCCGTCACAGCGAGACACTGAGGAGCGCAAGCATGCCTGCGCTTCTCAGTGTCTGCGGGATGACAGGCTGGATGGCGGCGTTCTGCTGCGGTCCAGCCTGTCATCTCGATGTAGCAGAGCTGAAGCTGTCCTGGGAACCATGGAGAGGTAAGGATGAGGTTGGTTTATTATTTTTCTTTTATTGCAGGAGATCGTTGGCTTCAGCTGGAATGGGCGTGATGGTAAGTATGGTTTAATTTAGAACAATAAAGAATTGTGTCTTTATTTCAATTAAAGGACTTTATTCTGGGTGTTTGTGTTTTTTTTAACTTTGACTATGGGGTTAGTAATGGGGGGGGCTTATAGACGCCTCTCCATTACTAACCTGGGCTTGATGTCAGCTGGCATTATAAGCTGACATCAACCCCAACCCTATTACCCCCTGCCACCGCACCAGGGCAGCGTGGAAGAGCGAGGCTAAGTGCCAGAATTGGCGCATCCTATGGATGCGCCATTTCTGGGGCGGCTGACGGCTGGTGTTTCTAGCCTGGGAGGGGGCCAATATTCATGGCTCCCTTCCTGGGCTATTAATATCAGCCCCCAGCTGTCTGCCTAGCCTTTGCTAGCTATTAAATTAGGGGGGACCCCACGTCATTTTTTTTGGGGGGTCCCCCATTTTAATAGCTAGTAAAGACTAGGTATTCAGCTGGGGGCTGATATTAGTAGCCTGGGAAGCTCCGTGGGTATTACCCCCTTCCCAGGCTTCAAACATCTGCCCCAGCTGTCTGCTTAACCTCCGCTAGAGCCTAAAATTAAGGGGAACCCCACGCCAATTTTTTTAATAATAAATCCTTTATTTTAATACTAAATGACAAGTACAGTAACCAACACTATCACTGTACTTCATATATATGTGACTGACATGTTTCTATCTATCTAATCTATGTGTGAAGCTCTATTCTGTCTGTTATAAATTGTCGGGTACCGCTGCTGAATTGCCGGCCGGCTTTTTTAAAGAGACGGTGCATGAAAACACTATTATTTGTTTTAATAAATCCTTTACACTAAATGACAAGTACAGTAAGCAATACTGTCACTGTACTTCATATATATGTGACTGACATGTTTCTATCTATCTAATCTATGTGTGAAGCTCTATTCTTTCTATTCTAAATTGTCGGGTGCCGGCTTATGCCGCTGCTGAATTGCCGGCTTTTCATATATTGTCACAGAAGCGATGCGAACTTCCCAGCTCCGGACACAGCGCAGCGCTTCTGTGACAAGTGAAAGCTGTCAGCACAGAAGCCCTGCGCTGTGTCCGGAGCTGGGAATACGCAGCGATGTGTCAGTTTCAGCACAGAAGCGCTGACTGTCTGGACCTACCGCCGCCGTATTTTAACTCCCTCCACCTTATATTAACTCCGACATGGCAGGGATACGGCCACGGCAGCTTATTAACACCCCCAGAGTATCCCCGCATGTCAATTTCTGAAAGTTTAAAAGCATTACCGGCGTATAAGACGACCCCAGACTAGACAGAAGATTTTTCAGTCTTCAAAAGTCGTCTTATACGCCGGAATATACGGTAATGACGATTCAGCGCCAAAGTTGGTGCTTCATTAAACTTCAGAAGTCTCCATGCTTTCCGCAGCCTAAACCTTTTGAACCTACAATATTCATAAGATTTAAATGCCAAAGTAATTACAGATAATACGATTTCTTCTATTATTTTCTGCCAGTATATTTAATGCTTTTAGCCGATATTATTTCTGACCAATAGCTACTGTTTTAGTAAAATAATGAGCTTTCTTATCAAAATACAGTATAAGGGCTACTGCTGTGACCCTCACACACAGTTCATCCCTCCTATACTGTGATGCTTTTATGCTTTTCATCTGGACGAGAGTTGATGATATATCAAAAAATATCTGAACCCAATGTAAATGGCTAGATATATAGCCCCCTGAGGAAGGGGTACAAAACGCACGTCGGGGTGGAGGGACACAGGACCTGACTGTACCTTATTCCCTGCGTTTGATACTCTGGTAATTATACTAATACTATAGGCTGAACTCTTGTTTGATGTACTAATATGCATATCTACGATAGCTATGAAATGTTAAGAGGATATTAGCTTATCTTTGTTGTAATCTAACAACCATTGTATGATCTCATGGTCCGTAGGTCTTGTCTTGTGTCCTTCCTTGTTGAGGTACCTATTTATTTTAAAAATAATTTTAAATCTAGATAAAAACTATATTTTATTATATAAATTGTTATTCTCACTCTATATATCTAGTCATTTACATTTGGTTTAGATATTTTTTGATATATGTATATTTTTTAGGGTGATTTGATGACCTATGGGTTAAATAATTAATTAGTACTCTATCTTGATTTGACATAGAGTTGATGATGGTCTGGATCTTCAGGCACCTGACATAGAGGGATTGAATGAGAACGTAGAGGTTTCTAACATTCTTCACTTAGGTCAATTTTTGATTGGACAACCCATTTATTTTGGATGAACATGCACAGATATCCACTAAAAATCCCGTCACCAATGAAGAGCTTACCCAATTGTGAGCAAGACCCAATATTTGCATTGGTTACATAGGAAAGAAAATGCTCCACTTTTTTGTTGCACCTTTTAGCAATCAAGCAGATCGCTTCTTTATTTTTCAACATGGCGCTTAAGAAAAAGAAGTTCGAGAACCTGACTGGTTGCTTTGGGCTGATGATCTACTTAATTTTCCAACTGGTTTTGGTAAATGTCTTACAGTATAGACACTCCATCCATGAATTATCGTCCCATAGTCCTAATGGTGGCACAGAGAATTTGGCAGTCTTCAAGATGCAAAAAATATATTGGTTTATTGATATGCAATAGGATACATCATGTTTCGCTCAATCACATAGACCTTCATCAGACATCGGATTGTGGGAGGGACTAGGTCTTCTGTAATGGCAATCCAGCATTGGAGAATGGCGCCGCACAGAGGGGTCTCCAATATACATAACACGACTACAAAATACCTAGCCCACCCCTCAGTCTGATGAAGGTCTGTATGATTTACCGAAACGACAGATTTCTGGATTGTATACCAATAAACCAAAATATACTTAATGCATCACATGGACTGCCCAGTTCTTTGCACATTTGTTATATGGGGTAACACCTGTATTCCTTTGCCTATGGTCCTAATAGTGGCATTTTATAAGAAAAATGGATAAGTATGCACAAGTATACAAAGTATGAACATGGTGATTGCAGGCTTGTCATGGATGAGGTGAGATGTTCCTCAACACTGGAGCTGGCTCTCCATGTCCATAGGCCAGATACTAGCCGGTATTTGCCTCAATGTGATACGCTATCAGTTTTTTTTTGGATTGGGAAAAAAAAAATAAAAGTATTGTGGATCTGTTGCTGATAGGCTAAAATCAATGCAGAGTTGGACTTGCCATTGCAAATGTCCCATTCATGGCATGTCTGAATCTCACCAACTTTACAAACATAAATGTGTTTTTAGCACTAAGATATGTGCTGCATAACAAAACATTTTCTACATGTTTAAGTCAGAAATATACCAGGTGGAGCTCCAAAAGTCCAGATCACATTAAAGAAGCACCCCCATTTTTTTTAACCTCACCTCCACCTGATTGCCTTTTACACTTTGTACTTATAACATGTGAGCCAACTTCCCGTTTTCTTTCCCTCAGCCTCTATCTTGCTTTCTAGCTTTCATCATGCTTTTTTTTTCCTCTATGCCCTGCCATCAATTTCACTTGGCATCATCACATGGGCATCTATCTACAATCTCCATCTCCTGGGATGACTGTGTGATTATCTGCCCCTCCTATAGTCTCCGAAATAAGCGAATATAATAATAATAATAATTTTTATTTCTATAGCGCCAACATATTCCGCAGCACTTTACATTTTAGAGGAGACTTGTACAGACAATAAAAGACATTGCAGAATAACAATAATCACATAAATCAACAGATACCAGGAGGAGAGAGGGCCCTGCTTGTAAGCTTACAATCTAATATATTATAAGCATACACTATGGAGGCTGAACGGTCACTCCTACACTACAATTTTGTTACAGGTACTGTGCAGTCATCATCATTATCCTGGATAAAAGCTTCTGCCCCCCCACAGTGAAGAACTTCAGTGATACAGTCCATGCAATGGCATCATATAGGAAAAGTCTATTGACTGAGAAGGTGACCCACTTCCCAGAGCATAACGCTATGCAAGCAATTCTCAGGGGGTCATCACCATGTGATCACAAGACCTAACTGAAGACAAGTATACCATCCACCTCCAGACAGAAAGGAACATTAAATAATATAATACTAGCTGATTTACATATAGTGGAGGACTAATGACAGGATGAATTAAAAAACAACAAACCTGCAGTGCTACATTAATATACTAATAGTTAAAAATTCTGGTTGTGTGAAGTCATCACTAGAAGGCGCACGATGGATAAGAAATGACCTCAATAAAAGCTGTGAATGTGTCCCCTGGTGCACCTCCTTATTTAGTGTATCAAGACTGGATATACGGTATATTTTGACCATGTGTTATAATTTATAATGATCAGTAATGTGAATAAAGTAAGCTGAATAAATAATTAAACCGCAAGCTTTGCTGTCAAAAAAGCATATTATCGTATTCCAGTGGAGCATAGCACATAAAATACACTGCTCAAAAAAATAAAGAGAACACTCAAGTAACACATCCTAGATCTGAATGAATGAAATATTCTCATTGAATACTTTGTTCTGTACAAAGTTGAATGCGCTGACAACAAAATCACACAAAAATCATCAATGGAAATCAAATTTATTAACCAATGGAGGCCTGGATTTGCAGTCACCCCCAAAATCAAAGTGGAAAAACTGTACAGGCTGATCCAACTTTGATCAAAATGAGGCTCAGTATTGTGTGTGGCCTCCACGTGCCTGTATGACCTCCCTACAACGCCTGGGCATGCTCCTGATGAGGTTGCAGATGGTCTCTTGTGGGATCTCCTCCCAGACCTGGACTAAAGCATCTGCCAACTCCTGGACAGTCTGTGGTGCAACGTGACGTTGGTGGATGGATCAAGACATGATGTCCCAGATGTGCTCAATCGGATTCAGGTCTGGGGAACGGGTGGGCCAGTCCATAGCTTCAATGCCTTCATCTTGCAGGAACTGCTGACACACTCCAGCCACATGAGGTCTGGCATTGTCCTGCATTAGGAGGAACCCAGGGCCAATCGCACCAGCATATGGTCTCACAAGGTGTCTGAGGATCTCATCTCGGTACCTGATAGCAGTCAGGCTACCTCTGGCGAGCACATGGAGGGCTGTGCGGCCCTCCAAAGAAATGCCACCCTACACCATTACTGACCCACTGCCAAACCGGTCATGTTGAAGGATGTTGCAGGCAGCAGATCGCTCTCCACGGCGTCTCCAGACTCTGTCACATGTGCTCAGTGTGAACCTGCTTTAATCTGTGAAGAGCGCAGGGCGCCAGTGGCGACTTTGCCAATCCTGGTGTTCTGTGCAAATGCCAAGCATCCTGCACGGTGTTTGGCTGTGAGCACAACCCCATCTGTGGACGCCGGGCCCTCATACCACCCTCATGGAGTCGGTTTCTAACCGTTTGTGCAGACACATGCACATTTGTGGCCTGCTGGAGGTAATTTTGCAGGGCTCTGGCAGTGCTCCTCCTTGCACAAATGAGGAGGTAACAGTCCTGCTGCTGGGTTGTTGCCCTCCTATGGCTCCCTCCACATCTCCTGGTATCTGCTCCATGCTCTGGACACTCTGCAGGTAGACACAGCTACCCTTCTCGCCATAGCTCGCACTGATATGCCATCCTGGATGAACTGCAGTACCTGAGCAACTTCTGTGGGTTGTACTGTAGAGGGGTGAGAGCAATGGCAAAATGAAAGAGTGACCAAAACAACAGCCATAAAGGATGAGAACAGAGAAATGGTCTGTGGTCACCACCTGCAGAACCGCTCCTTTATAGGGTGTCTTGCTAATTGCCTATCATTTCTACCAGTTGTCTGTTCCATTTGCACAACAGCAGGAGAAATTGATTCACAATCAGTGTTGCTTCATAACTGGACAGAATGATTTCACAGAAGTGTTATTGACTTGGAGTTACATTGTGTTGTTTAAGTGTTCCCTTTATTTTTTTGAGCAGTGTAGTTCCCACCTTGGATTGTGGCATTATGGACATCAGTGCGCTTTACCTGTGCTCCATCACCTTACTCCTGGGCACTTCCTTCCAAAACTGTGCCAGTTCCTGTGCTCCTGTCCCCGACGATTGCTCCATCTCAGCGGCCATTACCAAGAAGCGGTCTTGAAGGGAAGCTGTGGATGCTTTGCAATGTAAAAGAAAACAACAAGAAAAAAAATAAATAAGGAAGAACCCAATTTGGGAAAAATGTTTAACAGACGGAGATTAACATTTCCTATTACACTTGGAGCCAATTCATCCAGAGCATTTTCTGGGCTGTGTCTACCTGCGGAGAAGCTTCATGTAATTGTAGTGCAATCAATCACGGGCTCGGCTTGTCATGACAAGGTCTTGAGCTTTCCTTATATTATGAAACGTGTGTGATGAGAAACGTAAACCTAAAACGTTTCCTTACAGCTTCTATGGAGCCTTTCTTAAGTGCAGAGGGTTTCTGTGTAAGATCGAGAGACGGAAATGCTCCTAATTGTAATAGAAAAATCCTCCCTGAATAAAAAGACAAATCTATTTCTAAAAGTAAACCCCATACATGTCTTCTCATACAAGTTACACTACATTACCTGCATGCAGGGAGACCACAATGTCGACCGTCGAACCGGGTTCACAACTGCTGTTGCTTGGCTTTACCCGAAATTTATCAGGGGCTGTTGTCCTCACCTAAAGGCAGAATGTATAGGTAAAATTGGCCCAACTTAAAGGGTCACTGTCCGTACAACAAACGTTACATAAATCAATAGTACAAGCCAAGAAAATAAACTTTATAAGGCATCTTTTTACAGAAAAATGCTCATTTCTCCAGTTATCAGATTGTTTCCCCCTGCCTCTTGCACAGAGCATTTACCAGTAACACTCAGTAGCCCTCTCAGCTAATTTATGACCACATCAAAGATGGTCTCTCCTTTGATGTGGTCTGTGGTTATAAATCAGTGCAGAGGAGCTCAGAACAAGCTACAGAATCAGTGCAGAAGAGACTGAGACTGACCAGCTTCACTGGGAGGTCAGGTAATACCTGCTGCCCCTAGAAGTGTATGGAGAGGGGAAGCTTAGGGCAAAGCAGCTAGATTCACAGCACAGCTCAAGTCTATTGTAAATTGCCCTTTGTGTTGCAGCTTTTAAGAGTATATAAGAGAAGTAGGGGAGCAGCGTCTCCTCTATTCTCTTTGCGCCTTCTATGGGAGACAATATAGCAGCTGGCCCTTTCCACCTACAGTAACATTACTGATCTATGGAGAAAGCTAGTGCCGATTTCCATAACAGAAAGGACAAATAATTATAAACTATAAGAAAAAAAAAGAAAAATCCTTTAAAAAGCCTTAACGCACCATGTGATAACACACCTTATAATCTTAATCAGCCAGATGATTAGATTTGTTAGGCCAAGAGAAATACACTATTGTGTTTGTTGACTTATGAATGTATGTGTATTTCTGTGGCTAAGGCCTCAAGTCACAGGTCAGAGGTAAAGTTGCAGGGCTCATTCAGGTCTCATTGCTTGAGCTACTCAACTTACATAGTTGGTATAGCAGGGGGCGCTTTAAATCAACATTCAGCTGGCTTTAATATAATATGTAATTAGCATATTAACAAACATCATTGTTCACAGACCCAAGAGGAGACAACAATCAGGGTTATACAAATACTGGTCTGTCCTTCTTGACCAGCCATGGAAATACACACATTTACAAGTCAACACAAACACAAAAGTGTATTTCTCTTGGCTTAACAAATCTAACCGTCTGGCTGATTAAGAATATAAGGTGTTTAGTCACACACCACTCCAGTGGTTTTTTCTTATTACAGCACTGGAGTGGTGCTACTAATCTGAGTTCTCAGCACCTAGTATTATACTCACCAGTTGCAGTCTTCATCTTTTATCGGCGCCGCTCTAGTCTGTCTCCAGTAGTTTATGACCTGCCGGATCGCTCCAGTATTTGCTGGGCGATCCAGAAGTAGTCACAATCCAATGTAGGTCTAGGAGAGCCAGAAAGAGGATCTCATAGACTTACATTGACAGCTTGTGACCGTTACCGCTAACATCCAGTCAGTCAGAAGTTGCAGTTACAAGACAGCGGAGTGGAACTGGAATGGCACTGGGAAGAGCTGAAGACAGCAGCTGGTAAGTATAACACTGGGGGAAGAAAACTTAGATTAGTAGAATTACTGATCTAAGGATACAGCTGGTTCTGTCAGGGAGTTTGTGACTTTTTTATTAGTTTTTTTCTGAGCTCATCTCCACTGATTTATAACCACAGACAACATCAAAGGAGAACTGATCTTTGATGTGGTCATAAATTAGCGGAGGCCAAAGAGGTCAGGTGACTTTTCTATTCTTATATAATAGAACATATATTTAGCATTAACATTAGTGGAGGGGAAAGCTTTTCATTTCCTCACCTAGACAACCCCTTAAGTTTTTCACACTCCTTTGAAAATAGCTAATTTTGCCAGGGAAAGTTGTCTCTGGTTATGCATTTCCTTTGGCGCCACTGCAGGACAGATATAGTATTGCAGAAGGCCATCCTAAAAACCCTTTAATCCCTTTCTGATGTGGAGCGTAATAGTAAGTCACATGTCAGATCCCACCTTTCCGGGCACATGTCAGCTGATCTATACAGCTGACATGTGCCCGGAACAGCCACGGGTGGAATTGCGATCCACCCGCGGCTGTTAACTAGTTAAATGCCACTGTCAATCTCTGACAGCGGCATTTAACTCACACTTTTGGGAAGCGTGTCACTGGCCCCACCCGTCGGCGACCCCGTGACATGATCGCGGGTCACCGATGGGTTGGCATGACAACCCGGGGTCTGCAGCAGACCCCTGTGGTTGTCATTGCCAGATTGCTATGAGGGCCGCCCAGCGGTCGGCGCTCATAGCAAGTGAGTAAATCTGCTACATACAGGCGATCTGATCATCACCTGTGTGTAGCAGAGGGGATCAGGTAACTGCAGATTCTAGTTTCCTATGGAGACTATTGAAGCATGCAAAAAAATCTAAAAGTTTAAATCACCCCCCTTTGTTGCATTCAAAATAAAACAGTAAAAAAAAAACCACACATACACATATTTAGTATTGCCGTGTTCAGAATTGCCCGATCAATATTAAAAAAGAATTAATCCGATCGGTAAACGGCGTAACAAGAAAACAATTCTAAACGGCAGAATTACGTTTTTTTGGTCACCGCAACATTGCAATAAAATGCAATAACTGCTGATCAAAACATCGGATCTACCCCAAAATGGTATCAATAAAAAGGTCAGCTCGGCACGCAAAAAATAAGCCCGCACCCAGGCCGGAGATCACGAAAATGGAGAAGCTAAGGGTCTCAGAAAATGGCGCTATATATTTTTTTTTAAGCAAACTTTGGATTTTTTTTTTTTACTACTTAAATAAAAAAAGCACCTATACATGTTTGGTATCTACAAACTTGTAATGACCTGGAGAATAACAATGGCAGGTCAGTTATAGCATTCAGTGAAAGTGGTAAAAAAACAACCAAAACACAACTGTGGAATTGCACTTTTTTGCAATTTCACAACACTTGGAATTTTTTCCCGTTTTCCAGTATACGATATGATAAAACCAGTTATGTCGTTCAAAAGTAGAACTTGTCCCGCGATAAATAAGCCCTCACACGGCCATATTGACCAAAAAAGAAAATAAAGTTATGGCTCTGGGAACAAGAGGAGCAAAAAACGAAACAGCAAAGATGGAAAATGCTCCGGTCATGAAGGGGTTAAATAAAATATCCTGTAGACTATAAAGCTTGATTCACCTTAAACGCCACTGTATTTTTGGTGACATTATTCAGGACAACAACACATTTCCTTTCTCCGCTTTCCTTGGATCCAAAATGCAATTCTTCTGCAGGACTTAAAAAAAAACCCAAACAATTAAGTCAAAGTTAACAAATAAAAAGATAACTTTTTTTTAATGAGAAAAGACAGATGTTACACGATAGATTATTACAGAACTCTCCGAAGACTCGTTTTGCAAGGAGAGAAAAATGAAGCGTCGTCGACCCTTTGGGAGTTTTCCTTTAGAAGGAAGCAGATGAAAACATCAACAGAAAGATGCGACTTTGGTGCGCAAATGAGATAAATCAGCAGAACATCGGCCGTGGCGAGATACACTACTGAAGATGGAACGTCACTGATGTCAGCACTTTAAGAAATGCGTTTCTCAATCTTCACAGCCACCGACATTATAAAAGTAAACCTTGTGATCTAATAACATACCTGATGTGTAGCAAAGGCCCTTTAAAAACGGATGACGTTCTCCTGTAGTTTTTTGGCTTGGCATCAGCCTTTTCGCTGTCGTCATGTTTGAAATGATCTTCTGAGCTGTGTATCTGCAATAGAAAAGATGAGGGTGAAATCTGTTGATCTGTCATTTGACTGCAACCCTTTTATCTCCTCGGTCCATTACAGACACCTACAGAAATTGCTTCCTCTCTAGTCCGTGTAATAATAGGATACAACAAGAACAGCAATTTAAGGATTGTAAAATCTCTACAGAACAAGACACAAATCCAACCTAGAATTGTCCTGAGGCTTTGCTCCAGCTAAAGGAGCAATCAACTTATGATGGATGCTGCCGTATTGTCATAAATGTGAGACAAATACGGGGCGGAAAACCAAAACGCAAACATTTTCCAAACAGGTGCACATATGTATGGATTACACATAGGCTTACAAATATCTGATGATGACTATTTAAATGGCCATTGTCCTCTCAGACAACTTGATCTCATTTCATAGATAATGTGATAAAAAGGCAATATGAAAATCACTTATTTAAAAATGACAAAGAATGATAAAGGAAAACCACAACGACACTAATGGAGCATAATACAAGGCTCTCATCCATCAATAGCAGTAGTAAAAAACACACACATATATATATATATATATATATATATATATATATATACATACACACATTCATATATACACACACAGTCATGGCCAAAAGTATTGGAACTCTTGATATTCTTCCAGAAAATGAAACAATCCTCCCACAAAATTATTACAATTACACATGTTTTGCTATACAACTGTTTAATTTCCTTTGTGTATTGGAACAACACAAAAAAAGAGAAAAAAAGGCAAATTGGACAAAATTTCACACAAAACCCGAAAAATGCTCCGAACAAAATTGTTGCCACCTTTCCAAAATTGTGGGTAAATAACTTTGTTTCATGCAGGTGATGCTCGTTCAAACTCACCTGTGGCAAGTAACAGGTGTGGGCAATGTGAAGAATGATGTTATTCATAACTTTATGAATTGTGTGAACTAGATACCTGTCAGTACTTACCTGATTGAGTAGTCTATTCTTATCAGTGGTAATACCGTTCATATAATATTACCAATTTGTTATTGTCACATCTGTGCCAATAGTTTTCATACATATCTTTAAAGATTATGATGTCATTCCCTTATTATATCATTCCTAATTGACGGGCACTGGGTGTCGTCTCCATTGCTATGTCCACGTACTGCTGTCATGTGTAATCTGAATCAAGCAGCAGAAATGCTAAAACGATTAAGGAAGTGGGGTGGGTCTGTCAATCCGTGCCTGCTTTCTTGTCTGTCATACATCATACAGGCATAGCACAGAGGAGGGCTTTTTCTTCAGGACAGGCAAATAACTGCATAATAGAAGGAGCAATACATTCTAAAGAAGTGAATGAAAGGAGGGTCCAGCACCTATAGCTCCGGCAGAATACGGATAAGGAGCAACCACTTACTCAAGAAAAAATGATCGTAAATTACAGAAAATCTGGACAGTTGATAGGTATCTTAGTTTGTAATTTTGGAGTGTCTAATAACCTTTACCTTCATCTGAGAGACGAGCGCAGCAAGAGCATGCTTCTCCTACAGATTGTGTGTGTACGGAAAGGTACACTTTAAAATAATCTGAGCATGAGGACCTTATATATAAACACTGCTCAAAAAAATAAAGGGAACACTCAAATAACACATCCTAGATCTGAATGAATGAAATATTCTCATTGAATACTTTGTTCTGTACAAAGTTGAATGTGCTGACAACAAAATCACACAAAAAATCATCAATGGAAATCAAATTTATTAACCAATGGAGGCCTGGATTTGGAGTCACCCCCAAAATTAATGTGGAAAAACACACTACAGGCTCATCCAACTTTGATGTAATGTCCTTAAAACAAGTCAAAATGAGGCTCAGTATTGTGTGTGGCCTCCACGTGCCTGTATGACCTCCCTACAATGCCTGGGCATGCTCCTGATGAGGTTGCGGATGGTCTCCTGTGGGATCTCCTCCCAGACCTGGACTAAAGCATCCGCCAACTCCTGGACAGTCTGTGGTGCAACGTGACATGATGTCCCAGATGTGCTCAATCGGATTCAGGTCTGGGGAACGGGCGGGCCAGTCCATAGCTTCAATGCCTTCATCTTGCAGGAAGTGCTGACACACTCCAGCCACATGAGGTCTGGCATTGTCCTGCATTAGGAGGAACCTAGGGCCGACCGCACCAGCATATGGTCTCACAAGGGGTCTGAGGATCTCATCTCGGTACCTAATGGCAGTCAGGCTACCTCTGGCGAGCACATGGAGGGCTGTGCGGCCCTCCAAAGAAATGGCACCCCACACCATTACTGACCCACTGCCAAACCGGTCATGCTGAAGGATGTTGCAGGCAGCAGATCGCTCTCCACGGCGTCTCCAGACTCTGTCACGTCTGCCACATGTGCTCAGTGTGAACCTGCTTTCATCTGTGAAGAGCACAGAGCGCCAGTGGCGACTCTGCCAATCCTGGTGTTCTGTGGCAAATGTGTCCTGCACGGTGTTGGGCTGTGAGCACAACCCCCATCTGTGGATATCTGGCCCTCATACCACCCTCACGGAGTCAGTTTCTAACCATTTGTGCAGACACATGCACATTTGTGGCCTGCTGGAGGTCATTTTGCAGGGCTCTGGCAGTGCTCCTCCTGTTCCTTCTTGAACAAAGGTGGAGGTAGCGGTCCTGCTGCTGGGTTGTTGCCCTTCTACGGCCCCCTCCACGTCTCCTGGTGTACTGGCCTGTCTCCTGGTATCGCCTCCAGCCTCTGGACACTACACTGACAGACACAGCAAACCTTCTTGCCACAGCCCGCATTGATGTGCCATACTGGATGAGCTGCACTACCTGAGCAACTTCTGTGGGTTGTAGAGTCCGTCTCATGCTACCACGAGTGTGAAAGCACAACCAACATTCAAAAGTGACCAAAACATCAGCCAGAAAGCATTGGTACTGAGATGTGGCATGTGGTCCCCACCTGCAGAACCACTCCTTTATTCAGGGTGTCTTGATAATTGCCAATAATTTCCATCTATTGTCTATTCCATTTGCACAACAGCATGTGAAATTGATTGTCAATCAATGTTGCTTCCTAAGTGGACAGTATGATTTCACAGAAGTTTGATTTACTTGGAGTTACAGTCATATGAAAAAGTTTGGGCACCCCTATTAATCTTAAGCTTAATGTTCTATAAAAATTGGTGTTTTTGCAACAGCTATTTCAGTTTGATATATGTAATAACTGTTGGACACAGTAATGTTTCTGCCTTGAAATGAGGTTCATTGTACTAACAGAAAATGTGCAATCTGCATTCAAACTAAATTTGACAGGTGCATAAGTATGGGCACCTCACCAGAAAAGTGACATTAATAGTTAGTAGATCCTCCTTTTGCAAAAATAACAGCCTCTAGTCGCTTCCTGTAGCTTTTAATGAGTTCCTGGATCCTGGATGAAGGTATTTTTGACCATTCCTCTTTACAAAACAATTCCAGTTCAGTTAAGTTTGATGGTCGCCGAGCATGGACAGCCCTCTTCAAATGATCCCACAGATGTTCAATGATATTCAGGTCTGGGGACTGGGATGGCCATTCCAGAACATTGTAGCTGTTCCTCTGCATGAATGCCTGAGTAGATTTGGAGCGGTGTTTTGGATCATTGTCTTGCTGAAAGATCCATCCACTTTGTAACTTCATATTTATCACTGATTCTTGAACACTATTGTCAAGAATCTGCTGATACTGAGTGGAATCCATGCGTCCCTCAACTTTAACAAGATTCCCAGTGCCAGCATTGACCACACAGCCCCAAAGCATGATGGAACCTCCACCAAATTTTACTGTGGGTAGCAAGTGTTTTTCTTGGAATGCTGTGTTTCTTTGCCACCATGCATAACGCCTTTTTGTATGACCAAATAACTCAATCTTGATTTCATCAGTCCACAGGACCTTCTTCCAAAAAGAAATTGGCTTCTCCAAATGTGCTTTTGCATACCTCAGCCAACTCTGTTTGTGGCGTGCTTGCAGAAACGGCTTCTTTCGCATCACTCTCCCATACAGCTTCTCCTTGTGCAAAGTGCCTTGTATAGTTGACCGATGCACAGTGACACCATCTGCAGCAAGTTGATGCTGCAGCTCTCTGGAGGTGGTCTGAGGATTGTCCTTGACTGATCTCACCATTCTTCTTCTCTGCCTTTCTGATGTTTTTCTTGGCCTGCCACTTCTGGCCTTAACAAGAACTGTCCCTGTGTTCTTCCATTTCCTTACTATGTTCCTCACAGTGGAAACTGACAGGTTAAATCTCTGAGACAGCTTTTTGTATGCTTCCCCTGAACAACTATTTTGAATAATCTTTGTTTTCAGATCATTTGACAGTTGTTTTGAGGAGCACATGATGCCACTCTTCAGAGGAGATTCAAACAGGAGAACAACTTGCAAGTGGCCACTTTAAGTAGCTTTTCTCATGATTGCATACACCTGGCTATAAAGTTCAAAGCTCCATGAGGTTACAAAACCAAAAAAAGTGCTTTAGTAAGTCAGTAAAAAGTAGGTAGGAGTATTTAAAACAAGAAAATGATAAGGGTGCCCATACTTATGCACCTGTCAAATTTTGTTTGAATGCAGATTGCACATTTTCTGTTAGTACAATAAACCTCATTTCAAGGCAGAAACATTACTGTGTCCAACAGTTATTACATATATCAAACTGAAATAGCTGTTGCAAAAACACCAATTTTTATAAAACATTAAGCTTAAGATTAATAGGGGTGCCCAAACTTTTTCATATGACTGTATATTCTGTTGTTGAAGTGTTCCCTTTATTTTTTTGAGCAGTATATATATATATATATATATATATATATATATATATATATATATATATATATATACATACATACAGTGCCTACAAGTAGTATTCAACCCCCTGCAGATTTAGCTGGTTTGATAAGATGCAAATAAGTTAGAGCCTTCAAACTGCAAACGAGAGTAGGTTTTATGAACAGAAGCATAAATCTTACAAACCAAAAAGTTATGTTGCTCAGTTGAATTTTATTAAATTTTAAACATAAAAGTGTGGGTCAATTATTATACAACCCCTATGTTTAATATTTTGTGGAATAACCCTTGTTTGCAATTACAGCTAATAATCGTCTTTTATAAGACCTGATCAGGCCGGCACGGGTCTGTGGAGTTATCTTGGCCCACTCCTCCATGCAGATCTTCTCCAAGTTATCTAGGTTCTTTGGGTGTCCCATGTGGACTTTATTCTTGAGCTCCTTCCACAAGTTTTCAATTGGGTTAAGGTCAGGAGACTGACTAGGCCACTCCAACACCTTGACTTTTTCCCTCTTGAACCAGGCCTTGGTTTTCTTGGCTGTGTGCTTTGGGTCGTTGTCTTGTTGGAAGATGAAATTACGACCCATCTTAAGATCCTTGATGGAGGAGCGGAGGTTCTTGGCCAAAATCTCCAGGTAGGCCGTGCTATCCATCTTCCCATGGATGCGGACCAGATGGCCAGGCCCATTGGCTGAGAAACAGCCCCACAGCATGATGCTGCCACCACCATGCTTGACTGTAGGGATGGTATTCTTGGGGTCGTATGCAGTGCCATCCAGTCTCCAAACGTCACGTGTGTGGTTGGCACCAAAGATCTCGATCTTGGTCTCATCAGACCATAGAACCTTGAACCAGTCTGTCTCAGAGTCCTCCAAGTGATCATGAGCAAACTGTAGACGAGCCTTGACATGACGCTTTGAAAGTAAAGGTACCATACAGGCTTGTCTGGAACGGAGACCATTGCGGTGGAGTACGTTACTTATGGTATTGACTGAAACCAATGTCCCCACTGCCATGAGATCTTCCCGGAGCTCCTTCCTTGTTGTCCTTGGGTTAGCCTTGACTCTTCGGACAAGCCTGGCTTCGGCACGGGAGGACACTTTCAAAGGCTGTCCTGGCCGTGGAAGGCTAACAGTAGTTCCATAAGCCTTCCACTTACAGATGATGCTCCCAACAGTGGAGACAGGTAGGCCCAACTCCTTGGAAAGGGTTTTGTACCCCTTGCCAGCCTTGTGACCCTCCACGATCTTGTCTCTGATGGCCTTGGAATGCTCCTTTGTCTTTCCCATGTTGACCATGTCTGAGTGCTGTTCACAAGTTTGGGGAGGGTCTTAAATAGTCAGAAAAGGCTGGCAAAAGAGATCTTTAATCCACACATGTGAAGCTCATTATTCTTGGTGCCTGAACTACTTCTTAATACTTTAGGGGGACCAAACAGAATTCTCGTGGTTTGAGGGGTTGAATAATAAATGACACTCTGAATTAACTTTTAACGTTTTAAAAAAAAAAAAAAAAAAAAAAAAAAAAAAAAAAAATTTGCTGCAGAGCATTTCCCACTTCCAGGCTGATCTACAGTACAAATGTCACAATGCCAAGTTAATTCCGCATGTGTCAACCAGCTAAATCTGCAGGGGGTTGAATACTACTTGTAGGCACTGTATATATATATATATATATATATATATATATATATATATATATATATATATATATATATATATATATATACATATACACACATACATTTGGACTCTTCTGAGACTTTACAAAGTTTTGCAGACAATTAAAAAAAGTTGGCAGTTTTTTTTCTTCTTCGGATTTTCTTGTCTGAAGATTTTATTTGGCAAAACTTTTATAAAAATGCATTTAACATTTATGACAAGAAAAAAAAATCTGTTGAGCAGTGTGCTCCTGATCAGATCAGCCATTCATTTGCAAACTGTCACAGATTTGCCATTTTATTTGCTTTGCAACATTTAGGTGACATTTTAGACTTCAGTGAGAATTCTCTAAAAATACATGCAGTCATGGCACAATCTGGAGAATTCTGTCCCCATTTAATGTGCTAATGTTCCTCTGTGACCTTTGATTCTCTAGGTCAGCTTCACTGACACCATTTACCAGCAGCGTGCACACAAGCCACAATGTTAGCTGCTAGAGCATTCAAGGTGCAGATGAGAACCACATCTGAAAATCAACATGCAACTTTCCTTCACTTTATAATGCTTTTGCAACGCAACAGGTAAAAAGCATGTGAGATAAATGTATTTTATCTGTAAATCTGCAGGGATAGTTACTGCATTACAATATAGGGGAAATAAACAAGATTTTCTTTCTCCATATACAGTTAACCCCCCCCCCCAAAAAAAAATATACCGCTACCTGCGACAACATCGGGGAAGTTGCACAGGTACAAAACACTGAGGATCAGTCACTCACACACCTACCATCCCACGGCTGATTGTGGACACCTTGACCTTGGCCGTGTGCCATGTGACCTTAAGCCTCTGCACATGCCCGAAGTCGCAGCGTTCACAAGCCGCTGTGGGGTGTAAAGATCTGGGAGGAGAGAGTGAGACCAAATCAGGGATCACAGTCACTCCTCGTGGGCATGCCATTGTCAAATAGGGCAGGTCCGGTCCGCCCCTAGTGATTGCCTTTGTGACTAGTCAAGATCCTTTGGATACGCAGCAAAAGATTGAAAACGTGACCATCACTAAATACTGTAAATTTTCCCCACACAATGTGGTTGCCTGTAATCAGCCATAAAAGACAGATGCAGCAATTTAATTTGTTTACAGGTCATCATCCAGCTTCCCTTTAAGTAAAAATAAAAATATAAGGCAAGTGGCTGGGAGATTTTTCTTTTCTGTAAGAAAATATTTTCTATTTTTATTTATTATGCTTTGCTTCTATAGCGCCATCATATTCCGCAGCGCTTTACAGACATCATCGCTGTGCCCACTGGGGCTCACAATCTAAATTCCCCATCAGTATGAACTGATAGGTCCTGCATTCAATTCCCTCAGCGCTGCAAAGCAACAGTGCTAACCACTGAGCCACTGTGCTAACCACTGAGCCACCCTGCTGCCCGAGTATTCTATTGAAATGGATTAATAAGAACATCAAAGATGTAGGTAAACTGTAGCAGTTGATATATAATGAATGAAAAAAAATCCATATAAGGGATTTGAATCTTGAAGTATTCAAGAGAATATATATTATATATATATATATATATATATATATATATATATATATACACACACACACACACCTACTAATAAATATATATATATATATATATATATATATATATATATACACACACATGAACACACACACACACATACATAAATATATACAAACATAATGCTGAAATCCAAAATCCACAGGAAGGTCTGCAGCAGCAAGTGTCACACTAAATCGTGCAGGTCTTGCTGCTAATTTCCCTACAGATTTCAGCAGAATTTATTTTAAGGCAACATTAATCCCAAGTTGCTGGACATTTGAAGAGGATTTACACATACATACATATATAAAATAGAAGTACAGTAAATACACTTAAATAATGCTCGCCTCTGCTGAGATGGAGGCTGGGGTGCACCGAGACCGTCATTAGACACACTGTAGGACCTTAAAAATTGACAGCAAAGGTCAACAGACCTGAGGATAATCCACAGCAAAATCTACAATAAAAGGACTTTATTGCAAATTTTGACTTGTGGATAAATTGTAGAACTTCCTCAACATAAAAGGCCATGCACAGAATAAAAAAAAAATCAGCATAGCAGGTGCTTGAAAGAAAACAATATTGAAACAAGAGTGAATAAAGACTTTACGTTAATTCTCTGGAGTGAGGAGACATTCCAAACTCTCCTGCCCCCCCAAAAAAAGCAAAGACTTCAAGGGAGACTGTCAGCACAGAGTGACTGTTCAAACCAAGTAGAGGCACTCGGTGCACCCTTGGTGTGGCCAAAACCAAGTAGAGGCACTCAGTGCACCCTTGGTGTGGCCAAACAGTTAAGTGCACCTTCCAACCTTATTTTTCATCCATCTCTACCCTACACTGGTGGAGTCAGAGTGTCATGCTAGGTAAGGGAAGGACCAAGTGTATGACGATGGGAAAAGGGGGGGGGGGGGGGAGCCCAACAACTAAGAAAAGGGAGAGCGGAGACCCCTAGGCAGATCTTTCAACACCCTGACTCCCCTACTGTCCCTAAATAGGATCCGCACCTATTGCCGAACAGTAAACCTAATCCCTAACTGTTTCTAGAGCTAGGCCCTAGTAGGGAGGGGAAGGGGTGAGCACTACTCGGCCCCCAATGCAACTAAAGACAAACAAGGAAAACAGACAAGGGAATACACTTAGCTTTGAGAAGACACCAGAGAGAAGACGACAATAATCCACCAAGAAACTCCAAGAAGTAATTAGCCAACTACTAGTACTCCAGGCCTGAGCAAACGAAAATAGTTCTAGCTCCGGCGACTCTCTGGAGACACTGAGGGTTTTTAAATATCAAGCAAGGGTGTGTCAATTAGCAGCAGAAGGTAGAGATCACTGTTGGGTCGTAGCGAGAGAAGGATACCACTACACTACAGAGATTAAAGGATCAAAAAGGTGTCTGAAAAGCCAAGAGCAGCAACCTCTACAGCCAGATCCAGAACGACTGTGTCAAACCTGATACACCGGTGACACAGAGCGGTCAATCAAAAAAGAACATCTGTACTTGGTTTGAACAGTCATTCTGGGTTGGCAGATTGAAATATTACATTAAAGTCAGTCTACCCATATTTGGAAGATAACACGATATAAGGCTGAGCTGCTGTAATGAAGAATCCTTAGGACAAAGATGAAGTTATTACAACAGCGCGTTTTTCAAGTGATAAAACCAATTGCATGGTTCCCTCTTCTTCAAACCTCTTCGCCTACAACAATGAACTCAACCCAATCACAGATAAATGTGCAGTGCTCCAGAAATGGTTTTACAAACATTTATTAGGGTCAAGTAGTTAGATTAAAAAAGAAAAATGGCAGCAAAAAAACACAACACAAGAGGAGAGTAGAGTCTGAAATGGTTTTATTTGATGCACAAGTTGGACACAGACAAAATAACAATAAAAGAATTGTAGCGTAATAATCAATGAAGTAATTATTAGATAGAAAATTAACCTAAGACCATTGTATATATAACATTTCATGTTTCTTCTTAAAATCCATTCAGTCTTCTTATTGTACAGTATAAGTCACTAGTAATGGAGGCCGCGATTTTCTCGCCAGTCTTGATGAGGAGGAATGTTGGGAGTCAGACGCTCCTGATTCAGTAACAGCATGTACCTTAATGAATTAGGAGCGTCTTATGAGTGGCGAGTGGTTCACCACAAATCTTACTCCTGTCCCTGACTGGAGTAGTATTCAACAGCTCTTCGTGAATTAGACAAGCTGGGGCATAATACCCACTTCATATCCCCACTCTGCCCATCTTGGCAGAGATAGGAAAAACTGAAAAAGCCAGAAGTCGCAGAATTTTTGCACAACTCAGAGAATTCTGATGAAATTTCTTTGATGAATTGGGCCCAGAGCTTTTCTGAGGCAAGTTTTCTAGTGAAAACTACTTCAGGAAATGCTCCTTCTTTGGGGAGACTTTGGAGGAGTTTTCCATTTCCTAGCGGTTTTGACCTTTTTTCTTTTTATTATCCTGAATCAATTTTTGCAGGCTTTTGATTGGACAGTGCCAATTTGGAGCAGATTTGATCGGGGTCATTTCAAAAAAGTGACATGAACTTTCCTTTTGCCCTTCAAGTTTTTTTTTTTCAAAACTTGAAACACAATGCTCAAAAGGCTGAATGTATGAACAGCAAAAAGGGGTTTGACATTAAAGATGTACAGTATATACATTTTTCAAGGATTTAAGTGATTTTTCAGGCATTATCTGAAAAATCCATGATACTCCTCAAATAATTCAGTGTGCACATACCCAAGGTTGTCTAATTAAAATCAGTAACATTTTTAAATCAATTAGTCCTTATTCAGACGTCATGTGTTTGTTCACGTACACAAAAAAATGGTTCACGTGTCATCAGTGTTATGGATCTGAGTTTCATCAGTGTTTGGTCAGTGCCCGTTTTTACCATCAGTGTTATGGATCTGAGTTTCATCAGTGTTTGGTCAGTGCCCGTTTTTACCAACAGTGTTATGGATCTGAGTTTTATCAGTGTTTGGTCAGTGCCCGCTTTTACCATCAGTGTTATGGATCTGAGTTTTATCAGTGTTTGGTCAGTGCCCGTTTTTACCATCAGTGTTATGGATCTGAGTTTCATCAGTGTTTGGTCAGTGCCTGTTTTTACCATCAGTGTTATGGATCTGAGTTTCATCAGTGTTTGGTCAGTACCCGTTTTTACCATCAGTGTTATGGATCTGAGTTTCATCAGTGTTTGGTCAGTGCCTGTTTTTACCATCAGTGTTATGGATCTGAGTTTCATCAGTGTTTGGTCAGTGCCTGTTTTTACCATCAGTGTTATGGATCTGAGTTTCATCAGTGTTTGGTCAGTGCCCGTTTTTACCATCAGTGTTATGGATCTGAGTTTCATCAGTGTTTGGTCAGTGCCCGTTTTTACCATCAGTGTTATGGATCTGAGTTTCATCAGTGTTTGGTCAGTGCCTGTTTTTACCATCAGTGTTATGGATCTGAGTTTCATCAGTGTTTGGTCAGTGCCCGTTTTTACCATCAGTGTTTTGGATCTAAGTTTCATTTCATCAGTGTTTGGTCAGTGCCTGTTTTTACCATCAGTGTTATGGATCTGAGTTTCATCAGTGTTTGGTCAGTGCACATTTTTACCATCAGTGTTATGCATTTGAGTTTCATCAGTGTTTGATCAGTGCCCGTTTTTACCATCAGTGTTATGGATCGGAGTTTCATCAGTGTTTGGTCAGTGCCCGTTTTTACCATCAGTGTTATGGATCTGAGTTTCATCAGTGTTTGGTCAGTGCCCGTTTTTACCATCAGTGTTATGGATCTGAGTTTTATCAGTGTTTGGTCAGTGCCAGTTTTTACCATCAGTGTTATGGATCGGAGTTTCATCAGTGTTTGGTCAGTGCCTGTTTTTACCATCATTGTTTTGGATCTAAGTTTCATTTCATCAGTGTTTGGTCAGTGCCCGTTTTTACCATCAGTGTTTTGGATCTAAGTTTCATTTCATCAGTGTTTGGTCAGTGCCCGTTTTTACCATCAGTGTTTTGGATCTAAGTTTCATTTCATCAGTGTTTGGTCAGTGCCTGTTTTTACCATCAGTGTTATGGATCTGAGTTTCATCAGTGTTTGGTCAGTGCCAGTTTTTACCATCAGTGTTATGGATCGGAGTTTCATCAGTGTTTGGTCAGTGTCAGTGTTTTACCATCAGTGTTTCATTAGTGATTTTCACATATGAAAAAATAAATAAAATCTATTGCAATGTTAATCACGGACAGAACACGGACTGTACACTGATGCCATCTGTGTTCTGTCCATGACTTTCTCGGACCCATAGACTTGTACTGGCACTCTTCATCCATGATGCCATTTACGTGAAAAACTGATGTCTGAATGAGGCCTTAGTAATGACTTTTAAGCAAAGGTGTTCATATATCTTAGCTGTCGGATGAACCCAACCTAAAGCACTCTCCTGGCCCTTCTTGACATCCCTTTAAGGAAATCTCAGTTTGGCAGAGCATGCATGTGTTTTCAATGCAAAAAGGAACAAGCAGCTGTCAGAGACATGGGTGGTGGCGGCCTATTCCTGGGGGAGAACTAATGGATTGGGTATTGAAACTTAACATGGCTGTGACAAGACAGGAGGCCGCATGCTCCTTAGAAGGTCAGTTGATTTGTCCGATGGCAATATAATGCGTATGGGGGGCACAGTCAAAATACTGCACCCATAGAAGACTATAGGACTGTCCTGCACCTCGATTGCCTTCAATTTCATGCAGACTTTCTGATGGATTCTCTTTTAATTAGACAAAAAAATGAATGAAAGAAATCAACTTTGCAATACTATCATTTCGTAAGCATCTGCAGAATCACCCGCACCAATAATCCAGTCACATTTCTCTGCTAAAAACTGATTAAAAGTATTTAAGCTGTGATTTGGAAGCCGCTCTCAATCCTGGCACCTGCAGAAATAAAAAGAAATAAAAATGTAATTGTCGATAGGGCACAAGTTGTGGTGGTTACCGCCATTTACTACCATCTATCATAGAGCTGTATATTAATAGTGCTGTTCAGTACAATACAGACTTCTAGAAGTAATATCAGCCTTTGTAACACAATCTGGAGGGATAATAAGCACTAAAAGGGAATAAAGAAATGCTCTCTAGTTCTTCACTGCTGTCAATGAGCCATTAATTATGATTGACAGCAGGGGTTCAACAATTCAGAGGCAGTGTTATGGGGTTTGGGGCAGTCAGAAGACGACTAAATAAGGTTAGAAAGCACTTTACAGGGGGATTAGGAGCCCTCAATGTCTAAACTGGTGCAGCAATTGTTCCTGGGACTCTTAAATAAACCGTTCAAGTAGAAAAATGCAATTTAAGACATGAGTAAGCATGACACATTATATTTCCAAAAGCCACACTCCGAAATTAAACTTCTTGAAAGATCCATGGGCTGAAATCTGGCCTTTAAACAAGATGGCCAGAGTCAGATGAGCGGTCACGTTACCCCAGAGAATTCTGCTAAGAAAAGGCTCTTCGTACCAAGGGTATTGTTCTCTAATCTAATGTCTGAACAGAAGCCCAAAGAGTAGATTATAACCAGGATCCAAACCACACTGCCGACAGAGACACGAGTCTGAAGGTCAATTCATGGGATCCTACTGCAGATGTTTCTTCTCATCTGTATTAAAGGAAAAATGCCTGTACTGACCTTTAAAAAAGGTATTCCCATCTCAGAGATCCTATCCCAATATGTAGTAGGTGTAATAATAATATTAGCAAATCCCTCCAATTAGAAATGTAGTATAGTTCTTCTGATTCACTATGTCGCTTACCCCATGTGCAGGGCATTGCAGTAGCTTAGGTATCCATGGTTACGACCACTCATATAATATTTTTTATAACAATATTTTTTATTTATATGGCGCCAACATATTCTGCAGCACTTTACAATTAAGCGGGGACATGTACTGTACGTACAATAAATTCAATACAATTTAAGACAGTTTAAACAGTTACATTAGGAGTGAGGTCCCTGCTGACAAGCTTACAATCTACAAGGAAATGGGGGGACACAATAGGTGGACATAATAGGTGAGAAGTGCTTGTTATTTCAGGTCTGGAAATTATAATAAATAGGGATTTTCATATAAAGCTGCATGATCCGGTCATCAGCCAGTATGCTTAAGTGCAATAATCAAGTACCGAGAGCAGTTATCTTGTGCATGGAGGGTGTGGAGACAGATAAATAGTAGGGAACAGATTCTGAATGATATTTAGAAGGAGGGGACAGGGGAAAGTTAGTTTACTGAGTAGTTGAGGTGGTAGGCTTGTTGGAGGTGCGAGGTTCGGATTATGGGGGATGTTAGTCTTAGGTCATTTGTAGAATGGAGGGCAAGTGTAGGGCGATAGACAGAGATGAGAGAGGAGATATAAGGCGGTGCAGAACTGTGGAGAGCTTTGTGGGTGAGAGCGATGAGTTTATATTGGCGAAGCGAATGGGCTACAAGTGTAATGGCTGGCACAAGATGGAGGCATCGGTGAAGCGGCTGGACAGAAATACGACCCTGGCTGACGCATTCAGGACGGATTGGAGAAAGTTTGGTAAGAGGGAGACCGATCAGAAGAGAGTTGCAGTAGTCCAGACGAGAGTAAATAAGAGTGACAGTAAGAGTTTTAGCAGTTTCAAAGGTGAGAAAAGGTCGGATTCTGGAGATGTTTTTAAGATGCAGGTGACGAGTGAATGAGTGATCGGATATAGGGAGTAAAAGAAAGGTTAGTGTCGAATATGACCCCAAGGCAGCGGGCGTGCTGCTTGGGAGTTAAGGTTGAACCCTCCAAGGTAATTTCGATGTTAGGTTAGTGG
Organism: Phyllobates terribilis; assembly: GCF_046119375.1. NCBI lineage: Eukaryota > Metazoa > Chordata > Amphibia > Anura > Dendrobatidae > Phyllobates > Phyllobates terribilis. The sequence goes on from NW_027362762.1 coordinate 870,119,999, forward strand.
AGGGGAAAAACACAAGAAGTTCAGTTTTAGAGAGATTCAGTTTAAGATAGAGGGAGGACACGATGTTAGAGACAGCAGACAAACAATCCTTGGTATTTTGCATTAGGGTAGGGGTGATGTCAGGGGAAGAGGTGTATAATTGGGTGTCGTCAACATAGAGATGATACTGGAACCTAAATCTGCTGATTGTTTGTCCAATAGGGGCAATGTATAGAGAGAAGAGGAGGGGGCCTAGGACTGAGCCATGCGGAACCCCGATAGTAAGGGGACGAGGAGAGGAAGAGGAGCCAGCAAAAGATACAGTGAAGGAGCGGTCAGAGAGGTAGAAGGAGAACCAGGAGAGAACGGTTTCCTTGAGGCCTATAGAGCGGAGCATAGTGAGGAGGAGCTGGTGATCCACAGTGTCGAATGCTGCCGAGAGATCCAGAAGGATCAGCAGGGAGCAGTGACCTTTGGATTTAGCTGTTAGTAGATCATTAGAGACTTTAGTGAGGGCAGTTTCAGTGGAGTAAGGAGTGGAAACCAGATTGTAGAGGGTTGAGGAGAGAGTTATCTGAGAGATAGCGGATTAGACCGGAGTGGACCAAGCATTCCAGGAGTTTAGAGATGAAAGGAAGATTAGAGACAGGTCTGTAGTTAGCAGTGCAGTTCTGGTCCAGGGATGGCTTTTTAAATAAAGGGGTTATGATGGCATGTTTAAATGAGGAGGGAAAGATACCTTAAGAAAGAGAGAGGTTAAATATTTTAGTCAGGTGAGTGGTGACCACCGGTGAGAGAGACTGCAGGAGATGTGAAGGAATGGGGTCACTGTTGCAGGTTGTAGGTCGAGAACAAATGAGGAGCTGGGTAACTTCTTCTGTAACAGGCTCAAAGATGGCTAGTGAGTTTGAAGTGCAATAGGGAAGGGGATCCAGGCACTGGGGAGATTGGGCTGAGATGTCCTGATGTATGTGGTTGATTTTTTCTTGGAAATAAGTGGCCAGACCCTCACCACTGAGGTTGGTGATGGGGACCTGTGGTTTAAGTTTCAGGAGGGAGTTTAAGGTTTCAAAAAGTTGTTTTGGCTTGTTGGACAGTGAAGTGGTGAGGGTGGTGAAGTAGGATTGTTTGGCCAGATGAAGGGCAGAGTTATAGGTTTTGAGCATGAATTTATAGTGGATGAAGTCCTCTGCTAAAAGAGATTTTCTCCACTGACGCTCAGCACACCTTGAGCAACGCTAAAGAAAACGTGTTTGCATCGTGTGCCAGGGCGGCCGTTGTCTGTGTCGGGTCTTTCTACATGTAGAAGGTGCTGCTTCATCTAGGGCATTCTTCAGTGTATTATTGTAGTGTGACAATGCTAAGTCAGAACAGGAGAGGGAGGAGATGGGGGCTAAAGATGTGTGCAGAAAAGCTTCTGGGTATTAATGGTATGTGTATTCCTATAAGTGTGGTAAGTGGGGGTGTCCCAGGTGAGGAGACGGTTCTTGACAGAGAAGGAAAGAAGGTTGTGGTCCGAGAGCTGGAGAGGGGAGTTAGTAAAGTCATGCAGTGAGCAGAGACGGGAGAAAACCAGGTCCAGAGTATTCCCGTCTTCATGCGTAGGAGAATTAGTAAATTGTGAGAGGCCGAATGAGGAGGTTAGAGAAAGTAGATGAGAGGCAGATTGGGAGAGGGGATCATTGATGGGGATACTAAAGTCTCAAATGATGATGGTGGGGATGTTACAGGATAGAAAGTGAGGTGGCAAAGTGATCCAGGAACTGGCGGGAGGAGTCTGGAGGGCAATACACAACTGCTACTCGCAGGAAGAAAGGTTTGAAGAGTCTGACGGTGTGGACTTCAAAGGAAGGAAACATAAGTGAGGGAACTGGGGGGATGACCTGGAAAGCACATTGTGGTGAAAGGAGCAAACCAACACCTCCACCCTGTCTATTCTCAGGTCTGGCGGTATGTGAAAATTTCAGCCCACCAAATGAGAGAGAAGCAGCTGCGGTGGTGTCTGAATGCTGGATCCAGGTTTCTGTAATAGCCATAAGGTTAAGGGAATTAAAGAGGAAAAAATCGTGAATGTAAGTTAGTTTGTTACACACAGACCGTGCGTTCCAGAGAGCACAGTGGAAAGCAACAGTAGAGGGCATGCACTGAATTTTAATAAGATTAGCAGGATTTCTACATGCAGTAGGAGAGTAGTGTATGTTAGTGGAGGGAGGCCCAGGGTTGGGGGAGGTGTCGCCAGCAACTAGGAGAAGGAGAAAAAGGAGAAAGAGCAGGTGGTGCAATGATGAACATTTTGAGTGCTGTATGGAGGTAGTGGATGGTTTGGAGTGAGTGAGAAATGTCAGTAGAGCCTCAGAGCTATACATGGGAGAGGGGAGAAGGGAGGGGTTGATATGGAAAGAGTGCATAGAACGTGTTAAAGGGCGGGTGAGATGTGTGAAAGCAGAAGTTAAAACAAGTAAGAAGCAGAATGCTTTGACTAATGTGTGGCACCCCAGGGGTCTGGTTACCACAGTAATAGAAATATTACGTCTGAGAACAAGTGGGAGGTTTCCTGGTCAGGAGCCCTTAAACATGCAACACATCCTGTCCCAGACCAGATAGGGGAGGAACCTGCCCTATATAAACTGGATCTGGGGCGGGGTTAGTAGAGTCAGAGCCTGGAGTTTGTTCCAGACACAGGGAAAGTAACAGCGAGGAGCTCTGTAGGAGCAGGAGCTGAAGACCAGGGACTTGAGCTAATCGGAGTTCGTCCTGGCAGAAGACGCTAAGAACCGGACACAGGAGTCCGAGGCTGTGGGGACTCATATATACTCAGCAGCAGAAACCTGCCGGCAGGAGATTTCAGGTCCTCTGGCCATAGAAGCCCGGAGGCTCAGTCACGAGCAAGGGACCAGCACCGCCATCGAGGAGTGGGGGCCATCAGAAGGCCCCAAGTCACCAGCCATACGCGTGAGCACCACACGGTACACTCAGGGACGTGGGCTACTTCCACTCGCTTACAGCAAGGTAGCCAGGAAGAGTGCAGATAGAAGGGGAGGCCTACAACTCCACCTGGCCAGGGGAACTCCAGTTAGCTCACAGACTGACCAGGCCTCTTATGCTAGCCAGTACTCCCGGGAGGGTCTGCCTTATCATCATCAGTAAAGACCCTAAACTGCACTGCAAAGCCTCTGAGTCGTTCCTGCTGCGCTCATGCACCATCACTCCCATCATCCACACTCACTACCCTGAGGCTATACTCCTCCCGTGGGGAGTTATACTACACTCTGCTGCCCTCACAACATCAGCCTCAGAGGTTTGCTCAGCAGCGGCGGTTCTTATTGACCGCAATCCACGGGTGGCGTAGTCGGACATTGCATCATACTGATACAGAGACTGCCACAATATTGGTCTGGCCACCCTGAGCCACGGCACCGGGTCGCCACTACTACTCCCAGCATTGCCCTGAAGTCCGGTCCCGGGTGCCCCACGGCCCAGGGGGTGCGTCAAATGCATGATGCAATACAACTGACCAAGAAGCAGCATGTTTGTATGAATATCTTATGCAGCAACTGCCATTGTATAACTGCTTATTAAAAGCACTTTAAGCTATTGCACTTAAAGTCTGTTGCACGCGTGACCCAGCACACCTGCTATCCTGAGCCAGAGCAGAGTATACACTGCTCAAAAAAATAAAGGGAACACTCAAATAACACATCCTAGATCTGAATGAATGAAATATTCTCATTGAATACTTTGTTCTGTACAAAGTTGAATGCGCTGACAACAAAATCACACAAAAATCATCAATGGAAATCAAATTTATTAACCAATGGAGGCCTGGATTTGGAGCCACCACCAAAATTAAAGTGGAAAAACACACTAAAGGCTGATCCAACTTTGATGTAATGTCCTTAAAACAAGTCAAAATGAGGCTCAGTATTGTGTGTGGCCTCCACGTGCCTGTATGACCTCCCTACAACGCCTGGGCATGCTCCTGATGAGGTTGCGGATGGTCTCCTGTGGGATCTCCTCCCAGACCTGGACTAAAGCATCCGCCAACTCCTGGACAGTCTGTGGTGCAACGTGACGTTGGTGGATGGAGCGAGACATGATATCCCAGATGTGCTCAATCGGATTCAGGTCTGGGGAACAGGCGGGCCAGTCCATAGCTTCAATGCCTTCATCTTGCAGGAACTGCTGACACACTCCAGCCACATGAGGTCTGGCATTGTCCTGCATTAGGAGGAACCCAGGGCCAACCACACCAGCATATGGTCTCACAAGGGGTCTGAGGATCTCATCTCGGTACCTAATGGCAGTCCTCTGGCGAGCACATGAAGGGCTGTGCGGCCCTCCAAAGAAATGCCACCCCACACCATTACTGACCCACTGCCAAAAAGGTCATGCTGAAGGATGTTGCAGGCAGCAGATCACTCTCCATGGCGTCTCCAGACTCTGTCACGTCTGTCACATGTGCTCAGTGTGAACCTGCTTTCATCTGTGAAGAGCACAGGGTGCCAGTGGCGACTCTGCCAATCCTGGTGCTCTGTGGCGAATGCCAAGCGTCCTGCACGGTGTTGAGCTGTGAGCACAACCCCCATCTGTGGACGTCGGGCCCTCATACCACCCTCATGGAGTCGGTTTCTAACCGTTTGTGCAGACACATGCACATTTGTGGCCTGCTGGAGGTCATTTTGCAGGGCTCTGGCAGTGCTCCTCCTCTTCCTCCTTGCACAAAGGCGGAGGTAGCGGTTCTGCTGCTGGGTTGTTGCCCTTCTACGGCCCCCTCCACGTTTCCTGGTGTACTGGCCTGTCTCCTGGTAGCGCCTCCAGCCTCTGGACACTACGCTGACAGACACAGAAAACCTTCTTGCCACAGCTCGCATTGATGTGCCATCCTGGATGAGCTGCACTACCTGAGCAACTTCTGTGGGTTGTAGAGTCCGTCTCTTGCTACCACGAGTGTGAAAGCACAACCAACATTCAAAAGTGACCAAAACATCAGCCAGAAAGCATTGGTACTGAGATGTGGTCTGTGGTCCCCACTTGCAGATCCACTCCTTTATTGAGGGTGTCTTGATAATTGCCAATAATTTCCATCTATTGTCTATTCCATTTGCACAACAGCATGTGAAATTGATTGTCAATCAGTGTTGCTTCCTAAGTGGACAGTTTGATTTCACAGAAGTTTGATCTACTTGGAGTGATATTCTGTTGTTTAAGTGTTCCCTTTATTTTTTGAGCACTGTATATGAATTGAAATGTCTGCCAACATGAAGCACCAGTTGGCCAAACTGAGTAATTAGCCAATTAGCACATGGCCAGAGCAGGCAATGCTATGCAGGATAAACAAAGCAATATACAACAGAGGGCCATAAAACAGTGAAATAGATAGCTTTGAATACAGAACCAAAGAAAAAAAAACACAGCAGCAATGGATTAAATACCATGTAGAAATTTTGCTAGAATATGATTTTGTTCACACCCATATAGTGACAGTTAGTTGCTAGTGGTCGTAACCATGGATACCTGAGCTACTGCAATGCCTGAAAATGAGGAAAGAGACATAACGAATTAATAGAACTATACTACCAGCTCTTAGTGGTCGTAACTATAGATACCAAAGCTACTGCAATGCCCTGCACATGGGGTAAGTGAATATGAAGAACTATACTAAATTTCTCATTGGAGGCATTTGCTTATATTATTATTATTACACCTACTACATATTGGGATAGGATCTTGGAGATGGGAACACCCCTTTAAGGGAGTCCTTCACTCCTAAAACTCAAATTAAATCATTTATACATTCATATAGCCCCTAAAAAGTTATTGTATACCTGTAAATAAGGGGACCTCAGTGCTCTTTTGGCCAGGCCAAGGACTCAGGGTGCTGTCAGACGCTTCTCCACAGCATGATCGACAGCGCTCATTTTGGAGCACTGCCTGAATTGAATCCTCAGCCCTGCACGCACTGACACTGCAGGTGAGGAGAGCACACACAGTGACACTGCAGGTGAGGAGAGCACACGCACTGACACTGCAGGTGAGGAGAGCACACACAGTGACACTGCAGGTGAGGAGAGCACACGCACTGACACTGCAGGTGAGGAGAGCACACGCACTGACACTGCAGGTGAGGAGAGCACACGCACTGACACTGCAGGTGAGGAGAGCACACGCACTGACACTGCAGGTGAGGAGAGCACACGCACTGACACTGCAGGTGAGGAGAGCACACGCACTGACACTGCAGGTGAGGAGAGCACACGCACTGACACTGCAGGTGAGGAGAGCACACGCACTGACACTGCAGGTGAGGAGAGCACACGCACTGACACTGCAGGTGAGGAGAGCACACGCACTGACACTGCAGGTGAGGAGAGCACACGCACTGACACTGCAGGTGAGGAGAGCACACGCACTGACACTGCAGGTGAGGAGAGCACACGCACTGACACTGCAGGTGAGGAGAGCACACGCACTGACACTGCAGGTGAGGAGAGCACACGCACTGACACTGCAGGTGAGGAGAGCACACGCACTGACACTGCAGGTGAGGAGAGCACACGCACTGACACTGCAGGTGAGGAGAGCACACGCACTGACACTGCAGGTGAGGAGAGCACACGCACTGACACTGCAGGTGAGGAGAGCACACGCACTGACACTGCAGGTGAGGAGAGCACACGCACTGACACTGCAGGTGAGGAGAGCACACGCACTGACACTGCAGGTGAGGAGAGCACACGCACTGACACTGCAGGTGAGGAGAGCACACGCACTGACACTGCAGGTGAGGAGAGCACACGCACTGACACTGCAGGTGAGGAGAGCACACGCACTGACACTGCAGGTGAGGAGAGCACACGCACTGACACTGCAGGTGAGGAGAGCACACGCACTGACACTGCAGGTGAGGAGAGCACACGCACTGACACTGCAGGTGAGGAGAGCACACGCACTGACACTGCAGGTGAGGAGAGCACACACACTGACACTGCAGGTGAGGAGAGCACACACAGTGACACTGTGGACACTAATACATAGCGCCATTAATTCCACACCGCTTTACAGACATCATCATCTCTGTCCCCATTTGGGCTCACAATCTAAATTCCCTATCAGTATGTCTTTGGAGTGTGGGAGGAAACCGGAGAACCCGGAGGAAACCCACACAAACACGGGGAGAAGATACAAACTCCTCGCAGATGTTGTCCTTGGTGGGATTTGACCCCAGCGATGCAAAACAACAGTGTTAACCTCTGAGCCACTGTGCTATCCACTGAGCCACTGTGCTGCCCACCTCCCCCCTCTCCTGTAGCAGCTGTTTGCAGCACACAGGACCACACTGTAGCAGGAGGTCGATGTGGACAGAAGAGGTGGGTGAGAGCGTGCCAGTTCCAACACTGTGTGTGTGCACTCGGCTTCTGCAGTGTTGGTGTGGGCTTGTTCTTATCTCCCTCTACTGTCAACATCAGCTGCCCGCTACAGTGAACTCCTGTGAAGTGAGCTTGTAATGACACTGTGTGTGATATCACGCTGTGTCAATAATGTTATGGAGACATTGTCTGATTTGGAATGAATTTTTTTTTCAAATTTTGGTGGAAAATAAGTATTTGGTCAATTACAAACAAGCAAGATTTCTGGCTCTCACAAACCTGTAACAACTTCTTTAACCCCTTAAGCCCCGCGGGTGGTTTGCACGTTAATGACCGGGCCAATTTTTACAATTCTGACCACTGTCACTTTATGAGGTAATTACTCTGGAACGCTTCAACGGATCCCCCTGATTCTGAGACTGTTTTTTCGTGACATATTGTACTTCATGATTGTGGAAAAATTTCTTCGATATCACTTGCGTTTATTTGTGAAAAAAACGGAAATTTGGCGAAAATTTTGAAAATTTTGCAATTTTCAGAATTTGAATTTTTAAGCCCTGAAATCAGAGCGATATATCACACAAAAGAGTTAATAAATAACATTTCCCACATGTCTACTTTACATCACCACAATTTTGGAACCAAAATTTTTTTTTGTTAGGGAGCTATAAGGGTTAAAAGTTGACCAGCGATTTCTCATTTTTCCAACAAAATTTACAAAACCATTTTTTTAGGGACCACATCACATTTGAAGTGACTTTGAGGGGCCTTTATGACAGAAAATACCCAAAAGTGACACCATTCTAAAAACTGAACCCCTCAAGGTGCTCAAAATCATATTCAAGAACTTTATTAACCCTTCAGGTGCTTCACAGGAATTTTTTGAATGTGGAAGAAAAAAATGAACATTTAACTTTTTTCACAAAAATGTTACTTTAGACCCAATTTTTTTTATTTTCACAGGGGTAACAAGAAAAAATGGACCCCAAAATTTGTTGTGCAATTTCCCCTGGGCACGCAGATACCCAATATTTGGGGAAAAAACACTGTTTAGGCGCACGGCAGGGCTCGGAAGGGAAGGAGCGCCATTTGACTTTTTGATTGTAAAATTTGCTTGAATAATTAGCAGGCGCCATGTTGTGTTTGGAGAGCCCATGTGTGCCCAAACTTTGGAGCTCCCCCACAAGTGACCCCATTTTGGAAACTAGACCCCCCAAGGCACCTATCTAGATGCATAGTGAGCACTTGGAACCCCCAGGTGCTTCACAAATTGATTCGTAACAATGAAAAAGTGAAAAAAAAAAACACTTTTTCATTTTTATGAATCAATTTGTGAAGCACCTGAGGGTTCCAAGTGCTCACTATGCATCTAGATAGGTGCCTTGGGGGGTCTAGTTTCCAAAATGGGGTCACTTGTGGGGGAGCTCCAATATTTGGGCACACAGCGGCTCTCTAAATGCAACATGGTGTCCGCTAACAAATTTAATGCAAAATTGGCTCAAATTGTTAGCGACACCATGTTGCGTTTGGAGAGCCGCTGTGTGCCCAAACATTGGAGCTCCCCCACAAGTGACCCCATTTTGGAAACTAGACCCCCCAAGGCACCTATCTAGATGCATCGTGAGCACTTGGAACCCCCAGGTGCTTCACAAATTGATTCGTAACAATGAAAAAGTGAAAAAAAAAACACTTTTTCATTTTTATGAATCAATTTGTGAAGCACCTGGGGGTTCCAACTGCTCACTATGCATCTAGATAGGTGCCTTGGGGGGTCTAGTTTCCAAAATGGGGTCACTTGTGGGGGAGCTCCAATGTTTGGGCACACAGGGACTCTCTAAATGCAACATGGTATCCGCTAACAAATTGAATGGAAAATCGGCTCAAATTGTTAGCGGACACCACATTGCGTTTGGAGAGCCCCTCTGTGCCCAAACTTTGGAGCTCCCCCACAAGTGACCCCATTTTGGAAACTAGACCCCCCAAGGCACCTTTCTAGATGCATAGTGAGCACTTGGAACCCCCAGGTGCTTCACAAATTGATTCGTAATAATGAAAAAGTGAAAAAAAAAACACTTTTTCATTTTTACGAATCAATTTGTGAAGCACCTAGGGGTTCCAAGTGCTCACTATGCATCTAGATAGGTGCCTTGGGGGGTCTAGTTTCCAAAATGGGGTCACTTGTGGGGGAGCTCCAATGTTTGGGCACACAGGGACTCTCTAAATGCAACATGGTATCCGCTAACAAATTGAATGGAAAATCGGCTCAAATTGTTAGCGGACGCCACATTGCGTTTGGAGAGCCCCTCTGTGCCCAAACTTTGGAGCTCCCCCACAAGTGACCCCATTTTGGAAACTAGACCCCCCAAGGCACCTTTCTAGATGCATAGTGAGCACTTGGAACCCCCAGGTGCTTCACAAATTGATTCGTAACAATGAAAAAGTGAAAAAAAAAAACACTTTTTCATTTTTATGAATCAATTTGTGAAGCACCTGGGGTTCCAAGTGCTCACTATGCATCTAGATAGGTGCCTTGGGGGGTCTAGTTTCCAAAATGGGGTCACTTGTGGGGGAGCTCCAATGTTTGGGCACACAGGGACTCTCCAAATGCAACATGATATCCGCTAACAATTTGAGCCAACAATTTGTTAGCGGATATCATGTTGCATTTGGAGAGTCCCTGTGTGCCCAAACATTGGAGCTCCCCCACAAGTGACCCCATTTTGGAAACTAGACCCCCCAAGGCACCTATCTAGATTCATAGTGAGCACTTGGAACCCCAGGTGCTTCACAAATTGATTCATAAAAATGAAAAAGTGTTTTTTTTTTCACTTTTTCATTTTTACGAATCAATTTGTGAAGCACCTGGGGGTTCCAAGTGCTCACTATGCATCTAGATAGGTGCCTTGGGGGGTCTAGTTTCCAAAATGGGGTCACTTGTGGGGGAGCTCCAAAGTTTGGGCACACAGGGACTCTCCAAATGCAACATGATATCCGCTAACAATTTGAGCCAACAATTTGTTAGCGGATATCATGTTGCATTTGGAGAGTCCCTGTGTGCCCAAACATTGGAGCTCCCCTACAAGTGACCCCATTTTGGAAACTAGACCCCCCAAGGCACCTATCTAGATTCATAGTGAGCACTTGGAACCCCAGGTGCTTCACAAATTGATTCATAAAAATGAAAAAGTGTTTTTTTTTTCACTTTTTCATTTTTACGAATCAATTTGTGAAGCACCTGGGGGTTCCAAGTGCTCACTATGCATCTAGATAGGTGCCTTCGGGGGTCTAGTTTCCAAAATGGGGTCACTTGTGGGGGAGCTCCAATGTTTGGGCACACAGGGGCTCTCCAAACGCAACATGGCGTCCGCTAACAATTTGAGCCGATTTTCCATTCAATTTGTTAGCGGACACCATGTCGCGTTTGGAGAGCCCGTGATGTGCCTAAACAGTGGAGCTCCCCCACAAGTGTCCCCATTTTGGAAACTATACCCCTCAAGGATTTTATTAAGGTGTATAGTGAACATTTTGAACCCAGAGGTACGGCACATTATTTGTTTACATTAGGTCATCATATTGAATAAGTTGTCATTATTCTTGAGCGCAAGTGCTCGCTACTTAAGTTTGCATCGGGTACTCAGGTATGCACCATGTACAGCGTGTGCTCGAGTGACATGCTCGAGTCCCTGCTCCGCATGTTTCACGGTTATTAGACACCCAAAAAAAAACATGCGGGGATCGCTCGTGCATGGCAGGCAATTCCCGTAAAGTTTTTTGGCCGCGAAGCATATGGGGCAGAGACTCGAGCATGTCACTCAAATACCCACGATACTCAATGCATACCAGAGCACCCGATGCAAACTCAAGTAGCGAGCACTTGCTCTCAACACTAGTCGCCATATCGTCATCTTTTTTTCTTACTTTTGAAAAAAATCCCAACCCCAGCCCTAACCCTAGCACAACCCTAGCCCCAGCACAACCCTAGCCCCAGCACAACCCTAGCCCCAGCACAACCCTAGCCCCAGCACAACCCTAGCCCCAGCACAACCCTAGCCCCAAACCCAGCCCTAACCCTAGCCCAATCCTAACCCAAGAGTTTATTTTTGACGCCGTTCCTTGTGCGGTATAAGTGATTAGACGACTTTATTCTTCGGGTCGGTGTGATTACAGCAATGCCAGAATCATATGGGGTTTTTATGACTGACAGCTGTCACACACTAAAAGACGCATTTTTTGTAAAATCTAATTTTTGCATCGCCATATTTTGAGAGCTATAATTTTTCAAGATTTTGGCAGACAGTCATGTGACGGCTCGTTTTTTGCGGGATGACTTGACGTTGTTATTGGTGCCATTTTCAGGCACGTGACATTTTTTGATCGCTTTCTATTCCGATTTTTGGGAGGCAGAATAAACAAAAACCAACAATTCAGGAATTGTTTTTTTTTATTTTTTTATTCTGTTCCGCGTGTGGTAAAATTGATGAGGTAGCTTTATTCTTCGGGTCAGTACGTTTACAGCGGTACCACATTTGTATCATTTTTCTATGTTTTGGCGCTTATACACAATAAAAGCTATTTTATAGAAAAAAATATTTTTTAGTATCGCTTTATTCTGAGAGCTATAACTTTTTTATTTTTCGGCTGATGGAGCTGTATGGTGGCTTGTTTTTTGCGGGACGAGATGTCGTTTTCAGCGGTATCATTTTAATTTATATGCGTCATTTTGATCGCGTGTTATTCCACTTTTTGTTTGGCGGTATGGTGATAAAGCATTGTTTTTTGCTTCGTTTTTTTTTTTTACCGTGTTCACTGAAGGGGTTAACTAGTGGGACAGTTTTATAGGTCAGGTTGTTCCGGACGCGGCGATACCAAATATGTGTACTTTTATTGTTTTTTTTTTATTTTTTTTATAATAATATTTATTGATGGGTACATTATATTTTTATTTTTGGTGTATTATTTTTTTTATTTTTTTATAATATTTTTGCACATTTTTTTTTTTTTTTCCACTTTCACACAGTTTATACACTTTATTACTTTGTCCCACTCTGGGACTTTCACTTTTTTTTTTCTGATCGCCTGCATGGCACAGGAATGGAGCACCATCCCTATGCCATGAAGGCTGTCAGAAGTGCACAGTGTGAAGATTGCTTGGAGATGCACTGCGCATGTCCAAGCAATCTTCCTGCTCTCTGGTGACCCGGATGTTGTCATGACGACATCGGGTCGTGATGGCAACACCCGGGAAGCCTTTGCAGACTGCGCTGGAAGCCGGAAGAGGAGGTGAGTATCGCCGATCACCTCCCCTTGCCCCCGCAATGCCGCGATCGACTTCAATCGACTTCGATCGCAGCATCGCGGGGGTTAATGTGCTGGGAGCGGTGCAGGACCGCTCCCTGCACATAGTACCGGGTGTCAGCTGTGACAATCAGCTGACACCCGGCGGCGATCGCGCCCGCACAGCCTGTGTGCGGGCGCGATCGCCATGACGTACTAATACGGGTCTGGGTATTAAGTCCCAGGGCACAGACGCGTATTAGTACGTCAGATGTCAGTAAGGGGTTAAGAGGCTCCTCTGTCCTCCACTCATTACCTGTAGTACTGGCACCTGTTTGAACTTGTTAGCATTATAAAAGACACCTGCCTGCAACCTCAAACAGTCACACTCCAAACTTCACCATGGAGAAGACCAAAGAGCTGTCGAAGGACACCAGAAACAAAATTGTAGCCCTGCACCAGGCTGGGAAGACTGAATCTGCAATAGGCAAGCAGCTTGGTGTGAAGAAATCAACTGTGGGAGCAATAATTAGAAAATGGAAGACATACAAGACCACTGATAATCTCCCTCGATCTGGGGCTCCACACAAGATATCACCCCGTGGGGTCAAAATGATCTCAAGAACGGTGACCAAAAATCCCAGAACCACACGGGGGGACCTAGTGAATGACCTGCAGAGAGCTGGGACCAACGTTACACAGGCTACAATCAGTAAGACACTACGCCGCCAGGGACTCAGATCCTGCAGTGCTAGACGTGTCCCCCTGCTTAAGCCATTACATATCCGGGCCCGTCTGAAGTTTGCTAGAGAGTATTTGGATGATCCAGAAGAGTATTGGGAGAATGTCATATGGTCAGATGAAACCAAAGTAGAACTGTTTAGTAGAAACACAACTCGTTGTGTTTGGAGGAGAAAGAATGGTGAGTTGCATCCAAAGAACACCATACCTACTGTGAAGCATGGGGGTGGCAACATCATACTTTGGGGCTGTTTCTCTGCCAAGGGACAAGGACGACTGATCCGTATAAATGAAAGAATGAATGGGGCCATGTATAGTGAGATTTTGAGTGCAAACCTCCTTCCATCAGCAAAGGCATTGAAGATGAAACGAGGCTGGGTCTTTCAGCATGACAATGATCCCAAGCACACCGCCAGGACAACGAAGGAGTGGCTTCGTTAGAAGCATTTCAAGGTCCTGGAGTGGCCTAGCCAGTCTCCAGATCTAAACCCTATAGAAAACCTTTGAAGGGAGTTGAAAGTCCATGTTGCCCAGCTACAGGCCCAAAACATCACTGCTCTAGAGGAGATCTGCATGGAGGAATGGGCCAACATACCAGAAACAGTGTGTGCCAACCTTGTGAAGACTTACAGAAAATGTTTCACCTCTGTCATTGCCAACAAAGGATATATAACAAAGGATTGAGATGAACTTTTGTAATTGACCAAATACTTATTTTCCACCAAAATTTGAAAAAAAAATTTTTTTTTTCCAACTCAGACAATGTGATTTTCAGGATTTGTTTTCTCATTTTGTCTCTCATAGTTGAGGTCTACCTATGATGTCAATTACAGGTCTCTCTCATCTTTTTAAGTGGGAGAACTTGCACAACTGGTGGCTGACTAAATACTTTTTTTCCCCACTGTATGTAATAATACATATTTCTTCTTATATAAAATCAAGTAGTGAAATCGACACTACAGGAATGATTTTTATAGGCGCTAGGTCACCTGTATGATTGTATAAGTTGCTTGATTTGAGTTTTGGGATGACAGACTCGCTCTAACAGCGTCATATATGTCAAGTATGCGTTTAGCTTGGCTCACGAGACCCGCAGTTACATGTGAGGCCAAATTCCTCTGTAATGTGTTTTTTATTCAGCTTTTTTTGTGTGCAGAAAATCCTGTGTGTTTAACAGTTAAAGGGGATGTTCCCTTTCAGATAATGATCTTCCCAGGGTGCAGGTAAAACATACAGTAACAAACCGTGATGTAGTCACCGTCCCCGGGTCCAGCGGCGAGCCTCCACCTCTGCTCCTAGGGTCTGACATTGGCTGCAGGGCTGACGCCATATTAACAGAGCGGCAGCCTATCAGTGAGCGCAGCGCGGCAGCCTATCAGTGAGAGCAGCGCGGCAGCCTATCAGTGAGAGCAGCGCGGCAGCCTATCAGTGAGAGCAGCGCGGCAGCCTATCAGTGAGAGCAGCGCGGCAGCCTATCAGTGAGCGCAGCGCCTCAGCCAGTGTAAACAGACATCCTCATCGGCGCCACAGCCAACATCAGACACCAAAAACAGTGGTGGAGGTTTGTTATGTTCTAAAAAAAACGCACCGGGGGCAGAATATTTTCTGAAAGGAGACAACCCTTTAATCAGTACGGTCCCTACACAACAACCCTTTACCATGAACACATGAGGAGGATTTATAAAACTGTCTAAAAGAAAATCGGTCTTTCTTGCCCATGGCAACCAATCACAGACCAGCTTTCATTTTGTATTTTGCTCATGAAACATGAAAGTGAGCCGTGATTGGATACTCTGGGCAATAAAGATCGTTTTACCTTGTGAAAGTGTCATAAAACTGCACCATTGTGTCCTCATTTATCTAAACGATAAACTGCATTGGCCACAGGAACCAATCAGAGCTCAGTTTTCATTTAAAAAAACAAAACAAAAAAACAACTGTGGTAAAATGAAAGCTGCACTATGATTGGTTGCTATAGGCAGCAAAGACAGTTTCTTCTTTAAGTCAGTCCTATAAGGCTTTATAAGCGCCACTAATGCCCCAAACTAAAGCTCTAAACATAGGAAACACAATTATTCAATCTAGGTCATGTGAACTCTTCTCCTACGGCGTCTCACAGAACATTCAAGCCTTATTTTTTTTTTAATAATTTTGTATTATTGTCCTTGTGCAAAGCAATGGTCTCTTTCCTTAAAGGGGATGCCCACTATTTGCACAACCCCATCTTAAATGCTCGAATTCACTGAGTAAATTAAGAAAAGCTTATTCACATCCAGGTTCGTCGCCATGTTATGTCATGTAAGTGCTGCGAACAATCAGAGGCCGCTGATCTGCTGCTGCCCATCAATATTCTGTCAGAGTGGCAGCGCTAACATGACATAAGGCGCCGGTGCAGGAGGACAGTATAATTAGAAAACTCAGGCATTCATGAAGGGGATGTCCAAGTAGTCGACAAACACTTTAACTTTTTTTTGACCAGTGTTGGCTTACTGTACGCCTGGTTCACATGAGCGTATTTCATGGTCCATATATTGACCGCAATGCCCGGTCTGGCGGGGGTCTCCCTACGCCAACTTACAGCTGCATATGTGTGTATAAGGCAGTCAGTTTGGGTATGCAGTCTGTATATGGACTGTGAAAAACGCTAGTGTGAACCCGGCTTTAGTAATAGTTCCAACGCCAGTCAATAAACCAGGTACTTGATGCGTTTTATTTCAAGCACATCTGGTGCAACTTTACACGTTTTTGAGTAGTTGAATCCATTGAGCTTGGGTAACATCTGATTTACAAATGTGCCAATTGGGTATTTCTTTTTTTTAATGCAGTGTAAACTGACCTGTGGTGCGTTTTTGAAATCTGCAACATGTCAATTTCTCTTGTGGGTATTATGAATTTTTACGTGTACATTTCCCCGATAAGCGTATGTTCAGACAGGGCGTTTTTGGTGCGTTTTTTTTAAAGCAAATTTTCAGCAGCGTTTTACAGTAACCGGAAAGTCTATGAGATTTCAGAAATCTCATGCACACAGCTTGTTTTTTTGTTTTCCTGACTGTTTTGTCAAAGAGCGGCATTTTTGCAGAATGCAGCATGTCACTTCTTTCAGCGTTTTTCACGTAGTTGAAAAAAACGCAGGTATCAGGTTTTGCTGCGTCTTTTGTGCCAAAACCTGAGGCCGTAGAATTAGGTAATTTTTTTTTTTTACCAAACTTTATCAGCACGCACAAGAGACAAATGGACAGTGACAAAAATGCTGCAAAAAAGCACAGCAAAAACCAAGAAAAAAACTGCTTTTTGAGGCAGAAACTTTACTGCCAAGAGAGGTTTTGCTGCAGAAAAAAAGTGCACCAAGAACGCCCTGTGTGAACATATCCTAAAATTGCATTACATGCAGAAAAACAGCAGGTAAAAAAGGCAAATGCATCTCTAGTGCATTTCTGCTGCAGAATCGCACTAAAAACGCATGTAATTTGCACAGGACTGTATCAATATACTTTTTCCAAAGCGAAATACCAGGAAGCGTACAAAAAAGCAGCTTTATTTAAAAGCATGACATAACAAAAAGAGACAAAAACAGCAGCGTCAAAAACAAGATAAAAACGGCTGTAAAAAAAAAAACAACCAAATAACCGAATTAACATAATAGGTGCTAATCATGCTATCTTCACACACAGCATTTTTACAGCGTTTTTTGACGTTTTTTTTCTGTAAAAAAAGAAGCTTCATTTTATAGTACCAGCAAAAGCTACAATATTTTAGAAATCTCCTGGACACACTTGTTTTTCCTGAATGAGTTTGAAAACTGCAGCATGTCAATTTTTCAGCATTTTTTTTTCACCCATAGAAAGTAATGAGAAAGTGCAAAAGTGCTGCAAAAAATGCAACAATCGGGTTTTGCTACATTTTTGCAGCCTTGATTTGGTGAATAAAACTAACTTTATTAACAAATAACACATATAATCAGCACCCAAAAAAAAGCAGCAAAAACGTAACAAAACAGGTAGCACAGCGGCAGTCTAACCTGCGTTTTGAAAGCAGCTGCAAATATGCGGTGCATGAACATAGCCTTAGAGACTCTATTCAGAGAATACTATAATTCTGACACTGGAGTATTCAGTAAAAATGCCATTTTGTGGAGAATTTGGAGAAACCGATTGTTAGATTAGTTGTGTTGAGCTATTTGAATTATTCTTGTTTGATTGGTTTTATTGCAAATGGCAGAAAGTTTGTAAATTTTACTAATGCAAATTGTCTCTTCAGAGAGGAAGAGGACTAGATCTCTAGCGCCACCTATTGGAAGTGACGATCCTAAAAGTCAATATCGACCCTTTAAAGAGCCTTGCCACATGACTTAGGATAAAAAAAAGCCAAACCAAAATCTCAATTTACAGACACTGTGTTTCGTGGTATTTCCTCTCGTCAGTGCAAAGATCTCATACTTTGCACTGATGAGGGGCAATACCCCGAAACACCATGTCTGCAAATTTAGATTTTGGTTTGGCTTTTATCCTAAGTCATGTGGCAAGGCTCGTTAAAGGGTCGATAATGACTTTTAGGATGGTCATTTCCTGTAGGTGGCGCTAGAGTGTATATTTAATTTCCCAGAGGATCATGCATGGCTTATAAGTCTCCTCACTCTGAGATACCAGGCCTGGCTCGTCACTCTCCACAAGGAGAAACCCTTGGATTCTAAATTTTACTAATATACCTAATTTGCAATGGTGGTTGAATAATTTCGCCTGCACCTGTATCCTACCAGAATAGAATAATTCATTCCCAGTCATTCTTCTGTAGCTAACTCTCACACAGTTAAATCAGCAAATCTGGAAAACTTCCTCCTAGATGTGGTAAAGCCTGTGAATATCTCGAGTCATTACCATCTCAGTTTCTACTTACACTCTGGCCTCGTGACATGTCCCACGGTGCAGTTCCTCTTCTTATAGACCGTCAGACGCCCCACGGACAAGACTGACATCTTGGAACTGTAACATATATACAAAAAAAATACTCTGAAGTATGTAGAAGTTAAAAAAAAACTCTAGGGTAATAAAAAAAATGCAATTTGTTGGAAACTTACAGTTTGATGCACAGGAGAGCTACAGGTCCCACAATCCGCGGCTGGTTAACAAACAGATACGAAGAGGCAAACACAGAGCAGAGACAGGGCAGCGCAGGCTCAGGGTTAGGTGTAGCAGTTTGCACCCGGAATTAAAGATGAAAAATTAAGCAGGTGTGGCCTTCTTTTTCCATCCCTTTACCAGCAGTCATACAGAAGGCCTCTTCAAGCAGTCAGTAGCAGTGTAGCTACCCCTCCTCTTCGCGAGAACGGAAACAGATTATCCAAAGTCAATTGAATCATTTTGCACGATTTGTTGGCGCTCCACGCAGGCAGACATGCAATATTAATAGTCATTAACCAGTTAGTCCAACAAACGCTGATCTGTATTACCGTGTTAGCACATAAATGAAAACCCCGCACACTGAGCGAAGTCGCTGCTGGAGATCGTGTCTGCGCGACGCGTTTCAAAAATGATAAGTTCAGACTTTAATAAGGGTACAGAGTATACGCATTAGTTCAATCTATATAATCCAGAAAAGCAGAGCAGAAAGGTTAATAAAAAGGAACATTTTAATGCTTTTTTTTTTTACTTGCACATTCTAGATGTTTATTCTGCCCACGACACACTTGCCGCACATAAAATCTAGATTTTTTTTTTTTGTCCTTTATGGTTATACAATAGCCGTCAATCTTTCGAGAAAATGAAATGTTTAACTCTAGGAAAAAAAAAAAAAAAAAAAAAAACCTCGGAAAAGGCTGATGTCTTCCTCAGCAATAAATGGATCTGCCACTTACAAAGAAATGAACAATCTCTTAAATGTAGTGCAAACTACTCTTTAGAAATGACAGCTGTTATCAGCCGCGGAAACGAAAATCATTCATTGGTAATTGCTTTCCCCAGATAACACCGTGACATTGAAAATACAGCAGTTTCACCAGTAGAATATTAGTATGCGGGACATATTTCAGGAATATATAAACATGTTCATACTGTGCCTCCTGGTTCATGAATGAAATACTAAAAATGATATCATCATGTGATTGATTTTTAACAAGACTTCACAAGAGGGGTAAATTCAGGCATATTTCAGGACCAGAATTATTATAGCTGACCACTTTTCCATTTGCTTTTTCTTAGAGGGGGCCTGTAGTTCACCGTCCATTATTTACCCACCGATGCAGAAAGCTGCTTTAACTAATGGATTATCCTGTGGAGGAAGCAATGAGTCAATGCAATGCACTGACGGCCCATTCATTTCAATAAACGGTGTGTAATGCTTCATCTCTCTGAACACCTGGAGGCGTTTTTGCACCTACTACACTCGTAGCAGGACCTGACACATACTTTTGATGTTCAGTGTAAGGGACTCAAGCAGACGTCTGAGGATCTTGGTCTGATCTCAGACAGCAATGCACCAACCTGACAGCTTAATATATATCTATGAGACTGTCACACTGGGGTTGGGAGACCTCCTGTCAGCCAGTGCATTAGAGGTCCATGCTCGGACTGATTTGCACAGACGTCTGCATGAGACTTCGTCTCAAATCCACCTAAATGGCTCTGGCTCTACTGGAGGGTCCTATGTGGGGGGACCCCACGATATCACATCCACGTGCTTTAATACGACATTCCGGGTTCTGCACTTATGAACTACGATTGGCAAGAAGAGAGAACAAAAAGAGTAACTCTGTTACTACAAGTGATGAATCAACCATAAAAAAGGTGATCAGTGAAGTCTGACTGCTGTGATTTCCACTGATTGCCAGAATGGGGGACCTATGTATTCCATTTAAAGTGCTACTCCGGGGTATTATTGTCTATTTCAACACTGGAGTGATATCACTAATGTATATTCCCTGTATGTAGTATAATATTAACCGACCGCAGTCTTCTGCTGTTAATAAAAATAGAAAAATCTATTGATCCATATCAAGGATTAAAATACAAATAGGACATAAATGACAAAAAATAAGAAGAGATGGAGGGGTGTGGGGAGGTAGAAAAAAAAAACCTGCGTTTCGGACTTTCATGTCCTTAGTCATAGATATACCTTAAGCATTTTTTTGTCATAGGTATACCTTACGCATTTTGGACATGCCGGTCTTTAGTCATAGGTATACCTTACGCATTTTGGAGATCCCTGTGTTTAGTCATAGGTATGCCTATGACTAAGGACACGCATATCCGAAACGCATAAGGTTTTGCTTTTCTACCCACCCCCTCCCCCAACTCTTCTCATTTTTTGTCTTTTATATCCTATTTGTATTTTATTGCTTGATATAGATCAGTACATTTTTCTACTTTTATACATATTTTTGTCTAGTGCTGTATTTTCTTTTTTTTCTTGGGGCTCTACGGCTGGAGCTGGTCCAGCTTCTTTTCCGTGAATCGTTCCTGTATTGATGACAACTATAGTGAGCTGATACATTTTTGTTTTTTGTACTATACGCAATACACATTACAGATAACACTCCAGTGATTCAATAAAATAAAAGAAACGGAGTGTTCCTGTAAGGAAGTGATGGTCTCCTACGACCACTGCTGCTCTACTGAGTCTCTATGGCGCTGCTGCAGAGATTTTAGAGCGCAGCTACCTCCAGCTGTCTCACAGAGTATGACTTATGTGGAGGTCTCAGTGATCGAACCCCCCCACTGATCCTGGGGGTAGGTGATAATTTGAAGTAACTGGGGAAAAGATGAAAAAACGCGCAGGCTGGAATACTTCCGTTGCTGCTCTTTACTTTGGTAAATTGTTGTAGTAAAATGTGGGGAAAAAACTGTTCTCCCACATGATGTGAAATACCTTTTTAGGCTTCAGCGCACTCTCGTCAGTTGCAAATGAATCCACAGAATCCCTGGCGTCCACCTCGCTCTCCTCTTTGCTTTCTAATTCATCCTCACAGGACGCGGGTCCATTTTCACAAATTGGAGTTTGGAAATCATCATCGGGTAATGGAGGATAACTGTATTTGAAAGGATCCTTAAACATAAAAAAACATCCTGGCTCAGAAGTCTTGTAGGACATGGTGTGCTCTCAGGGCATTTCACTTTACACAGGCATCACCCGCCAAAGCAAATCAATTAGAAAAATTAACCGGTTCAAGACCACACCATTACCCCCCCATTCATGATCAGGCACACTTTCGGGTTTTTTCATACACGTGGTTTCGTTCTTTTCTCGTTCGGATATTCAAAGTAATTTTTGCATTTTTTTTGTGATATTTGTGGCCTAATTTTTATTTTATTTTCGCAAAGGTCATTTTTTTTCAACAGGCACGGGGGAAAGTAATCGCAGTTTGGATTGGCCTCAAACTTCACACATTGTGCTCCCCATAAAGACATATAACACCTTTGACCTTTGTGGAGCATTTCAACAATGAAATACTTTATCAGATTTTTCCTATACATGGGGCTGACTAGTTCTCCTAAGATCCAGGAGCTCCTGCTCCCTCCCTATACACAAATCAGATGATCACTGGGTCTGAAGGAGAAAACGCTATCAATGCTTCTATTACTGTATTGAGTGCGTATTCAGCACTGTATATAAAGTAATAGAAAAGGCAGATATGGCAATAAACCATCTTTGCCTTTTCGACAGAAGTCCAGCTCTCTGATCCCATGCAGCTGCTATACTCTGCAATGACGTTTTACGACGTCACTGCAGAGTACAATGTGGACCACCTGGACATTTATCGTCTACTAGATGGTGGCCCGATTTTAACGCATCGGGTATTCTAGAATATGTATGCGGCCGACCGGGCGCAATAAGCAGAGCGGTGTTTAAATTTGGCGCCAAAATAGCTAATTGGTCGCGGCTGGCGGCTGTGACCAATCAGCAAAGCGGTGTTAAATTTGGCGCCAATATCGCTGATCAGTGAACCGTATTAGTGAGGACCAGGGAGCGGCGCTGCCTGTGCGGGTACTTCCGGCGGCGCCACTCCCCGGTTCTCCCTTCACACTTGCCGTCGGGAGATCAGCGGCCCTAGCCGCTGATCTCCCGACGGTAGCCGCATGGAGGTCAGCGGCGCTGCCGGTAGGGGTACTTATGCTGCGAGCAGCCGGGAGATGACCGGCTAGCCGCCCATCTCGCCCGTTTAAATTTTCCGCCCATCTCGCTGATTGGTCGCGGCCGGCCACCGCGACCAATCAGCAGAGCGGCGTTTAAATTTGCCGGCCATCTCGCTCATTGGTCGCGGCCGGCCACCGTGACCAATCAGCGTCGTATTAGTGTGGGCCCGGGAGCGGCGCTGCTTGTGCGGCTCTGTATTAGCGAGGACCGGCGCTGCCTGTGCGGCTCCTTCTGCTGCGAGAAGCCGGGAGATGAGCGGCTGCTCGCAGGAGAAGCATCCCGACCGGCGGCGCTGCTCCCCAGTCCTCCGTTCACACTTGCTGTCGGGAGATCAGCGGGCCAAGCCGCTGATCTTCCGATGTTAGCCGCATGGAGGTCAGCGGCGCCGGTCGGGGTAGTTGTGCTGCTAGCGCCGCTCATCTCCCCGCTGCATCGCCGCTGACCTCCGTTCGGCAGATGAGCCGCTAACGGCCGCCATCTTTTTTCAGAAATCCTGCGGCGCTGATTGGTGATTGGCCGCTGCCGGACCAATGAGCGACGCGGGATTCCCAGGACAGACAGACGGGATAAGACGATTATATATATAGATGGGTGGTCCAGAAGTATTTAAAATCCCTAAAAACCTACATGAATAAATTGGTAACGTTTAATTGAATATTGCATAGCAAAAAAAAAAAAGACTATGTGCTTTTTAGCATTTACTGGGCAGTTTGAATTGACAGGTGAAATAGTAACATTCATCACTCAGTTAAAGTATCCAGGAAGGATAACAGAGGAACATCACAAAGTAGAATTATAACAAAATATTTCCCATAATTGTTTTTTTTAATTATAAATTGACCTGTTAGGGAAGGGGACGGGTCATTTTTAAATCGTTACGATGTTTAAAAATTAACCAAACAACTTTTAGTAAATGGTTAAAGGGGATATCCCTCCAACAAGATTTATCACTGATCCATACGACAGGTGAAAAATAAATGTATGGCTGGTGAGGGTCCAACAGCTTAGACGCCCACTGATCCCAGAAAAGGAGACCCAAAGTCTGTTTAAATGGAGAGGGAGTGTGTTTGAGCAATCACCACTCCACTCACTTATAAGGGAGCAGGAAGGTGCGTGTATGACCACGGCACCCACAGACAACGAATTGAGACGCGAACTACCATCCATTTACATGGGAGATACAGGACACTAATTCTTCTGATTAAGGGGATCTCAGTTGTTGGACTCCTATTGATCAGTGCACTTTTTAACTTTTCACGCGCCATAAAACTTATCACATATGTAAAAAAAAAAAAAGTCTTATGAAAAGCCTATAACACAAGCGATATGTGCTTAGTCTAGCAGAATAAGGAGCCTTATTATTTCACCGGCTCTATGATTACTAAATCACCAACGTTGATTTAGTGTGGATGACAGGAGCTAGATTCGGAGACATGTATATCCTGACAGGTAAGGAAACACACAGCCTAACAATCCACACAAGAAGCCGCTGTGTGAGAAGTCATCCGGGATGTCAATGCTTTACATACTCCTTAATAAACTAAATTACCACCTTGTAAGCAAGGATTCTCGCAGAACTTACAGTTCCTCCCATGTGTGGCAGTAAGTATTCTGCGCTGATGTAGTCCTGAACTTCGTTTCTGTTCACAAATTTCAGCATGTTGATCGCTTCTGGACCAAGCCAGCCCTTCACAATTTTAAAAGCAGCTAACAGTAAAAAAAATATAAAAGAAACATTTTCATATCCATACAAATGCAATTATGTCTGAAAATATCTTAATAAAAATATGCAGTCATAGCAACTTGCACCCATTCACACTTTCTTTATTTTGTTAGAATGCGCTTGTCCATCTTTACTATTGGAGGTAGCGAGTCTCTCCATATTTGGCTACTCCCATCAAGGTACACCTTGTCGTGGCTAGTGGGCACACATGAATTGGCCAATTTATGCGCCAAGTACCTTCATTTTAAAATTATATTCTATATAGCAGTAATGCAATCCATATATTCTAGGTTTGCAAACATCTCAATGTATACAGAATGCTGCTGCATGCTTTAGTTTGTAATAAAAAAAAATAAAAAAATGCCCCATATGAAAAAAAAAAAAATCTAACAACCAGATAGGGTTCCATCACTGGATTCTTCACTTCATTGACTCATGCCATATAGGTATGTTTTTTCCCTTCTTTTGAATGATAGTAGACTGGTGTACTTTCAAAAAGGAAATGCAAAAACCTGGAACTTTAGGAAAGTTGATTTCAACAAATTAAGGGAAGAGCTTAATCGTGTAGACTGGGACCATGTCATGGTAACTGGGGATACCGAACGTAAATGGGGCATGTTTAAAGAAATACTACTAGAATCCAGTAGAAAATTTATAACCTCTGGTAATAAAATGTGCAGAAATAAAAAGAAATCATTATGGCTAAATAAGACATTACAAAGTTTAATAAGACAAAAACAAAGGGCATTCAAAATCTTGAAGGCCAAGAATACAGAAATAGCATTTCAGGAGTATAAAGACCTAAATAAGAAATGTAAAAAAGAAATCAAGCTAGAAAAGCTATCTACAGAGAAACAAATCGCTAGTGACATTAAAATAAATCCCCAAATTATTTATAACTACATCAATGCCAAAAAGAAAAAAACAGGTGGTATCGGCCCCTTAAAAGACGATAATAACAAGATAATTATAGAGGACAAAGAAAAGGCTGAGATATTAAACAGGCGTTTTTCATCCATGTTCACCAACGAACCGTCTGTTCCAGAGATCTTTCAACAGGGCAAAAATCAAAAGTTCACCACCTGATATAACTAGTTTAAACACAAAAAGAATTACGACTGCGTCTTTAAAATTAAACATTGACAAATCCCCCGGCCCAGATGGTATTCATCCACGGATACTGAGGGAATTAAGCTCAGTAATTGACAAACCGCTGAATATCATTTTCGTAGACTCTCTGGTAACAGCGGTAGTGCCACAGGATTGGAGGATAGCCAATATGGTACTGATATTTAAGAAAGGTAAGAAGGTGGATCCAGGTAACTACCGTCCAGTAAGTCTGATATCGGTAGTGTGCAAAGTTTTTGAGGGCATCGTAAGAGATGACCTGCAGAGTTATATCGCAGAGAATAACATAATAAATGACAACCAGCACGGATTCATGAAAAATAGGTCGTGTCTAACCAACATGTTGGGGTTCTATGAGGAGGTAAGTGCAAATCTGGATTTTGGTAATGCGGCTGATGTGATTTATTTGGACTTTGCAAAGTCAAAGATAAAGACATAGCAGCCTTATACTGACGCTACAGAAGCAAGGACTTGGGGGAACTATATGCAGATGGGTAAGGAATTGGCTAAATGATCGGAAGCAAAGAGTCACTATAAATGGTACGTTCTCTAAATGGGGCATAGTCAGCAGTGGGGGCCGCAGGGATCTGTGCAAGGACCGATTCTTTTTAACCTCTTTATTAATGACCTTGGGGATGAGATTGAGAGTAAAGTGTCAGTCTTTTCTGATGACACAAACTATGTAGGATATTAAAATCTGATCTTGACATTACGATATTGCAGAATGATCTGGATAAGATGACTGAATGGGCAAACACTTGGCATATGAGATTTAATGTAGATAAATGCAGAGTAATGCACCTAGGACGGAGTAATCCTATTGCTGCATATACATTAAATGGGAGTATACTCGGGATTACAGAACAGGAGAAGGACTTGGGTATTCTGGTTACAAGTAAGCTGAGCAGCAGTACTCAATGTCAAGCAGCAGCTGCAAAAGCAAGCAAGATTTTAGGATGTATAAAAAGAGAAATAAAATCCCACGATCCCAATGTACTGTTGCCCCTTTATAAATCACTGGTGAGGCTACATCTGGAATATGGGATCCAGTTTTGGGCTCCACATTTTAAAAATGATATTCATAAATTAGAGTCAGTTCAAAGGCCGCAACTAGATTATTACAAGGGATGGAAGGCCTGTCATATGATGAGAGGTTGAAAAAGCTGAGCTTGTTTAGCTTAGAAAAACGACGCCTCAGAGGGGATCTCATTTACATGTATAAATATATGTGTGGTCAATACAAAGGACTAGCACATGACTTATTCCTTCCAATGATCATACTAAGGACCAAGGGGCACTCATTACGGGTGGAAGAAAGGCGATTCGGCACCTACACAGGAAAGGGTTCTTTACAGTCAGAGCAGTCGGGCTCTGGAATGTCCTACCACAAGAGGTAGTGTGGCACCCCAGGGGTCTGGTTTCCACAGTAACGGCAATGTTATGTCTGAGAGCAGGTGGGAGGTCTCTTGGTCAGGGATCCTGTGCATGCCACACCTCCTGCCCAGTCCTGGGAGGGGAAGAACTTCCCCTATATAAACCTAGGGCTGAGGCAGGGTTAGTGAGTAGAGAAGAAGTAGAGACAGAGAAGAGAAGCAGATATAGGAAAGAACATCAGGAGCTCTGTGGGAGCAGTGCTACAAGGAGTCAGGGGCTGGCAGCTGCAGAGCTCGCCCTGACTGAGAAGTTATCACCGGACCCGGAGTCCGAGGCTGTGGGGACTAACTCCTATCCAGTAGCAGAAACCGACCGGCAGGGGATTGCAGGTCCTCTGGCCCAGAAACCCGAAGGCACGGTCACACGCGTGGGACCAGCACCGCCGTCGTGGAGCGGAAGCTACTAGAAGGCCCCGAGTCACCGGCCATACGGGTGAGCACCATACGGTACACTCAGGGACGTGGGCTACTTATACCCGCTTCTAGCAAGGTAGCCAGAAGAGTATCGTTAGTTTGGGAGGCCTACAACTCCGCCTGGCCAGGGGAGATCCCATCTGCTCAAGGACTGACCAGGCCCCAATCGCTAGCCAGTACTCCGGGAGGGTCTATCGTTGTCACCAGTAAAGACCCTGAACTACACCGTACCGTCTCTGAGTGGTTCCTGCTACCCCCATCATCCACGTCGGCTGCCCTGAGGCCATACCCCTCCCGTTGGGGGTTATACTATCACGCTGCACAATCCTACCAACGGCCTCAGCGGTCTGCCCTGCAGCAGCAGCTCCTTAGCTGTACTCAACGGGTGGCGTAGTCGTCCAACATCTACCGCTAATACAGCGCCACTTAGTCTGACTCCCTGGGCACGGACCGGATCACCGCCACGAGACTACAACCCTCAAGAGATCCGGCTCCGGGTAAGCTCCCGCATGCGCAACGCAGCGCGACACAGGCCCAGGGGCGCGTCAACTTTTGGCGTAGTCGGCAGGATTTCGTGCCCGCAACCACCGGGTACTGCGTGCCTGAAAAAGACTGTTCAAACTTACCTGTGGTGAAGATTCCCGCCATCCGGCGCCATCTTCCGCTTCCTTCCCGCCATCGGTGGAGTTTTCCCGCCATCCGGCGCCATCTTCGGCCTTCTTCCCGCCATACGTGGAGTTTTCCCGCCATTGGACGCCATCTTGAGGACGCCGCGCGGGAAGAAGAGGGGCGTGGACTCCGAAAGCGCGCGAGAACTGAAGCCCCGCCTCACGTCCGGACGTTGCGTAAGGTCCTGGAAGGAGCCCAGCAGACGCCGACGTCACAGGAGCGCGACGGAAGGTCCTCAACCCTGACGATCCACTGCGGAGCCGCGGCCTACGGAAGAGGATCATCGCAAGGTAGGCCACGGTCCACTAGGGGGGAGAAGGATGTCGGATACGGAGGAGAGCTTCACCGCTTCAATCCCCGCCAGCGCCACCGCTGTTGCGGTCATGCCTTTCACCATGCCCTATATCCCGGGGGCAGCCTGGCTACCCCAGTACTCAGGGGAGTCACATACCCTGCATGACTTTAGAGAAAAGCTGGATAGCCTCTTCCAGGTGTACCCCCTCACAGAGGAGCAAAAAGTGAGCATCCTGGTGGCCCAATTAACCGGAGCAGCCCAAAGGGAGGTAAAGTCCTGGCCACCTGGGGGGAGGACTGTCGCAGGGATACTAACCCGGCTGAGGGACACCTTTGATACCCGCACCTCAGCCGAGATCAAGCTTAGATTCTACGGGTGCAAACAGCGGGCACATGAGGGACTATGCCCTGAACCTACAAGAGGCCCTGAGAGCCATTAAGCAGACCGACCCTGACGGCGTGGGAGACGAGGACAGGCTGTTGACTGAACAATTTATAGAGGGTTTATATTGCAATGCCCACCGAACCCAGTTGCGGGCAATGGCCTTACAGGACCCTCATCTGGGATTTGCACAGTTCAAGGACAGAGCCATCCGGGTGCTTCGAGAACCGGCACCAGGTGGCGTTGTGACCCCCAGACGCCCCACTACCACTTACCACCAGGAGGCGGCGCCCTTATCGGCAGGGCCTGTGGGAGCTGATGCGCAGGCTTTGAACAATGACCCGGCTCCAGACCTGCACCATCAGGTCCAAGAGCTAGCTAAAAGCGTTGCTGCGCTAACCCGAACTGTGCAGTCTTTACAGGTTTCCACTCCAGGGAAGATCCAGCTGGCATCCGGACCGGAGGACATCCCGTGGCGTCGACCAAGGAGGACCCCACCGGCCAGAGGAAGACCCAGCGACCGATACAACGAGGACGGACGACCCATCTGCCGCCGCTGCAATCAACCCGGACATATGGCAAGGTACTGTCCTTTAAACTGGCACAACCTGGGGTAGAGGGCCAACCCCCAGGAAAAAGATCACCAGGCCCATCGAACTGGTGCGACAAATATGTGGGAGGACGTCCAGTCTTACCCGTGGTACTGGATGGCATTCCTATGAGTGCCCTACTGGACACCGGGTCACAGGTCACCACCATCCCGTACGTGCTCTTCAAGCAGTACTGGAATGACTCGGATATAACCCGCTACCCTGACGACGACTTGAGTATCATCGCCAGCAATGGTCAGCCCGTGCCACAGATTGGATTTAAAGAGGTGACCATTAAAATCGGTAGAGTCGAACTGGCAGCACAGGGACTGATCATTGTAGACATTGACAAACACGAGAGTCACCCAAAGAGAACTCTAGGAACTAATGTAATTGAAAATTGTCTTGCAGAGGTGATTTTCCTTTTACAGCAGGTTGCCAAGAACGCCAGCTCCGGCCAGCAGCGAGTGCTCCAGAAAGAGATCCGGGCACTGATGCGACGGCAACAGCTAGAACTCTCCGGTGGTGAGATTGGTAGCGTGCGAATGTGTGACCCTTTCCCTATTGCCATGCCCCCGAAAAGTGAAATGATGATTTGGTGCCGGGCAGCTATTGGTCTGAGAGGTAGAGATTACCAGGCAATGGTAGAACCAGTTTACTCAGACAGTAGGCCCACCATTTTGACAGCACGGGGGGTGGTCAATGTACGCCATGGGAGGGTGCCCGTTCGCATAATAAATATCGGGAAGAGGGAAATGTACCTGCCCCGGTATGCCACGCTAGCCAAATTGTATACCATCAATCAAGATTCCATACAGTCCGTAGAACCCTTGCCTCCATCTTCCCCTGAGGAAGGTAACGGCTCTCAGAAAACAATGGAGGACTGGTGTCAGCAACTACATTTGGGTACTGACTCCACTCCCTCACACCAGAAACAGGGAGTCTATCGGGTGGTGCAAGAGTACGAGAGAGTGTTTAGTAAACACCCGTTAGACTTCGGGCGAGTCAAGGGGGTAGAACACCACATCCCCACGGGAGACCATCCTCCCATAAAAGAGAGGTATCGACCCGTACCCCCTGCACACTACCAACACGCCAAGGGGATGCTTAGAGACATGAAGGAGGCTGGGGTGATCAGGGATAGCTGTAGCCCCTGGGCAGCTCCACTAGTCTTAGTCAAAAAGAAAGACAACACCATGAGGATGTGTGTAGATTACCGGAAAATCAACCGTATCACACACAAGGATGCGTACCCCTTACCAAGGATAGAGGAGTCTTTGGCTGCTTTAAGATCTGCTAACTTCTTCTCTACCTTGGATCTCACTAGTGGGTACTGGCAGGTTCCTGTAGCAGAAGCGGACCGGGAGAAGACCGCATTCACCACCCCGATGGGACTTAGCGAGTTTACCTGCCTGCCGTTCGGACTCTGCAATGCACCAGGAACCTTCCAACGATTAATGGAGTGTTGTCTGGGCCACAGAAACTTTGAGACGGTCCTGTTGTACCTGGACGATGTCATCGTATATTCCAAGACGTATGAGGACCACCTGAAACACCTGGCGGAAGTGTTCGAAGCTCTGGCAAGCTACGGCCTAAAGGTGAAACCCTCCAAGTGTCACCTCCTGAAACCAAAGGTGCAGTACCTGGGACACGTGGTGAGCGCTGATGGAGTGGCTCCCGACCCTGATAAGATCACCGCAATTAAGGAATGGCCAAGTCCCTCCAGTGTAAAGGAAGTGCGGCAGTTCCTCGGGTTGGTAGGCTATTACCGCAGATTCATCCCCGGTTTCACCAAAAAGGCAGCTCCTATGCAGGACCTCCTGATAGGCCAGTCCCGGAAGGCCAAGAACCAGAAGCCACCCTTCAGATGGGAGAAGTTAGAAGAAGAGTCCTTCCGCCAGGTGAAGATGGCCCTCACGGGGGATGAAATCCTGGCGTACCCTGATTACAGCCAGCCCTTTATCCTCTACACCGACGCAAGTAACATCGGGCTAGGAGCCGTGCTGTCCCAGATCCAGCAGGGGAAAGAACGAGTAATCGCTTACGCCAGCCGAAAACTGCGACCCACCGAAAGAAACCCTGAGAATTATAGCTCATTTAAGCTAGAGTTCCTGGCAGTGGTGTGGGCAGTCACCGAACGCTTTAAGCACTACCTCGCTTCTTCCCGGTTCACCGTGTACACGGATAACAACCCGTTGACACACCTGGACACTGCAAGACTCGGTGCCCTAGAGCAGAGATGGATGGCCCGTCTGTCCAACTACGAGTTCACAATCAAATACCGGGCAGGACGCTCCAATACCAACGCGGACGCCCTGTCCAGGATGCCAAACCTACCGGACGTAGGAGAAGATCCAGAGGGACTGGAAGAAGTCGAACTCCCCGCGTTCCACCGTCATGGGACTATCCAGTATTCCCATCGGGTAAGGAGTAAGCAAGCCGCTACGTTTAACCCCTTGCCTCACTACAACTGGGAGGAAACGCAAGACAGTGACCCTGCCGTCCGGCTGGTGAAGGAGATGCTGACTCGGCCAGAGGCTCGCCTTGACCCAGACGCTCCGGAGGAAGCCAAGCAACTGTGGGCTGAGAAGAGTCGACTGTTCCTTTACAAGGGGAAGTTGTGCCGCAGAATGGTTAACTCCCAGACGCATGAACTAATCTGGCAAGTAGTGGTGCCACGGAGAGACGCAGCCATGGTGATGGAAGCATACCACGACGGGGCTGGACACTTCGGATGGAAGAAGCTGGAGTTCCTGCTGCGTGGGCGGTTCCACTGGGTAGGCATGAGGGGAACCATCGAGAGGTGGTGCAGAGACTGTGGCCCGTGCAACCTAAGGAGGAAGGACCGTGCCAGCCAGAAGACTCCCCTGCAGTCCATCGTCACCCGGCAGCCGTTGGAACTGGTAGCCTTGGATCATGTAAAACTGACCCCAAGCAGAAGTGGCTACGTCTACGCGTTAACCATTGTGGATCATTACTCCCGGTTCTTGGTTGTCGTCCCCGTTAAGGACTTAACGGCTCAAACAGCAGCTAGAGCCTTCCAGCAGCACTTCTGCCGTCCACCCGGGTACCCGGACCAAGTGCTGACGGACCAGGGACCTGCCTTTGAAGCGGAGGTCTTCCGGGAATTCTGCAATCTGTATGGCTGCCGGAAGATAAGGACGACACCCTATCATCCGCAAACTAATGGACTTTGTGAGAAAATGAACCAGGTGGTAATGGATCTCCTGAAAACGTTGCCCCTGGAAGAACGCAGTCTGTGGCCTGAGAAGCTGCCCGATCTAGTGGACCTATACAACCACATCCCGGTAGGTTCCACCAACTGTACCCCGGCTTACCTAATGAGGGCGAGACCTGGTAAGTTACCTGTTGACCTGGAAATGGGAGTCCTGACACCCGAGGACACTTCACCAGAAGCAGACTGGGACACAGAGAGGCAGCAGCAGTACCGGAAAGTACAGGAGAGCGTGGAGCGAAGTCTATGTCAGGCTAGGGAAAGACAAGAGAAAACTTACAACCAGTATGCTCCCGCTGTTCCCCTGGTACCCGGAGAGCAGGTCTTGAAGAGGAAAAGACGGCTCCACAAGTTGGACGACCAGTGGGAGAAGGACCCGTACACCGTACTGCCCTCAAGCCACGAGAACCCGAAAGTCTGTACCATCAGTAAAGACGGAGGGGAGACCATAGCCATTGTATCCCGGGATCACCTGAAGAAGTGTCCTGAACAGCTACGGAACCCTGAAGAGGAACAAGAAGACCATCGACCCGTAGAGGAAAGGGAAGATATGGTTAGTACTGTGCTCGGAGACTTCCCTCGGTCCTGGACTCAAGTCAATGGTGCAGTTGTGGTACCCGTCCTCACGTTCCTCCAACCAGCATCCCAAGTGCCTACGGAGCAACAGGTAGAGCTGGAAGAGCAGCCGGTCCAGGAGGCAGAAGACTCCACACAAGCAGAACAGGAGGATCAACCCTCTGCTTATAGTGAGCCTGCCGTACCCCTAGTGAGTCAAAGAGCCGGTAGACAGCTGCCCAGTTTACCCTTGACAGCTCCTACACCCTGTAGTTCAGGGCTAGACAGTCAGCTCCGTAGGTCCACTAGGGCCACTAGAGGCCAGTTACCCGCACGTTGGAGGATTTGAAGTGTATAAATTGTTTTATTTGTGGTTACCTGTTTTTCTTGTTGATTGTGTATAATTATGTGTTTCTAGTTATTTATAGGAGTCCTTGGTGGATTTACCGGGAATCCTTTGTGTATAGTTGGAGCGTAACCCAGGACGGACTAAAGACTGTTAAGGACTCGGGGCAGGACAGACCCCTACCTGGTTACGTCTCCCTGTTTTGGTGAAATGGACACCTTGCTTTTCTTCAAAGACTGCACCCGGTTGCGGACACGCCGTAACCATCTTTATGTGTTTTTCTTATTGTATTATTATTGTTTATACCTTGTTATGTTTTTCTAAAAATATGTTTAGTCCCGGAGTACTAAATTTCACTAGGGGGGAATGTGGCACCCCAGGGGTCTGGTTTCCACAGTAACGGCAATGTTATGTCTGAGAGCAGGTGGGAGGTCTCTTGGTCAGGGATCCTGTGCATGCCACACCTCCTGCCCAGTCCTGGGAGGGGAAGAACTTCCCCTATATAAACCTAGGGCTGAGGCAGGGTTAGTGAGTAGAGAAGAAGTAGAGACAGAGAAGAGAAGCAGATGTAGGAAAGAACATCAGGAGCTCTGTGGGAGCAGTGCTACAAGGAGTCAGGGGCTGGCAGCTGCAGAGCTCGCCCTGACTGAGAAGTTATCACCGGACCCGGAGTCCGAGGCTGTGGGGACTAACTCCTATCCAGCAGCAGAAACCGACCGGCAGGGGATTGCAGGTCCTCTGGCCCAGAAACCCGAAGGCACGGTCACACGCGTGGGACCAGCACCGCCGTCGTGGAGCGGAAGCTACTAGAAGGCCCCGAGTCACCGGCCATACGGGTGAGCACCACACGGTACACTCAGGGACGTGGGCTACTTATACCCGCTTCTAGCAAGGTAGCCAGAAGAGTATCGTTAGTTTGGGAGGCCTACAACTCCGCCTGGCCAGGGGAGATCCCATCTGCTCAAGGACTGACCAGGCCCCAATCGCTAGCCAGTACTCCGGGAGGGTCTATCGTTGTCACCAGTAAAGACCCTGAACTACACCGTACCGTCTCTGAGTGGTTCCTGCTACCCCCATCATCCACGTCGGCTGCCCTGAGGCCATACCCCTCCCGTTGGGGGTTATACTATCACGCTGCACAATCCTACCACCGGCCTCAGCGGTCTGCCCTGCAGCAGCAGCTCCTTAGCTGTACTCAACGGGTGGCGTAGTCGTCCAACATCTACCGCTAATACAGCGCCACTTAGTCTGACTCCCTGGGCACGGACCGGATCACCGCCACGAGACTACAACCCTCAAGAGATCCGGCTCCGGGTAAGCTCCCGCATGCGCAACGCAGCGCGACACAGGCCCAGGGGCGTGTCAGTAGTGATGGCTGACACTATAACAGCTTTCAAAAAAGGGCTGGATGATTTCCTCAATACACATAACATTGTGGGTTACAGTTAAATTAGTGCAAAAATGTACAATTGGGGAAGGAAGGTTGAACTTGATGGACCTAGGTCTTTATTCAACCTATGTTACTAAAAGTATCACAAAATTTTTGTACAACTCCAAGTTTGCGAATTTACAAGCAGTTTAATGCGAAGATTGTATTGAAAACTAATTGGTAAATCTGTCTCAAAGTTCCTAGATGTTAGGTGGCTCAGTGGATAGCACAGTGACTCAGTGGTTAGCACTGCAGCCTTGCAGCACTGGGGTCGTGGGTTCAAATCCCACCAAGAACAACATCTGCAAGGAGTTTGTATGTTCTCCCCGTGTTTTCGTGGGTTTCCTCCGGGTTCTCCGGGTTCCTCCCACACTCCAAAGACATACTGATAGGGAATGTAGATTGTGAGCCCCAATGGGGACAGAGATGACAATATCTGTAAAGTGCTGTGGAATTAATGTCACTATAAAAGTGAATAAAATAAATAAATAACGATAAATCCCTCAGTCTTTCCTTCATTCACATCCTCTTATCTTACGCTGGTTGGAGCTGATGATCTTTTACCAAATGCATCATAACAAATTTTATGTTTTTTGGGAAATCAGTTGCAGCTTCAGAAAAAGTTCTCTTGGCTGGTAAATCTCACCAGGTATCCTGAGGAATGGACAGGAGACGGCAGGACTAAAGAACCAGGATGATGTGTTTTTTAGGAGTGCTGCAAGGTGACCATACTGCTTGTCAGATACAGACACAACTAAGGCCAAGTTCACACAGGCGTTCTGAGTTTTGCTGCTGTGCTATGTGTCTGGAGCGGAACTGATGGCAGGAATGGATCCGCTATATAGCAAACCCCATCGGTGCCAAACAGACCCCACTGATCTAAATGAGAAACGATGGGTTTCCGTTATGGTATTAGTAACTTTATTAGAAAAAAAATAGCATGATAGAAAAGATGTGAACCCAGAAATGTCGGGATACTGCTCTTCATAAAGATTTTATGTTGCACAGGAAAATGATCTTTAAAGGGGGTAAAAGCCTAAGATGGACACTTATCATGAGGACAGGGGTCCGGAGTGTGAGGTGCAGCTCTATCCAAAGCCCGTGGGACTAAGAGACATAGCCGAGCGCATGGCTATCCTCATCAGTGCCAAACTGAACATGCATGACCATAGGGGGACTCGGGACCTCCATCCATGTGATCTGGGGGTACTTGGATCAGTCACACTGATAACTTTCCATCTATGGACAAGTACTTTAGTTAAACTATCAAAATAAAGAGGTTTTCATAAAAAAGATGACTGATTTTTCTTAACAGCAGCACGACTGTCCCACTAATCAGTCCCACTAATCAGTCCCACTAATCACAGGCTTTGTCTGTAATTGCAGCTCATCCCCATGTAAGAGAACAGGACAGAAGGCAGGGAACATCTTCCAGACTACAAATTTATAGGAAGACTTCACCTAGAGGAGCTAATGTATACAGTTTGTATGACGTTATGTACATTACGCCTTTATTAATATGATTATAGTGACATTTTAGTGCAATTTTTTTGCAAGGATCGGAGGCGAGGCACATTTCATCTGCCCTACAGGAGAAGATCCCATTGTATCCCACCCTTCATGAACAGGTATAATAACATGACTATAACTATTCCCAGCCATGTACTCCTGCAGGGCAGACACGGTACACAATAATCGGCTGTCGCTGACTGTAATGGAGAATGAATGCCGTCACTCGTGCAGACTGCAGTCTGGTGTGCAAATAGCCGTCACGTAATATGAATACAAATACTATGAGAAATGACAATATGGCGGCTTGTTGTCACTGACGGACGGATGAGCAAAGTAACTGATTGTTCAATACAGACTTAATCCGGAGTGATTGTATTCTAATTACCATACTATTGATCTAATTATCAAATATTAATAACAATAGGAATAGTTTAATACAACTTTAAAAGGGAATCTGTTACAGCATAATGTAGGGGCAGAGACCCTGATGTGATACTTACAGGGCTGCTTGCTGTAGTTTTGATAAAACATTTTTATATCAGCAGATTATCACTAGAGGACTAGTAAACCTGCTCCCATGTAATCCTCCAAATTCAAGAGCTCTGTATAACCCCGCCCCATCGCTGATTGGCAGCTTTCTGCCTATGCACTGTGTACACAGAAAACTGCCAATCAGTGGTGTGGGTGGGGTTATACAGGGCTCAGCATTCAGAGAACTGCTAAATCTGCAGCAGATAAAGCAGCAAACAGCCCAGTAAGTGACACATCGTGGAAATCAGGGTCCTTGCCCTCAGATTGGGCAGCAAAAAACCTGGTGACAGATTCCCTGTAAAGCACTATTGAAGTCTACAAACAAAACATCACTATTCATTGAATAGGTGATAATTGTTAGATCTTTTCCGGACCTCTAGGACCCCAACTGATGGCCAGAAATGGGAGCTTATGTTCCCAGTTGTCCCAACAGCAAACCTCCACCCAGGAGGAGCTGAGAAAAAAAGAAGCTAGTCAGGGATGTGTCTGCCAGCCTACTCAACGACTATGACCCTGACAAATAAGAGAGCATGGTCACTCCCAGAGGCAAATAATGAGAAGGACCCATACGGATCTCACGAATTATCACCTATCCATCAAACAGACTGGAATACCCCTTTATAAAAGGGAAAAAGGTGCAAACAGGCTTTCTGTACATAATATACATAAGTACATAACATTAGATAAGAAAACTAATAGGCTCACATCTATCAAGAAATAATATAACAATGTAAAATTCCTTTTGATAGATGACATCTATTTAAGAAGAAGATGCTTTGCACACCCGATCGTTGGAGACGAAACGTCCCAGCGGGGATGACCATGCTCCTCTACCCCAGAGCACAACAGTTACAGTAAAATGTACAAAGCATTTTCTAGCAGGTATTTTGTAGATTTTCCCTCTCTGTACGGCGGTGTTCATGGCCTGGCAGTCCTGTCTGCTCGCCCAGCACTGATGTGTTTGAGCACTGCCAGGCAGGAAGGAAAGCGGAACACGGTGCGCACATAGCGCTCAGCTGCCGGTCATACCCAGGACACGCATGACCGGCCACAGTATGAAGAGCGCGGCCTGAAGAAGCTACCGCTCACTTTAATTGCTCATCCCATTGCCTGAGAAATCTGACGGTGGCAGCGCCCACATCTAAGCTTTGTATACTGGGGTAGATTTTATCCTGCAGCGCTGCACTGCGCAACATCCAGCAAAGGGATGAAGCTGCAGATGACCATATTAATATTTACAAGGACTGAGCTTTACAGTATATGAACTATTTTCTCCATTACTGGTTGGGTAATCCACTATGATGACATGCAAGATGGGAAACTGGGTAGTAAGGTAACCGGAAAAAATATCTCTGCCGGACCACCAGAGCATCAAAAATTAACACTTCTACTACAGACAACCAAAGTAGTTGACATTATCGCCAGGGATGGACCACCTCTCCTAGACTACACCATCAAGGATTCAAATATTAACAGGGTGGTCTTTTATATTGATCTACCCTTATTGTGACAGCCGCCCCCCCCCCCCCATAGGCTCTAATCACCTTTCGAATGTTGAAAAGAAGAGTAGACCAATAGTGATGAGCGCAAGTGCTCGTTACTCGAGGGTGCTTGGATGTGCACAGAGTATCGCGGTTGCTTGAGTGACATGCTTGCGTCCCCATGTTTTGCGGCTGTTAGAAAGTCACAAAAAAGGTGGGGATTGCCTGAAAAACACAGGCAATCTTCGCATATTTTGTAGCTGTCTAACAGCCGGGGGGATCCAAACATGTCACTCGAAAACCTGCGATACTCGGTGCATATCCAAGCACCCTCGGCAAACTTGAGTAAGGAGCACTTGCGCTCATCACTATTGACCAACAGTACCCGGTGGTGGCCACTCGACAGTGAGCGGGAGCAGCGATGTTCGGGTCCGTACACTCTTTACATCTGGCTGCCATCCGGGGTGATGACAGCGGATCAGTGCTGGTGCCGCCTGTCGGCACTGATCTTATTTAGACAGATCATTAATACATTGGTAGCAGACAACCCGTTTAGAACTTCTATAAGAAGCGTGGCCTTACCACTTCTATCTAGACCACTGAGGAATCATATAGTAACACTTCCACCATAGACCACCAAGGAAGGGAGGAGGCATTGTCCTAAGCCTTAAGGACATCAAATGTTAACCCTTTGTTCTGTCCTAGACCAACATGGCATAGCCATTACCCTAGACTAATTTGCAATATGAAGGATCCTGAAATAATGAAATAATATTAAACTTACCGTTCATTATCCATGGCATTTCAAATATCACAATCTTTGCTAAAAAAACAAACAAAAAAAAAACACATGAGAAGGGGGAGGTGAATAAGTCATTGGACAATATACAAGCACATTTTATTTTTTGCCATTTAGATGGAAATACATGAATATTACTGTAAAACACTACAAAACCAATTGGAAAGGACCGCATGGAAGATTGTTCCATTGAAACAATCAGCTGATCGGTGGGCTAGTGTCAGCTTTAAAGGGGTCGTCCTGACGAACTTTTCCCAGATTAAAAAGTTATACCTTATCCATGGAATAGGGGAAAATTTGCTGATCGCTGTGGGTCTGAACTTTGGGACCCCAGCAATCTTGAGAATGGGGTTCTGCAGAGCTCAGTGTTGAATGGAGGAGAGTCGCACATCCTCAGTCTCCACTCCATTCATTGTCAACAGGACTGTCAGAAACCGCCAAGTGCTGTACTTGGTTTTCTCCAGCAGTTCCATAGTCAATGAATGGAGTGGAGGTCGAGCATGTGCACCTCTGCTCCATTCTATATGGGATCAACAGATCCCTGTTCTCAGGATCACTGGGGGTCCTAGCAACCAGCAAATTATCCCCCATCTTATGCATAGGAGGTAAAGTGTGATTTTATGAAAATCCCTTTAAGCCTATTAAGACGGGTCTGAGAAAAGAAAGAGTGATCCCCTTGTAGCTAAAAGCCCTGACGCTGAAGCCCTCTTTTAACAAATAAATAAGCAAATTGCCTCTTCAGAGAAGAAGAGAACTAGAACTCTAGCGCCACCTATAGGAAGTAGCAATCCTAAATGTCAATTGTGACCCTCTAACGAGCCTTGTCACATGACTTAGGATAAAAGCCAGAACCAGAAACTCAATTTGCAGACACTGTGTTTCGGGGTACTGTCCCTCATCAGTGCAAAGTGTGAGAGGCGACTGATCGGGATCCAAGGGGTAACGTTTCTCCTTGTAGAGAGTGACATATGCAGCCTGACTTGCCGAGGTGAGGAGACTTAAGAAGAGACAATTTACATATTTCTCAGAGGAGCATTGCGGCTTAAAAGTCTCCTCACCTCGGCATGTCACACTCGATATGTCACTCTCCCCAAGGAGAAATGTTACCCCTTGAATGAATAAATAAGAAAGCTTTGCCCCTTTTTGCGTCTATGAGCAGTGAAAGCAGTTATTTGTGTCTACACCATTGTGGCAGGTGCAGACGACTGTATTTTCGCTCCGAGTGTGATCCGACAAAACAACGGATTGCACTCAGACTAATGTTAGTCTATGGGGCCGTGCACATGTCTGATTTTTTACCTCGGACAGAGACAGTCCGAGGAAAGAATCGCACCTTGCCCAAGTTTGATCCTATATTTGGTCAAGTCAATGAGTGTGTGTAAACCATCCGACTGCACTCGGATGACATCTGAGTGCAGTCCGATTTCTGCACACTGACAGTATGGAGATGATGGAGGAATTTTTTTCTCTACCTTCTCCTCATCCAAAAGAATCAGATCACACTACGCTGACGCTCTGATCAGAGCGTGATTTGTATAATCGACAGATTCTCTGGGATGAGAGACTATACGGCCATCTGCACCTGCTCCTACTAAGGGAAACTGATCATAGTGTAGCCGAAGTCCATAAGAAAAAAAATATCATGGCACATGTTGGAAACCAATAAATCCCCGATAAACCAGTTATGCATGCATTAGTTAGGACACTACTTACACAGGTATCTGGGGTAGTAGATCTTAAAACAGCTGATTACAAAGCGAACAAAATCCATGTCCTAAAAGTGAAGAATATTTCCATTACAAAGTTTCAGTTAAAAAGACAAAAATTTATTTGGAGACAAGAATTGTCAACTGTAAACCCGGCTACATTATTCTTATGTGGAATTGTAAAGAAATGTATCATCTTCAAACTAGAACGCAAAAGCGGTGAAGAAGATTAGGTTTAGTGGGTTACCTGGAGTAATAAAAAAAATAGCTAAGAGCTGAAAATGTGATAAAGGGAATCTGTCAGCAGGTTTTTGTTATGTAATCTGAGAGCAGCATGATGTAGGGACAGAGACCCCGATTCCAGCGATATATCACTTAGTTTGCTGGGTGCAGCAGATTTCAGTTCTTGAGCTGTGTATAACTCGGCCCACACCAAAGTTTTCTGTATGCATTGTATAGTAATAGAGAACTGCTAATCAGTGCTGGGGGAGTGGATGGACTAGGAGGCACGAGACCAGTTGTCCTGTAGTGATAATCTCCTGCTGATAAATTACTGATTGTATTAAAACAGCAAAACACATCTCAGTAAGTGACAAATCCCTATAATCAGGGTCTCCTACATTAAGGTTCTCTCAGATTACATAGCAAACACCTGCTGACAGATTCCCTTTAATAAATGACTATTACTTACCGATTCAATCAATGATTGGGCAGTGCCAATGTGCAGAGTTATGCTCCAGAATTGTTATTCCTTGGGTACGGATTGCAAATATTAAAACAGAAATATCGGTAGAATGGAGAGTACTTTTTAGCTTAAAGGGGTTGCCCAATACTGGACATGGGCTGAGGTGTTCACATGACATAATAATGTCACGTGACTGCAGGGAGACATTGGCCAAGATCACTGGAAAAGCGCCAGTCCTGGAGGTACAATACCGTTCAAAAGTTTGGGGTCATTTAGAAATTTCATTATTTTTGAAAGAAAAGCACATTTTTTTTCAATGAAGCTAACATTAAATGAATCAGAAATACACTCTATACATTGTTAATGTGGTAAATGACTATTCTAGCTGCAAACGTCTTGTTTTTATTGCAATATCTACATAGGTGCATTTCCAAAAAACACCACTCCAGTGTTTTAATGGTACATTGTGTTTTCTAACTGTGTAAGAAGGCTAATGGATGTTTAGAAAACCCTTGCACAAGTATGTTAGCCCAGCTGAAAATGGTTTGGCTGATTTGAGAAGCTATAAAATTGACCTTCCTTTGAGATAGTTGAGAATCTGGAGCATTACATTTGTTTGTTCTATGACAGGGTTCCCCAACTCCAGTCCTCAAGGCCCACCAACAGGTCATGTTTTCAGGATTTCCTTAGTATTGCACAGGTGATAATTCCATCATCAGCACAGGCAATAGTTACATCACCTGTGCAATACTAAGGAAATCCTGAAAACATGACCTGTTGGTGGGCCTTGAGGACTGGAGTTGGGGAACCCTGTTCTATGAAACTCTCAAAATGGCCAGAAAAAGAGAACTTTCATGTGAAACGCGACAGTCTATTCTTGTTCTTAGAAATGAAGGCTATTCCAAGCGAGACATTGCCAAGAAACTGAAGATTTCCTACAACGGTGTGTACTACTCCCTTCAGAGGAGAGCACAAACAGGCTCTAACCAGAGTAGAAAGAGAAGTGGGAGGCCCCGCTGCACAACTGAGCAACAAGACAAGTGCATTAGAGTCTCTAGTTTGAGATATCGATGCCTCACAGCTCCTCAACTGGCAGCTTCATTAAATAGTACACGCAAAACGCCAGTGTCAACGTCTACAGTGAAGAGGTGACTCCGGGATGCTGACCTTCAGGGCAAAGTGGCAAAGAAAAAGCCATATCTGAGTCTGGCTAATAAAAGGATTAATATGGGCAAAAGAACCCAGACATTGGACAGAGGAAGATTGGAAAAAAAGTTTTA
The DNA here is from genome assembly GCF_046119375.1 of Phyllobates terribilis. Taxonomy (NCBI): domain Eukaryota; kingdom Metazoa; phylum Chordata; class Amphibia; order Anura; family Dendrobatidae; genus Phyllobates; species Phyllobates terribilis. The sequence continues at coordinate 870,162,678 of NW_027362762.1, forward strand.
TGGACAGACGAATCAAAGTTTGAGGTGTTTGGATCACACAGAAGAACATTTGTGAGACGCAGAAAAACTGAAAAGATGCTGGAAGAGTGCCTGACGCCATCTGTCAAGCATGGTGGAGGTAATGTGATGGTCTGGGGTTGCTTTGGTGCTGGTAAAGTGGGAGATTTGTACAAGGTAAATGGGATTTTAAATAAGGATGGCTATCACTCCATTTTGCAACACCATGCCATACCCTTTGGAGCCACTTTCATCCTACAACAGGACAATGACCCAAAGCACACCTCCAAATTATGCATGAACTATTTAGGGAAGAAGCAGGCAGCTGGTATTCTATCTGTGATGGAGTGGCCAGCGCAGTCACCAGATCTCAACCCCATTGAGCTGTTGTGGGAGCAGCTTGACCGTATGGTGCGCAAAAAGTGCCCATCAAGCCAATCCAACTTGTGGGAGGGGCTTCAGGAAGCATGGGGGGAAATTTCTCAAGATTACCTCAGCAAATTAGCAGCTAGAATGCCAAAGGTCTGCAATGCTGGAATTGCTGTAAAGGGAGCATTCTTTGACGAAAGCAAAGTTTGAAGGAGAAAATTATTCTTTCAAATAAAAATCATTATTTCTAACCTTGTTAATGTCTAGACTATATTTTCTATTCATTTTGCAACTCATTTGATAAATAAAAGTATGAGTTTTCATGGAAAACACAAAATTGTCTGGGTGACCCCAAACTTTTGAACGGTAGTGTATGTGTAGCTTTTATCCTACCGGACCATTGTTTAGGAAGAGGTTGTCCAGTAGTGGACAACTCCTTTAAGTTAAAGAGTTAATCCCAAGATTTAAATGTATCACTTATCCACACTGATAACTTGAAAGTTAATGGTTAAACTTAACCACTGGGACCTCCACTTTTCCTGATAATGCCCCCTTTTAGAATGGAGCCGCTGATTCGTTCTCTCTAGGACTGTGAGAGGTGGCCAAATACAGCTGCTACACGCTGCTCTACTCTTGGAATCGGCAGAAGTCTTCAGATATCACTTAACCTGACTTAAAATGTTTGGAATAACCCTTTAATTGCAGCTTGCATGTATTACAGATTGTAGATATCAGAGGAATGAGTTATCAGCGAATCAATCAGTGAGCTCGTTCTGATAGCAGATTTTGTATGTCTTCTCTTCTTTCTCTTGACCACATCAAAAGCTGCACCTTCATGTACGAGAATAAAAGGAAGACTGTGGAGAATACCAAAAGAGCGTAAGGAGACTAATAGGCCATGCAATGCTCCTGAAGAGGCCTCTCACCTACTCAAATCAAATCTTCTGCTTTGCACTGATGAGAGGCAAACACCCCGAAACACAGTGTCTGCAAATAGTGTGTCTGGTTTGGCTTCTTATTCTAAGTCATATGGCAAAGCTTGTTAAAGGGTCGATATTGACTAGAGTCAATATCTCTTTGAAGAGGCTATTCATACAAGAATAGAGAGGAGTCTTCTACACCCAGGAATCAGGGCAAGCTCAATGATGGATTGACTTTTAAGCAACGCTGCAGCCAGCTATGTACAGTGAAACAAAGAGGCTGTAGAAGAAAAAATACAATTTTAATGAAACCCTACTGCAAAAAAGTGATTTGTAGCCAAAATGCATACATTCAAGTAAAAAAATAAAACTCCCCTAAATGTGCCAACCTTGACATTTAACTCTAAAGCAGCTTTCACATGTGTGTGAAACATGGATCGTGCTCAGATCAGAAGGATGGCCTGACAACTGAGTCTGCTGACTTCAGTCAATGACCTAATAGGCATATATTAGGAGGTAAGCTCAGGTAAGAAGACCCAGTGCCAGGGGTTATTTCTGATCTTCAGAATTTTAAAACAGAGCATGCAAAACCAGGCCTGTAAAGTATTGTGACAAAGTCACTGGCAAAGTACTGGAGGGGAGATATGTATCACTGAGGTTGTTAGCTTCGGTGATATGAACCTAGAAAAATGCTCCAGCACACTTAGTGCTGAGACGGGTTAATCGGCCATGTTTAGGGCTAGGTGCATTGAACAGGGTGGGAGGCTGTTCACCATATCTCCACCCCAGGGTGGAGTCCAGAGGATAAATACACAGCCTCCTGGCTCATTCATTGGGGAAGGGAGGTGTCTTGAGTTGGGTTCTCCAGAGCTGGATGGTTGCATTACGGAAAGTTCATAGAATCATAGAATGGTAGAATGGTAGAGTTGGAAGGGACCTCCTGGGTCATCTGGTCCAACCCCCTGCTCAAAGCAGGATTCACTAAATCATCTCAGACAGATGTCTGTCCAGCCTCTGTTTGAAGACGTCCATTGAAGGGGAACTCAACACCTCTCGTGGCCGCCTGTTCCACTCATTAATCACCCTAACTGTCAAAAAGTTTTTTCTAATATCTAATCTGTGTCTCCTCCCATTCAGTTTCATCCCATTGCTTCTAGTCTTTCCTTGTGCAAATGAGAATAAAGATGATCCTTCTAAAATGTGACAGCCCTTGACATATTTGTAGACAGCTATTAAGTCTCCTCTCAGTCTTCTTTTTTGCAAGCTAAACATTCCCAAATCCTGCAACCGTTCCTCATAGGACATGGTTTGCAGACCAGTCACCATTCTGGTCGCTCTTCTCTGAACTTGCTCCAGTTTGTCTATGTCTTTTTTAAAATGTGGTGCCCAAAACTGTACACAGTATTCCAGATGAGGTCTGACCAAAGAGGAGTAAAGACCGATAATGACTTCACGTGATCTAGACTGTATGCTTCTGTTAATACATCCCAGAATTGTATTTGCCTTTTTTGCTGCTGCATCACACTGTTGACTCATGTTCAGTCTATGATCTATTAGTATACCTAAGTCTTTTTCACATGTACTGTTGCTTAGCTCTATTCCTCCCATTCTGTATATGCTTTTTTCATTTTTATTGCCCAGATGTAGTACTTTGCATTTTTCCCTGTTAAAAACCATTCTGTTGGTTGCTGCCCACTGCTCCAGTTTATTTAGGTCTTTTTGAATCCTCTCTCTCTCTTCTCTAGTATTAGCTATCCCTCCTAGCTTTGTGTCATCAGCAAATTTAATCAGTTTACCCTCAATTCCTTCATCTAAATCATTGATAAAGATGTTGAACAATACAGGTCCCAGGACGGAGCCCTGTGTTACCCTACTTGAGACATTCATCCAGCTGGATGTGAAGCCATTTACAACCACCCTTTGAGTCCGATCACTAAGCCAGTTATGAATCCACCTAACAGTTGCCTGGTCCATTGCATACTTGGTCATTTTTTCAATAAGGATGGTGTGAGATACTTTGTCAAATGCTTTGCTGAAGTCAAGATATACTATATCTACAGTATATAAATACAGTATAAGATATACTATATCTACAGTATATAAAGTTGAACGTTTATATGTCAGCTTCCTGAGCGGGCAGATCCCAGCAGCAAAAAAAAAAAACCCAGTGGAAGATTTAAAGAGACAGCGTTCCTGTGTCTACCTCCATGTGCTCCAAGTGAGCCGATCTATCACAGTATAAATAAATGTACAGATAATATTAAAGATGATTTTTGCACATTTGCCATGTCTATGTTTGATCCGCTGCTGTAATTAATGCCCCTTCCCATCATGATGTCCCTCCTCTCCTTCCCTCTTGCTAAATTACATAATGTTAGCACAAGGCTGAACTACGGTCCGCTAATAATGCACAAAGTACAACATCTCACCAGCTCCACAAGATGAATGTCCTTCAGGCACCGTCCTTTTATAAATATATCACTTCCACTTCAAAACGCAGAAGCAAGAGAAATAAAAAAAAAACTTCACTTTATCTCCGCAAAACTAAAAACCCAGGAGGATTACATATGCAAATGCACATTATCTGGAGAACAACCTTTTCTAATGAAGCCGCTTGCAATGAGAGCCGCGTTTTATCTTTTTATTTTTTACAAGCGATATGAATTTGCTTATTACTATGCAGAAGTTATCACAGGCGCGGAGAGAGCGGGCAGCGCCGCGGATTACAAATATAATTATCGCTAAGGTTGTTCCAGGAGATAATTCACAATGGGACAAGATTCTACTATTTGGAAATACAAATTCCGGGAAGATTATTTCCCCTAAAATGAGAGCGTGACCGGTGAATACAATCATGCACTGTCCTATTATGTGACAGCTTTTCGTATAGTCAGCTTTCTCAGCTTTCATAGCTGTGCTGAAAACTCAGATGTAGACTCTCTTAAAAAAAAAAAATATTATATATATATATATATATATATATATATATATATATATATATATATATATATATATATATATATATATATATATATATAGCAGCGTTTTTTTCCCCTCATTGTAGTCAATAGGTTTCATCGGGCGATTTTGGTAACAGATCTAGAACTACCAGACTTTTTGATCTAGGAGCACAGATGTGAACCCAGTCCTAGAAGAGCTGGGCTGGAAGCAATATGGCAGTTCCTACAGTGAATATGGGGATATGCTACAGTATGCCGACACATTAAATGCCATGCAGAAGACTGGGTAAGGGAAAATCCCGGAGGAACATTAAAGGGGTGTTCCCATCTCCAACATGCTATTCCAATATGTAGTAGGTGTATTATTAATAATATTAGCAAATACCTCCAATTAGAAATGTAGTATAGTTCTTCAGATTCGCTATGTTGCTTACCTCATGTGCAGGGCAATGCAGTAGCTTAGATATCCATGGTTATGACCATTCATGTAGTGACAGTTAGTTAGTTAGACAGCTCTTAGTGGTTGTAACCATGGCTACCAAAGCTACTGCAATGCCCTGCACATGGGGTAAGTGAATCTGAAGAACTATACTAAATTTCTCATTGGAGGTATTTGCTTATATTATTATTATTACACCTACTACATATTGGGATAGGATCTTGGAGATGGGAATAGCCCTTTAACCGCAATTCTGCCAACCAACTGATATTCTGAAGATATTTTACCTCTACCGTCAAATTTAGGGACTTACTTTTCTAGTCATAAACACTAGAAATTAAAGGCCTGCAATAATGAGAGCTTCTCGAGCTGCGCTCCCATGGTAACACTGCCTGGCCTGGGGCTTTAGCAACTTTACAGTTATCATGGGCCAAATAATAACTTAGTAAATCTCTTATTTTATCTCTGACTTGGGCTAGGAAAGATTTCCTTAATTATATCCAGTATATCCACTGGAGCGCTGAGCTGATAATTCATGGAGCTAAGAAGTGTTGTCATGGGGATACTGGCATAGATTAATGCGTGGGCACCTTAATGAACATGGGTAAATGCAAAACTCTGAGAACTTTTAACCTTTAATACAGATTGAATGCCGTGTTTTTGTTTAGTTCATCAGAACACAACTATGCTTAAAAGGCTGCAGCGTTAATGGGCGGGTGGAACGGTGCGCCCCTGGGTCGCCAGCTGCAATATCTAATAGCAGCATTTAAGAGGTTAACAGCAGCGGGGGGGGAACTGTTTTTGTTAGAGGCATATGATGACTGAATGACACAGACATCATCTGCCGGGAATGGGGCAGGCTCAGCTCCTGAGCATGCTCCATACACCCGCTGTACATGTGTGGCGCTCATTGCCAAGAGGTTAAAAGGAGTATTGCTATCCTAGTAAGTGATGGCATTTCACTATCGCCATCTTATCTTTAGAAAATGTCACCTATCCGTAGATTGAGCAGTGGCCGCATCTGTGCACCAAAGCCACAATCATTCTATGCCAGAAAAAAAAAAAAAGAGTATTGTACTTGTAGACAAAGAATGGAGAAGTGGTGCAGATGCCCGGCCAGCACTCAATTCAGAAGGGGCATTTCAATCCCTGTTCATGGGATGAGTGGGGGTTCCCACGGTGGGTCGGTGAGTAATCCTGAAGAATGGAATAACCCATCAATGATCTCTGAGGGTTAGACCTCTGGGCCCACCACCAATCCTGAGAATGAAGTAGGCGGCACCACAGTGGTGCATCCTACTGTGCAGCGACCTGCAGACGGCCTCATTCACACTAAATGGGACGCAGTACAAAAACAGCACAGCGCCTCCTTCATTCTCAGGACTGACTGGCATCCTTATTGAGATGAGAATTCCCCTTTAAATTCAGACAAAAACAAATAATAATAATAAAAAAAATTAAAAAAAATCGGTAAACCCTTACAGATCCTAAATCTACAACTGCATTTGTTCAATCATTTGAGTAATTATTTTAAGAAATAGAAACTTAAAACAGGAAAGGTCATTCCTTCCATCAAGGGGAATAGCTTCATACAAGATAAAAAAAGACTTAAAAGCTTTTTATTCTCCGTCAGATATTTGATGTGTAAATGTATACACTCCGCTAAAAGTTTCAAATTGTAGGAAATCTTGATTTGTGTGACACCGGTGCACGGTATCTTCACAACTATATTACAGATACTTTATGAACAAATCTTCACTGGCTTCAAAGTCGGCTTTAATGCTGATCCTACCGCGATATGGGACTCGCTTCCAAAACACATTAGCACAGCGTGCCATATTAAATAAAGTGCCTCTTAAATCTCTCCAGATTAAAAACAGGATTTTTTTTTTAATAGGTGAAAAATGGGAGAACATTTAGAGTGGCTTAATATCTTAATATATCTGTATATCAGTCCCATCTATTATATCTAGAATCTGCAGCTTGCTGTCACCACTTGGCATATAAATTAATACTAAAGAACAATGGTGGATTTGTGTAGGTTTTTCTTTTCCAATATTAAATTATTTTTCCCATTTTCAGTGCATTATATGGTAAAGTGAACACAAATTCTCATATGGCCATGTTGGTGGAAAAAAAAAAAAACAAATAGAAGAAATAGCAAAATACAAAAGTGCAAAAAACTAAACCAAGTCATGACGGGAAGGGTTTACAACTATAAAACTCTCCTTCCTTTCCTATCCTTGTCTCTTAAATTCAGATGTAGTGGAGCAGCAGCCCAGACATTGATCACTAGCTTACATCGTATTTTCCTAACCCCCTGAGAGCAGCGGAGACCATTTGCTTGAAATATTGCTGATGCTGCTGTGATCACAGGACTTTATTAAATAGCATGTTCTCCCTACAAAAAAAATAATTTCTCATCATCTGTTTGGGTAAGGTATTTCAGTGAATCATACAAAGTTAGAGTTGGAAGGGACCTCTAGGGTCCTCGTGTCCAACCCCTTGCTCAATGCAGGATTCACTAAACCATCTTTTTTGAAGACTTCCATTGAAGGAGAACTCACCACCCCTCGTGGCCGCCTGTTCCACTCATTGATCACTCTCACTGTCAAAAAGTTTTTTCTAATATCTAATCTGTATCTTCTCCCTTTCAGTTTCATCCCATTGCTTCTTGTGTTTCCATGTGCAAATAAGAATAAGGATGATCCCTCTACACTGTGACATCCCTTCAGATATTTATAGACAGCTATTAAGTCTCTTCTTAGCCTACTTTTTTGCTAAACTTTCCCAGATTCTTTAACCATTCCTCGTAAGACATAGTTTGAACACTGATCTCCATCCTGGTCGCTCTCCTCTGAACTTGCTCCAGTTTTTCAATGTATTTTTTAAAATGTGGTGCCCAGAACTGGACACAGTATTCCAGATGAGGTCTGACCAAGGAGGAGTAGAAGGGGATAATTAATATACGTGATCTAGACTGTATGCTTCTCTTAATACATCCAAGAACTGTTTGCCTTTTTGCTGCTGCATCACACTGTTGACTCATGTGCAGTCTGTGATCTATTAGTATACCTAAGTCAAACTTAGTATGTTTAATCACTCATTCTCAGCTGTGGATGTGAAGGCAAAAAACAGACTAAAGCACGCATTTGTTAATTCTACATTCAAAACTTTAAAAGGAACCTGAACATGAATTGCATCGTGGCTGCATAAATACAGCCAGGTATACTACTCGCCTAAGTGCTGCGGCATTTCAGAGAAGATGTACTTTAAAGACCCACCTAGGGACCAGACAAGCCGGCGTTGCCCCCAGGCCGGGTCTTCTGAGCGCCACTGGATCTGATCAAGAGGTCTTTCCCATCCCAGTGTACATGATAAAGAGACACCTATCAGTGACACTGAGAAGAGCCATCTAGGGTTGGAACCAAACTATTCTGGTCTCTGGCTACAGTCCCTGGCCAGATATTCAAAGTGAACTTTAGGCCGGCTCTTCTCAGCGCCCGCCGTTGTAGCTGATAGAAAGGTCTCTCCCCTCCCTGTGTACACAAAAAAAAGAGACACCTATCAATTACCTGCAGTGACACTGAGAAGAGCTGTCCGGGGTTGGAGCCAAGCTAGTCTGGTCTTACTAGAGTCTCCAGCCAGATCTTCAAAGTGTAATTTATTGAAATGCCGGAGCGTTTTAGAGATTAATATACCCGACTGCATTTGTGCTGCTCAGCTTTGATTCATGCTTCCCGCAGTTTGGACAGCATGAATTGTCCGTCAGATTCCCTAAAACCCTGAGGAGGTTTTAAGACTGACCAACGATGAATTGCCATGTAAAACATAAAATTATAGTACATTAGTAAAATACTAACAGATGAAAAATGTCATAAGTTTAACATCTGGTAAATGTAGATCACTTACCACATTACTCAGTCCACACTCAGCCATGTCAAAGACAACGGTCAGAAGTTTTCCCGGCTCCCTTTTGGCATATCGCTCCAACCAAAACGCAACACATTTCTTCTTGTCCTCATTTGTTTTGTTATCACGTACATGGAGCTTTACTCGGAGCCAAACTAAACGGATATGTAAAAAGTGTTATTAGTGCACATTATTTTCATTGAAGGGAAACCGTGGGCAGCATGTATCAGCCACTGGCTGTGTGATCACGCTGCGGCGTTACAGAGAAAAACATGCTGTTCATAGCCGCCAGGGATGGAGGCGCTCTATTGACTAGTCGTAGAGGCGGGTCCCCGGAGGCTTCTCCTCGCGCGCCGACGGTGAGTGACAAGCCTATGCCTGCATGCGAGCCATGTAACAGCTGACAGGTGCCCTTTAAACATCATGGACCTTATATAACAAAAATGTCCTAACTTAAGTGTTGTAATGAAGGAACAGCAGGGACTTTTTAATTAAAGCATATGATAAAAGCGATTTGATTATTACAATAAATAGACACTTAAAATTAAAATCAATATTAGTTTTGGACCACCCCTTTTAACCAACCATTGAAAGTACGTTCAGACACAATGGCTTTTTTTAATTAGAATTTCAGTATGATAATGGTATACTGTGTTAATATACCCCCAAAAATAATGTTTATGAGTTCAAATCAAGCTACCTGGACCCCTCATTGAGGTGGACAATAACGAAAAGGCCCATTCTCAACTCTCCCATACACGGCAGCCTCCTTCGGCCACTTGCTCCTGTGTTCTGTATGAGAGTCCTCACCAGACATGACTTATCTCTGGGGGACAATACGATCAGCAGTCTGAAACCAGACAAGCCAAATTCAGATATCCCCCAAAAACGGATTGTTCGTGGTTCCCATACACAAGACTGTTGGCCGAGCGCATTGATATCGATGGGTTCAGCAGACATTAGTCTGAACTGTACAGGGGGCTTTAGGTGTTTTTAATAATAAGTAAATACAATCTTGAATGAACAAGACCACATAAATTACATTGTGTCCTTACTTACTAAAACCTAGACCAAAATACATAGTATGTAAAAAATTAAGTACACCCTTACTTCTGCCAAAGGAATTAAGAGAATAAGTATTAGCCAGGTGCAGATAATTGTTCAGAAAGTGTAACCACCTCTATAAAAGCAGACGTTTTGGCAGTTTGCTGGTCCGAAGCATGTAGATGTGTGTTACCACAAGGCCTAAGAGGAAAGATATCAGCAATGATCTTGGAGAAGCAATTGTTGCTGCCCATCAATCTGGGAAGGGTTCTAGGTAAATTTTCAATCAATTTAGAGTCAATCATTATGCAATGAGAAAGAGTAAACACAAGTGGGAAACTTTCAAGGCACACGTGGGATGAGACGCCATCACAGGAGGCCATGCTCCGAAGGAAGATCATCAGCAGAATCCACACAAGGGTTCCTCCACATGACATTGCAAAATATAGTTTTGGCTCATTAAAAATGCTTTCTCCAACCGCATAAACTAAAAAGTCATTTACAAATCAAACACAAAGTAGATATAACTTATAATCACATCTAATAACTACACACATACTCTGTCGCTGACAAGTACACGCTCAACTAGTTTTCATATGATTAACTGCAGGAAAACAAAGGCGCCAGTCATGGAGGAGAACAAGGTCCGACCTCAGGCGCAGTCACAAGACTACTGTGTATTCCTGGATAAAACAAGGCGGTAATGAAATATCACACAGATTTCGCTTTGCGCCAAGTGGAACATTATCATCGCTATGAGATCAAACGGCGGCATTGATGTGGGGTCTTTACATTACTGAGAATTCTTCATTCTACCAAACTGAGAAACCACAAGAATGAATCTATTGGGCAATGACCTCTGTTATATCCTATATGGACCGGCATTCACTTTATGGACAAGGTGTAAAAACCCCTCCCATGAAGTTTATTAAATCTGTATATATGTACCCTCCCTCTCCAGGACCCAGAGTCGATCTCCTCTTCTGTGTGACATCACCTCTCTGCAGACTCTACAGGTCACGCTGAGCTCTGCGTGGCCCGTAAGTGGCTTTTACAATGGAAGTCTATGGGACGTCAGAACGTGGCTCAGAATAAGGCTCCATAGACTTATATTGTAAAAGAGACCTCCGGCTCACGCTTAGAGTGAGCGAGAGAGTCTGAAGAGCGATGAGGTCACTGAGAAGAGGAGATGACCGGCGCTGGATCCTGGAGAAGGTGGCGGTAGGTGAGGATATTAATACACACACTACATTACATGCACATATATGCAGATTTAGTGAAAAAATAAACTTTATGGGAGGGCTTCCTTAATAGCGTTAGGACACAGACACATGCACTAACTTGCAATTGCAATACTAATATATACTGTATAAATATATAATGTAAGCCTGGGCAATTTAAATTTAAGGACAATGTTCAATTTCAACTTCTATTTTCTTTTTTTGTGTGGGATGGAATTAGTAAGAGGCTCAGCCCATCAAATTCACTGTATTCCAAGTCAGAAATTTGTGTAAATTCTACCAGAAATCTACTACAGCTTAACCTGTTCAAGCTTAATGACCGATATACAGCTCTGGCAAAAATTGAGAGACCACTGCAAAATTTTCATTTTCTCTGATTTTTCGCTTTATAGGTTTATTTTTGAGTAAAATGTAGATTGTTGTTTTATTCTATAAACTACTGACAGCATGTCTCCGAAATTCAAAGCTAAAAATTTTGTATTTATTTGCAGCAAATGAGAAATCGTCAAAATAATAAAAAAGAAACACAGTGCTTTCAGACCTCAAATAATGCAAAGAAAACAAGTTCTTATTCATGTAGAAACAACAATACTCCTGTTTAGCTCAGGAAGAGTTCAGAAGTCACTATTTGGTGGAATAACCATGATTGTTAATCACAGCTTTCATGTGTCTTGGCTGCTTTCCACCAGTCTTTCACACTGCATTTGGGTGACCTTATGCCGCTCCTGGCACAAAAATGTAAGCAGTTCTTCTTTGTTTGATGGCTTGTGACTATCCATCTTCCTCTTGATTACATTCCAGAGGTTTTCAATGGGGTTCAGGTCTGGAGACTGGGCTGGCCATGACAGGGTCTTGATGTGGTCCTCCTTCATCAACACATTGATAGACCTAGCTGTGTGGCATGGGGCACTGTCCTGCTGGAAAAAAACAGTTCTCAGAGTTGGGGAACATTGCCTGAGCAGAAGGAAGCCAGTGTTTTTCAAGGATAACCTTGTATGCGGCTTGATTCATACATCCTTCGTAAAGATTAACCTGCCCAATTCCAGTCTTGCTGAAGCATCCGCAGATCATCACCGATCCTCCACCAAATTTCACAGTGGGTGCAAGACACTGTGGCTTGTACGCCTCTCCAGGTCTCCGTCTAACCATTAGATGACCAGGTGTTGGGCAAAGCTGAAAATTAGACTCATCAGAGAAGATTACCTTACTCCAGTCCCCTATGGTCCAATCCTTATGGTCTCTGGCAAACTTCAGCCTGGCTCTCCTTAGCTTCTCATTGATGAAAGGCTTTTTTTCTAGCTTTACATGACATGATGCCTACCTCTAGGAGCCTGGTACCAACTGTTCTTGCCGTGCACTTCATCCCAGCTGCCATTTGCCATTCCTTCTGTAGGTCACTTGATGTCATCCTGCGGTTGCTGAGTGACATTCGAATAAGATGACGGTCATCCCGGTCAGTGGAGAGTCGCTTTCGCCCTCTGCCGGTCTGTAGCTTTGTTGTCCCCAATGTCTGCTGCTTGACCCCGTTGTAATGGACTGCCGTCTTCGAAATTTTAAGGATGGAGGCAACATGACGCTCACTGTATCCCTCTGCTAGTGAAGCCAGAATTGAGACCTTCTTTTCCTCACTCAAGACTTTTCTTTTCAACTCCTTTGGCATGGTTAAAAGTTATTTTTTCATTCAAATTACTTTTGGGCTATTCCTAGCACTTGTTTTGCCATCCAGTTTGTCCTATTGCAAGAGGATTGTGAAGACCACAGCAGTGTTTTTTATCCTTTCCCTCGTTACATAAGATTTGGTTCAGGTGATCACCTAATCAGAAGCACATTAAGTAGAATGAGGTGGACTGTGGTTGGAATTCAACTGACACTGGAATGGAATGGCTGTCAGAGATGGGGATTTTTAGAAAACGGTGCAGTGGTCTCTTAATTTTTGCCAGAGCTGTATATGTTATGGAACGAGAAAAGCCTGCTCCACACATGGTAAATGCTAGGATTGGGCAGCTGGGGAAGAGGGGATGGAGGGGACAGAAACAACCTTTATTGCAGTATATGGAGGCCATAGAGTAGAGGCGAGAAGACACAAGGGAACCATATTCAAAAGGGGGTACATGTGAGGGGATTAACCCTTACCTCCCCTCCTACACAGAGGAGATAGAAAAAATAAAGACTGATGTAGGAGGGGAACAAAGAGAACCCTCTTACACACAGAAGAACAGGGGTTTCTGACAACACACTGAGCCCTGAACAATAGTGGAAGCAGAGGAGAGGGCAGAGATGCAGTATGGCTTCCAAAAAACTATAAATTTTCCAGATCAGAGGAGTAGTGCATAGGCAGAAACAGGCTCTAGGAAGTAGTAACGGTGCAGTATGTATGTGGCCATCTCTTATGACCCCCGTGTGGCTGTCTAGGCAGGAGTAGATGCAATAGAGAGGTTTCCGTGGATGTACGTGGTTATTTTTATTGTACTTTATGGGAATATTGGTAAACTACGTGCAAGGTAAATGGTGTGGCTGAGAATGGCTCTCTCCTCTTTCTGCTTTAAAGGTAACCCGACAGCCCAATCCGTGGCCAGCACGTACAGTATCAAGCAATGGCTGTGCAATCTCAGCCAGGTATATTTGACTCTGAAATTCTGCCATGTTTCAGAGAAAAACATACTTTAAAAACCTCTGGAAACAAGTCGCGCTGTAGACTAGTTGGACGAGCAGGTCTCTGGCGGCTTCTCCCCGTCTGCTGCCCTTGAGTGACAGGTCTAAGCCTATAAATGCACATTTTAAGTATACCACGGGTGATGGAAGCATCCGGCACTGCTGGATTAATGACAATCCACGATGGAATATGAAAAATTGGTTTAATGTCAATGCATTTCAGAGTCACTAAGACTCCTTCTTCAGGACACCCACTTGGATAAGACCCTACTGCGCTTTTGCATCTTTTATCCCACTATTAAAGTATGTTTCTCTGAAGTGCCGCCTTACATTATGTGAATAAAGAAATTTTTGAAAAATGATTGGATTCTGAAAAAGATGAAGCCGTATGTAAGCTCGGCTTAATAAAAGCACAAACCTGTTTTATACTTACATAGTTTGTTGCCTTCTTTATCGTAGCCATGCAGGTAGGTGGCTCCAACGTCAAAGCACCACCTGGGTAGAACAGACTCACTCAGATCTGGGAAAAAGAACCAAAAAACTTATCAACTTCAGAGCAAGAAAAACAAATGTCACAAACACAAGATGTCCCCAGAACCAGGTCCTAAGAAAGCTACAACACTGCCCAAACGGAGACCAAATTGGTTTCAATCGGGTGGAGGCAACGTATACTGTAGATGCACATAGGAACATGATTATAGCTCTTCTGGATCTCACCGCAATGGACCATAGTGCTAAAGCAGACAACTGTCAGCACCTAAAGTACAATCACCCTTTAACTGCAACATATTGTGATGAACACTTCCATGGAAAAGGCGATGTCATAAACCAACAGTAATAAAAGTAAAATGTTTAGGCCCTAGTGGAGGGTCTCAACTGCAGTGCACAGCCATAGACTGTCGTAGACCGGTGTCGTCTGGGCATATTTTTTTTCTCATGGAGCGAAGAACTGACAGACAAGCAGCTGCTAGCTGCAGGTGTGTTGTGCCCGGCGCCAACTCAGACCGACCACAGATTGCTCCTGCCGGCAATTCTGCTGCTTCACGTTAACAGAGCAGCTCTTCCTATTCCAGGCAACTGAAAACAGGGTGTGATTGCCGATGTCATGCTGATCCATAGCTGGCTCCCCGCAGTTATGCAGCGGGGAGCCGGCTATGAATAAGCACGATATCAGCAGTCCTGGCCCGTTAATAGAGCAAAACAGAAGAAAAACTGCTGCTCTGTTGACGTTACGTCACCAGAAGCCATGTAATTGCTGGCAGGAGCGATCTGTGACTGTTCTTCGAAAAAGATCGGTGCTGGGGACAACAGGAAGGTAGTAACTGTAAAGACTTAGGCGCATAAGTAAAAAATAAAATCATCCCAGATAACCCCTTTAAGGGTGAACAAAAGTACAATCCTTTTATTCAGGACGGAGCAGGGAAGCCAAATTCTTGGGTTCCAGAGCCACAATCTCAGGAGCACTTGTGGTCCCAGAGGCAGGATCCCCAGTGATCACCCATCCTATACATTGAGGTTAACGTGTTTGTTTTTTTCTTATAGGTAAAAGCCTATGAACCCTACATGGCTTCATCTGAAAACTGATGTACAATAATTTCCACCACATCCATTATATAGAATGATAGCCACAAAGTCATTGTACTTCTCTAAGGAACAGATCCCTATCTTGGGTGGACGACTCCTTCATATAGTCCTGTTTCTAATGGACAGGAAACTTGTTGGTAGAACTTGACGGCCTGAGATCAGAAGTGGAGATCTGAAGCCGTGGCACATAACAGGCCTTGTGAGACTGAGCCTTCATGTGATCTGAAGACGTGGCACATAACAGGCCTTGTGAGACTGGGCCTTCATTTGATCTGAAGCCGTGGCACATAACAGGCCTTGTGAGACTGGGCCTTCATGTGATCTGAAGCCGTGGCACATAACAGGCCTTGTGAGCCTGAGCCTTCATGTGATCTGAAGCCGTGGCACATAACAGGCCTTGTGAGACTGGGCCTTCATGTGATCTGAAGCCGTGGCACATAACAGGCCTTGTGAGACTGGGCCTTCATGTGATCTGAAGCCGTGGCACATAACAGGCCTTGTGAGACTGAGCCTTCATGTGATCTGAAGCCGTGGCACATAACAGGCCTTGTGAGACTGAGCCTTCATGTGATCTAAAGCCGTGGCACATAACAGGCCTTGTGAGACTGAGCCTTCATGTGATCTGAAGCCGTGGCACATAACAGGCCTTGTGAGACTGAGCCTTCATGTGATCTGAAGCCGTGGCACATAACAGGCCTTGTGAGACTGGGCCTTCATCTGATCTGAAGCCGTGGCACATAACAGGCCTTGTGAGACTGGGCCTTCATGTGATCTGAAGCCGTGGCACATAACAGGCCTTGTGAGACTGGGCCTTCATGTGATCTGAAGCCGTGGCACATAACAGGCCTTGTGAGCCTGAGCCTTCATGTGATCTGAAGCCGTGGCACATAACAGGCCTTGTGAGACTGAGCCTTCATGTGATCTGAAGCCGTGGCACATAACAGGCCTTGTGAGTCTGAGCCTTCATGTGATCTGAAGCCGTGGCACATAACAGGCCTTGTGAGACTGGGCCTTCATCTGATCTGAAGCCGTGGCACATAACAGGCCTTGTGAGACTGGGCCTTCATGTGATCTGAAGCCGTGGCACATAACAGGCCTTGTGAGACTGGGCCTTCATGTGATCTGAAGCCGTGGCACATAACAGGCCTTGTGAGCCTGAGCCTTCATGTGATCTGAAGCCGTGGCACATAACAGGCCTTGTGAGACTGAGCCTTCATGTGATCTGAAGCCGTGGCACATAACAGGCCTTGTGAGCCTGAGCCTTCATGTGATCTGAAGCCGTGGCACATAACAGGCCTTGTAAGACTGAGCCTTCATGTTCTTGTGAGCTCGGTTCCTAAGCCTGGCGCTAATTCTAATCTTCACATACCTTCAACATTAATTTCACTTGGAGGAATTCCAGGAATCAATTAAAAACACATGACCGCCGAGCTAAAAAAACATCCTGGAGAGTCTGGCATCTCATTCTGTTTATTAGCCCAGCAGCTTATTAGCAAAGAGTAATAATCCGGTGCTAGAGACACGTCCGCAGTCTGTAAGAGCGCACTGCACATTATTGGGTTGTAGAAGGAACCTGCACAGATAAAACTGCACAGACTCTGCTAATGGGACCATTTTATGCAGAATTAACAACATGTAACAAATTACATTGTGTCATTATTTATTAAAGAAAAACTAGGCTATAATGCAGAAACTAAGTACACCCCCAATCAATCAACCTCTTCAAGTTCCTTGAGGTTTTCAGGCATTCGTTTATGCGCAGCTCCGTTAAGGTCCCGCAACAGCATTTCACTGGGGTCGAGGTCCAGATCGTGACTTGGCCATTGTAACACCTCGAGTTTGTTCTTTGCTGGTGTGCTTAGGATCCTTGTCCCATTGAATAACCCAGTTTCGGTCAATCTTTAGCTTTTTGATAGATGACCTCATATTTCACTCTAGAATAGTTTGACGTACTGAGGATTTTATAGTCGACTCACTAACTACAAGGTGCTCAAATCTGGTGGCTGCAAACAAGCCCAAATCTTCACCCCTCCGCCATTGTTCTTGATAGTAGGTAAGAGGTGTTTGTGCCAATACGCCGTGTATGTAGGGTATTATTGCCAAACATCTCTACTCTTGTCTCGTCTCGTCTACCCAAAGGACATTGTTTCAATGTTGCCAAACAAACAGTGTTTATTCAGACTAATTGTGCTGTCATGAACTTGAACACATAACATGCTAGCTGAGGCCTTTAGAGTCTCAGCTGTAGCTCTTGGATTTTTTGTGATTTCTCTTGGTGTGTATTTGATTGGCGATTCACTCCTGGGAAGATTGTTAACTGTCTCTAACCACTTACCGACCTCCGCCGTACATGTACGGAGCAAGTTGGCAGTGAGTATATGGAGAGGGATCACGGGGTGAGCTCGTCTCATATCCAACAGATAATGGCTGCCAGGATCTGCCAATAACAGGCGCGAGTGGAGCGGAGCTCCATCTGAGACTATTAACCTGTTAAATGCTGCTGTCGAACTCTGACAGTGGCATCAACAGCACGCTGGCATGGGTGTGCGTCATTCTATGCACCCTTTGGCGCCCCCATGACACAATCACAGGGCGCTGGATGGGTTGCTATGACAGGTAGGGGTCTATTGAAGACTTCTGTGCCAGTCATCATGGAGCTTGATTCACAGAACATACACTATGTAAAATGTCATTTTAATTATAACAAATAAAAGTATTTAGAAAATAATCATGTTTCACATATTATTTTACACACACACACATACAGTACAGACCAAAAGTTTGGACACACCTTCTCATTTAAAGATTTTTCTGTATTTTCATGACTATGAAAATTGTACATTCACACTGAAGGCATCACAACTATGAATTAACACATGTGGAATTATATACTTAACAAAAAAGTGTGAAACAACTGAAAATATGTCTTATATTCTAGGTTCTTCAAAGTAGTCACCTTTTGCTTTGATGACTGCTTTGCACACTCTTGGCATTCTCTTGATGAGCTTCAAGAGGTAGTCACCGGAAATGGTTTTCACTTCACAGGTGTGCCCTGTCAGGTTTAATAAGTGGGATTTCTTGCCTTATAAATGGGGTTGGGACCATCAGTTGTGTTATGCAGAAGTTAGGTGGATACACAGCTGATAGTCCTACTGAATAGACTGTTAGAATTTGTATTATGGCAAGAAAAAAGCAGCTAAGTAAAGAAAAACGAGTGGCCATCATTACTTTAAGAAATGAAGGTCAGTCAGTCCGAAAAATTGGGCAAACTTTGAAAGTGTCCCCAAGTGCAGTTGCAAAATCCATCAAGCGCTACAAAGAAACTGGCTCACATGAGGACCGCCCCAGGAAAGGAAGACCAAGAGTCACCTCTGCTTCTGAGGATAAGTTTATCCGAGTCACCAGCCTCAGAAATCGCAGGTTAACAGCAGCTCAGATTAGAGACCAGGTCAATGCCACACAGAGTTCTAGCAGCAGACACATCTCTTCAATAACTGTTAAGAGGAGACTTTGTGCAGCAGGCCTTCATGGTAAAATAGCTGCTAGGAAACCACTGCTAAGGACAGGCAACTAGCAGAAGAGACTTGTTTGGGCTAAAGAACACAAGGAATGGACATTATACCAGTGGAAATCTGTGCTTTGGTCTGATTAGTCCAAATTTGAGATCTTTGGTTCCAACCACCGTGTCTTCGTGCGACGCAGAAAAGGTGAACGGATGGCCTCTACATGCCTGGTTTCCTCCGTGAAGCATGGAGGAGGAGGTGTGATGGTGTGGGGGGGCTTTGCTGGTGACACTGTTGGGGTTTTATTCAAAATTGAAGGCATACTGAACCAGCATGGCTACCACAGCATCTTGCAGCGGCATGCTATTCCATCCGGTTTGCGTTTAGTTGGACCATCATTTATTTTTTAACAGGTCAATGACCCCAAACACACCTCCAGGCTGTGTAAGGGCTATTTGACCAAGAGGGAGAGTGATGGGGTGCTACGCCAGATGACCTAGCCTCCACAGTCACCAGACCTGAACCCAATCAAGATAGTTTGGGGTGAGCTGGACCACAGAGTGAAGGCAAAAGGGCCAACAAGTGCTAAGCATCTCTGGGAACTCCTTCAAGATTGTTGGAAGAACATTTCCGGTGACTATCTCTTGAAGTTCAACAAGAGAATGCCAAGAGTGTGCAAAGCAGTCATCAAAGCAAAAGGTGGCTACTTTGAAGAACCTAGAATATAAGACATATTTTCAGTTGTTTCACACTTTTTTGTAAAGTATATAATTCCACGTGTTAATTCATAGTTTTGATGCCTTCAGTGTGAATGTACAATTTTCATAGTCATGAAAATACAGAAAAATCTTTAAATGAGAAGGTGTGTCCAAACTTTTGGTCTGTACTGTACATATTATATATATGTACATACGAACAATTAGGCTAAACTGAACCCAGTCAGTCAAAAAAGTTTGGGAGGGGAAACAACCCTACGATTCACCTATTCTCACCCCTACCTAACTGTGGAGATTTGCACCCTAATAACGCAACTGGTGCCCCCGTTCAATGAGGACTAGCCCTAATAAGACCTATGATGCCCTATAAACCGTAACCAAAGTGATTCTACAACTCCACCATTTATAAACCTCAATCAACTTTAGGAGAAAGGCAAATCCCTCAATTTTCCAGGTTTACAACCTCAGTTGAATTATCATAAATCACCTTATCATCTGAAGCTAAGTAGATGAGTTTGATATATGTTTAAACTATCCCTCTTTAGTATGTTCTCCTGATGTACCTATTTAAAGCGAACCTGTGATCAGGTTGGCGCTAACACACTGATTAAACCGATACCTGGATTGATGAAATCTGTCCTGTGGTTGTTGTTTAATCTTTGATTGCAGTTTGGAGATAATGATATGCTCGTGCTTCGGGGCGGCCTGTGGGTTGCGCTCTATCTGGTGCTCTGTTCTCACATTCATCCTTATGGGCTTAAATAACAGGTCAAAATGGCGTCGGCGTATGCGCAGTAGCATCTATCTGTGAGCAATGATCTTATTCTGCGCAAGCCCGCCCGTGCCCCGCAGTAGCATCTATTGCGCCAAGAGAACAGAGAACCAAATAAAGACCCGCATACAGTCCCGCCCCAAAGCGCGAGCATATCATTAATTGAAAATTGCAAAGACAGATTAAACAACAACCACAAGATGGATTTCATTAACCCAGGTATCATTTTAATCAGTGCAACGGCACTAACCTGACAGTGTATGTAGTTTACATAACAAAATTCCGCTAACAGGTTCGCTTTAAGAGAAACACGTCGAGACTATAACATACTATATGCATTACAACTTTATTGGGGTTACTGATTTACTGATATTTGTGGCTAACCGTAAACGTTAAGGGGGGTACCTACTAACTTCTCTAATGGGTGACCCTTCCTTCCATTTTATGTTGCTTTATTTCTAATATGTATCTGTACCATTATTATATATATATTGTGTTTACCTATACTGCTATCCTGAAAGGGTCATATGAAATTGGTTCACTGGCCAACCCCCTGGGCCACTGACCTATATAAGTAGTGGTAAATGTTATTATTAGCATCGTCATTGAGATCATTTGTGCTAATCTGGTTGAGTCATACGGGATTTATAATAATTCAGCTGAGGTTGTAAAACTGGAAAATTGGGGTGTTGCTTTTCTCCTAAAGTTGATTGAGGTTTATAGGTGGCGGTGTTGTAGAATCCCTTCGGTCACGGCTTATAGGGCATTATAGGGTCTATTAGGGCTAGTCATTGTTGAGCAGGGAACCAATTGCGCCATTAGGGTGCAAACCTCCGCGTTTAGGTAGGTTTGAGAATAGGTGAATGGTAGGGTTATCTTTTCCCCTCCCCCACTTTTTGGACTGACTGGGTTCATACTCTGCTACAACGGATCTGTATGACCAAATCAGAATCAGAGATTTCGGCCAGTTATTTGTATATGCCGGTGGCTGGGCTTCAAAGGAGACCATGATTTTTACTATATGCAACAATACTGTGGACATTGCTGTGTATAGTACAAGCGATCAGACTATTGCAGGCTCACATCCCTTAAGGAGATTAATAAGAACAGTGAAACGTAGTAAAGCTTTTAAAAAAATAAGAAAAAAAAAATTAAAAGAAAAAAATATCAACTCACCACATTAAAAATAAAGATAATAAAAAAATACACACTGTATTGCAGCAACCAGAAGAGTCAGACCTATCAAAATATTTTAAAAAAATTAACCCGATCGGTAAACAAAGTAAACAGTAAAAATGAAAGTTGACAAAAGTGTGTGTTTGTTTTGGTCACCGTAATGCCAGAAAAAATGACGAAAAATGAAAGCGTTACTGGTCTCGTAAAATGGCAACACAATAAAGGATACAGATACAGATATATATATATATATATATATATATATATATATATACACACACACACACATACATATATATATACACACACACACACACACACACACACACACATATGAATGAATTGAATGAATGAATGAAATATTCTCATTGAATACTTTGTTCTGTACAAAGTTGAATGTGCTGACAACAAAATCACACAAAAATCATCAATGGAAATCACACTTATTAACCAATGGAGGCCTGGATTTGGAGTCACCCCCAAAATTAAAGTGGAAAAACACACTACAGGCTGATCCAACTTTGATGTAATGTCCTTAAAACAAGTCAAAATGAGGCTCAGTATTGTGTGTGGCCTCCACGTGCCTGTATGACCTCCCTACAATGCCTGGGCATGCTCCTGATGAGGTTGCGGATGGTCTCCTGTGGGATCTCCTCCCAGACCTGGACAGTGTGTGGTGCAACGTGACGGACAGTACGCTGACAGACACAGAAAACCTTCTTGCCACAGCTCGCATTGATGTGCCATTCTGGATGAGCTGCACTACCTGAGCAACTTCTGTGGGTTGTAGAGTCCGTCTCATGCTACCACGAGTGTGAAAGCACAACTAACATTCAAAAGTGACCAAAACATCAGCTAGAAAGCATTGGTACTGGTCTGTGGTCCCCACCTGCAGAACCACTCCTTTATTGAGGGTGTCTTGATAATTGCCAATAATTTCCATCTATAGTCTATTCCATTTGCACAACAGCATGTGAAATTGATTGTCAATCAGTGTTGCTTCCTAAGTGGACAGTTTGATTTCACAGAAGTTTGATTTACTTGGAGTTATATTCTGTTATTTAAGTGTTCCCTTTATTTTTTTGAGCAGTGTATATTATTTATTACAAATTCCTGATTTTTTTTCACCGCTAAAATAATTAAAAACTGGACAAGTTTGTAATCACTGTAATTGTACTGATGAGGAGAATCATATTACTAGGTCATTTTTACCACACAATGAAAGCCATGAAAACAATTCCCAGAAAACCATGTCAGATTTTTTTTTCCCACAATTTCACCGCACCTGGATTTTTTTTTCCTGTACACTATGTGGTAAAATGAATGATGCCATTCAAAAGTACAACTCATCCCACAAAAACAAGCCCTCATATGTCTATGTGGACAGAAAAATGAAAAAGGCAGGAGATTCTCACTTTCAGTTGGTGCCACCTGGCTATTTTTCCAGCTACAGTAAAGCATGTGCTGAAGAGAATCACAGGCGCCTGCAGTGAGTGGAGGGCAAGATGGATCCAATCAAGTATCAGGAAATCCTAGGAGAAAGTGTCATGCCTTCTGGGAAGAAGATGAAACTTGGGTGTCATTGGACCTTACAACAGGAGCACGCATCAAAGTCCAGCAAAGGTTGCTTTCATTCAAGGTCCTGAAGTTTCTGTGGTGGTCATCTCAGTTGCCTGACTAGAAAATCTTTGGTGGAATTAGAAGAAATTGGTTGCAGCAGGCACACTCAAGAATATTAGTGAACTAGAGGCCACTGACCATGAGGAATGGGCTAAGATAGCTCAAGATCTGGCAGAAGCTGGTGTCTGGCTATGTATCACATGTGCAGCAGGTTACAACAGCTCTACTAAACATGATGCTATTCATGAAGGGGCTGAGGCACAGGACACCGCTGGCGGCAGGCACAGGACACCGCTGGCGGCAGGCACAGGACATCTGTGGGGAACACAGCTGTCTAGTCTGAAGTGGTACCTAGGTCGGGTATTTTGCATGAGCCCACTACATCCAGTCAGAAAAGAAGGAAGAGGAGTTTATACAGGAGTAAAAAAAAAGACAACCCTTTTCAAAGGCAACATTTAGGGCATGAACACACGTTAAGTATTTATTTACCAGGGCTGTGGAGTCGGTAAGCCAAACCTCAGACTCCGACTCTGCTTTTGTTAGCTGTACTCCTTATGGCAGCAGAAGTTGTACTATTAACTACTACTATTTTAAGAAAAATAGAAATGTCATGTGATAAAAACATTTTATATAAAAAGTCCAAAGATCAGCAGCCCAACCACAGCCCTAACCACAATGGGTTCGCTGCTTTTAGCATGATCCAGCTCTCCCGAGTCTTACAGCATTGCAGTACATAGTGCAGTATATAAAGGGCAGCAGATCATACAAGTAAATAATTATACAAATTACTACAATTATACAAATCAGCAGATGAGTAATGTCACAGAGTGAAGCATTTACACGCATACTAGAGCTGTAAATTCAGATCAGACAAAATCAAAAACTAACATTGCTCCTATCGCCCAGCTCGCTTTAACGTGTATTTGCAGAACTTTTTTTTTTTAATATACACCAGTATGTATTTTTTTTCCTCTAAAAATAGTCAAAAGCAAATATTGTGTAAACACCTTTTGTAATTTGCTGTAAGTGAACTTTTCTATTCAAGGATATCTGGAGGTTATGAAAATGACTAATATAACAAAGGGAAGGTAAATTCCCAGCTTGTGAATAGCAGCTTGTCTTTCGAATGAAGAATGTGCGTTTAATGATTAATGTCAACAGGGAATTCGGCTTTCTCCTGTGAATAGCAAAGCGCAGGAGGCACAAATCAGAAGACTTTAATGTTATAACTCAGCCGTTGTCTCTTTACTGTCTGCTAAAATATTGAATTTCTATTACCGGCACGGCACAACGCTGGTTTGCTGGAGATGAAATCCGACTTCACATTACCCATAAATAAGGTGTGATAAAGCGTCACAATAGAAATGCTGCTTCTGGCCGTGGTGTGAAATAGTCAATTAAAAATCTATATTGTATATATAAACACGAGACGCAGAACATAAATCCTGACTATTCTATACAATGTATTCATGTGTTGGAAAGAAACTATACCGCCACTGCAAAGAAAAAGGGGTGACAGCTACAGCCAATCGGAGAAAGATTTAACAAAAGTCCAATCCTGCAAACACAAGTCCATAGAGTTATCCCTCCAGCACCAAACTTTACTGTAGGCACAATGCAATCAGGAAGGTATTAATTCTCCATGAATTTGCCAAACCTAGATTCGACCATCAGATGCCAGATAAAAAAGTGTGATCCGTCACTGCACAGAACACATTTCCACTGCTCCAGAGACGAGTGGTGGTGCCTTTACATCACTCGATCCGACATATTTTATTGTGCTTGGTGATGCAAGACTGCATGCAGCTGCTTAGCCATGGTTACCAATCCCTTGAAAGTCTGGTTGCATAGTTTTTTATTGCAGTTAATGTAATAACAGATTTTAGGTCTGATTCGTCAAAGCTTTAACGCCAAAAAACTGACGTAAAAACTTAGAAAAATTGCAATTGTTTCTTGTGCAACGGGGTGTTGCGAAAGCATTTTGTGACTTTTTGTACGCCAAAAATACTAATCCAGGAGTGAAGAAAGCAACCAGCAGCACTCTATCAACGGACGCAAAGTCGAAAACTCCAAGGAGCCCACTTGAAGATAATGCAGTAAGTAGTGAAAGACTGCATCCAAGTCCTGGGTGAAAAAGTAAAACAAAATTTATTCTGTCATATAAAAGGTATCAACATTTTGACCTTTTATATGACAGAATAAATTTTGTTTTACTTTTTCATCCGGGACTTGAAAAATGCTACTGTAGCATTTCTGGCGTGGCGCAAACGCCACTCAGAAAAGGCACCAAATTCATTAACTGGCGTGTACCTCTTAATGAACTTAGCACCTTCTACTTCAGCAAGACTGGCGCAGAGCAAGCTAAGATAAACTGATCCCTTAGACTGTAGTTACTGAGTCAGGAGAGTGTTGGAGACTTTTTATAAACTAAGCTTCTCAGTACTGAGTAAAGCAAAGTCAATCAATGGATGTGATAAAGTGTAGACGTTATAATAGGAAACTGTTCTAGAATAGCAAGAATATCACTATCCTGGCAAAATCTGTAAAACGGCAAGAATATTATACATTTCCTTCATCTCTATATTGTTCTATACTGCTCAATGAGGGAAGCAGGTATCATTAAGATATGAGGGGGAGGGGAGCAACGAGAGGGGAGGGAAGGAAAGAGAGGGGAGGAAAGAGAGGGGAGGAAAGAGAGGGGAGGAAAGAGAGGGGAGGAAAGAGAGGGGAGGAAAGAGAGGGGAGGAAAGAGAGGGGAGGAAAGAGAGGGGAGGAAAGAGAGGGGAGGAAAGAGAGGGGAGGAAAGAGAGGGGAGGAAAGAGAGGGGAGGAAAGAGAGGGGAGGAAAGAGAGGGGAGGAAAGAGAGGGGAGGAAAGAGAGGGGAGGAAAGAGAGGGGAGGAAAGAGAGGGGAGGAAAGAGAGGGGAGGAAAGAGAGGGAAGGAAAGAGAGGGAAGGAAAGAGAGGGAAGGAAAGAGAGGGAAGGAAAGAGAGGGAAGGAAAGAGAGGGAAGGAAAGAGAGGGAAGGAAAGAGAGGGAAGGAAAGAGAGGGAAGGAAAGAGAGGGAAGGAAAGAGAGGGAAGGAAAGAGAGGGAAGGAAAGAGAGGGAAGGAAAGAGAGGGAAGGAAAGAGAGGGAAGGAAAGAGAGGGGAGCAACGAGAGGGGAGCAACGAGAGGGGAGCAACGAGAGGGGAGCAACGAGAGGGAAGGAAAGAGAGGGGAGCAACGAGAGGGGAGCAACGAGAGGGGAGCAACGAGAGGGGAGCAACGAGAGGGGAGCAACGAGAGGGGAGCAACGAGAGGGGAGCAACGAGAGGGGAGCAACGAGAGGGGAGCAACGAGAGGGGAGCAACGAGAGGGAAGGAAATCCATTGGGTCTGCTCATCACCAGTAGCGTATCGATAGAGTCTATTAATAATGTCCAAGAAAAATGTCAAAAATGATGTTTTTCATATCATAAACCCAGTAAGTGTTTATTGTGGATAGATATATGACCAGCTCACCATTAATGTTTATTTCTTTTCTCCATCTGAAGCTTTCATCAATCATCTTCAATGCATCTTCAGTCACGTTGTGCCTCCACAGAAGATAGCTCTCCACCCAGGCGTCGTCTGTCTGTAGTCTATCCACATCACGGGAATCGTATTTACTAGAATTGTCTGCAATGGAAACAATGGTTTATACATATATATGGGTCTGCCACGTAATGCTCCATGACAAGCAACCACCGCACAGGACAAGGTGGCGAGACGTGACCTACTCCAGCCATTACAACAGATCGTCAAGAAGTTGGATTATTATTGCTCAGCTGATCGCTGGATCAACTTCTTTCTAAAAAGGGGTCAGGAGGCGACACCTTTAAATGGAATGAGTCATCAGAAAGTTACCCATAGGGACTAAACTTTCAATTGTTATTTTTTAAATAATTTTGTCCAGCATGAAAAGTTCTAAAACTTTGCAAATCACTTTATTAGGAAATGGTCTTCAATCCTGTAAAAAAAATGATTGTAAGTTGCTTCCAAAGCCCTTTATTTTTGTTGATAATCTATGTGTCTGCCTTCAGCTGCATTGATGATAAAACAAACTCATTTGGAGTACAAATGCTGGCAGTGAAAGGGTCAGCTCTGCATCCTGTCCTCCTCTGTGTATTGTACTTTTCAGAACAATCACCGGCAGCATTTTATCCCCACAGTTAAAGTAGCACTCCTCCTCCCATCAAAATTGTTATCCTCTTAATCTATTGCAATCACCACATTATATAGCGCTGTGTACTTACAATTGCTCATTTTGTCTTTCTACCCAGTTAATTCTTCGCTTTTCAATTATAAGATGACGTGATTAAAAACTGACTAGCTGAATCCTTCTAAGCTCTATGTAGAAACAGGAGGTCAATTTTCCCTGTATGAGTCATAAGTCACTGCAAAAGTCCCTGGCAGGTGGAGGAGAGAGCAGCTGGCTCAGGAGTTGAAGAGGGGAAACAGTTATGCAGGAACAAGAGACTTCCTGTTATTACATAGAGCAGAGAAAATAGAAGAATTATCTGGGTAGAAAGGCAAAATGAGCAATTGTAAGTACACAGTGCTATATAATATGATGACTGCAATATATTAAGAGGATAAAATCTTTGATGGGAGGAGGAGTGCTTCTTTAAGGCTCATTCAGACGTCTGTGCAAATCAGTCCAAGATCGGACCGGCCGTAGTCTCCCGACCAGAGTGTGACAGCTTCATAGAAATATACGTTCTCGGACTGATTAACACAGACATCTGAATGAGCCTTTAGTGAGACGCAGGTCTCCCTTCACTACCGTCATCTCTACTCCAAATGAGTACGTTCTTATATCAATCCAGCTGAAGGCAGGGAAACAGACCGGGGAAAGCAGGGGTTTGGAAGCCACTTACATCATTTCTTTCTTTACAGAAATTAAGACAAATTCCTTAATAAATTGATTTGCAAGTTTCATAACTTTACATGTTAGACATAACTTAAGAAAAAAAGTTTATTTTTTGAATCACAATCTTAAAAACAGTCTTGCAATTTTTACTCTGACCACTAGGTCTAATATTAGACTCTTACTTCCTGCTCTTTACATGAACATTAGCAGCAATTGACCAACTCAGACCCTATTTGTTTGAGGAGGAGGTGAGTTGTGATATAACCTATTGTGAATGGTGGATCCTGTGTTATTTACTGTATATAGAGTGTGCTATCCGTCATTGTACAAGAGGAGGAGGTGAGCTGTGACCATCAGCTATTGTGAATGGTGTATCTTGTGTTATTTACTGTATATAGAGGTGTTATCAGTCATTGTACAAGAGGAGGAGGTGAGCTGTGACCATCAGCTATTGTGAATAGTGTATCTTGTGTTATTTACTGTATATAGAGGTGTTATCAGTCATTGTACAGGATGCAGAAGAGTTGAGCTGTAACATCACCTTTTGTAAGTGGTAGATCCTGTGTTGTCTACTGTATATAGACATGATCTGTCACCACAACTCTGTCTGGAGATAATGAGACTGCTGAAAAGTCTTCTGTCAAGAAGAAGAGACATGAGCATAGCACAAGGCCTGCTGATCAGTGTGAACATTTCGCCAATTCAGATTTTCTTTATTTAATTATAAAACAATACATTTAACACAAAAAAATACTTTAGACAATAGGTGATTGTCTGAAGACATCTTCTCTCTAACTTCTCAGTTCACTGCTCCCTGTGATGTCTGAGAGGCTGAGCTCTTACACGACGCTATGCAAAAAATAAGATCAAAAACGATATTTCTGGCTTTTTACTTGCAAGAGCAACGATCTGTGGACAAATCTCTTGAACATCTCAAGCAAGACAAAAAAGTTCCAGAGTTTTTCAAATTACAGCTCGTGAACATTTTTGCAGCCGCGACAGAAATATCCTTATCTAACTGTTGAGAATAAAGTCAAGTCTCCGAGTGCAGATTTAGCATTTTAATTCTGTCTGATAATGATATCCATGACACAGTATATCTTCTTGATGGTGTCATGGGCGTACCATGTATATTGTCACCTTACCTAACTGCATCATTTATCACTATGATACTGTTAGTTTGAGTCTAGAGACCTGCAGTCAGGGCAAGAAGAGAGGCCAAAACACAAAAGAGAAAATACAGCCGCTATACGGTTGTGTGAATTAGCCCTTATTCTAGGATATTCATCATGTACCGTAATCTTGCGATATGTCATCAGTATCAGATCGGTGGAGGTCCGACAGTCGGCACCCCAGCTATTCAGCTCTTCGGTCAGGCGGCAGCCAGAACACAACAGCGCCTTGCACCATTTAGTGGCCACTACCGGGTACTGCTGATCACTGTATGAACGCCTAAAGAGATGGACTACATGAAAAGGAGACGGGTCTTTCTTTGTCTGCTCTTTATCTCCTGTCTTTTAAATTGCATAAATGCATAACATAGAGGTGGGTTTTCATTGGGAAATGGCAGGAGCAATGCATGCTGAGAAGGGAAGGAAAGAAAGTTGCAGCACCTATAATGCTGGCAGAATAAAGATAAGGAGGAACCATCCACTGAACAGTGTGGATTGTAAGTTGGCATGAGAATCAAGACTTTCTGGACATATTAGACCATACGTGTCAAACTCAGGCCCGTGGGCCAAATCTGGCCAGCAGGGTGGTTTTATTTGGCCCTCGACACAAGAACCACCACCCCTATGTGGGGCCATTATACTGTATGGAGGACTATGTAGGGCCCATTATTCTGTATGGAGGACTATGTGGGACCCATTATTCTGTATGGAGGACTATGTGGGGCCCATTATACTGTATGGAGGACTATGTGGGGCCATTATTCTGTATGGAGGACTATGTGGGGCCCATTATTCTGTATGGAGGACTATGTGGGGCCCATTATACTGTATGGAGGACTATGTGGGGCCCATTATTCTGTATGGAGGACTATGTGGGGCCCATTATTCTGTATGGAGGACTATGTGGGGCCCATTATACTGTATGGAGGACTATGTGGGGCCCATTATTCTGTATGGAGGACTATGTGGGGCCCATTATTCTGTATGGAGGACTATGTGGGGCCCATTATTCTGTATGGAGGACTATGTGGGGCCCATTATTCTGTATGGAGGACTATGTGGGGCCCATTATTCTGTATGGAGGACTATGTGGGGCCCATTATTCTGTATGGAGGACTATGTGGGGCCCATTATTCTGTATGGAGGACTATGTGGGGCCCATTATTCTGTATGGAGGACTATGTGGGGCCCATTATACTGTATGGAGGACTATGTGGGGCCATTATTCTGTATGGAGGACTATGTGGGGCCCATTATTCTGTATGGAGGACTATGTGGGACCCATTATTCTGTATGGAGGACTATGTGGGGCCATTGTTCTGTATAATGGTTAACCCGCGGCCTTGTCCAAGTCTTTCATTTTAGCCCTCTGTGTGTTTGAGTTCGACATCCCTGTATTAGACTGATAAGTGTTGTATAAGCAGTTTTAACTAGTGATGATCGAGTATGCCTCATTAACCCTTTCGGCGAGCACGCTCGGGTGATCGCCGAGTATTTTGGCATGCTCGGCATTTCATTCATTGTCGCCGCACCTGCAAATGTCACGGCTGTTAGACAGCTGTGACACATGCAGAGATAGCTTGTTCACCAGGCTATCTCTGCATGTGTCACAGCTGTCTAACAGCCATGACATTTGCAGGTGCGGCGACAATGAATGAAATGCCGAGCATGCCAAAATACTCGACGAGCACCCGAGCGTGCTCGCCGAAAGGGTTAATGAGGCATACTCGATCATCAGCCCAGCTCCAGCTGGTGGAATACAGATATTCTCTACTGCCCATCACTGAACCCACGAAGACTCTTGTCGGGACAATCAGGTCACCTGGCCACATAACTCATTGTACTCAGTCAGCTTCCTAAGTTTGCCGCTACCTTCTCTCTGTGGGTGCCCGCCAAAAGCGGGGTGCTACTGGTTGGGGTAGTTGTCCCTGGATGCCGCCGAAGTCGCAGAGTTTCTAATCCCCAGCGAACCAGCGGAAGGGTGAGACTCTGTCATTTGCACCATATTGTGTACTTGCTGGGACTATATTATATGTTGTCGATTGTTGGTGATCCAATAATGTATTACTGAAGTGTGGTACACTCACCCTATGTTCTCTGAGTAGTATTCTGCCCACGAGGAAGGAGTATGGGCGTTCAGTGGGATGAGACCTGGACCGTGTGGTCTTTCTAAAGACAGCCAGGTCAGCAGATGAAAGCATCCTCGTGTCTCCACATGGTTCTTCATTGCACTTTTGGCATGGCCAATGGCTCAGGGTGCACTGTTACACTCTCTGATTAGCACACTAAGAGCTGTCCCTGGTCTTGATGGACAGCGCTGGCTTACTCACAGCGAGCACTCCCTAAGCTCAAATCCCATTACTGCGCACTAAGACTGTAGGAGCTAATTGCGGGCACATATGATCTGATATCCGGCTCTTCTCTGAATCTGCTCTCTCACTACACTTCTGGATGTTACGAGTGGCAACAGACTGGCAGGAGCCGGAGGTCAGAATGTGCCCAGACCCACACTGAGAGCAGGCCAGCCCCAACACTGTGCCCGCCACTGGGCTCCTTAGTGTCTGTAAGCATCCACAGGAACAGAGATTTAAGTTTAGGAAGCAGTCACTGTGAGAAAGCAAAGCCGCCTATCAAGATCCAGGCCAGGGCTGGATATGCAAATCAGGGGGGGTAACAGTGCACCGAGCCCTGGCCACACCAAGGGTGCACCGAAGCGCCCTCATCTCTGCATATGGAATAAAGGTGAATTTATTTGCAACTAAACACTAATATGTATATTACTGCTATGATTTTTATAGGGGCCAAGTCCTCTTTATAAATGTTTAAGGAGCTGAATTTGCATGAAGGGCATGAAAGAGTCCCTTTAAAGCGAATCTGTCAGCAGGTTTTTGATACCTCAACTGAGAGAAGCATGATGTAGGCAAAGAGAAGCTGAATCTAAGGCTGTATTGCTTAGATTATTAGGTGCAGCAGTGCTCACACAATCAGAGTTCTAGCAATACAGCAGAGCTGAGGAAGCTAACCCCGCCCACACCAGGCTCTTTATATACTGTGTCCATAGAAAGTGAGCTGCCTATCACACGAGGGGGCGTGTCAGACCAAAATGCACAGGTGTCCCAGCAATGAGAAGCTCCGGGTGCTAAAATAATCATTGCACGCAAACAAAACGGAGCTTGATAAGAGAGGCATCGCTGAAATCTGTGTTTTAACCCCTACAGCATGAAGTCTTTAGATTACATAGCAAAAACCTGCTGACAGATTCCCTTTAAGACCAAGTGTTTTTTTTTATTTTGACATTTCTATACAGCTGTCACGCTTCCTTTCATTGAATATGGTCTGTCTGTATGGAATCCACTTGTATGTATAATCCTTACATATCGCAGCTACATTGCGGCAAATGCAGTAAATGCAATAAATCTGTTATGTCTGTAACCTGACGATAAAAACAAGCGCTAACTACGACTGGGCAGATTACCTGTGGGCTATACAAATCTTTACATTGAAGCTGATGCTTCTGGGGACAGGTAGACTGATAGGCAGTGATTCGAGAGGTGTGATGTCCACCCAACACATTTGTATTTGGAAAATCATTTTAACGGAAATCCGTAATGGGAGCAGATCCACCATAACTCAGAGGGCTAGTCTCAACTACGACCTTTATGGCATATCCGGGACTTTAAAAAAAAGGCATGTAGTTGCTAACAGAGGCAACTACCTATCTATTGTACCCGGCGCCAGTCTTTGACCGCTCCTACCAGAGATTCAGCTACTCCCTGTCAGCAGAGAAGCAGTTTCTCTTCCTGTTGACAGGGCGGGGCTACTGGTGTCATAGGTAGTTTCCTCTGTTAGCAACTACATGCCTTTTTTTATATAATATTGGAGATACCAGTGGTGCTAAAAAAAGAAGAGGCTGCTCACACTGCTGTCCACCCTGTCTATATAATCAAGTACTTGAGATACCAGAGGTGGTGAGGTAAGAAGAGGCCGCTCACACGGCTGTCCTGTCCACCATATCTGTATGATCTAAAACTGGAGACACTAGGGGTGCAGAGGTAAGAAGACGCTGCTTACTCCACTGTCCATCCTTTCTACCAGATCTAGTACTGGAGATACCAGAAGAGCTGATGTAAGTAGGCATTGCTCACACTGCTGTCCACCCTGTATTTTTGATCTAATATTGGAGATACCAGTGGTGCTAAGGTAAGAAGAGGCTGCTCACACTGCTGTCCACCCTGTCTATATAATCAAGCACTTGAGATACCAGAGGTGGTGAGGTAAGAAGAGGCCGCTCACACAGCTGTCCTGTCCACCATATCTGTATGATCTAATGCTGGAGACACTAGGGGTGCAGAGGTAAGAAGACGCTGCTTACTCCACTGTCCATCCTTTCTACCAGATCTAGAAGATGGCTGCTCACACTGATCAAAGGGGTGCTGAGGTAAGAAGAGGCTGCTCACTCCACTATCCATCCTTTCTATCAGATCTAGTACTGGAGATACCAAAAGAGCTGATGTAAGTAGGCATTGCTCACACTGCTGTCCACCCTGTATTTTTGATCTATTACTGGAGATACCAGGAGTGATGAGGGAAGAAGAGGCTGCTCACACTGCTGTACAACATCTTTCTGATCTAATGTCTAATATTTTAATTCTACAAGGATTAGCTCCTAAATGGAAATAATAGAGATTTGCTAATTACAGATATATAGGAATGTATTTATAATGGCATTTCTTTAAATTATTATTTTTTTTATTTCTGGTGAACTTCTAAAAGAGCAGAAAAACAACATCACAAGATATTCCACAGAACAGTTTTAAATGTTCTATTATTTCCGATAATGTTTGAGAATCATTTGTTTCATTCATCCTCCCCATCCTTTGTATTATGCAAACAATAAATTTTGCAAAAAAATATGACTTGGATAAGCCCGCCTGCCATGACTGCAATTCACTCAAAAACTAATCCCTGCCTGTTTGGAGTAACCACATCAACCAAAATTTGAAAGGACCCTAGACACAGTTCTGCAGGAGTTTTTGATGGTCCCTGAATAGGGTGTTTGCTTTTCATTTATAGATTTATCTTCCAAGTAATAATTGAAAAAGTAGGAACACCGAATGACATGAGAATTACTACAAACTGATTTTAAGGCCTGGTTTTAACATTCACTGTATAATTATTATTTTTCAGGATAATAAATGAATATATAGCTGATTATCGCAGTATAATGAGCTGTGAATTTTTTTCTAAATAATGAGCTAAACCAAACAACTAAAGATATAAAGCATTAAAAGCATCAGCCGAATCTGGTAATGTAGATGGAGTGGACAGAAAACACTTGCAAGAAGAGATAACAGGGAGCGTCTGATGTCAGACATTAACTATCCAGGTCACACTAAAATAGATCTGTTGCGTAGATACAATTGCATATTAAAATATTTTCTTTCCATTTAGGTTAGTTTAATAGGTCATTAGGGAAAAAAAACAAACACAACACAAATAACACACATCATAAGCCAAGCTAAACAGGGGGACAGAGATAAAACAGCACAGGTCTAAAATGGAGGAGGATAAAGAAGGTAAATGGAATAAAAGGAAAAAAAAAAGGCGAAAAAAAAGATTGGAAACAAAGAAGCAGAAAAGCAAAATGGAAAAAAGGCAAAAGAAAAGCGAAGCAGAACCGAGATAATGGAGACAAAAGAACAGAGAAAGACAAATAAGGAATCAGCAGCATTTATGTCAAAGCCCAAGACCCCAATAACTCCATACTGCAGAGATATAGGCTCAGTGTGCTGCCATACGGTGTCCACATTCTGCAACGTGTCAAAGGGAATCTCCTCTACGAGCAATGCAAGGAATTTGGCAGAATTAAAAAAAAACCTTCTTTCATCTCCTTAAAGAAAAAAACAGAAGCATATGGAGGTTCAGTATGGACAACAGGCCTCTATGGGTGCACGATAAGGTTTCCATATAGAGTAGGAATTAAAAGGGGTTGCCTACCATGCACATTGCTACGGGACACTCACGGCAGAAGGCGTCCAGACACCGGGTGATGGCTATTTAGAGCATAATTTATTCTGCCATATACACAAGTGACAATGTTCCAACCTGTGTTAGGTCTTTGTCAAGTATAATAAGTATTGTTTCTCTGAAAAGTCGTAACATTTCAAAGTAAAACATACATGGCGGCACTCATGGTTCAGGCAACATGAATCTAATGCCATTTCCCTTTCAACGGAATCTGTCAGCAGAATTTCACCTCCCAAACTATTTATATGTGCATGTAGCTCCTTAAAAAACAAATCAGCAATACATTTACATGACCAGTCCGTTCATTACTGAAAAATCAGCGATTTAATCGATATGCAAATGAAGATGAAGCACTATGTGCAGATCTGAAGGCTCGGCTTGTCATGCCGGTGACTTGCGTGGTTGGTAAGCGTTATCCTACTCACTGCGTGCACCGCTCTGCTCCTCCCAGTGTTAGATCATCTTGCGGAGCTGGCTTGTCCAGCACTGTTACATCCTCCTGTTGCTGGAAAGTCTCCACCTGGCTATAAGGAGGCGCGACCAGACTCTGCAGGAGTTAAATCCACTGCGTGCTAG
The DNA here is from genome assembly GCF_046119375.1 of Phyllobates terribilis. Lineage (NCBI taxonomy): Eukaryota > Metazoa > Chordata > Amphibia > Anura > Dendrobatidae > Phyllobates > Phyllobates terribilis. The sequence continues at coordinate 870,198,249 of NW_027362762.1, forward strand.
AGTTTTGCTTCCGTGGCCTATCCCCTGACAGCAGTGGATGTATAGGGCAGCTCCTACCTCCACACCTTGCCTGAGCTTAGGCCCTAGATGCAGTTGTTACTAGTTCCCTGTCAAGGAGCTTTATTGTTTTGGCTCTCCTGTTACTGACCCGGCTTGTTTACTCGTTCTGTCTGATCTCTCCGCTCCTGACCCCGGCTTTGCATTCTGAACCTGTGCTGCCCGCCTCAACCGCAAACTTTCTAACCACGTCTCTGTCTTCACCTTCTGTGCCTTTGACCCATAGGTCAGCTGCTGCAGGTCCATGGACTGCCCTGGAGTGGCACCTGGTGACTACCCTAACAGCCCAAGCCTATCCTACCCATCAGAGGCTCTAGTGAAGACCAAGTAGTCACTTTTTTACATCCCTTTAAGGTAAGGCCGGCCAGTGGAGCAGTGGGTCTACACCCACCGTTATCACACTGTCACTCCAGCTCTATTCCTCGCCCAGTGCCGCCGCCGCCTCCTGTTACTTGACTGACATCCTCTATGATGTTTGACTTCAGGCAAAGTAGCCGTCAGTAAAGCGGGAGGAGGTGGCGAATAGAGCTGGAGTGACAGAGGCTTCAGATCTACACACAGTTCTTCATCCTCATTTGCATTTCAATTAAACTGCAGATTTCTCAGTAATGGAGGAATGGACTGGCCATGTAAAGGTATTGCTGGACTTGTTTTTGAAAAAGCTACATGCAGATATAAATTAGTTTATGGGGTGAAATCTGGCTGACAGATTCCCTTTAATAATGATGTTAACAACATTCTGGAAGAGGAGCGATGAGAGATGAGAGCCAGAAGCACAATATGGAGGCATCTTTAAGATAAGAACTATAAATGGTGAGACAACTACATAGTGGCATGTAATATATGCATTCATGGCAAGACGTATTATCTACAGACCTTGGATATATTCTTGTGTAAATCTCCTCCGAGTCTCATGAATTAACTTCTCTTTCTCCTGTGGAGTACAAAAAATTAATAAAATGTCACAAAGATTATGAATAAAATAGTCATGAAATAAGTGCAAAAAAGTCATGCAAGTCGCATAAAATTGTAGAATATATAGAAATTGTTCCGTAAATGTAGTGCATTGTATTACTGCGAGTCTCAAGGTGACATCTAGAAAGAAAGTTTCTATAGTCCCTGATGTCAGTACAAAACATACTGTGCTCCCTAATGGGTCCGACAAAGGGAAAGTAGAACGAGTGTCAGTGCAACTGATCGGGGTCATGTCGTAACAGTTACAAAAAAAAAATTCCAACCATGATTTTTGGCATACACTGCAAACAACTTTGTCCCCTTAGGCTATGTTTACATGCAGCATTTTTTTGCAGCATTTTTTTTTTCTGCTGAAAAGATGCTGCATTTTATAGTATCAGCAAAAGCTACGAGATTTCAGAAATTTCATGCACATGATTGTTTTTATCTCCTGACTGCATTTGACCACTGCAGCGTTTTTGCAATCTGCAGTATGTCCGTGTTCTTTCTGCGGTTTTGCAGCATTTTTTTTTCACCAATAGAAAGCAATGAGAAAGTGACAAAGCATACTGGTTTTGCTGCTTTTTTCAGCATTTTTGGTTACTAAAACTAACTTTATTAAACATGTACTGTAAACAATTCACACATGTAATCTGCACCCAAAAAATGCAGTAAAAAAGCAACAAAACCTGAGTGTGAACCTTGCGAAAACACAGTGTGAAAGACATAGCCTAAGACCTCAATGTTAGCTGGATACGGAAAAGTGAGAAATTTGGAGTTTTTTGAGGGATCAATACATCTTGGGGGTTCTCATAGCCTCCTTCTAGCAAAGCAAAACCTTTTTACAGGGGTGGGGAACTTGATTCCCAGGGACAATGCTCGCGACCGCCAGCCATTTAATTCCAACTTACAGTACGAGCACGCACCATTCGTTCAATGAAGTATGCAGTGAAGGATGTTTTTGTGGGCGGAGTCAGCACCAAGAGAGCAGTGGCAGCCCCAGCGCCTTCTCTGATGTCTATATGCCATAGTGTCTCCTATGTGATGTACATACTTCAGCCCCGGTGTCTCCTATGTGATGAATATACAGCAGTCTCGGTGTCTCCTATGTGATGTATATACAGCAGTCTCGGTGTCTCCTATGTGATGTACATACAGCAGTCTCGGTGTCTCCTATGTGATGTACATACAGCAGTCTCGGTGTCTCCTATGTGATGTACATACAGCAGTCTCGGTGTCTCCTATGTGATGTACATACAGCAGTCTCGGTGTCTCCTATGTGATGTACATACAGCAGTCTCGGTGTCTCCTATGTGATATACATACAGCAGTCTCGGTGTCTCCTACGTGATGTACATACAGCAGACTCGGTGTCTCCTATGTGATGTACATACAGCAGACTCGGTGTCTCTTACGTGATGTATATACAGCAGACCCGGTGTCTCTTACGTGATGTATATACTCCAGCCCCAGTGTCTCCTATGTGATGTACAGTAAAGACCAAAAGTTTGGACACACTTTATTATTTAAAGATTTTTCTGTATTTTCATGAGTTTAAAAATTGTACATTCACACTGAAGGCATCAAAACTGTGAATTAACACATGTGGAATTATATACTTAACAAAAAAGTGTGAAACAACTGAAAATGTCTTATATTCTAGGTTCTTCAAAGTAGCCACCTTTTGCTTTGATGACTGCTTTGCACACTCATTCTCTTGATGAGCTTCAAGAGGTAGTCACTTCACAGGTGTGCCCTGTCAGGTTTAATAAGTGGGATTTCTGGTCTTATAAATGGGGTTGGGACCATCAGTTGTGTTGTGCAGAAGTCAGGTGGATACAGAGCTGATAGTCCTACTGAATAGACTGTTAGAATTTGTATTATGGCAAGAAAAAAGCAGCTAAGTAGAGAAAAACGAGTGGCCATCATTACTTTAAGAAATGAAGGTCAGACAGTCCGAAAAATTGGGCAAACTTTGAAAGTGTCCCCAAGTGCAGTTGCAAAAACCATCAAGCGCTACAAAGAAACTGGCTCACATGAGGACCGCCCCAGGAAAGGAAGACGAAGAGTCACCTCTGCTTCTGAGGATAAGTTTATTCGAGTCACCAGCCTCAGAAATGGCAGGTTAACAGCAGCTCAGATTAGAGACCAGGTCAATGCCACACAGAGTTCTAGCAGCAGACACATCTCTACAACAACTGTTAAGAGGAGACTTTGTGCAGCAGGCCTTCATGGTAAAATAGCTGCTAGGAAACCACTGCTAAGGACAGGCAACAAGCAGAAGAGACTTGTTTGGGCTAAAGAACACAAGGAATGGACATTAGACCAGTGGAAATCTGTGCTTTGGTCTGATGAGTCCAAATTTGAGATCTTTGGTTCCAACCACCGTGTCTTTGTGTGACGCAGAAAAGGCGAACGGATGGACTCTACATGCCTGGTTCCCACCGTGAAGCATGGAGGAGGAGGTGTGATGGTGCTTTGCTGGTGACACTGTTGGGGATTTATTCAAAATTGAAGGCATACTGAACCAGCATGGCTACCACAGCATCTTGCAGCGGCATGCTATTCCATCCGGTTTGCGTTTAGTTGGACCATCATTTATTTTTCAACAGGACAATGACCTCAAACACACCTCCAGGCTGTGTAAGGGCTATTTCACCAAGAAAGAGAGTGATGGGGTGCTACGCAAGATGACCTGTCCTCCACAGTCACCAGACCTGAACCCAATCGAGATGGTTTGGGGTGAGCTGGACCGCAGAGTGAAGGCAAAAGGGCCAACAAGTGCTAAGCATCTCTGGGAACTCCTTCAAGATTGTTGGAAGACCATTTCCGCTGACTACCTCTTGAAGCTCATCAAGAGAATGCCAAGAGTGTACAAAGCAGTCATCAAAGCAAAAGGTGGCTACTTTGAAGAACCTAGAATATAAGACATATTTTCAGTTGTTTCACACTTTTTTGTTAAGTATATAATTCCACATGTGTTAATTCATAGTTTTGATGCCTTCAGTGTGAATGTACAATTCCCATAGTCATGAAAATACAGAAAAATCTTTAAATGAGAAGGTGTGTCCAAACTTTTGGTCTGTCTTGTATATACAGCACACCCGGTGTCTCTTACGTGATGTATATACTCCAGCCCCAGTGTCTCCTATGTGATGTATATGCAGTAGTCCCAGAGTCTCCTATGTGATGTATACTGCAGACCATCCATTGCTTGAGTTCTATAAATGTAACGTGAGCAGTGATTTACTCCTGTGAGGAGACTTGCAGTGTAATCTACATATGTGTTCAGAACTTACAGCTGCGAGTTCTTTTCAAAATTCATCATAAAGAGTCACCTGCACTCCAGACTGATGCAAATCTGGAAAAGCATTTACGAGCACCAACATCATCCACACCACCTAACATCACAGTCGCACCAAAGAGAAGCATCACATTAGGGGCGAGTTAATTAAATGTTTTGACTAAATATAAGCAGGATACATTTCAAAGTTGATTATTTTGTACAACCACAGAGGGATGTTATAAATATCCAAATGGCCCCTGGCAGAAAAAAAGGCTCCCCACCCCTGATGTATGATCCACTATTGTGGTTCTTATTGACCTTGCATATGTAAGTGCTCTAGCTGCGGGGAATCCAGAAGAGGGATATGTATGTACCTAAAGCATGGGGCAATTCAAGAGATCTGCAGATTGCAGGACCCTTTAAGTCATTGCTTCCCAACTCCAGTCCTCAAGGATTTCCTAAGTATTGCACAGGTGATACTAAAGAAATCCTGAGAACATGATCTGTTGGTGGCTCCTGAGGACTGGAGTTGGGGTGCTCGGCTTTAGGTTATGAGGGCTGACCTTTCACCATTAGCAGCTGCTCGAATCTGCTGATTGCTGACGTGAAAACACATAAAAAACACAGAAATAATACTGAATGGTTTACAGCTCAGCGTGTCTGCATCTATGCCAAAGGTTAGGGCTTGTCCCTAGAAATTTCTGTTCCTGAACAGGAGCTTATTTCTCAGAATTGACCGAGCAAAAACTCAGAGAATGTTATTCTTACAGAAAAATATAAAAAAACAAAACAAATAAACAAACAAACAAACTCCGGGTCCATCTGAACATACTAAAGAAAGCAAGCGCACATCATAAAGAAGGAGAGAAGAGCACAACAAGGAATATACGAAATATCACAATGTGTAGGGAATGCAGATATACAGAGCAAACAAAACAAACATCCAAGTTAAAAGAAAGGAAAAAAACGAATCCCCAGGACAATAGACAAATAGTGTGAGGACGGCGTCCTAGTCCTTATACCCCCAGCAGTATGTGCCAATAAGAGACGCAGCAAAACCTAGAATAATACACCTGCAGATGAGGTCGGGAGAACAACCCTGAAACTGCCGAAGGATCAATTCACACAAAGAAATAAGAAAAAAAAAATCTACCGATTTTCATCTGGAAAAAACGGAGGATTTTTCATCGGTATTCTCATCTGTATGGGACCGGCTTTTATACACCACAAGTCAATAACATTTACAAGATGAAATTAAAGTTTCCTAAGTTAATAATTGGATGTATCAGTAAGAATCGGACGCTGGACAGTTCATCCATATGGACGTTCTTTCACATGGTCAGTCAGTTCTATGGACAGCTCTCGGACCGCAAATACTCACAGTGCAGGAATACCATGCTGATACACTAAACAATTAAAGGGGACCTGACACCAGAAAAAAACGCTATTAACCTGCAGATATGGGGTCAATCTGCAGGTTAATAGAGTTATTATGCTGCCCAGCGCCTGCACATAGCCAAATACTGGGGGGGGGGGGGATTAACTTTGTTCCCGGCAACATTTGGGTCTCAGTAATCGGTGCGGCACTGCCCTGAGTATACAGAGCAGCAGCTGTAACTGCGTCCCCGGCACTGACGGACAGCTGGCTCTGCAATGGGGCTGTGGTCGGGTACTGCACATCCGCCACCCAATCAAATCAATAGAAAGCGGATGCGCAGTACCCGGCCGCGGCCACTATTCCAACGACTCAGCAGTTCCAGCCAACGCTGACACGGGGAACAGCTGATCGGCGGGGGTGCCGCTTTCCTCCCACCAATCAGACGTTGGCCTATCCTTGGATAGGCCATCATCAATGTTAAAGTTCTGGACAACGCCTTTAAGTAAAAGCACATATCTGAGGGGGAAAAAAAGGTATAAAGGCAATAAATACAAACACTGAGCAGCCAGGGACATGGGAAGCATTTGGGGAATAAGCAAGAGGACAGAAATGCTCCGGAATCCCATGCGTATCGCCATTTACATGACTTCACCAGGGCCATCTTCCGTTGTGTACACTGACATCACTGCAGAGCCCAGTGATTGGCTGCAGCGGTCGCATGATATCACCACTACAACAATATCACCTGAAGGCAGCAGCGGAGAGATGGGCTGACATTGGAGCAGCAGGGGGTAAGTATATCTGAATGTTATTTTCACAAACTGAAAAACTATGGATTAAATAAAATTAAAAATGGACAATCCCTTTAAACACTCTAGACTAGTGGCCACAGGAAAAAGTTATAACATGAATTCTTGGATTGATTGCTTTAAGCATTTACACGTCGTGGCTCTCTTTCCATTCTGACCTGGAGCAACACTGACTACGAGGTCCGGATCCCACCTTCTATTACAATCTATAGAATCAGTAACTTCACAGAGCAAAGATGGAGGCAGCGTTACACGGAGGCTCAGGGCATGTCCACACATGACGGATATTCTGTGGGGAAAAAAATCTGTGGATCTGATTGTGCCGCAGATTTCACCCAATGCATTGCAAACCTGCTGCGAAAATCCACAGAACTGTCATCTTGCAGATTTATAATCCGCGCCGGGTGGACGCTTTCTCAGAGGATTCCGCACATTTATTTTATTTACACTGAAGGTGGAAAAGATTTCATCGAATGTCATCCACTTTGCTAGTACTGTAATACTGGGCAAAAAAACTGCATTATAAGTCCGCCTCATGTGAACATACCCTTATATTCATGGTAGGTATTAAAAGGACACCAATAGGTCATCACTGTAATAAAATGAACCAGAAAATGAAGTATAGTTAAAATCCATGTTTTGGGAAGAGATTACAGCAGTTTCTTTATCATCAGAGCCAGCATTACAATGACAGGTTACAACACCACAGCTGATAACACAGGATACACCAATCACAATATGCAATGTCAAAGATTCGGTATCCATAGTTACGACCACTAACAACGGTCACTATAGGAGTACATGGATACTTAAGCTACTACAATGCCCTGCACATGGGGTAACAGACATAGCGAATCAAAAATGTAGTATAGTTCTTCTAATTGGAGGTATTAGCTAATATTATTATTACACCTACTACATATTGGGATAGGATCTTGGAGATGGGAATATCCCTTTAAACATGTGACGATAATTGGTAAAATCGCAAAAATTAATAACAACTGACCTGAGCACACCCCAAAAACCTCTAGGTTTCATATCCTGCTGTACCTGCGTTTATTTCACCAAAAACTGATCACAATAAGTTTGCTCCGTTTTTTTTTACTATCTCATTGTTTTGTATAAGTGAAAAAACACTGAAAGAATTGACATGCTGACATTCAGCTTTTGTAGGTCCCGTATAAGGCTATGTTCACACTAGGCGCTTTTTATGCAAATTTTGAACTGTGTTTTACAGAGCCAGCAAAGTCTATGAGATTTCAGAAATCTCATGCACACTCCTTGGTTTTTTTTGTCATCAGTATTTTGTGCTTTGCGTGTTTTTTTTGCACAACAGAGGATGTCACTACTTTCAGTGTTTAATATGAAAATTGCCTCTTCAGACTTGTACTCTATAGCGCCACCTATTGGAAGAAGCAATTGACAAGTCACAATCGACCATTTAACGAGTCGTGCAATATGACTTCGGATAAAAGCCAAATCAGAATCTCAATTTGCAGACACAGTGTTTCGGGCTGTTGGCCCTCATCAGTGCAAAGTATGAGATCTGATTTGGCTGCATGTTTTTCACCCAATGAAAATAATGAGCAGTGGCAAAAATGCTGCAAAAATTAAGGTATCAGGTTTTGCTGCTTTTTCTGTGCCAAAACTGATGAAGTTGAACAGGCAATTTTTTTTTTGTCACTAAACCTTATCAGCATGCATAAAGAGATAAAAGAACACTGACAAAAACGCAGCAAAAAACAAGCAAAACCTACTTTTTGGAAGCAGAAACTTTACTGCTAAAGGAGCAGGTTTTGCTGCAGAAAAAAGCATTGACAAAAAACGCCTAGTGTGAACATAGCCCAAAGCATCTTTTAATTTGAATATAAAACACTGCAAAAACGCAACGTGTGAACATAGCCTAAAAGTATCCAGATGAAGAATAAGTTTCACCCTGGCTAAAGAAGAAAACTTTCAGCAACACAAGATTCAATGAGTTCTGCAACTACTGGAATCCCAGCAATGCTGGTTTAGTCGGGGGTGAATAACATGTGCGGCACGGTCACTGTGCGGTAAATCCAAGCACCACGTAACCTCGAATAACATCAGTGAAGCAGCTAAACCTGGCACAACATGTGGGCAATGCTTAATTCCCCTGGTAACCAGATTACCGTCCAGACCGCAGGCACAATGGGGCGGCATCAGGGGACTTACAAGAACTGAAGGTCATTTACATTCAGATTCACAGCGACTGATCCATGACAAGTTCTACACAAATCTCCAGCTTCCAGGTAGTAACGGGACCCGTTCTTGACACACATGTAATCCGGGGATCTAATGTGCAAGGCAGAAAGCCACCAATCACCCTGAATACACCACAATGAATTTACACTGGATCTAGAAAATGCTTACAAAATATTATTAGTGAGGGGATGCAAGTCTGATCCATCATAGCCGCAGTCTAAACAATCATCTGGAGAGAAGCCAATGTTAGTAGACGTCATCGTAGAGGGGCCGTGCGGTGAGAACAAGTCATCATATATCAACAGGATAGACGATAATGTGCTGATGTGTGGGGGTCCGACTGCTGGGACCCGCACCGAGCGGCAGAACAGGGAGCTTTAAACCCCATAAGTATGGAGTGGCAGTGCACTCGTTATGTGGCAGTGCACTCACTCTACCGTCCATCCATCCAGTCATTCTCAATGGCGGCCTCACAAAGAATGAATGGAGCGGTGGTTGAGCATCCAACATGCTGCGCCATTTTGTCATGGGGATAAAAGTTTCCCAATCTGCTGATTGGCGCAGGTCCCAGCGGACAGACACCCACCAATCAGCAAGTTATCATCTAACCTGTGGATAAGTGACTTCACCGCACAACCACTTTAAGGCTAAGCGCACCTAACCCACAGTATATGTCAGGAGTAGCTTCCATCGGCCGTCTTCCCCAGTTAATCCATCTGGCTGATATGTATACAGTTTAACTGTACAGGCTAGCCCAGCAGACGGCATCTTCCTATACAGGCTAGCCCAGCAGACGGCATCTTCCTATACAGGCTAGCCCAGCAGACGGCATCTTCCTATACAGGCTAGCCCAGGAGACGGCATCTTCCTATACAGGCTAATCCAGCAGACGGCATCTTCCTATACAGGCTAGCCCAGCAGACGGCATCTTCCTATACAGGCTAGCCCAGGAGACGGCATCTTCCTATACAGGCTAGCCCAGGAGACGGCATCTTCCTATACAGGCTAGCCCAGGAGACGGCATCTTCCTATACAGGCTAGCCCAGGAGACGGCATCTTCCTATACAGGCTAGCCCAGGAGACGGCATCTTCCTATACAGGCTAGCCCAGGAGACGGCATCTTCCTATACAGGCTAGCCCAGGAGACGGCATCTTCCTATACAGGCTAGCCCAGGAGACGGCATCTTCCTATACAGGCTAGCCCAGGAGACGGCATCTTCCTATACAGGCTAGCCCAGGAGACGGCATCTTCCTATACAGGCTAGCCCAGGAGACGGCATCTTCCTATACAGGCTAGCCCAGGAGACGGCATCTTCCTATACAGGCTAGCCCAGCAGGCGGCATCTTCCTATACAGGCTAGCCCAGCAGACGGCATCTTCCTATACAGGCTAGCCAAGCAGACGGCATCTTCCTATACAGGCTAGCCAAGCAGACGGCATCTTCCTATACAGGCTAGCCAAGCAGACGGCATCTTCCTATACAGGCTAATCCAGCAGACGGCATCTTCCTATACAGGCTAATCCAGCAGACAGCATCTTCCTATACAGGCTAATCCAGCAGACGGCATCTTCCTATACAGGCTAATCCAGCAGACGGCATCTTCCTATACAGGCTAGCCCAGCAGACGGCATCTTCCTATACAGGCTAGCCCAGCAGACGGCATCTTCCTATACAGGCTAGCCCAGCAGACGGCATCTTCCTATATAGGCTAGCCCAGCAGACGGCATCTTCCTATACAGGCTAGCCCAGCAGACGGCATCTTCCTATACAGGCTAATCCAGCAGACGGCATCTGCCTGTCTTCCTATACAGGCTAATCCAGCAGACGGCATCTTCCTATACAGGCTAATCCAGCAGATAGCATCTTCTTATACAGCGGGCCATGGCAAAGAAACATATACAGTGCAATATACATTTCAATACAGTGGGTTCCTATGGTAGACGGACCCTCGGTATCCATCCCGAAAGCGGCCACTGTCAGGCACATACATTCAAAGCGTTTGCACCCGACATTGTGCACAGGCGTAGTGTTGACTGAGCCTTGGAGCAGGTGCAGACGAGCGTATTTGCTGTCTGAGTGTGATCAGACAAAACATCGGATCGCACTAGGACCAATGTGGTTCTATGGGGCCGTGTATATGTCCGACTCTTTTTCTTGGACAGAGCCAGTCTGAGAGAAAAAAACAAAACGCTGCATGCCCAAGTTTGATCAGATGTTTGGATAGCACTCAACCATGCAAGTCAATGAGTCCATGGAAACCATCAGACTGCACTCAGACGACATTTGAGTGCTGTCTGATTTTAGAATGGAGGAGACATTTTTTCTCCATCTTCTCCTCATCACAGAGAATCTGACCGCCACACTCTGACCGCCACATCGGCCCAATTCTCTCGGATGAGAGAATCTACGCTGTCCGTACCTGCCCTTATACTGTGAAGACTAGTCCTGCCCAGCTTCTTCTCTAGTGAACTTCCAATCATTACACATGGAAAAAACACCACTCTGTGTCCACAAGCTTTGTCTATTATTTCAATATCTGATACTCAGAAGTTAGAGCCAAATCTAAGGTTTGGTCATGGTGGTTTTTCCCTTTTTCTTTTAAATCAGATAGAAAGAAGGGCTCATTAAAGGGGTTGTCCACTACTTTGACTTTGATGCCCTATCCGTAGGGCATCAATGTATAATCGGCTGGGGTCCCGCATGTGGCACCCCCGCCGATCAGCTGTTATCGGTGCCGGCGGCCGGAAGTCCTCACCCACGGTGCCTGGCCGTCCATCTGTAGTGGCCACAGCGGGGTACTGCACATCCGCTTCCCATTCAATTGAATAGGAGGCGGATGTGCAGTAACAAGCGCCGGACACCGCAGGTAAGGACTTCCTTCTGGCGGCCACTGGCACCAATAACAGCTGATCGGCGGGGGTGCCGCGTGTGGGATCCCGGCCGATTATACATTGATGCATCAATGCTAAAGTAGTGGACAACCGGTTTAATAAGCAACACGCAGTATGGCAGTAACTTAGATTGTAAGCCCATGAGGACAGCGTTCCCTCCCTCTCCGTACCAGTCTGTCAATGTTAGTCTACCTACTGTATATTATATGTATGTAAACCCTCCTCACATGTACAGCACCATGGAATTAATAAAAAATAATATAAATAAATTATCGTATAATTTACTGTTGTTACTTTGGCAAAAACTGACTGCTGCTGCTGCAAAAAAAAAAAATACAAATGAAAATAGATGAGACTTTTTTTCAATCAACTGTTATATGAAAAATAACATGTTATCAGTTTATCCATTTATCATTGGGGTTTGTAGACAGGAATATCTGTTTAACCTGTCTCAGACACACATGGCATATACATGGGATGCATGCCCCACCTGAGAAGCTGCACCCATCCCGAGTATGCGGCCTCCTCTTATGCCCCTGTGAATGAACAGGCAGCTCCATATGCGTGCCACTCTCCATTCATTTCTATGAGAGTTCCTAAAACGGCCAAGCAAAACTGTGTAGATATTTTTGTAACTTCTATAGAAGTAAATACACCCTGAATTTATTAAGGTTTGGATTTGGAAATGTGTAACGATTAATTCATTTTTTACATTGCCATGGTGTACTGATTAATTTATTGCATATGTTATATGCAGATTAGGTGAGAGTGATAAGTTTATACTGTTCACTGTAGTGGATGGGCAACCAGTGTAATGGCTGGCACAGAGTGGAGGCATAAATGTAGCAGCTGGACAGAAATATTATCCTGTCTACTGAATTCAGGATGGATTGGGGAGGGGAGAGTTTAGCAAGAGGGAGGCCGATTAGCAGAGAGATGCATAGTCCAGCCAAGAAGGAATCAGACCAACAGTAAGAGTTTTTGCAGAGTCAAAGATAAGAAAAGGAGGAATTCTAGAAATGTTTTTATGGTAAAGGTGACATGAGCAAATGATTAGATATAGGGAGTGAAGGAAAAATCTGTGGTAAATACAACTCTAAGACAGCTAGTGTGTTGCTTGGGAATTATCGTAGAACCACACAAGGAAATGGCAATATTGGGTTTAGTTAAGTTAGTAGAGAGATGACACACAAGGGGTTCAGTTATAGATAGAGGGAGAACATGATATTCAAGACAGTGGACAATCACTGGCATTTTGTAGTAATGCGGGGGGTGATGTCAGGAGCTGATGTGTATAATTGGGTGTCATCATCATAGAGATGGTACTGAAAACCAAATCTACTGACGATTTGTCCAATAGGGGCAGTATAGAGAACACTAACAGTAAGGGAAAGAGGAGGAGAAGAGAGATGAGCAAACTCGAACTTCAAAAGTTCGGCGCTAAATGCTGAGCACGGATTTTCCCTGGAAGTCCGTTGCAATGTTCGGAGAAAGAGAGAATTTTCAGGCTCAAAAATTTGGGTCCTCATTGTTTTCAACGTGGTTCAGGTTCTGGTTCAAGTTTGGGAGAACTGAAGTTTGGAATAAAGCTTGGGTCAGGTACCAGAATCCAAACTTCTGCTCATTGATGGAGCGCTCAGAAGACTGAGAACCAAGAGAGAACAGTATCCTGAAGGCCGATAAGAGTGCAGCATAGTGCGGAGGAGCTGGTGGTCCACAGTGTGGAATGCAGCACAGAGATCCAGGAGAAGCAGCAGGGAGCAGTGACCATTAGATTTTGCTTTTAGTAGATTGATTAAACTAGATTGCAATGGGTCAAGAAGAGAGTTATATGAGGGATAAGATTAGACTAAATGTTCCAGGAGTTTAGAGACAGAGGGGAGGTGAGGGACCTTTTCTGCCAATGGAAGCAGGTCCCCCTCCGGTCAGTAACTTATCCAAAGGATAGGAGGTAGAGGGGTCCTCCTCTGAAGTTACCTATTATATATCCTCCTTGCAGAAGTTTCATATATGTATAAATCTATAACTGTAAGATCATTAGTTAATCTTTACTCCAAGTCTCCATTAGCAGATATATCAAACATTTCTTAAAAGCAAGGTCCCCAGGACGGGCCTGAAATCACAACCCCATGTAGATCAAAGAGCAGGAACTGAGAGTCTGGCCAAAAATCAGGAGGTGAGAGCTCACCCAGAGAGCAGGGGACGGGTCACAGGCGCTTTCTGTAGCCATTAGGGCAGTGAATGGTTTCACAAGCTGATAGACGTTGCTCGCTGATGACCTCAGTTCGCTGTGTGGATAGTCATTGCCATAACATCATTCCCCACTGACCAAAGTAATAACGCAGCAGCCCTCGGTGCCCGCACATAGACAAGTTGTAGACCTGAGAACCAGAAAAGGAGGAGAAAGGGGGCACTTTACACAAGCAGAGCATTCAGCGCATTCTCCACAGACCCCACTAATGTCCATGGGAACTATCCAAAGGGGCCCAAGTCATAAGGCTGAATGGTTGTTTAGTCACATACATGGAACACTAGAAGTCTTCAGAGATACTTAGTAAGTAACAAAGAACAAAAACGGATACAAAATGGAAACTTAAGCCATGTGGCCACCGCATTAAAAGTGCAGCCACTGTTAGAAAATAAACTTTATTTCTCCCAGCAGCCTCCGGTTTTCAGTCACTGCTCGGCACATAGTGAGCAGAAGCTGTAATGACGACTCTGCGCTGAGCAACAGCAGAGCAAGCTGTCAGTCATTGTGCTGGGGATTGGTTACAGCTGCCGCTCACGGCTTACTCACCAATGACTGAACCCGCACCTCTATGACTGAAAGCCGGAGGCTGCAGGGAGGAATAAAGGTAATTTCCTCCTGGTAGCCAGGCTTTCAGTAAAGCGGCTACATGGCTTTGGAGTGCCTGCAGACTGCCCCCATATCTGTAGGTTACTTATTATTATTTATTATGCTTAATTATAATCATATTCCTCAGCACTTTTACAGACATTATCACTGTCCCCATTGGGACTCACAATCTACATTCCCTATCAGTATATCTTTGGAGTGTGGGAAGAAACCGGAGAACCCAGAGGAAACCCACGCAAACACAGGGAGAACATACAAACTCCTTGCAGATGTTGTCCTTGGTGGGATTTGAACCCAGGACCCCAGTGATGCAAAGCTACAGTGCTAACCACTGAGTGTTTGGAAACATGACAGGTTCCCTTTAAATGTATTCAATTTAAATCATTCAAAGAGGGATCCATTCAAAATTTATGTTCCATTCTTTTTTCTGTTTGTAAAGAAATATTTATTTAATACAGGATCTGTACTGACACCTGGACATGTGAACAGAGCCTTACTGTTGTACTGAATGTTTCATTACTGACAATCTAGACATAAAGACCGAACTGTGTGATGACATCGGAGAACCACTGGTATAACACTGACATATTGGCTGACAGCCCTCGAATACAGAAACACGTCATCACCATCATCATATGACCGTTTTCTTTCTTCCCTAAATTTACACTTGCACTTTGTGTTCTGGGGTAAAGCTCGAAGTCACTTCCAGAAATAAAACCGCTTCTTCCTACCGGTATAACAAAGAAAAGAGGATCCTCGTGTCGGCCTGGTTCAATGAACTTGGTCACAGGAAACTTTCAAAAAGATTTGCAAAAAACTAGAAATCTAAAGATTGAGTGCAGACCGGTGTACTGGGAGAGGAACCTTTATATTTAATCGGCAACAAATAAGACATTTTTATAGACCTGAATATAACAAGGTGCAGACATGGAGAGCAATGTCACCTGCCGCACACGGACTGGGCGCCTCTGATAACAGAACAATGTCTACACGTATAACCCGCCATCTTCCAGTGCGCTCTCCAGCTCTGGAGGAACTACAGCTCTCAGCAAGTTCTGACACTCATGTTGAGAGTTGTACTTTCACTTCAGCCATAGTTTGGAGATCTCAGCTCTGACACACAGTAACACGAGGCGTGAACACAGCGCAGATCACAGGACGGTCAGTGGTCAGACGGGATGAGGTTCGCAGCAGCCATAATCCTCCTGCACATCTGTGCTCAGAGGCCTCTGCTTATACTGACATCACATGAGCCCACTGCACCTGCCGCCGACATCACATGAGCCCACTGCACCTGCCGCCGACATCACATGAGCCCACTGCACCTGCCGCCGACATCACATGAGCCCACAGCACCTGCCGCCGACATCACATGAGCCCACAGCACCTGCCGCCGACATCACATGAGCCCACAGCACCTGCCGCCGACATCACATGAGCCCACAGCACCTGCCGTCGACATCACATGACCCCACAGCACCTGCCGTCGACATCACATGACCCCACTGCCGACATCACATGAGCCCACTGCACCTGCCGCCGACATCACATGAGCCAACTGCACCTGCCGCCGACATCACATGAGCCCACTGCACCTGCCGCCGACATCACATGAGCCCACTGCCCCTGCCGTCGACATCACATGAGCCCACTGCCCCTGCCGCCGACATCACATGAGCCCACTGCACCTGCCGCCGACATCACATGACCCCACTGCACCTGCCGTCGACATCACATGACCCCACTACTACACCTGCCGCCGACATCACATGACCCCACTGCCCCTGCCGTCGACATCACATGACCCCACGGCCGACATCACATGAGCCCACTGCACCTGCCGCCGACATCACATGACCCCACTGCCGACATCACATGAGCCCACTGCACCTGCCGCCGACATCACATGAGCCCACTGCACCTGCCGCCGGCATCACATGACCCCACTGCACCTGCCGCCGATATCACATGGAGCCCCCCTCCCCTACAAGCTGCTGATGACAGTCCCATCTGCGCCACCTGATGACATCACTCAGTCCCATCTGCTCCACCTGATGACATCACTCAGTCCCATCTGCTCCACCTGATGACATCACGCAGTCCCATCTGCGCCACCTGATGACATCACGCAGTCCCATCTGCGCCACCTGATGACATCACGCAGTCCCATCTGCGCCACCTGATGACATCACGCAGTCCCATCTGCACCACCTGATGACATCACGCAGTCCCATCAGCTCCACCTGATGACATCACGCAGTCCCATCTGCGCCACCTGATGACATCACGCAGTCCCATCTGCGCCACCTGATGACATCACGCAGTCCCATCAGCTCCACCTGATGACATCACGCAGTCCCATCTGCGCCACCTGATGACATCACGCAGTCCCATCTGCGCCACCTGATGATCTCTCGTGTCCCCGCAGCCACCTGATGACAATCACTGCAGCCATCACTGTTGCCGGCACTGGCCGCCTCTGCCCTCCTTCCTCCTCTCCCCTGTACATTTCTCTCCCATCTCTCTAGTACTCACCTCGGCCATCGTCGCCGTCTGCCGCCGCTGCTCCCCGTACACTGCACTACCCGGTGTCTCCCAGTCCTTCCGGCCTCACTGACGTCACCGAAAACGTCACTGTTCGTCCTGCCCCCTCCTGGGCGGCTGTCGCCTCCGCTATCTGCTGCATGACGTCAGCGGGTGAGAGGCTGGGACCGTAAGCGGGTAACTGCGCTCCTGACTGCGGGGCGGTGTGTACGGTGAGATCAGCGGGGACCGGGGGCTCCTCGCAGCCATGCGGCGTGTTACCCACAGTGCACTGCGGTACATGGCGGGACTTTTGGGTTCAGATATCTGGAAGTCACCAGAGACTGTAAACTAAGTGACGTCATGTAGTGTGGCTCTAGTCCCGCGGTCCGCAGTGACGTCATGTAGTGTGGCTCTAGTCCCGCGGTCCGCAGTGACGTCATGTAGTGTGGCTCTAGTCCCGGGGTCCGCAGTGACGTCATGTAGTGTGGCTCTAGTCCCGGGGTCCGCAGTGACGTCATGTAGTGTGGCTCTAGTCCCGGGGTCCGCAGTGACGTCATGTAGTGTGGCTCTAGTCCCGGGGTCCGCAGTGACGTCATATAGTGTGGATCTAGTCCCTGGGTCCGCAGTGACGTCATGTAGTGTGGCTCTAGTCCCGGGGTCCGCAGTGACGTCATGTAGTGTGGCTCTAGTCCCGGGGTCCGCAGTGACGTCATGTAGTGTGGCTCTAGTCCCGGGGTCCGCAGTGACGTCATGTAGTGTGGCTCTAGTCCCGGGGTCCGCAGTGACGTCATAGTGTGGCTCTAGTCCCGGTGTCCGCAGTGACGTCATGTAGTGTGGCTCTAGTACCGGGGTCCGCAGTGACGTCATGTAATGTGGCTCTAGTACCGGAGTCCACAGTGACGTCATGTAGTGTGGCTCTAGTCCCGGGGTCCGCAGTGACGTCATGTAATGTGGCTCTAGTACCGGAGTCCACAGTGACGTCATGTAGTGTGGCTCTAGTGATGTCATGTACTGTTGGAGCCGAAAAGTCGCCATTAGCCTTTACATAAATTCAACATCATTTTTGCCAAAAAAGAGTGCTGTCTTCAATTTTTTCTGATTACTTGGAGGTTTGGTATATACCTGTGGATTCGGCACCCGTTATTTCCAATTGAATGTTTGCTAGTGCTATATATATATATATATATATATATATATATATATATATATATATATACTGCTCAAAAAAATAAAGGGAACACTCAAATAACACATCCTAGATCTGAATGAATGAAATATTCTCATTGAATACTTTGTTCTGTACAAAGTTGAATGTGCTGACAACAATATCACACAAAAATCATCAATGGAAATCAGATTTATTAACCAATGGAGGCCTGGATTTGGAGTCACCCCCAAAATTAAAGTGGAAAAACACACTACAGGCTGATCCAACTTTGATGTGATGTCCTTAAAGCTAGTCAAAATGATGCTCAGTATTGTGTGTGGCCTCCACGTGCCTGTATGACCTCCCTACAATGCCTGGGCATGCTCCTGATGAGGTTGCAGATGGTCTCCTGTGGGATCTCCTCCCAGACCTGGACTAAAGCATCCGCCAACTCCTGGACAGTCTGTGGTGCAACGTGACGTTGGTGGATGGAGCGAGACATGATGTCCCAGATGTGCTCAATCAGATTCAGGTCTGGGGAACGGACGGGCCAGTCCATAACTTCAATGCCTTCATCTTGCAGGAACTGCTGACACACTCCAGCCACATAAGGTCTGGCATTGTCCTGCATTAGGAGGAACCCAGGGCCAACCGCACCAGCATATGGTCTCACAAGGGGTTTGAGGATCTCATCTCTGTACCTAATGGCAGTCAGGCTACCAAAGAAATGCCACCCCACGCCATTACTGACCCACTGCCAAACCGGTCATTCTGAAGGA
The DNA here is from genome assembly GCF_046119375.1 of Phyllobates terribilis. Classification (NCBI taxonomy): domain Eukaryota; kingdom Metazoa; phylum Chordata; class Amphibia; order Anura; family Dendrobatidae; genus Phyllobates; species Phyllobates terribilis. The sequence goes on from NW_027362762.1 coordinate 870,217,160, forward strand.
TGTTGCAGGCAGCAGATCGCTCTCCATGGCGTCTCCAGACTCTGTCACATGTGCTCAGTGTGAACCTGCTTTCATCTGTGAAGAGCACAGGGCGCCAGTGGAGACTTTGCCAATCCTGGTGTTCTGTGGCAAATGCCAAGCGTCCTGCACGGTGTTGGACTGTGAGCACAGCCCCCATCTGTGGACTTCGGGCCCTCATACCACCCTCATGGAGTTGGTTTCTAACCGTTTGTGGCCTGCTGGAGGTCATTTTGCAGGGCTCTGGCAGTGCTCCTCCAGTTCCTCCTTGCACAAAGGCGGAGGTAGCGGTCCTGCTGCTGGGTTGTTGCCTTCCTACGGCCCCCTCCACGTCTCCTGGTGTACTGGCCTGTCTCCTGGTAGCGCCTCCAGCCTTTGGACACTACGCTGACAGACACAGAAAACCTTTTTGCCACAGCTCGCATTGATGTTCCATCCTGGATGAGCTGCACTACCTGAGCAACTTCTGTGGGTTGTAGAGTCCGTCTCATGCTACCACGAGTGTGAAAGCACAACCAACATTCAAAAGTGACCAAAACATCAGCCAGAAAGCATTGGTACTGAGATGTGGTCTGTGGTCCCCACCTGCAGAACCACTCCTTTATTGAGGGTGTCTTGATAATTGCCAATAATTTCCATCTATAGTCTATTCCATTTGCACAACAGCATGTGAAATTGATTGTCTTTCAGTGTTGCTTCCTAAGTGGACAGTTTGATTTCACAGAAGTTTGATTTACTTGGAGTTATATTCTGTTGTTTAAGTGTTCCCTTTATTTTTTTGAGCAGTGTATATATAGATAGATATCATTTTTTATTACTTATTTAAAGAGTCTCTGTCAGCACAGAATGACTGCATAAACTAAGTCTTGCCGCTCGGTGTATCCTGACGGGGCCAATCATTTATATACACTTCACCACCTGCTTGTTTTCCCTCTATCTCCACCCCCCTCTTCTTTGATTGACAGCTCTGTCTTCATAGAGCAGGGGTCTCAAACTCGGCTGGGTATATGGGCCGCACATGGAAAAAATTTGAATTTGGGGGGCCGCATTCTTTGTTCAATGTGACATTTTTAGTGATACCATTTTTTTTGTATACACCTTTTGAACATTTTTGCCGTGTTTATTTTTTATGGCTTGGGTCGTTATGGATGTGGCAATAATAAACGTGCACTTTTTTGTGTTTACTTTAGTTTACATATAAAACAGCATTTTTAGTGCCCAATATTTTTTCATGCTTTATTTTATTTTTTATTTTTTTTACAATTTTATTTCCCCCAATTGGCCACATACAGTAATATTGTCTTACAATTAGCATCATATAGTAATAATGGAAAACATCTTGTAGTAATGTTCCCCATCCAAGTCCCCATCTTGTACTAATGTGCCCCATCCAGGTCCCCATCCTGTGGCAACGTTCCCCATCCTGGCGCCCATCTTGTACTAATGTGCCTCATCCAGGTCCCCATCCTGTGGCTATGTGCCCCATCCAGGTCCCCATCCTGTGGCAATGTTCCCCAGCCAGGTCCCCATCTTGTGGCTCTGTGCCCCATCCAGGTCCCCATCTTGTGGCTCTGTGCCCCATCCAGGTCCCCATCTTGTGGCTCTGTGCCCCATCCAGGTCCCCATCTTGTGGCTCTGTGCCCCATCCTGGCGCCCATCTTGTACTAATGTGCCTCATCCAGGTCCCCATCCTGTGGCAATGTTCCCCATCCAGGTCCCCATCTTGTGGCTATGTGCCCCATCCAGGTCCCCATCTTGTGGCTATGTGCCCCATCCAGGTCCCCATCTTGTGGCTATGTGCCCCATCCAGGTCCCCATCTTGTGGCTCTGGTCCCCATCTTGTGGCTCTGTGCCCCATCCAGGTCCCCATCTTGAGGCTATGTGCCCCATCCAGGTCCACATCTTGAGGCTCTGTGCCCCATCCAGGTCCCCGTCCTGTGGCTATGTGCCCCATCCAGGTCCCCGTCCTGTGGCTATGTGCCCCATCCAGGTCCCCATCTTGTGGCTATGTGCCCCATCCAGGTCCCCATCCTGTGGCTATGTGCCTCATCCAGGTCCCCTCTTGTGGCTATGTGCCCCATCCAGGTCCCCGTCCTGTGGCTATGTGCCCCATCCAGGTCCCCTCTTGTGGCTATGTGCCCCATCCAGGTCCCCATCCTGTGGCTATGTGCCCCATCCAGGTCCCCATCTTGTGGCTATGTGCCCCATCCAGGTCCCCTCTTGTGGCTATGTGCCCCATCCAGGTCCCCATCCTGTGGCTATGTGCCCCATCCAGGTCCCCTCTTGTGGCTATGTGCCTCATCCAGGTCCCCTCTTGTGGCTATGTGCCCCATCCAGGTCCCCATCTTGTGGCTATGTGCCCCATCCAGGTCCCCTCTTGTGGCTCTGTGCCCCATCCAGGTCCCCTCTTGTGGCTATGTGCCCCATCCAGGTCCCCGTCCTGTGGCTCTGTGCCCCATCCAGGTCCCCTCTTGTGGCTCTGTGCCCCATCCAGGTCCCCTCTTGTGGCTATGTGCCCCCTGTGCTGTTCTTCACACACATAAAATAGAAAAAAAAAAAGATGATTCTCACCTGTCCTCCGTTCCCTCGGCGGCCTTCCTGCAGATGTGGCCCGCAGGCACCACAGAGTCCGACCCCTTGACGATCCCGACCTGGTCCAGGAGGAGCCGCCGACAGCAGCGCTGAATTGCCGCACAGAGACCGTCTCCCAGCACAGCATTTCCAATGTCAGCCGCCGGCCAATCAGAGGCCAGCAGCTGACATCTGCATATGGCAATGACATCATACTCGCTGCGCCGACACGCAGATATCAGCTGCTGGCCTCTGATTGGCCGGCGGCTGACATTGGAAATGCTGTGCTGGGAGACGGTCTCTGTGCGGCAATGCAGCGCTGCTGTCGGCGGCTCCTCCTGGACCAGGTCGGGATCATCAAGGGGTCTGTGCCTGCGGGCCGCATAAAGCAGCCTCAGGGGCCGCATGCGGCCCGCGGGCCGCGTGTTTGAGACCCCTGTCATAGAGCTAGAGAAGAGCGGAGATAGATGGAAAACAAGCAGGTGGGATGGTGTATTGAAGTTTTTGGCCCTGCCGTGATGCACCGAGCGCCTGTGCTTGGTTTGGACATTCATTCTGTGCTGACAATCCCTTTAAATCCCCCTTCATAGGCTCTCCTTCGGGGGGAGCAAAATGGCAATGACAGAGGCCTCATTAGGTCATGCCAACCCAATGGTCCTCGATGCACTCACTTACCAGCAAAAGGTAAATTTATGGGTCAGTGGTTGAAAGTAGCATCTAAATGGCAGATCAGCAGCTAGCTCTGGTGCTTGCTGCATAACACAGCCACCATCTTCCCCTCCATACACTCGCATTCTCACTATGATGTACCGTTACATTAGGTGCCAAAGGGCTTCAAGAGATTGTCCTGGATTAGAAAAACACCACAGTCTTTTTCCAAAAATAGCGCTGCCCCCATCTACAGGTTGTGTGTGGTATTGCATCTCTTCACTATTCACTTAAGGGGCTCGAGAAAACCGAGTCAGTACTCACTGCCCGATTGCAGTTACATGTTGCACTGTTTCTGATGGCGCAGTCTGCCGTACTGTTCTCGCTGTCAAGGATTCAATGATCCCTTTAAAGTCCAATAGATTGTCATTTCTATTGTATGATCTGTAATACCAGTGTGATCTAGAGCATAAAGTTATCTTTCTACCTAATATAGCTATCAGCCAAGCAGACCTGGCCTCCCCGTATACATTCATGCTCATCTTGGCACAGCGTTCATGCTTATTACAAGGGAAGAGTCACACGGCCGTGTAACTGTGACGAGGATTGGCCGTGCTGTCACTCTCTGGTTGGAATAGCCGACGGCCAGTCCAAGCAATGCGTTGCGATTCTCGTCCGAGTTTTATGGCCGTGTGCCTCTTCCCTAATGCAGAGAGGACAATCTGCTGTCAGATACTTCTGGATAAGTGCTGCCTCCAGCATGTAGAAGTCCAGCAGTCCCAACCCTCGTTTCCATTAGAACCCTTATGTCGTATTTCCATATGGCGTAAACACTGTGTTTTTGTTGAGCCGGACAGTGTGCTGCAGAGTGGATGTGATTTCATGAAAATTCTGCGATTAAAGACGTTGGATTGTGCAATGTCTGTAGAATTGTGTTCATAAGGTGCAGAACCCCAGCTTTTCTGTGCTAAATAAGCATAAAGAAATGCTGCATCACATCTACATTAAAAATGCATTAAAAAGAGGAAAGTGCAACACAAAAGCAGCAAAAACGCAGCAATCAGACCAGATTCAGTATTTCCGTGCGGACATCTGCAGGAAAGAAACGCAGTGTGTTCGCATATGGGTCCAGGGCTTTAGGGTAAGGCCAGACGTAGAGGCCATGGTGTGGCTGCAATGTAGTAAAAAAATTCCCCCTATTGTTGCTTAGTTGTGGGTGGGCTGCAGCACCTCCCCATTGCGCCCTTGCACAATTGTAACCCCACCCCCAAGGAGCCCATGCTTTCTCCCAAACCCACCCCCGATGAGCCAGTGCTGTCTCCCAAACCCACCCCCGAGGAGCCAGTGCTTTCCCCCAAACCCACTCCCAAGGAGCCAGTGCTTTCCCCCAAACCCACTCCCAAGGAGCCAGTGCTTTCTCCCAAACCCACTCCCAAGGAGCCAGTGCTTTCTACCAAACCCACCCCCAAGGAGCCAGTGCTGCCTCCCAATAAAGGACAGTGCTTTCTCCCAATAGAGGGCAGTATTACCAGGAGGGGTCCCTCTACCGCACCAATGCCTGCGAGAACAAGGAATAGCAACAGAGCATTGGCGTGCACCACTACAACCATAGGAGGCGCTATCATTTACATCACTGTTATCTCTGCACAGAAGAACTTTTTATTTTGCGTAAAATATATATTTTTTGTGTTTTCAGATACGTTTTCATCCTCCTTAAACCGAATATCTTTCTGATTCTCAGATGAACCTTTTAGTACTCACATCGGTATAGTGAAAGAATGGAGATCACTAGTAGCAATGGACACGCTGTCGCCTACAATGGACAGATCATTACATTTCAAGTATTACAGAGAAAGAGCTCGGACCCGGCAGAGAGAAATGTTCTTGCGTTCTCCAGGAAGGCGTTCAGTGCTGAGAGTGGACAGCTCATTGACGTCTCTGGTGGGGAGTACAACGTCCCATGTAGTAAGTCCGCCCTGGAGCTTGCCTGCGTCCGCTGTGTGGCAGATGCCAGAAGCGGCATTAGGCTTCCATGCGTTTTGCTGAGGACTTGTAAGAAAAAGTCTCGTGGTTGTTTGAGGCTGATTCTTCTGCTTCTCCACTCGTCTAATGAACTGGAACCCTACTCCAAGTTCAAAGTGAACGCGGAAACCATGGACGATCTCTCCATAACCGATGGCCCCACCGTTCTGTGGAGACAACGGGAAAATCTCCTTTACGTCTCATCTTTAACTTCAGAAGTTTTAACGGCTCCAATCAGTATTTCCGCTCTTCTTTGGGCTGGTACTGTTGAAGAAGGAACTTGTATTTTGGGGATAACGAGCATGAGATTGGATGGCGAGGGTCTAACAAGCTCTTCTCTTCCTAACAGAAGTCTTCAAGGAAAGGAGTTTATTTTGTACTGCATTGGTAATCAGAAAGCTGTGCCGGCATCTTGTCTTGTTCCGCATGTCTACTCCAGCGTGCTGCGATGCCTTGAAGTTTGTGTGATGGAAAAGGTTAATGGCAGATATGAGACAGCAGCAATAGCAGCCAGCAGTAAGCAATTGATCTGGTTCCATAATGGAGTCCCTAAGCAGGTCTGCCAGCTTCCCAATGAAAACCTTTCAAAGTTACAGGTTGCATATACAAGCCAAGCAGATACATTATGTGTTCTGTCCTTCTCTTCTGGGGACGCCTGCGGAATATGGAAAGACGGATGGAAGGTAATTGTGAGGATATATCTATATATATATATGTATATATAAAATCTATATCAGAACTTTTACCTGCTTAAGATTGGCTATTTCTATGTTAGAAACCTCCAATTGCAATAATCTGAAACTTCATGGTAATCATGGAAGGTTGCAGTTTTTCATTAAAAGGGTGTTCCCATCTCCATGATCCTATCCCATTATGTAGTAGGTGTAATAATAATAAAATTAGCAAACACCTCCAATTAGAAATGTAGTTGGGTTCTTCTGATTCGCTATGTTGCTTACCCCATGTGCAGGGCATTGCAGTAGCTTAGGTATCCATGGTTACGACCACTAACAAGTAACTGTCACTATATGAGTGGTCATAACCGTGGATATCTAAGATACTGCAATGCCCTGCACATGCGGTAAGCGACATAGAAAATCAGAAGAACTATACTACATTTCTAATTGGAAGTATTTGCTAATATTATTATTATTACACCTGCTACGTATTGGGATAGGATCTCGGAGATGGGAATACCTGTAACGTGGAAATATCCGTCGAGCAGAGGTGTTCCGCCAGCTGCCGTCTATCACAATCGCCCCATACACAAGTTTTCTGGGGTAGTAAACCTCAGGCAGAAGCTTATTCCTCTGAGAACAATGAAGGTTTACCCCATACACTTTTGTCCGATGGCTGTTACTCATTGACCATTTAGTGACCTAAACCTCGTCAGCTCAGGAGAGTATTGATCTGTGACTTGTGGATGCCATTTATAGAGATCTCCTGCCCGCTGTGCTTTATTTTTATTCAGTGTAAACTGACCTGCGGTGCGTACATGAAAAAAGTACAATCGTATCCAGCTCACTCACGATTAAGTAGTTATCCCAAAGCGATGCACGGGCTGAAAGCTTGTATCGGCCACAAGAAGTGAAGCAAATGGTGGAGAAAAAAAGTCCAAAAGTCCTTTGTTAAGTTGTTTTTACAAAAAAATGTTTTATTTCCCACATTGGATGCTGGACTTTGTCTCCACCATTGACCTTCGGTGCTTGTTTCACATCCACAACATGTCAATTTCTCTTGCGGGTACGCTGATTTTATGTGCAGATTTTTCCCATAGACTTGCATTAGATGATGCATATGTGTTTTCTGAGCGTTTCGGCTGTGCAAATGCATTGAAAACACATAATCCACACAGGACTTTGTCACTAAAGTTTTTCAAAGCCAAATACCATGAAGTACTAAAAACAAAGCAGCTTTGGTTAAAACATGACACACCAAAAAGAGACAAAAAACACAAAAAAACATGATAAAAGCTCATGTAAAAAAATGCACACAAAAACACATTGGAAAAAATACATTTAAACAATATTGCTTAATAGGTGCAAAAATGGTGCAGAAACTCTCCAAAGGCCACAGCACCACTATCAGTTTTCGGTCAGTATTTTTTCTCAGGAGTGGGAGCCAAAACCAGGAGTGGGTGATAAATGCAGAATTGGTGACTTGTTTCTATTGTACCTTTTCTCTGATTGTTCCTCACCTGGTTTTGGCTCCCACTCCTGAAAAAAGCTGGATAGAACCAGGACTAATATTATTCAATTGAACGGATCGGATGAGCCGTCTAATTTCTTATTACGTCGGCTGAGACTTAGGGGTGTGCAGAAAAAAACGGATCCCATACGGTGTAGCATAAGAAACTGTAAGGCTATGTTCACACATGTTTTTTTTAGGTCAATTTTCTGCAGCAAAACCTGATCTTCAAGGGCATTTTGTTCAGGATTTTTCTTGCAGTTTTGGTGCTTTTTTGACGCGTTTTTTCAGCGTTTTTTCACCATCCTTCTGTCTCTTTTTATGCATGTACATAAAGTTCTGTGAAAAAAAAGAACCCCATTCTATTTTGCCATCAAAAACGCTGAAACAAATATTGGTGTGTTTTTTTATGCGATTTTTTTTTTTTTTCACCACCCATTACTTCCTATGGGTGAAAAAACGCTGAAAGAAGTGACGTGCTCTATTTTCCAAAAAAAAACATGAGACATAAAATCCTGAACAAAAAAAAAATCATGATGTGTGAACTAAGAATTCTGGAATCTCATAGACTTTGCTGGTACTGCAAAAGGCAGTTGAAAATTTGCATAAAAATCTGCTGCAAAAAACCATGATGTGTGAACATAGCCTAAATAGTCTTGTAAGTTATTGATAGCTGCTACTGTAAAGAAAATGGATTGCACAGAATGACAAGTGAGAAAAAAAATCATCCTGTTTTTTTTTTTTAATGAAAATAATTTTTTTATACACTCATGTGAACCAGGTCTTAGAAGCATCCATTCCCACTAATGAATTTCAATAGAGATCTCAAAACTCCTTTAGAACTTTCCTGGTTATGGCAGCACTTTAGCATTTTGAAAGAGGTTTTACCACCATAAACAGTTATTCACTGATTGCACCATTGATGGGACACCCCACCGATCAGGAGACTGTGGGTCAAGACCACCCTTTTCTCCTCACTGCAGGACTTCAGGAAGGAGGAACGTAAAGAAGATCTGCCACCATCTTTTGGCAGAAAAAAAAACGACACCATTCTGTTATAATGCTTCTTTCTAATACTTTCCCAAGCATATCCCTGGTAAAATAGTCTAAGAATAGTCCAAGATACAAGAAGTTATAAAACAGTGCACCCCACTCATCGAGAGTCATCTAGGTGGTGCATAAATGGTGAAGAGTCCCGGTATCCTCCCATTCTTCCTTGGTTGACGTCCAGTGGACTTCATGGATGGATGGATGTGGTAACAGCTCTGTTTTATAACTTCTTTTTATCCAACATAGGAGAAGAGGTTAGAGGTCTTCACAAGAAGAATATAATAAAGGAACTGGCTCCCCTTTGAACTAGGCATTTCATCTATGGCTTCCCATGGATGAGTGTCTGAACAGTCGGGCCCCTGTCTTGTTCTACCTTGTTCACACTGAGGTCTTGTGACTAGAGACAGGTTAGGACTATCCCTGATTGGGTACACCTTGTCGTGGTGGGATGGCTTTTATGCTTTTTTTTATCAAAATAGTGTAATGTAAGTACCTTATGTTATTTACATGTATTATTAGTTATTTACTTACTGCAAGGTATATGATCATTTAGTTTTTTTTTCTTGCATTTCATCTGTGAAATGGCCACAGTGTGAACCTGCTTCTACACATTGATCATACCAACTTATGCTCCGGCTCATTTCTTTGGCTTAGCTTAAGGCTATGTGCACATGCTGCGCTTTTGATGCGGCAATTCTTCGCGGAATTGACCTCAAAAACGCATTGCAAACCTTATCCCATGATTTTCTATGACATTTTGCAAGATCTGTGCACATGGTCAGGATTTTTCCTGACTGAATTTCATTATGCGGGAAAAAGAAGCAGCATGTCCATTTTTTGTGCGTTTTGGCCTGTTTTTCCTATACAATGCATTGAAAAAAACGCACGGCAAATCCGCAGGCAAAAACGCAAAAAAAAATCAAAAATGCTGCGGATTTTCCACAGCGTTTTTGCTGGAAAGAGGTGCAGAACCTTGCAGAAATTTCTGCAAGCCATTCCTGATCGTGCGCACATAACCTAAAGGGGTTTTCCCACGAACAAAAGCTCATTTTAATCAGTGGTTATGTCTGATTGTACAGGAACATGGTTTGATCATACCACAGCTCCTGGGCAGGGGAGGAAGCAAAAGAGTATACAGACAGGACAGCAGGGGATCGCAGCTGATTCATTTTGTGAGGTAAAACATTTCGCTGCCTGTTTGTAAACAAAATGAATCCTATGTGATCCCATTATGTCCTGTCTGTTTACTCTTTTGCATCCTCCCCCTGTCCATGATATGTGGTATGATCAGACCATGTTCCTGCACGGTCAGACACAGCCATTAATTAAAATGCACTTTTGTTCATAGGAAAACCCCTTTAAACCTATGTTGTGCATGGTCCTGTCAGGCATGATAATGTCTTTCTTTTTAGCTTCCTGTGTTCCTTTAATTAAGGGCAGAGTTATCTTAGCTGAGATGAAAAGTGTGAAAACTCGTAAGAACATATAATGCGTATATGTATCTTTACAGACCGCCGCTACCTGGAAACATGTGAGAAATATACTGGTGGACGATTTTGTTGGTAGCGGCTCTGATCAAGTTCTCCTGCTGTTCAATGATGATCCGAGCAACTCCTCTGAGCAGCGGCCATTCAGACTCACTGATTGTGGAGACATCGATTACCCAGTAAGTATATGGGACAGTCCTGATCCGGTACTGCTCTTCTATCATATCATGGACCCGTGTAGAGAGCAGACGATAACTCTAGGCGGCCTGATATATATATGTATAATATATATATTATGTATGATATAGATATATATATATATATATATATATATATATATATATATATATCTCCTGTCCTGAGAGCCCATATTAAAAAGTTATAATTACAAAGTTCAAGCTAATTTGCAGTTTTTACTTATTTTTAAAAAAATCTCCATTCTCAAGAACAGATGGATGTTTAATTCGGTGGTTTACTGCTTGTTGCCAAGGTCACCGGCCACCTCTGCAGTCTTTCAGGGGATGACGGTCTTCTTTGCAAGAAGCCAAGTGTTTACAAGCTGCTTGCTATACAGCTTGGAAGCGCTGCTCTGAAGCTGTCCATCCACTTTTATTGCCCCTGTTCGCCTCCATTTCTGCAGAGGTAAAGCTGCCTCACCCAGCAGCATCAGAGAGCGTGCAGACCAGTGGTCCGCCACCCTGCAGGTCTGAGCTGTCAATCAAGCGGGAGCGCGCCTTCCCTTAAAAAGCAAGAAGCCAAAAGGCAATCATGAGAATAAGGCCAAGTTCACACATTCAGTATTTGGTGAGTTTTTATCTCAGTAGTTGCTAACCACTCCTGGTTTTGGCTTTCAAATACTGATGTAAAATACTTAGCAAATACTGATGAAAATTTGGTCAGTATTTTACATCAGTATGTGTAAGCCAAAACCAGGAGTGGGTGAAAAATGCAGAAGTGATGACGTGTTTCTCTTATACTTTTCCTATGATTGTTCCACTCCCGAATTTGACTTACAAATACTGATGTAAAATACTGACCAAATACTGATGTGCACGTGGCGTGGCCTAACCCTTTAATTCTGATGCAAAAAAAATTGTTTATTATTATTAACCCTATTTTGCCTACCCGAATAGATGTAAAAAAAAAAATCTCAGGCATTTTTTTCCACAAACTTGCTAAGGTTTTGCAATGTTGTTTCTAGAGGTAAAACTCAAAGACTGTAATTACTCGGTAAAAACTGCGTCGCCTCGGGCACATACTTTGTAAAAACTAAATTTAGCAAGCACACAAACATGTTAAAATCATGATAAAACCATCTTGTGAGAGTGAAGTGTTACTGTACGTGTCCCTGAGGGCAGAGGAGAACGTAACCTGAGCTCCTTCTCAGCCATGTCAGATTGGGGCCAAACGGCACCTTTGGCCGAGGATCCTGGCGTGCAGCTGCTGCATCGCAGCTTAGTGCAGGTGAAGGGGATCAGCTTGCGACACCCCAACAAGCAAGTTGCAAAAACATCTAACTGGTTCCAACTTTTTTTGCTCCTTTGTTGTCGCAGTAGTTTGCAAGACTCAACGTGACCTCATTCATCAGCATAAAGGGCCGATGTAGCAACGGCACATAGCGATCTTTGGCCAGGCTACCTGTGTCGCTGCCAAAGTGGCCATCTAGCCACGGCAGTATTTATACATACTTGTTATGGCGCCCCCTACTGTTCTTCCCTAGTGCACTGATTCTTATTGGCTGGGGCTGGCCCTGCAAACAGGAGAATCCACGCTGCAGGGATGGACCACCAGTACTTGATGTTTTAGGGGAACATTCTAAATGGGAGTCAGATTTTAAAGCCTTGCAAGACCAGTAAGGCCATGTTCACACTACATTTCTGCTGTGCATTTGGGGATTTCACCCAAATTCCCCCACAAACAGAAATTATACAAACCCCATTGGGGGCAATAAACTGCATTGACACAAACAGAGTTCATGTGAACTCCATTTGTGTTTTATTCTATTTCTTAAAGGGAACCCGTCACGTAAAAACAATGCTCTTAATCTGCACATATGGGGTTAATCTGTTGGTTCATAGTGTTCAGAAGCTGCTCGGCTTCGGCACTGAGGGTCCCACTGCCAGCAGGAAATTAACTTTATTCCTCCTGGCAACATTTGGCTTCCAGTCATTGGAGTGGGCCAGTGCGGATTCAGTCACGGCTTTAACTGTGCCCCTGCAGCATTAGACCCAGCCCCAGTCGGTGCCAAGGACGCGGTTATAGCCGCCGCTTACTATGCACTGAGTGGTGACTGACGCTGCACCGGCCCACCCCTATGACTAAAAGCACGAGGCTGCTAGGAGGTAGAGTTAATTTCCCCCTGGCAGCGGGGCTCTCAGTGCCAGTGCCGGGCAGGTTCAGGACGTCGTATCTGCAGTTTTATAGCGGGTTTTTTAAATAACATGACAAGTTCCCTTTAAATGTGTTCATCTTTTTACATGGCCACAGAAATGTAGTCTATGTTTCTTTGGAGGTCTGAAATGAGGGATACGTTCAGAAAAAAAGAAAAAAAAAAACACTTGATCTCCTTTTGTGTAATTGTGTCAGGGGGGGGGTTCTGAATCCTATTTTTCTGGGGGATTCAGTCAGAACTCCTCGAAAGCGCGGTGTGAACAGGGCCTGAGATGCGATTGTCCGACTTTAAACCCTTACCAGTTAACTGACTGCAGTTTGACAGACAGGAGAGCAGGAGCAGAAACAAAGACTCCTGAAGCAGCTAGGAAACTAAAAACACATTTATTCCACCAATAAAGCCTGTATATGAGCTGTAAATTGCCAAAAACATGATTTGTTTTTTACATTTTGGCTGGATTAGAATCCTGAGCTTAAAGCTACTTTATTATTCATTCCTCATGTTTCACCTTAATGAAAATGTTGGTTTTTCTGAACATGTCCTTAATCACTAGAAAGCAGAAATATTGAAGATGCAGCATATGGTGCTTTTCCTGGTACTTTGCCAGGATTTTTTCTCTTTTTCCAGCCCCCCACCCGGCTGCCTGCACTGTATGTAGGGGACAGGCATACATCAGTTGTTAGGGCTCTTATCTGCGGACACTTTATATATAGTACATGATTGTCTCCTGAGCTTCTTCTCCACTCAATTATCAGATCTGCCCGTGGGCTGCGAGGAGAGAATAACCTTGTGTAGGTCCTGCAGTAGGATCTCTGCAGCCATTACAGCTGTCACCTGTGTCATTGCTGGCTGACGGCAAGTAAAGACAGGGGAACGGTGCACAAGACACACGGGTGTGATGGCCACTTTCCTATCCTAGTCTTAGTTCTTTTGCACTGTTGTAAATTGTGCGACATATGCTCCAGGAGACCAAGGTTAATAGAGGAGAAGAATGGGGGAGAGATGCTTTTTGTTTTTCCTCTCTTTCTTTTTTTTTGGTGACATAGCCTTTTGAGGACATGTTTTTTTTTGCAGGGTCAAGCTGTCGTTTTTAATGACTCCATTCACTTTAACACATTGTTTTTTGGATTCCAATTTTTAATTTTTATGAACAGCTGTGATAAAAAATGATTTGCCATTACGTTTCGAGATATCCAAAACTTGCATTTTAAAAAAATAAATAAATAAATAAATTTTATTGACTTAAACAAAAAAGTTTTGATTTGTGTCGCCATTTTCTGAGTTCGGTGCGAAGGGCCTGCTTATTATTTGGCAGGATTAAGTTTCATTAATATCATTTTGGGACACGTATCGGGTTTTGATCTTGGTTTTGGATGAGGAGCAACAACCAATTCTAGAATTTCGATTTTTTTTTTTTTTTTTTTTCCTACGGTGTTAACTATATGGAATAAATAATAATCTATTTCCATAGATACCAAATATTTATTTTTTTGCAAGTATATAAAGTTGAAACTACTGTTCACAGATTTTTTTTTAAAGTCCCCTTTTGGGACTTGAATCTGTAAAATTAATGATCGCCTATGGTGGTTGCGGCTGCGGACTGTTGGTGGGCTCCAGAATGGACCCCAGCAATGGTTAGAACCACTTAAATGTGGTTAAAAAACAGCAATGAGAGCGAGCTCTGATCGCTGCTGTTAGAAGCAGGTGCTGTATGGAGGGGTCTCATCGACATCTGCCTGATCATTACTCGGTACAGCACATTGATGGAAGCTTGTCGCGATAGACCAACAATAGATCACCAGAGCATCTCTGTGCTGAATTCCCAAAGGTATTGAATAATATTTTTTTTTTAACCAAACAGCCATTTACCTCCTTTCTTTCGGCGTTCAGCATCTGATTGATGTCATTATTTTTCCCTAAGTGCATCCAGATGTATTCACCTTAACCCTCACTTCTATGACAAATGCATTTACCTCTGTTCAAAAAACTCTGACAAATGCATTTTCAAGTGGACCCTGTTCACACATAGTACAGTCTTAACAGGTTTCTGTTGCTGTTTTGGTATATTTGGCAGCGAACTGTTCTATTCTTGCAGTAAAAAATACCAGAACCTCTTACAAAATAAGTTAACTCGCATTTTAAAGGAATATTTTTAAGTCTCTAAATGGAGTAACATTTCTGGCGGAAGCGCACGCCCCGTTCTAAGGTGTGCCTAATTCATTAAGTGGTGTGTGCCTCTTAACATTTATTCATATCTTACTCTGGCAGTGCTTTCATTAAGACTAGCATGCGCAACGTCAATCTTAAAGGGAATCCGTCACCAGCTTTTTTCTACCCTATCAGGAACAGAAACCCTGATTCCAGTGATGTGTCACTTACTGGGTTGCTTGCTGTAGTTTTGAGAATATCCCTGTTTTATCTGCTGCAGCTCTAGCAGTTCTCTGAATGCTGAGCTCTGTATAACCCCGCCCACACCACTGATTGGCAGCTTTCTGTGTACACTGTGCATAGGCAGGAAGCTGCCAATCAGACGTGGGATGGGGTTATACAGAGCTCATGAATATAGAGGACTACATGGCAGTAGGTTTACTAGTCCTCTAGTGATAATCTCCTGCTGATAAAACGGTGATTTTATGAAAAGTACAGCAGGAAACCCAGTCAGTGACATATTGCTGGAATCAGGGTCTCTGTCTCTACATAATGCTGCTCTCAGATTAAACCACAAGAGACCTGGTGACCAATTCCCTCTAAAGGGATTGTTTCATCATCCTAAATGGGTAAGCAAAAAATGCGCGCTTGCAAGCGCTGCTCTGAATCTCGCCTATCGACGGATCCGACCAGCTTCAGTGCACTCCTCCCAGGCTGGAGAGGCAAAGCTTTCTCTGCTTGCAGCATTGGAGTTCCACAGTTCTGACCAGTGGCTGAACCATCAACCATGCCGCTGGGCCAAACTGGCAGTCTTCAGATGCGCATTGCCCCACCCATCATCAGCAAGCAGGAAACAGGTAGGGAAAAAAGGGTGTTGTTCTAAAGATTAACCCTTTAACAAAGCGTTAAATCACAGTATGACTAAAATAAACAGAAGACTCCAGATTTATTACGTTGTACAGATTCGGCTAAGGTGTTGTTTGTTAGCATAGAGGGGGATCTGGAGTGGGAAACTCCTTACTCCGTTCCATGAGCTTTAACAGAGCATATTGGCAGAGTTAGTTCTGTTGGGACAACCCCTTTCCTTCGGTAATTTGTCACTTTATTCCCAATCGATCAGTTTGGATTGATTGTGGTGCTTGGGAGTTATTTTGCTTTTGCAACCATATGTCTAAACCTCATAACCCAGCATCAACTTGGCTTTACGAGGGATTGGTCCTATCAGACTAATTTGCTAAGCTTTAATGAGGAGTTAATTTCCAGACTGAACTATGGTACAGCCATGCATGTCGTGTATCTGGAATTTGCAAAGGCATTGGATATGTTGTCACATAAAAGGTTGCTGTATAAAATGAGAGCAACGGAACTAGGGAAAAATATATGAAAATTGGGTTAACAGCTGGCTCAGTGATAGGAAACTGAGGGGGTTATTATTGGAGCACACTCGGAGTTAACAGTGGTGTACCCCAGGGGTCAGTATTGGGCCCTCTTTTTAATATATTTATTAAGGACCTTGTAGAGTGTAGAGGGCTTCCATAGTAGAATGTAAGGTCATACATTTGGGCAGAGGAAATAAAATGTACAATTATGTACTAATTGGTAAAACACTGGGTAAAACTGTCTTTGATATTACGTGGATGTATGGATGGACAGCAAACTCAACTTTAGTGCCAGGTAGCTTCTGCCAAGGCAAATAAAATAATGGGATGATTAAAGAGTCACAGATGCTCATGACTAGAACATAGTTTTGTCTCTATACAAGTCACTAGTGTGGCCAAACTTAAATACTGTGTACAATATTGGTCTCTGGTTTATAAGAAGGACATAGCTGACCTAGAGCCAGTGCAGAGAAGAGCGAACAAGGTTATTAAGGGAAAGGGGGCACTGCAGTAGTGGGCTGTCAAACTTGGGTTATTCAGATTAGAATAACGAAGGGTTCAGGGCGACCTTATTACAATGTACAAATATATGAGGGGACAGTACAGAGATCTTTCTAATGGGCTTTTTACTCCTAGGCCAGCAACTGTGACAAGGGGGCATCTTCTACGTCTGGAGGAAAGAAGGTTTAATCATAATCACAGACGCAGATTCTTTACTGTAAGAGCAGTGAGACTATGGAACTCTCTGCCACATGATGTAATGGTTAATTCACCACAAAAGTACAAGAAGGGCTTGGATGCCTTTCCTGATAAATATAATATTACAGGTTATGGGCACTAGATTCTGTGATAGGACGCTGATCCAGAAACTAGTCTGTGCCGTATGTGAAGTTGGGAGGGAAGTTTTGTACTAATATGGGGCAATTAGCCTCTGCCTCATGGGGTTTTCACTTTCCTCTGGATTAATATATTAGATTATGGATTGAAAACAATGGAATTGTGTCTTTCAAAGATAAAACTATTGAACCTTTAAGTTAATTAATTTATTAATATGTTTTATAATCGTGTTTCTATATATTTCCTAAATCCACATTATTGTGCTTTATTTCAGACTGACCGCGTAGATGATAAGGTCGTTGGGTTTCAGGAAAATCATTTTCTCATGTTGCAGACACTGGAAGCCAGATTGCAGGTTTACTTTGAATAAAGAATCATTCATTGTGTTAGTGGATTGTAGGACATAAAAGAAAGCTGACCAGATGTTAAAGGGGTATTCCCAGATCCAAGATCCTATCCCAAAATGTATTAGGTGTAATATTAATCATTTTAGTAAATACCTCCAATTAAAAATGTAGTTCTTTTGATTTGTATGGGGCTTACCCCATGTTCAGGGCATAGCAGTAGCTTAAGTATCCATGGTTACGACCACTAACCATTAACTAACACTGTATGAGTGGTCGTAACCATGGATATCTAAGCTACTGCAATGTCCTGCACATGGGGTAAGTGACATAGCAAATCAAAAGAACTATACTACATTTCTAATTGGAGGTGTTTGCTATTATTATTATTACACCTAATACATTTTGGGATAGGATGTTGGAGATGGGAATATCCCTTTAAATGGACTGTTTATCTATTTCAGATTCCCATCAGTCCTATTTGCCGGACTCCAGATGGAGATGGTGGCCTTACCACTTGGTATCTCTGACCATTATTTTAATTCTTCACTTGACTGAATTAGCCCAAAACATATGTTATTTAGCTGCATCAATCAATTGCTTATTAAAGGGGCTTAAAGGCAATGGACACCTTTGACATGGAAAAATGATTTTTACGTATGTTAGAGGTTACCTTTGTTTAAAAAAAATGTCTTGTCTGCAAATTTTTATTCATTTTCAGACCCTCTGATATCCAGTTTGCTGTCTTATCCAAGTTTCATAATGTTCTCATGTGGGAGTGTCTCTTCCTGTAATATAGGCTGGATATGAACTTTGTGTATCTGTCTTCATTAACTCATATATCATCACTGTTTCTACCCTGCACTTATTTTTCATTCATGTGCTTTCCTCCTAATCTAGAGCCTGTGTTTTTTTCTGCCCTCACAGAGACTGTAGATGGTTTCCGCCCTCTCCACAATGAAGCAATCTGTGTACAACCGTCTTCCCTTTCCAGCTTCTGTCTGTAAGGACGCATTCAGACGTCTGTACAAATTGGTCCAAGATTGGACCATAATGCATGGACTGGCCACAGGTCTCCTGACCCAAGCTTGATAGCTTCATAGAAATATATGAAGCTGCTGTCACAAGCTTGTCAGGAGACATGCGGCCAGTCCGTACATTGCGGTCCGTTGTAAGACCTTTCTCTACGGATGTGTGACTGCACCCTTATGACACTCTGCAACAACTTTTTTTTTTTTTTATGAAGACTAGAAAGTTACTTAACTTTGCATTTAACAAGCAAAAAACATTTCTATGTGAAGATGTATATAGATCTTAAGTTAACAATTTTGCAATACACTAACCTGGGTACTCCTGATGTAATGAAGTTTGGTGCTGCAGGAATAATAGAAATCAAGAATATTTTTTTTCTACGTTCTTTCAGCCTGGAAAACTCTCTGAAACAAAAGTTGAACTATACTTTTTTTTCCCCAAAATTTTTTTTATTGGTTTCAGAACCCCATTGATCACTCAGAAGCCTACTGAGACGTGCGCAGCTCGTGAGGCATCAGCGCATAGAGCATAGTACAGATATTATATGCTGTGATCAATAAAGGAGGAGTATACCCGGCGCCTCGGGGATTTTTCCTGATATAATATTATCAGATTACAACATTTTTATTTGGATTAGTTTTTAGAAATCCTCTCCATTATAATCTGGTGTTCGGAGATCCTGTAATGTAGATTCTTTACCTTTCTCATCTTAGAATGTCTCACTAGAATCGGAAAATAGTTATTCATCATAAATAAAATTGAAACCTGAAGACACGGTCCATGGAGTGAATTGCGATGGATGGTAATTGCTCAGTTCACCTTGTATTCTGTGCCACTTACAGGCTAATTTACTTTCACTTGAAGAACTTCAGCGCCACGTACAAGTCCAAGATCGAGTG